>NC_091449.1:47335673-48813173 GCF_964237555.1 Oryctolagus cuniculus
CAGGGAGCTTGATCAGAAGTGGAGCAGCCAGGACAAGAACGGAGCCCATATGTCATGCTGGCACTGAAGGAGGTGGCTTTAACCCACTATGCCACAATGCTGGCCCCCTGAGTAAATCTTTTGTTAAAAAAGTTTTATTCCTGACTTCCAGATTTAGTCTCATTGATGGATATTAATGTTTGCTTCAACATACTGTTATGTAATTCTTCATTGTACAACCCAAGGTTAAATTTTATATTTCAGAGCTCAAGCAGAAAGACATTTTGCCCTATACCAAGAATATAGAATTATAATACTTTAGAATTGTGAGCTTCCTTCTAACAGTTTATAGATTTTTCTTCTTTTCAATCACACATTTTCATCACATCAATTTTATGGTATTTGTTAGCACTTTAATAAAAATGGTGTCGCAGCTTTTATAGAAAGCATTTTTTATTATCTCTTTGACATACTGATATCCTTTAATTTCCCAATGTTTCCTCTAATTTACCAAGTGTAAAATGAAGTGCAAAGTGCTTGGAAAACCTTGGTATAACTGATCACTCATTCAGAAACATACCGAGCACCTAGTATATGTATTTAGACCCTGGAAATAGAAAATACAAATGAGACAAGGTCTGTATATTAAGAATCCCACAGATTAAACCAGGATCTAAGGACAACTATCATTAATCCAATGAAAAATGCTGAGCTTGGATCAAGAGGAAGCTCAAAGAATAAAAATAATTATTTCAAAAATCAATGCTGGTGCACAGTGGGTTAAGCCTGTACCTGGGGTGCCCGCATCCCATGTGGGCACCGGTTTCAGTCCCAGCTGCTCGTCTTCCTTTCCAGCTCCCTACTGATAGCCTTGGGAAGCAGTGGATAATGACCCAAGTGCTTGGGTCCCTGAACCCTTGTGGGAGACCTGGAGGAAGTTCCTGGCTCCTGGCTTTGTATCAGCCCAGCTCTGGCTGTTGTGAACATTAAGGGAGTGAACCAGAGGATGGAAGATCTCTCTCTCTCTCTCCCCCCCTCCCCAATCTGTAACTCTGCTCCTCAAATAAATAAAATAAATATAAGTTGCTTGTAAAATTATCTATATATTTACCTGCCTTGCCTCCTACATGTAAGTCAAATGTAACAAACATAAACAGTTGAGCTTTTGTACCAAAATCTATGCTCTTCCTCTGTGTTTCTAAATATGAAGTTATCTGTAGTAGTTTAACTTTTTTCTAAACTAAATTAATAGATACTAAATATTAATTTGCAAAATAAGGAAAATGGGAATATTCACTATCAGGTCAGGAAAAAATAGCTTTTTCGCATATTTGTCACAGGATGACAACCTCAAAATTATTTTTTGACATGACTTCAATAAACTACACTGTATCTGGAAGGAATAAAACATTTGGATACAGGAGATTCTTATTTTTATGTTTATTCTTGTTTTTTTTTTTCATGTGCTGTTCATTAAAGGAATTTCCAAACTTTTCCTCAGGATTTCCCAAACACATCCATAGATTCCAGGTTCTTGTTTATTGTTAATACTGCTGGTAATAGTCATTGCTAGCTTTTGTCGAACACTAACCTGTGCAGAGCTCTCGTCTTGCTTCCTGGGTTCCATCTCGTGCAATCCTGCCAATCATAACAGGAGCTTTGCTTTTTTTCAGATGAGGAATCAGTCCTAGCAAGGTTAAGCAGGCTCTTTGAAACAGAGTTTAGCTAAATTTCACAGCCTGAGACATTGTTCCTCTAGTAGATGAGCCACAAGGTAACAAGTTGTAGAGCAGTTTCATGTCTAAGTTCTTAACCAAAGGAGGCTGTTGTACATGTGAAAATTGACCCAACTACTTTGTAGTGCAATCAGCATATTTCACAGTCGCTTATTCCTTGCTTTCTCTGCAGAATTCCACACATGGTTCTGCTTAATGTTAAGCTACACTTGGAAACCTGGTTTAATTGCACCTGAAGTGATACTTTTTTCTCTTCCTATTATTTCTACTGCAGGAAAAAGTATCTGTCTGTGAACTGCAAAGCACAACTTGTATCAGTATATTATACATGAATACTACAATGTTCTTAAGAAATTAGCAATGTACATCTTGATTTTGGGCTTGGTACTGGCAAAGTGCAGGAGATAGAATCTACTTTTAGTAACTGGTAAAGAATGAAGTTCAAAGCGAAAATATTTAAGCAATCAATTCCTCCTTAATTAAACTCCACCATATAATATTGCATATTTTATTTCATCATTCTAATTAAAACAAAAGTGCTGTTTTTAGGTAACTTTGATAATATAGTTAGCAACTTATTTAATATTGTTTAGAAAAGTATTTGGTAAAAAAACACTGTTATGGAAATCATTTTAAATTTTTGTTAAAGTTTGCTGCAAGATAATTTCACAACAGTGCCTGTTGCATTTCTGAGATTAGAAAAATATGTTAATGTGTTGTTTAGAATGTTAATTGAGGATCTGGGTACTTAAATACAATTCTGAATGTGTATAATCTGTAGAAGGAAACACTGTATTAGGTATTCCTCCCAAGTCATCTTTAATATGCTAAAATATTTTTAAATTAAGCTATGGGCTGGCGCCGCAGCTCACTTGGCTAATCCTCCGCCTTGTGGCGCCGGCACACCGGGTTCTAGTCCCGGTCGGGGCGCCGGATTCTGTCCCGACTGCCTCTCTTCCAGGCCAGCTCTCTGCTGTGGCCCGGGAGTGCAGTGGAGGATGGCCCAATGGCCCAAGTCCTTGGGCCCTGCACCCCATGGGAGACCAGAAGTACCTGGCTCTTGCCATCAGATCAGCACGGTGCGCTGGCCGCAGTGCGCCGGCCGCAGCGGTCATTGGAGGGTGAACCAACGGCAAAAGAAGACCTTTCTCTCTGTCTCTCTCTCTCAGTGTCCACTCTGCCTGTCAAAAAAAAAAAAAAAAAATTAAGCTATGCCTGTATGTGAGCATTCCTAACACTATACATTTAAGCTATATGTAAACAAACACTCTTGTCATCAGCCTGTGCGCATCTCCTTCTGTTTGATTGATTTTCTTTTCTACTCTTTCTCCACTTAAGTAGTCTTTATCTTTTTGTTGGCAATGATTCTGAAATTGGGGTGTATACCCTTTTCTTGGTATGTATAAATATTAAACTTTCTTGTTTGTGTGCATATATTTTAACTCCCGTAAGTACTATTGTACCATGGTTATTAACTTAAAAAATCTTTTAAGATCTGTTAATGTTACTGTGTGCACCTCTAGAAACAGCCATCCAGATGTTGTGGGCCAGTGAGTTAAACTGCACTGGAGACTCTGGATTCCCATATAGGAGTGTCATTGTAGTCCTAGCTGCTCTGCTTTTGATATGTTTCTTGCTAATGGACCCAGAGAGGAAGTGAATGATGACCTTCAAACTTGAGCTCCTACTACCCAACTATGAGAGCAGCCTGGAGTTTCTAGCTTCTGACTTTGGGTCTGGCCCAGCATGGCTGTTGTGGCAATTCATGGAGTGAATCTGTGGATGTAAGATGCCCCGCCCCCCTCTCCTCTCTCTCGCTCTCTGCCTCTATCACTCTGTCTCTCTGTCTTCTCTGTCACTCTGAATTTCAAGTATATATATATATATATATATATATATATTTAAAAAGCAGCCACCTAAATGACTAAAAATAATCACATTTACATCAAAATCTGTTATAAACTTTTGCTTGTTCATTTTGTTTGGTTCTGAGACATAAGTGTAAGTTATTCACCCCAGATAATTTTCATTAGGATCTCCAGATAGCAGGAAGTTTAAACCCGTATAATATCACATTTTAGTCAAGATTGAGAACCAGAGTAAATCTGAATTCTACATTCTAATTCCCTGTATAAGGGGGCTTCAAAACATTCATGGAAAATTGATTTAAAAATGTTTATTTTGGTGAAAAATTTTGAAGTTTATCATATAAAGGATCTCCAAAAAGTTCATACAAACTGCATGCTATGCAAAAAATCCATAGATTTCAAAGGTTTTGGACCAAAATAATTTTATTTAATTCCATTTTTCTTTCCTTCTTTTTTAAAAATTAATTTCCTAAAGATGTATTTATTTATTTGAAAGGCAATTTTACTGAGAGGGGATGGGAGAAAAAGAAAAAGAGAGATCTTCCATCCACTGGTTCTCTCCCCAAATAGCCAGAGTGACTAAGGCTAGAGAGGCCTAAGAAAGGAGCCAGGAGTTCCCTCTGCATTTCCTAAATGGGTGGCAGGGGCCAAAGTACTTGGGCCATGCTCTGCTGCTTTCCCAGGTGCACTAGCAAGGAGCTGGGTCTGATATGGAGCAGCTGGGACTTGAACAGGTTTTTACATGAAATGTCAGCATCTCATGTGGTGGTTTAACACACTGTACCACACACTGTAACCCCTAAATTCAATTTTTCACAAAATGTTTGATGTGCCTGATATTTCATGTTACAACCTTATGTTATAATCCCTCAACAGTTCAATTTAACCATCTTTCCTGAAGATTATCAGTGTCTAATTAATGTTAAGTATTTTTTCAATAATAGACTCCCTAGAACCATCAGCAGGCTCTGATATCAATCACTGCCTCCTCCTCCTTAAAACTTGTCTTGGTTTGCCCTTCCCTCCCTCCATGTGCCTGTGACGCAAACTTCAGGGCAAACTTCTGGAACTCTAGCAAAGGAACAGAGTGATTAATAGAAGAGTCAGTAAAAAGTATGCTATGAAACTATTTATTCATGTGCTTGAAATCCAGGGATAAGACTGACAGAGACAGAGAAAGGGAGAACTTCTGTCTGCCAGTTCATGCCCCACAAAACCTAACAGGCAAGGCTGGGTTATGCTGAAGCCAGGAGCCTGGAACTCCATTCAGGTCTCCCCTAAGGGTACAGAGGCGCAAGGACTAGGGCAGTCTTTTGTTGCTTTACCAGGCACATTAGCAGGGATCTGACATGGAATACCCAAGACTCGAACCAGTATCCATTTGGGATGCCAGCATTGCAGTCAGCAGCTTAATCCACTCTCCACAACACCAGCCTCTCCACTAACTTTTGTAGGTTGTTGATAGAGGGTCCCCAGAGGTGTTAACTGCTAACTAAGCTCCCTGCCTCCAACGTTGTAATACTGTCCTTGGACCATTAGATAAGCTGTAACTTGATATGGGTAAAGGTCTAAAAACTCTCACAGATCTCCTTGAGATGGGAGGCTGGAGTGTGCCCATCATAGCTGTGCTGGAACGAGCTGGGCCAAGGGAATACATGTTGACCTCAAGAGGTGTCTGTTCCTAATGACTTTCTTTCTTATTAGCCTGCTCTTCTTTATTGTTTCTTTTCTTCTTGGCATAAAAATATTTTGCAAGTACTATGGAAAGATCTGAGAATGAGCAAGTACTATGGAAAGATCTACACTAATGAGCTTATTATTTAGTTGGAAGTGCAGATCATTTCAATACAAGGTGGTGAAAGAGGAGATATACAAACAGCCCATTTGAGTCCCTACATCGCCTTGAGAAAGTCAGAAAAGTCTCCTTGGAAACCCTGAGATGCATGTTAAGTGATGTTTACAAGAAAATTCATGGGAGCCAGAGTTGTGGCATGGTAAGTTAAGCCTCCACCTGTGGTGCTGGCATCCCATAAGGGTCCTGTTTGAGTTCTGGCTGCTCCACTTCTGATCCAACTCCCTGCTGATGGTCTGGGAAGGCAGTGGAAGATGGCCCAAGTGCTTTGGCCCCTCCACCAGCAGGGGAGACCCAGAAGAATTTGCTGGGTTCTGGCTTTGGATGGGCACGTCTCTGGCCATTATGGCCGCCTGCGGAGTGAATCAGCAGATGAAAGATCAATCTCTGCCTGCGACTCTGCTTCTCAAATAAAAAATTAAATCTTAAAAAAAAGAAAACTCATGACCAAAGAAACAATTTTTACTTGTAAAGCACTAATTTCTTTCTATACTTGATTTTCTCTCTTTGTTCTCTTATTTCCTCCTTGACACATGCAAAATTTACCTTTTCTATTTGCCTGATTATTTGACTAACACTTGGCTCACATGATAAAGTAGAAGCCACTAGAACATAGATAACTATTCTTGGATTCCAAGCCCTATCTGTGGCTGACACACAACAATTACAAGGCTAAATTAAAAGGCCCCAAGGTTAAGATTTGAAAGTCCAATGCCTGTGTCTCCTGATTACTGTAAACTTAGCATATGATTTTGGGATTCCTTTTTCCATTATGGATCTCAGTTTCCAGTTTGTCATTAGACATGATCTACCCAGGATCTTCCAGTCCAGTTGGTGAGACTCCAAACACTGTGAAGGCAACTTTGGGATATTCGTATTTCAGTAAGATGATGATTGCTATTCTGTGATGAGACATTTGCCTTGGAAAAGAACTGACCATCATATGTTTATTCAGCCATAGAATTTAATTCCTGAGACTTCAGTTCACATCTACACAGACTCAAAACCATACCTCTCACATTTATTTCTATCTAACCTTACTCTAGAAATAAAAAGAATCTGTCATTATGTTTTAAAAGGTTTAATTTAATATGTTGTTATTGTTATAGATTTTTTTAAAAAATAGTTATTTATTTATGTGAAAGGCAGAGTTACAGAAGCAGAGGCAGAGAGAGGGAGAGAGGTCTTCCATCTACTGGTTCACTCCTCTAATGGCCACGACAGCCAGAGCCGAGCCCATTTGAAGACAGGAGCCAGGAGCTTCTTCTGGATCTCCCATGCAGATGCAGGGGCCCAAAGACTTGGGCCATCTTCAACTGCTTTCCCAGGCTATAGCAGAGGGCTGGATCAGAATTAGAGCATCCAGGACACGAACCAGCACCCATATGGATGCTGGCACTGCAGGCAGCACCTTTTACCCACTAAGCCACAGCACCAGCCCCAGAATCTTTTCATTATTTTAACATCAAACAACATACATATGATCTCACTTTTGGGGCGCGGGGACAGGCAGAGTGGACAGTGAGAGAGAGAGACAGAGAGAAAGGTCTTCCTTTACTGTTGGTTGATCCCCCAGTGGCCGCTGCAGCAGGTGCACCATGCTGCTCTGAAGCCAGGAGCCAGGTGTTTATACTGGTCTCCCATGCAGGTGCAGGGCCCAAGCACTTGGGCCATCCTCCACTGCCTTCCTGGGCCACAGCAGAGAGCTGGCCTGGAAGAGGGGCAACTGGGACAGAATTCAGTGCCCCTACCGGGACTAGAACCCGGTGTGCAGGCGCTGCAGGCGGAGGTTTAGTCTATTGAGTCGCGGCGCCTGCCAATCTCACTTTCACTTAGAGAAATCGTTTTGGCCTTAAGGTCTCAAACATCTCTCAAGTGGACATGTAATAAGGATATATTTAAAGCCAGTATATCCTTTTGTTTTAATTTAAAAAAATGGTTTTTTTCTTTTTTTAACTTTTATTTAATGAATATAAATTTCCAAAGTACAGCTTATGGATTACAATGGCTTCCCCCCAATAACGTCCCTCCCACCCTCAACCCTCCCCTTTCCCACTCCCTCTCCCCTTCTATTCACATCAAGATTCATTTTTGATTCTCTTTATATACAGAAGATCAGTTTAGCATACATTAAGTAAAGATTTCAAAAAAAATTTTTTAAAAGATCACATTTCTATGTCAATATAAATCAGATAATACCAGAGTTGAGGTGTAATATCTGAGGAAGCCCCTGTTATCTGGAAGAGATATGGAGCCCCAGGTGAATCACTTGTGTCACAGATTCTCTACCAGAATTGAGGCAAAAACACATTTTCTGGTAAATGCACTACAAAACATAAAACATGGTACCCCTGCACCAGTCTAAGGTGTTACTAACAGCAAAGTGAATCTCCAGTCATAGAAAGAAAATCACAGATGATAGCTTGACCCCAGGTCTGTGGGTATCCTATTGTATACTCACTCTCATAGTCAACAGTAAGTCAGAAACCCATTCTGCATATGGTCCCTCGTATCCAGAAGAGGATACATGAAGGTTCTGAGTGCACACCCACAACCACACAGAGAATGCACTCGGCAAAAACTATCCAGTTCATTGTCAAACTTTCTGAGTTGTCAGCAGAACACAATGTCCCATGCTGAAAATTATGTCAGACTTTCTCCCCAGAAATCACTCCATAAAAATTTTACTCTGCACCATTTCCAATTCATCTGTGAAAAAGAGAGATAAAGTATCCTTAAATCAAAGAGATTTATGTATTCCAATAAAGCTACAAGATTTTGTTTTGATAGCAATAATGCAAGAGCCAACAAATTAAATGCTCTTGAAGAATGATTATGGCTACAGGAGTTATTTTGTTTTTATCAGGATTGAATAGCTGTGTAAGTTGTCTGTTATATTTGTACAGATTGTGGTTGTATTGGTAAGTGGCTTATGAGAAATGATGTTGAATGGGAAGGAAAGCATAATTTACTTTTAATTTGATTTAATTTAGTAAACCCAACTTTATAGCTAGAATTGTAGTTATTTATTATTTACCAGTCATGATACACAGTAACCTGTCACTGGAGACATCAATTATGCCCCCACCCCCAACACCCCTGAAGATTGCTGTCATTGGAAGAAATGGCACACACTCGCCTAGGTGTCAGTGATGAGTAAATTTGAAATTGCCTCTGACCTCTGAGGGGGAGTCTGCTGCATCTCACTCCCTGTTGCCAGAGGGTCCTTCTCAACTCTTGGCATTCACAAAAGAGCCACAGAGGCAGAATAGACTGATCAAGCGATCCCGAGGCCAGTCAAGATAAATTAGATGCTTAATTTATACACCAGGCACTGCAGACAGACTAATTACACAAAGACAGCTTGATAAAGTAATAGACGACTCTGCACATATTAGCCAGAGCCTGCTTCTGTAAAATTATTGCTGATGTATGTGCTCTGGGCTTTGAGATTTTAAATGCAAAATTGTGCATTGAGCATTACCAAGCATACTCTGTGAAGGTATTAAAACTGGGTGCTATCTGCCCAACTTTTCTAATTTTTATGTTACTCCCTAAGGTACTATTTATCCTTTGCTTTATGCCTTTTATAGCACTCATTTGGATGGATATGAAAGAGTTAAAGAGGAAATCCAAAGATATGATAGTTAAGAAAAATGCTGAGACACTGAGACAGAAGCAAAAACTGTATTCATAGAACCAGTCATTAAAACATTGCAGAGAATGTGCCGTTTGAAAAATAATACAAGACCTCAAAGCTCTTGCTTTATCTCTTAAGAATTCAGAGGCTCCACTCATGTGCAGACAAACAACACAAAATGAGGACTGAAAGACTTTGACAGAGAAGGATAAGCCTTACAGAGGCTGCTGACGTTATATTGCAAAAGCAAGGGCTGAAAAATTTATTTGCCAGAACTTTGTACTTATGTGCAGTAGCTAACAGGGACAGCCAATGGCTTATATTCCTGGAAAAGCTTTAAGCACCATAATTGAAATGTGAGCTTCTTCACTAAGTTGCACAAGAGGAATTGAGAATTGACTGCAGTTTGTATACAAACTGATCTAAAGAAAAGATCATGATAAAGACAAGGGTGTGTGATGTGAGATAATTTGGAGAAGAGAAGACTTTTAGGCAACTGAAGGTGAAGTTTGAGGATTTACATTAAACCAAAACAGGAACAATTCTCATAATGACCGATGGGTAATATTTTGGTAGTACCAAAATATGAGAGGCTACCTTCTAAGTAATACTGTTTATTAGCTAATACACACAGAGATTTGTGAAAGGAATGCTTCTTCATTTATTCCTACAGAAGGACATTAAACACACACACACACACACACACAAATGTGTCCAAAAAGGCCATTGCAGTCAGCATATGAGGACAGAATTTCCAAATAATCTAAGCACTGCCCATACTAAAGTAGAACCTGAATGAATTTCCTCTGAATGAACTCCTCTTTCACCTCTTGCACGGTGCCTTCTCCCAGAAGGATGGCGGTGCTGAGATCACGAATACCTGGGTCACTGTGTACATTCTCTCCTTTACCTAGTTAATTTTCAAGAGGCACTTGCCTCCATGCCTGAACCAAGTAGGGCAGAACCTTGCTCAGATGTGTTAACTTTGAGTTGAGGGCTGTCTGGGTCTTCATAGAAATGTTGACATTAAAAGCCCTGGAAGCAGCTTTCTCTAGAACTTCAGGTGAAAGATCCAATTAGTAATTTACATTTTCTTAGGGAAAGTGCATAAAGTTTTGAGCCATTTAAAATTAGGTTTGAAAACTTCCTGTTTAACACATAATTGAGCTTTACTAACATCCTAGAGTATCTATGTCTCCTTGCTATTTGAACTGATCAAGAAAATAATTATGGCTGCAGACAAGTGATTTTGTGTCCATGAACTCTATGACATTTGGTTTGCCAACAGTTTCCTTAGCAACATGCCTTAGTTCTATTTCAATTCTCTCCTTCCTCCTCTGACTTGCCCTACGTCAGTGCGAACCTGCAGCACCAATAGCAACAGCAACGCAATCATGCACTTTCATTCCTTTCTGAGTCATAGACCACTGCTTACAAGTGCATGCTGGGAGATAATGTAGCATCCTTGAAAAAAAAAATAAAAGATTTGTAGGTTCTGGAGTCAGACTTTCTGGGCTCTGTATTTTATCACAAAACAATCATGGGTATATTATTTTAAAATCTGAAGAATATAAGTTTTATTATGTGTGTATTTTGTAGTGTGGCAATAATGCTATGTCAGTGGACTATAAGGAGAATTAACTACCACGAGATGTGCAAAACACTTGGAAACATTATTTGGTGAACTATTGGTACTGAGCAAAATTATAGCTATATACTCTTTTTTTTTTTTTATTTTTTGACAGGCAGAGTGGACACTGAGAGAGAGAGACAGAGAGAAAGGTCTTCCTTTGCCGTTGGTTCACCCTCCAATGGCCGCCATGGCCAGCGCGCTGCAGCTGGCGCACCACGCTGATCCGAAGGCAGGAGCCAGGTACTTATCCTGGTCTCCCATGGGGTGCAGGCCCCAAGCACTTGGGCCATCCTCCACTGCACTCCCTGGCCACAGCAGAGAGCTGGCCTGGAAGAGGGGCAACCGGGACAGAATCCAGCGCCCCGAACGGGACTAGAACCCGGTGTGCCGGCGCCGCAAGGTGGAGGATTAGCCTAGTGAGCCGCGGCGCCGGCCTATAGCTATATACTCTTCTTCTCACACTAAAATATTTTTTTAGAAACACATGTGGATCATGTTTAAAAATGGAATACAGTGTATACTATCTACAATCTCAAATATGAATTGTCCTTGGCTGTTTTCCTCACAAATTGCACCATTCTTTAGTCCTGTGATATCATCTTCTGACGGTGTGTTCACTCCCTGTCCTTGTAAAACTTAGGTAAGTCACCTTATCTTTCCATATGTGTGAAGAACGTAGTGGAATATTTGTCTTTGCATGCTATTCTATGATTTTAAGTTATTAGACATAAAATCTTCAGTAATTAATCTAAAAATACCTTTAAGACAATATTTCATCCATTTACAAGATATCTACAACCTTGATATATTTCCAAATAGAATTTTTAATTCGATAACAAAGTGACCAATTCCTCTAGCATAATATTGTATGTGTGTGTGTGTGTGTGTGTCTTCTGTCTATATGCTGAACTTAAAATTGCTTGTCAGAGGTAAGAACTATATGGACTATTTGACTACAATCTTTAGTAAATTCATTCATTTATTCAAAATTCATTTGAATGTCTATATGTGACAGATACTAAACTAACTGCAAAAACAAAATAGTATGTGCTTTATATTTCAAAAATGACATTAAGATTATCTCATCTAATATTTATAGTAATCCAATAATAATGATTGATCATCTCTTGTTTTCAAACAAAGAAGCTGACATGGAAGAGGCCAAGTGACATTCATATCCTTCTAAAAGTAATAGAATGTGGAAGTAATCTATTAAAATTTTATGCTATTTATAATCAAACTACACTTATTTTAGGAATTTTTTGCTTGTATATTTGTTTGAAGTGCCATATATTCAGGGAACAGCCAGTTCAATACACATCTTTTCAAAAGCTTAAACCTTATGATAAATAAAGTCGCCTTCCATTGCCTGTGTCAGCCTTAGGAAATTCTGTATTTTTGAATGATGTATTAACACAGAGAAAATCAATCCATTATGCAGCCCGAGGTCCTGGTAAAGGCAGCTACTTTCTTTTACTTAATATATAATGATTTCAAGTTTTCTGACTAATGAAGCAGAGCATGCAATGTTTCTTCCTAAATTGTGCTATTTAACACTCAGTTTGGAACTTTAGCAAAAATCCAGATTTAGTGGTCTATGCATCTACTCAGTAGGATGGGCTGTGTGAATGCTTCAGTGTTTTTTTTTGTCTTGGTAACACTGAGATTTCGAAAGATAGAGAAAATGATCATGACCATATGAGCAGTAAATGATGGAATTGAGGCTTGAATCCATGTCTTCCTGGCTTCTTAACCACAGCCCCTCCTCTGTCTAATGTGTGTATTCCGGGTAATCACCATCTCATTATAGTGACTGGGGAGCTCTCTTCATCTCTACAGCCTCGGTGCCAAGCTTATTGTGGGTATTTAGTAAATGACTGTTGAACTGTCTTAGTGAATGAACTTTCCTAGCACCAAATATCTGCCTGTACCATAAGTGGTCCATTTTATCCAACTGGAGGCTTTATCCTGACTCAGCCAATGATGATTGTGTTCTCAAGCTCTTGGGCTGACTTTAAAAGCCTGTCTCAAACAGACTCATTCAGTGAGAGACTGTTCCATGCTTAAAATGTTCACAGTGAGCTCTTAGCATCTAATGTGATATCTTCCATTTCCATGCATGTGTTTATATCAACATGTGCATAAATATCAATGAAACACGGTTGTTATTATGTTTATGTATAATTGCTTTATTAGGAACTGTAATCCAGCCCTTAAAATTCCCATTCTTTTTTCTCTTTCTTGGCTTGGGGCAAAAATGTACTTCAGGCACTACCAAACATATGCATCCCATTACTGGAAATAGATATATATATATGTAGATATAAATATGTATACACATACACACATATATATATATGAAATTAAATCAGTGCATTGAAGATATACATACATATGTATATATATTCCAGTTTTAGCCATTTAAATGCAATGCATATAAGAACATAGACAACTCTCACATATCTGCTATGGTGTTTCAATTCAATGAGAAAATATGTATATTCACGTACACACATATATTCATATACATGCATGCATATACATATGTATTCATACACGTACATACATATGTGGAAAAAGAGAATTATCTTAAGGGCAACTTAAATATTGCAATAATGAATTTCTTAGTATGTGTAGAAAATTGCTAATAAAAATTGATAAATATTTAAAATTAAAATTGTCTAAGCTTTTTTCCCAACTTGGAGTATTATAATCATTTTTTGCACTTAGTAAACATATTACAATTATACTATTCAATATAAAAGTCTATTAATAATTAAAAGATTTTATTCAGAAACATATGATACTAAAATATACTTAGTTATATATGTTCCCATCAAATAGGAATTTAAATCTATTAATATAGATTAATATATTAAGATGTTTGTGACAACCTACAAACCTGGAGAAATATTTTCCAACTGTAAGTCTGATAATGGATTAATTTCCAAAATACATAAGAAACACAAACCATTCAATAACAAGAAAGTAAATAGCCCAGTTAATAAATGGACAAAAGACCTGAATAGACATTTCTCAGAAGACATATTTACAACCAACACATTTATAAAAAATGCTCAAGATTACTAATGTCAGGGGAAATTCAGATTAAACCCTTGGTTTGATATTTCTTCATAGTTCTTAATGTGGCAGTTATCAAAAATCCCAACTAAAAATAACAAGTGTTGGCTAGAATGTGGAGAAAAGCAGCCACTTGCACACTGTTGGTGAGAATGTAAATTAATAAAAACACTAGAAAACAGCTTGCTGTTTTTTCAAAAAGATAAAAAGTAGAGCTATCGTACAACTCAGCAATCAATCAAAATGTAAGGAAGGTAAATTAAGTTCACCCTCTTGTTCACTGCAGCATTATTCACAGTTGCCAGGATTATGGAGTCAACTTAAGTGTATAGATGAATAGATGTAAAAATGCGGTGCATATCTCCATGAAATACTATTCAACCCATAAAAAGCATGAAATCTTGTCATTTGCCACAATATGAATGAGACTGGAGTGTTGCTGTGGATTCGTTCTGAGAGGAGGAGCGTGGTGGGGGCAAGAGGCGCGGAGTCACCACACAGACACCGGGAGTGGGGTGAAAGCGGGCCAGAGGCGAGCAGCCTACAGACTCATTTATTTCAGTTGGTACAGCAGCTTTTATAGCTGAGGCAGCCAATCCGGTCAAGGGGCAGTTTATGCCCTAACCAATCACTGCCTGTTGCCAGGCGGGCTCCTTTGCCAGGTGGGTTCCTAAGCCATTCCTGAGTAACTGATGCTCTTTGTTCATGGTCGTCTTGGCATGGCCTTCTCATTCCACCACACTGGAGGTTATTATGTTAAGTGAAGGAAGCCAGGTACAGCAAGACAAGTACTGTGGAATCTCAGTTATCTTTGAGACGTAAAAAAAGCTGATCTCATACAAGTGGAGGGCAGAATGGTGGTTGCCAGGAACTGGGGAGGTTCTGGTATGTGTCAGGGGAAGTGTTGGTCAAAAGATACAAAATCAGTTAGACAGGAAGAATAATTTGAAAAATCTATTATACAACACAGTGACTGCAGCTAATAACATTTTGAATTCTTGAAATACACTAGGAGGTGAATGGCAACTGTATGAGGTAATACATATGTGAATTACCTAGACAGTCATTTCATGGTGTGCTATTTCAAAGCATCATGATGTACAGAATAAATACATAAAATTTTCTTTCAATTAAGATAATAGTCAAATGGCTTTAGTTTTTTTTTGAGAGATTTATGCTTTGCTTATTTTAAAGGCAGGGTTACTGAAAGAGAGGGAGAGACAAGAGAGAGAGAGATCCTTCTATCTGCTGGTTCACTCCTCAACTAGCTGCAATGTCCGGGGCTGGGCCAGGTCAAAACCAGGAGCCTGGAGCTTCATCCTGGTCTCCCACATGGGTAAAGAGGCCCAACCACTTGAGTCATTTCCACTGCTTTGTAGGCCATTAGCAGGGAGCTAGACTAGAGGCAGCAGCCTAGCCTGTTACACCACAATGCCAGCCCCATCAAATAGCTTTAAAAATCTATTACATTTTCTATTTCCCCCAAAAAGAAAGCAAAGTAAATTCAATGAGAACAGTATCTTTGCATTTTGTTCAACGTTATATTTTCAGTGCATCAAACACTACGGTAGATTATCAACAAGTCATTATTGAATTAGTTGCCAATAGAATTAATCTGAAGCATTTCTGGGTAGTAATAGTTTATGCTGCATTACCAGTTCAAAGATTCTTGTCCATAAGCATTAACAGAGTGTTAAACTTCATAAAAAATCCTAGGATAGGCATCACTTTGAATTGTTTCCCTATTTCAAATGTGAAAGCCAAGACTCAACAGGATTGAGCTCAAGGTCGCAGGCATCATGAGTTGCAGAGTCAGGACCAGAATGCA
This sequence comes from Oryctolagus cuniculus, assembly GCF_964237555.1. NCBI lineage: Eukaryota > Metazoa > Chordata > Mammalia > Lagomorpha > Leporidae > Oryctolagus > Oryctolagus cuniculus. The sequence continues at coordinate 47,351,291 of NC_091449.1, forward strand.
GAATTGGTACTGGAAGTTTTTTTCAGAAGTTGTTTTATAATTAAACTTCAAATATTTACAGCCGATAATCATGTGATTTTAATCTTTGGCATTATTCTCTGAAAGAAAGGAAGCAGATACTTGGGAGGGTTCAGAGAATTCAGACCTATCACTTGATTGATGAACATTAAAAGAAGTCTTGGTAAACGATTCTTCCTAGAGTCTGCACAATTCCTTCTGTTAGGAGAGAGGATCATGAGGGAAATGATGAGACAGGGTTCTCAACTCTTGCAGGTTCTGATCTTCAAGCACCACAAAAAGTCATGTGGTTTTATTAATGTCGAGAGACAAGAAGAAGTGACTACTACAAGCATTGTACACTGAGTTGTCACATTGGCACCTGATGGTTACAACAGTATAGCATTGCGTTCCAAAGGAAAAACACACTGATAAAATTCCCAAACCTGCAACAACTGGTATTACATTATACTTCTAGAAAAGGTATGTTAATATATAGTATAAGTCTTACAGATATAAATGTCTTTATATGGCATCTTTCTACTTCTTTTCTATTTATTTATTTTTTGACAGTCAGAGTTAGACAGTGAGAGAGAGACAGACAGAGAGAAAAGTCTTCCTTCCGTTGGTTCACCCCCAAAATGGCCCCTAAGGCCGGCGCGCTGTGCCGATCCGAAGCCAGGAGCCAGGTGCTTCCTCCTGATCTCCCATGCCAGTGCAGGGCCCAAGCACTTGGGCCATCCTCCACTGCCCTCCTGGGCCACAGCAGAGAGCTGGACTGGAAGAGGAGCAACTGGGACAGAATCCGGCGCCCCAATTGGGACTAGAACCTGGGGTGCCGGCGCCACAGGAGAAGGTTTAGCCAAGTGAGCCACGGCACCGACCAGCATCTTTCTACTTCTGAGAGCTTATTTTAAAGTAAGAATCTCAAAACAGAACTGTTTGTGGACCTGGTGTAAATTTATGTAATATTTTTAAATAGTGGGAACAAAAATATAGTCAACAAAGCCCTAGAGCTCCATAAGATTTGTGTGTTTATATATGTTCACTTCATGACTAAAAACTACCTAAAATATTTGAGCTAAAAATGCAAAGTATCTCTCACATAGTAGCAATTTTCAGTTGAAAACAATTTCACTGGTTAAGAATTCACTTTCTCAAGGCATTGTTTCTCAAACGGGAGGTTCCTGAGACCTAAAGAAACTATTTTTAGTGATATGGGAATATTTTTCTCTTTGGGAAAGAGCTGGTGCATTACTCAAATTTAAAAACTGTTTATTATAAAATGTAAAGTGAAGTATGGACTATATGTATGTGTTAACACAGAAAAAAAGTCCTAACAGAAAAGAAAACATTAGATGCTTCTTTTCAGAATCTTCTTTATTTTAATGATTCCATATTCCCCTTACCATCACAAACAACAACACAAAAAGGTAAAGGAACATTAAATTCATTCCAATTCAGATTTAGAGATCACTCCTTGAATGATGCAGTTCAAGTACATCTTATTATACTATCGGGCCGGCACTGCGGCGCAGCAGGTTAAAGCCCTGGCCTGAAGCACGGGAATCCCATATGGGCACCCATTCTAGTCCCAGCTGCTCTACTTCTGATCCAGCTCTCTGCTATGGCCTGGGAAAGCAGTAGAAGATGGCCCAAGTCCTTGGGCCCCTGTACCCATGTGGGATACCAGGAAGAATCTCCTGGCTCCTGGCTTCAGATTGGCACAGCTCCGACCGTTGCAGCCATCTGGGGAGAGAACCAGCGGATGGAAGACCTCTCTCTCCATCTCTACCTTTCTCTGTAACTCTGTCTTTCTTATAAAATAAATCTTTAAAAAAATTTACTATCTTTTACTTGGGATCACATTTACATGCAAATTTTATATCATCAGCTATGTATCTATTTTCTAATTTACTAGCTGGACCAGTTCTACTGGGAACATTTTAACATTTTTTGAGAAATTTGAACATATGTTCCACAAGATCATAATAATATTATATTCCTTATTAACTGGTTTTCATGCAGAATAAGATACTTCCTATACTCTAGATGAATATATATTATAAAACATAAATTACTAACTTTTTACAATTAGGATTAATAATTCTAATCATAATATGATCAATGAATGAGTTTGTTTCTTCACAGAGAAAAGGATAACAAAGAAGAGGTTTTTATGAACCATTTAATTTGTTTGATCATTTTATTAGTGCTATTGGTATAATTATCTGTTTCCAAATATAAATGTGAACATACAGCTTATAACAAATTTAGTAAGGTTACCAGTATTGCCAGGATTTGAATATTGATCTTTTATCTTTAAATATGAGAGAATTTCAAAAAGGTGGTGGGAGAATGGAATTAAAGTGCTTTTTTTAAAGACTTATTGGTTGATTGACTTGAAGAATAGAATGACAAAGGCTGAGGGATAAATAGATGAGAGAGAGAGCACAACAGCAAGAGCAGGAGAGAGAGGGAGATGATAGAAAATATTCCATCTATTCACTCCTCCAAATGCCCATAGCATCCAGGACTGGGCCAGAATGAACCAAGAGCCAGGAGCTCCAATCAAGTCTCTCACATAGGTGGCAGGAACCCAAGTACTTGGGCCACCTTCTGCTGCCTCAAGGCACATTTGCAGGAAGTTGAGTTATAAACAAAGAAGATAGGATTGAAACAACTGGTATATCAACTCCAATATGGGATGCGAACATCCCAAGCCCAGCTTCACCCACTGTGCCAAAACACACAGCAAATAAAGTTAACTTTGGTGCCAAAACAAAACAAACAAACAAACAAACAAAAAAAAAAAAAAAAAAAAACAAAGTTCACATATGTGAGAAGTTTTCAGTGAGTTCATGGAAATTCATATTATGAAAAAACTAGGCATGGAATTAAATTTGTGCATTAAAATAAATTTCTTTTATTTGTACTTTCCCTTGAACCACTCACATATTCTGTCGTTACGGGATATGTTTGCCTCTCAAATTCCTATCAAATGAAGGCAAAAGTGTGATGTGGTCCTAAGTAGTCCATTTTCCCAGAAAGCTTCCACTTACCATCTCATCCTTCCCCCATCATGTATTCTCACTCAGAAAAGTTTTTCCAGGGCTGATGCTGTGGTGTAGCAGTTAAAGCCAACATTTGTAATGCCCATCCATATGGGCGCTGGTTCGATTCCCAGCTGCTCCCATTCAAATCCAGCTCCCAACTAATGTGCCTGGGAAATCTGTGGAAGATGGCCCATGTCCTTGGGCTCCTGCACCCACATGGGAGACCTGGAAGAAGCTCCAGGCTCCTGGCTTTGGATGGGCCCAGTTCTGGTCATTGTGGCCATTTGAGGAGTGAACCAGCAGATGGAAGACCACTCTTTCTCTCTGTCTCTCTGTCTCTGTCTCTCTCTCTCTCTGCCTCTCTGTTACTCTGTTTTTCAAATAAATAAATCTGCTTTTAAAGATTTATTATTTATTCAAAAGGCAGAGTTAGAGAGAGAGAGAGAGAGAGAGAGAGAGAGGTCTTCCGTCTGCTAGTTCACTCCCCAATTAGCTGTAATGGCCAGAGCTGCACCAATCCGAAGCCAGGAGCCAGGAGCCAGGAGCTTCTTCCAGGTGTCCCATGGGGTACATGGGCCCAAGGATTTAGACCATCTTCTACTGCTTTCCCAGGCCATAGCAGAGAGCTGGTTTGGAAGTAGAGCAGCCAGGACTCAAAGCGGCGCCCATATGGGTTGCTGGCACTGCAGGGAGCAGCTTTACCCACTATGCCACAATGCTAGCCCCTCAAATAAATAAATCTTAAAAAAAGAAGAAAGAAAAAATAAAAGTCTTTGCATGCTCAGTCTGAAGACTCAAACTCATCTGATGCTTTTTTTTCTTTTTTCAATTCACTAGTAAAAATATTGTGTATTTTTTTTCTCCAGATTCACTGCTACAAACAACATGTATTAGATGTTAGGAAACATACAGTTACACAAATATTCTTCAGAGACATTTTTATTATTTGCTATTCTTCAAAGTATCTATTTTAAATATGCTCTGAAGATGTTTTTAAAGTACCTGAAACTTGTGAGAGAAATTTCTTGGTTCTGAGTGATTCATAGGAACACACACACATTTTATGTCTGTATTTTTATTCTCCGTATGCCTGCATGTCTATATCTTGCCATCAGACTCATAAAGTTCAAAAGCAACACTGGCTTTCTGAGAATGTTCTAGTAGAGCGATATTAGCAAATTGTCATGACTGCCGGCTCAGTGCTTATTTTAAGGGGCCAGAAAGAGTATTTCTTCTTGTGTTAGGAGCTGCAGTGCACAACAGAGAGCATCTAAGACTTCGTCAGCATACATCTGAGTCCTCTCCACCAAGGTTACTTAAGGGAACAAGATATCGGGAACCAGATACATACTCCTGCATCTTAAATGACAGTTCTTTCTGCCTGAAGAATTTTTTTTCTCCCACTCCCAAGGAAACGAATCTGAACCAAGCCAAACTTAAAAAAATTGCAACTCCAAAATACCATCCCTACAGAGCTTTCTAAAGTGGTAGCATTTCTTGTCATTATGAATCCTGCAATAGGGAGAATCACCAAAGAAGCATACTGAATTTGACGAGGGGAACCATAGAAGGTGTGGCTGTGAGTGCAGATTTTGTAGACAGGGGGACCTGGTTTCACATCTGAGTTTTACTTTTTAATAGTGGCCTTAGATTTAGGTCTACTGGAAGCAGACAATAAGACAAAGATTTGAGAAAAGGGAATCCTAGTGAGCAAGAGAACAGAGGAGAAAGGTAAGAAGTTAGCACAGGATGCATTAAGAAATAATGTATAATTATGTGCAACCAAGACTCATGCCCACTGGGATACTCAGAGGCAGAGTAGAACATGCCTTAAAGTTGTCCCAAAAGGAGGTAAAGAAGCTGTAGGTTTCTCTTTCCAAGTTTCTGCAGGCACTGTCTGAGTTTGCTGCTGAGATGGTTAACGCTCTGGGATTTCTGAGCTGCCCAAAGAACAGACTGAGAAAAAACTCTAGGTGAGAAGTCTCACATATACGGAACACTGAGTGTAATGTGTACTTGGGCAGGGCCCTGCTACATAACATTTGTGACTTTACTTCTTGAACCTTCATCTTTATAGTGGGGGCAATAATCAGTCTTTCATAAGGCAGGTATTTTTGCTTGTTACAGAGAAAGAGAGAGAGAGAGAGAGAGAGAGAGATCTTCCATCCGCTGGTTCACTCCCCAGATGGCCGCAATGGCGAGAGCTGCACCAATCTGAAGCCAGGAGCCGGGAGTTTCTTCTGGGTCTCCCAAGTGGGTGCAGGGACCCAAGGATTTGGGCCACCTTCCACTGCTTTATCAGGCCACAGCAGAGAGCTGGATCGGAAGTGGAGCAGCTGGATCTTGAACCTGAGCCTTTATGGGATGCCGGCACTGCAGGCAGCAGCTTTACCCGCTATGCCATAGCGCCCGCCGCAGGAATATTTAAAAGTTTTTTCCTGTGTCTAAGTGCCAATGGGACTTGCTAATTCACACACTAGGTCCTTTTTGGATGTGTGATTATGGCTAAGTTTTTTTAAACTCAATATTAAGAAAAACTAGCAAAAAAAAAAAAGACCTCCTTTTTTTTTAACAGTGGAAATTGTTTTAAGATTGACATAGATACTTAGGAAAGACCTGAAGATGGCGGAATAGGAAGGGAGCACACTGATAGTCTGGGGAGAGATAGTTTAATAAAAGTGGAGATACTGCAGGTTCAAGGAAGAGTAGGGGAGGAAACAGCAGAAGAAACTCTTCCGGAACGCGTGACTCACAGCGGACCTGCGTGGAGAGCGTGGGAGCCCACAGTTCGGGACATCAGCGGCAGACTCACCACACCAGCGCTGGAACGCGAGGTGAGCCGAACCTCAATAGCCCGAGACACCGGCAGGCAAGCGGAGAGAGGAGACTAGAAGGAAAGACCCCCGGGGGGGGAGTTCACAAGGCTAACTGGAAGAGAGAGAGAGAGAGAGAGAGAGAGAGAGAGAGAGAAAAGGGTGACTAGTACGGACACGGGTTTCTCTCTCTCCGCTCACCTCTCAAGGGCGAGCAAGACAAAGAGCAGGCGCCATCTTGGACATACGTCATAAGCAGAGCGACCTCAGGTCTGCACCGGCCCTGAGCCTAGCAGAAAAACCTGACTCTGGGCGGGGCAAATTAACAGGAGATTAGGACCTAGTAATTGGTGGTGCTACTGAACTGAGACTGTGAAAAAAGAGACGGTGGGGGAGAGAACTCACGGAATTCACGTGAGCACTCTCCAGAGACGCTACAATTCCGTAACTTTGGCAACCCAGTGGGAGGCTGAAGGAGAATTTGAGCCCACTCTGAGGGCCGAACAGCTTCCCTGTGGGGATCTTGGGAAAGAGCTTCCGATCTCTGGCTCCTGTGGGTATATCATTTGCCTGCTAACTACCTCCAACTTCGTTCAGCTGTGCGGAATTATTTCCCTTTTGAATCAAAAAAAAAAAAAAAAAAAGAAAGAGAGAGAGAGAGATTTACCACGCCTAACCTGGGAGTGTCACCTTTGGCACACCAAACAGAGCTCTCAGGCCACACCCATCTCAAGCCCTAAGGCTCCATCAAAAACAGATAGTCCACTTAATCTAGAGTCATAGTATAACAAGAAAAAGCACCACAGTGAAGAAACCAAATATCTCCAATATGCCAAATAACAAACGCAAAAACCGAGGTAATAAAAACAAGGAAGTCACCATGACGCCCCCAAATGAAAAAGACACCCCAATTCAAGACTATGAAGATGATGACATAGAAGAAATGCAAGAAGCAGATCTCAAAAAATTGATAAGAACATTAAGAAGTTCTCAAAAACAAATTCTGGAACTACACAAATCCTTAATGGACAAGATAGAAAATCTCTCTCGTGAAAATGAAATATTAAGGAGGAATCAAAATGAAACGAAACAACTAGTACAACAGGAAACTGTGATAGTGACTGAAGTGAAGAATTCAATAGATCAAATGAAAAACACAATAGAGAGCCTTACAAACAGAATGGGTGAAGCAGAAGAGAGAATATCGGACTTAGAAGACAGAGAACAGGAAAGGATACAGTCAGACCAAAGAAAAGAAGAGGAAATTAGAAATCTGAAACATATTGTCGGGAATCTTCAGGATACTATTAAAAAACCCAACATTCGGGTTCTAGGAGTTCCTGAAGGCATGGAGAGGGAGAAAGGATTAGAAGGCCTTTTTAGTGAGATATTAGCAGAAAATTTCCCAGGTTTGGAGAAGGACAGAGAAATCCTAGTACAGGAAGCCCACAGAACCCCTAATAAACACGACCAAAAGAGATCCTCACCACGACACGTTGTAATTAAACTCTCCACAGTGAAACAGAAAGAAAAGATCCTAAAATGTGCAAGAGAGAAACGTCAGATTACTCTCAGAGGATCTCCAATCAGACTCACAGCTGACTTCTCATCAGAAACTCTAAAAGCTAGGAGGGAATGGCGAGATATAGCCCAGGTACTAAGAGAGAACAACTGCCAGCCCAGAATATTATATCCCGCAAAGCTATCATTTGTGAATGAAGGTGAAATAAAGACTTTTCATTGCAAACAGAAATTGAAAGAATTTGTTGCCACTCGTCCAGCCCTGCAAAAGATGCTTAAAGATGTGTTACACACAGAAACACAGAAACACGGTCATCAATATGAAAGAAGGTAAAGGAAGGAAACCAAGGAAGGAAACCTCACAGCAAAAGATCACAGGGAATTCAAAGCATATATTAGAACTTATCTTTGGCAAATGGCAGGGCAAAGTTACCACTTATCATTAGTCACTTTGAACGTGAATGGCCTGAACTGTCCAGTTAAAAGACACCGATTGGCTGATTGGGTTAAGGAACAAAACCCATCTATTTGCTGCTTACAAGAAACACATCTTTCCAACAAAGATCCATACAGACTGAAAGTGAAAGGCTGGAAAAAGATATACCATGCCAACAGAAATGAAAAAAGAGCGGGCGTAGCGATCTTAATATCGGACAACATAAACTTTACCACAAAAACTGTTAAGAGAGACAAAGAGGGACACTATATCATGATTAAGGGATCAATTCAACAGGAAGATATAACAATTATCAATGTATATGCACCTAACTACAGGGCACCAGTTTATCTAAAAGATTTATTAACGGACTTAAAGGGAGACTTAGACCCCAATACAGTAGTACTGGGGGACTTCAATACTCCACTCTCAGAAATAGACAGATCATCCGGTCAGAAGATCAACAAGGATACAGTAGATTTAAACGACACTATAGCCCAAATGGATCTAACAGATATATACAGAACTTTCAATCCTACAGCTAAAGATTTTACATTCTTCTCAGCAGTACATGGAAGCTTCTCTAGGATTGACCACATACTAGGCCATAAAGCAAGCCTCAGCAAATTCAAAAGAATTAGAATCATACCATGCAGCTTCTCAGACCATAAAGGAATGAAGTTGGAAATTAGCAACTCAGGAGTCCCTAGAGCATACGCAAACACATGGAGATTGAACAACATGCTCCTGAATGAACAATGGGTCATAGAAGAAATCAAAAGAGAAATCAAAAACTTTCTGGAAGTAAATGAGGATAACAGCACAACATACCAAAACTTATGGGACGCAGCAAAAGCAGTGTTAAGAGGAAAGTTTATATCAATAGGTGCCTACATCAAGAAATTGGAAAGACACCAAATAGATGAGCTTTCAATTCACCTCAAGGATCTAGAAAACCTACAGCAAATCAGACCCAAATCTAGTAGGAGAAGAGAAATAATTAAAATCAGAGAAGAAATCAACAGGATTGAATAAAGAAAAACATTACAAAAAATCAGCCAAACGAAGAGCTGGTTTTTTGAAAAAATAAACAAAATTGACACCCCATTGGCCCAACTAACTAAAAAAAGAAGAGAAAAGACCCAAATCAATAAAATCAGAGATGAAAAAGGAAAGGTAACAACAGACACCACAGAAATAAAAAGAATCATCAGAAATTACTACAAGGACTTGTATGCCAGCAAACAGGGAAACCTATCAGAAATGGATAGATTCCTGGACACATGCAACCTGCCTAAATTGAACCAGGAAGACATCGAAAACCTAAACAGACCCATAACTGAGACAGAAATTGAAACAGTAATAAAGGCCCTCCCAACAAAGAAAAGCCCAGGACCAGATGGATTCACTGCTGAATTCTACCAGACGTTTAAAGAAGAACTAACTCCAATTCTTCTCAAACTATTCAGAACAATCGAAGAAGAGGGAGTCCTCCCAAATTCTTTCTATGAAGCCAGCATCACCTTAATTCCTAAGCCAGAGAAAGATGCAGCACTGAAAGAGAATTACAGACCAATATCCCTGATGAACATAGATGCAAAAATCCTCAATAAAATTCTGGCCAATAGAATGCAACAACACATCAGAAAGATCATCCACCCAGACCAAGTGGGATTTATCCCTGGTATGCAGGGATGGTTTAATGTGCGCAAGACAATCAATGTGATACACCACATTAACAGACTGCAGAAGAAAAACCATATGATTATCTCAATAGATGCCGAGAAAGCATTTGATAAAATACAACACCCGTTCATGATGAAAACTCTAAGCAAACTGGGTTTGGAAGGAACATTCCTCAATACAATTAAAGCAATCTATGAAAAACCCACAGCCAACATCCTATTGAATGGGGAAAAGTTGGAAGCATTTCCACTGAGATCTGGAACCAGACAGGGATGCCCACTCTCACCACTGCTATTCAATATAGTTCTGGAGGTTCTAGCCAGAGCTATTAGGCAAGAAAAAGAAATTAAAGGGATACAAATTGGGAAGGAAGAACTCAAACTATCCCTCTTTGCAGATGACATGATTCTTTATTTAGGGGACCCAAAGAACTCTACTAAGAGACTATTGGAACTCATAGAAGAGTTTGGCAAAGTAGCAGGGTATAAAATCAATGCACAAAAATCAACAGCCTTTGTATACACAGACAATGCCATGGCTGAGGAAGAACTTCTAAGATCAATCCCATTCACAATAGCTACAAAAACAATCAAATACCTTGGAATAAACTTAACCAAAGACGTTAAAGATCTCTACGATGAAAATTACAAAACCTTAAAGAAAGAAATAGAAGAGGATACCAAGAAATGGAAAAATCTTCCATGCTCATGGATTGGAAGAATCAATATCATCAAAATGTCCATTCTCCCAAAAGCAATTTACAGATTCAATGCAATACCAATCAAGATACCAAAGACATTCTTCTCAGATCTGGAAAAAATGGTGCTGAAATTTATATGGAGGCACAAGAGACCTCGAATAGCTAAAGCAATCTTGTACAACAAAAACAAAGCCGGAGGCATCACAATACCAGATTTCAGGACATACTACAGGGCAGTTGTAATCAAAACAGCATGGTACTGGTACAGAAACAGATGGATAGACCAATGGAACAGAATTGAAACACCAGAAATCAACCCAAACATCTACAGCCAACTTATATTTGATCAAGGATCTAAAACTAATTCCTGGAGCAAGGACAGTCTATTCAATAAATGGTGCTGGGAAAATTGGATTTCCACGTGCAGAATCATGAAGCAAGACCCCTACCTTACACCTTACACAAAAATCCACTCAACGTGGATTAAAGACCTAAATCTACGACCTGACACCATCAAGTTACTAGAGAACATTGGAGAAACCCTTCAAGATATTGGCACAGGCAAAGAATTTCTGGGAAAGACCCGGGAGGCACAGGCAGTCAAAGCCAAAATCAACTATTGGGATTGCATCAAATTGAGAAGTTTCTGTACTGCAAAAGAAACAGTCAGGAGAGTGAAAAGACAACCGACAGAATGGGAAAAAATATTTGCAAACTATGCAACAGATAAAGGGTTAATAACCAGAATCTACAAAGAGATCAAGAAACTCCACAAAAACAAAACCAACAACCCACTTAAGAGATGGGCCAAGGACCTCAATAGACATTTTTCAAAAGAGGAAATCCAAATGGCCAACAGGCACGTGAAAAAATGTTCAAGGTCATTAGCAATCAGGGAAATGCAAATCAAAACCACAATGAGGTTTCACCTCACCCCAGTTAGAATGGCTCACATGCAGAAATCTACCAACAACAGCTGCTGGCGAGGATGTGGGGAAAAAGGGACACTAACCCACTGTTGGTGGGAATGCAAACTGGTCAAGCCACTATGGAAGTCAGTCTGGAGATTCCTCAGAAACCTGAAGATAACCCTACCGTTCGACCCAGCCATCCCACTCCTTGGAATTTACCCAAAGGAATTTAAATTGGCAAATAAAAAAGAGGTCTGCACCCTAATGTTTATTGCAGCTCAATTCACAATAGCTAAGACCTGGAACCAACCTAAATGCCCATCAACGATAGACTGGATAAAGAAATTATGGGATATGTACTCTTTAGAATACTATACCGCAGTAAGAAACAACGAAATCCAGTCATTTGCAACAAAATGGAGGAATCTGGAACACATCATGCTGAGTGAAATAAGCCAGTCCCAAAGGGACAAATACCATATGTTCTCCCTGATCGGTGACGACTGACTGAACACCAAGAGGGAAACCTGTTGGAGTGAAGTGGACACTATGGGAAATGGTGTCTTGATCAGCATAGCCCTGACTGTTAATGAACAACTTAATACATTATCCCTCTTAGTAGTTTTTTTATCTGTTCTACTTAATATGACTGGTTTAGATCTGTAATTGATGCACAGTTATTCTTAAGTGTTGAAAATTAACTGAAATGTGATCCCTGTTGAACATGGTGGTGGGAATGGGAGAGGGAAGAGATGTATAATTTGGGACATGCTCAGGCTGACTTGCCCCAAGTGGTGGAGTTGGAAGCATACCAGGGGATTCCAATTCAATCCCATCGAGGTGGCATGTACCAATGCCATCTCACTGTTCTAGGTGATCAATTTCAGTTCACAGTTGGTCATGGTGAAGGGACTGGGAGTCAAAGGGAGCACATAGACAAGTCTAGTACCTGCTAACGCTAACTGATGGAGTAAATAAAAGGGAGAGTGATCCAACATGGGAAGTGAGATACTCAGCAGACTCATAGAATGGCAGATGTCCTAAATAGCACTCTGGCCTCAGAATCAGCCCTAAAGGCATTCGGAGCTGGCTGAAAAGCTCATGAGAGTATTTCAGGCATGGAAAGCCAAGACACTCTGGCAAAAGATCTCTGCGAGTGAGATCCCAGTGGAAAGAACAGGGCATCAAAGAAGGAGGTACCTTTCTCTGAAGGGAGGAGAGAACCTCCACTTTGACTATGACCTTGTCTAAACAAGATAAGAGTCGGAGAACTCAGAGGGCTTCCATAGCCTTGGAAACTCATGACTGGAGCATAGGGAGATTACTGATGCCATAGACAGGAGTGTCAATTGGTAAAGTCAACAACAGGAGTCACTGTGCACTTACTCCTCATGTAGGATCTCCATCCTTAATGTGCTGTACATTGAGATTTAATGCTATAACGAGTACTCAAACAATATATTTCACTTTGTGTTTCTATGGGGGTGCAAACTGTTGAAATCTTACTTAATGCATACTAAACTGATCCTCTGTAAAAAAAAAAAAAAAAGAAATTATCAATTCCCAACTTGACTCTCACTGGGATTAAACATGACAATAGGTCTGCTCTGATTTCATCATCATTTAAAAAAAATCATCTATTATTTTTCACTTTATGTTTCTGTGTGGGAGCAAACTGTTGAAATCCATACTTAATGTATACTAAGCTGATCTTCTGTATATTAAGATAATCGAAAATGAATCTTGATGTGAATGGAAGGGGAGAGGGAGTGGGAAAGGGGAGGGTTGTGGGTGGGAGGGACGGTATGGGGGGGAAGCCATTGTAATCCATAAGTCGTACTTTGGAAAATTATATGCATTAAATAAAAGTTAAAAAAAAAAAAAAAAAAAAAAAAAAAAAAAAAAAAAAAAAAAAAAAAAAGATTGACATAGATACTTAAAAGACTTAACCAAATGCTCACCCTCAACTAGAGAATTTAAATTGCCTAGGTTCTTGAGACAAAGGAAAAACCCAGACGATAAAAACTGACAAGGATATGTGGGCTACCTAAAAAGTGTGCTGTGAATGTATGGAAAAGCAAACGGCTAATTCTGACTACATAATGCTGGGAAGATGGTCAAGGGAGATTGATTTTACCTTGAAATGGTAAAAAGTTGTGCAAGTTATTTTTTTCTCTAATGAATGCCTTACTAATGGTAGATTTGAACTTCCTTTGCTCAATTACATTTTGTTTTTCTTTTTTTGAAAACTCACTTTCTAGCCAGTCATCCACACAGCTCTGTATTCCAGGAACAAGTCATTAAACATATCCAGGAGTAAAGCATAAATGCACTTGAACTGACCCATCTTATTGGGAGTACCTATTTAACATGGAAAGATGAATTAGTGTGATTTGTTGAATCTTGAGTGGGAATACCCTTTAGCTGAAATAATTAACATGTTTGAAAACTGGAATTAATAAATAATCATAAAAAGTTCAACTTCAATTAACATTATAAATGTTTGTATTTATTTCTGCAAAACAATTGACATCTAATTAGCATGTTAAGAGGTGCTTGGATTCAGATATTAATCATTTATCTTTAAATAATCTTATCAAGTTATTTATTTAGGATAAGCCAGGCATATGCATAATCATAATTAACTTAAACAATTACATGATTCATTTCTCAAATAATTGCTTGAACCTTGACATAGATACTTGTTTATTCATTTATTCACTTGATAAGTATATAAGAACCCAATTGTTTCCTGAAGTATATGAAGATTATTCTAGCCAAATGATGTCTTCCTGCTCTATGTGAATTATACCAGGGGGCTAAAAGTTAAGGGTTTCAGGAACAAAACAAGTCCTTCTGGAGAAAAATATCATGACATATAAATCTTCTTCCAACTATTAATATCTCTATACTACAATGATTTTTTTATTAGTATTTATTATATTGTATTATAATATTTATTTGCAAGTTGGCCATTCCCAGTAGACTGTAAACTTAGAGAAATGATATTGAAGTTGTTAATCCAGTTTGCATCTCTAGTTCCTATTATGACTGTCTAGAAGTCATAGGCACCTACAAAGTATACTAAAAAGAATGAATTCTATACTGGTGTTATTGTTAACTGTGTACTTTTAGTCTCTAACTAGTATAACTCATGGCAAGTTCACGTATTCCATTAGAGCCAGGGTTAGAAGTGTGGTCCAGATGTACCCTAACAGTGCTAATTCTTTTTATTATTTTTTTATTATTATTATTTTTTGACAGGCAGAGTGGACAGTGAGAGAGAGACAGAGAGAAAGGTCTTCCTTTGCCGTTGGTTCACCCTCCAATGGCTGCCGCGGCCAGCGCGCTGCGGCCGGCCCACCGCACTGATCTGATGGCAGGAGCCAGGTACTTCTGGTCTCCCATGGGGTGCAGGGCCCAAGCACCTGGGCCATCCTCCACTGCACTCCCTGGCCACAGCAGAGAGCTGGCCTGGAAGAGGGGCAACTGGGACAGAATCCGGCGCCCCGACCGGGACTAGAACCCGGTGTGCCGGCGCCGCTAGGCGGAGGATTAGCCTAGTGAGCCGCGGTGCAGGCCCACAGTGCTAATTCTATAACCTCAGAACTTCAGATACTTTTTTTTAAGGTCTATATATTTATTTGAAAGTCATAGTTGCATGCACAGAGGAAGAGAGAGAGAGAATCTTCTATCCACTTGGTTCACTCCTCAGAAGACCATAACAGTGGGGTTGGGCCAGTCCAAAGCCCGGAGCCAGGAGCTTCTTCCTGGTCTTCCACTTGAGTGCAGGGGCCCAAGCACTTAGGCAATCTTCCACTGCTTTTCCAGGTACATTAGCAGAGAGCTGGATTGGAAGTGGAGCAGCCGGGACACTGATTGACATGCACATTTGATGCTGGTGTTGCAAATGGCAGCTTAACCCATTACACCATAGCATAGGCCCCAAGCATCTCATTTCTAAAGCAGAATCACACTGCTTAATGCTACAGCATGATAGCATTTCATAGATAAATATAAAAAGAGCTTTAGCAAAGCTTGTATGCTGAATTGAGCTCTTGGGACATGTAACTTTCCTTTATGTTTTTATATGTAGAAACCAATAAACCTTGAAAATGATGCTGTGTTTGCAGAAAATCCACCACAGTCTCAAGAACTGGTTCCATGCCATAACACTTGTAAAAGAAATGTAAAGGGGAAGCATATTTTCTCTCCACTTGGAGTGTTCCAGCTCCACAGCATTGGGGAACGATCTCACTGACTCAGCAGATGCTTCTTGCCCCTGTTTGCATGTGGCTTGGAGAAGTTCCTTGGATCTCAGTAGCTCTGTTCTACTCCCTGTGTCCCAGGGTGATTTCCCTGACTCACAATCGTCAGTGTTTGGAAGGAGGAAAAAGTAATCAGGAAGACAGTTTTGTCTACCAGATGTAAGGAAGTGGAGCTGAACCAGCTTTGGAACTGAAATCCAAAAGCCAAGTGCAAATGCGCGCATCTATTGCTGCCCGTGGTAGAGGAAACTTAGAAGAGTAACAGAGTACTCTAGGTGCCCTTACCATGTGAGCCTTATACAAGGCAGCCATGAAAAGACGCTGTCCTTGAAAAGCATGGTGTAGTTGATCTGTTTAGGTCTCATCTAGTGACTGGAACCTTAGCATCCCATTCTCGAATGCCTTCTGTCTAGTTAGTTTGGTTTTTGTTTGTGTGCTCAGCAGCTTCGAAAATATTTTCCAAGGATGCTTACTTTCTGATCTTAACACCTTTTGCAATGTTCTCCACTTGAGTCTAGGCTGGACCTAATGATTTGCTTCTAAGCAACAGAATTCAGCAAAAGGGGGATATTACTCTGGAGATTAATTGTTGAAGAGTCTAGCTTATGTATTGTTCAGGATCTCTTGCTTTCTAAAGTGTACTTTCTGATGGATACCAGCTTCTATTCTGTGGGTTCTTTGGAGTGGCCTATTGGGCAGGGCCATAGCGGGATGCATCTAGCTACCAACAAGAGAGAAAGTGTAGTCCTTGGTCCAGAAACCCAAAAGAAATGGTACCTGACCAACAGAATATACAAGTATTATGAACTAAGTAAAAATGGGCATGCAATGTGTCAGATTTTGTAGGATGCATCAAAACAGTGTTTAAAGGAAAATTTATAACATTAAACTCTTATTTTAGAAAAAAAAGAGAAAGCTCTATAATCAATAGCCTAGAGTTCTTCAACCTCAAAAACAAACTGGAAAAATGGGAGTAAAAATGAATTTAAAGTATATAAGAAAAGCATTAGTGACACAGTAGAAGTCAGTGAAGCAGAAATAGAAAAAATGAAGAGAGAAAATTATTTAAGTAAAAATCTAGTTCTTTAAAATGATAAATTGATAAATATCTAGTAAGACAGGCAAAATAGGAAAAACAACAAATAATCAATAACAGTAATGAAAAAAGGGTTATCATTATAGACTCCATAGATACTACAGAATTTTAAATGAACACTGCAAACACCTCTACATACATAAATTTAGGAGTTTTCATGAATTGCAGCAATTCATGAAAAACCGTAAACTGGAAATATTTATTGAGAATAGAAAAAAACTTGATAGCCTTATAATTATTAAATAAATATAATTAATATTGAAAATGTCAATTTTGTGCTGGCATCATGGAACAGCAGGTTAAGCTGCCACTTGGAATGCCCACGTTCCTTATTGGAGTGTCAGTCTGAGTCCTGGCTACTTCATGCTTTTTTTTTTTTAACCTTTTATTTAATGAATATAAATTTCCAAAGTATGACTTATGGATTACAATGGCTTCCCCCCCATACCGTCCCTCCCACCCACAACCCTCCCCTTTCCCACTCCCTCTCCCCTTCCATTCACATCAAGATTCATTTTCGATTATCTTAATATACAGAAGATCAGCTTAGTATACATTAAGTAAGGATTTCAACAGTTTGCTCCCACACAGAAACATAAAGTGAAGAATAATAGATGATTTTTTTTAAATGATGATGAAATCAGATCAGACCTATTGTCATGTTTAATCCCATTGAGAGTCAAGTTGGGAATTGATAATTTCTTTCTTATTTCTTTTTTTTTTTTTTACAGAAGATCAGTTTAGTATGCATTAAGTAAAGATTTCAACAGTTTGCACCCCCATAGAAACACAAAGTGAAATATATTGTTTGAGTACTCGTTATAGCATTAAATCTCAATGCACAGCACATTAAGGACAGAGATCCTACATGAGGAGTAAGTGCACAGTGACTCCTGTTGTTGACTTTACCAATTGACACTCCTGTCTATGGCATCAGTAATCTCCCTATGCTCCAGTCATGAGTTTCCAAGGCTATGGAAGCCCTCTGAGTTCTCCGACTCTTATCTTGTTTAGACAAGGTCATAGTCAAAGTGGAGGTTCTCTCCTCCCTTCAGAGAAAGGTACCTCCCTCTTTGAAGACCTGTTCTTTCCACTGGGATCTCACTCACAGAGATCTATTGCCAGAGTGTCTTGGCTTTCCATGCCTGAAATACTCTCATGAGCTTTTCAGCCAGATCCGAATGCATTTAGGGCTGATTCCGAGGCCAGAGTGCTGTTTAGGAAAGCTGCCATTCTATGAGTCTGCGGAGTATCTCACTTCCCATGTTGGATCACTCTCCCCTTTATTTATTCTATCGGTTAGTGTTAGCAGGTACTAGACTTGTTTATGTGCTCCCTTTGACTCTTAGTCCTTTCATTATGATCAATTGTGAACTGAAATTGATCACTTGGACTAGTGAGATGGCATTGGTACATGCCACCTTGATGGGATTGAATTGGAATCCCCTGGTATGTTTCTAACTCTACCATTTGGGGCAAGTCAGCTTGAGCATGTCCCAAATTATACATCTCTTCCCTCTCTTATTCCCACTCTTATATTTAACAGGGATCACATTTCAGTTAATTTTCAACACTTAAGAATAACTGTGTATTAATTACAGAATTAAACCAGTCATATTAAGTAGAACAGACAAAAAAACTACTAAGAGGGATAATGTATTAAGTTGTTCATTAACAGTCAGGGCTATGCTGATCAAGTCACCATTTCCCATAGTGTCCATTTCACTTCAACAGGTTTCCTTTTTGGTGTTCAGTCAGTTGTCACCGATCAGGGAGAACATATGGTATTTGTCCCTTTGGGACTGGCTTATTTCACTCAGCATGATGTGTTCCAGATTCCTCCATTTTGTTGCAAATGACTGGATTTCATTGTTTCTTACTGTGGTATAGTATTCTAAAGAGTACATATCCCATAATTTCTTTATCCAGTCTACCGTTGATGGGCATTTAGGTTGGTTCCAGGTCTTGGCTATTGTGAATTGAGGTGCAATAAACATTAGGGTGCAGACCGCATTTTGTTTGCCAATTTAAATTCCTTTGGGTAAATTCCAAGGAGTGGGATGGCTGGGTCGAATGGTAGGGTTATATTCAGGTTTCTGAGGAATCTCCAGACTGACTTCCATAGTGGCTTGACCAGTTTGCATTCCCACCAACAGTGGGTTAGTGTCCCTTTTTCCCCACATCCTCGCCAGCATCTGTTGTTGGTAGATTTCTGCATGTGAGCCATTCTAACCGGGGTGAGGTGAAACCTCATTGTGGTTTTGATTTGCATTTCCCTGATTGCTAGTGATCTTGAACATTTTTTCATGTGCCTGTTGGCCATTTGGATTTCCTCTTTTGAAAAATGTCTATTGAGGTCCTTGGCCCATCTCTTAAGTGGGTTGTTTGTTTTGTTTTTGTGGACTTTCTTGATCTCTTTGAAGATTATGGTTATTAACCCTTTATCTGTTGCATAGTTTGCAAATATTTTTTCCCATTCTGTTGGTTGTCTCTTCACTCTCCTGACTGTTTCTTTTGCAGTACAGAAACTTCTCAATTTGATGCAATCCCAATAGTTGATTTTGGCTTTGACTGCCTGTGCCTCCCGGGTCTTTTCCAGAAATTCTTTGCCTGTGCCAATATCTTGAAGGGTTTCTCCAATGTTCTCTAGTAACTTGATGGTGTCATTGGCCCAACTAACTAAAAAAAGAAGAGAAAAGACCCAAATCAATAAAATCAGAGATGAAAAAGGAAATGTAACAACAGACACCACAGAAATAAAAAGAATCATCAGAAATTACTACAAGGACTTGTATGCCAGCAAACAGGGAAACCTATCAGAAATGGATAGATTCCTAGACACATGCAACCTACCTAAATTGAACCAGGAAGACATCAAAAACCTAAACAGACCCATAACTGAGACAGAAATTGAAACAGTAATAAAGGCCCTCCCAACAAAGAAAAGCCCAGGACCAGATGGATTCACTGCTGAATTCTACCAGCCATTTAAAGAAGAACTAACTCCAATTCTTCTCAAACTATTCAGAACAATCGAAGAAGAGGGAATCCTCCCAAATTCTTTCTATGAAGCCAGCATCACCTTAATTCCTAAGCCGGAAAAAGATGCAGCACTGAAAGAGAATTACAGACCAATATCCCTGATGAACATAGATGCAAAAATCTTCAATAAAATTCTCGCCAATAGAATGCAACAACACATCAGAAAGATCATCCACCCAGACCAAGTGGGATTTATCCCTGGTATGCAGGGATGGTTTAATGTGCACAAGACAATCAATGTGATACACCACATTAACAGACTGCAGAAGAAAAACCATATGATTATCTCAATAGATGCCAAGAAAGCATTTGATAAAATACAACACCCGTTCATGATGAAAACTCTAAGCAAACTGGGTTTGGAAGGAACATTCCTCAATACAATCAAAGCAATCTATGAAAAACCCACAGCCAACATCCTATTGAATGGGGAAAAGTTGGAAGCATTTCCACTGAGATCTGGTACCAGACAGGGATGTCCACTCTCACCACTGCTATTCAATATAGTTCTGGCGGTTCTAGCCAGAGCTATTAGGCAAGAAAAAGAAATTAAAGGGATACAAATTGGGAAGGAAGAACTCAAACTATCCCTCTTTGCAGATGACATGATTTTTTATTTAGGGGACCCAAAGAACTCTACTAAGAGACTATTGGAACTCATAGAAGAGTTTGGCAAAGCAGGGTATAAAATCAATGCACAAAAATCAATAGCCTTTGTATACACAGACAATGCCATGGCTGAGAAAGAACTGCTAAGATCAATCCCATTCACAATAGCTACAAAAACAATCAAATACCTTGGAATAAACTTAACCAAGGACGTTAAAGATCTCTATGATGAAAATTACAAAACCTTAAAGAAAGAAATAGAAGAGGATACCAAGAAATGGAAAAATCTTCCATGCTCATGGATTGGAAGAATCAATATCATCAAAATGTCCATTCTCCCAAAAGCAATTTATAGATTCAATGCAATACCAATCAAGATATAGAAGACCTTCTTCTCAGATCTGGAAAAAATGATGCTGAAATTTATATGGAGGCACAAGAGACCTCGAATAGCTAAAGCAATCTTGTACAACAAAAACAAAGCCGGAGGCATCACAATACCAGATTTCAGGACATACTACAAGGCAGTTGTAATCAAAACAGCATGGTACTGGTACAGAAACGGATGGATAGACCAATGGAACAGAATTGAAACACCAGAAATCAACCCAAACATCTACAGCCAACTTATATTTGATCAAGGATCTAAAACCAATTCCTGGAGCAAGGACAGTCTATTCAATAAATGGTGCTGGAAAAACTGGATTTCCACGTGCAGAATCATGAAGCAAGACCCCTACCTTACACCTTACACAAAAATCCACTCAACATGGATTAAAGACCTAAATCTACTTCATGCTTCTAAACCAGCTTCCTGCTAAAGTACCTAGGAGTCAGGAACTATTGCCTCACGCACTTGGGTTCTTGCCACATATGTGGGAAGCCACACCTGGCTCCTGACTTTGACCAGACCCAGGAACGGTTGTTTGGACATTTGGGGAGTCAGCTGGCATAAAGGATATCTCTCTTGTCTTTTTGTGTCACTTTTCCTTTCAAATAAAAAAATATTTTTTAAATATCGGTTTTGTGTTCAAGGCCTTTATAGAAGTATTTGGAACAGTTTTCATTGTGTACTGTCCAGTGGCTACTGTAGGAACTAGGGGTGATCTCTCCTGAAGTTCCATTCTTTTTAACTTTTATTTAATGAATATAAATTTCCAAAGTACAGCTTACGGATTACAATGGCTCCCCCCAACACACACAACTTCCCTCCCACCCGCAAACTCTGATCAGTATTATTTAGTGTCAGAATCATACAAGAGCACCTCATTTATGATCCTAGACATTCATAAGTAGCTGTATGGTATCTGTTTTCTTGAAATCTTGTACTTTTTGACATCCCTCATACTTATGGAATCCCCTTTGAGTCCTTCACCCAAAAAAGCTGGGGTTTCATTTTCCTTCCCCTGCCATCTCTTTCTTCCTGAAAATGTGCCTGCAACTGGGGCCAAGTGGTAGAAGCAAAGAGAAATGGTCAGGATATTCACCCCACTCAGTTGAGACCAGTGTTCTTCCCTATAGTTTTAGGTGTCCGTAGGCTTTCCTCTCCTGTGGAATAAGAAAATAGAGAAAATAAAAATAGTAGCAATCAGGATAAGTCTTCTACTCTTTCTTGCATCTCTTGGGAGAACCGAAGGGCTTCTCTTTCAGGCTTCTTTGCAGGAATTAAGGCTTATTTTCTCTTTTAGGGGTGGTGGTGGGAATGGGGTTGTTTTGGGTCTAGACTGGGAGATATCTGAGAAAGTGAAAGAATAATCTCGGTGATACATTAATCCTCATCATCTTCTTCAGTCTGACTACTACTACTCTTTTGTCAGTCCTCAAATAGCTGCCACATTCATTCTGTCCAGGTTTTATAACTGATCAGTTAGGGAAAGAAAAACACAATTTCCCCTAAAGTATCACTATAACTCAAACTCCAAGTACTTCCTAATATTTTTGTGTGTTGTGTTGGGCAGGGAGGGAGGTAGGAAATATTATGTTATTAGAATTGTATCTGCAAACCACAATGAATCTGTTAAAAGTGAATTAAAAATTAAAATTTTAAAATTAAAAAACAGAAATGATTATGCCATCACTGAATAATATTTTAAATATTTCTATGTGCACATATACTTTTCTAAGTACTGTGTATATTCCTTCTAAGGAAAATGACCTGTTCACATCTATCACATCGCTAGTGTCATAGAACTGAAGAGAGCATAAATATTCTTGCAATATAAAAGTGTTGTATTCTCTGATAAATGCCATGATGGGTTTTGCTTGCTGATTTCCTTGTAGAATGTTACCAGAAAACATACAGCAAATGATAGAAAATAATGTGTCATAAGACCCTTGATGAATGTTTGTTATTTTGAGATTTATAACCTGGGAGTTCTGACATATAAGTGGCCTGGCTCAACAGATGAACCGCTGTTACTTGTTTGTATTGAGGCACCAAGCTTTAACTCAACAATAATATTCACCAGATGCTTGGGATATAAAAAAGAAAAGTCATCAAAATCAATATGAGCCTATTTTTATAGGAAACTGTACTTCATAAATAGCACTCCCTTCACATTGCAAGTTCTGAACACAGACGTTTCATCATCCTGGAGTTTGTTAAAGTCCTCTCAATCCCTCCCTCTCACTTTCTCTCTTGTTCTTTCACTCTCTCTCTACCTCACCCCTAAATCTTTTTCTCTCCATTCTTCAAATTTTAAAATAAATTAGTTAAAGCTGACTGCAGATTGAAACCATTATTTAAGGATTATAGGACAAAAGGCTTTATGTAGAAACCCAATATATCATGAAACAAGATATGTTTCCCATATTTTTATTCCAAGGTAAGGAATTCATTGGGGTGCAATTCCTGGTGTACTTGAGTAAAAAGAATGAAGTGACCAAATTTATCAGATAAAATCAGATAATTTTCTCTTACCAAATCCAGGAAGATTTGGGTATCCTGTGACTTGCAGTTGTTGAGTTCAGATTTATACCAAAGTCTTCATAAAGAAAGTAATGCTACTTGGATCTTAGAGGAATTGTAGGGTTATATCTGGATTAGTGGCACTTCCAGTAGCATAAAGAGCATGTCCAAAGACAATGAAGTATTTGTCAAAAACACACACATGCACACTGAGTCGATTACATTTTCTATTTTTCTACAATATAATTTACTTAATATTTTCTTCTTTTTAAAAAAAATGAAGTATAGAATTACTTTACATGTCTGGATTTTAAAAACAACTTTTTTAAACATTTATATTCATTTGGAAAACTCTTAGGTGAATTTTTATACAAAAATAGTAAATCTATACTGAAACAAATGACTTTAACCCATTGAATTTCTGTTATTGTATTTTTCCAGTAGGGAAAATATTGTATACCTATCGGGAGCCCTGGAAGTGATACCAGCGCTAAATAGTTAGGATTGGAGCTTATTTGTTTCTGGTATTTACTTACTAGGAATCAAAGCAAGAAATAGAGATGAAATCACATGAATCATAGTCTTAGAGAGCTTCAAGGCTGAGGTGTGAAACCAAATGAAGATTGTGTCCAACATGAAGAAGTAGAAAAAATAAATGACTCCATAGGTTACCTTTTCCCTTAGTAGAAGTAGAAAAGGGGGGGACAGAAAACAGGCAGTGCCCTGGAAATTGTTTTGCTGTTTGTAGAATTTCAAAGTCTAAGACTTGTCCACTATTTTTCTAGCAGTTTGATAAGTATATGTGTGTTTCAGGTTAGTTTAAAGGTATAAATATTGGGGCTGAGTGGTAAGCATTAATGATGTATAAACACTTGGAAAGAAGAGAGAAATGTCTTTTTTAAAAATGGTGAAGGTTAATCAACTGTTTACCTAGAGAAGTTGAAAATAATACCTTTGGGGGCTGGCACTGTGGCTCACGTGGTTAAACCTCTGCCTGAGGCGCTGGCATCCCATATGGGTGCCAGGTTCTAGTCCTGGTTGCTCCTCTTCCAGTCTAGCTCTCTGCTGTGGCCCAGGAAGGCAATGAAGGATAGTCCAAGTGCTTAGGCCCTGCCCACGTGGGAGACCAGGAAGAGACTCCTGGCTCCTGGCTTCGAGTCGGCACTGCGCCGGCCGTGGCGGCCATTTAGGGAGTGAACCAGTGGAGGGAAGACCTTTCTCTCTCTCTCTCTCACTGTCTAACTCTATCTGTCAAATAAAAAAAAAATAATAATACCTTTGAATTAATACAATATTTTGTACAGAAAGTGTATATTTAACAAGGATTATTCTCTATTTCTTCAATATGTTTTTAGAAATGTAGGCATTATTGTACATAAATCTGCACTGGTCTTCATGTTGGCCTATTGGCACAAGCAAGTGAAAACTCGTTAACCTTACCGAGTGCACATTCTAGACAGAATAAGTAAATTACAATAAACTAACCCAGACAATAAGTACAACTGCATGATATGCTACCAATGAGAGTAGAAAAAATAAACATGTTAGCAATAAATTGGGTGTGTAAACAGGTTGATGTTCTCAATACAGGCTTCATACTCCCAAGCTACCATAATCAAATCAATACGATGTTGGCATGGAAGTGGACAGAAAATAAGAGTGAAAAAGGATTCAGAACCACATCCAAAAATGTATCATAATATAATGAATACCAAAGATATTATTTCAAATCAAGGTGAATAGTGGTGCATTATTTATTAAACAAGACAAGAACAGTCTCCATCCATCTGGAAATAAGTAAAAGTGGACCATTCTCCCAAACTATGCAGGATAATAAATCTCACTAATAATAGAGACCTAAATGTAAAAATATTGTTAATAGCAAAAAGAATATAAAAATGCTTCATGAAGAACTAGAAACCGAAGACATCTTTCTTTCACAAACATATGTTTATTGCATCGTGTTTATTCCAGTTGTAATTCTAGGTGCTTGAGCCAAATAATGAAACAAAATATGGAGCTCTATGTTTAATAAATAATTGGCAATAAGTAGCAAGCAAAATTCATGATTATTTTGTCAGGAAATTGCAAAGGCTCTGAATAAAAATAATAAGGAAAATAAAACAGTGAAAGATGGATTATGAACACTGTGCCAGGAGGGGTGGGAGGAAAGTAGGCCAGGTTATGATACTATGTCACACTGTAAGATGGAACTCATTAAAATGGGACTTCTGAGCAAAGTCTTGAAGAAATTGATGAGTTCCTCAGGCAGATGTTATCTACAAGACAACACTAAGCATTAAGAGCTGGCACAACGGACCACATAGTATTTTTAGGGTTTTTTTTAGATTTATTTATTATTTGAGAGGCAGAATTACAAGGTGGGAGTGAAGGGTGGGAGGAGAGAGAGACAGAGAGTGTGTGTGTGTGTGTGTGTGAGAGAGAGAGAGAGAGAGAGAGAGCGAGAAAGAGAGAGTGAGAGAAGGCACTTCCACCTGCTGGTTCACTCCCCAAATGGCCATAACAGCCAGTGCTGGCCAGATTAAAGCCAGGAGCCTACAGCTCCATCTGGGTCTCCCACATAGGTGCAGAGGCAGAAGTTCTTGGGCCGTATTCTGCTGCTTTCCCAGGTGCATTAACAGGGAGCTCGGTCGGAATCAAAGTAAACAGGACTCAAACAGGTCCTCATATAGGATGCTGTCTGGCATCACAGGGAGCAGCCTAACCTAATGTGCCACAATACCAGTCCTGTGCCTCTATTTTTACTGGTTTGTGGGACCTCCATACTGTTTTCTGTGATAGCTGTATTAACAACTTACATTCCCACCAACAATGTGCAAGAATTTCCTTTTCTCCACAACCTCACCAGTATTTTTAGCTTTCATCTTGTGATTATAGCCAATCTAACTAGCATGACGTGATATCTCTGGTTTTGCTTCCATCTCTCTCATGATTACTGATGTTGAGTATTTTTTTATGTACCTGTTGCCATTTGTATATCTTCCTTTGAAAAAAAATATATTTGGATACATTGCCTATTTTCAAATAGAATTATTTAGAATTTTTTACTATTGAGTCATTTAATATTATGTATTATTGGGGCAGACGTTGTGATGCAGTTGGTTAAGCTGTATCCAAAACTGGAGTATATGCCTGTATCCAAAACTGGAGTGTCAGTTTGAGTCCAGGTTACTCCACTTCCAATACAGTTTCCTACTTATGTATCCTGGGAAGCAGCAGATGATAGCTCTAGTGCTTAGATCCCTCCTACTCATGTGGGAGATCTAATCGACTTTTTGACTCCTGGTTTCAAACTGACCTATCCCCACTGTTTTGGGAATTTAGGAAGTGAACTAGCAGTTTTAAACCCTTTCTCTCTCTCTCTCTCTCTCTCTCTCTTTCTCTGCATCTCAAGTAGATGGAAATAATAAATGAACATTAAAATATATAACATTATCATAATATAATATATCTCACTTGTCAGATACACGCATAATCCCACTACTGGTTATATACCCAAAGGAAAGGAAATCAGTGTGTTGAAGACCCACCTGCACTCCATGTTTACTACAGCACTACTCACAAGAGCCAAGAAATGCAAGCAACCTAAGAGTCCATGTACTGAGGAATGGAGTAAAAAATGTGGTATGTATACACAATGGAATAATATCAAGCCACAGAAGAGAACAGAATCACGTCATTTGCAGCAGCATGGATGGAACTGAAGGCTGATATTTTAAGTAAAATAAACCTGGTACAGAAATGCAAGAACTACATGATCTCACGTATATGTGTAATCTAAAATAGTTTATCTAAAAGAAGGTGATTGTTACCAGAGGTTCTGGGGAGTGAGGAATGGTTAGAGAATACTTGTTCAACAGGTGTTGTGTCATAGTTATATAGGAGTGAGAAATTCTGGTGTTGTGTTTCAAAGTAAGGTAATTATAGATAATGACAATGTATTTCATATCTTTCTGTAAATAAAGATAAGAAAGAGTTTTGAATTTCTTCTTAATAAATAAATGCTAAATGTCTAAAGATACAGATATGTTTTCTTTGATCAACATTACAGAATGTAGACATGTATTGGAACAATTGAAACATAATAGGGTATTATATAAGTGAATTTTTATGTATAAGTTAAAACTTAAAAAAATTTACAAAAAATTTAAAAAGAGTATTTTGGTACTAAGGTGGGGCAGATTTCTAGGCTGTTTAAGGAAAAACAAAGTCAGGAAGTGATGTGAGATACCTGGATGGAGTTCCAGAAACCTGGCTTCAGCCTGGCACAGTCCTAGCTGTTGTGGCTATTTGGGGAGTGAACCAGTTAGATGGATGATCTCTCTCCCTTTCAAATAAATACATCTTTAAACAAACAAAAAAAAAAGAAGAAGAAGAGAGAGAGAAAGCTTCAAAGGAATGAAGTCATATGGTTCTTTAAGAATTTCACATATAACCATTACTTACAAAAGATTAGAAGATGAGCCATACTTGACCATATAGAAATTAGAAGTCTTATTGAGTAATATAACAAAAAGAAAATTTGTAAAGCATAGATCTGATAAAATGACTTTCCCATAGCTAAGGTCCACTATATTTATACCACACGCTAAATAGAAAAATAAATCAAGTGTGTTGAAGACCATTCACAAAGAACATTTATAATGGTCTAATAGATTTATCAAGAGTTTATCTTTCAGATGTACAGTTTGGGACATGCTCAAGCTGACTTGCCCCAAATGGTAGAGTTAGAAACATACCAGGGGATTCCAATTCAATCCCATCAAGGTGGCATGTACCAATGCCATCTCACTAGTCCAAGTGATCAATTTCAGTTCACAATTGATCATAATGAAAGGACTAAGAGTCAAAGGGATCACATAAACAAGTCTAGTACCTGCTAACACTAACCGATAGAATAAATAAAGGGGAGAGCGATCCAACATGGGAAGCGAGATACATAGCAGACTCATAGAATGGCAGCTTTCCTAAACAGCACTCTGGCCTCAGAATCAGCCCTAAAGGCATTCGGATCTGGCTGAAAAGCCCATGAGAGTATTTCATATTTCAGGCATGGAAAGCCAAGACACTCTGGCAAAAAAAAAAAAAAAAAAAAAGACCTAAATGAAAGATCTCTGTGAGTGAGATCCCAGTGGAAAGAACAGGTCTTCAAAGAAGGGGTACTACCTTTCTCTGAAGGGAGGAGAGAACTTCCACTTTGACTATGACCTTGTCTAAATAAGATAAGAGTTGGAGAACTCAAAAGGCTTCCATAGCCTTGGAAACTCATGACTGGAGCATAGGGAGATTACTGATGTCATAAAGAGGAATGTCAATTTGTAAAGTCAACAACCGGAGTCACTGTGCACTTACTCCTCATGTAGGATCTCTGTCCTTAATGTGCTGTACATTGAGATTTAATGCTATAACGAGTACTCAAACAGTATTTTTTACTTTGTGTTTCTATGTGGGTGCAAACTGTTAAAATCTTTACTTAATGTATACTAAACTGATCTTCTGTATATAGAAAATTGAAAATGTGGCCGGCGCCGCAGCTCAATAGGCTAATCCTCCGCCTTGCGGCGCCAGCACACCGGGTTCTAGTCCCGGTCGGGGCGCCAGATTCTGTCCCGGTTGCCCCTCTTCCAGGCCAGCTCTCTGCTATCACCCGGGAGTGCAGTGGAGGATGGCCCAAGTCCTTGGGTCCTGCACCCCATGGGAGACCAGGATAAGTAACTGGCTCCTGCCATCGGATCAGCGCAGTGCGCCGGCCGCAGCGCTCCAGCTGCGGCGGCCATTGGAGGGTGAACCAACGGCAAAGGAAGACCTTTCTCTCTGTCTCTCTCTCTCACTGTCCACTCTGCCTGTCAAAAAAAAAAAAAAAGAAAATTGAAAATGAATCTTGATATGAATGGAAGGGGAGAGAGAGAGGGAAAGGGGAGGGTTGCGGGTGGAAGGGAAGTCATGGGGGGGGGGGAGCTAATGTAGTCCATAAGCTGTACTTTGGAAATCTATATTCATTAAATAAAAGTTAAAATAAATAAATAAATAATTAAATAAATAAAATAATTTTAAAAAGTTTATCTTTCTAGTAGTTAAGTCAATGCAAATTAAAATGGCAGTGACTTGTGAAATACTTATGTAAGACTGGCATAAAGAAATGTAATCCTGCTTACTAAGATGTAAGGTTTTACTGTTCTAGTGGAAGTATGAATCAGTGGATTTTTAAGACAATTTGTAAATATCTAGTGACACTTGATGAAAGTGTTCATTTAAAGTGGTTGGTTTTATACCTTTGTAAATCTATTTATGAAATTCATTTCAAATAATGATTTAAAAATCTTTTGACAGAGGGTACAACGTTTTTGTGTGTGTGTGTTTGCAAGCACACAAAGAAGTGCATAAGTACATTATATATATTTTAGATGGACTTGACTTTGGGAGAAAGTTGTCAATATTGTTGTTTTAAATTTTCATTTATTTGAGATACAGTGAGACAGAGAAAGACAGCCAGACACACACACACACACACACACACACACACCCCTGTTTGCTGGTTCACTCTTCAAATGCTCTCAATGGCTGGCTGGGGCTAAAGTCAAGATCCAAGAACTTAAACCAGTTCTCCATGTGGGTGGCAGGAATCCAATTGCTTGGGTCATCACATGATCTCCAAGGTTCTGCATTATCAAGAATCTGAAGTAAGGAGATGAAGGAGGGTATTGAACCCAGGGACACTGATATGGGATACAGGTGTCCCAGTAGCTAGAGACAAATGATTACCTGAGTCAATGATTCTGTTTAAATCATAAAGGTGTCTTCTTTTGTCTTATATATAATATATGCCATGTATATAAGTATTTATGGGTGTGTATATGTATATTGTATAAACTTGCAAATTCCAAATAAATGCTTCATTTTGCATAAAAAATAAAGTATGCAAAAGTGGGCTTAACGACCTTTATTTTACTCCAGTATATTTTTTTTGTATGGCTGTGGAAATTGAGGCCCTAAGAAATATCCAAATTTACAAATTTGCATCATCAGCGAATAATGAAGCTAGATGTAGCTAGCACTTTCGTGGGTCTGTTCTTTCCCTTCTGTGTGTGTGTGTGTGTGTGTGTGTGTGTCCCTCCCCCCCCCCCCCATTCCCTCTATCTTTGAACCATATCAAAGTTCTCTTTTCGGGAAAACAGCCTGAGGACCTTGAATTGATTGGCCTGCATATAATGCTTGATTGTCTTCTCTGAATCCACTCTGGATATTTTCTAGTATTTCCCAAAGTCTACAAAACTTTTTAAAATTTAAATGTGATATAAAGTAGCATGCAAAAGTTCTTTGGATTAAAGAAAAATTTGTTCTTTGAGGATTATGTCATTAAAGGAACACCAGAAAGAAACATCTATTCCACAACATACCATGGAGTATAAATGAAGAATGAATGGGAAATACATGCAGTTGCATGGACAAGTGACAGGTGATTCTGAAGACATTAAGCCAAAGCATTCACAACAGAAAGGAGAGAAGATCACTTTGTTCCAATAAATAATAAAAAAAGACTATTATAAATGTCAACGAAGTCCATGGATATTTGAAATCTTCTTCTAAATGAGAAAAGTATGTCTCCTAACTTTGTTGAACACTTTCTTCAGGCAATAAAAATTACATTTATTTACAAAAGGCATCTTTAATCATTCTACTCCAGATTGTCTAAATTTGTGTAGATAAAATGGCTAAGATCAAGAAAATAGAAGTAATTTGCCCAAGGTCGTACAGTTAATTATTAGCACTGCCACATCAGACATGCATTTTCTGACAGGATCATTCCCCCATCCCTTCTTTCACACGATAACCTGGGGCGAAGTATTGAATGACTGTAAAAACACAGAATCCATAGTTAAAAGAACACAATGGAAATTAAAGCAGTGTTCATAAATATACATCCATTACAGGTTGGTGTATATGTACACACCTACTCTACCTGCACAAAAGACCATCTCTGCAACACTCGTATCCAATTATATTGTTTTAATTTGTTAGGCAAATGAAGAATACATGCTTCATGCTGTCATTTGGAAATAATTTTCTTGAGGATGGAAAAGAAATGTTTCAGCTCCTAGGGCAGGCAGAGCCTTTTAAACCACTGCTTGGGACACGACAGTGCATATGCCTGGGTTTGAGTCCTGGCTACTCTGCTTCAGACCCATGTTCTTGATTTGGCCTGGCCCAGTGCTGTGAATGAACAACAGGAATCTCTCTGTGTCTACCAAGTAAGATGGTGCCCTGAAAATAAGTATATATTTTTACATAAATGAATAAAATTATTGAACTCCTAATATACATTTTATTGGTATCTTTTTGACCCAACACTATAATTTGCGTTTCACTTAGTTTTGAGGGCATCAAAATCATGAAGTATATTTTTGTCATTTTGTCCCCAGGAAGCATTTTATCAAAGTGAATGAGTGAAGTGAAAATCTTTGGAAATACCACTTTGAGGAACTTCTGTGCCAGTTGTCCTAGATGATAGGGATAAATAAGTAAAGGCCACTTGTCTAATTGTGCAGAAAACTGTGCAGGCAAGTTTAAGAAATAAAGAACTGGAGGGCACTGAGAAGGGTTTCTGACCTGTATTTGGAAGTGAGACCGAACAAAAAGGTGAGTATGGGGTAGGGGATGGGTTATTTGGAGAGCCTGTTTTAGATGGCTGGTTCTGCACGTGTGAATCTCATAATTCAGGTGAGCTCTGAGAGAACTTAGACTTGCATGCATGTGGCGTACCTACCTTTATTTGGGATTAATGGGGCAGAAAGAGAGAGAAATCTGAGGGCAAGGTTTGACAGAACAGAACCGAGAGGGATACACTTTGAGAGTCAGCAGTGCCAAATCATGCAGAGCTGTGTAAACATAATCACTTAACACTTTGTCAGAGGGATTTTAGAGGATACTGAGCAGTTTTAAGAAGGAGCAGTGTTACAGGGAGACTGCTTTTAAGAAACATTACTGTGTCTGCATTATGGGAAAATGGCAAGATGGACAAAACTGAGAGGAGGAAACACGTTTCTCCATCTGAAATGTGACTGCAGTTGACTTCTTGTGCCATTTGGGGAAGGTAGGATTTGAGATGGAACCAAACTCAGAGCCTGGCACAAAGTCTACATGTAATGTTAGTGCTTCTTCCTCACACACTTCTAATTTCCTTCTTTGCTCGTGGCTTATAAAATGTTAAAAAAAAAAGCAAAGAGTACAAATATGTGTAGCTTTTGCTCTGTTTTATGAATGCTTGTGGATAGAGATAGCAAGAGTTGGCCTAACTATAGCCAAATCTCCCGGCAGCATAGAGTCTTTCATGAATCATATTTCATCCTTTCCTGATGGTCTTTTGTGTTTTATTTTTAGTTCTGTTTCAAATAGACCTCTCTCCAAGTATTCTTTATCATGAGAAAGGAGAAGAAAGGAGGGGGAATAGTGGTGACTGATCTCTCATCCAACCTTTGAATGTGGCATTGTTCCATCTGAATACGACCTTCCAAACTTTCAGTTGTGCATGGAAATCAAAGGAGACATTTTTGTCATCTTCTCCCTTGCATATCATTGATATCTGTGATCTTCTTCCTGGGAACCTATAGACAATTAGTAGGGTCATGAGGCCCATGAAAACTTGGTATCAGCTAACATGCATTTTCCTTATCTGAGAAGGTACAGGGTTCCTTATTTGGCCAGATGATGCGCTAGGAAATTTGTCAAAAATATCACTATGTAAGAGGAAAATGTGTTTTAGTAAAACAGCTTTTATTGTCAGAGTTCCAATAGCTTTGGGATTAGGGACAATTTCTCCAGGGCTGACAGCTTGTCACACATGTTTGAGTCTCCAGAAACTTACTGATCACTTTTCTTTCTTTTTTTAAGATTTATTTTATTTGTTGGAAAGACAGAGTTACAGAGACAGAGAGAGATCTTCCATATTCTGATTCATTCCCAAAATGGCCCCAGTGGTCGGGGCTGGGGCAGACTGAATCCAGGAGCCAGGATGTCTTTCCAGGTCTCCTCATGAGTGCAGGGGCCCAAGAACTTGGGCTGTCTTCCATTGCTTTCCCAGGTGCATTAGCAGGGACCTGGATCAGAAGTGAAGCACCCTGGACTTGAAATGGTGCCCCCATGGGATGCCAGCACTGCAGGCAGTGACTTTGCCCACTGAGCCACAGAGTCATCCCCACCCCCATACTGATCATATTTCAAAGTAAACTGGGGCCACAATATAATCTACAAGGAGGTTAAATTCATGAATACTGTTTAAAGGAATGCTATGACCAGTGTGCATCTGACAATTTATTCTTAAATGTCAAATGAAAAGATCACGTTTCTACAAAATTTTTTCTCTATTTCTGAGGAAGAAGATGTTCACATTGCCCTCTGTGCTCTCAAAAAACATGTACACTGGGTTGCATTATGCTGGGTATTTTAATTTTATATCCATGAGACCTACTTGTATCTCATGATTGCATTGTGTTATTATCAGGCCTTTTCTCTGTAGATTTAGAACCTTCATATAAAAATATGTGTTTAACAAAAAAAAAAAAGTCAGCTTCTTAAATGAATGTGTGTCAATCAATCAATAATTGTAGGCTTTCATGAGTTTGCAAAGGCAGTACTCCGTTTCCCTGTCCCCAATACTCAGCATCTCTTAATGGTGACATCTTATATGGCTATCGTACATTTTCACAGCCTGGAAGTTGAAGTTGGCAGAAAATGATTAACTCTAGAATTTACTTGGATTTCATTGAAATTTACATTTCTTTCTTTTTCTGCTTCATTTTTTGTGTGTCTGTGCACAGTTCTATGAGATGATGTCATCTGTATAGAATTATACAATTAACCTACAGAACTGTCTGTCACTACAAGAAAACTCCCTATGTTTTTGCTTGTCCTTTATGCTCTACCTTTCCCTCCTTTTCTAACCCACACAACCACTGATCTGTTCTGCCATCTCCGATTTGTTATTTAGAGACTATTGCGTTCTCTTTTGGAGAATGACATGATGCCCTTGAAACCCATTCAACTTGGTGCACTTATGAAGTCTTCAAAAATGTCATGAAAAATGTATGTTACAAAACAAAACCTGTCTTTAAAAAGAATTGCCCAAAATAAACATCTTGAAATTATGTTTTCCAAAGATTTTTGGAATACCATTTGTATCTGCAGTTTGTTCCTTTTTTGTTGCTTAGTCATATTCCAATATATAGATGTCACACAGTATATTTAGCCTGATTCTTAAGATGTTTAATAAATTTTTTAATGTTTTCCCTCATTACCACCTAATGCTTAGACTTCTCATAGTTATAATATAGTTAAAAATTTTGTTCCCCCAGGCTCCTCTGTGTGAGTGTTTGTAACTGAGTTTTTTTTTTTTTTTTAAATATATAAACCCTATCCCTTCTTACTGTGTCCAAAACAAATGCCTGGATGTCCTACTTGGTCCTCTACTGTTCTCCAAGTTCACACCAGTGATAGCTCCTTTTCAACAATAGGGACATAGTAATAATACAATCTTGGTGATAGTTTGCAACTCTACATACTCACAGTAAGCAATTTTGGTAAATATTCCTAATTCAATCTATTCTTAATGGTACATATTAATTATTTTGCTGCAGAGATCTTTGACAATACACTTTTAGGTGTTATCAAGAATTTCTTTTTTCTTAGCTATGACTAACCCAGCTTGTTCTTTGGGGGAAAATGCTTTTAAAAAAAGTTCAGAGATATTTGATACAGCTATTGCAAGAACTGAATTTAACAAATCAATATATACTTATGGTTTCACCAATGACTTCAAGTGTGTAGGGAAGTAGCTGTGGTGAGAGTGGGAACAGAATCAACATTTTTAAAAATCTAAGTGGTGGGGATGGCATTTTTTCAATACAATAATGATTCAAACACACCAAAGGAATCCCCACAATGCTAAATAAGAAACATTTTCAGTTTCTGCTTTCTTTTTTTTTCTTTTGCTCTCCCCCAGAGATCAGCGTAGGGAATGGAAAAAAAAAAAAAGGTAATGAGAGGCTGACTTGGTGAAAGCAAAGTGCTTTCTCTGTTCAGAGCACAAGAGGGAGATGTCCTCAGGCCTTTCATGTATATTCCGCAAAGAATGTCTGCTTCCAGAAATGGTAAGCCTGACCTTCTCAAAGTTTCATTTTCCTGAATTATCAAGGCTCACTTTTGTTCTTTTGTTACCCAATACATCTCCCATAAAACTCCATTACCTTTTGGGGTTGACCCTAGAGCTGAGAGTGGAAGCAACAAGGAGGTGGATGAAGAAGGAGCCTGTGTATTTCATGTTTCTTATAATCGGTTTCTTTCAGGTGCTTCTTCAGGGACTGCCTGATCCTTTCACAATGCAACTGCTCCTGATAGAGCAAAAGAAACATGATCTCACAGTCTCCTTGTAGCTCTCCTTCACAGAAATGATTCTCTTGTACTGAAGTCCAAACAAATTCTATGGCATGGTTGAAAAGTAAGCATTCCTGGCCTGTTTTCAATTTTCTCAAGCCCTAGCCTCAACTGGAAATGGTTAAGGAGTTTTTCTCATAGATCCTTTCTATTTCTATTTTGATTCCCTTTATATGAATCATTTTTCACTGCAAAAAAACAGTGAGGGTGGGAATGTGACAGCGTGCCAGAATAGAGAGTAATATTTGGTCCCTGCTGAGTCTTGTGACTCAGATGATTAGTTAAAGAATTTCTAGGCTGGATTTCTGGCTGTAAAGGAATTCTAAAATTTAAAGAAACAGAACTACCCATCTTGCTATGGTCAGGATTCAAGGAGGAATAGAAGTTTGCACTGGCTTAAACAAAATTATTGGAAATTTTTAGAAGGACCTTGCTTAAAACTGTCTCAATTGTGGATCTCAACTTAAATTTGAGCTCTGGATTAACACAGATGCTTCACATTCTCTTAAAACTCTTGAGTTTCTCTCTGTCCTATATTAGGATAGGATAAGAACAAAATCAGGGAATTTTCCAAATCTTGGCTGATAATGTTAGTGGAAATTTGGTGTAGGGGAAAGGAATTGGGCTTTGAAGGCTTGACTGTATTTTCTCAATTGATTACTTGTCAACTCTTGGCTTCTGCAAAAGCTCTATTACCTTTCTGATCTGAACACAATCATGTTGCCTCTCTTGTCGGACTGCTGTGGAGACTACGGAGGTTGTAGAAGAGCCAGTCCGGTGCCTGGCATGTGGAGCACAATAGAAGACAGCTTATTATTAGGAAAACTTAGATGGAGTGCAGGCTTTTAAAGTAGTCTATGTAAGCTCTTTTTATTTACAAATAACAAATCAAAACCTAGAGTCATGACTTTACCAATATAGAGAGCTGCTACTAGATATCTTCTGACTTCCTGGTTGCTCTCTATACAATAGGTTTGACTTACATTTATAACTCCTATGTGTGTGCTTGTAAATATTTGCAATACATAGATATTCAGTATTTATAATAAATAATTTCAGAGTAAGTTTGGCATATATCTAGCAATGTCAAAATCACAAATACAGGTAAAGGATTCACAAGTGATTATTCACATGAAAATAAAACACATTCTGGGGCCTGCACTGTGGCATAGCAGGTAAAGCCATGGCCTGCAGTGTTGGCATTCCATATGGGTGCTGGTTTGAGTCTCAGTTGCTCCACTTCTGATACAGCTCTCTGCTGTGGCCTGGGAAAGCAGCAGAGGACGGCCCAAGTCCTTGGGCCTCTGCCCACCATGGGAGACCTGGAAGACACTCCTGACTCCTGGCTATGGATCAGCTCAGCTCCAGCAGTTCTGGCCATCTGGAGAGTGAACCAGCAGATGAAGGACTCTCTCTCTCTCTCTGCCTCTGCCTCTCTGCCTCTGCCTCTCTGTAACTCTGCCTTTCAAATAAAATAAATTAATCTTTAAAAAACAAACAACAAAGAAAATGCATTCTGCCAAATACAAACCAAAGATTAAATTCAGTATAAGGACAGAACATAAGTTCACTTATTTTTTTTTTTTGAAAAAAAGATTTATCTATCTATCTATCTATCTATCCATTTATTTATTTGAAAGGCAGAGTTTCAGAGAGATAGTGGGAGAGTGACAGAGAGAGAAATCATCTGTCTGCTGGTTCCCTCCCTAAATGGCCACAATGGACCAACCTGGGCCAATCCAAAGCCAAGAGCCAGGAGCTTCTTCCAGGTCTCTCACGTGAGTGCAGAGGCCCAAGTACTTGGGCCATCTTCCACTGCTTTCCCAGGTGCATTAGCAGAGAGATGGATCAGAGGTGGAGCAGCCAGAACTCGAAACGGCACCTATAAGGGATGCCCACACTGCAGGTGGCGGCTTTACCTGCTATGCCAGAGCGCAGGCCCCTTATTTGCTCTTAAGCTATGCCACAGGCATCCCCTTGTCCAGAAAGCACCTCATCTTTAAGTTTCAGGACAGAATATAAAATCTTGAAGACACAGGATTCATCAAGCTAGATTCTGTTACACACAAACACATTAATTTTAACAAGAAGTAAAGGAACATATCTACCCCACATTTTGTTAGACTCTGATTCCATGGTATACTTATGAGAATAGGAAGAAAAATTTATAAAAAAAATACAAAGATACTTAGAAAACTTCATGGAAAATGTGTATTTTGCCAAAAGCTATGTTTAGATTTCAAAGTATCTTCATCAAAAATAAAACTGATGCTTTAATTCCATGAATTTTTTGAAGTAACCTTGTGTAAGTCATCGCTTGGTATTCATAAGGGATTGAATGCAGAATACAATGTAAATGTCATTATACTGTTTTACTTAAGGAGTATGGCAAAACAAATATCTTTCATATATTCAAAACAGATACAATTCTTCTTTTTTAAAAACATATTTGTGATCCATGGATGCAGAAGCCATAGATATGGAGGCCATCTACATATGTACATAAATATACACTTGGTTTGATACTTTAATGGATATATGAGTTTCAACCATTATTGTAGAAATGTGAAAATAACTCACAGACTTGAAGCATTATATAACTCAGATTCTGAATTGGGGAAAGAAGAAAGTTTATTTTAAAATGCTCTTTTTTTTCTTCTCTGAGTTTCTGTAAATCTTAAGTAATTTCCCCCCCACTTGGCATTTTGTCATATCTTGAAGGTCAGGCTGACAGCAATGGACAAGCTCAATTTCCTTCTGATTTCCCAAGGAGACTCATTGATGTACTTGATTCTGTAGTATGTGATTAGGTCCCTCACATTAATAACAGAATGCAGACCATCTGCAATTCTGATTATTAGTCTGTCTTAGAAAAATGAGGGATTCATTTAACTAGTATTGAAGAACTAATTTAAAATTCACTTGCAATTCATTTTCCCAGGTTATAAGATTGATTAAGGAGCATTGAATTTGAAGTCTGCTTGGATATTTATTGCAGAGAGAAAAACACCAAGAAGCTACCTACCTATCAGTAGTTAAAATATAAAAAGAAAAAAATTAACTTACAATTAAGTAATCGTATTTTCCTGAAATTCTAAAAGGGAATGAATGCTGCATACTTTTTAATTGTTGAGAACATTCAATCCTGTACACAGCTGTACATATTGATAGGAATGTGTATAAATCATACCAATTTTTGAATCTGGTCAATATACTTGTAAAATTGAGAGAAACAATTTTACACTTACAGACAACTCTTCATGATTGTTTTCATTCACTTCTTTAGCCAAATTTTCTCCACTAACATCCCCAGGTGTGTGTGTGTGTGTGTGTGTGTGTGTGCGTGTATTCTGTAAGAATGAAGAATTTGTAACACAGGCACGTAGGTTTCATGTAAAAATTCAAAGAACTAATGCCTGGGGAAAAATAAACTTATAGCCGGTGAAGGATAA
Organism: Oryctolagus cuniculus; assembly: GCF_964237555.1. NCBI lineage: Eukaryota > Metazoa > Chordata > Mammalia > Lagomorpha > Leporidae > Oryctolagus > Oryctolagus cuniculus. The sequence continues at coordinate 47,390,233 of NC_091449.1, forward strand.
TGATACACTGTTCAAGGCAGAGGATCAAGAAATGAAAAATAAGTATGTTTATGTATTTTAAAATAAGAAGGGAGAAAATTTGATTGTTGGAACTATTCAGTCTATAAGTTTACTTTGTTCATGGAGCCAGTGTTGTGGCAAGACAGTTAGGTCACCACCTGCAATGCCAACATCCCATAGGGTCTCTGGTTCAAACACTGGCTGCTCTACTTCTGATCCAGCTCCCTGTTAGCATGCCTGCGAAAGCAGTGGAGGACATCTCAAGTCCTTGGGTCTCTGCACCCACATGGAAGACCTGAATGAAGCTCCTGGCTCCTGGCTTTGGCTTGGCCCAGCCCTGGCCGTTGCAGCCATATGAGGAGTGAACCCGTGGAAGACATCCCCCCCCCCCCCGCCTCTCTGTAACTCTGCCTTTCAAATAAGTAAAATATATTTTTAAAATATACTTTGCTACTAATAGAGATAAACTATTGTTAATAGATTTCTGAGACATGTACAATCTAGGAGTTGTGTTATATGATCACACGTGGAAATAATTTATATAGAAAGAGAATCTTTGGAAACAGAAAAAGGATAAATCCAAGAATGAGGGACAGGCTATTCTGGCATTCTTGAAAATGCAAAAGAGAGGTACCACACTGAGACTGGAGATGTGTGCAACTGAAGAAAATGAAGTCCCATGTGGAGAAGAAGGATTGATAATCTTGTTGCATTTTCCCACTGGATTTGTTGCATCTATTAAAGTATTGTGGGTGTGAGTGGACTACCAGATCTTACTTGCTGGCAGTGGTGTCAATGGAAAGTCTGGGCTGAAAAATGTGGGACTGGTCGCTCAGAAAGGTTCCTGGATTTGGTGGAGTTTGATGGAGAATGGGCAACCTACTGCTTTGGTGTGTCTCCCTGCCCTTAACCAATATTACAGGGGATTCAGTTTTGCCCAAAATACGTGGACTAGGGAAGAGTCTGATGTACTTTTTGGAATATAGTAAGAATTCTCCCTTGCATTTATTTGTGCTAATTAGCAAGTGAAAGTGGACTTTTATAAAAGATTTTTTTTTTTCAGTTTTAAAGGAAGAGTAGTAACCACTATACAGTCATGGCAAGCAAGGCACAAGTATTTCTACAAGTCCAGGATAATTTGAACCTGATTATTACTAGACTTGAGAATTTTCACTGCTCTGATTATTTATCAAAGACATGGATACAAAAATTTTAGACAACCTCAAAACTTTTTCACAATGGGTGAAGCTATGATTTAAGTATAGAACTTACAAGGGTTAACTGAAAATCACGGAGTTTGAAATATAACTCAAACCATTTTGAATACAAGATTCCCACCTGACATTTTAGCAACATAATATGTACTTTGAGTATTATACCATGTTTTAGCAAATATTTAAAGACAGAAAATCGTGTCACCGAGTTACTAAAAGTCTCATTTTTATATTTGTTTTATATGTTTTAAATAGTTGTAAAGGCTTAAAAATGATGATTTAAAATGTTGCTTGTAATACATTTTTTTCTGTTGTATTCTCCACATTTCCTCAGATGTAAGGTGTTTTGGAATAAGGTATAATTTCTTTCTCAGTTGTATAGAAATGTTGCTGTCTATCATCCAGCTTTGGCTGCTGAGATCTTGCAGCTATGAAGACCTTGTCTTTGCTTTTATTAGACCACTTTTCAGTTCAATATTGAGTGTCTTAAGTACGTAGAAAAGATGTCAGGTCTTCCTTTAAGGCTACAATATACTACTGTGTGTTCACCGTTCAAAGTACTGTTCAATAGTTGAAACTCAAACTGTCTAATGTAATTTAGTAAGTAACCAAAATGTGTTGTTCTGTTTGTTGCAAAAGAAAAAAAGAAAGAAAAATGAAGAGGATAGAAGGACTGTTTTGGATGAAGTAGAGGACAAGAGTCATGCAAAAAATACAAAAGCTATGCTTGTAGTATCAATTTGCCTGAGCTCTGCATTTTAGAGTTAATTACTTACCAGCGACTTTTACCCTGTTGCTCCAATTGTCATCTCATTATCTTCTAATTATTTTAAATCTTTTCAGAAAATTTTTGGGAAGAATCCAATTCACCTTGATCACTTGAATTGTTTTGCGCAGCAAATCTTTTAAAGAAGTTAGCCCTTCAATGGGGATGCTCACCATGTTCCTCACACCTCTGTCTGCCGTGTCGAGGACTCTAATTCCCCCTTCTGCATTTTATTTTACAAAAACGGAGGAATGAACTTTGCCTTGATTCTATGTTACTTAGTACCTATTAGCTTGTCAGCAGTTCTTCCTTTTTAAAAACACTACTTTTGTATTTTTAACACACAATTTTCATAGGTACAACTTTAGGAATATAGTGCTTTTCCCTCCATACCTGCCATCCCACCCCACTCCCATTCCACCACCTAATCTCTCTCCCATCCCATTCTTCATTAAGATTCATTTTTAATTAACTTTATATACAGAAGACCAACTCTATACTAAGTAAAGGTTTCAACAGTTTGCACAGATACACACACAAACACACACACACACACAACATAAAAAGTACTGTTTGAGAACAAGTTTTGCAGTTAATTCTCATAGTACAACTCATTAAGGACAGAAGTCCTACATGGGGAATAAGTGCACAGTGACTTCTGTTGTTAATTCAACAATTAACATTCTTATTTATGATGTCAGTGATCATCTGAGGCTCTTGCTATGAGCTGCCTAGGCTATGGAAGCCTTTTGTGACCACAAACTCCATCAACATTTAGACAAGGCCATAAGCAAATTGGAAGTTCTCTCCTCCCTTCAGAGAAAAATACATCCTTCTTTGATGGCCCCTTCTTTCCACGGGGGTCTCAAATTCACAGATATCCTTCATGTGGGATATTTTTTGCCACAGTGTCTTGGCTTTCTATGCCTGAATTGCTTTCATGGGTTTTTCAGCCACATCCGAATGCCTTAAGGGCTGATTCTGAGGTCAGAGAAAACACTACATTTTAACTCATTCATGGAGGCTATGCTACGCAAGAGAAAATGTTTGTGAAAACAATATAAGATCTGAAACAAAGTGAATTGCTATTGCTTATATGTTTTTCAGTTGGGACTGATGTCACCTGTTATCAATATATGCATTGATCTGGGTTGTGTCAACTATAGACAGTTGTAGAACTGTCACATAAACTCAGTATTGTCTGTTGGAAATTTTAATGATGATGGATGAATTATGAATGTTAATTCTTCCAAATAGGTATAACAGCATTTATTTAAATGGAATTATAATCTGTCTCTCTAAGTAATCGTTGCCTTTTAAATTTTCTAAATTCTCATTATTTACTTATAATAGTTAATTACAGAGTAAGAAACAAGGCTGAGTTAGGCATTGTGCCTAGTAACTAAGCAGTGCTTGGGACACCTGCAACCCATACTGCGTGCCTGTGTTCTAGTCCTGGCTCCACTTCTGATTCCAGTTTCCTGCTAATGTGTGTCCTGGGAGTCAGTGGTAATGACTTTAGTAATTGGGTCTCTGACACTCACATAAGAGACCCAGATTGATTCCTGGCTAAATTATGATTCAGCCCTACCTCTTGTGGGCATTTGGAGGCATGAGCCAGCTGATGAGAGCTGTCCAAGTGTCTGTTTCTGTCTCTTTCTCTTCTTCTCTGTCTGTAAAGTAGACTAAGTTCATAAATACTGTCTTTTAAACCACAATAATAATGAAACTAATGATTGACAAAATTAGGTCAAGAAAGAAAAAAATAAAACTAATACTAGTAACAGCTGATAGTTGCTGAACACCGGCTGTGTGTTAAGTACTGTGTTAAATCTTGATCTACGTACCTTAATTAATCCAAACAAGTATTGGGTCAACTAGAACTAGTAACAGTATCCCCGGGTTAGCAATGAGAACTTTGAGGCTGGAGAAGTTAAGTGATGAGCTACTAAAGAATACAGATGCAGTACTAGCAGCATGTGTGCAATGTATTTAAATGGGTAGATGTGGGCTTTGGACAGGAGTCTGTGTTTTGGGAAATAACACTAGCTTCTACCCTTTACCCTGGATTCTGAATGTTCTCTGTATCTTCATATTATTCATTACAGATTTCAAACCTGAGCAGTAGCACCTGCTGGTCAGAATTTCTTCTCATGGTATGTTTAGGACATAGCAAAGCAAAGGATGCTTTAATGAATGCTAAACTGGGGTATAGTTAGTTCTTGGAGGAACTATATGTGTCTAAATTAAGTAATTTGTGTTCAAATATACAAAAACATTTTTATTTTTATATTATTTGAAAAGCAAAGAGACAACTCTCTATATTCACTAGTTCACTACCCAAATACACACAACAACCAAAGCCAGTTAAGGTCAAAGCTAGGGTTCAGGAATTCAGACAGGTTACCCACAGTGCTGGCAGGGACTAAATCACTTAAACCGTCATCTGCTGCCTGCTGGGGTACACATTGCCAGGAAGAAGGAATCCAGAATCCCAGGACTGGAACCCAAGCACTCTAATATGCAATGGGAGCACCACAAGTGTCATCTTAGCAACGCACCAAATTCTGCACCCAATGTTTTTCTTTGATTCAAAAAATGTGCGCTTTACACACATGTGTACAACTAGCTGAAATTAAAGTAACTGCTGATTTTAACAAGCATTGGCCCAGAAAGTAATTTTTCTTTTTTTAATGGAAGATCACAGAGAAACTTTACATTTACATTTCAGCTGATGTTAATCTTGTGTTTAATATAATGATACAATCCAAATTACTATTGTCTAATATTAAACAGTAAAATATTGAACTTTTACAAGAACATTCACCTATAAGAATAAATTTCTATCATTTATTACATTTTATAAAATCTTTTTTAAGTTTTAAATAGCAATGATTTATACATAATTCCTTGTGCCATTTCATATAGCACTATATATATTGAAAGTTTGACCCAAATTGTATTAAAACAGTGATCAATTTAGTTATTTATGTTTAATAATTAAAAATAAATTATAATTAATAATTACTGTTGGGGCCGGCGCCACGGCTCACTAGGTTAATCCTCCACCTGCAGGGCAGGCATCCCATATGGGCGCTGGGTTCTAGTTCTGGTTGCTCCTCTTCCAGTCCAGCTCTTTGCTGTGGCCTGGGATGGCAGTGGAGGATGGCCCAAGTCCTTGGGCCCCTGCACCTGAATGGGAGACCAGGAGGAGGCATCTGGCTCCTGGCTTCAGACCAGCGTAGCTCCGGCCGTTGTGGCCATTTGGAGAGTGAACCAACAGAAGGAAGACCTTTCTCTCTGTCTCTCTCACTGTCTGTAAACTCTACCTGTCAAATAAATAAAAAAATTACTATTAATAAATTAATCTCAGCTAATGTCTGTGATTGTATAAATCATAAAGCATTTGTGTCAAAGAATATTGTGACACCATGGGTTAAACCACTGCTTGGGATACCCACATCCCATGTCTGAATGTCTGGGATAGAGCCCCAGCTCTGCTTTTGATTCAGCTTCCAGCAAATGTACAACGGAGAAAGTTGCAGTGATGGCTTAACTACTTGGTTCCTGCCACTCATTTGGGAGACTTGAATGGAATTCCTGGCTCCTGGCTTCAGTCTGGCTCCAGAATAAACAAATGGAAGATCTCTCTCTCTCTCTCTCTCTCTCTCTCTCTCTCTTTCAACTACATTGTAACTCTATATGGGTCTCCAACATGGGACACATGACCCAAGTACATAGGCCATCATCCTCTGCCCTTGCAGGTGTATTAGCATGAACCTGGACTTTGGATGCAGAGCAGCTGGGACTTGAACTGATCCTCCAGTATGAAATGCTGGCATCTCAACTGGCCATTATGCCAGTTAGATTAAATGTCCAGAACAAATTGTAAATAAACATTCTTGAAGTCTATGGCAAAAACTATATAAATGGACACATAGGTATATAAACATAAGCTTTGAAAACAATTACAGCATGTTAATGCTTAAACCATAAATCACTATAATATTATTTATAAATTGTACACATGTGTGAGGTTATTTAATAAGACCATATTAAAAATGGGATGTAAAATTACAGAAAATTTTATCTGTTGTCTTAGACATTTTATAATTTTCTGTTACGATTATACACTTTAATGAACAAAAAGGTGAGTTTTTATTTTATTCATCACTGTACCACAGTAGCTGCATAGTATGAAATAGAGCTTATACTCAATAAAAGTAAGTGCAATTAATATGACCAGGAATGGAACATGTATTCTGGATTAGAAAGAGAAAGAGAGGGAGGGAAGTGGGGAAGAGAGAGAGAAAGAAAGAGAGAGAGAGATGGGGTAACTCAAAAAGTTCATGGAAAATGGAATTAAAAAATAGACTTACTTTGGTTTAAAAATTGAAATTATGCATAGTTTTATTTTTTTCACCATACAGATGTTCCATGAACATTTTGAAGACTCCTCATAGATATTCTGTATTACCCCACATATTTGAGATTGGTAAATGTTATGTACTTGTCCATAGTACTGTCAATGACCAACTTATTAGATACTTGGTGAATGAGTGAATGAACCTGGAGAGCTCTAAAATTCCCACTGTAGACTTAAGTAGCACATGAAGCTGTCATTGAGCACCTTCTATCTTTGATGGAATTGTGTTTGCCTCTGCCAAGATAGGGTGTGAACAAGTAACAGAGCATTCTCTTAAAGAAAAGCCTACTTAGATTCAATGGGAAGTCATGTAGCATGGCAGAGAAAAAGGATGGGATTTAACGTCTGGACGATTCATTTGGAAGCCTGATTTCATCACATTTTCTTTTTGTGAAGTTTGCCTGACTGCCCAAACATTCACAGTCCAATTTTCTGCATCTGCAAAACAAAATTGTTTCTGAAATTGAATTAGATGATAATAGTCAGCCCATACTAAGTATTCACTACATACCACTCTCTTTGCTAAGAACATTGCATGTTACCGCCTAGTGTCTTATATGCAATTATATGGATTACTTCGTATAGAGCTCAATATAATACATTTCTTCTGTATGACAATTTAATTCTTAAAACTACTCCAATTAGCTTCATATGTCTTTCCATGGCCTAATTTCTTTTCTTTAGTTTTATACATTATTTTAGATTGAACATTGTTTTAGGTATTTCCATACAGACTTTACATTCTCCAAAGGAATGAAACACTTGCTTTCCTAAATTTTTACATTTCACTGAATTACCAAATCTTAGCATAGCTTTTGGTGACATGAAAACTTTTCAAAAATAAATGCAATGTCATCTCTTATCAACAATTCATTTGATGAAATCACAGGTATTAAAACTATAGTACTATAACATTCTTAACCATTGATTTGACAGAATTATAAAACAAAGCTTTACAAAACAATATTTGTAGCAATACGGATACACACAAATATTTCTTTCTTAAAGTTTACTGTATATAGGTGAAATGTTATTTTCCATTCAACTATGTTTTATAACTGTTGTCTATATTCCCACTAAACTAGAGTCTTTTTGCTTTTTACTTGTTAAATTTATTATTTGGTGAAATATTAAGCCTTTCTACTGTAATGTAATTTTAAAATATGGCATTCCAAAAAATGGCAGAAAGAAAGGGAGAAGGAAAGAGAGTGGGAGGGAGAGGAGGGAGAGGGAGGAGAAGAGAGGGATGAGTGGGAGGGAAGGAGGGAAATGGAGAGAGGGAAGAAAGGAATATCATTATATATTCTTAGAACTGTATCTACAAGTCACTTATCTGTTAAAAACTAATTAAAATAAAAAGAACCAAAAAATAGAAAAAAGTTCAATTAATGACTTTAGGGTACTTTGAATAAAACAGGGTAGTTCTCCTCTGAGACATTAAATTCCAATATTGACAACTCCTTGCCTTCCAGTCTTTGCTCCTCGTTCTGTTCTCTGGAATAACCTGCTTCTCTGCAAACGTGAGATGGCTGTATATCAAAATTCCCATGAATAGAACCTAAAAGTATCCAGTGGGGTGGCAATAGCTCTATTTTATAAGCTGAAACACTGGAGGGAGTGGAATATTTGATTTAAGATTTTTGGCTCTGAGAAAGGTATTGAGAGTGACATTTGGACTAGGTTCACATGTGGAAATAATGCTGGTTGATTACAGAATTTCTGGGCACCCAGAGACTGTGCCGATGAGAGAGTAGAGAGAAGCCTAGAGGAGGGTGGAAAACACCTGGGGACTCCTCCTTGAAAGGTTCCTGGTTGGTGTGGGTGCAGGGTCTGTAACCACTTTACCAGTGTCACACAAATGGGGACAGATGCCCCTTTCATTGCCCCATAGGGAAAGAACTGTATCAGTTCTGTGGAATTGCTGCTGCGTCAGGCTGGATGGTAGGTATTTTCAGGAATTCTTCCACTTAGTATTCAGAGCAGGCTCTGAGGTTTGGCATCAATAAGACAGAAGAGTCTGAGGCTAAGCGAGGTGAGGTAGAAGAAGGAAGAAGAGAAAGGTTTAGAAACTTTGTTCATTTGGAATGCAAATGAGAATGAAGCATGGGTTTTAAAAAGTACTGAGATTTATCTCTACATCCCTCCCAGCTTTTTTTTTTTTTTTAATGTTCCCGAAAGGCTGGGATTAGGAATCCACCCACAGCCCATCTCTCCTGAGAAGTTTCATAGCACTGCTCCTGATTAAACTAACAGATTAGACCCAATGGCATAAGGCACAGTGTCTCTCCTTTGAGAAAGAGCAAGCAAGAATGAAGTGTTAGATTGCAAAGCTAATTACACATTCTGTTCAAGCGCCAACCATCTGTTGCAATTGTTTAAAAAGCAGACAAAAGTCGACTATTGGGGTGAGATGTTTACTGTTGTGAACACGCAGAAGGCTTCTGCCACAAGTGGAGAAATCTTGTTCTATCATGTGCCTGGAGGCTGCAGAGGAATTCTGTGGCTGACTTGGGAAGCCCACCTTCCCAAGAGTGGGGAAGTGACAGTTCCAGTGAGCAGAAGATGAAGTGCCTAGCCATGGAGTCTCTTTCAGAACTAGAAAAGACCTTAAATATTATACGCTCAATACTCTTAGCTTACAAGTACAAAAACTAAGATACGGTGAGGGCAAGGCACTGCCTATTCCATACTTCTTCTTTTTCAGCATTTACACTTTGACAGTTTTTGCGGAAATTCTGTGTTTGCAATGTGGAGGGAGTGGCATAGATATTTTAAGTTTAAAGATGTTTCCCCTATGGGAAGGGATGGAGATCTAATTTCTCTCAGTATAGAGAGAATAGTACATGATAAATCTCAGAATCTAGGACCTATAGTAAAAGTAAAAGTACAATCATAATGTGGGTAGAGGTTTTTTTTTTTTTTTTTTCAGGCAGAGTGGACAGTGAGAGAGAGAGACAGAGAGAAAGGTCTTCCTTTGCCGTTGGTTCACCCTCCAATGGCCGCCGCGGCCGGCACGCTGCGGCCAGCATGCTGCGGCCAGCGCACCGTGCTAATCTGATGGCAGGAGCAAGGTACTTATCCTGGTCTCCCATGGGGTGCAGGGCCCAAGCACTTGGGCCATCCTCCACTGCACTCCCGGGCCATAGCAGAGAGCTGGCCTGGAAGAGGGGCAACCGGGACAGAATCCGGTGCCCCAACCGGGACTAGAACCCGGTGTGCCGGTGCCGCAAGGCGGAGGATTAGCCTAGTGAGCCACGGCGCCGGCAGGCAGAGGTTCTTCTAACAAGGTCAGAATGCACAAAGAACGCAACACATCCCCTTCTCAACAGTCATGCCTTTATTTCTCCCGTTAATTTTTTTTATTATTAAACAGAATGTTCTGTCAAACTGAGATGTACAATAATTATGTTTAATGAGAACAACCAGAATTAGATATAAAGTTGTTGCCATTCGACATCATGGGAGTCAATTGAGACTCAACAATAAAGAACACTATCTAAACCAGGAAAACCATCTTCTGCTGTCTCATTCATTCTGTACCTTTACCAAAATCCTGTTCTATTTTCTACATATTTATGCCTAGGCCTTTTTCAAATACTATATATTATTTTTTCAAGAAAAAGTCCTTATAAGGCAAGTGTTTGATGCAGTGCTTAAAATCCTGCTTAATATGTACACATCTCTTACCGCAGAGCCTGGGTTCAGCCTGGCGTTCCAGCTTCCTGCTAATGTGCACTATAGGAGGCAACAGTTGAACACTCAGGTAGTTGGATTCCTACCACTCACGTGGATATCTGCAGTGAGTTCTCAGCTCCTGGCTTCAAGCTGGCCCCAGCCTTGGCTGTTATGGCCATTTTGGGAGCGAACCAGTAGATGGGAGCAGTCTGTCTGTCTCTTTCTCTCCATCTCTCTGCCTTCTAACAAATAATAATAAAAATTGGCCAGCGCCGTGGCTCAATAGGCTAATACTCCGCCTTGCGGCGCCGGCACACCAGGTTCTAGTCCCGCTCGGGGCGCCGGATTCTGTCCCGGTTGCCCCTCTTCCAGGCCAGCTCTCTGCTGTGGCCAGGGAGTGCAGTGGAGGATGGCCCAAGTGTTTGGGCCCTGCACCTCATGGGAGACCAGGATAAGTACCTGGCTCCTGCCATCGAATCAGTACGGTGCGCCAGCTGCAGCACGCTGGCCGCGGCGGCCATTGAAGGGTGAACCAACAGCAAAAGGAAGACCTTTCTCTCTGTCTCTCTCTCTCACTGTCCACTCTGCCTGTAAAAAAAATAAAAATTAAAATAAAAAAAACCAAATACACACATTTTTAAAGAACTTGTGAAATAACTACCACCAGCATCTCTGTTTTACAAAGGATAAAAGTGACATGCAGGAAGCTTATGATATTTACCCATGGTCATAGAATCCAATTGGCAGACAAGAAATTCTTGTTTTCCCTATTTTCATTTTTAAAGAGCAAAGATATGCAAATATTTTAATACAGTGTTTGTTTTCAAAAGTATGATAGCCTCATAAGATTTCAAGCTAAAATCTTTCAGACTAGTAAATTAGTTTTATATTTCAAAGAAAATTCCAAAACCATCAAGCTCCAGTATAATGTACAGTAACAAGCCAAACTACTTGTGTTCACAGTGTTGAATTCCACGTTCAGTTGTGGAGAATATGGAGTTCATAGAGAATGATCCAATGTGATAAAATTTTCTGCAAGTTGGATGTAAAGTCTGATGTTGTATTTTTTTAAGACATTTATGTATTTCAAAATCGGAGTTACAGAGAGAGAGGGAGAGACAGAAAGAAAAGAGATCTTCCACCCACTGATTCACTCCCCAAATGTCAATCCAGAGTTTTATCTGGGTCTCCTGTGTGGGGGCCAGGGGCCCATGCACATGGGCCATCTTCTGCTGATTTCCCGCGCATGGAGCTGGATCAGAAGTGGAGCAACTGAGATTCAAACCAGTGACCATATGGGATGCCAACATGGCTTGTGGTGGCTATACCAATTATGCTGCAACACCGGCTCCTGTGTTTTATTTCTGACTCTAATGTTCCTGTTCATTTTTAAAGCATAGCAATTCATTTTGGCTGATCTGGATGATTCCATAGGATTGGGATTCTGTTTGATTCTCTCACCAAAGGGCCAATTATTTTATAGTAGAGTTCTGATCTTTACTTCTTTCAGCTTGATTTTTGTGACTTCAGGGATCTTGTCTAATCATAAAAAAAATGAATATTTCTTATCACAGTTGAAGCCCTACTCTGGAGATGTTGCTATTTAGAGCCATGGGATTTCATGATTTCATTGATTTTGTGGATTATTCCATGTCAGTGATGGTTCAGTAACCAGGCAAGGCCCTCCAGGCTGATGGGAGCTGGGCATGGAAGGAGGGAGGATTTCCTGTCCTCAGAAAAATGCACTATTTTTGTCAGAACAAAGATATGGCCCAGATCCATATTAGACCCTTGGATACAACCATTGAGTTTCCATCTTCTTTATATCTTTCATATCAGTTATGTTTTTCTTTTATATGTTCATCCATTCTTTCTCTGAGCCTATAACTTATTTACCTCTTGTGTTTTAACAACAAAAATCCACAAAGCAAGGATCTTCTTTTAATTCCGAAGCCTACTAGTACCTTTTGTTTAATATCAAGTTTTATAAAACATGGTTGAAAACTTGGAATTTCTGCTTTCTTTCAAGGCAAATCACTGTGTCTCAGTGATTCTCTGAGAAACCCTTTAAATCTATTCCACACTTCATGGAGTCCTATATGCTGTTCTTCATATTAGTATATCGCTGCATCTTTCTAAAACAGCCTCTTGCTTGAAACCTTATCAGCTATATTTTCTGGGAAGCTACTTCTTTGCCCATTCTGAAAATAAGCAGATGTTTTAATGGACACAGTAAACAGACTTGCACTTGGAATTCAATTTAGCAAGTTATCAACCATATGATCCCAGACAATACCCGTAGATTCACTAAACTTCATTTTTTCATCTGTTAAATGTGTTTAATGTTACTGACTACTACATAAAATTTCTGTAAAAGTTAAGTGATGAAATGCTTAGAAAGTGCTTAGTACAGACTGCATGAGACATATCTAATGCTACCAGCTCTTAATAATATTTTATTGCTATTGATATGAATGATATCACTCTTCTTCTGGACTGTCACAGGCCCTGCTTCCTTTTTTGACATTTCACTTGAATTTAGTTTTCCCTTTGGTTGATGTGTGCATGTTTAAATTTTATACATCACAATAGGTAATATTTAATATTTATTTTCTGATATTTCTCAATATATAGCTTTAACTCCATTTTTTCTTTTAAATACTAGACATTTATATCTAACAACCTACTAGACAACTCTCAGTGGTTATAACAGATAGATCATCAAATTAATATTAAAATGTAATAAGAAGCACTATTCATTCAGAATTTCTCCATCAAGCAAGAAATCTCAGAAGCAGGGATAGACATTTGGTGCAATAGTCAAGACACTGCATGGAACACCTACGTCCCACATTGGCATGCAAGGATTTGAGTACTGGCTCCCTCCTGATTTCAGGTCCCTGTTATTTCATACCCTAGGAGATGCCAGATGATCACTCAAATGATTGGATCCTGTCTCTCATGTGGGACATTTCAACTGGCTCCTGGCTTAGGTCTGCTCCAGTCTGGCTGTTGTTGGACATTTGGGGACTGAATTAATGGATGGGAGATTGGAAGATCTCTGCCCCTCTTTCTGTCTCTCAAATAAATACATAAAAAATAAGTAAACCTGAGAAACATCATATATTCCTTCTTTTACCTGAATTTTGTGCATGTATTTATTTAGCAACTCAATTCTATAGATTTTAATATATTAGTCTCTTGCCATCTTCATTCTGGGTGCCAAAGATCTTTTGTCAGAGGTATAATCACTTTCTAAAATGCTATCAACTATTTTTTTACTTCTACAACCTCCATCCCACTCATCCAAGTCATCTTTCTCAAATTAATATGGAAAGCAAATCATAAATACATGTATAAATGATATCACATAAGTCTTCTAACTAAATCACCTTTAGAATCCATATAGCTTGAAGGATAACTCTTTTTTTATTTTTTGATTTTTTAAACTTTTATTTAGTAAATATAAATTTCCAAAGTACAGTTAATGGATTGCAATGGCTTCCCCCCCCAATAACTTCCCTCCCATTCGCACCCCTCCCATCTCCCGCTCCCTCTCCCATTCCATTCACATCAAGATACATTTTCAATTATCTTTATATACAGAAGATCGATTTAGTATATATTAAGTAAAGATTTCATCAGTTTGCACCCACACAGAAACACAAAGTGTAAAATACTGTTTCAGTACTAGTTATAGCATTACTTCACATTGGACAACACATTAAGGACAGATCCCACATGAGAAGTAAGTACACAGTGACTCCTGTTGTTGACTTAACAATTTGACAATCTTGTTTATGGTGTCAGTAATCTCCCTAGGCTCTAGTCATGAGTTGCCAAGGCTGTGGAAGCCTTTTGAGTTCGCCGACTTCGATCTTATTCCAACAGGGTCATAGTCAAAGTGGAAGTTCTCTCCTCCCTTCAGAGAAAGGTACCTCCTTCTTTGATGGCCCGTTATTTCTACTGGGATCTCACTCACAGAGATCTTTCATTTAGGGTTTTTTTTTTTTTTTTTTTTTTTTTTTTTTTTTTTTTTTTTCCCAGGGTGTCTTGGATTTCCATGCCTAAAATACTCTCATGGGCTCTTCAGCCAGATCCAAATGCCTTAAGGGCTAATTCTGAGGCCAGAGTGCTATTTAGGATATCTACCATTCTATGAGCCTGCTGTGTTTCCCGCCTCCCATGTTGGATCGTTCTCTCCCTTTTTTATTCTATCAGTTAGTACTAGCAGACACTAGTCTTGTTTGTGTGATCACTTTGACTCTTAGACCTATCAGTGTGATCAATTTTGAACTGAAATTGATCACTTGGACTAGTGAGATGGCATTGGTACATGAAACCTTGGTGGGATTGTATTGGAATCCCCTGTCAGTTTCTAACAGTGACTTGATCAGCCCTTGTCCTGACTGTTGATGTACAATGTAATACTTTATCCCTTTTAGTATTTTTTTTGTTCTACTTAATACTGTTGGTTGAACTCTGTAATTAACACACAATTATTCTTAGGTGTTTAAATTTAACTGAAAAGTGATCCCTGTTAAATATAAGAGTGGGAATAAGAGAGGGAGGAGATGTACAATTTGGGACATGCTCAATCGGACTTGCCCCAAATGGTGGAGTTAGAAGGATAACTCTTGTTCCCAGTTGCTTAGCCTGGATTACAGTGCCATGCTATGATGCTTACTTAGTCTTATCTATAGGTCTCATAGACTAATGGTTAGTCTTCAAAAATCATATTGCTTAGGTTTATAAAATGTCTTCATCTTGTCCTTCCCATCCATTTGGGAATGTGTGACAGGCATACTCTGCTTACTCCTCAAGGTCTACATTCCGCCCTTCACCTTCCTTGTGCTGGGGAGATTGTAATGTAAGGACCTTATTAGTAGGTGTTCTGCCCTCTAACGTCCCATGGATTTGGTCACTGAAAGTCACCAGCAGGAACTCAACCATGCAGCAAGTAAAGTGTTCCTTCTCTGTTGTATTGTCAAGGTTTGACCATGGCTGTGTTATGAAGGCCAGGGCTTCCTCCAGATAGACCTCTACAGTTTGCTTTCTCTGTGTTCTAAAATCTTTCCTGTATTTTTTCCAGCCTATAATTGGTAGTATCTTCTCTATTACAAACTCCAAGATACCATACCATTCGCTTTTGCTATCCATAACCTGTGTTTTCTAATCTTAGTGCATTACAGAAATCACCTAAAAGACTTGTCAGAAAACAGATTTATGGGTCCTATGCTTGCAGTTTTAGATTCAGCCATTCTAAGATAGAGTCTGAAATTTTGCATTTCTAACAAATTCTCAAGTGATGCTAATAATGCTGGTCTGGGGACCACATTTTGAGAATTATTGTCTCAAACTATGCCAGAGCTTTACATACTTATTAATGTGCTAGAATCACCCAGTTTGTTTTCTGTGGGCTTACTAACTCAACACTCCACTAATCTCTTTGAAACTCATTTTTTAAAAAATATGTAGAATAAAGAAACCAGTAAAGGAGTTTGCTCAGTAGTAAAATTTGTTGCAAAGATTGAGAGAATGAGTTTATAGCATATAGCTTGTTCTAAGGATTCAATATGTATTAGCTATCATTGTCAAATTTCAAAACCTCATTACCTCCCTCTTTCCCATGTACTCCTTGTATTCTAGCCAACTCCAAGCATTAAATTTTTTTTGAACGTAAACTCTCACACTTCTATAGATACCAGGGTTAATGTAGGTGCTTTTGTCTGAAATGTTTTCTGCCAGCTTTTAGTACTTCTTATACTTGTACTTTAATCCTTCAGGACTCTAGTGCATTCTGAGAATTAATGCATTCACTTTTACTTCTTGATGTCATCATATTGTTATACTAACTCTGTTGTATGCTTATTATACTACATTGTTTTCATGTCTGTCTTCACTGGATTATTGTAGGCAAAGATAGTGTTCTATGTCTCAGTAAACCCCATTTCTTTTCTACTACCTGGAGAGGGCAAATACTTAATGAATTTTAGTCGAATGACTGTGTGGATTATTTCTAGACCTTTTTGTCTTGAACAATGACCATGCTATCGGGTTTTGCCTATGATATTCAGAAAAATAGAAATGCAAATCCAAAATGTCAGAAACCATTAGAATTATAGTGGCTATGTATACCTTTGCTATCATCATTTTGCATTATCTGAATAAGACATAGCACAAGGAAGCAGATGGCTTGGGAAGGCATAAAATAAACATGAGTAACACAAAACCTGCCATTCAATAAAGGCTAATCACACCACAGATTTTGGACAGTGGTGTCTCCTCCACTTGCTAATAAAACTATGGTGAAACATATGTTCTGGGAAAAGTGAAAATAGATAAAAGAAAGTTAGTGAAATTCAACCCTGCCACTTGCCTTAAAAAACTTGCCTTTTTCAAATGCTTTTCTACAAATTCAGTGAGTGTGTAGGAAAAATTATCCATTTCAAAATATTCTCCTGGTATCTACAAACTTACTATCACTTACTTTAAAAACCAACCTGTGCTTCCACCTGAAACCCTATCATTTTTTTTGCCCAAGTATTTTTTATTCTAAAGTTGAGATGATTTGCCAAAGGTCTGATTCATATTTTGTACAGAACTGGGCTTTTCCATGTAAATATTTTGAAATCATTATGTATAAACATTATTTTACAACTCCTCTAAAGGTTCATTTTGACTTATAAAAGGTTTTTTTTTTTTTTAGTTTTGTGTGTTTAGGACTTAAATCTTCAAATAGATACATCAAAAGATTCAGTGAAATTTTTGAATCTATGCATGAAGTCTTATAATACAATGTATTTGAAATAAAAGCTGCATGACCTATTTCTGTACTAGAGAACATGACACCAGGTCAGTGTCACTAATATTTGAAAAGCAGCACTGTGTAATTTTATTCTTCTTCAGTTTTTCATGTTGGCAAAATCTGTACTTTTTACTGTAGTCAAAACCCTTGATTTCAAATAAATTTCACATTGAATCTTTCTAAAAGTAAGATATAATAATATATCCAGAATTAATTAATATACTGGGATTTTAGCTCACTAATATTTGATTCTTAGGAAACCATATTTGATATCATTCAAACATAATAGAATTTCTTTGTGATCAAATTCCTCTGAATCCAGACCACTGATAATTAACTCTCAGCAAGGCTCTATGTAGAATATCAGAACTGAATCATACATCAAACATTTACATGTTAATGTCAGAATTCCAGGCAGTGTGTCTGGCCTTGATGATAAGTAATATTGGACTTGCCCTTTGGCCTCATTAAAAATAATTTTAGACTGGGGCCAGCATTGTGCTATAGCAAGTAAAGCCTCCACCTGCACTGCATATCCCATATGTGAATCAGTTCGAGTCCCTGCTGCTCCACTTCTGATCCAGCTCCCTGCTAATGGCCTGAGAAAGCAGCAGAAGATGGCCCAAGTGTTTGGGTGCCTGCCACCCATATGGGAGACCTGAATGAAGCTCCTGGCTCCTGATTTCAGCCTGGCCCATTGTGACCAACAAGGAGATAAGCCAGCAGATGGAAGATTTCTCTCTCTCTCTCTCTCTTTCAAAATAAATAAATCAATCTTTAAAAAACTTCATTGTAGATTGAAGGAGAGAGGTCGTTATAAAGATAACCATGACCATTGAGATAAGAGGTGTGGTAAAGATGAGAACTGAGTATTCCAAGAACAGAGGATAGAGAGTAAGTGAGCTCAGAGACAGCCAGAGTGCTAACTGCAATTGGTTGGGCTGCAGCAGTGGGAGATGATTCTCTCAATCTGATAGTGAGTGTCAATATTGAAGATTCTGTTGGGTTAGGAGTTTGTCTGAGGAAGTATCATGATAAGGACTTAAGACTGCATCCCACATGATACAGTCAAACAAACTGAATTTTGAATTAATTAATATACTATTTTTTCAATGAATAATTATTAAGCATGTACTACATTCACAGGCAATGCAATGAAGAACAAGTAAACTATGATTCCTATCCTCAAGACGCTTTTATTCCATAGGGTAGTATGCAAATCAGCAAGTGTGAAATAACAGAAGTTTTCTAACTACACTTTATGATCTGTACTGTGAAGTAAGGGGTTGCCTACTGAATCCTCCCAGCTTTCCGTTTTTGTAAACAAATTTATCTTGTTATACAGCCATGCTCTATGTTTGCATCTTTCAAGTTGGAGTGGTAAGGGCCTGTACTATGGGCCAGGGTGGGGGGCAGAGGTGTCAAGCTACCTCTTGAACTCCAGCAACCCATATCAGAATGCAAATTCAAGTTCTGGCTGCTCCACTTCTGACCCAGCTTTCAGCTAATGCACTTTGGAAAGCAGTCCTTGGGCACATGGGAAACCCAGATGGAGTTCTGGGATCCTGGCTTTGGCCTAACCTGGGTCTGGCCACTGTGGCCATTTGGAGAGTGAGCTAGGGGATGCATGTCATCTCTGTCTCTCCCTCTCTCTGTCACTCTATACTTGAAGTGAATAAATAAATAAATGAATAAATATTTTTTAAAAAAAATCTATGTGGTAGCGTTGAAAGATTGTGATGGAGATCTTAGAGTATGTAAATGCTAAAATTTCTCTCCAGAACATTACAGAAACAATTTGTCATTCCCCCTACTCCATTGACTTCAAATGTTTCCTACATTTTCTTCCAACAAATTAGTAATCTCGGATCTTAAATTTAGGTCTTTGATCCATCTTGAATTGATCTTTGCATATGGTGAGAGATGGGGATCTAAGTTCATTCATCCACATATATACATACAGTTTTGCCAGTATCATTTATGGAAGAGATTACATTAACTCCAGTGTATGGTCTGGGAACTTTCATAAAAAGATCAAGTGGATGTATGTACATGAATTAACTTCTAGCCTCTCTGTTCTGGTCCATTGATCCATATGTATGTTTTAGGCTAGTACCATGCTATTTTAATTACTACAGCTTTGTAGTGTGCTTTGAAATCAGGTATTGTGATGCCTCCAGCTTGACTTCTTTTGCTTAGGATCATTTTGTCAATTCTGGGTCTTTTGTGATTCCATATAAATTTTAGGATAGATTTTCCTAATTCTGGTACTTTGGTAGGAATTGCATTGAATCTGCAGATTGTTTTAGATAGTACAGACCTATTAATGACATTAATTATTTCAATCCATGAGCAAGGAATATCTTTCCATTTTTTTGAGCCCTTGATGATTTCTTTCATTGCAGAAATCTTTCACTTCTTTGGTTAAATTTATTCTTAAATATTCGATATTTTGTAGATATTGTGAATGAGATTATCTTCTTCTCCTTCATTGAGTACATCATCAATATAAAATCAATTTTTATATATTTATTTACTTGAAAGGCAGAGTTACACAGAGGGGGAGAGAGAGAGAGAGAGAGAGAGAGAGAGAGATCTTCCATCCACTGGACTACTCCCCAAATAGCCAGTAGGGCCAGGGCTGGGCCAGGCTAAAGTCAGACACCAGGAGCTTCATTCCCAGTCTTCCACATGGGTGCAGGGATTCAACTTGGGTCATCCTTCACTGCTTCTTTTCAGGCCATTAGCAGGGAGCTGAATTGGAAGTGCAGCAGCCAGTGCTCAAACTGGTACCCATATGGGATGCCAGTGTCACAGCCTGTGGCTTAACCTGCTATGCCACAAAGCAAGACTCAAGGCTACTCTTTTTTTGTACGTTGATTTTATAACATGCAGCTTTACTAAATTGGTTTCTCAATTCTAACAGCTTTTTTTTTTTTGGAGTATGTAGGTTTTTCTCCATGTTAAACATCATGTCATCTACAAACAGGTATTTTGTCTTCCTACTTTCTGATGTCTGATGCCTTTTATTCCTGTCTCCTTCCTAATTGCCTTAGCTTATGCTACCAGTACTATACTGAATAAGAGTGGTGAAAGTTGCCATCCTTGTCTTGTTCTAGATCTAAGGGGAGTACTTCCATCTTATCCCCATTCAGTATGATATCGGCTGTGTATTTGTCACACATAGCCTTAAACATTCTGAGGTATATTTCTTTTACATCTAATTTATGGAAGGTTGTTATTATGGAAGGGTGCTGAATTTTATCAAATGCTTTTTCCACATCAATTGAGATGGCCGTATGTTTTTTGTTCTTCATTCTACCGATGTGATTTGTGACATGTATTGATTTGTAGATGTTATACCCTGGCATCTCTGGGATAAATCTCACTTGATTGTGATGTATGATCTTTGTGATATTGTGTTGGATACAGTTTCTGAGTATTTTGTTGAAAATTTTTGCTTCTGTGTTATAATGGATATAGGTCTATAGTTCTTTTTTCATGTTGTGTCTTTAGTTTTGTTGTCAGAGTGATATATGCCTAGAAAAAGAGTTTGGTAGAGTTCCATTCTGTTCAATATTTTGGAATAATCTAAAAATATTGGAGTTTGTTCCTCTTTAAGCTAGACAAAGGGCTAATACCAAAAATATAACAACAACTCAAAAAGGAAAAAAAAAACAACAGTTAAAAAATGTACTAAGGATCTTGGTGGATAGTTCTCAAAAGAATAAATACAAACTGACAACAAATATATGAAATGATGCTCTCAGTACCCAGGGCTCAGCTTTGTGACCTATCAGGTAAAGCTGTTGCCTGTGATACCAGCATCCCATAGGGGCGTTGATTTGTGTCCTGGCTGCTTCCCTTCCAATCCAGCTCCCTGATAATGGCCTAAGAAAAGCAGCAGAAGATGACCCAAGTGTTAGGGTCCTTGCCACCCACATAGGAGACCTGGATGAAGCTCATGGTTCTTGGCTTCACCCTGGCCCAGTTCTGGCCATTGTATCCATCTGGAAAGTGAATCAGTGGATGGAAGATTTCTCTTTCTCTCTACTTCCCCCTCTATCTATGCAACTGAGTTTCAAATAAATCAATAAATATAAAAAAATTGCTAGTCATCAGAGAAATGCAAATCAAAATCACAATGTGATGTCACCTCAGCCTTGTTAGAATGGCTATTATTCATAAGACAGGGAATAACAAATACAGGTGAGGATTTGGAGAAAGAGGAACTCTTCTTATATACTGTTGATGGGAAAGTAAATTAGGGGCCGGCACCGCGGCTCACTAGGCTAATCCTCCACCTGCGGCGCCGGCACCCCAGGTTCTAGTCCCGGTCAGAGCGCCGGATTCTGTCCAGGTTACCTGTGGGGAGCAACTGAGACTAGACTAACTTACTGGAATTAAGACTTATTCTATGCATCTGCTCTCCCACAATATGGCACTGAGAGGGAGCAAACAACCTCTACGCAGCTGCCTCATCAGTTTGACTGATAAGCTGCAGGAGCTGATCCTGCTCCTGATTGGAGGAGAGCAGCGTGCTCGGCGTGTGGGCAGCAGAGTTGGGATTGGTGGAAGAGGACTATAAAGGAGGAGAGGGGCCGGCAGCTAACCCAGGAAGGGCCGAGCAGACAAAAGAACAGCACAGGGTCTGGTGTCCTTCCTCCGCGAGTGGGGGAGTGACAGTTACCCCTCTTCCAGGCCAGCTCTCTGCTGTGGCCCGGGAGTGTAGTGGAGGATGGCCCAAGTGCTTGGGCCCTGCACCCCATGGGAGACCAGGAGAAGCACCTGGCTCCTGCCTTCGGATCAGCGTGGTGCGCCAGCTGCAGCGCGCCAGCCGCAGCAGCCATTGGAGGGTGAACCAACGGTAAAGGAAGACCTTTCTCTCTGTCTCTGTCTCTCTCTCACTCACTGTCCACTCTGCCTGTCAAAAAAAAAAAAAAAGTAAATTAGTGCAGTTGCTGTGGAAAAGACTATGGAAATTTCTTTGAAAACTAGAAACTGACTAGCCATATGATCCAGACACTGAGTAAATAACCCGAAGATGTGAACACCTTGTAACAAAGAGCTACCTGCACCACCATGTTTCTAGCAGCGCTGTTCACAATGGCCAAACTATGGACTCAACCAAGGTGGCCATCATCAGATGAACAGATTAAAAAATTATATATATATATATATATAATTTTATATATACGTGTGTTATATATATATATACACACACAAACATATAAAATATATGTGTGTGCATGCAGGCATGGTAGAAAATTATTCAGCTATAAAAAAAAGAATAAAATTCTACCATTTGAATCAAAATGAACACAACAGTGGGCGGCGCCATGGTGCAGTAGGTTAATCCCTCACCTGCTGTGCCAGAATCCCATATGGGCGCCGGATTCCAGTCCCAGCTGCTCCACTTCCAATCCAGCTCTCTACTATGGCCTGGGAAAGCAATAGAAGATGGCCCAAGTCCTTAGGCCCTGTACCCATGTTGGAGACTGGGAAGAAGCGCCTGAAATCTGGCTTCGGATTGGTGCAGCTCTGGCCATTGCGGCTGATTGGGAGTGAACCAGTGGATGGAAGACCTTGCTCTCTGTCTCTCCCTCTCACTATCTGTAACTCTACCTCTCAAAAAATAAATAAAATCTTTTTTAAAAATGGACACAACAGGAGGACATGATGTTGAATGATATAAGTTGGACACAGAGAAAAATATACTTCATGTTCTCCTTTGTATGTGGGAGCTAAAATTAAAAAAAAAGAAACAAAAGTGAAAAAAATTATACCTGCATGTATCAGTGTTGCTAATACAGTTTTGTCAATTTTTTTTTATATCTGTCAAACCATGATTAAGAATTTTATACTGCCATAGCTTAATGATCTGTGATTATTTTATCATTTATTGTATATGAGTGATATGGACATTTTTTACATGATTATTGTTTATAGTCTTGCCTATATTCCTGTTGAGCTATGGTGTTTTTACTTTTTTTTTTAACTTGTTCAACTCATTTCAGGAAGCATTAAGTCTTTATAATGTGAATTAAAAATACGTTATTTCAAAAATGAAAGGAAGGAAGGAAAATAGGAAGGAAGGCAGGAAGAGGGAGGGAGGGCAGTATCATATTTTTAGAATTGTATCTGTGAACAATATGTGTTCTGTCCTCTTTGTATTAATATAATATTACTATGAAACTTCATTTGATTTTTTAATTTAAAAAAGGATGGAGAGTAGATCATGCTAATAGAGTTACAGAAATGACCTTTTAAAGTGGTGATCGTTAAGATATAAAGAATGAGAGAAAATACTCCACATGGAGATCGGGTGATGGTGAGGAGTCCTGGGACAGTCAGCGAAGACCAGAGACTAGGAAGAACTTACAGGATCTGAAGTTCTCGGAGATGGCCCACGTAACTGGAGGAAGCAGTAGACGCGAGACAGGGGTGCTTGGAGATGCTGCTCCAGGCCCAAACTGGGCATTCTAAGAATCTGTCCACCTGTCAGTAGACATAAAACTCTAGCATGTCAGGGAGAATGCTGTGGCAGAGTGGGTTAAACCGCTGATTACAATGCTGGCATCTTTGATCAGCCTAGTGCAGTCCTGGCCCTTGCAGCCACTTGAGGAGTGTAACATTGGATGGAAGGTTCTCTTTCTTCCCTCGTTCTCCCTGTGTCACTCTGTCTTTAAATAAATAAAACAAATATTCTAAGAAATCTTTAATAAGGTGAAAAATATCAGTTTATGGTTACTCATTGACATAGGCCTTAGCCTTTCAGTAAGTACCTCTTGAATTCTGACAATGAATATGTTAATAGACGTAACAACTATTATTGATGACAAAAATCTCTTCTCCAGCCATAGCCATAAAGCTGGTATGAAGCTGGCTTTGTAAACCAAAGTCAATTAAATCCGCATTTACACTGATTTTACAGAGATTCCAGGGTAATTATGTAAATATAGTTATATATATATGTGTGTGTGTATATAATATATATATAATATATATGTATGGATTTTTATATATATATATATTTCCTTTTGAATGGCAGAGCTGACAAAAAGCTAACAAAGCCAATGTACCATGCACCACATGAAACCCAGAGAGTATTTCTAGAAAATGATGATGGTTTTCTAAACTAGTAGAAAAGGGGAGGGTTATTTTAGCCCTAATGCACTCCACTATATCAAATTGTTTGCTTGAATTATTTATGCATGTATTGCAATTTTTAAACTGGGAGCATCAGAGACACTTATGCCAGTGAGAAGTTAAGGACCTGTAGGTCGTTCAAGGAGAATGTTAACTAGGGCAAGCAGCAGTGATTAGAGAAATATGTCCAATGTATTTCACAAGTCACAGGGGCTTGACTGTCACACAGACCTGGATATAAAAATGGATTCATTTTCTTTTTAACTGTCTGATCTGAGGCACTTAGCACCCCCTTAAGCTTTGGTCTACCTACCTGTAATCTGGAAATCATACACTCTGAATCATTATAGTACTGTAAGATTCAGTGCTGTGTCTAAACAATGGAATAAATAGGAACATGTAAGGGATGACAGCTATTGTTGTTGAGGTTATTATTTTTTATTTCTTAAAGATTTATTTTATTTATTTGAAAGACAGAGTTACAGTGAGAGGTAGAGACAGAGAGAGAGGTCTTCCATTCACTGGGTCGCTCCCCAATTGGCCGCAACAGCCGGAGCTGCACTGATCCAAAGGCAGGAGCCAGGAGCTTCTTCTGGGTCCCCCACGCAGGTGCAGGGGCCCGAGGACTTGAGCCATCTTCTACTGCTTTCCCAGGCCATAGCAGAGAACTGGATCGGAAGAGGAACAGCCAGGACTCAAACCCACACCCATATGGGATGCCGACGGTTCAGGTCAGGGCTTTAACCTGCTGCACCAGAGCGCCAACCCCATGTGGTTATTATTGATATTTTTTCTAGAAATTCCAAAAGAGCATATAAATACACACATCCAGTGCTAGAGTTTCTACTATGTATAAGCACTTTAGCTGTGCTATGGTGAAGAAAACATAAATCTCATTGTAATTTAAAATCCATAGGAAGAATAGAGCAGTGTTTCAGGAATATCTTTGACTGCTTGCTAAAACATTGCTTCTCAGGCCCTGTGCTGTGATTTACAATGTTGAGCCTCTGCCTGAAGTGCCAACATTCCATAAGGGCTCCGGTTTGAGTCCCAGCTGCTTCACTTCCAATCCAGATTCCTGCTAATGCACCTAGAAAAGCAGCAGAAGATGGTCCAAATGCTTGGACCCCTGTACCTACTTGGGAGACCTGAAAGAAGCTCCTGGCTCCTGGCTTCGGATCAGCCCAGCTCTGGCAGTTGCATCCATTTGGAGAGTGAACCAGCAGATGGAAGACCTCTCTCTCTCTCCTTCTTTCTCTGCCTTTCAAATAAATATATAAATCGTAAAAACAATAACAACAATACTGCTTCCCAACTCTGACCACCAAACTCACTGAGCCAGAATCTTTAAGAGACGGGCTAGAAAATAACTAAACAGTTAATGCTATTCACCCGGAAGTTGTTAGTGATCACTGAAGCAGACAAACATGATATAAGATAGAATGGGTTCCAGCCCTTATGTAGGTACTCCAATGTGGGGAAAACTACCCCAATGACCTTCTCACTTTGTGACTATGAGAACACATTTAGGAAAAAGGACGTTGGTGACATGCAATTAAAATAAAATGAATGATGTTAAATTAAAAAAAAAAACAGATCTGAACTAAGATGTTAGTATTGAAAATGAATAACAAGAATCAGGTAAGATTCTAGGATTTGCCATTGAGAGATCAAGTTTCTCCATCTTGGGAAATATCATGAAACTTGAGACATGCCTGCTATGTGAGAAAAATGGAAAAAATGGAACATACTTTGTTTAAATCTAAGTAGTGAAATACAATAAGCAACAAAGAGTTACCTCTATTCAGTATACATACCTCCCTCCCACATAGGAATACACCGTGAGAGTGGGTGTCAGCAAGTCCAGGTCTCCCACAGAGGAGAGCCTTGGAGTCAGCGTGGTCAGTGTGAGCAGAACACCCAGCCCAGATCAGCCTGAAAAGCAATGGAACAATACTAAGTCCACATTCAGAGACATTCACAAAGAGGAGAGGCACATCTTGAATTTTATTCTATGGAAGAAAATTAGGTAAAATAGGATGGATGAGAGGTGATTGTATCAAAACTAGTAGTAGAAAGTACAGTGGTAATGCAAGAATGGTGTTAAACACTTACCCTGTTCCTGTAGTTGAGCCTGGTGAACAAGATCCCTACAGATCATTGACTGTTGTATAGATGCGTCCCAACATAGTCACTCTTGTACAGAGGAGAAATCCAATTGTGAAGCAACTAATCACCATTCTTACAGGTCATAAGCTTGTAAACGGGTAAGCCAAAATTCAACCCATATTATCTGAAGTCTGAAACTGTTTTTTTTTTTTTCCTTTTTAAGATTTATTTATTTATTTAAAAGGCAGCATGTGGGCCTACATGCTGCAGCAGGTAAAGCCACCACCTGCGATGTGGGCATCCCATATGGGTGCTGGTTTTTATCCCAGCGGATCCGCTTCTGATCCAGCTCCCTTACATGGCTTGGGGAAAGCAGCAGAAGGTGCTTCAAGACTAAGTAGCATTTTGTCTGTGACAAATTCCCTCTCCTTCTTGTTGTTTTAAATCAAAGAAGTTTTACAAATAATATAGCCCACATATGAGATTGTGATAAAATATTTTCATCTACTTGAAAGTCAGAGAGAGAGAAGAGAGAGAGAGATCACCCCCGGTCTGGTTCATTCCCTAGATGTCCACTACAGTTGGGCTAAAGCCAAGAACCTAAAACTCCATTCAGATCTCCTACATGAGTGGCTGGGGCCCAAGTGCTTGAGACATCATCAGTTGCCTTGCAGGATGCATTATCCAGAGTCTGGAACAGAAGCAGAGTATCCAGGACTCAAAACAGCACTCCAACATGGGACATGGGCCCCTCAAGTGGCAATTTAACCCGCTGCAACCACAACACCCACCCCATTTCCATTTGTTGATGTTTTACTACTGACAGATTTTATTTTTTAAATTTTCTGGTTTAATTTATTTTATTTTTAGTTTTAATTTTTAATGAGTTTTTAACAGATTAAATATAGTTCATAGCCATAATTCTAAGAATGTATTGATATTCTATTCCTTCTCTGCCTCCTTTCCTCCCCCTTTCTCCCTCCTACTCACCTCCATTTCTCTTGATTTCTTTTTTTTTTCAGTTTTTGAGACAACATCTTTTAAATTTACATTAAAGTAAAAAGGCTTAATGCTTCAAGAAGTAAGAAGTCTGACAAGTAAAAAACAAGTTCCAGGTTTAGTGGGAATATAGACAACAGCTATAAACAACAATTGAATGGAAAAATGAAAATTTCACCCGCAGGCAGTAAATTTTAAAACACAGATCATTAAAACTATAGTAATGTGTCTTAACCACTGATATAAAACTAAGTTTTACAAATTATATTTGCAGCAATACTGATACACACAGGCATTTCTTCCTTTTTTTTTTTTTTGGCTTTTTTTTTTTTAAATATCTCCCGTATATTAGGGAGCACATGATGACAGCATTTAAATTCGCTTTCTCCTCATCCTCTCCTGCCCAACACCTGTAAAAGCTTAGAAAGAAGTGTGGATGCTTCCTCCTTTGGCCTCAATGGGAAAGTCAAACCAAACAAACCCCTCTTCTCCTGGAGGACTCAATCCAGCCTCACTCCCTTAACAATGGTAAAAATCCAAATGAGGCTCCCCTCCTCGCTGTCTCGGGCATTGTGAGGCCTTCTAGGGTCCTGCCTCGTTTTCCACAGAGATCTTCATTAAGTCAACAATAAACAGTTTACCACTGGTGTGTGTGGTGTGTGTGCGTGTGTGTGTGCGTGTGTGTGTGTGTGTGTGTGAGAGAGAGAGAGAGAGAGAGAGAGAGAGAGAGAGAAATCATTAGGCTTGACATCAAAGTCAATTTTGGTTGTGGATCCATCTGCCTCTGCAAGAGCCCATAGTAAATGTGAATGGTATTTAACATGTTTCCAGCTTCTATTTCTTCCCCATATGCATCATTTTACACATTAGTCACCTCCATACCCTCTCCTTATTGCACTCAGCAGAATTCATTCAACAATAGCAGCTGCAAATATTAAACACAACGGGACAACGGGTCTTCTTCTCTGAGCAGTGGAAATTATCACCAACCAAATACAGCGCCTCATTTCCCCCTGAGATCTGTGGCTGCTCTGGCATTCTTCTCATGATTATTATGATTTTTTTTTCTCCTGACAGCCAGAGTTGATTATTATTGAGGAAAGAAAAAATATTTTTTTATCACTTTAGACTTAAGGGTGTGTTTTGGAATAGGAAGGGAGCTGTGGACATTCTTCAACTGCAATCTTGGTATAAATGATGCCAAAGATACTGGCCTTGTTGGAAATACTAAGAAAGGGAGACTGTCACAAGATCTCATCAAAGGAGCGAAAAAATAATGTAA
Organism: Oryctolagus cuniculus; assembly: GCF_964237555.1. NCBI lineage: Eukaryota > Metazoa > Chordata > Mammalia > Lagomorpha > Leporidae > Oryctolagus > Oryctolagus cuniculus. Next base: position 47,418,661 of record NC_091449.1, read on the forward strand.
GGAGAATACCTGAGATAATAGTGACCTAAAGGGCTTTATATTATAAAGCTGAAAACTGTGCTTCTCCAGTATTTTCTCACTAGTTAATTTTAAAAATAAAAGAATCAATGAAACAATAAGAAACCTTGTTTCCTTCAATAATAATTGAGTAGCACCCATTAGAGAGACCCTGTAGGTACCCTCAAATTCTTGAGAAAATATCATGACATGAAACTCAGGGTGTGACACAGCTGGCAGAATATCCCTTGAAAATGTTTTGCCTTTTAGCTGCAAAAGTTCCTGGAACAAAGTGGATGTGAGAAGAAGCTCCTGGCACCCCTGGCTATGTCTATAGCTCATTATCTCCTCATTACAGGGAACCTGAAGGGGTTGAGGAAAATGTATTCAGAAAGATGCATTCATGTTTTATTGATTGCCAACAGAGCGCAAGTCTCTGAATTCTCACACTTTGGGATATTTTGCTAAGAAAATAAGCACAGTAGGCCCTTGTTTACATGCCCTCTTCCTTCTGGAGCCATTGATTCCAGCACAGCACAAAACTGAGCATCTTCCCCAATTAGGTTCTCTTGAGCCACCTCCACACATAAGCTAAAACAAGGCTTTCAACAAGCATGTGGTTTGTTGTCTCAGAGGATTTGAACCACATTTCACTAATTCTTTTAGTTCTTGGATTAATTCGGCAATGGAGGTGCAGAGAATTTAATTGGTTGGTCCATGATTGTTGCTGACCAATACCCCACACTGGTAGGAAGCATTGTTGTAGAAGCCCCAAACTGAGCCCATTTGCTTGACACACAGAAAGCCAATTGCAGAATCAGGATGGTGGAAGAAAGCAGGTATTTATTGCAAAGCACAGAACAAGGAGCCTGGAAGTTAATGCTTAATTCCTGGGCTTCTAGAGCAGTTGTGGATGACGGTTCTTCTACACTGAAACTGAGCCTGAGAGGTGGTCAGCTCATGTCCAAACTCCTGGTTGTGCAGTGGAGCTCATGACCTTCCTTTGATTGATCGGTGATGCTCTTTAAGGAATTTATGGTAACTAGACGGGATCCAAATGGTGTGGGGGTTACATGAAGGAGGCAGTTACATTCTGACCAGACCTGGAATTCCCCTACACAAATCACTCTAGGACACTGGCCATCAAGGTTCTTATCTATTGGAGAAGCAAATGACTACTTGAATATGGTTATTAGAACCTTGTAAGACCAGCTGGATCACTCCCTCAAGTCAGTAAATTCCTTTTCATAAAGGGCAGGTGAGGCCAGTGCTATGGTGCAGCAGGTTAACTCCCTGGCCTGAAGCGCAGGCATTCCAGATGGGCGCTGGTTCAAGAACCGGCTGCTCCAATTTTTTTTTTTTTAATTTTTTTTTTTTGACAGAGTGGACAGTGAGAGAGAGAGAGAGAGAGAGAGACAGAGAGAAAGGTCTTCCTTTGCCGTTTGTTCCACTTTTGATCCAGCTCTCTGCTATGGCCTGAGAAAGCATTAGAAGATGGCCCATGTCCTTGGGCCTCTGCACCCACATGGGAGACGGGGAAGAAGCTCCTGGCTACAGATTGGCGCAGCTCTGGCCGTTGCGGCCAACTGGGGAATGAACCATCCGATGGGAGACCTCATTCTCTCTCTCTCTCTCTCTCTCTCTCTCTGTGTGTGTGTGTGTGTGTGTGTCACTCTTTCAAATAAATAAATAAATCTTAAAAAATAATAAACCAACCCAAATGCCCATCAACAGTAGACTGGATAAAGAAATTATGGGACATGTACTCTATAGAATACTATACAGCAGTCAAAAACAATGAAACCCGGTCATTTGCAACAAGATGGAGGAATCTGGAAAACATTATGCAGAGTGAATTAAGCCAGTCCCAAAGGGACAAATATCATATGTTCTCCTGATCAGCGACAACTAACTGAGCACCAAAGGGGAAACCTGTTTAAGTGAAATGAACACTATGAGAAACAGTGACTTGATCAGCTCTTGTCCTGACTGTTGATGTACAATGTAATACTTTATCCACTTTAGTATTTTTTTTTTTGTTCTGGTACTATTGGTTGAACTCTGTAATTAACACAAAATTATTCTTAAGTGTTTAAATTTTAACTGAAAAGTGATCCCTGTCAGGAATCTGGAAAACATTATGCTGAGTGAATTAAGCCAGTCCCAAAAGGACAAATATCATATGTTCTCCCTGATCGGTGACAACTAACCGAGCACCAAAAAGAAACCTGTTACAGTGAAATGAAGACTATGAGAAACGGTGACTTGATCAGCCCTTGCCCTGACTGTTGATGAACAACTTAATATGTTATCCCTCTTAGTATTTTTTTTGTTTTTTCTACTTAATACTTTTGGTTGAATACTGTAATCAATACACAGTTATTCTTAAGTGTTGAAACTTAACTGAAAAGTGATCACTGTTAAATATAAGAGTGGGAATAAGAGAGGGAAGAGATGTGCAATTCAGGACATGCTCAAGCTGACTTGCCCCAAACGGTAGAGTTAGAAACATACCAGGGGATTCCAATTTAATCCCATCAAGGTGGCATGTACCAATGACATCTCACTAGTCCAAGTGATCCATTTCTGTTCACAATTGATCATAATGATAGGACTAAGAGTCAAAGGGATCACATAAACAAGACTAGTGTCTGCAAATGCTAACTGATAGAATCAAAAAGGGAGAGAACAATACAACATGGGAAGCAAGATACTCAGCAGACCCATAGCATGGCAAATGTCCTAAACAGCACTCTGGCCTCAGAATCAGCCCTAAAGGCATTCCAATCTGGCTGAAAAGCCCATGAGAGTATTTCAGGCATGGAAAGCCAAGACACTCTGGCAAAAAAAAAAAAAAAAAAAAAAAAAAATGACCCAAATGAAAGATCTCTACGAGTGAGATCTCAGTGGAAAGAATGGGTCATCAGAGAAGGAAGTACCTTTCTCTGAAGGGAGGAGAGAACTTCCACTTTGACCATGGCCTTGTCTAAATATGATCAGAGTCGGTGAACTCAAAAGATTCCATAGCCTTGGCAACTCATGAAAAGAGCCTAGGGTGATAAGTCAACAACAGGAGTCACTGTGCACTTACTCCTCATGTAGGATCTCTGTCCTTAAGTTGCTGTACATTGTGATTTAATGCTATCACTAGTACTCAAACAGTATTTTTCACTTTGTGTTTCTATGTGGGTGCAAACTGTTGAAATCTTTACTTAATATATGCTAAACTGATCTTCTGTATATAAAAAAAATTGAAAATGAATCTTGATGTGAATGGAAGGGGAGAGGGAGCAGGAAAGGGGAGGGTTGGGGGTGGGAGGGAAGTTATGGGCAGAGAAGCCATTGTAATCCATAAGCTGTACTTTGGAAATTTATATTCATTAAATAAATGTTAAAAAAATCAAATTCTGAAATCTTAAAAAAAAACAATAAAGGGCAGGCAAGGATGTCTTGGGCTAAAGGAGATAGACTAGAGGCTGGGTCCAGCTTTTCCATTATGGGGGCTCAGTTTCATGGTTACACAGCCAGTGAATAACAGAGTTTAGCTTGAAATTTGAGGTTCTTAGTATATTCATTGGATCTTTTTTATTATTCTAAAAACTCTGAGTATGCTCCATTGTTTTCTAGAGAAAAAAATAATAAAGTAGTTGAGGTAAGCAATAAATAAGCATGGCTCACAACCCAGCTTAATTTGTTGTGAAAACTGAGTTCATGGAGACCTCTGATTATATTAAGAGATATAGGAAGCTGTTTGTGCTAAGGGCATATCAGATATTCAGTTAGTGGAGGAATTTAGGGATTTCATCCTGACATAAATGCCATATCCTGAAAGCATGAGAACTGGGTTAGGAAGAATGGATTGAGTGAGTTTTAAGGGCAGAGGAAGTAGGACTACTTAGAATATGGGTATAAGTATGGACTTTGGAATCACCATGACTAGCATAACTGGGTAAAATTTTAAAATTTTTAAATTTCAAATTCTGTGTGCCTAAAGTTGAGATAATACTTACCTGATAGAGTTATGACCATCTTTGGAAGATGGTTGTGTTAGGATATATTCTAATTATTCCACATCTGTGAATTGATGTGTCCCTACACAATGCTGTGAAGCAAATGCCATTATCTGTATTTGACCATCAAAAAGATCAGACACAAAAGGAAGAGTTTCTAATTGAAATAGTAAAATTGTTTCTTTTTTCTTCTTTGTTTTTATGAAGGCAAATTAGTTCTAGAATCTATAACTTTCACTATCATCTTTCACTAGAGCATATTTTAAGGCTATTTTCAGAGAATATCAAAAAAGTTAGCTTATTTTAATACTAATAAGTGATAACTATTATCATTATTACCATAAAATTAATAACAATAAATGAGAATGAGAAGAAAGAAAGAGAAGGAGGAACAAGGGAATAGATGATAATAACTAAAGAACTTTTATAAGGTCAAGATGGAAAATGATAAACCGTACTGCAAACTATTCTGAAAAATCTCTGTGGGTTAGTACAAAACAGAAAATTTCTTATTCACCTTATCTGTCTACTAGGAGTCAACAAAGGAATATGGAGAAAGTCTGCTCATCGTAGGCTCGCAAGCATCCTGGATAGCAGAGGCACTAAGGGAAGGAGTGTGGCAAAGCAAGTACTGCTGCTAACTGATAATATAAGTGACATCCACTTGCATGGAATTGCCCATGCCAAGTCACAAGTCACACCTAATTTCAGGGTATGTAGAGAAATACCGAGATGGCCTATATTCAGAAGAAGAAGACATTTATTTTCATAAGCATTTTAATGATCTCTTTAGTTAGTTAGTAAGGGAGCAAGAAATCAAGTCTGGGCTGTCTGGGTTGAATTTTAAGCTAAATTTCTAGGCTGGATTTTGTAACCATCTGTATCACAAATGTGTTGGATTAAAGCAAGGTAACTTGTTATTTCACATCTCTTACGTCAGCAATCCATGGGGGCGCAGCTGGGTTGACTGATCAGGATCTCACAAAGCTGAAATCACAGGGTCTGCAGAGCTGGGCTCTTCCGCCTAAGAGGAGAAAAATCTGTCTTCAGGCTCATTCATGTTGTTGAGAGAATTGTTGATTTTAACTTCAGGTGGTAGAGCCCCATTTCCTTCTTGGATCTCAAATCATGGCCTCTCATTGCTCAATTCATCTCAAACTTTGAGTTTCTCTGGTTTCTCTTTCTGCAACCAAGACAAATTCTCTGTGTTTCAAAGAGTTGAGGGCCCACTAGATAACCTCTGTAACTGAAGTCCCCTGTGCTCTGTAACAGGATCTAATCATGCAAATGATAACACATCATATCCCCAAGGTTGGGGTGCTTTAGTCTACTGGAATACTGTAACAGAATATCAAAAACAAGGTTTTTATAAACAACAGAAATTTACATTTCATATGTCTGGAGGATAGGCTCAAAGTCGGGTGAGAGAGCCTCACTTCTCATGATGGGGCCTTGCCATTCTGCTTTTACGTGGTGACTCACTCTGTTCATCTCTTTTATCGAGGCTCTAATACAAACAGGAAGGCTCTGTCCTTATGATCTAATACCACCCCAAGGCCCCATTCTTAATATCATAATCCCGGGGCTTAGAATTTCATTATATGAGTTTCAGGGTGTCACAAGCTTTCCGTCTGTAGTGTGGGGTTAAAATAGAATACCTCTGGTGGGCCATTCCAGGAAATCTGACTGCCACAACACAGCTTTGACCTATCAGTACATGGATTGCTTTCCAAGGCAAATATTCCCTTCTCTGCATGCAAAAATCACAGCCTAGTATAGAAGTTCACCTTTCAGTTTAATTTTGAGAAGACACTTTGACTATCTGGAGTGGAGTCTGAATCAAATACCTTACTGTTGCCTTTTCTTCCACATAGCAGAAATGGAAACTAACTGTATTGGTTTTCTGTTTCTACTGAAGCAAATTGCTGCCAACATGATCCAAATGTGTTGTCCTATAGCTCTATAGGTAAGAATTAAGTCATAAGCATCACTGGACTAAAATCAAGGTGTTAAAATCTATATAGTCCTTAACCATGATTTTTGGAGAACCTAATTCTTATCTTTTATCGATTCTGGAGGCTGAAGCTGTTCACACCCTTTGGTGAATGGTGCCCTTCTTCCTCCATCAAAACCTAGATCAACATGTCTAGGCTTTCTATTTTTTTTTTTATTTTTTATTTTTTGACAGGCAGAGTGGACAGTGAGAGAGAGAGACAGGGAGAAAGGTCTTCCTTTGCCATTGGTTCACCCTCCAATGGCCGCCGCGGCTGGCACGCTGCTACTGGTGCACCGCGCTGATCCGAAGCCAGGAGCGAGGTGCTTCTCCTGGTCTCCCATGGGGTGCAGGGCCCAAGGACTTGGGCCATCCTCCACTGCACTCCTGGGCCACAGCAGAGAGCTGGCCTGGAAGAGGGGCAACCGGGACAGAATCCGGCGCCCCGACCGGGACTAGAACCCGGTGTACCGGCGCCACAGGCGGAGGATTAGCCTAGTGAGCCATGGTGCTGGCTCTAGGCTTTCTAACATTGAATCTCTCTGACCCCTCATTTGTAATTTTGAGTCTCTTTAACTGAATATTCTTAAAAAATTTTTAAATATTGATCATTTTTAGGGATTCTGAAATTAGATTTGATCAATACAAATATTCCAGGACAAACTCCTAATATCAAGATCCATATCCTCAATCTCATCTACAGAATGTATTTTGTGATATAAGATAATATATGTACAGATTAAAGAGATTGGGGAATAGAAAACTTTATGGGTCATTTTTGTGCCTACCACCCTGAAATTGGAAAAAATATAGTGGGAATGTATTCTAAAGATTCTTGCATTTCTCAGCTAAACTAAGGAAATCCAGAAGAATTCGGAATTGTAAACTCGAGGACAGCTGCACTCTCTCCCCCATAAATTTTTTTTCCTCTTTTTTTTGAACATGTGTCTATTTTTCTCTCACAGAAACAACCTTTATTAAAAAAATTCTAGTTCATATCACAGAAAGTAGCTGTTCTATGTCTCCTGATTTTTAGGATATTATATAAGCTACTAACATAAATTCTCTTGACTGTTTCTCAAATCATTTTTTCAAAAGAACTAATAGCTGGGGTCTCACCACTGGTCACATAAACAAATTGAAATAATGCAGGATTATGTGGCTAAAATGTGGCTTCCAGAGGTTAAACTGCAGGATGCAAGGAGGACTGTTCATAGATAGAGAATTTTGGTTTGTTCATAAGAAAGAGCTGTCCATTTAATGTTCATTTGATTTTCATTGTTATGTGTTCCCATTGGAACTGTGGCATTTCCCACTGACACAATGAGATGATAAGTGGCCAGAGGATGAAAATGTCTTCAAGTATCATTCAGTTAACATGATCAACATGTAAAAAATGACACTGTGTGTGCAATTCAGTGATTCATCAAAAATGATCTTGGTGATTTCAAAACGTGAAAGAATTCAGACCAAATACCACTTAATGGATGACTGAAAGTTTTGTGTGCACAGAGAAGCAGAAAAGCCAGACATATGTAGATTTTATATCTGGATATTTTATATCTGGATATGTTAGAGCAGCAGTACTTTCCAGTGAAATATCATGAAGTAGTCTACAAATATTGTGTTTGTATTGAACACAGGTCATCAAAGGAATTGAATACTGACCAAAATACCATCCCAGATCTCCACACTATATATATATATATATGGTTTGTATGTTGGCCAAACACAGATAATGGCACTTGCTTCATAGAAATGCATGGGAACACAATGTATTTATAAGTAAAATATTTATAAACATCCCAACATAGCAATCTTCCACTAAAAGTTTATTTGTATATAGAAAGGTAAAAGATTTCATGCATTTAAATATACAGTTTTAACAACATAATGATACTTCCCACCCTATCCTCCATCTCTCCCTCACTCATTCTCATCCCCCCTCCTCCTTCCTTTCTTATTTTTGTAATTACATGCTTTCAATTTATTTTATAGTCACAAGCTTAATCTTCCACAAAATAAAGGATTCAATGAGTAGTATGTAGAAAAATCACTGATCCTTGGGAGTGTAGACAAGGGCTATAAATGATAATAAAATCTCAAAATATCATTTTCACTCATATATATTGTATTTATTATACTCTGTCTATTAATTACCACAAATCAGAGAAAACATTTGAAACTTGTCTTTTTGTGTCTAACTTATTTCAGTAAGTATAATGGCCTCCAGCTGCATCCATTTTGTTGCAAAAGGATTTCAAAAAAAGTCACTATTAATATGGTGCAGTATCTCCTCAAGATGACTCTGTCAAGTAAATATTATCTTTGCTCATCCTTTATGTGAGGATGAAATGCCTGAAATCCCTTCACTAATCTAATATCTGATACAGCCTCAGCACAATCACTGCCCTAGTCTGCTAACTCTTAATACTATCTGAGTTCTCCATGATCTCAATTATGGTATCAAATTTATTTGGGGTGTGAATTATGTGTTTATTTAGGGGAGTTTGAAACTGCTATTTTATTTTTCTTCTTCCAGAAACAATGGGATATTTACAGACTAATTAGAATAAATATAAATATGCAATGAAGAATTAGGCACCCCAATTTCCATGCTACATCCTGCCACTGGCCGTGTGACCATGGACCCCAATTTCCTCATCCAACCTTGGCACACCTACATCCCGTATTGGAGTGCCTGGGATTGATTTTTGCCTCTACTTCTTATCCAGCTCCTTGATATTACACATGGGAGGCGGTAGATGATGGTTGGGTTGGGTTCCTGTCACCCACATGGAAAACCTGGATGGAGTTCCTGTATCTTGGCTAGCTTTGGCCTAGTCCAGCTCCAATTATTGCACACATTGGGGAGTAAAGCAGATGGATAATCAATGTCTCTCTCTCTCTCTCTCTCTCTCTCGCTCGCTCTCGCTCTAGCTCTCACTCTCTCTCCTTTCTGCCCTCCCTCCCTTTCTGTCATTCTACATTTTGAATAAGGAAATAAATGAAACTTAAAAAATTAAGTGTGGCTATGATTGCATATTGTTTGAAGATACCAAGAGTCATTAAATTATATACTTTAAATAAGTTCATTTATAGTATGTGGATTTTGTCTCACAAAGTTATATATTTTTAAAACATTTGTATTACAACTTTTCAGATGCTCAATATTCATATATTTAAAAATTATAAAAATTACAAAGACCTGGACATATAATTCTTTTTTATATTTATATTTTATTTTATTTAATGAACATAAATTTCCAAAGTACAGCTTATGGATTACAATAGCTTCCCCCCCATAACTTCCCTCCCACCCACAACACTCCCCTCTCCCACTCCCTCTCCCCTTCCATTCACATCAAGATTCATTTTCAATTCTCTTTATATACAGAAGATCAATTTAGCATATATTAAGTATAGATTTCAACAGTTTGCACCCACACAGAAACACAAAGTGTAAAATACTGTTTGAGTACTAGTTATAACATTAATTAAACACCTAAGAGTAATTGTGTATGAATTACAGAGTTCAACCAATAGTTTTAAGTAGAACATTAAAAAATACTAAAAGGGTAAAGTATTAAGTTCTTTATTTTTCTTTTTCTTTTTTTTGTTTGTTATATAGTTGGTTTTTTTATTTAATAAATGTGAATTTACAAAGCGCAACTTTTGTATTGCTGTGGCTTCCCCCCCCCAACCTCCCTCCCTCCCGTGGCCCTCCCCTCTCCCACTCCCTCTCCCATCCCGCCCTTCATCGAGTTTCATTTTCAATTACCTTCATATACTGAAGATCAACTTAGTATATACTAAGCAAGGATTTCAATAGGCTGCACTCACACTACCGAACCAGGTATAGGGTATTGTTCGACTAGTAGTGTTGTTTTTAAGTTTCATAGTAGAACACATTAAGGACAGAGATCCTGCGTGGGGAGCATGTACCCAGTGACTCCCGTTGTTGATTTAACAATTGGCACTCTTATTTATGATGTCAGCTATCACCCGAGACTCTTACTATGAGCTGTATAGGTTATGGAAGCCCCTTGAGTTCACCGACTCTGAACTTGTTTAGTCAAGGCCATATCACAGTGGAGGTTCCTTCCTCCCTTCAGAGAAAGGCGCCTCTCTCCTTGATGGCCTGTTCCTTTTGCTGGGGTCTTGTTCACCAGGATCTTTCATTTAGATTGTTTTTTGCCACTGTGTTGTGGCTTCTGGACATATAATTCTAACACCAAGATGTATGTTTATATATTATATGTACTTTCTGGCCCTTAAATTATTTTCTGTTATTCCATATTCAAAGTGATCCAACCGATGTTCTTGCCAAAGGAAAATTAGAAACATTAAATTAGAAGCCAGTGAGAGACAATGACATTAATAAAATAAAAATGAAAGTTGATCATTTCACAGTATAAAAATAACTTCACAAATAAACTATATAATTAGGGATAATTTATGTATAGACAAACAAAAGGCCAATCTACAGGAACTGGTATTTATGAAGAAGCCAACCCTACTCAGGGTGGTTTTATCTTAGACATACATTTTATGTCTAATAGCACAAGAAAACCTAAATGTTTCTAAATAATTTGAAACCATAATGATTCATTTCAAACACAAGTAACATCTAAGTTTGAAACATCAGCATTTGTGATACATATTTTATAAATTGCAACCCTCTCTACATATACATGGAACATTGGTTTCAGGACTCTCCCTCAGACACCGAAATCTACAAGTGCTTGAGACTTTTATATAAAATAGTGTATTTTTGACATGTAACCTGTACACATGCTCTAGCATACTTCAAGTTATCTCTACATGCTTAAAATATCTAATATAATGTGAATATTATGCAAAGAGTTGCCATAATTATAGTGTTTAGGAAATAATAAGAAGCAAAACATCTGTATATATTCAATACAGAAGCAATTTTTTAAAAAGTATTTTCAATCTATTCAGTGGAATGCACAGCTATGTGACCAACACACAAGAGAGGGAAGGCTAATTATCTTTCCCCAATAATTCTAAATTAAGAAGATATGAAGCTTCAATATTTCTTTATGACTAATAAGATTGACCAATTAGGAATGTCTTCTTTATATCACTCATATATATCCAGTGTAGGGGTCACCAATTCTTAGTATGTTTGTATGCAAATGTTTGTATGTATACCTGTATCCCATATACAACCCTGTTAGATTGTTGGACCCCTATTATGGAGTTAAATGCTAGTCTCTGACGTCTTCATAATCCAAATTGCATGACGAATACAGGGAATATGTATTCCCCAAGCGTGCTTTCGTCAACCTTGTATAAAGTGACATCTAGCACCTGATGATTGTTCCTCATACATTTCTTGATTTCCTGTCTAGTTTATCTTTCTCCTAAACAAGCTTTCCCAGTCAGTAACTAATGGCTTATTCAGTATACAAAGTTTATTGCTTATTTCTGAATGCTCCCCATTTAAATCACAAGCATTTGTAACCAGTGAAAGTAATAGGTAAAGAGAGAGCAAAGAGTGCCCTGGGATGTTGTTCCTACATGCATGACCGCAGTCTGGTTTAAGGTCTCCATGTGTTTGATTGGGAAGAGGAGGACCTAGTGTTTCAGTGATAGAGACTGAGTATTACATTTTTAAGTGTCCAATATTTTCAAATTAAGTTTTATCTTAATTTAAGAATTAATTTGCACTTGCAGAGTTCTTTTCACTGTCTCAATTTGTATGATTTATCACTGTATGGCTATGGCTTGGATGCAGTAGTCTGTGAATATTTCTGACCTAATAGCAAGGGGATTTCAAAAATTGTGCCAGACATTGGTTTGTCGATTTGGTTGTAAATACATATTAACATTGCCTGCTTTAGAGATAGCATGCTAAGTGGTCAACACTAATAAATATTTCCTTTTTTACATCCACGTGTTGTGAACATGTTTTTCCCTCTTTTAACTATCTTGTATTACACAATGTAACTATTTAAATATAGTTAATTTCTTGTGATTTTGAATAAAAATCTCATAAAATTTTAAAAAACCGAACAATACAAAGTAAAATTGTGCTATATATATACATACACACACACACACACACACACACACACACATATATATATATATATATATATAAAGCCTGTATTATCTAAGTCAAATTATCAGTATTATCATTAGGTGAACAGCATCCCTCAAGATCAACAGTATTTTAGGAATGATGTATCTGTCAACTGAATCTCTAAACACTAAATTTCTTTCTAAAGTTGTGCTGATTCTTTGACAGAAGGACCGAGTGTTTTCTTTTCTCATAAGGAAGGTGAACTTCCATGAATTAACTGTTGTACTTGGGCTCCAGCTGGTGCACTGGAGTATTAAATCATGGTGTCTGTGCCCACATGTTTGTAGGGACTGAGAGATGGAATGTCTGTAAGAATTTACCAAGTGTGGGGTGGAAATTGTGATAAAGTGGGCTAAGACACAGCTTGGGAAGCCCATGTCTATTAACAGAGTGCCAGATCAACTCCTGGCTACCACACTCCTGGTCCAGCTTCCAGATAATGGGCACAGGAGTCAAGAGATGATGATTCAAGAGCTTGGGTCCCTGCTACCTACATAAGAAACCTGGATGGAGCTCCAGGCTTTGGTCTAGTCCAGTCATGGCTGTTACAGACACTTGCAAAATGAAACACTGGATTGAAGATTCCTCTTGGTCTGTCTCTCTCTATGGTTCTCTGCCTTCCAGGTAGATGAAATCAAATAAACAAATAAATATTTGGAAAAAGTTTACATGTGTTTACTGAATTCTATTACTCTCTCTAAAAACTGCATACATATGTGAATATGTACATAAGGCTACTCTTTTAAAAAAAATTAAGCAAAATCAACACACCATTGGCAAAACTAACCAAAAGAAAAAAAAAGGAGAGAGAAGACCCAAATATAAAAAAAATCAGAGATACAAAAGGAAATTTAACAACAGACACCACAGAAATAAAAAGAATCATCAGAAATTACTACAAGGACTTGTATGCCATCAAACCAGGAAACCTAGAAGAAATGGATAGATTCCTGGACACATACAACCTACCTAAATTGAGCCATGAAGACACAGAAAACCTAAACAAATCCAAAACCAAGACAGAAATTGAATCAGTAATAAAGACCCTCCCAACTAAGAAAAGCCCAGGACCTAATGGCTTCACTGCTGAATTCTACTAGACATTTAAAAAACTGGATTCTTCTCAAGCTATTCAAAACAATTGAAAGAGAAAGAATCATACCAAATTATTTCTATGAAGCCAGCATCACCTTAATTCCTAAACCTGAAAGAGATGCGACAGAGAAAGAAAACTACAGACAAATTTCCCTGATGAAAATAGACACAAAAATCTTCAATAAAATACTAGCCAATCAAATCCAACAACACATCAGAAAGATTATTCACCCGGTCCAAATGGAATTTATCCCTGGTATGTAGGGATGGTTCAACATTCACAAATCAATGTGATACATCACATTAACAAATTGAAGAACAGAAGTCATATGATTAATAGATACAGAGAAGGCATTTGATAAAATACAACACCATCTCATGATGAAAACTTTAAGCAAATTGGGTATAGAAAGAACATTGCTCAACACAATCAAGGCAATTTATGACAAACCAATGGCCAGCATCCTATTGAATGGGGAAAAGTTAGAAGCATTCCCACTGAGATCCACAAGCAGACAAGGATGCCCACTCTCACTATTGCTATTCATTATAGTCCTGAAAGTTTTAACCAGAGCCATTAGGTAAGAAAAAGAAATCAAAGGGATACAGATTGAGAAGGAGGAAGTCAAGCTATCCCTATTTGCAGATGACATTATCCTATGTATAGGGGATCCAGAAGATTTCACTAAAAGAGTAGTGGAACTCATAGAATAGTTTGATAAAGTAACAGGATTTAAAATCAACACACAAAAATCAACAGCCTTTGTGCACACCAATAATGCCATAGCTGAGAAAGAAATTCTAAGATCAATCCTATTCAGAATAGCTACCAAAAAATCAAATACCTTGGAATAAATTTAACCAAAGATGTCAAAGAATTCTGCAATAAGAATTATAAAATATTTAAAAAAAAAGAAAAAGAAGAAGATACAAAAAATGGAAAAATCCTCCATGTTCATAGATTGGAAGAATCTATGGTATGCAAATGACCATACTACCAAATGCAATTTACAGATTCAATGAGATATCAATCAAAATACCAAGGACATTCTTCTCAGATATAGAAAAAAATCATGCTGAAATTTATATGGAAACACAGGAGACCCCAAATAGCTAAAACCATCTTATATAACAAACAAAGCCAGAGGCATCACAATACCAGATTTCAAGACATACTATAGGGCAGTTATAATTAAAACAACCTGGTACTGGTACAAAAACAAATGGACAGATCAATGAAACAAAATAGAAACACCAGAATTCAACCAGAGCATATCTACAACCAACTTATCTTTGACAAAGGAGCTAAAATCAACCCCTGGAGCAAGGACAATCTTTTCAACAAATGGTGCTGGGAAAACTGGATCTCCACATGCAGAACAGAAGTATGGAGTAAGACCTTACCTTATATCTTACACAAAAAAACACTCAAAGTGGATCTACAGACTGATACCATCAAATTATTAGAGAACACTGGGGAAACACTGCAAGACATTGGCACAGGAAAAGAGTTCTTGGAAAAGACCCCAGAGGCACAAGCAATCAAAGCCAAAATTCACAACATCAAATTGAGCAGCTTCTGTACTGCAAAAGAAACACTCAGGAAAGTGAAGAGGCAACCAACCGACAATATGGGAGACATTATTTGCAAACTATACAACTGCTAAAGGATTAATAACCAGATTATAAATAGAGATCAAGAAACTCAACAACAAAACAAACAACCCAGTTAACAAATGGGCCAAGGACTTAAACAGGTATTTTTCAAAAGAGGAAATCCAAACAGCCAACAGACACATGAAAATATGCTCAGGATCAATAGCTGTCAGAGAAATGCAAATCAAAACCACAATGAGGTTTAACCTCACTTCTGTTAGAATGGCTTTCATACAGAAATCAACAAACAACAAATGCTGGCAAGGATGTGGGGAAAAATACACTTTAACCCACTGCAGGTAGAAATCTAAGTTGGTAAAGCCACTATGAAAGACAGTATGGAGATACCTCAGAAACTGGAATATAGACTTACTATGTGGCCCAGACACCCCACTCCTTGGAATTTACCCGAGGGAAACAAAGTCAACATATGAAAGAGCTACCTGTACCTCCATGTTTATTGCAGCTCAATCCACAATAGCAAAGACATGGAATCAAGTCAAATGCCTTTCAACTGAAGACCAGATAAAGAAATTATGGGATATGTACACCATGGCATACTACACAGTGGTTAAAAAAAATGAAATCTGGTCATTTGCAACAAAATGGATGAAACTGGAAAACATCCTACTTAGTGAAATAAGTGAGTCCCAAAGTGACAAATTCGTATGTTCTTTCTGACCTATGATAACTATTAGGGCACCTAAAAGAGAATCTGTGAAATTGAATTTGGCAATTTGAGAAGCAATGACCTTGAGCAGCCCTTGTCTTGACTGTTGAGGAACAGTCTTTTTTTTTTTTAAATACTATTTGTTGAACTCTTTACTTAACATAGAGATAATCATATGTGTATACAGTTAATTGAAAATAGATCTTACTAAAATACAATTGAGAATAAGAGAGGGAAGAGGAAAGTGGGTGGGAGTGAGGTTGGGAGGGCAGGCACAGTGGAAAAATCACCATGTTTCTAAAGCTGTAAGTATGGAATGTATGAAACTTGTAACTGTAAAGCTATATAGCTCAGCATACATTCCTACAGACTTACTTCTTAGGGTACAATTTAAAACTTGCCATAGGGTGCCAAATCCCCATAAGTGGGGGTGGGGGTGGTGAAAGCATTTTAAGTGTTAAAGTGATCATAGAGATAGGATTAAGTGTTAAAGTAATCACACACATAGGATTAACTGTTTGGTAAAAATAATAGAATAAAAAGTCATGAACACTCCAACATGGGAAGCAGTCCACATAGCCGACTCACAAAAAGACAATCACTTAAAGTAGCACTCTGACCTCAGAATCAGCCCTCAAGGTATTCTGGTCTGGCTGAAAAATCCAGAAGAGCATTTCAGGCAAGGAAAGCCAAGAAACTGGGGAAAAATGTGTCCTGCATGAAGTACCTCTGTGGGTGAGATCCCAGTGGAAAGAAGTGATCATCAAAGAAGCATGTACTTTTCTCTGAAAGGAGGAGAGAACTTCCACTTTGCTTATGACCTTGTCTACATACTGAAGGAATTTGTGGACTCAAAAGACTTCCATAGCCTTGGCACCTCATGTCAAGAGCCTTGGGTGATCACTGATATCATACATGAGTGTTAATTGTGAAATTAACAACCGGAGTCACTGTGCACTAACTTCCCATGCAGGACCTCTGTCCTCAAAGAGTTGTATTATGAGAGCTAAGAGTAAAACTTGTTCTCAAAGATTTACTTCATTTTATTGTATTAAGTAGAGGATATTCTTACCTCTCATAAGTTTTAGATAAGCCTCAGGGCCCACTGCCATTGCTTGTTTCCTTAGGTGCTTAATCAGTTAATGATAGAACTTGTTCTCAAAGAAAATAAAAGGTATATTATCCCAAAAATTAAAAGAGAAACAAGAAAGGAAGTAGGAGAAAGGGTGGGAGTGAGGGAAGGAGGGAGGAAGGGATGGAAAGTGTCATTATGTTCTTAAAACTGTATGTATGAGATACGTGAAATTTGTTCCATTTATATAAATTAAAAAATTTAATGAAAAATAAAAGTATACAGATGTTCTATTAGGTAAAAAAGCAAAAACGGACTTTCAAAAAAAAAGTGGAACTTATAATTGTATTTCTGTCACCATAGGAAGCAGAACCTCCTCCCAACCATTTACTTGACAGAATAAGTACCTGGAACATCTTATATGATGAGACAAAGGTAGAGTATATCCCATATTTTAAAACAACTGCTTATATGTCAGCTTTATTTCTACCAAATCAGACCCTAAAATGGCCTCTGATTATCCTTGCTTCTGGTATCAACACCAGAAGGGATTGAATAACCCTCTCCCTCTGAGGACAAAAAGAGACTGTGCCTTGTTCCTAACTCAAGGAATATAGAGAAAATGACAAGATATCACTCAGTCATTTGACTATTTCACATTGTATGGCAATGGTTATGAGATTTCACCACATAATTACATTATATGAAACATAGTAACCGGGCTGACACTGTGGTGCAGTGGGTTAAAGCCCTTGCCTGAAGCGCCAGCATCCCATATGAGTGCTGGTTCTAGTCCCGGCAACTCCTCTTCCCTTCCAGCTCTTTGCTATGGCCTGAGATAGCAGTAGAAGATGGTCCAAGTCCTTGGACCAGCACCTGTGGGGGCGACCTGGAAGAAGCTCCTGGCTCCTGGCTTCAGATCGGCACAGCTCTGGCTGGTGTCACCATCTGGGGAGTGAACCAGCGGATGGAAGACCTCTCTCTGTCTCTACCTTTCTCGGTAATTCTGTATTCAAATAAATAAAATAAATCTTTAAAAAAACATATTAATCTATGCAGACCTGCACTGTTTTTTCTTGCTGTCCTGATGGTGTTGAAGAATTTAGCTGCCATATTGTGAGCTGCCTCTGGAGATAACCACATAGCAGAGAACTGCAGTGATCCACGGGAAATAAACAGCAAACTCTGGGTACCTCAGCCCAACACTCATAGGTAGACCGAGTCTGCCAATACCAAAATTGAGTTTCGAAATGGATCCATCCCCAGTTAAGCTTTCAGATGAGAACCCAGACTTTGCAAACACCTTGAATGCAGCCACACAGAGCAACCAGTCAGTCATGCTCAGACTCCTGTTCCACAGGAACTGTGACATAATCCATATGCATTGCTTGGAGCTACTATGTGTGTAGTAATTTAAAATATAGCTTCCTAGATTAAATGTAAATGGACAGCAAATGGTGTGGATGTAACACATTGACAGTGTAGATAGTTTTTTGTTATTATTTACTATATTTTTCTTTTGCTTGAAAATACAAGGGCAGGCATTGTGGTACTGTCTGTAATACTAGCATCCCATATGAGCACAAGTTCAAGTCCCTGTTGCTCCACTTCTGATCCAGCTCCCTGCTACTGTTCCTGGGAAGGCAGCAGAGGATTGTCAAAGTGCCTGGGATGCTGCCACCTATGTGGAATATCTGCATTGAGCTCTTGGCTCCTGGCTTCAGCTTGGCTCAGCCCTAGCTGTTGTGGCCATCTGGGAAATAAACCAGTAAACCAGTGAATGGAAGATATCTCTCTCTTCTCTCTCTCTCTCTCTCTCTCTCTCTCTCTCTCTTTCAGTGTAACTGCCTTCCAAATAAAATAAGTGAATCTTTTCTTCTTTTTTTTTTTTTTTAAAAAAAAAGAATACAATGAGGCACAAAATGTTAAATAGATATCAGATCATTATTTCATGAGAAGCTTGAACTGTATTAACAATTTCCACAGTAAACTTTGTGGGTGTGGGTATGGGTGTGAGTGTGCACTGTGTTCGCATATATGCATGCACAACAAAATGTTTCTGCCTCGCTTATGGCTTCCATGATGGCTAAACAAGAGAACCAGTATCTTTTTATAGATAGTTACCCAGGTTACAAGTCTTCCTATATTATTTTTTATTTCTTTATATTTCTGATCTCTTATAATATGTGGATATGGCAAAGGTTATTCCCACTTTACAGATGAAGGAACATTTATTTGAAATGATGCAGAGTGAAAACAGATGTAATTTACATGGTAAGTAAATGACATTTCTCAGATAATAGCATAATCAATCCTCCAAATAACCCTTTATGGCATGATTTCTTATCCCTGTTCATTCTTCTTCTTATATAATTATTATTATTAAGCAGTTTTAAGTGATTCACCCAATCTCTCTTAGTGTGTGGCAGGATAGAAAGATATGCCGTTCTCTGTATTAACTTGATGGGATCATGGGATGTCCGGACATGTAGCTGAGCATTATTCTGGGTGTGTCTATGAGTATGATACCAGATGAATTTTTAGACTGAATAAAACAGACTGACTTCCCTAATGTGGCTGCACTTCATCAAATCAGCTGAAGATGTGAATGGAGCAAAAACACTGACCCTCCCAGGATAAAGAAGGGATTCTTCTTTTCTGACTATCTTGTGCTGAGTTATCAATTCCTCTCTGTGTTTTGACTTGAACTTACCATCAACTCTTCATGAATCTCAAGTTGGCTGACTTTCAGCAGAGTACATATCAGCTTCTGACTCCTCTTGAAATTCTACAGCCATGTAGAACATATCTTGCAGAGATAGTGCGTTTCTGTATCTTTTCTGGTAAGAATGACAAGCATATTATGTCATTTATTTTATGTAGAAAGAAAACTGTAGCTTAAGCTAGCTTCCCAAGGCAATGGTGTATTTCTAGCAAGGTTTAAATGGAGATACAACTAATCTGGGATACTAGAATTCTGGCCTCATCACTTCCTCAATGATCAATTCTGAGAAGCTGGTCCTTTCCAGCTAACACACTCGTGAAAGTCACTTCTGAGTATTTTCAAAATGTTTAAAATCCCAGATAGCCTGCAGACACCACTATTGATCATGTCTTTCTGAAATACAGATGATGATAGTGTATACTTCATACTGGTCAAGAGGTAATGTTACTTTCCATCTCTTGCTTAGTTTGCTTTGTGCTTGGGCCCCTGCGCCTGCATGGGAGAGCAGGAGGAGGCGCCTGGCTCCTGGCTTCAGATTGGCTCAGCGCTGGCCGTGGCGGCCATTTGGGGGGGTGAGCCGGTGGAGGGAGGACCTTTCTCTCTGTCTCTCTCTCTCTCACTGCCTACCTCTGCCTATCAAATAAAAAAAAAAAGAAATTGGGAATAATGATGGGGTTAAGATAAACCAAATTCCCTTTTATGTTTCATTGTCCTCTCTTTGGGTGATTGTTTTTCAAAACACAATGAAGATGAAGTGCATACAGTTCATAAAGCAAGTCACTCAGAAAGCAGAGACATGAATGCGGAGTCTCCTTGTAGTTTCAATAATGTCTCATTTCCTGTGGCAGTGGCATGTAGTGTGGAGCAGCAAGAAACATCTGTCTCACCCACAGGCCTCTTGGCCAAGGAACCTGCAGATTCTCCCATCAAGATCTAAAGAGGTTGGGCTCTGTGTGCTTTCTGAAAATCGCAAAAAAAAAAAACAACAAAAAACAAAAAACAAACAAAAAAAAACTTCATTAAGTTTTTAGTTACCTCCTTAACTATTCTAAGGCTGAGACACTATCCATCACTAACAAAACAGGATCCACACTGGATATTAAGTTAGCTTATTATCTAGTCGATGTACCTGGACAGAGCCCCTTCCCAGACCTGGTGTGTCCCCTGTAAAGTTGTGTCTCACATGGCTGATTCTGGATATTCAAGTCAGCTTCCCAAATAAGAGCCACTGCACTAATATGGAAATGAATTTGGGAAGCAGGTATCTAGGTTTTATTCTTCTTTTTTTAAACTTTTATTTAATAAATATAAATTTCCAAAGTACAACTTTTGGATTATAGCGGCCTTTTCCCCCCAAAATAGGTTTTATTCCTCTGGTACTGCTCAACTCTGTGAGCTCTCCTTGCTAGGTTATCTGTCTACTGGGAGTCTGAACATATTAAAATTCCTTTAATCAGAGAACTGGAAGTCAAAGGGTTTACATAATTTGTATAAAGTCACAGAATCAGTAAGCCATAGAGTCATCTTTAAACCAGGTATGTTAACATCAGAGTCCATATTCTTACACCTTCCCTTAAATCTCCCACTGTCTTAAACAATTACCAGATCCTTCTGAACAAATTTCAGGGTAAATTTCTGGTTTTCACAGAACATAATTTCTCCTCTATAAATTCTGTGTTACTAGGTACACTACCCCAACTTGTCTTCACCTCTATTTGCTCATCTATGAAATTCAAATGGAAATTAGTGCAGTTAAATTTTAAGTTTATTTCAAAGACAAAGTGGATTATTAGTTATAAACTGTTTAGAACAACACCTTAACAAATGTTAGCTATTATTATTACTGTTATTTCCTAGTAACTACATGGTAACTCTAAGAAGAATTGAGAGTACAGTCAGTTTGAGCTGACAAACACAAGTGTCATTCACTTTCAAGCAAAAGTTTAATAAAAGCAATTATCATGTGTCTTAAATGCTATATTAGCATATTGCTATTTATGGCATTACGAAAAAAAGAGTTGAGCTGAGGCTGGAGGCATAATTTTCCAATACTGCCAACACAGTAGAATCACCTAGAAATTTATTTTTAAGATTATTTATTTGCAAAACAGAATGACAAAGGAGGAGAAACAGATATACACGGTGGGGGGGTGGGCAGGGTGGGTGGAGAAACAGGCTGTCCACCTGCTGACTCACTCCTTAAATGCCTGTAACTGTCAGAACTGGGACAGCCTGAAGTCAGAGCCAGAAATGCTACATGAATCTCCCATGCTGGGTGCAGAAAATAAATTACTTGGGTCATAATTTGCTGCCTCCCTGGTGTATTTGTAGGAAATTAGGTCAGAATCAGAGACAGGACCCAATCCCAGGCTGTCTGGTACAGTATGCTGGTGACCCAAGCGGTGGCTTAACCCACTGTGCTCATTCTCCATTTAAATCAATTAAAGTGGAATCTCTGGGTGTGGAATAGTTCTTTTTTTTTTTTTTTTCAAGCATTCCCAGTTTATTCGGAATCAGGAAGGGACTGGTTTATCAAGAATTTTGAATTCTTAGAAGAGTTACTATTTGAGTGGGGCGATAGAACTAGAAAACATTGTGTTATAAGAACACAAGCATGGCAGGCGCCATGGCTCACTAGGCTAATCCTCCTGCGGCGCTGGCACTCCGAGTTCTAGTTCCGGTTGGGGCACCAGATTCTGTCCTGGTTGCTCCTCTTCCAATCCAGCTGTCTGCTGTGGCCCAGGAAGCAGTGGAGGATGGCCCAAGTCCTTGGGCCCTGCACCCACATGGGAGACCAGGAGGAAGCACCTGGCTCCTGGCTTCAGATCAGCGCAGCATGCTGGCCGTAGCAGCCATTGTTGGGGTGAACCAACAAAAAGGAAGACCTTTCTCTCTCTCACTGTCTAACTCTGCCTGTAAAAAAAAAAAAAAAAAAAAAAACAAAAAAAAAAAAAAAAAACCTACAAGCCTGCAAGCCTGTACCCCCTACACCCAAAATATTTAAAAAAAAAATATTTGAAATCTATGTGTATGTGTATGCTGGTACACACTCATACACTTATTTGTAAATCTTTTCACTTTTCTGAGCAGACTACTGCTGGCCTCCTGTGGGTCAGAATAAAGAAACTTTTAGCTTCTTCCATTTCATAAAATTGACCTAAACACATTTTCTTTCACTTGGTTGTTCCATAACTAACTTACATCTCACTGAATGCCATCCTATTCCTATTTGGAAAATGACTTCTTTCTCTCTTGATTGTAAGTCTCTCTTTTTATCTTTCTGGCTGAATATTCAAGAAGTACATTTCAGAACTGTTTAAAACTCTGGGAGTTAAGATCACCCTGACATTGTCAGGTAAAAATAAAAAGGAGAAGAAAGCAGAATGCAATTTACTCATCCTCAATATAAGCTTTATGCCTTTCAGTTTTCACCATGACTTTTATCTCTTTTAATAGCAGTAAGGACTAAGAATATGTGGGAGCTCAAAGATAGGGTTGACTTCACTCTCCAAGAGCAAACATTACTAACAAAAGGTATCTTTTCAGTGGTTTAAGCATACCTTAGTCAAGCGTTTTCCACATCCACCCTGGTAGGTAAGTCGACCTAAGTAGACTGGAATTATTATTCCACAGCAGCAACATTTTCAGACCCAAGTATTTGCACAATCTGTGATCCATTAAAGTTTGTTTCACGCATGTCACCCTTGTCACTCCCAGATGCCTCAATGTGTGAGTTTTTCATTTAACTTAGCCTTTTGCATGATCAAATATGATACAGGAAAACATGAATTTGAAATGAAGGGATAGTATCTACCCTCATAAAGGACATGGTTCATTTTTGCAGATTTGTAAGGGATTCAGTAAACAATAAACTCCAAATGCATGGTTATACAGTGAATATCGGGAGTGGTGAGTGACACAGCACTGGAAGAACGCCAAACTGTACACCAAAAGAACACTAAAGACCACCAAATTGAACCCAGGGTCAGTGAAGCGAGACTTATCCCAGAGCTAAACAGGAGCTGAGTTTTACTGGGTTTCCCTATTGGAAAGAGGAACATAGCCTGTGTAAAGTCCTGGAGAGGAAAGACAGCAGGACTTTTCTACATAAACAAAGTACCATGGGGAGCTGTGAGTCAATCAAGGAAGAAATTGACCAATATCACATTGTGGGCATATTTTGAGAGAGTCAAGAGCTTATTCTTTATCTTGAAGTTATTTAAAAGCTATCACACCTTTTAAGTGGGAAAGTGATGTGGTTTAGTTTTCATTCTAAGTGGGAAGAAAAGCACTTCTTAATACTCCATTTAAAATCACATGAGTTTCTAGAAGATTATGCCAAATTGTTGAGAGAATGCCATATTGTATCATCTAAGGAACAGATGGAAGACCTGTGATAGATTTTAGGTTGGAGGGGATAGAACCAATGTATGGAATAACAGAGCCGTGTGAAAGAAGAAGAGCAACTTTTATTTGTGATTTTGAGACACTAGAAGAGCTATCAATTATTGATGATATATTTCAATTCAACTTAAAAAATAATACCACTAAATGTTGTTTCAAGATCAGGAGTTTTGCCTGTTGCTTCTCACTGATAACTGTTTGGAACTTTAAGTGCACATGTCCGATGGGTACTGGGATAGGTATATTTAAGTCTTTCACAAAAACTGTTTGCCCTTGTGGAGAACTTTGGTCATCACAAGCAGACACTAGAGAGTGTGCTGATGCAATAAATCAGCTAGAGGTCATTAGTGGAGCAACCCTCCTCAAGGGTTGAAATGCAAGTTCAGATCATGAGAATTCTTTGTACTCATTGTAGACACATTCTTTCAATTAGAAGCAAATAACAAAGTAAAAGTCCTTAAAAAACTCTGTGACCTGCACCTTGCAACCAGAAGGACATCATTCAATAAGTTCTTGATTGGATCCTCCTGGCAACGAATCTTAACATCACCTTTTCCACCAGTTGTACTGATTGACAGGTAACAGACTCATCTTTACAATTACTTTATTGAATATCTTTTTTTCTTTCTAGAAGTCTGAATGTAACATAGCTTAAAGAGATATATAGAAATATAAAAAAAAAAAAACATGGTTGTGTGCTTGTGTACCTTAGTGTGGTAGCCATTGTATGAACACTGAGTATTATATGACTTTAATAATTAATTTTCTATTATATAATAATCTGCATGTAAGGATCTATGAATAAAGGGAATTTGATGAAATTGTTAGAAAAAAAAGTGAGAGAGAATATGGCTTTCAAATAGCTCTTCATTTAGCTTAAAATCCATTTCAGTGACAAACATGGCCAAGTTTGAAGCCCAGCTGAATTGAGATCCAGAACCATTTTAGTTGACATTTCACTTGACATTTTGAATTAATTTGTCTTTGCAACCATGGAACCAATATAAAATTACATATTGTTGATTGATCATCTCAGAGTACTGTTCTTGGAATCTATTGGGTTCAGCCAACACTTACTTTCTGATATTTTAACCTAAAAGTGGCTCACTCTAAGAAGCCTTCATTTCATACTTTGTTGTACCAAAAACAGGCTTGCAAGTTAAATTAGCTATTCAGCTTCCAGAAACCTAGTTTTTTTTCTCATCCTGTGAAATGGGAACAATAGCAGCAACAGGGGTGTATAGAATAAATAAAACACTGGGTAGGAATTGGCTTTGAAAATGGCAAAGTAATTTGAATTGCATTTAGAATCTTCAAAAATCCCAGTGAGGTTGTTGAGTTTATAAACTTTCACTCCCCACTGGGTAAGTGATTTCTCCATTAGAAGACACAGGGGTTTACGTCTTTTTATTTCCTTCTGAATATGATCTGACTTTTTCCCATTTAATGCTTATTCTCAAAGCTGTTTTCTTCCTTTCCTGGATTTACTGTACAGATTCCTTCTGAATGGGTAGAATATTTATACATTTCATTAATAATATGTACTCAAGCTTTCTGGTTTGTTCATCCAGTGAAACGCTCAGCAGAAAATGTACTTGAGGATTTTTCCTTCTACCATTGGGGAACTTAAATTAATTCCCTTACAATTTCCAAGAGCTTTAAGCAGTTATTTTGTTTAGGAGTCAAACAGCTGTGCTGGCAAAGCTTTTATTATTGTGAATGTGCTTTGGCCATTTATATCTGGGTAATGCATTTTACAAGCACTGATCAGACAGGTATTCTGAAAACTCTAGTCTGGACTGTGATTGCAGCCTTCAGTGAGGTTTTATATTTTTAATTATCTGAGAGGCAAAGAGATATACAGACAGACTGACTGACAGCTTCCATCTGCAGGTTCACTTCCCAGGCCCACAAAACAGGAGTCTGGAGCTCAATCAAGGTCTCACTCATGAGTGAGTGGCCAGGACTCAACTCTGTATTAGCAGGAAGCTGGAAGTGGGAGTGATGCTGGGACTTGAACCCAGGTAGTGTGATGTGGAATGTGGTTATCTTAACTGCTGGGCTAAATGCTCATCCCCAGTGAGGTTTTTGACCTCTCCTGAAAATGTGCTTTCCAGCTTATCAGCAGATTTATAATTCCAATCATGAAAGTGATCATAAAATCCTCTATTTAAAAAGAAATTTGGGCCGATGTCATGGCTCACTTGGTTAATCCTCCACCTGTGGCACCAGCATCCCATATGGGCGCGGCGTTCTAGTCCCGTTTGTTCTTCTTCCAGGCCAGCTCTCTGCTGTGGCCCGGGAAGGCAGTGGAGGATGACCCAAGTGCTTGGGCCCTGCACCCGCATGGGAGACCAGAGGAAGCACCTGGCTCCTGGCTTTAGATCAGCGCAGCGCGCCAGCCTTAGCGGCCATTTTGGGGGTGAACCAATGGAAGGAAGACCTTTCTCTCTGTCTCTCTCTCACTGCCTAACTTTGCCTGTCAAAAAAAAAAAAAAAAAGAAAGAAAAGAAATTTGTATGACTCCCCAACGTTCAAATGGATTAATATTTAGAATAAACAGGCAAAAACACAAAACAATCCAGTTAAGAAATAGAAATGAACTGAATAGACTTTTTTTTTTCATAAAAAGAAATCCTGGGTCCATACTGTGGCACAGAGGGTTAAGCTGTGGCCTGCAGTACCTCAATTCCATGTTGCAGCACCGGTTCAAGATCCAGATGCTCTGATTCAGACCCAGCTCCCTGGTAATGCCTCCGAGAAAGTAACCAACGGACGTCTCGTGGAGTTGGACTCCTGCCACCTAATAGGAGACCTGGAAGAAGTTCCAGACTGCAGGCTTCAATCTGGCCCAGCCCCCACCATTGCAGTCATTTGGGGACTGAACGAGTAGATGGAAGATTCTCTCTTTCTCTCTCTCTCTCTCTGTGTGTGTGTGTGTGTGTGTCCATCTCTCTGTTGGTCTGCCTTTCAAATTAAGACATCTTTACAAAAATAGATATAAAAATGACCAACAAATGAATAAAAATGCTTAGTATCTCTAGCTACAAGGAAAATGCAAATAAAAACCACAATGAAATATCATCTCACTCCAGAAAGAATGACTATTATCAAAAAGACAAAAAAATAATAAACATTAGTATGGATATGAGGAGTAGAGAATTCTTATAGGCTGTTTGTGAAAATGTAAATTACTACTATCAATATGGAGCACAGTATAGAGGTTCCTCAAAAAACTGAAAATCGGGGCCGGTGTTGTGGTACAGTGGGTTAAAGCATTACACATGGGCACCAATTCGTGTCCTGGCTGCTCCACTTCCAATTCAGCTCCCTGATAATGCCTGGGGGAAAAGCAGCAGAAGGCCTAAGTGTTTGGGCCCCTGCCTCCCATGTGGGAGACATGGTTGAAACTCCTGGCTTAGGCTCGGCTTAGTGCTAGAGTTTGAGGTCATCTCGGTAGTGAACCAGCTAATGGAGGAGCTCTCTCTCTCTCTCTCTCTATATATATATATATATATATGTGTGTGTGTGTGTGTGTGTGTGTGTGTATCTGTGTGTCTGTGTGTGTATGCCTGTGCCTCTCTCTCTGAATCCCTGACTTTCAAAAATCAATAAACAAATTATAAAAAACTGAAAATAAATTTGCCATACTATCCAACCAATCTATTTCTTGGCATTTATCTCAAGAAAATTAAAATGAGTGAAAGATACACCTTCAGCACTATTTGCAATAGCCAAGCAATGCAGTCAACCTGGGTATCTGTCAGTGGACAACTGGATAAAGAAAAAGCAGAATATATGCACAATGGATATTATTAAGCCCATAAAAAGAATGAAATCCTGACATTAGTAGCTAAATAGATAGAACTGAAGATCATTAAATGATATAGGCCATACACAGATAGGCAAATATTGCATAGTATCTCACATATTTGGAGGTTTGATACATGTACTTAGGCTATATGGAGTCTATTGCTAGAGGCTGGTAGTGGGGGTTGGATAATGAGTACTAAAGCACAGTGTAGGATGAACTAAAGGGGTTCTGTTTTTCTATAGCACTGTTCTCAGTAAAGTATTACATTCTATACTAATCATTAGAAAAGAGGAGTTGGCAGGCTCCAAACACAGGGACATGGTACAGAAATGGAAAGGCTAATTGCCCAGTACGATTGGTTTATGTTCTGCAAAGGTGGTGAAATACTATGGTCCTGTACCCCATGAAAATATACAAGTATTACATGAGAATGCAAATTCTTAAAATGATTACAATAAAAAGAAACAAACAAAGGATTAAATTGTAGGTCAGCTTAGGGTCTGGCACGCAAGGACTTTTTAAAACATAAGCATGTGACACCCTGTCTACTGCTTCACACCCCTTCTCCTGAACCTGACTTCACAGAACTTTTCACCCTCTCTAAAACTCTCCAAACGCCTGTGCACAACCCGGCCCTTCACCTGGAACGACTGTTTTTGTCTCCTTTGACTAGAGAATCATCCTTATAAGACCATTCAAATGCCACTTTGCTATGAAGTCCTCTTCTCCCCGAGGCAATTAATCACATGCCCCCCTCTGTTTCCTGTAGAACTGTGCTCACACTTTCTGCTTTGATTGTCTTTTTACTTACCCGTCTCTCTTTCTCTAGTTTGTGACCTCCTACAAAGCAAGAACTCTTACTTACTCTTCTTTGCTTCCTCAGGGCTTAGATGTTCAGCGAGCAGGCTTTTTTCTTTTTTTTTAATTTTAAGGATAAATGAAGGGTAAGAGTTTCCTGCGTTTATGGATCTTGCTCTTCCTGCCTAATCAATTCCCACAGAAGGTCCTTGATTACTTTACTGAGTGCTCAAATACCTGGAGTTTCCTGAGAAGAAAATTACTATGCACTTTTAAAGAGAAAAATGAGTGTCAGACACACGATTGCCTACATTCGGTAGGGTGAGTGGTGCATGTATGGGATTCACTCCCTCAGATCTGACCATAGGAGCAGGTATTTGGCACAGGAGTTAAGATATGACTGGGAGGGGCAGTGCTGTGGTGCAGCAGGCTAAAACACTGCTTTGCAACTCCAGCATCTCATGGTAGAGTGTTTGTTTGTAGCCCAGCTGCTCCACTTTCAGTCCAGTTCCCTGCTGATGCACCTACTTGTTCCCCTGCCACACATATGGGGACCCAGATGGAGTGCTAGGCTCCTGGCTTCGACCTGACCCAGTCCTAACTGTTGCAGCCATTTAGGGAGTGAACCGGTGGATGGAAAAATCTCTCTGATCTCTCTCTCTCTTTCTGTGTGTGTCACTGTGCCTTTCAAATAAATAAATCTTAAAGAAAGAAAATTAAGATACCAGTTGGAATACCCGAGTCTCCTGTTAGAATGCCTGGGTTTGAGTCCCGGCTCCACTGCTGATTTCAGCTTCTTGCAGATGTATACCCTGGGAGGAAGCTGGTGATGGCTTGAGATCTTGACACCATATCAGGGGCCTGAATTGAGTTCCCAACTCCTGATCTCAGCCGCCCCAGCCCTGGCCACTGCTGGACACCTGGGATTGGGCCAGTGGATGGGAGCTCTCTCTGACTCTCTTACTCTGTCAATTCGATTCTCCTCTCTCTCTCTCTCTCTTGCTCTCTCTTAAATATATAAATATAAGTAAACTAAAAATTAAGGAAAATCTGCCAGCCCAGAATATTATATCCTGCAAAGCTCACATTTGTGAATGAAGGTGAAATAAAGACTTTTCATAGCAAACAGAAATTGAAAGAATTTGTTGCCACTCATCCAGCCCTGCAAAAGATGCTTAAAGATGTGTTACACACAAAAACACAGAAACACAGTCATCAATATGAAAGAAGGTAAAGGAAGGAAACCTCACAGCAAAAGATCACAGGGAACTCAAAGCATATATTAGAACTTATCTTTGGCAAATGGCAGGGCAAAGTTACCACTTATCATTAGTCACATTGAACGTTAATGGCCTGAACTGTCCAGTTAAAAGATACCGATTGGCTGATTGGGTTAAGGAACAAAACCCATCTATTTGCTGCTTACAAGAAACACATCTTTCCAGCAAAGATCCATACAGACTGAAAGTGAAAGGCTGGAAAAAGATATACCATGCCAACAGAAATGAAAAAAGAGCAGGCGTAGCCATCTTGATATCAGACACCATAAACTTTACCACAAAAACCGTTAAGAGAGGAACGTTTATATCAATAGGTGCCTACATCAAGAAATTGGAAAGGCACCAAATAAATGAGCTTTCAATTCACCTCAAGGATTTAGAAAACCTACAGCAAACCAGATCCAAATCTAGTAGGAGAAGAGAAATAATTAAAATCAGAGAAGAAATCAACAGGATTGAATCAAAAAAAAATGTTACAAAAAAATCAGCCAAACGAGGAGCTGGTTTTTTGAAAAAATAAACAAAATTGACACCCCATTGGCCCAACTAACTAAAAAAAGAAGAGAAAAGACCCAAATCAATAAAATCAGAGATGAAAAAGGAAACGTAACAACAGACACCACAGAAATAAAAGGAATCATCAGAAATTACCACAAGGACTTGTATGCCAGCAAACAGGGAAACCTATCAGAAATGGATAGATTCCTGGACACATGCAACCTACCTAAATTGAACCAGGAAGACATCGAAAACCTAAACAGACCCATAACTGAGACAGAAATTGAAACAGTAATAAAGGCCCTCCCAACAAAGAAAAGCCCAGGACCAGATGGATTCACTGCTGAATTCTACCAGACATTTAAAGAAGAACTGACTCCAATTCTTCTCAAACTATTCAGAACAATCGAAAAAGAGGGAGTCCTCCCAAATTCTTTCCATGAAGCCAGCATCACCTTAATTCCTAAGCTGGAAAAAGATGCAGCATTGAAAGAGAACTACAGACCAATATCCCTGATGAACATAGATGCAAAAATCCTCAATAAAATTCTCACCAATAGAATGCAACAACACATCAGAAGGATCATCCACCCAGACCAAGTGGGATTTATCCCTGGTATGCAGGGATGGTTTAATGTGTGTAAAACAATCAATGTGATACACCACATTAACAGACTGCAGAAGAAAAACCATATAATTATCTGAATAGATGCCGAGAAAGCATTTGATGAAATACAACACTCTTTCATGATGAAAACTCTAAGCAAACTGGGTTTGGAAGGAACATTCCTCAATACAATCAAAGCAATCTATGAAAAACCCACAGCCAACATCCTATTGAATGGGGAAAAGTTGGAAGCATTTCCACTGAGATCTGGCACCAGACAGGGATGCCCACTCTCACCACTGCTATTCAATATAGTTATGGAAGTTCTAGCCAGAGCTATTAGGCAAGAAAAAGAAATTAAAGGGATACAAATTGAGAAGGAAGAAGTCAAACTATCCCTCTTTGCAGAGGATATGATTCTTTATTTAGGGGACCCAAAGAACTCTAATAAGAGACTATTGGAACTCATAGAAGAGTTTGGCAAAGTAGCAGGGTATAAAATCAATGCACAAAAATCAACAGCCTTTGTATACACAGGCAATGCCATGGCTGAGGAAGAACTTCTAAGATCAATCCCATTCACAATAGCTACAAAAACAATCAAATACCTAGGAATAAACTTAACCAAGGACGTTAAAGATCTCTACGATGAAAATTACAAAACCTTAAAGAAAGAAATAGAAGAGGATACCAAGAAATGGAAAAATCTTCCATGCTCATGGATTGGAAGAATCAATACCATCAAAATGTCCATTCTCCCAAAAGCAATTTATAGATTCAATGCAATCCCAATCAAGATACTGAAGACCTTCTTCTTAGATCTGGAAAAAATGATGCTGAAATTCATATGGAGACACAGGAGACCTCGAATAGCTAAAACAATCGTGTAAAACAAGAACAACGCTGGAGGCATCACAATACCAGATTTCAGGACATACTACAAGGCAGTTGTAATCAAAACAGCATGGTACTGGTACAGAAACAGATGGATAGACCAATGGAACAGAATTGAAACACCAGAAATCAATCCAAACATCTACAGCCAACTCATATTTGATCAAGGATCCAAAATCAATCCCTGGAGTAAGGACAGTCTATTCAATAAATGGTGCTGGGAAAATTGGATTTCCACGTACAGAATCATGAAGCAAGACCCCTACCTTTCACCTTACACAAAAATTCACTCAACATGGATTAAAGACTTAAATCTACGACCTGACACCATCAAATTATTAGATAGCATTGGAAAAACCCTGCAAGATATAGGTACCGGCAATGACTTCTTGGAAAACACCCCAGAAGCACAGGCAGTCAAAGCCAAAATTAACATTTGGGATTGCATCAAATTGAGAAGTTTCTGTACTGCAAAAGAAACCGTCAGGAGAGTGAAGAGACAACCGACAGAATGGGAAAAAATATTTGCAAACTATGCGACAGATAAAGGGTTAATAACCAGAATCTACAAAGAGATCAAGAAACTCCACAAAAACAAAACAAACAACCCACTTAAGAGATGGGCCAAGGACCTCAATAGACATTTTTCAAAAGAGGAAATCCAAATGGCCAACAGGCACATGAAAAAATGTTCAAGGTCACTAGCAATCAGGGAAATGCAAATCAAAACCACAATGAGGTTCCAACTAACCCCGGTTAGAATGGCTCACATTCAGAAATCTACCAACAATAGATGCTGGAGAGGATGTGGGGAAAAAGGGACACTAACCCACTGTTGGTGGGAATGCAAATGGTTAAGCCACTATGGAAGTCAGTCTGGAGATTCCTCAGAAACCTGAATATAGCCCTACCATTCAACCCAGCCATCCCACTCCTTGGAATTTACCCAAAGGAAATGAAATTGGCAAACAAAAAAGCGGTCTGCACCCTAATGTTTATTGCAGCTCAATTCACAATAGCTAAGACCTGGAACCAACCTAAATGCCCATCAATGGTAGACTGGATAAAGAAATTATGGGATATGTACTCTTTAGAATACTATACAGCAGTCAAAAACAATGACACCTGGTCATTTGCAACAAGATGGAGGAATTTGGAAAACATCATGCTGAGTGAATTAAGCCAGTCCCAAAGGGACAAATATCATATGTTCTCCCTGATCGGCGACAACTAACTGAGCACCAAAGGGGAAACTTGTTGAAATGAAATGGGCACTATGAGAAACAGTGACTTGATCAGCTCTTGTCCTGACAGTTGATGTACAATGTAATACTTTATCCATTTTAGTATTTTTTTGTTCTAGTACCATTGGTTGATCTCTGTAATTAACACACAATTATTCTTAGGTGTTTAAATTTTAACTGAAAAGTGATCCCTGTCAGGAATTTGGAAAACATTATGCTGAATGAAATAAGCCAATCCCAAAGGGACAAATACCACTTGTTCTCCTTGATAGGTGACAACTAACTGAGCACCAAAAAGGAAACCTGTTAAAGTGAAATGAACACTATGAGAAATGGTGACTTGATCAGCCCTCACCCTGACTGTTGATGAGCAACTTGATATGTTATTCCTCTTAGTATTTTTTTTGTTTGTTCTACTTAATACTTTTGGTTGAATACTGTAATCAATACACAATTCTTCTTAAGTGCTGAAACTTAACTGAAAAGTGATCACTGTTAAATATAAGAGTGGGAATAAGAGAGGGAAGAGATGTGCAATTCGGGACATGCTCAAGCTGACTTACCTCAAACAGTAGTGTTAGAAACATACCAGGGGATTCCAATTCAATTCCATCAAGGTGGCATGTACCAATGCCATCTCTCTTGTCCCAGTGATCAATTTCTGTCCACAATTGATCATAATGATAGGACTAAGAACCAAAGGGATCACATAAACAAGAATAGTGTCTGCAAATGCTAGCTGATAGAATAAAAAAGGGAGAGAATGATCCAACATGGGAAGTGAGATATACAGCAGACCCATAGAATGGCAGATGTCCTAAACAGCACTCTGGCCTCAGAATCAGCCCTAAAGGCATTCGGATCTGGCTGAAAAGCCCATGAGAGTATTTCAGGCA
Source organism: Oryctolagus cuniculus (assembly GCF_964237555.1). Taxonomy (NCBI): domain Eukaryota; kingdom Metazoa; phylum Chordata; class Mammalia; order Lagomorpha; family Leporidae; genus Oryctolagus; species Oryctolagus cuniculus. The sequence continues at coordinate 47,452,426 of NC_091449.1, forward strand.
TGGAAAGCCAAGACACTCTGAAAAAAAAAAAAAAAAAAAAAAAAACCTAAATGAAAGATCTCCACGAGTGAGATCCCAGTGGAAAGAACAGGCCATCCAAGAAGGAGGTACCTTTCTCTGAAGGGAGGAGAGAACTTCCACTTTGACCATGGCCTTGTCTAAATATGATCAGAGTCAGTGAACTCAGGGGACTTCCATAGCCTTGGCAGCTCATGACAAGAGCCTAGGGTGATTATTGATGCCATAAACAAGAGTGTCAATTTGTTAAGTCAACAACAGGAGTCACTGTGCACTTACTCCTCATGTAGGATCTTTGTCCTTAGTGTGCTTTACATTGAGATTTAATGCTATAACTAGTACTCAAACAGTATTTTTCACTTTATGTTTCTGTGTGGGAGCAAACTGTTGAAATCTTTACTTAATGTGTGCTAAACTGATCTTTTGTATATAAAGAGAATCGAAAATGAATCTTGATGTGAATGGAAGGGGAGAGGGAGTGGGAAAGGGGAGGGTTGCGGGTGGGAGGGACGTTATGGGGGGGAAGCCATTGTAATCCATAAGCTGTACTTTGGAAATTTATATTCATTAAATAAAACTTTTAAAAAATGGGATTAAATGCATGTGAATTCCACTTAAAAATAAAAAGATATTGTATCTTTCCTTAGTGAAAGAAATTGAAACAATTAGATAAGTTGAATAAAAGTGATTTCACATATTCACCTTTGGGCACATACATTTGAAGGGTTGACAGCTGAAGTAGCCAGGCATTACATACCTGTTTATTCCAGAAAGGAGGAGTATTTGTTAGAGGGAGACAGACTTCCTTAGCAGACTATCAAGAAAACCTGCCAGATACAAGAATTACTTACAGAACCCTTTAATGAGGAGGTGAATATCCATGTTTATGCCATTTATGATGGTAGGGATGGGACTAATTTAATATTTGGTATTATTGTGCATAAGAATCATCTGGCACCTTGGCTAAAGAGGTTCGTATTGTTCTTCTGGGGTAGTATCTAAAATAATTCATTTCTTAAGTATTTCCAAGTAATGCTTGTGATTTTCGTTAGTGATAGTGCTCTGAGTAGAAGTACACTGGTTAATAGGGAAAGGTGGTGATATTTCCCAAGTAGCAGGAAGGAGCATGTATTACAGAATCAGAAAGCTCTGAGTGTTAATTCCAATCAGATATGATCATAGGGCAATTTCCTTACTCTGACTGAACATTACTTTCATCATCTGTTAAAATGGAAAAGTCATGGCACTCTTTCTATGTATTGGTTCAGAGGAGAAGATAGACACAGAACTTTTGATGTAATTAATACTCAGCACATAGTGAGCTCTTAAATAATGTCACTGATTGAGATTTCACAATATTTTGCCTTCCATTTCTAAGATTATATAATTTTAATTTGTTTCCAGAATAATAGGAAGACAAAAACTGCAATATGAAAGCAATTAATGTAAATTTTACTGTTCTGATAACAATTAGTAAAGCTCTAGCCAGGCTCAGCCTTGTACAAAATTATCTTTCTGATGAACAATGCATATTTCAGGATTCAACTGAAATACTGTCTGCCAATTTGATGCACTCCCAATCCACAAGGTGATTATAACTCAACTTTTTGGTACTCTTGTGAGTCCTGCTACAGACATCTCTCTCTTTCTTCCTCTCCCTTTCATTATTTGAAAGGCAGAGAGACAGAGTTAGGGAGAGAAAGAATCTGAGAACTTTTCCATTCACTTAGTCATTACCCAAATACCAGCAACTGCCATGGTCAGGCCAAAGCCCAGAGTTTGGAACTCAATCTGGGTCCCCCACATGAATGGCAGGTACCCAAATATTTGAGCCATTCTCTGCTACCTTCCAGGATGTGTATTAGCAGGAAGCTAGAAGAAGGAGATCCAGGACTCAAACTCAGGCACTTGGATGTGGGATGTGAGTGTCCCAAGTGAAGTCTTAATCATTACACAAATGCTGTCCATCTCTTAGTCTCCATCATAAACCATGCAAACAACTGCTTGTCCGCAAATGCATCTCCTCTGGAGGGAAAATCCCTTGAACTCAAAGACGAAGTTGTATCACACATTGTGTTCCCAACATCTATATACACCTTGTATCATGAGCAAAAACATAGATAAATGGTTGAATGGATTTGTAACTCGTGAAAAGTCAGACCTCAGTGTTCACAGTTATCTTTCAAAAGCTTCCTTCCTTATCCTAGAATTTTCTGCCCCATTGGGACAGAGTTTTTCTCCAAGGTGCTATGTCAAGGGTCGCCATTAGGGTACTTTCAACAAAAATATATAATACCTATTTTCTCTTCAAAAAATTTGGATTTTTTATAGGAGATATGCAGATCATTGTGAAACTTCATCATCATAAAGAACAAACTAGGGACTGAGGGATTAGACCGATATTTTTGGGAATTGTGGGTCATTCCCTTTTTTAAACACAGAGTAACAGAGAGAGAGAGAGAGAGAGAGAGAGAGAGAGAGCAAGTGAGCGAGCATGGGAGAAAGAGATCTTTCCTCCACAGGTTCACTCCCCAAATAGCCACAAAGGCCCCAGGCTGGGCCAAGTCAAAGCCAGGACCATCTGGTCTCCTATGTGAGTGGCAGGGGCCCAAGTACTTGTGCCATCTTCTACTACTTTCCTAGGCACATTAGCAGTGACCTCAGCTGCAATTATTATCATTTAATGGCAAGTCCTCCTTTTTCCAACCAACTACAGATATGCTCCATCCACTCACCTGATAGCTCATGCAGAGTGGATTTGGGGAAATTCTAAAGGTTGAGACGTTAGAACCTCTGAGCTAGAAGACATCTGGGAAGTCACCTTGCTCATTCCTGTGTCTCTAGCGACAACAGCTAGGTTGAAATATAGGGCAGCCCCGTGTTCATGTCATCCTTGTGGACTAAGAAATTTTGGTTTACAGCTCTTCTAAGTATGTTCAAACCATACAAATGAAAATAAGACCAAGCACGACACCATTGTGCAACTTACAATGGCAACTTTTAGAGCTATAAGAGCAGTAGAAACATCCATCTCTGCAACTCACTGTGAAATAAAGAAATCATAGGAAAGATTTTATTTTATGATATTAATGCTGCTGCTGCTATTAATGATAGCAGTTAGTATTTATTTAATGAATTCTGGTGTCGTGCACTCCACTAACCTCTAAATGCATGATCATTTTGATTTGTCTTTCATTTTTGCTGAACCTGAGAGCATAAAATGTTATTATCCTTTTAAATAAACAGGAATGCCATCCCAGAGATAAAATGTAATCACTATGAGATCTCTCTGTGTACAGGTACACAATCCACCATACAGCTCTGTGCTTCCCTGCCCAAAGAAGCCCTGGGATAGCCATTTCCAGAATGACAGCATCACTTGTGCAAATTCTTGAGATAATGCAAAGATGTAGAAGAGAAAATTTCCGATGAAATGCTCATCATTTTGGATTTGAAGATTAATGGCAATAGTGTTTGTCATGTTTCTTAAGCAAATGCCTTTGAGGTAAAATGAGTGCATTTCCCAGATTGTCTCTCTGAAGCTGCTCATGGAATTGTATTCTCAATTGCTGGCCACTTAATTCCTTAAATAGCTTTGCCTGTGCTTTGCAGCTTTCATTACAGTTCTCCTCTTAGATTGTACAGTCTGAGGCTATGGGAAACACATGGCTGGATATAAGGCTGATCTGAGCATGAGTCTTCTGGAGCCAGCCCAGCCTAGCATCAGGGCCAATGATGATCGTCTCTTCCACAGCCCTGTTTGGTACTGGTCTTTGGAAATTTCCCTCATGCTTGAACTGAGGGTGTGCTACCTTGTAGGACCTACTCTTTTGTTTTTCTGTTCAGTACAGCTGAGCCCACTAGTCTGGCAGGTCCAGTGACCAAGTCTGTAACTTAAATGGTCTGACTTCATATTCAATTGAACATTTTTCTTCCTATTTCTCCTTTTTTAGAAAAATCAATAAATGTTTTATGAGGCCTTCAAAGAGATTGAAAGACTGGAAATCAGGTTGAGCTATATTATTATAACAGCTAAACACCCTTGGTTTCTGGGACATATCCAATTTCAAATATCCTATCTTGTCCCCCCAGTTGTATATCAGGTCAATATTTCTGTTTTTTTTTTTTATTATTAGAGAGATATACTTTCCTCAAATAGCAGAATAGCAAGGAAGCATATTTGAATATCAATTTTGACCAGGCATATGGAATTAAATACACACACACATACAAAGTTCATACAAGGATATTTCAAGATCTTTGTAGAAAATTAAATTAAAAGATAAATGTATATTGTTGCAAAAGTTTTTTGAAATCCAACCATAGTATCTTATTCATATGCATTTCCCATTTTTTTAAAGACCCCTTATTTGCTAAGGTTTCAAAAATGTTTTGTATCAAAATTAACTTCTATTTTAATTCTATTTTCCATAGCCCTGTGGTATACTCACTATATATGCATGCATGCCTGTGTGTGTCTCTGTGTTTATATATATATATATATAATATATATATATATATATATATATATAGTGTGTATGTGTGTGTGTCCTTATATTCTTATTACAAAAGTGGTCCATTGAAGGTTATAATTTTCTCATGAATACATTGCTTTTGAGTAGCTGAGGTGGGATTCCAACCCTGTAGTCTAGCATTAAAGCCTATGGTAATATTTTGCCAATCTTCCTATAACCTCAGACTTATCTTTTAGATATTATTCTTCCATCTTCACCTGAGACAATGCTAAATATCCTGATCACCTGACTATGGATGTCAAATGAAAGGCAACTTTTCCTGTCCCTAGCCTTCAGTCTATCTATCCAGCCTCCTGTCCATCCTGTCCTCTCCTAATTCCTCAGATTCTTCTCCCTGGAGACGTGAACTCAAACAGCAGACACCTGAGCTCGTGCCTGCCTGAAGAACTGTGATTGACTGTCATATACTAATTACTTGGGAGGTTTAGGAGTGGGTACAAGAGTAGAGATGATCACAGAACAGTTAAAAGGAGATTTGTTTCTTTTACTGCTGTTTCCCTGTCATTTGCAAATGTCTGTCGGTTTCCTTTCAGCCTCTGTGTGGCTAAGAATCCTGCTGAGATGACACTTGGTGGTTTGAAGAGCCGAGTGTTGTGCTTGCATTGCAGCAGGCAGGTAATTTAGCAAGACATCCACAGGAAGATTATCCTTGCATCATAGGAGCAAAGCTCTCCATCACCTTTAAAAATGCCTATAACAATTGGAACAACAGCACTAAGGTGAAATTTTATAATGAAAATATCACTGATGAGCCATGATTTTATTCTTCATTAGTATGTGCTTAGACTGTCAGATTTTTCACTTATTCTTTGCTTCTTTTAAACACGTACAGGATAGTTAATAACCCGAAAGGTAAATGTAGCTTTTTGTTAATTTATTTGGCAGACACACCCACCAGGTATCATCATTGGCATCTTTATGTGTGTCAGGGAGGGAAGTGTGGAAATTAAATCATTCTAAGGAAAATAACCTACTCAGGTTTGCAAGATTCAAAATTGTAAGAGTGACCCCTAGTGACTATGCAACTGCTTAAATCTTTACTAAAGCTCAGTGTAGTGTTCAAGGAGAACATCCAAAGAAAAGGAGAGTATACTTTTTTATCATTAAAAAAGTATTCAATTTGAACGAGTAGTCAGAGATTGAGTATAATACAAATTTACAGGTGAGCACTGAATCTTGGCTCATGAGTCCATGTCATCTGCATGGAAGACCCAGGTTGGGTTTTCAGCTCCTGGCTTCAGCCTGGCCCGGCCCTCAGCTGCTACAGACATTCGGGAAGTGAAGCAGCATGTCGGAGATCCTCTGCTGTCTATCTCTCTCTGTCTCTGTCTCTCTATGCCTTTCAAATAAATAAAACAAATGATTAAATAGGAAATTACACGATCTGGCATGTGAGCTTCATCACATTTGGGACAATCAAGAAGGGACATCCAATTCCACTCCTCCTGAGTCCCTCGCTGAGACTGCACTGTGCCCATCTCCTATCTCTGACCAATTCTGGTTTCCATCTTCTCCAGAGAGTGCGATAGAGAGCACTGAACACAAATCTGCCTAATTTTTCTCAGACAATCTAATAGCAAGATGACAAGGAACAGTGAAATAAATCATTTTAATATCATCAGACCTTAGAATTGGAGCATACAATTTAAACTTGTTTTTAAGTCACTGAGTGTCCTCTAGTAGCTTGTTTGATATCCTAATCCACTATGATATAAACACTGTAAGGAGAGGACTTTTATTAAACTTGTTATCTGCTGCATTAATTATTATTATCAACTCGAAACGTAGAGAGACAGAAGGAAAGAGACAGGGAAACACACACACACACAGAAAGAGAGAGAGGAGAGAGGGGTCCCATCTGCTGGGTTACTTCTGAGGTGGCCACGATAACCAGGGCTGGGCTGGGGTCAGAGCAGGAAATTAATAAAAGCATCCAGTGTAGGACTTGAACCATTGCTACAGCCTCCCAGTGTCTGACTTGGCAAGAAGGTGGAGTCAGGAGCCAAAGCAAGAAATGAAATACAGGCACTACTATGCAGGATTGGTCATCCCAACTGCTAAGCAATATGTCTGTTCCATTATATATATATGTACATATATATATATATATACATATACATTATGTTGCTTCATTTTTAATTTTACTTGAGAGAGAGAGAATGATCCTCCACCCAGTCATTTTCCTCCCCAAATGCCAACAACACACAGGTCTACCGTATGGGTGATAGGGATGCAAGCACTTGAGCCATCATGCGCTGACTCCCAGAGTATGCATCAGCAGGAAGATGGAATCAGCAGAACTGAGACTCAAACCAGTCACTCCAATATGGGATGTGGACTTCCCAAGTGGTGTCTTAACCACTGTGCTAAATACCTGCTCTTGATGCATTTTTTTGACAGGCAGAGTTAGACAGCGAGAGAGACAGAGAGAAAGGTCTTCATTCCCTTGGTTCACTCCCCAAATGGCCAGGTGCTTCCTCCTGGTCTCCCATGCGGGTGCAGGGCCCAGGGACTTAGGCCATCCTCCACTGCCTTCCCGGACCACATCAGAGAGCTGAACTGGAAGAGGAGCAACCGGGACAGAATCCAGCGCCCCAACTGGGACTAGAACCTGGGGTACAAGCACCGAAGGTGGAGGATTAGCCTAGTGAGCCGCAGCGCTGGCGGATGCATTCTTAACACCAAATAATATCCCTAGCATGTTGGTTATACTAAAAGCAAGTGTGCAAAATTATAGTTTATTGCATCTTCTCTAGAAATCAAAATCCTGAGTATACTTTTGCATGCAATTGCATATGCATCAAAGACTGTCAAAAGTCCGTCTTCCATGATGCTTTTTTAGATTTAATAATATTGATTTAATAGGTAGAAAAATCATCCTGCGATGCATGTTCTCTCCTGTTCCTACCTTTAACTTCCTTTCATCTATTGTCATTATTTGGCTTCCTTTAGTCCATACATTTTTTTGTTATTTGAAGGCAAAATGAAAAGTTAAATGAAAGAAATTGTGTTTATCATCCACTGTGGCTGAAGAAAGCACGGAAGAGGCAGGCCAGGTATGGATGGAACTTTTCAAGACATGAGCATGTGTATGCATTCTAAGGTTAGATACTGTCCTCAACATGATGAACAAGCAGATTTTTTCTATGGTCCTCCCTAATGCACCTAAACTACCTTCACTTTTTGTGTTACAATTGATGTCTAACAAATTTAAACTTTTATCTCCTCTTCCTATCTTTAAGTCGATTGCAAATAGTAGAATTTCAAGCATCAAAATACAGGGGTAGAGGTGCACACACACTTTCAAATTTTGCAGCCATATCTTTGATATCGATCTGTTCACAAAGCAAGTAATAACTACCTACTCTACTCTGACACTGTTATGGATCATGGTCACTGGGGAATTTTACAGCTGCCACCATTATCTGCCAGATCCTACACTCTTAAATCTTACCAGCCCACCTAGACATGGAGTGATAGGAAAGGGACTGATACAAACTAAACTTACATTTCCACTTTTATATCAGAAAGGTGCTCGATAATATCAATATCCCCTGTGTATGTTCATGCTTCTTCCTGTTGTGGCACATACCAAATTTCTGAGCTCTGGGACCTCTCCCTTCCCACTGCCCTCCAGAGCTCAGCCTGCCAAGGATCCTTGACAATGTGATTCAGCTCCTGCATCTTAAACAGCCATCCTTCTTTCTGTAGGACATACTTAGAATTCACATTTTGACTTTCTCTGCTTTTGAATACTGGGGACAATGGACTGTTTCAACAGATATGAGTAATGGCTGCTTTTTAGAGAGCTTTTGCTTAATTTTGATCTTCCAGAAATAGATTTTGGGATGGAGATGTCTGCAATAGAAATCTGTGGGTGAGATCTTTTTTTTTTTTTTTTTCTGGTTGAGTGCTCCCTTCAGAATTGTCCTGAACTGGGATTGAGATGCATCATATGCTTTTCCATGGAAAAGTTATTATATGCACAATACCCTCGTGGGAGAGGATATGGTCTCAGCAAGACAGCTGTCTTCCTCTGAGTCAATGCCCCAGGGCACTTAATAAATAGGGCTCTCTGTTAGCACTATGCCCAGCAGTTGTGGAATAAGCTGTTTTGTCTTAAAGGGAGATCTAAGTGTTCCACAGGATCCGTTTTGTTTGATAAGATCCAAAATCCTGTCTAGAGGTTTGGTGCAGCACTTAAGTCACCACTTGGGATGTCCACGTGCCATATCAGAGTCCTGGTTTGAGAATCTTCTTCTTTCAATAAAACTTTCTGATGATGTACATCCTGGGAGTAATTGATGGTACAAGTACTAGGATCCCTGCCACCCAAGTGGGAGACTCAGATTGAGTTCCAGGCTCCCGGCTTCAGCCAAATGTTGCAGGTATGTAAGGAATGAGCCAGTGGATGGTGGATGGAAGGCGCCTTCCCTCCTTTGCCCCCACTCTGTATATTTCTGTCTTTCAAATAACATAAAATTAAATACTTTAGAAATATGTCCTTACAACTTACAATTTGGAAACATATTAATAGGGGAAAGAAAGCAGTGTGATGACCTTTCTATGTTATTAAGATAGCATTTCTAGTGATAACCCAGTGTCTACCAAAGTGGTTTTATGCACATGGACTGTGAGAGGTCATTTAAATGTTGGCCTTAAATATTGACCATTATTTTGTTTTCGTACCACAATCAGTCAAAATGATTATCATTGACATCTCAACACTATTAACCCCATGTCTGCACATACCAACTCAACAGTAATGGTTCCAGATTTAAATGTGCATCTGTGACCTGTGACCTCCAGCTCAGATTTATTAACTCAAATGCCTATCTGAAAACTTCTGAACTTTCATATAATTCCTTGGCCTAGCTTGAGATAAATAATTTACTTTGTACCTCTACCCCTTAATGACTGGTGTCTCCCATGTCATTAAGCAATGCCACCCTACTGAAATTGCCCAAATTAAACAGGTGGAATCAATCTTGAATCATTACTACATTCTGCCCTTGTACTTAAGGGCAGAGTAGCCTACAATTTGTCCTTCTGTACATTTCTCTCTACTCCATCTCCATCTTTACCTCTGCATAACTATATTTTAATCATATAAATCAGACGATACTATTGGCTTTTTAGAAATAACCAAAGAGTTTTCATCATACATTCTATAGCATACTAAATGCCTGCAATAGCCTACAAGTCCCTATTGATGTGGCACGTGCTCATTTTCCCAAATCTTTTATTCTTGTGATCCATGCTGTTGTTCACTGTTCAAGGCACACTGACATTCTCATTGACTCTAGGAAAAAAAATCTTATTTTTACCTCATTCTGGAAAGTTGTGCCTCCAGATTTTCTACAGAAATTGCTTTTATTTTTCATTTGCCCAGATGTTCTTTTTTGTTCATTCTTTTCCTGACAAATGAATTTAAGCCTAGTCACTACCTTCTCCATCTTTCTCTAAGATATCCTCTTCATTTTCACTTTATTATATTTGACATTATGCTATTTATTATTGCTTACTAATATCTTTTTAAAGGATTTTTCTTTTTAAATATTTATTTATTTATTTGAAATTCAGTGTTACACATAGAGAAAAGGAAAGGCAGAGAGAGAGAGAGGTCTTCCATTCTTCCATCCTCTGGTTCATTCCTCAATAGGCTGCAACAGCCAGAGCAGTGACAATCCAAAGCCAGGAGCCAGGAGCTTTTTCCAGGTCTCCCACATGGGTGCAGGGGCCCAAGGACTTGGGCCATCTTCCACTGCTTTCCCAGGCCATAGCAGAGAGCTGGATCATAAGAGGAGCAGCCGGGACTTGAACCGGTGCCCACATCGGATGTCAATGCTCAGGCGGCGACTTTACCCACTATTCCACAGCTCTGGCCCCACTAATCTCTTAATAGTATTCTCCAATCAAAGTACTTGAAACTCCCAAAATCAAGTATCTTCCTTGGATTGCCAAGTGCCATGTTTTAATTTCACTAATAATGGTTGCATATTATAAACACTACAATACGTTTGAATTAATGAATGGGTAACAATAACAATAATAATTGCTAATATTTATTTTGTACTTCATAAGTATCAGAGGAATTTAGATGCTGTATTTCATCCTATACTTACCTATGGCTTATAAAATTTCAGTATGTTCAGAAGAAAATTATAATTCAAAATCAAAGTTTTACTTTAGTAACTTTATTAATGGCTTTATTTTTCTGTTTCCTTATATAACTAAGGCACTGAAGATGTTCACTAATTTTAATCATTTTTGCATCATTTTTTCTTGAATGAGATTGTGATAGACTAATATTTGTTATTGGAAGTATTTGTGTTGGACTCAAACATGTCCTTTGGAAATACTAATGATCTACTTACTTGTAGCAAAGGTATCAGTGTCTGGAAGTAGAAAATAGTTATAAAGTGATATTTTATTAATAGCACTTATTTAAGATATGTTTAGTCACATCTTTGTTTAGTAATATAAAGTATAACTAAAATGTTCTCAGGACCAGTGTCATAGCATGCAGGTAAAGCTGTTGCCTACAATGCTGGCATCCGTGTAGGTGCCGGTTCATTTCCTTGCTTCTCTACTTTGATCCAGCTCCTTGCTGATGGCCTAGGAAAAGCAGCGGAAGATGGCACAAGTGCTTGGGCCCTTGCCACCTATATGCAGACCTGGGTGATGCTCCTGACTCCTAGCTTTTGCCGGACTCAGCCTTGGCTGTTGCAGAACCAGAGGATGAAAGATCTTCCTCTCTGTGTCTCTCCCTTTCTCTATGTATCTCTGACTTTCAAATAAATAAAATAAATCTTTAAAAAAAGAAAGGAAACTTTCCTCAAGTGTTTTAAGAAAATATCACATGAATGGGACAGTATTTTTGCAGAGTACTGGTTCAAGCCCTGACTGCTCTGTTTCTGATCCAGCTCCCTGCTAATGAGACTGAAAATCAGCAGAAGATAAACCAAGTATCTGGGGCTCTACCACCCATGTGAGAGATCCATATGGAATTCTTGGTTCCTAGTCCATCCCTGGACATTGCAGTCATTTGGGTAGTGAACCAGTGGTGGAATATCTCTTGCTGAACCTCTCCCTCTCTCTTGGTTATTCTGACAGATTCTGTCAGACTCTAGCCACAGGCAGAGGCTTAACCTTTTACACCACACTGCCAGCCTCTGTTATAGTAATTATTAAAAATTTAATAATAATAATTGAAAGTATAGAATCTTTACCAAATACCATGCTCTCTCACCACTCTGTCTGGTAAACATCAGCATCCACAATTTTTAAAATAGAAAACTAGTTCCCAAATAGGATAGAAAACTGAGATACAAGTTCAGGTTTTTAAATCTAATTCCAGTGTCCCTTCGAAAACTCTGGGCCTCCACCTTCTAAGGCCCCAGAGGATGGCCTAAGTACCTGGCCTCTGCCACCCATAGGGAGAAAGGCTTCAGAGTGGCCCAGACCTGCCTGCTGTAGAATGTATCAGAAGATGGAAACTTTCTCTCTCTATCTACCTTTCAAATTACTTAGATGAATGAATGAATGAATGAATGAATGAAAGAAACTCTGGGCCATAAGTTATCTGACTCTTTTAACTTTTCTTGATTTCTTTTTAATCTAAGTTTAATGAAATAATACACTGTGACCATTATACCAGAGCCTTTAGGAGATAGTAAAGATACAATAATACACGGTTGGGTCTGATTCTTTTACTTGTGCTGAAAATTAAATGTAATTTTTTTGGTAAAATGCTTAGCACACTGACTGTGCAACAATAATATTCAAAAACTCTTACAGCTTATTTTTGCTCTTCCTCCTATTTATGATGATGATGATGACCACGATGAGGATGAAGACACTATTCCTGTCCTGAGGAATTTAAGCCTAATGGAACTAACAGATATAAAAACGAATTGCAACATACAGGTGAAGGGCCGTAGTAACTACATTTTGGAAAAGTGCCTCCATTGGGGAGGCAGGCCTGACTTCCCTTAAAAGCAGCATCGCTCAGAGGAAACCAAAACTTGCAACAGAACAGCTCGCTAGCGTTCACCACATAAGGAAATCCGATGGGTCCGAACCAATCAGGAACAACCGCCTTCGATCAAGAAACACCAGAGGTGACCCCAGCCAATCCACTGTTACCGCACAGCCTTCGATGACCCAACCCTGCTTTAAAAGAGGCTCCCGAGCCAGATTCGGGGTCTTCCTCAGCCCTCCGCTGCGCGGTTGGTTAGACGGGGTCACTGCTGCAGCTTGTACTTCTGAAAGAAACCTTGCTTTTGCATTTCGGTATGTTCGAGTCTCTCGTGGCGTTTGGGGATCCAACGATCTGAGCACAACACAGGAAATGGTTTTAAATAATGTAAGAGGTGCTACTGAATATGGAAAAAGAGCTTGAGAGTATATGTCTTAACAGGCATTTAAATTTTGAGAATGATTTAGCTGAATAGAGAACAAGGAACTATCAATATGAAAATTTTCAAGAAGAGATACTAGGATACTCTCTCAAACTCAAATCCACTTGCCCTGAAAATGTGAGCTTGGTGGTAGGACCTCTGCAATCCCACCCAGGTCATCAAAATTGCAGGGTTTGATAAAGCTTCCAGAAGAATCCAAACCCTTTCTGAGATGTTAGATTTCCTTGCAAGACAGAAACAAGAGGTAAAACATTATGGTGGTTCACAGACATTCATATCTCCCAAGATATCCTCTAAACCTACACCTGTTACGGTAAAGTGCATCTGTGAAACTGTCTGACACTGAACTGTTTGATTTCAGTCCTTCTTGTCCCTGTCCAACCAAGGTGACTTGCGGCGATTTTCTTTAAATATAGCAGATTAGTTCAGCAAGAATGACTGATTTTTGCCTAGTTCTACGCAAATGTCTGTGTGTGAACCACTGCTGGATTTGCTGAGTTCATGCCAAGGTGCTGCCTCACCTGGAATCTTGTTTAGAGCTTCAGGAAGAAGGTTGGCAACTCAGCTGCTTGTAGTCATAGTAACTGCAGAGGAAGGCAAGGGATGTGCCCACGTGAGTAGGTCTGGCCCTGCGAATGTGGAGCTGTCTTTCTCCATTCATTCTTCTATCCATTCATTCATTGATCCTTTCTCAAAACATTCATTGAGAATTCCCTCCGTGTCTTACACTATATTTGATACTGAAAATGTACAGTTAAAAATTGCTGTGTGCTTCTTTTGGAGATATTGTTCATCTTTTGATTCCTGAGGAAATTTGTTGAAGACTTCTACATACCAACCCCTCTGTTAGCTCTTGAAAGACAAGGAGGAGATGAGTAAGACTTGGTGCTTATTGACAAAGTATGAAATGTCTAGAAAACTCTAGTAAACTAAGCACCCACTATGAATAGGGCTCAATGCTCAGTGCCAAGTTGATCATGTCTAACCTACTGATGCAGGTGTAGAAAAGTTAATGTCAATGTAGGGAGAGAAGTGCTATATGACTCAATAAGAGTAGCTCTCAACCAGGGACTATTTTAGCCCACCTGGGTATAGTCAGCAATGCCTAGAGACACTTTTAGTTGCCAGTGATGACAGTAATTAAGTGCTCCTAGCATTTAGTGATAGAAGGCAGGATGCTGCTAAATATCCTATAATTCACAGAACAGTCCTCACAACATAGGATTATCTAACCCCAAATATCAGTAGTGTTCAGACTGAGAATCTGTGCTCTGTAGACCAACACAAAGGCAATGAGTGAAAAGGAAGTTTTGATGAACTCTCTTAAGATTAAGAAAAAAAGACTATTCAAGAATCTATCATTATGATTCGTGATTGAGGATTTCATTACAAATCAGTGTTAAGTGCCTGGCCTCAGAATCAGCCCCTAAGGCATTCGGATCTGGCTGAAAAGCCTATAAGAGCATTTCAGGCATGGAAAACCAAGACATAGTGACAAAAAATGTTCTGCATGAAGGACTTCTGTGAGAGACTCTAGTGGAAAGAAGGGACCATCAAAGAAGGAGGTACCTTTCTCTGAAGTGAGGAAAGAACTTCCACTTTGCTTGTGGTCCTGTCTAACTACCAACAGAGTTTGTGGACTCAAAAGGCTTCCATAGCCTTGGTAGCTCATGTCAAGAGCCTCTGGTGGTCACTGATGTCAAAAATAAGAGTGCTGATTGTTAAATCAACAACAGGAGTCACTGTGCACTTACTTCCCGTGTAGGATCTCTTTCCTTAATGAATTGTACTATGAGAAATAACTGTAAAATTTGCTCTCAATCTGTACTTTATACCTGGTGCGTGCATGTGTGTGGGTGCAAACTGTTGAAATCTTTACTTAGTATAGAGTTGGTCCTCTGTATATAAAGTTAATTAAAAACAAAGCTTAATGAAGAATGGGATGGCAGAGGGAGTAGGAGGTGGGACGGGAGTGGGGGTAGGAGCCCGGGAATGTGGGGAAGAGCAACTCTGTTCCTTAAAGCTGTACATATGACATTTGTATTCATTAAAGAAAAGTCTTCTAAAAAGAAAACAAATTAATGTGAGTGGCTACAGTGTTGAAACATTGTAGATAAGGCAAAAATGACTTTAAAAAAAAAAAAACGTGTATTTATTTATTTGGAAGGCAATGCAACAGAAAATGAGAGAGAGAGTGAGATATAGAGAGAGAATAGTCTATCCACTTGTTTATTCTTCAAATGCCCACAAGAGCAGCAGCCTGGAGTTAGGAACTCCACCTTGGTCTCCCACATGGGTGGCAGGGACCCAAGTAGTAGAGCCATCACCTGCTGCCTCCCAGGGTGTGTGTTAGCAGGAATGTGGACCAGAGTGGAAGAGCCAGGATTGAAACCCGCACTTTAACATGGTGTGTGTGTCACAAGTGGCAGCTTACCCCACTGTATCGCAGTACCTTCTCCAAATGATAGAAATTCGTTGATTTGTTTAGTTTCTCTAAAATTACTGGGTTATATTTTTTCCAAGTGATTGTGTTAGATATTCCCAACTATCCAATCAAGTATATAAAATATATTTTTCTCTGAATATTAAGACCTACAAAAATTGTGTTTTGTTAAACTCCTATGTCTTCAAAATCATTCCCATTAGTGAATGATGTTGCTCATGGAGTCTAATAACTGTCTAACATAAAGCAATATACTCTGGCAGCAAAACAGAGCAGAACTATCAAGGATTCTCCCCAAAGTCAAATGACAGGGAGTTGCATTTGGTGTACTGGGGAGATTAAGTAGCAGGTGCTTTGGGCATTTTTAAAAAATGTCTCAGTAGAATACTTTTACATACCAAGGACATCTACCCAAATAAAGTGACAAACTCCATCATTATAATGAGAAAGGACAGTTAATGATGAGTTTTCAGACCCTTGAGAAGAGCAGTAAGTAGATGAATTACCCAAAATCTGCAAGGGAAAACATGGAAGTGTGCAGAGGTAACATTTTCCAGGAAATTAGAGACAGAGTGTGGTTGAGGGGTTTATTTATAGTTATTTTCCAAGTGGGCTTCCCACTTGCCCACAGGACTAACTTAATCACTTGGGTAACTCTTCAGGTATCCTGTACCCCCTTTGAAGGTGAGATTCCTTTGACCACTTGTATCTCCAAACAAATCACCCATTTATGCTTATTCTAGCTTCTAAATTGTCTCTCATCTACTCTTCCTCTCTGCTGTACAGTGTATACCTGGTTTAATCCATTGACTACCATCTTTGTCAGGTTTTCTGTGCCCAAGTAATGTATTTACCTAATACATTTATTTAAATTCACAAACTTGGGACTGACGCTGTGACACAGCGGGTTAATGCCCTGGCCTGAAGCGCCTGCATCCCATATGGGTGCCGGTTCTAGTCCCGGCTGCTCCTCTTCCCATCCAGCTCTTTGCTATGGCCTGGGAAGCAGCAGATGGCCCAAGTCCTTGGGCCCCTGCATCTGCGTGGGAGACCTAGAAGAAGCTCCTGGCTCCTGACTCCGGATCAGCGCAGCTCCAGCCATTGCGGCCAACTGGGGAGTGAACCATTGGATGGAAGACCTCTCTCTCTGTCTCTATCTCTCTCTCTCTGACTCTCCTCTCTTTGTGTGTAATTCTGACTTTTAAATCAATAAATAAATCTTTAAATAAATAAATAAATTCACAAAATAAATGTATGTATTATAAAATGAAATTACATACTGATTATGAATGGAAAACTATCTCAGCACAGAAAAAGAAGATAACCTTAAAGTAATTTCTTTTTTTAAAAAAGATTTATTTATTTATTTATTTGAAAGTCAGAGTTACACAGAGAAAGAAGGAGAGGCAGAGAGAAAAAGGTCTTCCATCCACTGGTTCACTCTCCAACTGGCCACAATGGTCGGAGCTGCGCTGATCCGAAGCCAGGAGCCAGGAGCTTCTTTCAGGTCTCCCACATGGGTGCAGGGTCCCCAGGACTTGGGCCATCTTCTACTGTTTTCCCAGGCCACAGCAGAGAGCTGGATCAGAAGTGGAGCAGCCGGGTCTCCAACCAGCACCCATATGGGATGCCGGTGCCTCAGGCCAGGGCATTAACCCGCTGTGCCACAGCGCTGGCAGCGGTAATTTCAATAAAAACAAAAGGAGTTGTTTGATTCTACCTAGAAGCCACTGTCTGGAGATCAGTTCTGATAAAGAACTAGCAAGTGTTAGAGGGGAAATAACAATCATAAATACACTGGGGACTTTTGCTTCACATAATTGGGAAGACTGAAATAGCACTGCAGAGGGAGCCTCCAAATGTAAATGAGTTATTTTTAACATATTTTGCATTCCATAGATCATCCTATGCCTCCTCAGTGGAAGTGCTGGTTTGGACTTGTCATTTAGTCTGGACCATGGGCCGTCATCTAAACAGATCTCTCTGTCAATGTTTTTCCAAAATTCCCACCACAGTATGATGGGCACATCTGAGTTTTCCACAAAAGCAGAGTTTTCTTTATTTTTTTTTTTTCTTGTTAACCCTGATTAATTCAATGTCCAGCCCAGTGGCTTCATTGCATGGTGGGTGTCTCTCATAACTGTTGTCATAGTAAGCCAGCCTTTTTTGTTACTGTTTAATTTCTGAAAGATGGGATTGAGTTACTAAAAGGCAAATATAAGAAGTTTTAATGCCTGAATGCACTTTCTTTTTTCTTAGCCAACAATAACTACCATTTATAGTATAAAAATAAATATGAAAAATATGAACCATTAGGAATTATTACAAA
Organism: Oryctolagus cuniculus; assembly: GCF_964237555.1. NCBI lineage: Eukaryota > Metazoa > Chordata > Mammalia > Lagomorpha > Leporidae > Oryctolagus > Oryctolagus cuniculus. Next base: position 47,470,174 of record NC_091449.1, read on the forward strand.
TAGTTTCATGTAGTAACACATGGAACATCAGAAAACTGAGGCAAATGGGGTTAAATATCCTCACTAATACCCACTTAGGGGCAGAGCCAAGAACTGCTAGAGCTGAACATGGGTGACCTGGCTGCTGAGTCTACACTTTAAGTTGTTTTCTGAGTAACATGAAGCTGAATTTATCCCATTCGAATTAGTGCTTCGGTCAGGTGCAGGTTTACTTGGTTCACATCCTTTGTAGCCTCTTTAGATGAAACAAGGGACACTGATACAGAACCACAGTTCTTTCTAAAGACTCAAGAACAGATGGTCCGTGTCCTGTGATTTTGGTTATCTGTGGGCTTGAACTGGCATACACACACACACACACACACACACATGCATAAGCTCACATGTAAATACATATGCACATGCACATGCATACAGATGCAGGCACACACACATATACAGTGAAGTATAAAGGAGAATATAAAAGAGAATGACAAGAAGGGAAGAGTAACATTGCTAACTGGTATATGAATAGTATCTGTTTTTCTATACTATGGATAGAGCTGTTTTCACATGTGGGACATTAGTTCTATAAAATACCACTGGATTCTGAAACATTTTGTGTAGCTTCTATAAAATGGTCTTTTGTGGATTGTGCGAGACATAAAAAAAAAGATTACATGTTTTCAGCCTGTCTTGCAAAGAGTTTATGATATCAACAGCTCCTCTTTCTCATTTTCAGGGCAGAAGAAAATCTAGATTTCCTTTGCAAGATACAACTTGTCACAAACACTAGACTAAATATTCAGAAATAGAGGTGAGCTCCAGGGATAGCCCCGGACTTCTAAAGGGCAATTTGTACACCCTATCTTGAGTGCTTTTCTCTGACAGACAACAAAAGATAATGTTCAAAGAAGAAGAGCTTGTTTATTTGGGTTGTCGCTATACACTTGTTTGATGTTTCTTTGACTCAATCTTTGTTGGTGGAAAAGAAGGGGGGCAGATAAAAAAAAAACCTATTAAGTTGGTAAAATTCTGATTCTAATTTTGAATTGGAAAATTCCTAACTAAGCTGGAATGAATGTTTGCCTTGATTTGCTCGTCTCCGGATTTCAGACCTACCTGGTCTGCAAAATGTTGTTGAAAATGGAGGAAAATATTAAATGCTTTCAGTTCAATTTTACCTCTTTCTTAATCTATAGAGGATTAACATTAAGTTTCTTTTTTTTTTCTGAGAATATCTCTACTTTTTCTTTTTTTTTAAACTTTTATTTAGTAAATATAAATTTCTAAAGTACAATTTATGGATTACAATGGCTTCCCCCCCCATAACTTCCTTCCCACTCGCGCCCCTCCCATCTCCCACTCCCTCTCCCATTCCATTCACATCAAGATTCATTTTCAATTATCTTTATATACAGAAGATTGATTTAGTATATATTAAGTAAAGATTTCATTAGTTTGCACCCACACAGAAACACAAAGTGTAAAATACTGTTGCAGTACTAGTTATAGCATTAGTTCACATAGGACAACATATTAAGGACAGATCCCACATGAGAAGTAAGTACACAGTGACTCCTGTTGTTGACTTAACAATTTGACACTCTTGTTTATGGCGTCAGTATTCTCCCTAGGCTCTAGTCATGAGTTGCCAAGGCTATGGAAGCCTTTTGAGTTCGCCGACTTCGATCTTATTCCGACAGGGTCATAGTCAAAGTGGAAGTTCTCTCCTCCCTTCAGAGAAAGGTACCTCCTTCTTTGATGGCCCCGTCAAATAAGGATTAAAATTAAGTTTCTATTTCAAATGTTGAGTCTAGGAACCTGGCTTTGATTATTATGCATTGAATCATCAGAATGTATTTGCCCACCAAGGTTTTCCTGTTTTTCTAAGCTCCGTTCCTTGTTCCATTGACTTAGCCTAGCTATTAACACTCTCCTCAATTGTTCTTTGTTTCCTTCTGTTGCTCTCTTTCTGTCTCTCTTTCTCACTTGTGCATTTATTTCTGATAGTCTTTCCTTCATTGCACACACAAAAAAAGTCATAAATGTCCTTAACAAATACGATTGAGACAGTTTTTTTTAAGAAAGATACAATGGTATATGAAGAAACCATATTGAATATCATTTATTGGCTATCTATTGAGATTTCTCTGGAAACCCGAGGGCATCCACAGTTGCATTAGGCCTGGAACAAGAAAACTATGGAGTTCTAGTAGTCCTAATTCTTTATTGTTCTCTTCTCTACTACTGTTAATCTGTGCCACACTCTGAACGGTTTTTCTGATTGCTTCCTGTGCATGGCACATATTTTCAAGTTAATTTGCCTTTATTATGCATGTAAAATCAAGCTCTTTGACAGAGTTTCAATCATAATTTAAAATTTTCCAGACAGCAGTCTTTTTGCCCTAACTTACTTAAGATGTAATGCAAATGTCTAAATGATTTCATGTAAAACTTCTTTCAGGATGGGTGTTTTGGTACAGAGGGTTAAGCTGCCTCTTAGAATGCCCCCTTCCTATATGAGAATACCTTGATTGAGTACCATCTCTGCTTCCAATCCAGCGTCCTGCTAATGTGCACGCTGGGAGATTTCAGATAATGGCTCACGTACTTGTATCCTTGCCACCCACATGAACGACCTGGAATGAATTTCTTTTCGTTGCTTCAGCCTGATCCAGGCTTGGATATTGTGGGCATTTGGGATCTGAACCAGATAGGAGAACACCCTCTCTCTCCCTCTTTCTCTGTCTCTCTCAACTGCCTTTCATATAAATACAAATTTTAAAAAAATCTTTAAAAAAGAATTTCTATTACCTCAACCATAATCACTTGCTATACCTGTCAAGAAAGATCCCTATATATGTAGTTCTGTTCTAAAACCCCATCTCTTTATCATCATCATCATCATTGCCTTGATTATCTGATAGAATTGTGTAATGACTCCCTCAGGAATGACTCTCTCCCCAGATGCTAATAGTCTATTTCAAAGCTGATCTAATTGCTGCTTAGTGAAACAATGATACATCAACATACAAAAATAAATCCTACTAGGTCAAGTCGTGATTAATTGAGCCAAATTGAACTCAATTAATTAATTGAATTAATTGGATTGATTATGTGAAATTCATCTCTTCATACAGTGGGTTGACAGATAATCATAGAACAATGCATTATATTAAGCATTTGGTAAATATTAGTCATTATTATTATTTTGCCATAAAAATAGCCTGAAGTGTGTAAAGAAGCCTTTGTGTATATATGTGAGTATTTTCCCATTTTTTGGTTGTTATTGTTGCTCTCATTACAGTTGACCATTTTCCAACATGAAATTGGTATTTTGTGGGCAACGTGAGGCACAATACAGACTTCTTGAACATTATCTAATACCGTTAGTTGATGTTGTTGCCAAGGAGAGTGACAAACGGAGGTCTAGAAGGAAAATATATTTAGCAAATGAAAAACAAGTTGGGAAAAAAAATCCTAAGTGCTTACTTAGGCACCTAAGTGCCTCCTTACTCCTGTGTAGATATGGGCCAGTTTCTATTCAGGAATATTTGAGGCTATCAAAATCCCTCAAATGCTGAAAGCATATATGTTATTCAATATTAACTTTATGAACATGCCCCCAATTTTCATCTCCCTGGCAGTGATACAGTCACCTTTATGCATACATAACACTCCACCATCTGAGAGCTGTTTGACAATTTTCCTTTGACCTGCTGTTTAATATTTGAATATATGCCTTTGTGAATTAGGAAACCCATTGTGTGTGTACTGCACTGTGCTGCATACAAGGAATATGATGGTGAACAAAGCAGATATACAAGCCTTTTAGAGCTTATAGAATAGGCATCAATATGAATTATAAGCAAACAAATACTCTGCAAAACACTAGATGATCTTTTGAGAGTATGTTAAGTTCCATGAAATCAAAGTTCACGTGAAATCATAATGGCATGCACAGTGATGTGATAAGTTTGCTTGATCCTCAAAATGCTGTTCCTTTGGAAGTCATGTTTAAGTTGAGACCTTAGGAATGAGCATAAGTTATCCACGTAAAAAAATATAATAAGATCCCTTCATTCTTCTAGTCACTCATTCAAGAAACACTGACTGAGGCCGGCACCACGGCTCACTAGGCTAATCCTCCGCCTGTAGCACCAGCACACCAGGTTCTAGTCCTGGTTGGGGCGCCAGATTCTGTCCCGGTTGCTCCTCTTCCAGTCCAGCTCTCTGCTGTGGCCCAGGAAGGCAGTGGAGGATGGCCCAAGTGCTTGGACCCTGCACCTGCATGGGAGACCAGGAGAAGCACCTGGCTCCTGCCTTCGGATCAGTGCAGTGCGCCAGCAGTGGCGCGCCGGCCACAGCGGCCATTGGAGGGTGAACCAATGGTAAAGGAAGACCTTTCTCTCTCTCTCTCTCTCTCACTGTCCACTCTGCCTGTCAAAAAATAAAATAAAAAAATAAATAAAAATAAGAAACACTGACTAAGTCCCTGCTTGATGCTGAGCACTCTGAAGGTAACGGAAAGTCAAGTTAGAGCAAGATGGAAAATTCCAACTCTTTGAAACAAATTCTAACAGGGAAGACAGATGGGATATAAGTAGACACATGAGGAGATGGTGTAATTTCTGGCACTGACTTGTGTAATGAAGGAGGTATATATTAGGGCTACATGTTAGTGTCAGAAGAGGAGGAAGGAAGAAGTGGGGTCGGACAGAGGGTCTGGAAAAGCCTCTTTTAGAGGCTAAGTTTCAGGTCTCTGAGCGGGAGCACAGCACTAATATAAAATGGAAAAAGAAGTTCAATGTATGTTTAGAATGGAGAAAACCGGGAGAAGCAAGGTTCAAGATCCATCTGGAAAGGTAGATGAGACCAGATCCTGCAGAATTTTGGGACACTAGAGAATTTTGGTCAATACTCTGAGGATAGCAAGAGCTACTAAAAGTTATCAAGCAAAGGCATCACATGATAATATTTGAATTTCAGAAACAAATATAGGAAGTTTTCTTTTGGAGTAAGGGAGATTATTACAAATCTGTCTTAATGGGTATGCCTGCGGTCAAACTCCAATTCTGGTTCCTGATTCCAGCTTCTTGATAACACAGATTTGGAGGCATCAAGTGATGACCCATGTTAATGGGTCCCTGCCCTCCATGTGAGCTACCTGCATAGAGTTCCTGGCTCCAGGTTCATTTGAGGCAGATTCAGCCACATGTAGGCACTGTAGAATGAACCAGTGAATGAGAGCTCTCTCTCTACGTCTGCCTGTCTCTCTCTGTTTCACTTTCTCCCTGTGTATATTAATTTCTCTCTGAATTTCAAATATAAAAATATAGATTTTTAAATCTCATACATAGCTAATGGAAAAGCTGAATATGTCTATAACCAGAAGAATCACGAATCTCACTCCTAACTATATATTACCCAACATAAATGCATGCATGTATCCATCAATGTAATATCCAAAATATAGATAGCAACATCATTTGTATTATTTCTTTTGTTATTGTTATTGTTACATAAACTAACCCACTTATTACAGGCTAGTGATTTCTCAAATGATGAACTCTCTTTTGGTCTTTCTCATTCAATCTTCTGCTTGCTTACTTTCCCATGATGGTGGAAGTGGTCTTGGACGTCCAGGCACCACTAGCTGCTGTTTTAATGCAGGAGGCACAGTGAAACAGTTCCCCACAACTTGTCTCTTCATTTGGGTTTTCCTCAGAAGAAGCAAGTATACTTAGAGTACTGGATGATTTCAATTTTATTTACCATTTTCCTGAGGGAGGTACCATAATGGGTCTTGTATTTACCTACAAATCCAACCTCCTTGGTGCATTTAGCCATATCGGTGCCACCCAGGTCCACTCCAGAGAGCTATTTGTATTATTGATAATCTAAAACCAAACCTAATGTTCGGCAAGAGTACATTGGATAATTAATGATGTTATATTCATGCAATGGAATACTTTCTAACAATAGGAATAAAATAATTACTGTTATACACAACATTGAAGAATAAAGCAAACAAAATATTGAACAAAAGGATCGGATGTCAAAGAATATTGACTTTGTGATTCCTTTATGTAAGTGTTGAAATCAGGTCCATAGTGACTGACCTTGGGATTCTGATTGTCTTTGAGGAAGGGAATGACAATCATCTGGAGGATGTGACTTTGGAGTCTAGTGATGTTCCATTTATTTTTTAAGATTTATTTATTTACTTGAAAGACAGAGTGACAGAAACAGAGAGAGAAAGAGAGAGCCTCCATCTGCTGATTCACTCTCCAAATACCTACAACAGTTGAGGCTAGGTCAGGCTGAAGCCAGAAACTGGAACTCCATCTGAGTCTCCTACATGAATAATATGGGCTTAAGCATTTGAGCCATCATCTGCTGATTCCCAGTATGCTTTAGCAGGAGGCTGGATCCAAAGCAGAGTAGCTGGGACTTGAACTGGCACTCCTTATAGGATGAAGGCATCACGAACAGTAGCTTAACCCACCATTCCTCAACACTAGCCCCTTGACATTTCATTTCTTGATCCAGGTGTAAGTGCTATACATGTGAATTCACATTGCAATAATTCATTGAATTGTACAATTTGTGATTTGTGTACTTTTCATTGTGTATTTATAATTCAGTTAAAATTTTATTAGAATAAAGAACCAAATATTAAGAACAATTGCAGGGCTGGCGCCGTGGCTCACTTGGCTAATCCTCCACCTTTGGCGCCGGCACACCGGGTTTTAGTCCCGGTTGGGGCGCCGGATTCTGTCCCGGTTGCTCCTCTTCCAGTCCAGCTCTCTGCTGTGGCCCGGGAAGGCAGTGGAGGATGGCCCAAGTGCTTGGGCCCTGCACCCACATGGGAGACCAGGAGAGCACCTGGCTCCTGGTTTCGGATCGGCACAGTGTGCCGGCCACAGCATGCCAGCCATAGCGGCCATTTGGGGGGTGAACCAACGGAAGGAAGACCTTTCTTTCTGTCTCTCTCTCTCTCTCACTGTCTAACTCTACCTGTCATTAAAAAAAAAAAAGAAGAAAAAGAAACACAACTGCAACAGTTAAGATGGGGACGGGATATAGGACATATCAAAAGGTACAAGATAACTAAGTAGATTAAAAGGCTAAGTGGAAGTGAACAGGTTCAGTAATTGACCAATGAAGATTAGGAGGAGTCAGATGGTATTTAGAATTCTGGCTTAAACTTAATCTTCCTTTCTTTTGCAAGCTGTAAGAAGTGTCTATAACTCATTCTTAAAATCCTTATATGGAATAAATATCCAACCAAAATTAAATTAATTAATAAACACCACATTTTGTGATGAGATCAGAGGCTCTCCTTTAATAGCAGAGGACAAAAAGCAGGAAACGAAGCATAAAGTTATGGTACTCCCAGTTATTTCAACAGAAGAGGGAACGGATCTAGGGTAGTTTGGAACAGCCCTGTCCATGTCTTCTCAGGTCTTATGGACATAGCAGTGGTCCCGACACGGGGGGTGGAGGGGAGGGATCATCAAGTGATGACTGGCACTGATTATAAGCTTTTTGAAGTTTTCTGCAGAAAGCCAAGATGAAGTAAAAACAGCATGTTATTATTCTGAATGATAGGAGGAGTTACATCACGGTGCCTTGTTACGCCCATCAAATATTAGCCTTAGTGTGTCTGTGGTTTAGTTTACTTGTCTGATTAAATTCTATTTACCAACAGAGGAAGCAATTCATGTATGTGTATCTGAATCTGGTCTGAGTCTGGCTACCCTAGACAACATAGGTACTTTTGGAAAGAGAAGGAAGGAATCCAGGGTTTAAACATGTGGTTTATAAATGGTCACCTACAACAAACAGAGACTGTGCTGCCACGTGAAGTGCAGCCAGGTTTAGTAGAACTGCCTGTATCAGATCAGAGTTGTTCAAATCAGTTTCTTTGTTCTCCTGGGTATTCTAAAACTTCCTACAGCCAATTGCAAAATCTAATTGGTAAGTGGAACTTTTTCTACAAATTTTAGATTGAAACCATTTTCTTAAAATGTGTATACTTAGAAAAATCAAGTTTCTTTTTAAAACAAAAGAATCTGGAATCCATATTTATAAGCAACAATTTTACAGCCTAGATCTGTATCTAGGTCATGGGATTGTGAGTGAGGCTGATCAGATTTTATATTTCCGCACTTATCCTTGTCCCTGAAATGAGACACTGGCAAATATATTTTGCTTGTTTTCTATAGCAGCAAAATGGTGAGACTAACATATACATAAATAGTTTTATCAAAACTTTAATTTTGAAATAATTCATATTTATGCTTAAGATGAATAAGCACATAAAGTCATCAGATAGTCAATAATTTTTTTCCCATTCTGATTCTGAATAATATTTCACATTTAAGGACAATTCGTTTTCTTCCATTCCTAAAGGTTTTAAAAGGATGTTTAAAAGTTCACGGGAATAGAATTAAGAGATAAGTTTCTATGGGTGCAATAAATTTTGTTTAAAGATTTTATTTATTTTACTTGAAAGTCAAAGTTACACAGAGAGAGGAGAAGCAGAGAGAGAAAGAGTGACAGGTCTTCCATCCGCTGGTTCACTCCCCAGATGGCCACAATGGCCGGAGCTGTGCTGAACCGAAGCCAGGAGCTAGGAGCTTCTTCAAGTTCTCCCACGTCGGTGCAGGGGCCCAAGGACTTGGGCCATCTTCTACTGCTTTCCCAGGCCATAGCAGAAAGCTGAATTGGAAGTGGAGCAGCCGGGTCTCGAACCGGTGCCCATATAGGATGCTGGCACCGCAGGCGATGGCTTTACCCGCTGTGCTGCAATGCTGGCCCAGGTGCAATAAATTTTGAAATCCACAAATACAAGAGGTCTTCAAAAAGATCATGAAAAAAGTTATGAATTAGGTTTCAAGAAATTTTACAATAAAATAAACTTATCTTTCAACTCAATTTCCCACCAATGTTTTGAATTACCCTCATACATGGGGAAATTAAATTAAATTTTAAAATTTAGTTTCCAGTTATTATTCTCCTAATTAACTATCATCAATATGGCTATGTAGGTGAGTGCTGATATTCTTATTTGTCCTTTCTTTATCTATTGTGTTATCAGCTAAATCTCTGTGCCCAGAGATTAAGAGCAAGCAAAGCTGGGGTATACACCTGAAGGTGCCCTCATGAGTGTGTGTCTGGATTCTTACAACCAGCAGCTTTTGGATATCAGAGTTCAACAATGCATCCTTGAGGATTCTTATAGGGAAGGTTATGTCTGGTTTACAATTCTGGAAAGTCTTTATAATGTCACACTTTCTGCATGACTGATGGAAACTCCTTATAAATCTATGTAGCAATGAAGCATAAACATCCTCAATTTAAGACTATAGTATTTTATGAGGACAGTCATTCCACTATTCTCATTAGAACAAAGTCTAAGGTTAATAGTAACTACACATTTCCACTCTGACAAAAGGGACAAAAACTGGGATCACTTGTATCAGTCAGAAAAAATGAGCACATAGCAAGTCGTTCTAGAGAGGAATTTAGTTGGAATGCTAGACACAAAGATGTTGGAAATGCAAAAAGGCAAAAAAAAAAAAAAAAGATAATAGCAATCAGTAAAAGTTGCGAGCAGTTCTAGGACTGAAGGGAGAAAGATCATTTCTAGTGTGCATGATATAATTTCACCTAGTGGGAGCTTGGGAATTCGGAGTTAGGGAACTCCTCTCTGGGAGGATATGAAATAATGGAGAATTCCTCCTTACCACCAGCATTGACTTTCAGAGCAGAGAAGGAAGGAAATAGGCTGGCATGCTAGTCAGATTTTCATTACTACAATCGAAAATCTGATAAGGCAAAATATTTATTTAGCTCATAGTTTTGGAAGTTCAAGTCCAAAATTACGTAGACTCACTGGTTTGGCATCTGGTGAGGGTGATGGATGGTAATGTTGGAGTGCCTGCAGAGGAAGGAACACATGACAAGCCAGGAAGTGAGAGAATGGCTGGGAACACACAACTTGGGCTTTTATAACTAATCCTCTCAGAACCACTTTCTGAAGGCATGCCTCCAGTGGCCAAAGGACCTCCCACTAGGCCTGCCTCCTAGACACCAGGACTGGATTAAGTTTCTATCAACTTAGTACCATTCACTTAAGACTTGGCAGTTTAAAGTCATCTGCATGAGTTCATAGGTCAAATCCTGTTCAAACTAAAGCAGTTGGCTTTCTTCCCTATCCTGTTATATCCTGAGAAGACATCCCATTTCCTAAACTTAACCAGAAGGTGGCTTGGTAAGTGTATTTTGTAAGGTCATAGCAGAGTAAGAGAAGAGAAAATAGCAGATCTGAAATCAAGCAGGCAAGCAGCCAGCGCATCAGTGAAAGATAATTGGTTGCAATCAAGGAGTAACATTTAGGCAAATTCTTGTGGGAACTAAGTTGTATAACTTTGCATTGTCGGGATAATGAAATGGCAGTGGCAAAAGCATCATTTCAATGATACTGCACAAATGGATAAATACAGTTTTCTAGGATGGCATCTTCTTGGTCTGGTGTGGTCATAGCTCAACACAGGAGGACATAACTATGTTCAGGACTTTACGCCCTTCTATGAAATGATTGACTCTGATTCTTCTCTGTCTGAAGAGGTACTGAGAGATAGCAGAGTCTGCTGGCCTGAAGCCTTTTCCTTCATATTCCCAACCTCACCAAGTATGGATGCAGCTCAAAATCTGTCTGAGCACCCCCAAAAAGCAATTTGTTCATTTATGACACATTTAAACATGTTGAATAAACAATTTTGTATCTTCCGTAGGGCCTATTACACTTGAGTCTGAGAAGTACTTATGAATAAATTTTCAGTTAACATCTATTTGAAACACCCTAAATTAGCATTTCAGTGAATCCAAAGGGCAGAGAGGCTGGCAAGCAAAAGATGAGGGAAGCTGAATCTAAACAGTCCTCTAGAAAGCTGAGGTGTATAAAAGGTTGGTTTTGGCATCTCCACTGGAAATTTATGTTTGGATAGACACCTAATTCTAAACCAGTTCTGACTTTGCCCAGGATTTGGCTATGAGACATTAAATTAGCATCACATTGTTGGAAAGAAACCAATGTGGGCTAGGAGTCAAAAGGCAAGCTTGCCCTTAATAGCTCTATGACCTTGACTGTAACCTTGCTGGAATATGGAAGGTAGGGCAATGGGGATAGGAGCCAGAGGGAGACTTTGTGAGATTAAAAAAAAAAAAAAAAAAAAAAAAGCCCTACACTGCAGTGGGCATTAATCTTTCTACTGTGTCTCCATACACTTAAAGGCACATTCAAGGCAAGCAGAAATGAACAGTAAAGAGTGAAATATTCTGTGTATAGTTATCAAATTAGCTTAAATATATCTTTTTTTGCATTTACTCTTCTTGTGGAACAATTTTAGACTGGTAAGCGCGTCTTAGAATATACTGGCTAAGCTTACGATCTTAGATGTCAGACAGATAAGACCACAAATCCCAGGTCCTCAACTATTGGTCTTGGATAACTCATATAACATTGTTAATTACCTGTTTCCATGTCTATAAAGTGGGAAAAATAATAGCTTCTATCTCAATGTAGTGTTTATTGATGAGAGAAAACGCAAAATGTACTAAACTCTTGAGACAGAACCTAACACAAAGTCAATCTCAATCGATTCTAGATGTTGTAGTAATGAATATCGTGGTTGTTTCTGTCCATCTCATGATTGTTGTCCATCTAGCCATCTCCTCTATGAGATTTTCATTCGGACTTCACTTTGGGCTACTCACTGATTCTTAGATCTCACACATGAAATGTGATTCATCCTTCATCCCATCCTCTCTTGAATTAAATCCTCCTTCACGTCCTACTTCCATCTCTCTGCCAGGGATAATAAGTTTGGTTCCTTAAAAGTAGACATCAAGATAAGATCCATGGGAATATAAATTCATCTAGAATAGTATTCAGACTTTGGAAAGTTAGAAGAAAAGAATACCATGCAGGGGGTGGTATCAAACTCTCAATGAATTAAATACTGGCTGATTCCCACAGATGATTTCTAGAGTCAGGCTGGCTTACGCACATAAGGGCAGGTAAACTCAATTCCTGGAAAAAATCACCCAAGGCAAATGGCATGATAAGTGGCTCTATCCATCCCTTATTGTTGAGGACTGCCCGCAGATGCTTAAAGTTTTCCATGTACAAAAACTAGGTACCAACAGATATCCTTATGAAAGCTTCTCACCAAGAAGCACAAATACTAACTACTGAAAATATAGACACCTTTGGAACTGATGATCAGGAATGGGCCGGAAGGAATCCTGGGAGCATGACCAATGCACTGACAGCAAGCATTGTATGAACAATGGTACCAATAGTAACATCACAGCAGAGTTTCCATGAGAAGAATATTCTGCTTTTAACACTTTCAGCATCATCTAATGTAGCTGAGATATGATCATTATTTTCATTGACAGATGTGAAGGAAGTATCAATTAGGATATGTGGACATGCACAAACCTATTTAGACATAAATAACTTTACCTATTTAATAATTCATTCCATGATATTTGGTTTTATTATGAAATCAAGTCATTTAATAGTAGATAATTACATTTGTTCATGCTACCATGTTTTAAAGAAAATAAAAATAAAGGCTTCGACACATTTTATTTTTTAAAATATTTAAATCCTTTCTGATTTGAGAAAACTTCAAATAGTTATCAAATATTTTAAAGTAAGAGTTATAAAGGAAAATCTTAAAGGAGTGAAAAGAGCATTCTTTCTTGTCTCTCATCTGGGTCTGGGCCAGGAGGGACATACTTTTTGAACATTATTGCACAAGATAGTTGCTGTAATGATATCTATTAGAAACTTTTCTCAATAATATTAAGCCTCTGTTGATTTGCCATTACACTTGTAAATAGTTGAGTAGAGTATAGCTGGATTCCTGCCAACATCCCTCTCTTTCCAGCCACTGCTGATCAGTTGACCCTTTCACAGCAAGGTGTGGATGAAAAATAGATGTGGGTATAATAGATCTTGCAGTTGCCCATTTAGCAGCTCTTAGAATGAGGAAAGGATTGAGAAACATCTAAATTCCTGATGTTCATTATTTCTGACATACAAATAAAGCAATCTGAAGTACTCAAGATTATATAAAAGCTCATATCACCATGAGCCCACCACCTTCCTTCGTGGGAAAAGAGACCCAGGCAGTGAGACCTTCTCCTAGACTCCTGGAACCCCAGGCTGCCTTTCTTTGCATGTGAGTTAAGCTACTTTGGTTGCCTGGATACAGCTGAGCTTGTGAAAAACTGTCACTGAGCTGCTGTCATGATGGCCATTTTATTATCATGATTTATAAATGGATTATCTGTGAAAATGACTCTGGTTTTAATCATGCCCCCTACAGGAAATGGCCTGTTCTCATTGGTTTGTTTCAATGACAAGTCCTGATATTCAGATATTTTAGAACGATTGGCAGCTGCTTTAATGAAAAAGGATATCCATCCTCCAGAGAGAATTAGTTAACTTCTAATAGCATTAACCTTAGGGTGTGTATTCTACCCACCCCTTCAATCTTATTTCAAATTCTTTCTTCTGGGACAACGAACTCCCTTTAACTTTCCATCTTGGTTTCTCCTAATTTTCTTTCAAGAAGGAAACTATCAGCAGCAAATTGTTTTCTTAGTGTCCCACAAATGGCCTTCATTCTCTGATGTTTCCCAAAAAAATACATTTTAAGTGGAGATTGGAGGAAGATGAAGAATTTCCTCTAATTTTCCTGTGGAACTACAAGTGAAAAATTATGTTTCACTAGATTTCCCAGAATTAATTTTATTATTACTATCAATTTATTAAGTTTCTACCATCTGCCAGTGACTTAATCTATATATGTTTTTAATGGTTCTCAGAATAATGTTTCAACGAAGTGATCCTCCTCTCCCCGCCAGGTCACTCAAAGTCAATTTGTTGCAGTGACATAGTTAAGTGACATGAGTGAGATTCTGACAGGTTTTTTTGGATCTGAGTTTTCACTTGTACTCACTGTTCCAAAGTTTCTTAAGGTTCATTTCTACAGAACAGTATTTCAGTATGGGCTCCAACTTCATATCCTCTATTCTCTAAGAAAACCTGAAAAATGAAAAAACAGGAATGCCCTTAATGATTTATTGTAAACACTGATTTTCTGAAATCTATGAGAAGCCCTACATATTATAGATACTTTCCTCTGATATTTTCCCAAAATTTAGTTCAATCATAGAATATATTCTTTATTAACAACCAAACATTGTGGATGAGGATTTAATAAAAACTCTACTAGACTGTGTCTTAGTGCCTATATTTGAGGATTTTTTCTTTGCTTTTAAAAAAATACTTATATTTTCAGGAGTTATATGAAACGATAATTTTATAAAATCTACGAACTCTAGCAATTCTTCCTTTCTTACTCTTCTATAGTTCTTTCTTTTTCCCTTCCCCAGCTCCCTATTGTGGTGATTCCTCTCCTCCTTATGTCCTGTGCCCATCGTCAACATCATCGTCATCATTTTCCCTTCATCACTACCAGTTCCTTTAGCGGAGCACCAATGTCATGTGAGTACCATGCTTCCCCCCATTTCACTCTAACAATGAAGAGCCAAGAGATGAACTGTTCTGTCTAAAAAATCAGAGTGAGAAAGTGGTGGAGTGGAGAGTCCATGCCTCTAATTACTTTGAGATTTTGCCATGAGATCACAAGAAAGTAGGCTAAGGTATTCTCGTGTTATCTCATGCCTTGTCATTGGAAAATTGCACATTTTGGTGGTTTAAGAGACAAGGCTGAATTTCAGAATAAAAGAGCAGCGATATAAGTGTTAGAACCCAGACCAGATTCTCTGGCCAAATCTGTTTCCAGAAGTTGAGTGACATTTATGGCAGCACATCAAAAAGATTTTTCTACCACTCCCTTTTATTTTAGAAGCTCAAATATGTGAATCAGGTCATCTAGCATGCAGCATGCTCTGCACTCTAATGTATTTTGTAACTAAATGAAAACTCCACTTTTAATTAACTAGCATTGATTAGCATATCAGTTACTCTAACTCATTACAAACAAATTGGACTAAAAATCTGACCATATGAGCATGAAATAAGCACTATTAAATTTCTATTTGGAAATAGATTCAAATAAACTACTAGTTCTAGCATCCAAAAGCAAAATTATCCTTTTCTAAGACTTAGCTTGGAATCAATATTAAAAGATGCCTCCAGCTTTTGTCTAGGATATTGTTGTCATCTCTGTGGATTTGTCTGATCACTTGCATGATAATTAAATAACGCCAAATAAATCTCCCATCCACCTGTAGGATTTTGGAAGATATAAATATATTTTAATGCATCCTAGTACTTGAATATTTGCAACATGTAAGATTTCTTTTAGGAACTAAAAAATAGACTTTAGGCAAGCTCTTTTATTAGGAAAGTCAGTATAAACAAATCTGACCTAGATCAAGACATAGTTATTTTTATTTATTAAGATTCTGATTTTGAAGGAGACTAGTGTTCCTCTTACAGTGATTCCCTCTGGCATTGCAAAGTTATTTGTGGAGTATTAGTTGTGCCTGTTGCTGAGGGACAGGTAAAGGGACAGAAAACTGCTAATCTGTACAAGGCACATAGATGATAACCGATCAAACAAATAAATAAATCAGGGGAGGCAAGCAATTTGAAGCTCTAGCACCATAACAATCAATCCAGGATATATGTGGCTTACAAAATCATTATCAGGATTCAGGAAAGGAAATAGAATGCCTATGTTTTGAAGTCAAGAGATCTGAATTGAAAACTCATTTGTCTACTAGCCGTCCATCTATTGGTAAAAATTATGAAACTCGATGAATTTTTACAACCTCATCTGAAATTTACAAAGAGATTACAATTCTGCTCTTATAGATTTTCCCGGTAAATTAAAATATATTGATGTAAAGTTTCTGATAAGTAGTTTGAACACTAGGAACTCAGTACAAGTGCTGTTGTTATATAATCTTGTGATTGACATTTGCAAGAAAAGGGTACTACATGGCCAGCTGGGATTTCCGTGACTTAGAAAATGAGTAAAGGAGAGCCGGCGCCGTGGCTCAATAGGCTAATCCTTCACCTTGCGGCGCCGGCACACCGGGTTCTAGTCCCGGTTGGGGCGCCGGATTCTGTCCCGGTTGCCCCTCTTCCAGGCCAGCTCTCTGCTATGGCCAGGGAGTGCAGTGGAGGATGGCCCAGGTGCTTGGGCCCTGCACCCCATGGGAGACCAGGAAAAGCACCTGGCTCCTGGCTCCTGCCATCGGATCAGCGCGGTGCGCCGGCCGCAGCGCGCCGGCCGCGGCGGCCATTGGAGGGTGAACCAACGGCAAAGGAAGACCTTTCTCTCTCTCTCTCTCTCTCTCACTGTCCACTCTGCCTTCAAAAATTAAAAAAAAAAAAAGAAAATGAGTAAAGGAGGCCAATGGATGGAATGCCTGAGGGCCTTTGGTGTGTGTACTTCTTAGAGTTAGAGAAGAAAATCAATTCCTAAGGGAATCTAAATATATTTACTTTACTCATGGGCTATAATCCCATTGGCCCTTAGCAGATAATCATCTTTTAAAGAAAATGAAAGCAGAACAGTATATGAAAGTATCATGAGATGATTTGCTTGTGTGAACTTTGACAATACACTGATGCTCTGTAATTTCTCGGTTCTACACATACATCAAGTGGTACTAATAAAGATAATAACATATGCATGTCTATTTTTTAACCTGTGACATTTTAGATCAGTATGTAAATACATATGCATATATTAGTTTTTATTTGTATCACATAACCACTCTTTATAAAACAATAGTTGCTCTTGGAGAGCTGTTAGACCCTAAATTGGAATTGTATCTATTTACATTTTCAAAATGACACTTGAGAAGAAAATCAGGCTAATAATCCCCACCTTCTGTTTGTCGAGATGACGACAATAACGTGTCCAAGCAGCAGAATCCTTAATATTAATGCAAAAAAAAAGAAAAAAGGAATAACTAAAGGTAGTACTAGTGTCACTATCTTGAAACATGTTAAATACAATGCCATAATGGACACTCCATTTATATGTAGCTTGGCAGTTGGCTCACAGCTTAACTGTCATCTTGAACTCCAAATCTGGTTACAGCAGATTTATACACATGTGCACGCATTCAGTCCTCATGGAGAGTGCTATGAGCTTGTAATTTAAGGCAATAATTGGATTCATTGAGTTTTCAAGTGTAAGTTAACATTTGGTTGTTTTTAGAAGGACCTTCAGTCTATTTTTTAAGTTTTTGTTAATATAAAGATAACAGATTTCACGATTTCAGACATAAAATTATAAGATAACCATAGTTATCCCTCTTCCTCCCTCCTTCAAACCACCCTCTTATTTTCCTTTTTTTCCCTTCATTTTTTGCAATAACTTTTTTTTTTGTATTTCATAGAGTATAATGGTACTTCCCATCATACCCTCCCTTCCTCAATCCCACTCTGCCTCCTATTTTTCTTTTAATTTTTTATAATGACATACTCTCAATTTTCTTTATATGTTTTTATTTGATTTCTGTTTCTTTGTGCAAATAAATTGTGATAGCTTCAGTAATTAGAATTAAGTTACTTAGCATTTGTTTGATTTTCCACTCTTCTGTATATATTGTACCCTGTAAACTTATATCAAGAAAGCCTTATAGAGAAAAGAAGGGGGGAGGGTAAATATTTTTTGAGAACCCATAATGTGCCAGACATAGAACAAAACACTTTACAGTGATGATTTCACTTAATCTTCACAACCACTCTGTGAGATGGATGTAATTTTTGTTATTGGATAAGAGATTCCACTGAGGCCCATAGAGGCCATCTTGACCAATGGGTTGTGACAGAGCAAAGCTTTGAACATGAATTTTTGTGATTAAAAATCCCAGTCTACCCGTACTTGCTCTTCTAGAGGTTAGGGATCATAACTCTTTTTTATTTGACTTTTTAGTCATACAGAATATCTATTTCAGCTGGATCATTCAGGGCCTCAATAAATGTGTTAATGGTGACAAAACCAGATTGGGTCATACGATGCAATCACTACTAAAGTTTGGCATTGTTTTGTTGATGATGTTAGTGAGAAACCAGAGTAAAAAAAATCACTTTCTGAGTTGGATACTTATGTGGGAACTTGGCATATAGTCAGAGGATTTTTTTTAACTGGTATGCAGTAGCAATGGCCTTTCTTTCCAGCCTCCCCTCCCATAACTCTTTCATCAATCTCGTAAAACCTATCTTGACATCATCAGCAGCATAGACGGTGATTCTGATTGCTTCCTCATGATTAACATCACTCTACTGAAGGTCACTGGGGATGCCCTTTAGGTCCAGAGAATCCACTGAACAGAGGCAGACTTGGGATTACTTAGTTTTATCTCGTATCTGACTGGTCTGTAGGCTTCTGTCTGAATTTCTTGTTATTGTGGCAGAGTTAGTGTTTATTTTCAAATTGATCAACACATTAGATAGCCTCAATTGAGATTTGTTTTGAAAGATAAGATTATTTTAGAAAAAAGCTGTGAATGTCATACAATGATGATTACATGAGTACATACAGAAAAAGAATGCAAGTTTCTTTACTGATGCTGTAGAAATGTCCTGGGTTCAACTGTGCTGAAAGTCCTTTGTTTTTTTTTTTTTTTTTTTCATTATCTTTTCTTTTTTAATAGAAAACTTTTATTTAATAAATATAAATTTTGAAAGTGCAACTTTTGGATTAAGCAGTTCTTCCCCCCATATATACCCTCCCATGCGCAGACCATCCCATCTCCACCTCCCTCTCCCATCCCATCCTTCATTAAGATTCATTTTTAATTATCTTTATATACAGAAGATCAACTCTATAGTAAGTAAAGATTTCAACAGAAGAAAAATAATTTCATACTTATTAAAATTGTAATAAGGATGCATGGGAAGTGTACCTTTGCACATAACTTGCTGTTACTAGGATGAGTATGAATTCTTGCAATGTCAGTACAATTATACAGAAGGCATATATGAATACAGAGGATTATGATTACCCACAAACTTTGAAGAATTCCAACCAACACAGGCAACCTAGAGAACAGACATCGTCTCTGGCAATGGGATGAGAATATGGGGACTATTTAATCAGCAGCAGCAACAAAGAGCAAGTGAAACAGTTCAGCTTTTGTCAAACTCTTTCACCTCTGATTCTTAGTTTTCTATCTTGTCTAGTTTTATGACAAAAGTCACCAATCACATTTAACTTACAGAATTATTGAGATGTTAAATAATAACATAAAGGTAAAGCCCTTATTATGTATCCAGGCATTGATCAACAACTCATTGATGATAAATATAGCAGAAACAGCAATGCATAACTGGTAGTAATACCAACACTAACTAATTGGGACATAACATTTTTTTCTACCTATGAGTGGCCATTCTTCTACTGCTTATTCCTGAAATAATCAGAACTCAGTACAGTATTTCAACCAGAACTGAGAGAGAAGAATAAGGTGCTTACATCTATTTAATCCGATACTTCCCTACAGTAGACTCCTCTGTTAGATTGGACCCATGTTACTTACTGATGATTTACTTTACTTCTCAACCAACCTTATGAAAATATTTCCAGACATTGGTTTGCACTGTTCTTTTTAAAAAAGTTGTCTGGCACATTTATGCTCCCCAATTATTCTTTATTATACTGAGAAAGATATTTATAATATACAGACATGAGGAATTACAGGCTTAGAGGACACCAATCAACAAATTAGAAGATAGTCAAAGTGGGTTCAAAGAAAATGAGAAAATTAAAAACAAGGACATCAAACCAATGGTACCATTGGGACAATATATTAAAAACCTGTGGGTGGTTAATTTGGCAAAGAGAAATCTGAGTGAACTAAAAATCTGACTACAACTATGTAAGCTCAGTAAATTCAATTGTAGTTGATATAAATATGGAAAGAAGATTAAGGAGCAATAGAAGTTCATTGATTTTAACACAAGAAAGTGTGCTCTATTAGACAGACTTACCCAAAGACATAATGTGCTACGTGAGAAAGCAGGAAGCCTCCATCAATAAAGTTATTCAAGAAGTTAAATATGCATTGTTTATGAATCAGTCTGGAGGAAAATGGACCTATAACTGAGCAGAGGGAGAAGCACATTTTCAGTGCCAATGAACTTGAATGCAGGCCTATTTGATTTATATCTGATGAGCAGTAGCAAAATTTACCTGGAAATCATAGTAAATTCTTTTCTTTACTTTTCCAATAAGATCATTTGGAACCACATTTTTAAGTCTTAACTATAATCAAAGATTCATAGAATTCTGAATCTGGAAGGAACACTAGGGAATAACAGAGATTGGGTTCCAGAGATTTATCACCCTTGTTGTCAGGGGTAGAAAGTCGCAAAAGAAACTACTTATATTCAGGCTCTGCAAGAGAATACCTGATCTTACAAAAGATATGTGATGGAGCAGAAGATTAGCTGATCAGGTTAAGTGATGTTTGTTCATATATCATCATTGCCCAGTCTGTAATGCTTCCTCGCTTCATAGGTGAAGCTCAGAAAATGCCAGAGCATCCCACAATGACAATTCCTAAGTCATGCAAGAGAACATTAAGTGTTATCTGTAATATGCAATGAATAAGTTGCCTGTATGAAGCATTCCTGCCACCTTTTGTCCATGCCATCTTCAGTTTGTATATACCATATATGAAGAACTTGACTGGAATGTGCTAATTATACATTCCAATGGTTCTGTGATAATACCACTTACTTGACTTTTCTACTGCTACAGGCACTGTTCTAAACACTTTTTATTTAATTTTTTTTATTTATTTGAGAGGTATAGTTACAGAAAATGAGAGGGAGAGACAGAGAGAAAGGTCTTCCATCCACTGTTTCATTCCCCAAATATGGCTGCAACAGCTGGAGCTGAGCAGGTCCGGAGCCAGGAGCCAGGAGCTTCTTCCAGGTCTCCCATGCTGGTGCAGGGACCCAAGGACTTGGGCCATGTTCTACTGCTTTCCCAGGCCATAGCAGACAACTGGATAGGAAGAGGAGCAGGCGGGACTGCTGCAGAGTCCATATGGGTCACTGGCACTGCAGGCAGAGGATTAACCTACTGTGCCACAGCGCCGGCCCCTCTAAACATTTTAATATCTAAATTGCATTCATCTCAGTCTCATACCATCCTTATGAAGTACATTTCTATTTTGGTAAATCTCATTTTATGGATGAGGAAACTAGACTTAATGAAATTCAATATCTGAATCAAGGGCCATGTGAGCAGCAGAGTTCGGAAGCCTGGACTCAGAGTCCCTGATTTTAAGTGTTCAGCTATTTTGCTTCTATGAGATGTTTGTTCAGCTAACAAAGAAACTAGTGTCAGAGCCTCTTTAAAATATGTTAATGGAGCCTGGATGTTCCACAGGGTTTTTTCTGCATATTCCAGTATTGTGCTAACATTATAGCACCTAAGCTATCAAGGGGAGAGATGTCTACCTATCACCTAGAAGAAGCTATTGATCATTACTGAAACAGTTTTATGAAGAACAGAGGGAAAAAATCCCAGGCTCTTCAAGCCAAATAAAGGGTTCATTCACACAGAAATAAGACAAATGACGCTAAAGTCAATCCTAGAATTCTTTTTAGAAATAACGAAAGAAGATGTTGGCAGAATGGAGTGTACCCTTTCTCCTTTTAGCATTCATGCATTTCCTTCAGAAGAAGTCTTTTTGCCCTGCTGCGCTGGGAAAACTATATTTCTAAAGTTCTTAAAAGAAATTAGCAAAATAAGCAGTTCACAATAAAAACTTTCCTTTAGAAAAGGCACATGCTTTAACCACAGCATTCCTCCAAATTGTATGCAACATGATAATTACAAAGAACCCCAGGTTTTGTTAAGTATAGGTTTTTAATGAAAGAAACATAGTCATAAGACTAACTGCAGCTGTTGAAGAAAAATAAAAATAAAAAATTGAAATGATAGGGTGGACTGGAAAAGAGAGAGAAATAAATCTGCTTGCAATAAGATTTGTGGATTTGTGCCAGCGAAGTCAAAAGGAGGCAAGTTCCCAATCCAGTGTTTCCCCCTAGCGTGAGGACAGCATGTGAGTAGCAGGCTTATGAACACGGGGACTTTTGCTTCCCAACAATGCCAATGCCACTGGCAAGTCAAAGTCAAAGGTGCCTTACGCCTGAAATAAGGAAACATGCCTCCTTTAAATGGCTTCAAGGTTATGAGAAGTTCAGCATGCAATTACAATAAGAATCATAACAGAATTATTCAGATGTGGGTGTCCTTAGAGAAACACCTAACCAACCTGAAAAACACAGGGATCTGTTTTCTAGCTTTGGTGTGAAAGAAGCCTTCGTTTGGCTTTTAGAGCCCAGGCATTAGATCTCTTTTTGCTTTTACCAGATATTTTGATACTGGTCAGCAACTGCTTTCCAGTGGTTTGTAGACATCTCTCTGATAGCTAAGATGGGGTAAGGATAGTACAACACTGGAATACTCGGGAAAATCCTACAGGAACTTCTAAGGATCTGTGTTTTTAGGGAAATATTAAAAGGATAAAAGTGATACAAAAAGGGCAGAGGTGTTTACTAGAAATTACCTTGTGGGTTATATGTAAGGGTACTTTTATAAATTTGTGGGAAAAAATGAAATTAAAGATTAATTTATTTTGGTGCTGTTTTGAAATACATGTACAAGGGGTCTTCATTATAATATTATATTATAATGACTATTATTAATAATACTATGAAAAACTATGTGTGGATTTCAAAAATGTTTGTAATAAAATAAATTGATCTTTTAATTTCATTTCCATGTTTTTGATGTACTCTCTCATATGTGATCCAGGAGAATCTCCCATTTCTTTCTCATGATTTTAACTATGTTAGTGCCATCTATAAATTCTGAAATAGACTTTTCCCATTTTTCTTATCTCAAAGGTTTTTTTTTTTTTTCTTTCAAGATGCTAACCATTGCCACAAACTTCTTGTTCATGGATACAATCATTTCTTTCTTATCACTAGAAGGTCAGCTTGGTGAGAGCTAGCACTTTATCTATCCTGTTGATTACAAATGCCAAACACCATGAATAACACCTAATGTATAGGAGGTTTTAGATAATATTGTATTTTATTTTTTGTGTGCCTTAACACTTTATTGAGTAGAAATTCTCATAAGAGAAAATCAGTCATTTCAAAGAGCACAATTCAGTTGTGTTTCGTGTGCTCACAATGGTGCAGTCACCATTTCTGTCTTGTCCCAGAACGTTTTCTTTTTTTTTTTTTTCACCAGTAGGAAGCCAAGACCCTGTTCCCACCTCTGACAGTCACCGGCTATGCCTGTGTATGTGAATTTCCCATTCTTGGGAATTTCTTGTGAGTAAGACCACACAGTAAGTGGCCTGTGTCTGGCTCAGTCAGTTAGATAATTTTTTAAATGAATGAGTGTAACTCCCAAGAAAGGCATCTCTTGGGAGTTTCATCAAGTAATGAGTCTTTGGATTCTAGAAAGAGGAGGATTATATGGTAAGAGATTGAGTCCTTGATGAATCTGGAGTCAACAAATGAGCTACAGAGTCAGAGACAAGGAAGAAGCTCAGGGATGAGACAGTGGGGAAAAAGGTCATGGAAGGGACTTAGAGTAAGGCTGATCTTTTGCTTTAACCTCCTCCTCTGGTCAGTTATTTATGAAATATTTATTGCTATATGTTACATATTACACAATTGTGTGAAAATGACAATCCCTGAACACTCTAGTCAAGGAACATGTGTTTTAGTAAGAAAAAAAAAAATGGATAGCAGGAAAATTGCATCACAGAGAGAGATGGCAAGAACAATTGTTGGGGAGCACTCCTATCCAGATCATCAAAGTTTCCCAAAATCTAGCTTGCAGGGAAGGCCTTTGGGCATAGTCTAAGATCCAGCTGAAAAAGAGAGGAATTTGAGGCTGGTGTTGTGGCTTAACGGGTTAAGCCATCACCTGCAATGCTGGCATCCCATATTCGTGCCTGTTCAAGTCCCAGCAGCTCCATTTCTGATCCAGCTCCTTGCTAATACAACAGAAAATGGCCAAAGTCCTTGGACCCTTGCACCCCCATGGGAGACCCAGATGAAGTTCCTGTCTCCTGGTTTTGCCAGCCTTGGCCATTTCATTTGAGGAATGAACCAGCCAATGGAAGATCTCTCTCTCTCTCTCTGTATTTCTCCCTGTCTCTCTCTCTCTAAATCTACCTTTCAAGTAGTTACATCTTTAAAAAAAAAAAAAGAGAGAGAGAGAGAGAGAGAAATTATGTGTCTAATTGTGGGGAATTAGGAATTCCAGACCTGTGAAACAAGAAGTACCATTTTATTTATTTATTTATGAAATGCTTGGAAATAGGCTAGGGTAAGTTGGCAGGCTTTCTTTTCTTTTTTTTCTTTAAGACTTATTTTGATTTATTTGAAAGGCAGAGTGACAGGGAGCGAGAGGGAAAGAGATGGATACAGAGACAGAGATCTTTCACACATTGGTTTATTCACTAACTGGCTAAAGCAGTTGGGCCTGGGCTAGACCAAAGCCAGGAGCCAGGAAATCCATCTGGATCTTCCACATGGTTGCAGAGGTCCAGGTACTTGGACCATCTTATGCTTCCTTCAGGCGCATTAACAGGGAGCTGGATTAGAAGTCAAGGATTTGGGATTCAAGCCAGTGCTCTGATGAGAGATCCAGTGTCACTGGTGGCAGCTTAATCACTGCACCACAACATGGGCTCCACTGGCAGCCTTTCTATAGTCTAGAGCTATATTCTACAATATGGTAGCCATTACTTGCATTCAGAAGTTATAATAAAACTTAAATTAATTCATTAAATCAAATTGAATTAAAACTTCTGCTCATTTCATATGCTTGGGTGCCATCTGGGACTAGTGGCCATCATATGGGGCAGCACAATTATAGACCATTGTCATCATGGAAAGAAGTGTTACCTATAATCTGCCTTCCTTTCCATGCCCAAGGTCAGATGATCAATTTCCTATGACTCACAGTACTCAGTTCATTGGTTCATTCATTGACTCAAGCAACAGTTAAGTAGCTATTATGCAGTAGTTACTGCTCTATGACTTGGAGACTGACACATGGATATGAAAGACAAATGTTAGGCAGAGTCCTTAAGCTGTTATTTCAGATGTCCATACCCCCCTGTGCTGTACCTGTGTTTGAGTTCTGGACACCCTGGGAGGTAGCAGGTGATAGCTCATGTACTTGGATCCCCATCACCTGCATGGGAGACCCAGATTTAGTTGCAGACTCTTGGCCTCTGTCTTGCCCAGCCCTGGCTGTTGAATCATTTGGAGAATGAACCAGTACATGGGAGATTTCTCTCTCTCTATTTCTCTCTGTCTCCCTGACTTTTAAATACATAAATGATGAATGTGGCCTTTCCGATAGCTGCTCTTATGGAGTATACATACTGCTGGGGAAACTAATAAATAAATAGACACATCTAGACATGATATAACTTCCTGTAATGACACAGAGTTTAACAAGTTTAAAATGTTGTTAGACAAATTAGTTTGATTGGCACCATTTCATGTTTTGTTCTCTTCTCCCTAGGGTGCCACCAGCAGCCTCAGAAGTAAAATCTTTATCTTTTGTTCTACTTCTACAATTTCATTTCTTCCACAGGACTGGTCTGAGTAGTATACATTTCTCCTTAATAACCATAATGATCCTATTTCTAATCCAAATAAGAAGGCAAGTGATCTTAAAAAGCTTTTATTTTGATTTTTGTGTTGGTGAATATATTGATAGAAAATATCACAAAGAGAAGTAAATTAACACACAAGTAGCTAACTCTGCTTCGTCCTTACTGACATGCCTATGTAGATGATCTTGGAAAATCTAGGGATCCTTTGTCTTTACTGGGTTCTCTGCCACTTTTCTATTCTGAACTGGGAAACCAACATCCACATGTTTCAGTATCTAAATGTAGATAAGTTCCAGAAAATATGCAATTTTGTCAATTATATAATCGTAAGGTTAGCTAGGAGGGAGAGAAGAGAGTGTTACACAGCACAGTCTCTGGTTAGATAACATCACCTTGCTTTACTGTGACCTTTTTGTTTACAGACAAATTATCATGTGACATTCTTAGCTTAAAACTCTAATACTGTTCATATTCTAAGAGTATGCATGTTTCAGATATTGTCATGTAAACAGATATTTAGAATTTCACAATTATTCTCTCATTTTGTGAAAATACAGTATCATTACATAACACATTGTAACAGTTTTTTCAATCATAGAACCACTCAAAATTATAATTCACCATTTGGTTTAGCAGGAAAAAAACATAGGATATTCAGTCAGTTCCCAAACGAGGCTCACTCTAAGCCTCGTTTACCAGGCATGATAGAGAGAGCCTGACTGCTATTTCTGTTTATGTCCACTGGTAGTTAAGCACAGTTGATGTTTATTTGCTTAAGCAAGATTGGGCTTTCCTTTCGAACTTGGCAACAACTGCAATATAATATTGCAATCGGAAGGAATCTGTTTTTCTCCTAATGCACAAAATTTTCTCATTACTTTAACTTAGAAGGTTAGAACTAGGAGTAAAACCAATTCTTTATCATTTGTGTCTTTTTAGAATAGTAACTGAGACCCAGTGAAATTCAGTAACTTGACCAAAATGCCATTTACTTTTGACCTTTTGTAAGAAGATTGAGCAACCAATCCATCCTGCAGCTTTCGTTATTAGGATCCTTCCTTCCTTCCTTCCTTCTTTCCTTCCTTCCAATATTTATTTAATTATTGTAAAGGTAAAATGATTTGGGGGAGGGGGATTGTTCATCTATTGACTCATTCCCCAAATGGCCACAACAGTCAGGACTGAGCCAGGCTGAAGCCAGGAGTCAGGAGCTTCTTCTGGGTCTCCTAGATGGGTGCAGGAGACCAAGCAGGTCATCTTTCAGTGCTTTCCCAGGTGCATTAGCAGGAAGTTCGATTAGAAGTAGAGCACCTGGGACTCGAACCAGCATCCATATGGGATATTGGTATTGCAGGCAGTGGCTTAACCTGCTACACCAGGTTAAGCCCCAGAACATTCTTTGATTCAAAGTCCAGTTATCTGCTTGATCACAATTTTGTCATGATCATCTCTCAGAATGGAACCAAAAAGAAAAAAGAGAGAGGGAGAGGGAGAAAATTCAAAATGCCAATGTAAAAATATTGCTTTCAGTAGGTATGGGAAGGCTTCTGGCATTTACACTTTTATTTGCATCAAATTGTGCCTCTGTTCCTCCATCAGGAAATAGACAAGAACTTACTGTGTTCAGCCAGTGTTAACTACTCAGTTCAGCAGGTTACGGCCACAAGCAGCTCATCAGTGGCTAGAATCCATGAGTTCTGCCGCCTGGAAGGAGGGAAAGTTCTTCCTACACTCAACCTAATTTTTTAAAATAACATTCTAAGCTGAGTTTACAGTGAAATTTCTGAGAAATGGGAGTACAGACCAGGAATAAGACTGCTTAGTATTATCACACATGGTGAGGTTTAAAAATATGTGGTACAAAGACAGTTTCAGTAACACCTTAATGAGAAATATATATGTGTATGATTAAGTGGTTGAAATATATATATATGTATATAGATAATTAGATTTTAATTATACATGCATATATATATATATAAGTTATTTACTCACTGTTGTCTTATCCATGCATTCGCTCTTTCATAAATAGTAAATATAATCATAGTAATAATAGTAATAGCTGAATAGGGTCACCTCAGGCCTTATTCAAGTTGCTTAAAGACCCTACTATGTGTCAGTGCTCTTCCAGGCAACTCACAATGAAGGAGTAGATGGTTCCGCTTAGAGGTATGTCCATGAGGATGAAGTACATTGCCACGCAGTCCTTCAAAGTGTTTCAACAAGGAAGCTGCAGAGTTTTCTTGAAAATGTGGATGTTTGAATAATTTAGGGAGATTGTTGGTAATGAGAACACACAGAGCTACAGATCCAGACTGCAGCTGAGGACACAGCTCCTCTCACTGAGCTGGATTTCAAGTGACTGGGAGGGAGGAAGGGCTCTCTAACTGTGCAATTATTTACTTTTGGATGCTATGCATCTAACTTCCCCAAATATGTACTATTTATATCAATATTTTGCAAAATAAGCTTTAGTACCTATAAATTATTCTCTCTCATTCATTTATAAGAGGACATCTGCAAATTCCTAGAGATTAGGATTGCTAAAGTATTTTTATAGAGCATTTTGGAAGTTTGCTAAAGCTAAATGATCACATCTGCAAGCAACCTAGCAATGTGATGTCATTGGTTTTCATCTATAAAGTGATGCTGCGTGGAGCCAGCGCTGTGGCACAATGGGTTAAAGCCCTGGCCCAAATCGCCGGCATCCCAAATGGGCATCAATTCTAGTCCTGGCTGCTCCTCTTCCGATCCAGCTCTCTGCTATGGCCTGGGAAAGCAGTAGAAGATGGGCCATGTCCTTGGGCTCCTGCACCCATGTGGGACACCCAGAAGAAGCTCCTGGCTCCTAGCTTAGGATCTGCACAGCTCCGGCTGTTGTGGCCAACCGGGGAGTGAACCAGCGGATGGAAGACCTCTCTCTCTGTCTCTACATCTCTCTGTAACTCTGTCTTTCAAATAAATAAAATAAATCTTTAAAAAAAATAAAGTGATGCTGTGTATCTGTAGCTGCTATTATATGATGTCCTTCAAATCTGGATTTATTACAATAGCACTTTCTTTAATATTGTTTTTCTTTTGGGGCCTGTGCCATGGCTTACTTTGTTAATCCTCCACCTGTGGCGCCAGCATCCCATATGGGCGCCGGGTTCTAGTCCTGGTTGCTCCTCTTCCAGTCCAGCTCTCTGCTGTGGCCTGGGAGGGCAGTAGAGGATGTCCCAAGTGTTTGGGCTCCTGTACCCGGATGGGAGACCAGGAAGAAGTACCTGGTTCCTGGCTTTGGATCGGCGCAGCGCCAGCGTAGCAGCCATTTGGGGAGTGAACCAACAGAAGGAAGATCTTTCTCTCTGTTTCTCTCTCTCACTGTCTATAACTCTACCCGTCAAATAATATATATATATATATGTATTGTTTTTCTTTTTTAAAAAAGATTCATTTATTTTAAAGACAGAGTTACAGAGGGAGATAGCGACAGAGAGGTCTTCTATCCGCTGGTTCACTCCCCAAATGGCTGCAACAGCTGGAGCTGGGCCAATCCGAAGCCAGGAGCCAGGAACTTCTTCCAGATCTCCCATGTGGGTGCAGGTGCCCAAGGACTTGGGCCATCCTCCACTGCTTTCCTAGGCCGCAGCATAGAGTGGGACGCTGGCGCTGCAGATGGAGGCTTAGCCTATTATGCCACAGAGCTGGCCTCTAAGTTTATTTTTTTTATTTAAGTTTATTTTATTTATTTAAAAGGCAGAGTAACAAATCGAGGGAGAGAGAGAGAGAGAAAGAGAGAGAGAGAGAGAGAAAGAGAAAGAAAGAGAAAGAGAAAGAGAAAGAGAAAGAGAAAGAGAAAGAGAAAGAGAAAGAGAAAGAGAAAGAGAAAGAGAAAGAGAAAGAGAAAGAGAAAGAGAAAGAGGACAAAGAAATCCTACATACTCTGGTTCATTCCTCAAATACCCGCAATAGCCAGGATTGGCCAGACCAAAGGCAGGAGCAAGGAAATCTGTCCAGGTCACCCATGTGGGTAGCAGAGACTCAAGCTCTTGAGTCATAATCAGCTGCCCTCCAGGCAAATTAGCAAGAAGCTGAATGGGAAGGCAAAGGTAGGAGTGAGACCCCACGCATTCAGATATGGGATGTAGCGTCCCAAGCGTTGGCTTACAGTGCTGCTCCACAAAGCTTCCCCGCATTCATGGCTTATTTTCTGCTTTGTCACAAGGAAGTTGGGGCATTTTTAGAGTCCACATGGTACAGTGTATTGAAGTAAGAGGAATGGAATTCACAACTTGCTAGATAGATGGCTAGCTTTGATTTTCACTCTTTTGATATGTTGTGTACTTAAAATATGATAGCACTTTAAAGATTAGTGGAAAATGCTTTTAAAAATTGGTTTATAATGCTTTTAAAAGAAAGGCTTGCTAATTTGATGGGAAGGATGGAATGTGCTACCTTGGGAATTACTGAGCACCTTTTACTTGAGTCGTCTTTACACTATACATAGAATAGCAGTTTTTTCATGATTTTTTTGAAGTACTAGTGTATATTTTATGTAACAATGTCCACAATATATACATATGCAAACATATTTTTTATATAAATACACAAGCATATTCATGTACTGGTAATTATATTTATATATCATATGATACCATTTATTTTACAATGAATAAATATATATAATATAAAATAGTGATTTATTCTAACAAACGCTGTGCATAGGTTGTCAGATTTAACCAAAACAATATAAAACATTCCAGAACATGCAGTTAAAGTTGAACTTAAATAAATGGTTGAGATATTTTTAGTATGAGCATGTCCCATACAATATTTGGAACATCCTTATATTAAAATAATTTATTGCTTCTCTGAAATTCAAATTTAGCTTATGTTCTCTATTACACCCAGTGACTGTAGTCATGATGAGTCATTTGAGAGAACTCTTAAAGCAACTCATAATAGTTTTATTTCTTTCTCCTTGGATATTATTATATACTATCAAAATAATGTAGAGTTTCTGAGTACAGTCTCTGTAGGTTAACATTTTGGATTCAAATCTTCATCTTCTCTATTATCACCCATTAGAATATAGAAAATTTACCAAAACTCTCAATGTTTCAATATTTTAATGCTTTGAATGTAAATAGTAATAATACTGACCTAATAGGGTATGTAAATTAAATATGTTAGTTAATATATGGCATAATGTTTAGAAACTTTCTTTAACATATGAGCTCTTATTAGTATGTCTCCCCAACACCTTGTCTAGTTTTTAGAACACAATATACACATAACCAACGTTTAATAGAGAGAGAGAGAGAAAGCATAAGAAGGAGGGAGGGGAGAGAAAGAGGGAAGAGCACAAAGGAAGGCAGAAGAGAAAAGATTCTCCTTGAATACCAAAAAGCAATAGAGAAAACAGATGTCCATTCAGTTATAAAGAGCAAACGTAGTTTGTCACAAGCAGGTAAATAAGGTTCTAGAAATGATTGGCAAGTTGTTTTCTGTTTTTATTATTTTTCTCCAAAGAGAACTATCATCAAAGTTGAGAAAAAAAAGAAAAAAAAACCTGCCAAGCTTTCTCCCTAATCAATACATTTGGAAAAGCATCCATCTCTCTGTTTCTGTGAAAACAGCGAAAAGATGTGCAGTGGTGACACATTTCAGGAAAACATGTGAGGAGGATTGTTTCCTACAATTTCACAGTGGGACTTTCGGGAAGCGGAGTCTATTCAGTAATTAAATAGCTTGTCACCCTCACATGTTGGCAGATCCATGGGGATGTCACTTGAGGGGATTTGATGATTGCTCTCCCATGGGAGTGTTTTTCTTTGGGCAATGTGAAGCTGTACTTAAAGAGGTCATTTGCTCCACAGATTCCATGAGCGATTACAGCAGTGACAGGCTTTCTTGTTATTGTTAAGACATGTGACACACCTTTCATTTATTCATATACCAAGCCACGCTGGATTTGTTCTATGAGTGTGGTTATATTTTAAATTGTAGAACCGTGATTTCAGAGACTCTTTTTTAAAAAAAAAAAAACATATTTAAAAATAATTGAATGGAAACTAATGCTGTTTTTATAATCTATAAATCAGCCACTAGTCATATATTATTTTTTAAAGATTTATTTAATTATTTGAAAGAGTTATAGAGCGGGGGTGGGGGGAGATCTTCCATCTGCTAGTTTACTCCGTAAATGGCCTCAAATCCGGGGCTTGGCCAGGCTGAGGTCAGGAGGCTGGAACTCCATCTGGGTCCCCATGTGGGTGGCAGAGGCTGAAGCACTTGGACCACGTTCTGCTGCTTTCCAGGTGCGTTAGTAGGGAGCTGATCTAGAAGTGGAAAAGCCGGGATTTGAACTAGCGCTCATGTGGGATGCTGAAGTAGTAGGTGGTGACTTAACCCATGGCCAGTCCCTGTTTCTATGTAGTATTCACATTGTCTGCAGGACAAAAGTAAGGTCTTCCTGGTCACTTTGGACACCCAAGAAATGATTCAAGTCTCTTACTGGTAAGTGTAAACAGATACATAGGAAAAGGTCAGGTTTTCTTTCCTGAAGGCAGAAGTGTGGTAGGGAAACATCTCTCACTTCTCATGTCATCCATTCTACTGGATAGGGGAATACTAGATAGGAGTGGTATTGCCAGTGGGTTGGTGGTGGACTCAAAAATACCAGGCATCAGTATAAGCTCTGGAATTTAGCACTTCACATTTACATGTGAAGGAAACAAGGCAGAAAAATATTTACCCGTTCTCTGCCTTGTTTCCTTCACATGTAAAAAGGTGATTTAAAATGTTGTTACTGCAAGAGTGCATTGTGAAAATAAATGTTTTTCCATGCACTTAATATAAAGTCTTGTACAAAATAAACACAAATATCGACACGAGGTTCGTGGCATAGTGGATTAAGTTGCCACCTGCAACACCACATAGGAGCCAATTTGTGTCCTGGCTGTTTCACTTCTGATCTCACTCCTTGCT
Source organism: Oryctolagus cuniculus (assembly GCF_964237555.1). NCBI lineage: Eukaryota > Metazoa > Chordata > Mammalia > Lagomorpha > Leporidae > Oryctolagus > Oryctolagus cuniculus. The sequence continues at coordinate 47,502,880 of NC_091449.1, forward strand.
AATGCTATTGGGAAAGTAATGGAAGCACTTAGACCATCTTCCACTACTTTCCCACATGGGAAAGCCAGAAGAAGCTCCTGCCTCCTGGCTCCAGATCGGCCCAGCTCTGGCCATTGCGGCCATTTGGAGAGTGAACCAGCAGATAGAAGGTGTCTCTGTGTCTCTCACTCTCTCTCTCTGTAACTCTGTCAAATACATAAGTAAAATTTTAAAAAAAAAACAAGTGAGCAACCAGGAGCCACAGATGGCAGCTTACCTGCTACACCACAACATCAGCCCAGGAAAGGATAACCTTTGATTGTCCCAAGAATCTAGCTGTAACCAGTCATGACTGCAGCCAGGACAAAGGAAGATATGCAAATATGCAAAAATTAACTGAAAATGAAACTTGCCCTAATTTTAATTCTAAGATTGCCACCCCTGAATTAGCAGGAAACTGGATCAGAAACAGAGTAGTGGGACTTGAACCCTCACTCAGACATTGGATGTGAGTATTGAAAGCGGTAGCTTAGCCTGCTGAGGCAATACCAGACCCTCAGCCTAGATTTTATACATTGTGAGTTGATCATTAACTTTAGAGCATAAATTTTCTGATCAGACCACCCGACAACTTCTTCTTATACCTTTGAAGCACATGAGGGTATTAATTTCAATTAACTTGAACAACAGAAAATAAAGAAGTATATCCTGACATTTTCATTAGTAAGATAATGAAAACAATAAACTGAGTTGCCTTTCTTTCTGTCAAGGACAATACTTGGAAAAACAATGTAGTTATGTTAGGAAACTGATGATATTTATAACCTCAGCTACTTATAGATTGTCTTCATTATAATTTTATCCCCAATTATCCTAAATTAGATAATGTTTAAAAATTTAAACTGAAGTCTCATTATTGTGGAGACAGGGAGGATATGAATCCTTTATCCATAATGAAAACTATGATAGCTTTGAGAATTATCTTTTTTTAAATAAAGATTTAACTTCTTAATTTGAAAAGCAGAGTTGTAGAGAGAGAAGGAGAGACAGAGAGACAGAAAGAGAGAAAGAGCTCTTCCATCTGCTGGTTCACACTCCAAATGACCACAATGGCCAGGGCTGGACTATGCCAAAGCCAAGAGACAGGAGCTTCTTCCAGGTCTCCCACGTGGGTGCAGGGGCCCAAACACTTGAGCTATCTTCAGTTGCTTTCTCAGGCCATAGCAGGGAGCTGGATGGGAAGTAGAGTAGACAGGACTTGAACTGGTGCCCATGTAGGATGCCAGGATCACAGGAAGCAGCTTAACCCGTTACATCTCAGCGCCAGTCCCAAAAATTATCTTTGTTCAAGTGCACTGCACTGTTTCTTCCACCCCATGAATATAAACAATGCACATTTTAGTGAATATATACTTAGTGTAAGATAGCTACTTCACTAAAATATGTAAATTTTCCCACTATTTTATTTACTTATTTATTTGAAAGGCAGTGTCACAGAGAGAGAGACAGAGAGAAGTCTTCCATCTGCTGGTTCATTCCTCAAATGGCCGCAGCAAGGCCAGGCAGTTGCCAATAGTCAGGGGCTTCATTTGGGTCTCCCATGTCACACAGAGACCCAAGCAGTTTGAGCCTTCTGCTGCTGCTTTTGCAGTCACACGAGCAGACAGCTGGGTCAGAAGTGGAGCAGCCAGGGCCAGCATTGCAGACAGTAACTTCACCTGCCACAAATCAGCTCCCCCACTGTTTTTTTAATTTTTGCTATTTAACTATTTGACTCACCAATTTTTTATGTAAAAGTTACAAATAGAAGATGGCAAACTTTTACTATTAAGTAACTATCACATGCTCATTTGGAGGTAGACAGAGGTTAAGGTGCCACAGGACGCGCACAGCACGTGCCAGAGTGCCTGTGTTAAATGCCACCTCCACTTTCAGCTCGAACTCCAGATTCTGGCTGATGCATACCCTGGGAGGTAGCAGATGATGGCTCAAGTGCTTGAGTTCCTGCCATACATGTGTGAAATCCAGATCAAGGTCAGGGCTCCTACCTTCAGCCCAGCTCTGAATACTTCAGGGCAGTGACACAGATGATCAAGATCTCAGTCTGTCTGTCTGTCTCTGCCACTGCCTCTCTCACTCTCTCTCTATCATTGAAATAATGAAGTGATAAATTTAAAAATTTTAATAGCATGTTTGGGAGGAAAAACAAAAAATGTGTCTAAGAATTATATCAAAGTGATAAAATTTCATTTCACTCTGGTATTTATAATTTTTAAATATGGTTATTTTTAAAATGTATTGATCTTCCAAATAAGGATATTAACTAAAATTGACAATAAGTATATGTATTATATTTACTATTTATCAGTATGTGAAAGTTTATTTTATATGCAATAAATTTTCATCAATTTACTATATTAAACAGTTTCCTTTTAACATCTACCATGATCCTATTTTTAAGTACATATGGTTTTTTTAAAGATTTATTTATTTATCTGAAAGACAGAGTTACAGAGAGGTAGAGGCAGAGAGAGAGAAGTCTTCCATCTCCTGGTTCATTCCCCCAAATGGTTGCAATTCTTCATTTTTTTTTTTACTTGAAAGATACAGAGATTGAGAGAGACAGACAGAGAAATCATCCATCAGTAGATTCACTCCCCAAATCGCCAGGCCAAAGCCAGGAGCTAGGAACACCATCCAGGTCTCCCAGATGGGTGGCTTGGTTCCAAGCACTTGGAACATCACCTACTACCTTCCAGGCATACGTTAGCAGAAAGTTGGAACAGAAGCTTAAGAGCTGTAACTTGGACTGGGCACTCAGATGTGGAATGCAAACATGTCAAGTAGCTACCTATTGCTGCCCCACACATCTGTCCCTGTATATTTCTATTCAATCTTTTTTTAAAAGATTTTATTATTTATTTGTGAGGTACAGCTACAGTCAGAGAGAGGGAGAGACAGAGAGAAAGGTGTTTTATCTGTTGGTTCACTCTCCAAATGGCTGCAATGGCAGGAGCTGATCTGATCTGAAGCCAGGAGCCTCTTCCAGGTCTCCCCCGTGGATGCAAGGTCCCAAGCATTTGGGCCATCTTCCACTGCTTTCCCAGTAGCATCAGCAGGGAGCTAGATTGCTGGATCAGAAAAGGAGCAGCCAGGATACAAACTGGCGCCCATATGGGATGCTGGTACTGCAGGAAGCGGCTTTACCCTCTCCACCACAGCACTGGCCCCCATGTTCTCTTTGGTTGCCATTTACTTACCTCTTCAGAGGTTAGAAGATAATTTACACATTTTGATTGTATTATTTTAATATTTGTATTGATTTGAAAGGCAGACACACACACACACACAGAGAGAGAGAGAGAGAGAGGTATAAATAGAAAAAAGAGAGAACTCTCATTCCCTGGTTCACTCATCAGATGCTGGTAAAATGCTAGGCCAACCTGAAATCAGGAACCCAGAACTCCATCCAGGTCTCCCAAGGGGATGGCAGAGATCCACCAGGACTGTCTCCCAGTGTCTGCATTAACAAGAACCTGGACTCAGGAGCCAGAGCTGGGGGTCTAACCCAGGTGTTCAGCTGTGAGACAAGGGTGTCTTATCAGCTAAACCAAATGCCCACCTTTTAAGTTTAACGGTAATGCTGATTATCTTTGTAATTTTTCCAAACAGTCGTCAAAGTTAGTTTTCTTAATTTTCAAAATTAATGTTTAAATTTATATTTGGTCTTCTTCAATGCAAATTGAGTAACTTAAGCAATGGGGGCAATACAACACAGGCTTAATCAAGCAGACATGGGAATAAGAACTGTGTTTTGACCAAACCTCTGCTAATTTCACCTTGATGAATCACCTATGGTTTTGCTAACTTTTTATATTTGAATACTATAGATAAATCCATGTAGTTTACAAGGATATTGAAAGCAAGAAGTATATAAACATATTAATACACAAAGTAACATATCCAATGCTCTTATTTTTCAAAACTCTTAATGAATATTCTTTGTTATGATTTTAAAATCATCATATTTAACATCATCACATCTTTTTCTTCCCCTTCTTTTAGATATACTTTAATTGCAAAAGCATTTATCAAGGGTTTAATAGCAGTTTTATGCTTCTGTTTAATTTGTAACCTTGAAAACTTTATTTTTCACTATTTTTAATTCTCTATTTTTCTATTATTAATATTTGCTTTCCTCCACATCCTTGAAGAGCCTATTTTCTCATATATCCATACAAATCAAAACTGTGCAATAATAATTATTTGAAATCATAAGTATAATGAAATTTCTTTTCAATCAAGCTTCTTTTTTCCTCTGCTTTCAAATACATGACATTCATAGCATTAGATGATTATATACCCATGTTGGTCGAATTTTCAACATTCTCCTAAAAATTACAAAATGATTTTTTTCTTATCTTTTTATTTTCCTTATTAAATCTGGGCATTGTAAGAAAGTGGGTAAATATAAAATACTATATTCCTTCCTTTTCATAATTTATTTAACAGAAAATTGATCACTTAAGACAAAAAGCATAACCATGAAGTTGGGGTGTAGAAGGATATGAAACTAAGGGAGGTGGGACAGAGTGAAATCCTACCTTTGTAAGTGTTACAGTCGAGAAGTGTGAGCCAGGAAGTGGGAAGTGTGAGGACGAAGTGCAAAGCTGAGAAGGTAGGAGAGGCTCTGATGATTTTCAGATGCTTTATTGTTCCGCCAATATAGGAAATGAACTGGTCACTAACATTGTTTTCTTTTTAGAGAATCCAAGGAAACCATTAAAAAAGCAACAGAGGGAAAATATCAGAAGAGACAAAATGATAACTTTTGGTTGGATTGCACTCAGACAGACCAATGATTTCATTAAAAGCAACTGAACTTAAAGACAAACATTGCCAGACTGAAAAACAAAAGGCAGGATTCAACAGCTTGCTGTCTACAGGGGTGCATTTTATCTTGAACTATGCAGATGAGGTTCAAGAAAAAGAATGAAAAAATATAACATAGAAGAAACAGTAAGCATAAAAAGCAAACCAGGCATGACATTTTAATAAAAGATAAAGTAGACCTCATGACAGAATATTTACAGAGGAAAAGAGGAAAATTGTATAATGATACAAGAAGCAATTCACCAGCAAGACGTGACAATTTAAAACAGCTCTTTACCTGACAAAAGGTAACGAGATTTCACAAAGCAAGGTAGGCACTTGGTGCACTTGTTAAGACACTGTGTGGGATGCCTACATCCCATAACAGAGTGCCTGGGTTTGAGTTTTGGCTCCACTTCTGATTTCAGCTTCCTGCTGTTGTGCGTCCTGGGAGACAATGGGTGATGGTTTGTCGCTTCAGTATGGCCTAGCCCTGGCTGTTGTAGTTATTTGAGGACCAGAGAGCAGAAGGTACTGTGAAACTTCTCTCTGTTTCCCTCTTCTCTGCCTTGCAAATAAGAGAAAGTTAAAAATATCACTAACTAAACTCTCACAACCAAAATAAATTTTCCAAGTTACCGAGATATTATAATGACCTTGATTCAATAATGAAGGTAACTTACTGAAGAAAAAACATTAAATGCATTAGAGAACTAAGCTTTACCAATCTCCATGACCTAATGGCACACCCATCTCAAAGTACATAGAATGCACGTGCTTTCTCAATGCCCAGTGGAATCTCTTCAAGATTAACCATAAGCTTGACCATGAAATAAATCTCAATAAATTTCAAAAGTTTGAAGTCTTATAGAGAATGTGTTCCAAAAGTGCAAATTATAAATTAATAACACTAAAATTTCTACAAAATTTTAAAATATTTACGAATCAAATAAATGTCTAGGTGACCCATATGTCAAACAATTTGCAGATAAAATATGGCAATATTTTTAATTAAATTAAAATTTAAAAAGCAAGTATAAAAATCTATAAACTGTAACCACAGAACTGTTTAGAAGGAAGTTATAGCTTCAAATGACTATATTATAGATGAATACATATTTAAAATAGTGACATACTTTCTTTTTAAAATTTCTCCCTAAAGAAACCTTTATTTAATAAATACAAACTTCATGCATTTCATAAATACAACTTCAGGAACATAGTTATTTTTCCCACCATACCCACCCTCCCACCCACACTACCACTCCTCTTCTTCCTCCCTCTCCTATTCTCAGTCTTATTTTTTACTTTAAGAATTCCAAAGAACAGAAAGTAGACTGAAAACAGTGAAATGAGAGAAGGAATAAAGAACAAAAATCAATTCCATAAAAAACAGTATTTTAAAAATTAAAAATGCCAAAAGCATTTAAGCATTTTAAATAATTCTGAATTAATCAACATTCAGCAAGAAAATTGAAGAACAAATTATAAATATCAGCAATGAAAGTAAGGTTATTATTCTGATGCTATGACATAAAGGATAGTAGAGAATTGTTATAAACCATTTTATGGTAATACATTTTACAAGGTAGAGAGGAGAAATTTCTAAAAGATAAGTCATCAAAATTGATGGCAGAAGAAATAGAAGGTCTTAATGACCTAAAAATGTTCTATGAATCAAATTTGTTTGAACAAAATTACAAGTAAATATGAATGAATTTGTGTATTTCAAAAAAAGTCATATCATCTAACTCATTTTTTTCATAAAGGAGTGAACACTTCTCCACCATTTTATGAAGCCAGCATTATCCCTGCACATAGAGTCTGACAATGGTAATACAAGAAAGGAAAAACCACAAGCCAGCATCCCTCACAAATCTAGGTGTAAGAAGCCTGAAGCAAATGGTAGCAATACAAATCCAGAAATAAGTAAATACCTATACATCTATACCTAGATAGCTAAATGCATCTAGGTCAGTGCGCCAGCAGTACAAGCACTTCTAACTCTTGAATATTTACTGATCAAGATAAGTAAACTTTGCTATGCTTGTGCCTTTTGTTTATCAGATCTTTGTATCCCCAATGTGAATAAGCTTTATTTGGATATAAATTATGCACACATACGCATGAGTAGGCAGAACTAGTGGCAAGTGAAACTTTACCCATGACACCTGCCTAATAAAAAAAAAATATGGTGAATTTGAAATTCTGCTCTTCAATAACCCAAACTGATCTATCTTGTCTATATTATCCTAGGTTTCCAACAACGAACAATGTGAACATGCTGAACAAAGACAAGTAGACAAGACGAAAATATTCATAGAATAGCTACCCAAAGTTATAAGCATTTAAGATGAACGAAGCATTTTCTTATTCTTATAGTTACAAAAAATCAGAAGGCTTGTCTTAGGCATGACCATGGAAACTAACTTTTTGCAGACTCGTGAGGGGATGTGCTTGTGTTAGTTCACTTTTAACTTGCTTACTTTTATGATCCTACACTCTGCAGTGTGGAGGGACCTATCTGGCCAGTGGTTTGGGTCCAAGGACATAGAACTCTATTTTCTATAAGGAGGGGAGGTTGGTCCTTAGTCTCTGATCAATTTCCCTCTTCTTCCTTTGCACTGAGATGGAAAATTCTGCCCTAGGATTTACTTTCTGAACAAAAGCAGCACAGTAGAGGAAGCACTTCTACCATACTTTTCCATCCTGTGCACTTACTGCTTTACAGGCGAGTGACTCTTCCTCCCACAGTGCAAGAGGCTGCTAGCAACCTTGCCAGCCTCACAAGCCATTATTTCCCTGGAAGTATCTTCTGAGACTCAATCTCAAGTCCTAAGCATTGAAAGGGTTTAGGAGTTTTTACATCAACAACAGATAGCAAGCACTAAGCACACCAGTTTTGGTGCAAAAGTATTTTGAAATGCATGCCTAGTTTTTTTCATAGTATATGTTTTTCATGGATTTGTTGATGATCTCTCATGAACAAATTGTTATTTTTCTGGGGCATTTCCACTCTAGTGAGAGCAAAAGACAGTCTTTCATCTAGGAGTCCACAAATGTTCAAAGTACCAGTCAGCAACTTAGTTTTTTTTTGTTTGGTTGGTTGGTTGGATTTTTTTTTTTTTTTTAGATTTATTTATTTACTTGAAAGTCAGAGTTACACAGAGAGAGAAAGGAGAGGTAGAGAGAGAGAAAGGTCTTTTATCCGATGGTTTACTCCCCAGATGGCTGCAACAGCCAGAGCTGTGAGGATCCAAAGACAGGAGCCAGGAGCTTCCTCCGGGTCTCCCACATGAGTGCAGGGGCCCAAGGATTTGGTCCATCCTCCACTGCTTTCCCAGGCCATAGCAGAGAGCTGGATTGGAAGAGGAGCAGCTGGAACTTGAACCAGCGTCCACATGGGATGCCGGCACTGCAGGCGATGGCTTTACCTGCTATGCCACAGCACTGGCCCCAGCAACTTAGTTTTAAACAGTGCAATTTCACATTTTATTAAGCTTCAGAGTGGACTGAATGGTGGGGGAAAACTCATGCTCCTCTTACTCTTTTTTTTAAAGATATATTTATTTATTTGAAAGGCCGAGAGAGAGAGAGAGAGAGAGAGAGAGAGAATCTTCCATCTGCTGGTCCACCTCTCAAATGGCCGCAATGGCCAGAGCTGGGTTAATCCAAAGCCAGGATCCAGGTCTCCCACGTGAATGCTGGGGCCCCATTCATTACATGGGCCATCTTCCGCTGCTTTCTAGGGTGCACTAGCAGGGAGCTGGATTGGAAGTGGAGCAGCGGAATTTGAACCGGCTCCCACACCAGATGCCAGCACCACATGCAGCAGCTTTTACCCACTATGCCACTATGCCTTCTCTTACTCTTTTAAGGATAGTACTAAGATAGCAATGGATTTATGGATCAACCATGTTATCTTTCATTCAGGTGTGCCACACATAGCTATCACTGATGCGTGATGACAGAACCATCTGCAAAGCACCTCTTATGCAGAAGAGACAGGAATTTAAGCTGGGTAAATATTTCACCATATCTCTACTGAGATTGAACATTCTTTAATTCTCCCCTTAACTTCACTAGATTTTTAGATTTTATTTATTGAGAGGTGTTTATTTTTTTCATGGGTACTGAGTTGAGTCCACTGTGGGATTCAAACCGTAAATAAAATCACACTGTGATAAAGCTGTACAATAAGGCTGCTAATAGCAATGCCATGCACTGAGCTTTTATTATATATACATCACCATACTCCTAAACTTGCCCCGCATAAAACTACAAAAATTATTTTCTATTTCCTTCCTTCTCTCTTGGAATGGGTCATATAGGGGAAATAAATCTAGGTTCTGATTTGCTTCTAGGGACACACTTTGTACCACAGGAAAGACTTCAGAGGAGCACTAAGAATGTGGGGAGTAATGCAGATTCTGAGGGCCCATGTTCGTAAGGCAAATGTGATCATTCCTGCTCCATGGGGTGATAGCAAAGACTGTTTGAGATAAATTTTATATGGCATTTATTATAATCCTTAGCAGTATATGTAGATTCCCAAACATGATACTGTCTTCTATTTCTGCATTACTAACAGTAATTAATATTTATGTTATGATATAAAACTAAGGAAATGACCCCATTATCCAAAGATATTGTAGAAAGGGCTATTTTATTCCACGTTTCCTGAGAAAGGAAGCATGGAATCATTTTACTTTCATCACCTCCTTATTGTATCTTGAGAATTAAAGGAACAGTCATAGCCAAGAGATAGGTTTTTCCCCAAGAAGTCAGACTTTCTCTGAGCTGTATGCTACATCAAAGTGAGATATTTATGGAGCTGTGACGTAGTAAGTTAACCCTTTGCCTGCAGTGCCAACATCCCATATGGGTGCCAGTTCATGTCCCAGCTGCTTGCCTTCTGATCCAACTCTCTGCTACAGCCTGGAAAGCAGTGGAAGATGGCCCAAATGCTTGGGTGCCTGCACCTGCATGGGAGACCTGAAAGAAGCTCCTGGCTCCTGGCTTTGGCTCTACTCAGCTCCAGCCATAGTGACCATTTTGGGAGTGAACCAGCAGATGGAAGACCTTTCTCTCTGTCTCTCCCTCTCTGTCTGTAACCCTGCCTCTCAAATAAATAAATAAAATCTTTTTTTTTTAAAGGAAGTAGACTTTTATAAGCATTGCTGGCTTTCACTTGTGAGGACTCTTAGTTGAAAGGCTCTTTGGCTCTCACTGGAATGGAAAGACCCCAGAAAAGTAAATCACTGGCAGATAAGAGGTCTTCAATGAGTACATGAAAAATGAATATTATGAAAAATGAATATTATGAAAAAAAAAAACCTATGCACAGATTTCAAATGTTTTTGCACCAACATTTTCCCTTAAGCTTTATGAAGGCCTCCCAAATTTATTAACAGATTAAGAGGCTAGCATTGTGGCGGAGTGGGTTAAGTGACCACATGCAACTCTGCCATCCATATCAGAGTGCTGTTTCAAGATCCAGTTGCTTGAATTCTGATACAATTCTTCACTAATCTGTCTGGGAAGGCAGTGAGGGAAGCCCCCACATACCTGGGCTCCAGCCATCTATGTGGGAGACCTCTATGGAATTCCTGGCTCTTGGCTTCTGCCTTGCTGAGACCAAGCATTTGTAGTCATTAGGGAAGTGAACCAGCAGGCACAAATCTCTCTCTCTCCCTCTCTCTCTCTCTCTCTCTCTTTCTCTATCTCTTTCTCTAGTGCTATCACTCTCTATCTCTACCTCTAATCCCTCAATCCGTGTGTGTGTGTGTGTGTGTGTGTCTGTGTTTCCCTCTCTGCCATTTTTTCAAATAAATATTTTAAAAAAATACGTCACTTTATGCTTCTGTGTGGGAGCAAACTGTTGAAATCTTTACTTAATATATGCTAAACTGATCTTCTGTATATAAAGATAATTGAAAATGAATCTTGATGTGAATGGAAGGGGAGAGGGAGCAGGAAAGGGGAGGGTTGCGGGTGGGAGGGAAGTTATGGGGGGGAAGCCATTGTAATCCATAAGCTGTACTTTGGAAATTTATATTCATTAAATAAAAGTAAAAAAAAATAGGTCAAGAATAGTTTTTACATGAACTGAAACCAAGGTACCCAGTAGAAGGCCTATCCCATTTGTTCATATGAACAAGAAACTTCCTATAATTTTCTTCCTAAAAGATCAGCTTGGATCCAAGAACTGATCAACAACAATGCCACCAATATAACAGAGAACACAAAGGCATTTCAGTTTAACCAAACTTATATCATTAAAGTATAAATAAGAGCTATTTATTATAGTATTTCAGAAGAAAAAGTCAAGACTGATTTCAGGTTGTGCAGTTATCTCTCAGTCGAGAGCATGTTAAGGTGCAGATAGTTTCAATGTGTTTTCTATTAAAGATAAACACGTTATCAATGGTGAAAGCATAAGTACCCTGTTTTTATTGTATGCATGCAGTTATCTTCATTCATTTATTTTAACTATTGCAAAATCCTGTACTTTTCCCTTCATAATTTCCCTCTATAAACCTCTGTATACTTACAGAAAATATTTTGTGGAGTATTTCAACCATTCAGTTGTGGTTTTACTTTTACTTGTCTGCATCGGGTATCCTAAGCCCTCAATGGAATATGTGGAAGATGCTAAATCCCTCAAAACGAAAATTGAAGAAGCCACATCCTCTCCAGATTGTCTGAGTGATGGCACCAGCTGCTATCACCCAGCACTATCAATTCCGTTGTATTCTAATGGGATTTGAATGGTCTGTGATCTTTGTTTTCTCATTATAAGTGGCTAGTCCTTGTCTCCGAAGGAATTAGATGGAACAAAACAAGATCATAATAAAATGTTTCATGGATAAGTAGATCTCTAACGTGATATGTTAATTTCTGAACTTATTCATGCACTACTGTTGGCCAAATGTCTTAGAAAATCATAGGAATATGTTGTAGATGGAGAAAAACAATAGGCATTTTCTAGAAGTGATACATTTTAGACATTTTTGAGAAAAGTTACCTTTAAGATTTATAGAACAAAAGTTTATACTTACATAACATTATAAATGAAATGTTAAAATCTTGCCAAACAACCAAATAGATAAACTTGGCTCTCAAAAAACATAGGTAAAATAATAATGGCTATTGATAATCAAATCCTTCATAATTTTTAAACCCACTGTAAGTACTTTTTATACATTCTCAGTGTGCTGCACCACCCTAGTATGTCCGGTGTCACCCCCAGCTCGGGTCCTTTAGTGTTTTGCAGTGTATATGTGGCATGGTCTCCCTGAACATAATAAGTAGTGGACTTAGGTTTCAGTATGGGAAAAATCAAGTATTTCTGGCTGCAAGAAGCTTCATATTTTCACAAACTCAAGTGAATTTTAGTGTGAGAAAATAGCAGGAAAAATACTTCCCTTGGAGTCCTTGCATAACTCTGGGTGATTTCAGATCTTAGGGAGATGGTACTGATTATCACTCTCAGAAAAAAATGTGGTTCCAAAGATATTCACCTCCACAGATAGAAATGCAAAGAAATTGCATGGTTATTCATGTCATCCCCAGGTAACTTACCCATGTCATTTCCATCTATTCACACTGACAGCACTGATATAATTTAATACCATGGGTGGTTCATGGGCCCTGGATACAGTTACCATCCTGGGGGATAGCAAACAAGCAATCATGAAACCAAAGAAAGAAATAGAACCAGAAAAGTAATAAAGTTTTATTTTGCTGCTTTCTCAGTTCTGAAGACAGTATTTGTGCCTTCTTTATCCATATTCGCACAGCAAAAATGACAGAACATTCAAATAGAGTAATTGAGTGAAGTTAAATACTTACTCCTCATGTAGGATCTTTGTCCTTAGTGTGCTGTACATTGAGATTTAATGCTATAACTAGTACTCAAACAGTATTTTTCACTTTATGTTTCTGTGTGGGAAGTGAACCAAAGATTTCGAACTGTTGAAATCTTTACTTAATGTGTGCTAAACTGATCTTCTGTATATAAAGAGAAATGAAAATGAATCTTGATGTGAATGGAAGGGGAGAGGGAGTGGGAAAGGGGAGGGTTGCGGGTGGGAGGGACGTTATAGGGGGGAAGCCATTGTAATCCATAAGCTGTACTTTGGAAATTTATATTCATTAAATAAAAGTTTAAAAAAAGAACTAATTATAAAGATATTTGTGAGATAATAGGACTTAGGTATGACTGAGCTTCCTGGGACATACAATACTGAGAAGCCCTTAAGATTCTTCACTTACACACAAACTTCAGTCTTCCTAACATACTCATGCCAGGCGAAGATCTCCTTTCATTTCGTGGATCCAGACAAACATGACTCGAAAGTATGCACAAAGCAGAAATTCGTCAGGAGTTTCTTTCCAGGTCCTTCCGTCCTGTACCTTCTGTACTACCAAGTTCCTCAAAGTTATCTCATCACATCTCAGTCTTATGATGCAGTCTTAATTGTTGTAAATTGTTCCTGTACTTTTGCATAACTTCTACACTTTTGTCATAACCTCAGCAGTTCTTCTATGAAAACAGTGCTCACAATGTCTTTCAGTCCTCTGTGAAAGAACTGAGATATATCTTATAAAATTATTAATGCTACTATGATAATTAGGAAAAAAGCAAGAAACTGTGACATAATCAGCATCAATCCTGTTTCACAGGTAAGGACAACAAAGCACAGTTTTCTCAAATGAGACAGCTCCTAAAATTTTAGGGTAAACCTTTTATTTTTATCCAAAGTCCATATTATTAATCTCCATGAGATTTCTAACACCAATTGAAATGTTACTTTCTACTAAATATTTCTAAATTGTAACTCTTCTACATATCATTCCATTGGTATATTTGTTTATTTTTGCAACTAATTTTTGTCCAGCTTTACATCATAGACAGCAACAATTCACTTAATATGACTGCTTATTGAGGTGTTATGACAAATTACAGATACATATACACACATTTAAGGTCTATATATTTTAATGTAAGTATACCTCTTGTGATTTCCACATACAAGGTATTATTATCGCCAACACCTGGCTAATTACCATTTGTGATTGTGTTGAAAAGACTTAAGACCTATTCCCTTAGAAATTTAAAGTATTCAGTGTATTAACTATAATACTATATATATGTAATGCTGCATTTTAGCTTTTCTGAATTTTTTTTAAATAAACCAACATTTTTTTAAAGATTTATTTATTTATTTATTTGAAAGTCAGACTTATACAGAAAGAAGGAGAGGCAGAGAGAGAGAGAGGTCTTCCATCCTTTTTTTCACTCCCCAATTGGCTGCAATGGCCGGAGCTGCGCATGTCTGAAGCCAGGAGCCAGAAGCTTCTTCTGGATCTCCCATGTGTGTGCAGGGGCCCAAGAACTTGGGTCATCTTCCACTGCTTTCCCAGGTTGTAGCAGAGAGCTGGATGGGAAATGGAGCAGCCAGGACTCGAACCGGCGTCCATATGGGATGCCGGCACTGCATGCAGCGGCTTTACACACTACACCACAGCACCGGCCCCAATAGTTTCTCTTTCAGCAACTCTCCCCCCTTGCATTCATCTTGCTATAAGGACATGTGGGTCACACCTTGATTTTTTGATATGTGGCTTGATTTTCAAGATGAGAGAATAAAGTCTCCATTTAGCTACTACACACTCTTGAGGTCTCCCTTGGTGGTTAATGTATTTCCTTCAGTTGAAAATACAAACACAAAAACAAATGATCCTATTAGCCTGTAATTGTCATCTCCTGGGGTTACTTTTGATGCCTAATGGGGAATTTTTTCCTCCAAGAGAGTTCTAAATTGATACTGTTGCCCAATATGAACCACATTCTCCAATAAATTTCTCTACCAGTGATTAATCGGAAAGCCCATCAGTGACTGTAAGGTGAATGGCTGTGGGTTATCTTGTGAGACTGCCTGCCTATTCCATGCAAATTAGCCTGACTGTTGGCAGGTGGTGGAGCCCAGGGCACTTTTCCTCCCCTCCCCCCATCCCTGCCAATCAGGTAAACAGCTCCTGGGGGTGACCCAGGCCTAATAGGACCACCTGGAAAACTATCCTACCTTTGTGACTTTCAAGCTGATTGGAGAAGCATAGCGGTGCCAATATCGGCTTCATCCTATAGAATTAGTGTTGCACTGAATTAGCTATGGCCCCTCTGCCTGCCTTTAAAAGCTTATGCTTGATCATTATCACATTATCAAATGGACTGTATACCGAAACTTGTCTCTGGTGCTTCTTGTCAAAGAGAAAGGCGGGGGGGGGGGGGGGGGGGGGGGGATGAGCCCGCAAGTGGCCCTTTCACAAACAAAAATCCTGTCTGTCTTCTCCTGCAGTAACTTCCTCTTTGACAAATTTTTCCAAATTCAACTTTTAAAGAAAAACAGCGTCTCTGAAGACAGTCAAGCACCGGAAAACATTACGATAGAAAATTGTGTTCTGTTAGGTATAAAATATTTTTGAAGTGGGCACTTTTTATTTATTTCTGTAATCTCATTATTTCCTGTTCTTTCTGACAGACATAAATCAAAGGTGTCCTTGTCTCTTACCTTCGCTAAATATGACACTTGATTTGCAGTTAATTTATACAAATAAATTAGAGTCAAACATAGTAGTACTTGCAAAAAACCATGTCGTGTCTTATACAAAATAAGGCAACACAGTGTGAAGCACTTTAAAGCGGGTCAAGACAAATGCATGAGAGTTTGGACGAAATGGTGCGTGGTCCTGTGGAATGAACAGAATGCTCTTAGTCAATAAGGACTACATTTAAAGACAAGCTATACTAACTCCTGTGTAAGACTTTGAGCAATATGATTACCTTCGCTTGTTTCCTGAACTGTGTAATGGGTTATGTTTGCTGTAAAGAATACTTCTGAAGACCTACTGAGATTTCATTTTTAAAGAAGTGAGTAGAGAATTTGACCTACAGTAGCAGACCCGATAAATACTAACTAGAATCCCTTTCTTCCATTTTGGGAATTTAAAAAGGTTTCTTGCAAAGAAGGTAGACACCTGAACGGGATTTTAAAGCATGTATAGACTTTAAGCTGTAAGTGATGGTATTAACGCTTGCAGAGTGGGCATATCTGAGATGAAGATTGTTTTATTAATCCCCTCATTTATTAAACACGGCAACTTGTTAGTGTGGAATACCAGCTAAGATTGCAGATATGCAAAAATACTACAGTATAATTCCTTAAATTTGACTTTTCCTTGTTGTCTCCTCTTTCTGTCAACTGACAGGAAAGGAAGGAGAGAAGAAGGCAGACATATTAGATTAAATGTAGTTCTATTTAAAATCTTTGTATAAATATTATGAGTCAAGGCATCACTCTAATTTTCTTCATGAGAAAGCATTGTGAACCCTTGCATTTCTGAGAACTCAATAACCATTTGTATCTCTTTATTAAAGACATAATTATTCTCTTTTCTGATGCCTGTGACCCAGCTCCTAGCTCCCTACCTGACCTCATAATCATCACTCTCTAAATGTTTGCTGAACAAGTAAATTTGAGCTTGGATTTAATTCTTCTTTCCTTAGGTTCATTAAGTGCAAGCCAGTTATACTATTGTCATGAAAAGTCTAAATGCTGTTAATTTCTGATATACATGGTAAATAGGGTATTTGTATTCAGCTGGTGTTTAGTCTAACTTGCTATCTCTTCAAGTGAGGCTTGTGTGACCAATGTCCCTTCAGAACTGAATAACATTGATTTTTTTTCCCTCTTATACAATCAACAACAAATATATAAACTCTCCTTCCACGGTGAAATGTTTATATGCAAGAGATACCGCCTGTGTCTGTTTCTAAGCACATATTCCCCAGCCCATTAGCTGTACATTTAAATATTTTACAGATTCTATTTTTCTACTAATTGACCTTCTGACTAAAGCAATTTGTGATCAGTAAAATAGTCACCAAAATTAACGTGTCAATTTAATATGTCTAAAGAATTTAATCAAAGAAGTTATTTGCAGTGGGAAACTATCCAATTTATTCTAGGAAGCTTCCAAAAGCTGACACTAGAAAAATGAGAGAGATAAAACTCTCACACAAAAGAACAGTAAAATTACATTCATAGTAATAAATATATAAATATAAATAAAATACTAGAAAAAATCTACATAAACTACTACTTAGTAGTAAAATGCTATGGCACTCAAAAAGAAAAATGAATGATTTTATACTAACATTATATTCTTAATGATTTTCTGGAAATTCTAAATACATTGTAAAAAAGAATACACAATCAAAGAGGAATTTGCAAAGACAGGTATGGAGCCAGCATTGTATTGCACTGGTGTAAGTCATCGTTTGCAATGCTGGTGTCCCATGTCAGAATGCTAGTTTGGTCCTGGCTGCTCCTCTTCCTATCTAACTTCCTGCTAATGTGCCTGGAAAGGCAGCAAATGATGGCCTGAGTGTTTGAGTCCCTTCCATCCACATGGGAAACTAGGATGGATTCCTCATTCCTGGCCTTGGCCTGGCCCTGGCCTGGCTCTTGCACCCATTTGATCAGTGGCCCAGTGGATGGAGCATACTTCCCACTGCTCCATCTTGCCCATTCCCCATCATTCTGCCCTACAGATAAACAGATAAATGAATCTTTTAAAATAAAAAAGACAGGTATTATAATTTATAAAAGATTATGTGGACAGTATACACACACACAAACACACATATTTGGAAAATGGAGAAAAATCAATACAAACTTAATGTCTATAGTTGTGGTATTCTCACTCCTGTAACAGAGTCTGAGATTTACAACAGCCCAATTAACTGTGTACTGGAATCTGAGAAGGCCAAATGCTTTACATCATGGCCGACTAATTGCAAATCAATTGTGAAAAGACATAGTGGTTTTATGCATACACACACAAAACACACACACACAGTCCTGCTGTATGGAAGCTCAGGCTACTCATCTGAAGGGCCATGTGATATTGGACAGAGTGAGGAACGCTTGGACAGTTCTGTGGTATTCACCCCGGTCCAGGTATCAAACGCGTAGGTGAAGAACCAGCACTGGATATTTCTTTTATTTATTTTTAATTTGACAGATAGAGTTAGACAGTGAAAGAGAGACAGAGAGAAAGGTCTTCCTTCCTTTGGTTCACCCTCCCCAAATGGCCGCTACAGCAGGCACTGCACCAATCTGAAGCCTGGAGCCAGGTGCCTCCTCCTGCTCTCACATGCGAGTGCAGGGGCCCAAGCACTTGGGCCATCCTCCACTGCCCTCCCGGGCCACAGCAGAGAGCTGGACTGGAAGAGGAGCAACCGGGACTAGAACCCCAGCGCCCATATGGGATGCCGGCGTCGCAGGCGGATGATTGACCAAGTGAGCCACGGCGCCAGCCCCCAGCACTGGATATTTCAACCCAAGCACATACGATGTGGTTAAGGATTGGGAACCCAGCTGAGAGCCAGAAGTAGGCCCCAAACAAGCAGCACTAGTGGAGCTATCCTAGGCATTTTCAGTTCCTCAGGCCATCCCAGCTGAGGCTCAGCCACTGTGGGAAAGCAGTAAGCTATTTCTATTGTTTCATGCCTCAACTCCTAACCCATGAAATTGTGAGCATACTAAAATGGGATTTATTTTGTGATACTAAATGTTAGAGTATTTTGTTACTTGGTCATAGACGTCAAAATCAGCCAGGCTGGAATTATTGTTTCCCTACTGCTGTGCTCTGTATTTTTTACTCTTGAAATTCAAATATTATATCCCTGAAACTACTGCTGTTTCTGTATTTTAGATATCAAGCTTTCGGTAGTAATTAAGGTCATAGGTTCTAAATAAGGTCAAAAGGATGGGGAAGTGAGTGAATAGCATTGAAGTGTTTATAATAAGAGATGTGGTAGTGCACTTTCCCTCTCCCTACCCTTTCTACCCCCATTCTGAGCACATGTATCAAAGAAAAATCATCCAAGGATACAATAAGAAAGTGACCATCTACAAGACAGGAAGCGAAACCAACCCTACCACAAATTGATCTGGGACTTCCAACCACCAGGACCAGGAACAATGACATTGTAGTGTTTGAACACTCAGCTTGTGGTATTTTATTATGACAGCCCAAACTGATCAACTCAATTGCATGACCCAGGGCCATTATTCAAACTTTCTGATTCTTCATTTTCTCACCAATAATGGGAGAACAAAATACTCGTGTCATTTTCAGAACATGGTTGTATAGACTGTTATGATCATGCATGTGAAGTCCTAAAGACAATAGCTAATACATATAATAAAATAAATGTAGCTATTAGAGTTTGGTGTTATGGCACAGTGGGTTTAGCCACAGCCTGTGCCACCAGCCCCTATGAGTGCCAGTTTAAGCTCTGGCTATTCCACTTCCAATCTGGTTCTCTGCTAATGTGCCTGTAAAAGCAGCAGAAGATGGCCCAAGTCACACATGTGAAAGACTTGGATGGAAGTCTAGGCCACAGGCTTTGACCTGACCAGCCCTGGCTACATGGCTATTTGAGGAGTGAACCAGCAGATGGAAGATCTCTCTCTCTCTCTCTCTCTCTCTCTCTCTCTCTGCCTGTGTGTGTATGTGGGTGTGTCTTTCTCTCCTCTCACTGTAACTCTGCCTTTTAAACAAATAAATATTAAAACAAGCTAAATTTAACAATTATGTTTCAGTAAGCTGTGCTTTAGAAAAACTGAACTCATGAGAAGAGATTACACCATATCACAAGTACCATTCTTAAATGAAATTTGTGCTGACACCAGAAATAGTCCCACCATGGAATTTCAAGGCAATTCCAAATTGGAGCAGCCTGAAAAGTATGCTTCACAGTATGGCGATATTTCAGTTATATACATAGCAGTTAGTGAAGGTATTACATTCAAGAATATAATATCTGCCATTCTATATGGAATAGCATTGTCATTTCATGAGTAATGGTGAAAATGGTTTATTCTGATGGAAGAAATAAAAAAAGAATGAAGGAAAAGAGGAAAGAAAAAGACGCAAAGTGAAAGAAGGGATTCTATCAGTTATATATCAGAAATTACATTCAATTTGAAACTTCATTCGGTGTGTGCATTTAGATCTGTAAAAGTAAGGTCTCTGCTTTAGTGATTCCTGTAGGAACTGGTCAAAAGTAAATGCAGGAAAATGTCTGCATAGAAGATGTCTATTATACTACTAGATAGTAGCATATAGATTGGTATTTTATATATTATGTGTTGTTATGTTAAATATATTTTTAAACTCTTGAAATATTCAATAATAATATATTATGGGTTATTTATTATGAGGAGTATTTTTCATTAACATAGTTATTTAAAGTGAAGATACAAAGATAAAAAATCTTAAAATCAGCATGCCTAATAAAAACATAGGTATGTGATGTTTATTCACAACAATGATTGGAAAGAAATCATCGAAATGGTCTCAACAAGCTTCAAGGATTTGTGAATTTATTTTTTTTAACTTTTATTTAATGAATATAAATTTCCAAAGTACAGTTTATGGATTATAATGGCTTCCTCCCCCGTAACTTCCCTCCCACCCGCAACCCTCCCCTTTCCCACTCCCTCCCCCCTTCCATTCACATCAAGATTCATTTTCCATTCTCTTTATATACAGAAGATCAGTTTAGCACACATTAAGTAAAGATTTCAACAGTTTGCTCCCACACAGAAACATAAAGTAAAAAATACTGTTTGAGTACTAGTTATAGCATTAAATCTCAATGTACAGCACACTAAGGACAGAGATCCTACATGAGGAGTAAGTGTACAGAGACTCCTGTTGTTGACTTAACAATTTGACACTCTTGTTTATGGCATCAGTAATCACCCTAGGCTCTTGTCATGAGCTGCCAAGGCTATGGAAGCCTTTTGAGTTCGCCGACTCTGATCATATTTAGACAAGGTCATAGTCAAAGTGGAAGTTTTCTCCTCCCTTCAGAGAAAGGTACCTCCATCTTTGATGACCTGTTCTTTCCACTGGGATCTCACTCACGGAGATCTTTCATTTAGGGTTTTTTTGTTTTTTTTTTTTTTTTTTTTTTTTTTTTTTGCCAGAGTGTCTTGGCTTTCCATGCCTGAAATACTTTCATGGGCTTTTCAGCCAGATCCGCATGCCTTAAGGGCTGATTCTGAGGCCAGAGTGCTGTTTAGGACATCTGCCATTCTATGAGTCTGCTGTGTATCTCGCTTCCCATGTTGGATCGTTCTCTCCCTTTTTTATTCTATCGGTTAGTATTTGCAGACACTAGTTTTGTTTATGTGATCCCTTTGGCTCTTAGTCCTATCATTATGATCAATTGTGAACAGAAATTGATCACTTGGACTAGTGAGATGTCATTGGTACATGCCACCTTAATGGGATTGAATTGGAATCCCCTGGTATTTTTCTAACTCTACCGTTTGGGGCAAGTCAGCTTTTATATTGATGATTTTTTCTCTTTTTCCTTTTATTTCCCTAATTTCTACCATTGATATATATTATTTTATTTTATAAACATATAAACAAAAACCATATGCTGTCTATTTTCACTTAAGTGATAGCAACTTGTAGAGTCATAATAATAGTTTATTCTATAGAATTCTAAAACAAAATATTGAGTGAAGTTTCTGTTGCTGTGTTTCCCATAAAAATGCATTCCTTGTCTTTGAAAACTCTTCTGACAGCTTTATTGTAGATGTTTAAAAAATGAAAAGAAATAAAGTAGAAAAAAGTCAAGAACTTTTTTCCCTTCTGAATCGAGGTGTGTCTTGGGAGTAACGCTCAGAGAAATTGAGAATATTTCCGATTAATTTTCATTTTCACCTCCAGATAAATGATAACAAATTACTGTCAATCATATCAAGGAATGAACAAAATAAGACTCAATCGAACAGATTCTTACACATTCCATTAATCATCCCCAAAGTACAGTAGCATTTGTAAAAAGGTGTTTATCCAATAAACTCTCACGTGGCCTCTACATTAAACTAAATCAGAACTTTAAATTATCCTTGTTGCTTGAATCAGATACCTACAACAGCATAGGGAATGGATGGATTTGATTTTATTGATCTGCTTTTTTTTTTACTTTTTTATTTTTATAGAGGGAACAAATTTCGTGTATTTCACATATGCAGTTTTACAGCATAATGATAATCCCCACCCTACTCTCCCTCCCTCCCTCTCCCCCACCATCCTTCCTCCTTCTTTTTTTATTTTTTCTTTAATTTTTACAATGGCCTACTTTCAAATCAGTTTATAATCACAAGCTTAACCCTCCACTAAATAAAGAAACCATGAATCCTTGAGAGTGTAGTCAAGGACTATCCTTGGCTCTACCATAAGAATCCTCACATCACTAAATTTATACTTAAGCAAACATAGGAAAATATTTGTAGATGATTTTCTTACCTGTCCAGGATTGTCACAGTCCCTATAGGAGCAAAATTTCAGTAGACACAGATTTGCTGCAATATTTTAGCAATGTAGTTCTGAACTTCCTTTTTTCTTTATGTGAATAGATTCTTCACAATATAGCTGTAAAGGAGATGGATAATCTTAATGGGCGTATCTTCCTTATATATGTTGCACTAAAGCTATGGATCTTGAATTTTTAATGGTGTCTTGGTTTTTAAAGATTTTATTTATTTATTTGAAAAGCAGAGTTACAGAGAGAAAGAGAGATCTTCCATCTGCTGGTTCACCCCACAAATGGCTGCAGTGGTTGGCGCTGGCTGATCTGAAGCCAGTAATCAGGAGCTTCTTCCAGATCTGCCACATGGGGGCAGAGGCCCAACTACTTGGGCATCTGCTGCTGCTTTCCTAGGCACATTGGCAGGGAGCTGGATCAGAAGTGGAGCACCTGATACTTGAACCTCTGTGCCACATTGCTGGCCCCAGTGTCTCCTTTTTAATTAGTTATGCTTTGAAGGTCAAATTATTGTCCTATTACAAGGCTAAACTTACATTTCTGCTGTTTCTATTTAAAGGAGTCTGAGCAATTAGCCTAGCACTAAATGCCTTAGTGATATCATACTTAGTCTTGCACAACTAAGTGCTCAGGATGTATGGACAGGATCTGATTTGGAAACTGCCTATAAAAATCTAATCAGAGACTACCAAGTGAATCTCACAGATGAACAGTGTTAACATATTAATCTGCATTCATGGCCAAAATCAAGACAAAAATTTCAAAATAGCAACTCATTCGGAAAATAAAATATATTTAGATATTTCTTATAACTAAAGAAATGCTAATGTGGGGATTTCTTTCTGAGTAAAAGTATGTTTTACAATATCAGTAGGCAACAGTTAGACAGGAACTTCCTATCACCTCTGTATCCTTGCCCCATAGAGCTGTGAGTCAAGACTGTTAATATCCATTCTTCTTGCTACTCATACACAAGTCAAAATCTCCTCTAGAGATTTCCTTCCCTGATATTCCTTGGATTAAGGCAGATACAGTATTCATAGTATACATAAAGGCCAGAGAATTGACTTCAAAACCATGGATGACTTTTGTTTGACTTAGAGAGTCTAAATTGAGTCTGGTTCCAATCCTTGCTACTGAGTTACCATGTTTTGACTTTGGGCAATGTGTCACTCAAACTTTCAGAATCTCAGATTCATCATCTAGAAAATGGGGATAACAACATCAAGGACTCGGAATGCTTTTGTATATACAACGAGATTACAGCTTAAACCATGTTCTGAACTTGTACCCATTAAGTCCTTTTGAGGAGAACTAATTAGGTTTGCTAATAATCTATCTATCTGATCCTTGACACACTCTAGTTACAGTTTGACAGATGTCAAAAATCTTGGAGAGTCCCTCAAATGGGTATTAAATAAGGATGTTTTAGCTTAGTAACCTCCTTTTAATAGAACTAAATTCAATGTTTGCAAATCAAAGTGAAAACTGTTTGCTACACTGCCTTTCATTTTCGATGCCATGCCTCAGCCATCATAACTGGCTTATAAACCCTCATTACTATGGGTGGAGAGCTGAACAACTCCATTCTGCCATTAATTAGAATGAGCTTCAGTTATCAAATGAAGGTGTTTTAAACCTGGGCTCCTTGCTAGCCAGCCTCTTACTACCTAGCAATTTGCCCTTGACAAGAACCACTTCCCCTGGTGGCATTACATTTGATGTTAACTTTTTTATGGATGTGGGGACTGAGCACAATTTCTAGCTAGCTAGCCTGTGAAAAGTGTGGAAGGAAAGCACTCTTTTCTGAAAGGAAATGAGTTTTAAGGTGGAAGAAAGAGATTTCACCGTGACAGGGGTACAATTTTTTGCCTCGAATGAAAGCACAGAGCACCAATTCCTTCAGAGTTGCAGGTGACCCCAACTCTGATGGAGGATTCGAAAGTCATCATGCTCCTCCACTGTGGAATGGGCCCTTCATTTTGAAGCCAGGCTGGTGTGCTGATTAGTTCTGCTAAGTGACTCTGAAGAGACCCACTTGTTTAGCACTATGTGTAATTTTAAAGGAAAGCACACATCAGCAGCAGGAAGGAGAGTCAAATGAGGTCGCTTGTGAAATAGTGGGAGAAATCCACCGGTGCCTCTGCCTGGTTTTATTCTATTCCATCTCCACTGACCTATGTTTCTGAAGACGGATGCCCAGCTAAATGGAACCCTCATTTTCTCATTCCCTGAATGACCAGGCCAGCTCCTCAGTGCCCCCTGGGGAAACAGATCTTCATTTCTCTACTGTGGCGGACATTGCACTTAACCCTTAGTGTGTTACAGAAGTTTCCCCTGCCAAGTCTACATCGGCATAAGCTTGTCATCTCGTAGAAACCCTCTCCCTTGTATGGTCAAAAATCACAGATGCTTTAGCTTTGTGTGCATGGTAGAAGAAAGTATTTGTCATTCCTGCAGAAATTAGGGAATTTCTTAAGCCAACAGTCTTGAGCCCCTAGATATGACAACCCAAACCCTGTCAACTGAGTCGGATTTCAGTGAGAGAAAACGATGTAATGAATGTTACTTTGTTTGCTTTGATACTAATTTCTTTGGTGAAAAGAGAAAAAGGTGGAAGAAACTACAAATGCTGAACCTCAATGCTTTCAGTGTTTTCTTCTCTGCAATTCCAGAATATTGAAAATCTGTTAGTGTCATAGTCATGATCACCTTTTATGGGAAGTGTTTCGGTGAAGCTTCCCTCCCTTCAATTTAGTACAAACTTGTGGCTGAACACCTTGCCTAATAACCTCTTCTCTCAGGCTCTATCAAAAGATTAGTATGTGGCAAGCACTTAAAAGTTTGAATTGAACCCATAGATAGGGAACAGAATATGACTTCCCAAATATGGGCAAGTGAGTTCCACAGGAAATGGGAGTTACCGCTCGGTTTTCCTTATGTGTTTCATACAGCCTTACACCTTTCTGAGCAAAACTCTTTTTTTATCTTTTTCTCTGCCTACCAGTTACTGTTTTGGCCATTAGCATATGGAATACATCTTTGTGAAGTTTTCTTTTTGTTTGTTTGTTTTTAAAGATTTATTTATTTATTTGAAAGTCAGAGTTACACAGAGAGAGAACAGGCAGAGAGAGAGAGAGAGAGAGAGGTCTTCCATCTACTGGTTCACTCCCCAATTGGCTGCAAAGGTCGGAGCTGCACTGATCTGAAGCCAGGAGTCAGGAGCTTCTTCTGGGTCTCCCATGCAGGTGCAGGGATCCAAGGACTTGGGCCATCCTCCACTGCTTCCCTAGGCCATAGCAGAGAGCTGGAATGGAAGTGCAGTAGCCAGGACATGAACCAGCGCCCATATGGGATGCCAGCACTGCCACAGTGCCGGCCCCCTTTGTGAGGTTTTGAAAGGTCTCACCACCTCAGGCACTTCTGAGATACTTAAAAGGGGTTGAGAAATAAAATTTGGGAGGAGGTCTACTAGGCTGCTTTTGGTTGTGTTTATTTTTTTTTAATCAGTGAACATAAACCAAAAGCAAATATAGGGATTCACAATACAGGGCTTTTTAAATTTGTTTCCTTCCTTATGGCATTTGATCTGTATTTCAACATTTGCTGAGCCATGTGGTTTTCATAAATAAAATGTGAAAGACTTGAGAATGGAAATATCTCCAAGATGAGGACTGCCTTTGTGAATTCTGTGTGTTCTTCTTGTGGAATCTACCATGTGGAAAGCAAAACAGAGATCTGGATAAGGGATCACTCTCTAATACATCATAGTTCATGTTTCACAGTCCAGTCCAGTATCTGCAATTTAGTAAGGCTGACAAAGGCTATTTGGACTATGTATCCATCCTTTCATTCAGGAGAGTCAGCATTTAAAATATCTCAAGATTTTATAAAGCAAAAGTGCAGATTTTGGTAAGCAAAAATGCAGATTTTGGTAAGCAAAAATGCAGATTTTGGTAAGCAAAAGCTTCCATGTAGTTTTGGTCTAGAGGGGTAAAAAAAAAATAGCAAATTCTGTGTAATTATAACCCAAGACATATTCTGAAGAAAAAAATAGATTTCATTGGAACAATGACTGTTCCCTCAGAACAGGAGGCTGATTTGGTAGAGCAGCCATAGCACATCCTCCTGCTTTAAGACAAGGCGCCGTGTGCAAACTGAAGAGAAGATTTCCAGATGAAGACTGTGCAGGGAAAAAGACCAGAAAGGACTAACACCCAGGATATCAGCATGTGGTGAGGCCGAGAAATGAAGTGGGAAATACGCAGGAGGATATTGATGGCCAGATGGACTGGTGCTCTTGGGGGACCAACCCTGTAGCCTCTAAAGGTCGTGTTATGCATTTAATCCGTATGTACAGACCTTGTGACAAATGCTCACTTCTTTCAAATCTTTTGGCTTTATACTTCCTAGTTTGGAACAGAAACAGAGATGCATTTCTTGAGTCCTTTAATGTAATTGTTTCAACTCTACAAGATGATCTGTATCTCAGCCTTTCTATTCTGAGCCCTGATCTTAAAGAATATTACTGGTATGAACTCCCAAGACAGAGCATTATAGTTCTTTTAGATTTCCTACAGTGAAAGAAATGTCCACCATGCTCCACCAGGGATCCTGTGTCTGTTTGGAATTGAAATGTACTGAACACAAGAGGATCCCTACTTCTCTGTGATTTGATCATGTCTCTCTCTCTCTCTCTCTATATATATATATCTATATATCTATATATATATATATAAATTAACAACACATTTATTTCTGTGTTTATGTATTGTTGGTGGAGAAGATCAATGAATACACAAGATATGCAGGATACATGAAAGTGGAGAAGCATTAAAAAGAATCAGGTTAGGGGCAACAGAAAATGAAAAGTTGAACCTGGGACAACAGAAGACTTATTCTTCCAAGTCTTCCAAATCTTCCAAATCTAGTGCACATCCAATCTAAAGGATTCTTCTAATCCCCATTTCCATTATCTTGGAGCAGATTCTCAATTTAAGAATTTGCACACCAGTTTCTGTTACAGGCTTGGCCCTGTGGCAATCAGGATAGCCCATGTTCCTTAGGCTGTCATATCAATCTTTCTGACATATAAAACTGGATCCCCACCTCCCCCCACCCAGCACCCTTTAATAACTGCATTTTCAATGGCTACAGGATGTGCAGTACATGGTCTTGCACTGGTAGATCTGTACAGCAGGTTGCCTGAAAGGTTTACATTACCTGTCATGGATGAACTAAATATTCACGGTGAGCTAGTGTCTCTTACCTTTCTTCCCCGTTCACAAACAGAAGTAGGTTTTCACACTGTGGTAGAGCTCATAGGATCAACTTAACAAGTCACATTCGTCTTATGATGATGGACACTAAGATTTTGCTGGGAATTGTGGTAAGCACTTTATGTGCCATATTTCATTCTATGAAGACAGAATTGATAGACACTGAGACTGAGTTTTAGGGAATTATCAAACTTCCCAGTGTTACCAGGTCAGCAAGTGGCACAACCTTAATTTAGACACAGACAGGTTCTCTCCAGAACCTAAACTCTTAGCCACTGTTCTATACTTTCATGCCTAATAGTTTTCCTTCTTCTCTCATGTACAGTGTTAATGTATTGGAATAAAACTGGAGGTTAGAAGTTGCACAATTATATCTAATTATACAAATTCACAGAGATTTTGCAAGGTTTCTAAATGTAAGATTATTTGACTTGAATTAGGTTGGCTATCACTAGGATCCTTGGTAACTTTGTATTACACTGAAATTCCACTTAAAATGTCTGAAACAATAGGATCTGAAATGCAGCTATGTTCTAACCAGCTGCTATATTCTCAAAGCCTCTTGATTAGCTTGCGTTTCTCTGAAAGAATCTTGAGTTAATGCTCATACCTCATGCCCTGTTCCCCAGACCAATCTTAGAAGTCCTTTGAGATTTTGCTAAAAGCCCAACGCCCTGTCTTCGAGGAACATTATTATATGGTCTTAGTAACATGCACTGAATAAAAATGGACACATTACACAGCCTAGGTTCCTCCAACAGTGATTGGAAATAGATCGAAAAAGCTGAGGCACTAACTCAACCAGCCATTCCATCATCAGCCTGTCTCAGGGTAGTAATAAACTTCTTGGTCTGCTAAATTTATGGAATAGAAGTGCAAGCACAGCCTCCCGGTGGTACCTATGGCTTTGATCAGGTCAATAGAAGTGGTCTGAAGGTTTGCATGCTGGCCATTATAAGCACCATGTGGACAGTCACCAATGTGCTGTCATTAGTGGTTGCTTCCACACTAGCTCCTTAGCTGAGAAGATAAATCAAGCTGCCTAAGGAGGGGGTTTTACATGACATTTCCTGAGAGTGTTTCCTATGCAGACGTGTAAGATTAAAGGTTTAGCTCCCAAATACTGTATATGTATATACTTCACTAGCTTAGCCAGCAGCTGTAGACTGTGAAAGAGCTAGACAGATGCAGACACAAGTTACCTTCTTACCTAACACAGGGTGTGACTTCCAGGGCACATGGTGCTCTATGCTACAATGGAGAAAAAATCCTCCGCTTATGTGATTTATGAAATTAATAAGGTGCCCACACTACCTTTTATCCTTTTATGATCACAGTAGAAGCCATGGCAGAGTTGACTTTATACAAAACTGGACAGGAAAATTGTATTGGCCCTTGAAGGATCATGCCCACTCCCTTAGTAAGCCTTTGCCGTTCTCATTCCCTCTGTGATGGTCACTGTGCCCTCTCATAGCCTCATTAACTCTTACTCTTCCTTTGGTTGGCTGTTCAGGAGCACTTTCTTTGACCTTGCTGACTGAATCTCCACCTCT
The DNA here is from genome assembly GCF_964237555.1 of Oryctolagus cuniculus. Classification (NCBI taxonomy): domain Eukaryota; kingdom Metazoa; phylum Chordata; class Mammalia; order Lagomorpha; family Leporidae; genus Oryctolagus; species Oryctolagus cuniculus. The sequence goes on from NC_091449.1 coordinate 47,531,988, forward strand.
CATCCTGTACGAATGCTCATTTCACTGTAGTCAATATATTTGGTGACTCCTAGATTTTGTGCCTAACCCTAAGCCACTAACTCCAGGAGGGTCAGGACACTTGTGCCTCTGCTCACTGAATTTTTCCAGTGCCCAGCAATTGTTTAGCAGACAGTAAAAAAACAGTAGCAAGTGGAAGGAAGCATATTATAAAAAAAACTACATAAACTAATAAAGATATAAACCTTTTTTTCACAATGTTCAAGAAGAATTGTTCATCTTGCATCTCACAGTCTACAATCATCGATTTGTTTCTCATTTCTTCCAACATATATTTCTTCATATTTCACTATTTTCTAACTATTTGCTGGGACCTGGGTCTGAGTTAGTAAATAAAGCAGACATAATTTTTATATAAATCGCTTTTATTTTTATTTTCTTTTTTGTCATTCTTTTTCTCCTATTTTCTGACAAAAATAAGGATATATAGTTGTATGTATTTATATGTGCATATATATATATTTACTAAAAATAGAATAGTGTAAATCTTAACCTCTAGTTAGGTATCAGGGTTTATGGCAACTTTGATGTTTATTCCTTCTAAAAGTACAGGAAAGTAATTTGCAAATAGAATGCTTTATAATTGTTAAAAACTCTGAAACAATTTCCTCTAGAAGGGCTCTTGCTCTCTGACTTTATAATTGGTCATCATAATACCTAACTTCTTCATGCAGTATCAAAAATAGAACAACAGAAAAGAAAATGTAAACCTCTTTCCTCAACTGAGAATCATACATTTTTAATGATGTTTTTTAACTGTTAAATAAGGATCTCCTTCCTCAGGTAATGAGAGCCTTTTAAACCATTGCTAGACAGCGGTTATAGTGTAAGAAAAATAAGCATGTGCTGCCGAGAAAGGAGGCACTTGGCTATGCAGCGTGTGGACTCCATATGTACAATGTGTTAGTGTACAGCAGAGGACTGTCTGGAGTGACATTTGGGTGTCAGAGGAGGAACCTGGAGTTCTCACAGCAGCGTATTGAATAGGAGCCAAATGTAAGTACATCTGGCTTATTTTCCTCAGCCATATAAGAAATTAATCTCTCTGCAAATTACACCCAATTTCAATAGAATCCTGTTGTATAAGCAGGTTAAGACTGATCACAGGTAGCTTTTACTCACATGACATTTATCGGCCACCGGCTTGTTTAACGGACGTAGAACAAACACGCAGTACTTCTCTAATAAACATTTACTAAGTTTGCACAAGACCAAGATGCGCTGCCCACAGCATAGCAAGGTGAGTTGATACTGTCAGCTTGGAACATTCATACTAACAGACAAAAATAACTCTGCAGAGCACCCTCATTATGAAACAGTCCACAGAAGCCACATCTGCTTAAAGTTTTAACAGGATGCATAAAAGGAGAATCCGGTTCCCATTTGCACAATAGGTGGAGCACCAAGCATTGGCTTGAATTGCCTGCATCAGGGGTTCTCAAACTGCAGGGCCCACACCAACAGCAGCAACATTACAGGAGAACTTGTTAAAAATGCAAGTTCCTGGGCCCCAGCCACCCCAAACACACAGAAGCAGAGACTTTGGGAATGGGGTTCAGCAATCAGTGCGTTCACAGGCCACCCTGGTGGTTCGGATGAAGGCTTACAATGGAGAACATTGCTCCAGATTTAGGTAAATCAAGTCCATTCCCCATTCTGTGGTATGATCATCACAAATGCCACTTTAATGCTTTGATCCCCATTATTTTACTTCTAAGTCAGAGATGAGTTAAACCACCTTGGAAACTTATTGGAGATGGTGTAACAGAAAGAACACAGCTCGGCAGAATTGACTTCAGCATTTATTTATTTATCCAGCAGGTTATTACCATGTGAATTGGGTTGATAATGCAAGTGAATTTGTATCAACTATATATCAGATGCCAGACTCTGTGCAAAGTGCTTCTTTTGCCTTTACATTAGTACACACTTGCAAAATACTATGAGATAATAGTAACTTCATTTCACAGATGAAACACTGAGCTTGTATGAATTGGACCACTGGAATTGCCACATATGACCGGCTTACTCTAAAGCCCAGCTTGGACTGCACTGTTTGAAATCATCCTTCCCTAGATGCAGAACTCTGTTAATCCTGAATAAAATGCAATAACATTAGCAACACATAGAAAATCAGTGAGTGAATTGGGGGAACATTGGACATTTGGCACATTGTAACTACCCAAATCCTGAATTCTTATTTCCTTTTTTTAAAAAAAAGATTTATTCTATTTATTTGAAAGAGTTACAGAGAGAGGTAGAGACAGAGAGAGAGAGTTCTTCCCTCTGCTGGTTCATTCCCTAGATGGCCACAATGGCCGGAGCTGCACCAATCTGAAGCCAGGAGCCAGGAACTGCTTCTGGGTCTCCCACATGGGTACAGGAGCCCAAGGATGTGGGCCGTCTTCCACTGCTTTCCCAGGCCATAGCAGAGAGCTGGATCCGAAGAGAAGCAGACTGGACTAGAATCAGCACCCATATGGGATGCCAGCACTTCAGGCCAGGGCTTTAACCCACTGTGCCACAGCACATTATTCTAGTGTAATAATTCATGATATAAGATATTATCATGATAAAAAAGATGATCAAAGGTGTCATCAAGCAAAATGCAGAAATATCTCCTCTCTTCTATTTTTTTAATTTTTTTGCAACTTTCACACTACTGAACTTTAGAAATTCATATATTCTTGGGCCAGTGCCATGGTTCACTTGGCTAATCCTCAGCCTGCAGCACTGGCACCCCAGGTTCTAGTCCCGGTTGGGGCAACGAGTACTAGTCCCAATTGCTCCTCTTCCAGGCCAGCTCTCTGCTGTGGCCGGGAGGGCAGAGGAGGATGGCCCAGGTCCTTGGGTCCCTGCACCCGCATGGGAGACCAGGAGAAGCACCTGGCTCCTGGCTTCAGATACGGCGCAGCGCTGGCTGTGGCAGCCTTTAGGGGAGTGAACCAACAGAAGGAAGACCTTTCTCTCTGTCTCTCTCTCTCACTGTCTATAACTCTCTGTCTAACTCTGCCTGGAAAAAAAAGAAATTCATATATTCTTGAAGAAAGTGAAGGGATTTTATGCTTATTAAGTGTACACTGAAGTTGATTGCCAAAGTCCCTATCTGCTAGTTTATGCTCCTATGTAATCCCCCCTGCATGAATGCGAGTGGGTAGTTTGACTTGCTCCTGAACAGAATATAGAGAAGTTGAAGGGATACCACTTTGAGATTGTGTTCCATAAGACTGTAATGTTCATCCTTCAAGCAGACACTCCCAATCAACTCTCCATGGATGGCTTCTGATGAATCAAGCTGCCAGGCTATGAACTTCCCTAAGGGAAGGAATTAAGAATGACCTCTGACTGACAGGGAAGAAGGAATTGTGACCTTAATTATGAAAGTGCCCAACAAACAAAATCACATGGAACACAATCATATTTGCTTGCAAGGTGAACTTTCAGTTCAGATCTCAGGAGTCCATGACATTTTGGTTATAGTTGAATAAGAGATGTTGAAGCTGCATACTAAGATTTTTATAGATTTCTTGTCTACAGTAATTGTGACAAAATATATTCATGTTATTTATTTTTAACCTCCAGATTAATTATGCAGCAGTAGATAATACAAAATGAAATAGTTCCAGCTGGAGGCCGTGTGATACAGGCTACACTCAATTTTTCTGTTAAATCTCTATGTTGCCTGCTTTTATTTTCTGGAAATAGTATAAATTAGTATATGATTAGATTTTCATTAGGAAATTAGTCTTCATTGGAAGACAAATTTTTCTGGATATGGCAGGGAAATCTCATCAAATATAAGTCTGTCAATGGGAGAACAGTAGAACCTTGAAGGTTCTTTACCAAAAGAAATAGGATCAGTCTTCTCTTGAACTACACATTCTCACACATCCTTCAAAGGGCTACACCAGATATCCTCTCCTCTGAGAACTTCTCCAGAGAATACCATTCTGAAGATATCTTCTGTTATTGTGCATAGTGTGACTCCAGTCCTTTGAATCATTGTATTTCCACCTGTTTTGTTCCATTCACTAGACATTGATAAATAAATATATCTTTGCCTCTGCTTTTACTCTCTATCTGATCTCCTCTTGCCCACCTTCATTCTTCAAGTGGGATTTCATAGACAGATAATTCTTGATTGATGGTGAGATTATTTCCTGAGAAATCCACCCTAAATGAAAATGCCATTAAGTTGAAAATGTATTTAATACACATGTAACCTACCTGAAAGCATAGCTCACCCACAGGGTGCACTGTGGAATGTGGGTTGTTTATCCTTTGATTGTGTGGCTGAGTTGGAGCTTTGGCTTGATACTGCTGTCCAGTATTGCAAGAGTGTCATTTTGCATATCAATAACATGAGGAAAAGTCAAAATTCAAAACATAAAGTTTGGTTCCTATTGAATGCACATCATTTTTCACATTATAATAAAGTCAAGAAATCTTAAATTGGACCATCTTTAAGTTGCAGACTCTCTGTTTATGATATACTGGATATGTGATTATTGTAATTAAATTAGTTTAACAACAAAAAAGTTATGTACTGATTCTTCCAACAGAGAAGTTCAATAGTTGGCCCTAGTGTCATAAACAACTAGTTCTTTCTTTTTTAAGATTTTATTTATTTATTGGAGAGGTAGAGCTACAGACAATGAGAGGGAGAGACAGAGAGAGAGGTCTTTCTTCCGTTGGTTCACTCCCCAGATGGCCGCAGCAGCTGGTGCTTCGCCTATCTGAAGCCAGGAGCCAGGAACTTCCTCCAGGTCTCCCATGCAGGTTCGGGAGCCCAAGGTCCTGGGCCATCCTCCACTGCTTTCCCAGGCCACAGCAGATAGCTGGATTGGAAGAGGGGCAGCCAGGACTAGAACTGGCACCCACATAGGATGCCGGCGCCACAGGCGGAGGGTAAACCTGTGCCACGGCACCGGCCACAACTAGTTCTAGTTCTGGGTGATCTAATAATGTTAAGCTTCATCCTCCTGTATCTTTTTCCTCTTCTTCCTCCCACATGTTCCTCACCTGATTTTTGCAACTTTTTTCTTCTTACCCTCAGTTTTTATGACTTTTCTGTTCAATTTTTCTTTTCTCTCCATTGTCTTCATTCTCAAAGAAAACCTTCCCATGAAGTTCAATGATACCTCCACCAACTCCAAGCTTACTGGACCCTTCCAGCTCACTTCCTCTTTCTCTGAGTTCTAGAAGACTCACTTAATCCTTAGTTATATCATATGACCACTTTTGGGTGCATTATATTATTTGAGAGGTTGGACTTCAGACTGGTTAACCGTACTGAAGCTTCTGTCTTGGCCAGTTGAGTTGTGTGACTGCTTGCCACAGCAGAATCACAGGGAGTCTTAATAGAATCTACAAAGGAAGTATTTCAGAATGAATTCGAAAATAGTACATGGCCATTGAACATGACTTCTGATTTAATCATAGGTGGAACCCCAACCAGCTGTTGGTGTAACCTCACCTCCCATTTGGCATCTTCTGGGGCTCATTTCCCTACCCCTCTGGCTTCAACTCTTGTGTCCTAATGTCTTGGTGACCCTCTTTCTTAAGAAATGTTCCAGGCTGTCCAGAATCCCATTCCTTGGTAAACTCTTCATCTCTCAACATTTTCAAAAGCTACTTTTCCAACTATGCTAGATTTAAATGAAATTGGATCGTTCCTTGCAGAATTCATGATTATGTTTAAGACAGGTGTCTTTTTCCTCCCATGCCATGTTACTGTACAGAAGTTTTGTGATTTTCCCAACAGAACTTTATATTCCTGTATCTTCACAAGTTGCCTCCTCCCTCCAGACTGCCTTTTCTTGCCTGTTCTTCAAATAGTAACCTGGGTTAAATTTCCTTTTCCCTGGTACACTGTGTCAGTAAACTCTGCTCTTGTGTTAGGGACTATCTTCGGTACTTTCCTGTAACTGAACTTCCCTCTTTTATCCAGCTGCATTCTTTATCATTTGTCAAAATTCAAGGGAACTGGCAATGTGTGTTTTGTCTCTTTAGTCTCGAAATTAGCCAACTGCATGACACATAGAAAGCATGCAAATGCCCATTCATTTAACTGAGTTTGCAGTCTCATTTAATCTGTATCATGACCCCATGCGATAGATGTAAGATACTAGGGTAGCATACTGTTCTAATTTTCAGATAATACTTGCTCACTACAGAAAACTTGGAAAATACCAAATAGAAACTTTCAGTACTTTTTTTTCCCTAAATATTTTGTTTGCATTTGAAAAACTATGCAGGTGTGTACTACACCATGTTCTGGGGTTAATTTCAACACTCTCCTTTGCATAGAGTGGAGGTCAGCAACAGTCTTCTTGTGCTTCCATCATTTTGAAGATGCTCAGACTCTTCCTGCAAAACACTCAGCCTTACTGTTCTTGCAGAACACTTGTCTGTGCTCACCCAGTCAATAATCCAATTGTCATCCCTACTGTGTCACTCCTGCTCTGAGATCCTCAAGATAAATTGTTTCTTACGATCTTTGTGTTGATCGACTACTTGGCACATGTGTTTCTTTTAACATTACAGACATGTAATTTTAAGTATGTGCTTGCCAGATGATTTCCTATTCAAGACTGAGTCTCTCGCCTCTGTTTCTTCTCCAGTCAGTTCTTTGTGCTCCTTTCTTGCTCCTCCCTATCTTCATTCTTCACTTGTGATTTGACATATACTGTTTATTCAATACACCAATGCAAAAGAAAGGAACCATATTATAAGTTTATGTTTCCATACCTGATAAAGATGTGGAAAGAGAGGTGTGCGTAAGTTACATGAATTGCCCAAGGCCAAACTTGTGTGCTTATTTCATTATATAAAAGGAGGAGAAAAAATCAATAAGTCTGAGAGTCTTTCAAATAAATTGAACATACACAAACAAGTTTTACAGCTAGGCTTCCCTCAGCCATCAGTTGCAGTTGAAAATTCCCTGAAATTGCTCATTTCAGTGACAGTTCTTCCAGGTACTTCTGTGAACTGTATGATCTGCATAGAGTCCGGGGTGGTTTGCATCACTGGCTAAGAGCATTGGTTTTATTAAGGCCAATGAAGAGGCAAAAGAAAAGTGTGCCCTTGTCAGATAGAAGCTTTGTTTATGTTGTTCTGCTCCTCCACCACCTACCCCTGTATTTTCTCTGTTGAACTATGGTTGGAGAATCTACTTCTTGCAGAAAACAGAAAAATAAAAGCTTTTACTTTGGTCTACAAAGAGTATGTGCTCCACAAAGTTATTCCAGCATTGTGCAATAGAGCTTGCCACCAGCAATAGGGCAAGCCCATTTGTCCACAAAGAATGTCTTCCAGAAGCTGTCTTCTGTGCTTTTTAGTGGTTTTCTTTACTTCCAAATCTGCACACCAGTAAAGAAAAATAAGCAACACAGGAGTTTTGCTCACCCCGTAATAACCAACAGGTAATTGTCAATGAGTTTCCCTAAAAAGAACTGGAGAGAGACTATAGTTACAGAAGGAAAGGAAGGCTCAGCCCTAGAGTATCTACTATTATAATCTAAAGGCTCCATGTAGCATTGGCTTTTGTGACAGGTTATTTTATCCCAATAGCAAAACAACAGCAACAAATATCTCCTTGGAGTGAACTGCATTGTCAATCTAGTCCATCTGTTAAGTCTGTTGGCAATGTTTATTGAGTGCCTGCTCCATACAGATTTCTCAATATTTTGCCTATGCAAATGGGATCTCAGCCCATGGTTGTCCAATATGAAGGTTCTAGGACTCTACAGTTCTGTGAAAAGATGCCACATACTTTGAAGTGTATACTTCCAAAGGTGAATTTTTTAGTAGTAGATAGAGTGAAAGTGTGGTGTGGCTCAACAAACGGCTCCATGAGTGACAGTAAAAGGATTTTAAATTGGAATTTGACAATTTTATAAATTTTGTAATGGAGAAAAATAAGGGCTCGTGTCTTTATACAGCCAATCTAAATATTTTATAATATCCTTTGCTGCTGCAGAGTGAGTGATAGAGGCGCCCTTTTGTGGGTAAGCATGACGGTCATTAATTTTAACAAGAGTAATGTGTGTTTTGAAACTGTGGAGATTGTTGGAGATATGAAAATGAAAACTCACACTGCCCTGAATTGAAGGATGAAGACATGATCTCTCGGGTAGAAAGTGTAGTCATCAGGACATATCTGAATACTGGGATGCCATGGACAATGACCACCAATGAGGATAAAGTCCAGTAATAAATCCCTACTTTACATTGGCTTTGCATAGCAGATCAGCTCTTGCAGTCCTTAATATTTAAAGACTGCTATACAAGCAAATTCTTTCTGAGCTCACAGCTTATTGTGAAAACAAGTTATCTATCCCACCTTTAGCAGGCCAGACAGAATGGAGAATTGTAAATGAAGTCTTTTGATGGTTTTTGTCCCTGCCTGGTAACTGAATGCTAACCTGATCCTGATCCTCAAGTATTTTTCTTCCTTTGAAATTGTACTTAAAGCTGACTGCCACCAGTCCACTTTGGGTTTTCCTCTCTTGGAGGCCCCTCTCCATACCACTCTGGCTGGAGGTCCTTGATTCTAATAAATAACTTTAAATTAAAAAAAAAAAAAAAAAGACTAGGGCCGGTGCCACGGGGCTCACTAGGCTAATCCTCCACCTTGTGGCGCCAGCACACCGGGTTCTAGTCCCGGTCGGGGCACCGGATTTTGTCCCGGTTGCCCTTCTTCCAGGCCAGCTCTCTGCTGTGGCCAGGGAGTGCAGTGGAGGATGGCCCAAGGGCTTGGGCCCTGCACCCCATGGGAGACCAGGAGAAGCACCTGGCTTCTGGCTATGGATCAGCGCGGTGCGCCGGCCACAGCGCACCAGCAGCGGCGGCCATTGGAGGGTGAACCAATGGCAAAAGGAAGACCTTTCTCTCTATCTCTCTCTCACTGTCCACTCTGCCTGTCAAAAAAAAAAAAAAAAAAAAAAAAGACTGTTATAATCTCTTTAAGGGGATACATACTTCACTTTATATACCAGGTAAAAAGGAAAAATCATTTCTAATATTGAATAATGCAGCATGATAGCAGGGAGAGAGTAGGGGGGGAGAGATTGATTGATTGATTGATTGATTGATTCACTGCCCAAATGGCCACAACAATCAGTGCTGGACCATGCTGAAGTGAGGTGCTGGGACTTGAACCAGTACTCTGATGTAGGATGTTGGCATTGCAGACAGAGTCTTAACTCACTGTGCCACAAAGCTGGCCCCTACAAACATCATTTATTCTGAGGAGGAGATAATATGTTTTTGACATTGCAGCTAAGAAACTGGTGTCCAGTATCACAGTGCACTTGGGCCATCCTCTGCTGCCTTCCCAGGTTCATTAGTAAGGTGCTGGATCAGAAGTATGGAATAGCCAGGACTCTAACCAGCATATATGTGAGATATCACCATCCTTAGTGGTAGCTTAAACCCCTGTGCCACAACAGCAGCCCCTCACCTTCATTATTTTCTCAATCTTCATCTGTTCATTCATTCATCATATATCAAGCAGCATCCTTTATGAACTCCAATACAGGATGCTGCAATTGCAGGCAGAGGCTTAACCCCCTGGGCCACAACACTGGCCCTAAAAACAACATTTATTCTGAGGAGGAAATAATGTGTTTTTGACATCATGTCTAAGATATCTATATCCAATATTACAGTGCCTATATACAAGAACCAGCTCTGGCCCAGGCTCCTGACTCCAGTTTCCTGCTAAAGAAGATCATGGAAGGCAGCAGGGATAGCTCAAGTAATTTGGGTTCCCAATATCCATGTGGCCGATCTGCACTGAGTTCCTGGCTCCTAGCTTCAGCTTGACCCACCTGCAGCTTTAGGAGCATTTGGGGAGTGATTTACTAGAGGTGAATGTTCTTTCTCTCTCTGGCACTCAAATATTAAAACCACACACACACACACACACACACACAATGTGATCTTTGTCTTCCAGACTTCCACTTAACCCAGAGTGCTCGGCTTCTCCAGTGTTCTCTCAAGCTGCTCTATTTTCCAAATTTAGGGAGGGTCCTGAAACAAGCATTTAATAAACTCTTCAGAAGATTAGAATGCAAGTTCCTAAGGGCCCATACTATGGGCAACACTTCTAGTTCTGTGGGAAATACCTTTAAAATGCAAACCTTATCTATAGCTCCCCACCTACTCCATCTAACCCCTCTCCCAAAAATACCTTTTAGCATGAGAATTGTCAAAATTTTATCTAAGACTCTATACATTGAAGGCCTGCAAACTAAGACATGCTCATGCTTAAAAATTTAAAAAATTACATTGTACATGTTGTCAACATTTACAAGACAGATTCACAAAATACAATGGATTTAATGCTGTTCTTGAACTATGATTCCAACAAGACTTATCCAGGCTAAGGATAGTTCTCTTTAAAGGGAACACACCTATCTGATTTGTTAGCTCTTGTCACTTGCCTTTGATGATACCGATCTCTCTCTAGTTCTTGAAGAGTTTACATATTTGAAATTTCTTGACCCTCTACAAGTTCTCCTCCTTTTTATGTAAAAAACTAGCTTCAGTGAAGCATGGAAATTTGTTTTGCAGTAGCATGAGTTTTTCTCCAAACACATTCTTATGCTGTTTCATTTTGACTTTGTTCATGCCAACAGGTTTTGCACTGAGTGCCCAGCTATAGCCAATGAATATTTCCCATTTACCAGGAATGTACTTGAACATATTTCACTTGTGCTAGGATCCCAAACAGTGCACTACTCCTATTGCTGTGTTGGGCAGCTCTGGGTGTGCTCACAAAAACAAATGATGCCAAAATATTTTTGATAAACCCAGGCAATATTGTGTGTCCCACCTGGATTAGGGAGATGAGATAAGCAGTTTGTTTGGTTATTGTGTGTGTGTGTGGTGTTTTTTTTTTTTTGTTTGTTGTTTTTTTTTTTTTTTTTTTTTTTTTTTTTTTTTTTTTTTTTACAGGCAGAGTGGACAGTGAAAGAGAGAGACAGAGAGAAAGGTATTCCTTTGGCATTGGTTCACCCTCCAATGGCCACCGGCGCACCTCACTGATCTGAAGGCAGGAGCCAGGTGCTTATCCTGGTCTCCCATGGGGTGCAGGGCCCAAGCACTTGGGCCATCCTCCACTGCACTCCCTGGCCACAGCAGAGTGCTGGCCTGGAAGAGGGGCAACCGGGACAAAATCCGGTGCCCTGACCGGGACTAGAACCCGGTGTGCCGGTGCTGCAAGGCGGAGGATTAGCCTACTGAGCCAAGGCCGCAGGCCTGATAAGCAGTTCTTTAGCATGACAAGGAAGCAATGATGATCCACATACACAGTACACATCTACAAATAATTGTAGAGAATGAGTAGAGGTTAAGCAGTCTGGGGACACAAGAAAGGACATTCTAGGCAGAGAGGCTCAGCATGGGTTTACACAAAAGAAATGTTTAGGAAACTCTTTTGCCAAACGAGTGTATGTGGATTTAGTGAGCTGTAATTGGGTGTTACGATAAATAAAACACACAACCACAAGTGTGGTAAAATGGCAACAGAAACATATACTTAATTCCTATCAAGCATTTATAGATGCCAGGAACTACGCTAAATCTTTTATATACATCAGCTAAGCCACTCAACTACATGAACGTTACCATAAAAAGAACCCATAATCTTGCTTCTCTCCAAGCATCATGCTAAGTGTTCAGACTCTAACTTGAATTCTCTTGTTAACATCTTTATGTTACAAAAGGACAAGCAGCACATATTGCATTTTATCTGTTCCTAAACAGAGGTTCAACAAGATTGAGTTAACTAAGCTAACACGTTTAGTAAGTGGTAAAATTGGGATATTTTTGACCAGATTCCTGCTAACAACAAACAATATCAGCTGACAGTATTCAAGAGACAAATGACAGATAAGCTTGTAAACTGACTCCATTGAGTGTAAGGGCTTCATTGGTCCAAATAGCTGTAACCAAGGAGAAAGACTTTGGTACAAAACACAATTGCTAGGGCAAAAGAGTCACTAAAAAACATCAGCATCAATCATCAGTTACCAGGGGGCAGATTTCACATTGACCCCCAGTAAGTCTATGGTAAGATGGAGAAATCGGTGTGTGTATGTTTGTGTATGTGTTTCCTTTTTAAGTTCCCCCAGTAATTCAAATACAGACACATCTCTATTTGAAAAACATAATTTTACCATCCTGTAATCTAGTACTATTGAAATACTCTTCGTTTGTATTTGGATGAACAAGTCAATAGAGTTTATTTCAAGTTGAAGAAGTAAATCTGTATCTCACCAGTGTGGTTTCCTTCATTGAAATGAAAACATGTGTTCAGCGAAAATTAAAAATAAATATAAATAAACATACTGTAGCATATCCTTAGGTCATTAAAACTGGACATAAATTGGAGTGATTTGAGAACTGTGGGACTAGACACACACGCAGGAGGGCTTTTGCACAGTGTTAAGGTTGAATTGAGTTTTCTGAGTGGTGGATCCAGTGGGAGATGTTTATTTAGGTCATTGGTAGCTTACATCAGATGTGGTTCTCTTATGAAAGAACTGGTTCTTTTGAGTCCAAGTTCCACCTCACTTTCTCTGCTTCCTGGCTCACCATGATTCTTCTGTACCCTCCATGGCCATCTTCCACCAGACGTGGGACTATGGGGATGCCAGATCCTGAAAAATGTAAGATGAAATAAACCTTATCTTTCCCAAGAAGTTCCTCTCTGTTCTTTTATTTAAAGTAATGAACAGGAAACTAGAGTAGCTACGCAGAGAAGAGTATAACAAAACACATGACGAATGACTAGAAAGCAAAGCAGTGATTAACCAAGTAAGTTCCTGCAAACTTGGACTGTACTTTTTACATTGAGAGTGAGAGAGAATGAGAAGGATTCCATCTACTGGTTCACTCCTCTAATTCCTGGAATGGCTGGATGCTGGGCTGGGCTGATGCCAGGAACCAGGAACTCCAGGGAGTTAATCCTGGGCTGCCATGGTAGTGGAGGGAAGCAACGACTTGAGTCATCACCACTTTGCCCTGGTCTACAATAGCCAGAAACTGGAATCAGGAGTCAGAGTTAAGATTCAAACCCAGGAGTGCTCATGTGAGTGCTGGGAGCCTAACCCACACTGTAACTGCTAGGCCAAACATTTGCCCCAGAAGTTGCGAATTTATACTGACAGCTTTGAAAGGTTTTCCTAGAAGCTATTGGGTCAAATCATCTCTTAGACTGGGTAGATCACTCTTTGGCAGTCTATGAAGAAGGTATAATTATGCAGGAAGCGTGTATCAATTAGTTGGATGAAGGTTTTAGGAGGAGATGATTATTGAGATGAAATGACATATATAGAGTCAAAGAAAAATTCAGATGCAAAGTCAATTGTATTCCAAAAAGGTGTTGAATAGAGTACTTGGAATGAAAAAAGACTGTCAGATGACACAAAATGTAAACACATGTTCCTCAGACAAATATAAGGAGAGAAAATTCAGGATATCACCTATCACTGTGGAGCTATGAATAAGGGAGATGATTAAATTACAGTACTGAGTTAATGGATGAGTTTTCAGCATTTGTGGGCTAGTGATGGGAGGCATATTTATTTAGTATAATAAAAGAGATTGTTCCTAAATATCTGGAATACCTTGAATAGAAAATTTGGGCCTCAGATATAGAATTAAGGATCCTTCCTCTTTTGTATTTTCTATTATGCATTTCTGCCAGAAGCCTGGAGTGAAACTTTGATTTTTTTTAATTGGTTGTGATCTCAAAGTTTCAATGATCCTTGTAAATATCTAGAATTTCCTCTAAATTAACAGAGCTGTAGTTGCAGTTAAGTAATAATGCATACTTCTTATTTAATTCAAATGATCTCTGAATGAATACCAATTCCTAAAATAACTTGAAATGCTGGGAGTTGTGGACCTGGCTTTGAAACCAAGAGGATATTTTTTTTCTCTCTTATTTATTTGCAAACACTACCAAAAGTTCTCTGAAAAGAAGAATTTTGGGTGTTCAGAGATGCTTTGTTCAGGCTTTTTTACAACATTTATTTAAGTGTGGCTGGATAATACTCCTTTAGATTTCAGGCACAAATAACTCTGATCTTGCACTCTTCATGGCCCATAAAACTTGTGAACACAGAATAAAGGAAATGGTCATTCATCAAACTACCAAGGGAAAGGGGAAAGATTGCCAAATTATTCCTCCAGTCTATGTTAACGCTGACAGTCCAAACCAGGAACATTTTAACATTTTAACTATGTTGCTATTCTTACAGTTAGAGGTCATTTTTATATAATGACCTCAAACTTTTGGAAAAATAAATCTTCACCCACCGACTTTGTAGAGGATAGAGGTAAGAAAAATTAATGCACAGAGCATTTGCTAAAATAAGTGCCTGCTTTCTCTGATAACAGATGTGCTACTCTGTTTCCTTAAATAAAGCCCCTTGAGTTTTGTCCTAGATTTTTTCCTAAAAAGTATTCAATAAAGAATATTCATATGGCCCTACTATGTGCAGCACAGCAAAGGCATAGAGATTAGGATGATAGCATGTCTCAAGATCTGGGGGTAGGGATGTTGGTATTCTTAATTAATGCTAATGATGATGTGATAAGACTCAAAGGTAGTATTTTTTTGAGTTGAGACTTAAAGGAATGGTGTCAATAAGAGATAACCCATTCCATAATGCTCAGCAAAAAAATTTGCATCAAATATTGATAATGGTAAGAAGAGTAATTATTCTGGAAGATTAAACTGTGATAGTTAAGTTTTCATGTCAATTTCTTTGGGCTCGGAGGTACTGAGATATTTTGGTTAAACATCATTTTGGGGTATATCTATGAGGATTTTTACTCAATGACATTGACCTTTGAGTTGATAGACTAAGTAAGCCAATTTAACCATTCTTTTTTTAATTTTTAACTTTTATTTAATGAATATAAATTTCCAAAGTACAGTTTATGGATTACAATGGCTTCCCCCCCATAACGTCCCTCCCACCCGCAACCCTCCCCTTTCCCACTCCCTCTCCCCTTCCATTCACATCAAGATTCATTTTCCATTCTCTTTATATACAGAAGATCAGTTTAGCACACATTAAGTAAAGATTTCAACAGTTTGCTCCCACATAGAAACACAAAGTGAAAAATACTGTTTGAGTACTAGTTATAGCATTAAATCTCAATGTACAGCACATTAAGGACAGAGATCCTACATGAGGAGTAAGTGCACAGTGACTCCTGTTGTTGACTTAACAAATTGACACTCTTGTTTATGGCGTCAGTAATCACCCTAGGCTCTTGTCATGAGCTGCCAAGGCTATGGAAGCCCCCTGAGTTCACCGACCCTGATCATATTTAGACAAGGCCATAGTCAAAGTGGAAGTTTTCTCCTCCCTTCAGAGAAAGGTACCTCTTCTTTGATGACCTGTTCTTTCCACTGGGATCTCACTCGCAGAGATCTTTCATTTAGGTTTTTGTTTTTTTTTTTTTTTTTTCAGAGTGTCTTGGCTTTCCATGCCTGAAATACTCTCATGGGCTTTTCAGCCAGATCCGCATGCCTTAAAGGCTGATTCTGAGGCCAGAGTGCTGTTTAGGACATCTGCCATTCTATGAGTCTGCTGTGTATCTCGCTTCCCATGTTGGATCGTTCTCTCCCTTTTTTATTCTATCGGTTAGTATTTGCAGACACTAGTTTTGTTTATGTGATCCCTTTGGCTCTTAGTCCTATCATTATGATCAACTGTGAACAGAAATTGATCACTGGGACTAGTGAGATGGCATTGGTACATGCCACCTTGATGGAATTGAATTGGAATCCCCTGGTATGTTTCTAACTCTACCGTTTGAGGTAAGTCAGCTTGAGCATGTCCCAAATTGCACATCTCTTCCCTCTCTTATTCCCGCTCTTATATTTAACAGCAATCACTTTTCAGTTAAGTTTCAACACTTAAGAATAATTGTGTATTGATTACAGTATTCAACCAAAAGTATTCAGTAGAACAAACAAAAAAAAAATACTAAGAGGGATAACGTATTAAGTTGTTCATCAATAGTCAGGGCAAGGGCTGATCAAGTCACCGTTTCTCATAGTGTTCATTTCACTTTAACAGGTTTCCTTTTTGGTGCTCAGTTAGTTGTCACCTATCAGGGAGAACCTATGGTATTTGTCCCTTTGGGATTGGCTTATTTCACTCAGCATAATGTTTTCCAAATTCCTAACAGGGATCACTTTTCAGTTAAAATTTAAATACCTAAGAATAATTGTGTGTTAATTACAGAGTTCAAATATGGGAGCCTCATACCATTATTTGAAGGCCTAAAAAAGATAAAAAGGCTGACTTTCCTGTAAAACTGAGAGGGAATTCCTTAAGCCTGCACCTGATTGCCTTTGACTGAAAATTGCTTTTCTCCTGTCTTCAGACTTAAATGGAAGCATCAGGTTCTTGCTGAGTCCTGCGTGCCTGTCTCTGGACTACAGTTACTTTGGTTCTCTTGGTTGTCAGCCTTTTGCTCTCAAGCTGGAAGTAAACCATCAGCTCTCCTGGGTCTCCCATTTGCCGACTACTGTTCTCAGAACTTTTCAGTGTATGTATTATGTTAGCCAATCCCTATAAAAAGTCTTTATATACATACACATTGTATTGCTCCTATATTTTGGAATACATTGATGTATAATAAGCACTTTGCCAAATACTTTTTTACATGCTAAGTTAACTCAAAATTAGCAGAATGGTGTGTAATATTTACCAAATTTGTATATGAAAAATCTGATTGATCCCAAGAAACAGAGCTGAATAAAGGAAATATCATTATCATTTTTCCTTTATAAGGAATTATGCACGCATATTATCTTTTACTTGTAAAGTGGCAAAAATTTCTCTGAATATGGCTCACCCAATATGTAGTGATTTGCTTTTCCCAATATGTAAAATCACATATACTCATGTAAATATCTATTTATCTATCTATATGTGTGTATGAGTGTGCAATTGTTAAATTAAGTTTATCTACTAAAGTTAATTTGGTATCTAATATTTATAATGCTACATAAATAATACTCTATTTTCCAACATAGTCATTTTTTCAAATTCTACAACCCAATGAAATGTCAGTTGATCACATATTATTTGTTTAAAAGATTTATTTATTTATTTGAAAGTCAGAGTTACACAGAGAGAGGACAGGCAGAGAGAGAGAGAGGTCTTCCATCCAACAATTCACTCCCCAGTTAGCTGCGACACCAGAGCTGCGCCAATCCGAAGCCAGGAACCAGGAGCTTCTTCCGGGTCTCCCACATGGGTGCAGGGGTCCAAGGAATTGAGCCATCTTCCACTGCTTACCCAGGACATAGCAGAGAGCTGAATCAGAAGTGGAGCAGCCATGTCTTGAACTGGTGCCTATATGGGATGCCGGTGCTTCAGGCCAGGGCATTAACCCCCTGCGCCACAGTGCCGACCAGGATCATATATTGTTTATAGACAAGTAGATAAAGCATACATGCGTGCAACCTGATCCAATAGGTTAATATGAAAGTGTATTTAATACTCAGATCCTCAATAATTACTAGTCAGTATAATGAGGAATTATAAAGGAATACAGTTTTAGTTTTAATCCTGTCTACTTCAGCAATTAGAAAAATTGATTGGAACTGGTTAATGCTCTTGCACATAATTATAGATGATATGTACAAGATAGACACATACATACATACATAGATACATACATACATCAATCTCTCTACCACTCTTAAGCACAATGGCCATCCATTTTTGTGAGGGCATTTGTGAATGCGTCATTAGACCACTACTCCAGATGAAATTATTCATGCATGCAATCATTTTATTCAATCAACAAACATTGATTGCTTTCCTGTTCTTCAGATGTGTTTCTGGGCATTGAGGAATATCATGTGGTATGTTAGCAAATATTTAAGCAAGTAGTTCTCCAGGAAAAGTGTATTTGTAGTTTTTACTAATTCTTGTATTATAAATACTTCTGAAATGACCAATGTTAAGCTACTGGCATATTATCAACCAGCTCACAAAATTCCTGAAAGTTTAATAATTCACTCTCAGCATGCATTCACATACAATTCACTACTAACCCATTTGTGCACAAAACAAGCAGGAGTTATTCCCTA
Source organism: Oryctolagus cuniculus (assembly GCF_964237555.1). Lineage (NCBI taxonomy): Eukaryota > Metazoa > Chordata > Mammalia > Lagomorpha > Leporidae > Oryctolagus > Oryctolagus cuniculus. The sequence goes on from NC_091449.1 coordinate 47,550,166, forward strand.
CAGAATGGACATTATAAAAGGAAAATACACGAGAAAATGCTAAGTAATGATAATTCAGTGGTTGGAAAGAATGGAACGGTGAGGATGAGAAGACATTCTCACAAGTGAACATATTTAGAATTAATCTGGAATAAGAAAATTCTCATTCTGAAAATAAATTGTTATAGTATATTTCTAGGAAGGACCACAGCTATCACTATGTTGCTTTCGCTTTTTTTTTTTTTTTTTTTTTTTTTGGACAGGCAGAGTGGACAGTGAGAGAGAGAGACAGAGAGAAAGGTCTTCCTTTGCCATTGGTTCACCCTCCAATGGCTGCCGTGGCCGGCACGCTGCGGCCGGCGCACCACGCTGATCCAATGGCAGGAGCCAGGTACTTATCCTGGTCTTCCATGGGGTGCAGGGCCCAAGCACTTGGGCCATCTTCCACTGTACTCCCTGGCCACAGCAGAGAGCTGGCCTGGAAGAGGGGCAACTGGGACAGAATCCGGCACCCCGACCGGGACTAGAACCAGGTGTGCCAGTGAGCAAGGCAGAGGATTAGCCTAGTGAGTCGCGGCGCCAGTCCGAATTGATGGTTTTATAGTTGCATTTTGATCATGCCCAGCTTATTTACTTTCATTTGATTTTAGACAAATGTCAGCATAATTATGAGCCAGGATAGTGAAAAATAGTTTTAAAAATAATATCAGTAGATGAGCCAAAATCAGGAAGTGTGTGTGTAGGAAATTTAATGACTAAATCATTCTTTCATAAGGTTTTGGGGACAAAAATTTTGTGTGATTTGAAAATGTCTTCAAAAGTTATTTCTGGAATGGTCCATGCGTTGAGTGCTAAATTCAAGTTGTTCAGTTTTCACATTAAGAAACTGAGCTAAATGATTGAAATAATCTGACAAAGATAATATAAGGAATTAAGCCCTGGTGCCAGAATTCAAACTTTTTCAGTCTAGTGTTCTTTGCATGATGTTGGGCTTAGTTTCCAAAAGTACTCTCCCTTTCCTTTTTTCTTCCCACTTCTTAAAATTAAACTGTTACCTCTATAATCAAACAAAGTTAATAAAGATAAGTCAATCAGCTTTTCAACTGAACTGCTATATAACTTGGTTTGATGGGAACCTCATAGGTAATTTATTTTCCCTTCTTTCATGGAGAGAATCTTGAACTATTGTTGAGTATTGATTTCCTATTGCGATTCATGCTGGAAACTGTTATCTAGAGTTTCCTGTGAGAGAGGCAGACAAATGGCAAGTCTGTGTGCTCTTTGAAGTGTCTGTTCTTACGTTTTAACTGAATCACATTTTAAATGCCTGTGTTTCTTTGATGACTATATATTGTCAATCACATAGGTTCCTCTGTGCTTCTGTGCCTCAGGTTTCTTTAAGTGTGACAACATAACACAGAAATAGCATGCAAGGCCCTCACAGTGAAGGATTTAATAAATGTGGCCTATGCTTTACATTGCTCAAATGGGGTTAAAATCTACCCAGATGATTCAGCAAAGCAATGCAAAATGAGTTTGTTAATATTTTTCTCCTTTATATTAAATTAAGTGGACAAAATAAGAGTTCAAATTCCAACACTCCTGCTCTCCAAATCTGGGATTCTGTCTACGTCCTTTCCTGTCAATGAACTTGAAGTCTTTTTTATATCTGCAGTGGATAAATCAATTCTTGCCATAAATAATATATTGAAGTTTTTGAACAGAGCAAATTAAATGGCAAATATTAATACAATTTAAAGCTGAGAGAATTACAATGCAGACATTATGATTCTCAGCTAAATGTTGCCATGTAGAAAAAAGGTTTCAAGCAGAGGTAGACATGAGAAAATCATTCTATATAGCTAGAATGTACTCCTAGTAACTTAGCACTGCATAGTATTAATAAAAATAGCAATAGTAATACAAGTGGAATGAGTACTACTATAGAGCTAGTAACCACAACACATAACACTAAGTTTTTGGCATCATCACTACTGCTAATTATTTTTTTATTTATTTTTATTTTTTTTCTTCAAAGAGCCCCTCATCTACTTGAAAGTCAGAGTTACATAGCGAGAGAAGGAGAGGCAGAGAGAGAGAGAGGTCTTCTATCCATTGGTTCACTCCACAACCAGCCATAGCAGCTGGAGCTGCACCGATCACAAAGCCAGGAGCCGGGAGCCTTCTCCAGGTCTCCCATGCGGGTGGGTGCAGGGGTCCAAGGAGTTGGGCCATCCTCCATTGCTTTCCCAGGCCACAGCAGAGAGCTGGATCAGAAGTGGAGCAGCCAGGACTGAAACCGGAGCCCACATGGGATGCCGGCACTGCAGGCCAGCGGCCCCACTCACTACACCACATCAGCGGCCCTACTACTATTGATTATTAAGTATCACTAATTGATAATTAATTGCCACTTACAGCAGTCACCTGGGCAATTTACATAATCTCTCTTAGCTTCAGGTCATCCTCTATAAAATTGAAATAATAGTATTACTGGCTGCCTAAAGTTGTCTGGAAAATTTCATTTGTTAATAAATAGTACTATTGTGGCACATAGGAGAATTTAAATAAGCAGCAATTAATGAATCGAGTAATGGACTGAAAGAGTATCTCTGCTAAGTAATAGGATATCTTACGCCATAATCACAAAGACCACTTTGATGCATACTCTTATTTCCTAAATAAAACTGGAAAAATTTGACTAGTTCAGGAAACTGGGTTTCAGTCTCAGACATGTCTGAGCAGAGAGTAAGAGGGCTGCATCTGTGAGGTCTTCCAGTTGAGCCACCGCTATTGTCCTTGGCTCTCCGTCCACAAGACATGGGCAGAGTGACCGAAAGCAAGGGAGGTCGAGCCCCACTGACCTCTTTATACAGTGTCACTAGTGATCTTGAGGCAACTGGAAAGCTGTGGTGCAATACCATGAGGAATCAGAGTTGTAGGCTGACTGCTCTGAGTGCTTCTGAATCTGACCCATTATTAATTTAAAGACAAGCTGGATGAAGTGAGCTCGGAGACAAGTCATATAATTTAGAATAAGCCTCATGCCAGAGGGCATATTTCTGCATGAGTTCCCTCAATGGCCAGTGTCTGCAGTCTTCACTCTGTTTTCCATGCTTGTGCAGAATGAAGGCTTATTTTTATAGTTATACAGTATGCTGCTTTCTCCCATGGATGATAAAAAAACATGATTTCAATTGTTGGCTTTGTAAGCTATAATCATGTAATTGGAAACAGCTGTGCACACAAGAAATATAATTCAAAGCAGTTTAATTAATACATCTTCATTGACAAATTCCTCTCATAAGGCTGATATGATGGTGTGATTCTATAATCAGAAAAAGGAATTTCTGAACCTTGGCCATTTCCATATTTTCTACTCAACTATGACTTTCCTAAAGGAAGCTGAGAAAGATCTTTTGAGGACAACTTCAGCTGACCTTCAACTCTCTTCCTAACTTTGGGCTGCAATTCTCTTCTCTCCCCAAAGTTGCAGGCCAATATAATTGTTGGTTTAAGATGTCATGCATACTATTGAATGCACATCCATCTCCTCTTAAAATCTTAGGCGCTCACTGTTCCCAGCTGGTGTGTTGGTGCCTGTCTTAAAATTGCCCTCAGCTGAGAATTGCTTTATCCAACTTCCCGGTCTTTCTTGATGACCCATCTATCCAACAAATGGTAAGGGGATATAAAGGCTCTTCCTGCTCGCTTTAACATGGGCCCACTCAGAAAGATCATGCCAGCTATGAGAGTGTCTGTGATTTTGGTTGCAACTTTTGGAACTTGATTCTCCTTATTCCCAATCCTACTTTTTCTCATTCTTCCAAAGATGGCACCACTGAGTCAATTTTCTGATGAAAAAAATTCAAATTAAGTCATTATTTCTTCCATAATTCTTCCTAAGATCATAATCTGCCTTTGATTCTCATGAACTCTTATTGATACAATATAGTAAATATCATTGTTTGAAGTAGAAAGCCCTTATTCGACATCCAGCCTGTTAGTTGTGTCAAACTCGAACAGTGTTTTACTTAAATGAGTCAACTTATTTCCATCCATATTTAAAGTGAATTCACTTGCATACACATAGTACAACACACATACACACACTCTCCTACTAGATTGGGGTCAAATATGATTCACTAAAAATAAATCTTATTACCTGATAATTCAGATGAAATTAATTTTAGGGAATAGCATTTCAGTTATTAGAAAATCAAACAATGAGAAAACAGCAATTATCTTACTTTAAACACTTATATCCATGTTTTGTGGTAACTGTTTCATATGTATCCAAAATGCCGTTATTTTCCTTATTTCACATTTAAAATATACACAGAGAGATGTCCTTAGTTGCTTCATTTCAGCAGAAGAAAAGGTTATTCAGGATATTTTAACTTTTTTAAATGAGATAATTTAGACACTGTGGCAACAGATTTCTTTTCTAAGGCATTTGTTTCAAAATGCTGTTGAACTATTTTAAATTCTGTAAAGAAACATAATTAGCATACACTTCTCTGCAAAAAGTTCATGATATTGGAAACATATGCTTCTGAATGAACATTTGTCAAGAAATCTTTTATGTTTTTGATCTTTTACAATGCAAATATTTTTAATGGATGGCAATATATCTGTATCATAAACTTTGTCATTAGCTAACCCTACAGTTCAAACTCAATTCTGATTTCCAATCAACTATCTGAAGTTAGAATGTTTTTCTTTTCTTTTTTCAAATGCTTCAGAGAGTACTGTCTTAAAACTCTTGGCAATTCCAGTTCTCCATTGCAATAATCTCACACAAAGACAAACTGATTTTACTTTAAAAAAGACTATACTTTTGAATGCATACTTCCTTCTACTTCTAATGCAAACACTTGTAAGTAATCTTTATCTCCCCATCCTTAGTAGACTACTGTAAACATGTTGAATTTCATGGCATTTATAAGTTGAAAATATATAATGAAAATAAATTTATTGTCAGTATTCAAAGACTAGGGAAAATATTTAATTGAATACAAATCAGACTTTAATTAATATTCTAACCTTAGAAGTTTGTTATTTCAAGAAAAATCTATTCCCCCTCAGAGATAACACTTTATTCAGTAGTGCCTTGAGTGGCTCTGATTTGGATACTATGATTGACATTTCATCTAGATACTGAAAAGAGTGCAGAAAGTCACATTTCAAGTACTTTCTGATGATGACAAAATTAGCTGATATAATTGCATTCTGTTTTACTTCAATACTTTGACGACATTTCCAATCTTCACCTTGATGGTGCATAGCCAAGGTAATCACATACTATGAATTTCCAGGTACAGTTCTGATTTCATGTATTCTTTCCCTTTGTTCTGGTTTTAGTGATATCACATGTTTCTGATTGAGTAGTTATGCACACTCCAATATCCAACTTGAATCCTAAAGCAGAATTAAAAAGGAAATCAAGAAAAGGGAGAGGCTTCTCTTAAAAACAGAAATAAGGAAATTGCCTAAGAATAAAATCTTAGATGTGAGCATGGTGTGATCCACTTGCAGAAAATGTTGGTCACAGGCAAGTAAATAAAATAAGACTGCCCCTCATCATTTTGACGTGCAGGGAGTAATTCACAAAGCTAACGGCCTTGGGCTATCATTCCAAAGGTGTATGTACTAAGCAGCAGGTGGTAAAGCCTTACTTTCACAGACTGAAGTGTATAAGTAGGTCTTTGCCCAAACCCACAAAGAAGGAGCTATGAGATGAATTTAATGTTGTTGATCAAACACAACTTTGCATAGACTAAAAGGAATATAGAAAATGAATACAAGTGATAATTATATTGGAAAAAAGCTGTAAGCTCATCCTATTAGATAGGGAGGGTCTAAAACAAATACTGTCCGTGATTTAAGATACCTGTGAATAAAGTTCATGGTTATCTTTAAATGATATTTCTATATTTGTAATATGCATTAGCTTTGAGCGCATCAACAAACTAAACCAGCCAAGCCAAAGGTAGTTGCTTAAATAGCAAAATTTTTAAAAAGAGTTTATTTATTTATTTGAAAGGTAGAGCTATAGACAGAGAGGGAGAGATAGAAGCAACAGCTGGAGCTGCACCGATCCAAAGCCAGGAGTCAGGAGCTTCTTCTGGGTATCCTACCTGGGTGCAGAGTCCCAGCACTTAAGCCATCTTCTACTGCTTTCTCAGGCCATAGCAGGGAGCTGGGTCAGAAGGGAAGCAGCCGGGACAGGAACCTGCACTCATATGGGATGCTGGCACCACAGGGCTGGCCCCTAAATAGCTATTTACATTTTTTCTACCATGTTTGTTGTAGAATGCTTATCAGATGAATTTTGCTTCCCTCTCCTAACATTCATATTTTGAATTCCTTACCTCTAGCACTTCAGGATATGTCCTTATTTGGGGATAATTTCTAAAATTTTACTTATTTATAATTTCTTTGAAAGGGAGAGAGAAAGAAAGTGAGAGAGAGAGAGAGAGAGGGAGAGATCTCCCATTTGTTGGTTCAGTCCTCAAACACCCACAATAATTTGGATGAGGCCAAGTTGAAAAACGCAGTCTGTATCTCAACCTGGGTCTCTCACATGGGTTGTAAGGCCACAAGTATGTGAGACGCCACCTGCTGCCTTCCAGGGTGCACATTAACAAGAAGCCAGAATGCACAGTGGAACTGGGATCCAAAGTCAGACAATCCAATCTGCAATATAGGTGTCTCAAACAGCATCTTAACCATTATGCCTGCCTCTTGAAATAAACTAAGCTAAGAGAGATCTTAATAAAACATGGCTAGCGTCCTTATAAACAAGAAAAATTTAGACTCAGAAATACAAATGTAGGTATGAAAAAAAGGCCAAGTGAATACGAAGACAGCCATCCACAAGCTAAGGAAACAGCCCAGAGCAGAGCAGATTTTTCGTTCATAGCCTTCCAAAGGAGTCACACTTGGACTTCAGGCTCCAGTTTTCAGAAATGTGATGTAATACTTTCTTAGGGTCACACCACCCAGTTGGTGGTGCTTTGTCTCTTAAGCCTTTGCAGATTAAGACAGGTTTTGCTACCACAAAATAGGGTGCTGCTGTACTAGCTACTTAATGTGGATGCCACCTTGTGAAACTGATAAAGGCTGGAAGAATTTTAAGCCATCAGATGGGAAAAGTCTAGATTGTTTTGAAGACACTATTAACGGAAATATGGACTTTTAAAGGGTCCCTGGTGAGGACTGATAAAGAAGAGAGGGAACATACTTTTGGTACAGTAGATTTGACTCACCTGTTAGGATGCCTAGACCCTGTATTGGATACATGATTCAACACCTAGCTGCTCTCTTTCCAAATGAATGTCCTGTTAACGTGCATCTGGGGAGGCAATAGATAATGGCTGCAGTGTTTGTGTGCCTGGCACCCACATGATACACCTGGAAGGAGTTCTGGGCTCCTGGCTTTGGACTGTGCCAGACCTGGATGGTCAGATATTTCTGGAGTGAATCAGCAGAGTAAAGTGAAATTAAGTAACTATAAATAAGGAAATGAGAAAGACTGTATATAAGTCTAATTTTCTCAGAATACATACATCAATTAGAATGGAATATTGTTCAAAATGCTTCTGATAAGATCTAAGATAAAAATAAAAGAACATTAGATACAGAAGGAAAGGTGATGTGTGTTATAAAGTGACAGAGAAGTGGCCAAACCATGTTCTAGTGTCTGGTAGGAAGCAGAACTTATAATAGATGAACATGTATGTTTATTTGAAGATATTCCTGAGTGAAGTGTTAATGGTGTGGCCTGGTGTCTCCTGGCTTTTTATAGCAAAATGTGAGGAGAGAAATAAATTAAGGAGGAACTCAGTATGCAAGCAGAAATCTGAATTTGAAGATTCCTAGAACTCTTAGCCTATTTAAACAGTGTGCTCTGGAAACAAGACCAAGGGCATGGCTGGAAGGTCATTTCCTAAAGAGATTAGGTGTATGACTCGTGGAATCAGTAAACCATTTCTTAGAATCTAAGAAGAATAAACAAAAAGTTATCAAAGAAAGATGCCTATGATGAGGGCATGAGCATATTAATTTCCAGTCCAGATTCTTCTCTCACAGAGATAAGAATTGTAAGCAGGGACATATATTTAAAGGTGTAAAAAATGAGAACAAGATTTATTTAAAAGGTGGGAAAGTGAACATACAGACATACATGAGTGTGGGCCGCCCCAAATGGGGAAACACCTGTTATGAATGGGCAGGAGAGTTGCCCAAAGAGAAGGGGGAGAGAGGGAGAGAAAGAAATCTGATTACTACCCCCAGCCATAGTCTGTGGTTAAGAGAGGTCTCTCCCCTTGTTTAGGTTCTTTTATGAGATGGGGAGAGGTGTTTAGCATGTGTGACCTCAGATTGGAATGTTATGCATGTCCCCTGGAGTTTAGTATTCATATAATCATGGTGTCCCCCTTTATGGGTTCCAAATGAGACACAGGGGCATCTTGGGAAGGCAGGCATCTTTGACATTTAGAGAGATAACATTCTGTTATCCTTGCAAGGATTCCAGCTCTCTTAGATCAGCAAGCTGTCTGCTACCTCACATCACCTAGAGCTGTCTGTTGTCTGAGGTCTTGGGCTTTTATGAATCGCCCTGGAAGTCAACCAGGTTTTTGAGAATTTACAGTAGCAAAAGCATACTCAGTTTGGATTTAAGGGAATAGACACAGAATGGAATAAAAGAAGGTTGTCAGATGGTTGGGATTCTACAGGCAGAAAGCAGACAAATAGAGCTGTCTGCATGCAGCAGGCATTTCTCCTCAGACAAAAAGAAAAATGATTCCCAAAGAAATTCAGGGGACACCGGCTGAAGGAGAAGACAGCCACTCCGGCAGGCCTCGAGGAAAAACATGAATCATCAAGGAAGATGATTCCAGAGCCTTGCAATCTAATCATGTTTTCCTTGCCAGGGTTTGAATTTGCAGGAGACACATGTCTCACTTCTTCCTGGTGATCTCTAATTTCGAAATGAGAATATCTAACTTAGGCTGGTTCCACCGTTATCTTTTGGCAGTAGATGGCATGTTGTCCTATTTGACAGATGCACAGATGGAGAGTTTTTCTGCAAGGTGAATCTTATTTGGAGTCTCACATGTACCTGATTTAAATAACATGTAGGTGTAGTTTGGGGCTTGGAGTTGATGCTGATGGGTGAAGACTTTTGTGGGATGTTGGGTGAGGTGAATGATCTTTACACATGAAAAGACATGAATGTTAGGATGCCAGAGAGCATAGTGTTGAAGATTAAATCATGCCCCTCGCCTATAAATTCATATCATGAAATCTTCACCATCAGTACCTCAGAAAGCAATGTTATCTGGAGATAAGGTCTTTGTGCAAGGTGAAATGGAGTCATTAGCATAGGGCCTAATCTAAAGTGACCTATGATCCCAACAAAAGGGGAGCAACTTGGGAGCAGGCATTGTACCCAGCAGTTTAAGTCACTTTGGATGCCCATATCCAATATCAGGGTTCCTAGGTTTGAATCTTAGCCCTATTTCTTATCCAGCTTCCTACTAATGCACACAATGGGTGGCAGGGGATGATGGTTCAAGGATTTGGGTCTCTGCTCCCATGTGGGAGACTTGAATTGAGTTTCAAGCTCCTGATTTCAGACTGGAGCTACCCTAACTGCTGTAGGCATTAGGGAAGTGAACCAGCACATGAAAGCTCTCTACTCTGTCCAACCTCCTCCTCTCTGTCCTTCAGATAAGTAAAACTAAACAATTTTAGGGGGGAAATTTGGGCACAGATATAAAAACAGGGAAAGTGCTTTGTGGACAGAATGATGGCCATGTACAAATCCATGAAAGAGACCTGGTACAGATTCTTCCCTCATAGTCCTCAAAAGAAACCAATCCTACCAAAACGTTGATTTCAGTGTTCACTCTAACATTTGCATTTAGCATTTATCAGCAATTGAATTAATGGAAAGAATTCAAATTTGTGAAGTTGGAAAGGCTATGAAACTATCAATATTTATCGAAGATTTGATCATTTATGGGGTCTTCAAGGATATTCAGACAAATTATCAAATGTAATAGGAAGTTTGCGTAAGGTGTTTAGATATATTATTACTTTAGTAAATGTGGTTGAATATCAAAGAGAAACAACTACAGAAGTTATAGGGCAAATTATACATAGTACCAAAAACTATCAAATTCTTCAGAATAATCCTAACAAAAATGTATAAAACCTATTATTGAAAAACTACATAATTTTAGTAGATGTTTTAACAAAACTAAATAAATGAGAATATAATAAAAATTACAAGACAGGAGGATAATATTATAAAGCTCTCTATTTTATATAATTAATCAGAAATTCAATGAAATAACATTCAAAATATCAAAGTGACTTTATGATTTTACTTGAATCTAAAAAGTAAATGGAAAAGTGGGATAACAATAATAGAAAGATTTTTCTAAAGAGGATATGGGAATTGTTCAGAATCTAGCAATATTTTGCCACACCCCGGTAACAAAACTTTTTTGGTGATTATGTGCAATGAAAAGGCGTTTTTGATTATTAAGCAGACATCTGATGTTTCTGGCTGTTTCATGGAAGTGGCAAGGACAGAGACAAAAGAATCAGCTTAAGATTCCAACAACTGATAACTGTAGACTTCAGAGGCATTGTCGATAATGGGCAATATCTGAAATGTTGTTTGCATGTAGCACTGGCAGAATATACAGATGTACTGAGTATGACATGTGAGGAAAATAGCAGAAGCCATGTTACATGATCAGTTTTGGTCCTGATATATTGAGTGCAGAAGAATGCCATTTTTTAAATAGAGAAGGCTTGGTGGAGGCTAGCATTTGGGGTAAGGTAGATAGTTCTGTGTTGATCGTACTGAGATTCTTAGCAGATAAGAAAGAGAGCAGGTATTTAGATATCGAAGCCTGGAACTTAGGAAAGAAGAAAGCCATACAGCTTCAAATGTGAGAGTCAAGAGCAGACAGATAATGTGAAGATCTACACCTGGATTAGACTTTCCAAAGCAGGGACAGAGAAAGATAAGGCTCAGGTAATCTAAGTGCGTGTGTTGGGGGATGGGGGGGGTGGTTTCCTGTAATGGACATAAGCTAGAAAAGCAGAGGGTGCCATCTTCAACCTTTCCCAAGGAAAAGCCATTTTCCATTTCTTTTCTCATCTGCTGTCAAGTTTTGAAAAGTTACCAATGGTAATGATCAAAATCTAGGCCATAGCTTGGTTCTGCACATAAACCAGCTGTGTTAGTGCCACACAGGCAGGAGGGAGGTTCTGCTCCTGTGTCAAGAGTTTACAGCGATCCCATGCAGTGCATGCGTCTATCAGGGTTTCTCTCTAAGGAACACAGGAGAATTAAAGGGCTCCTAGGTACCAGATTTTTAAAAATCCCAACCACAGTGTCACATTTCCAGTAGGTTTGCATCAAGAAACTCTTCCCATAAGGAAAGTTCCATCTATGAAAGTGAATATTTGTGAGAGCATGAGGATTCTTTTGGCTGCTTCATAACATGCTCTTAAAAATGGAATCATATCAAACATGAATTATTTTTTCTCACAGAATGATGATCAGAAGAGCCCAGATCTGTGCTCAATTTAATTTACAATTTTGTTATACTTAACACCATCTTAAATGGGATGATTTGTGCTCTCAATTAGCTGGGTCTAAAATATTCTTCCGTCACCAAAATGATTGCTGGAATATTTTATTTTAGTTTAATATACTTTTTAATGAGATCCAAATCACAGAATGTTAAATGTGTAAACTTCTTAGAAAATCAGTTAACATCATTAAAATAGAATATGTATACACTTTAATTGCATTATCTAATTTCTTTTAAATATGTTTTTGGAGAGAATGATGTTTAACTTAAAATTTTACACTGGCCCCTGACTTCTACTCCCACTTTTCCTCCAGGCATCCTCATATATAATAAGATCTATCTAAAAAATATCTTAAGATTATAGAAAAACTACTTTTCTGCCTTAGAATATTCTATATATTACCCAGAAATCCTGATGCACATTTTTAAAAATCTGTGTTTCTTGCATCTTTTCTGCAGTCTTTGTGTAATATATCACTAGGTCTATACCCTGGAGTAAATTTTTATTTCTCAGCCCATTCGATTTCCACATACATACATTTGGAAATTACAATGTCTATTTTTTTATTCTGACTTTGTCTAAGGTGATGAGAATCTTCCCCACTTAGACACACATTGGTAAAATTGAATTAAGTTATCAAATTTCTTCATAAATAATTCAGAGTCTTAGAGGGAGAATCAAACTTTTTTTTTAAAGATTTATTTATTTATTCGAAAGTCAAGAGTTACGCAGAGAGAGAAGGAAAGGCACAGAGAGAGAGAGGTCTCCCATCTGCTGGTTCACTCCCCAGTTGGCTGCAACGTCCAGAGCTGCACCAGTCTGAAGCCAGCAGCCAGGAGCTTCTTCGGGTCTCCCACAGGGGAGCAGGGGCCCAAGGACTTGGGCCATCTTCTACTGCTTTCCCAGGCCATAGCAGAGAGCTGGATGGGAACTGGAGCAGCTGGGACTCAAACCGGTGCCCTTATGGGATGCCGGCACTGCAGGTGGCAACTTTACCCACTATACCACAGTGCCGGCCCATTATTTGAGAATCAAACTTTATAGCAGAGGAGCAGATTCCACTTACCCTCCTAATGTTGCATTCCTTGATTCCCAATTTCTTAGCAAGAGAGCTCTTAATGACCCCGATAAAGGAGCATCTTGTATCTGATGTTTAATGTCTTAAGTAAAATCACACTTGGTACTTCTCTTAAAAGATTTATGTATTTTTTTGAAAGGCAGAGATACAGAGAGAGAGAAAGAGAGAGGAGGGAGAGGAGAGAGAGCAAGAGAGAGAGTGAGAGATAGAGAGAAAGAAATCTTCCATCTGCTGGTACATTCCCCAAACGCCTGCAACAGCTGGGGTTGTGCAAACAGAAGCCAGAGTTTCCTCTGTGTCTCCCACATGGGAGCAGGGGCCCAAGCACTTGGGTTAACCTTCACTTTTTTCCCAGGCACATTAGCAGAGAGCTGGATTGGAAGTGGAATAGCCAGGACTCAAACCAGCACCCATATGGGACAGCATACTATAACCATAGTATCCACCCTCAATACTTGACAATTTTATCACCACCCAGAAAGTAATTATTCAAGAACCTATTCCTCTTTGTTATTAAAACACATTTAGTATCAACTCATCAGAGTCTTGAGGGAAAAGAGCAAGTTAGTGTCTAGGTATCCTGGGAAGTAGCTCTATTCTCAAATTGATGGGGAAGCAGAAAGCATGTTTCCTGAAAGAACATTTTAGAACATGACGAGTGTGTTTGAAACTGCTTTAGTCTTTAAGTAATGCAGTTTTATAGCTCAAACGATTTGATTCAATGCTTTGGGAAATTTTGTGCTATGGGTAGTGAACAGTTAAGTGGAAGACACAAAGATCAATGTGAAAGGAGAGTGTTGAGACAATTTAGTAATAACTATACTCGTTGCTGAAAATTATTGTTGGATTCGATAAACATCATTTTAAGTAAAGTTACTCTGACCATCCACAACCTAAAACGTCCACTTTGATAAAACAGCCGAATCTTTAGGTTTATTCTTCTGTGTACATGCTTTAAGATTGATGGAAAATATAAGATACTTCAAAAAGTTAATGGAAAATTGAATCAAAAGGTAAGTTTATTTTGGTCTAAACATTTTTAAAACCATGCATATGTGTGGTCTTCATAAACTTCAGGAAAATGTGTGTTTTGAAAAAAATACATGGATTTCAAGATGTTTGCACCAAAATAAACTTTTTTTTTTTTAATTTAAGAGAGAGAGAGAGAGAGAGAGAGAGAGAGAGAGAGAGAGAGAGAATCTTATTTGTTGATTCGCAGCTTTGCTCCTTTAAATGCCCACAATGGCTGTAACTGGACCAAAAGTGTCAGAGCTAGAAACTCAATCCAGGTCTACCACATGGGTAACAGGAACCAAACCACTTGAGTCATCACCAGTGCCTCCCAGATTCTGCACTGAAGTCAGGAGCTGGGGCTTGGTATGGTTTCCATGCTCTCCAACATGGATGATAGAATAAAAGTCCACTCCAATAATCCTACTTTTAAAGAAAAATAAGGAACAAGCATCAATTAAGTGATTTCATTGCTGAGACCTGTGATTGTCATGAATTGTGGAAAGAAAATCTTTAGTCTAATTAAAAATACTAATTAGTTATATGTGGAAACTCATTTACATTTGGGTTAAAATGAGCCATTTAGCCCTTTACTAATTCACAGTAAACATGAAGACTAGGGTGGCATTAGCTCATTGCTACAAATATGCAAAATCAGCCTTTTGTTACACAGGGTGTCTCAAAGGGTCCATGGAAAGTGAACTTAAAGGATAACTTCACTTGCGGGAAGCATTTGGCCTAGCAGGAGTACCTGGGGTCAAGTCCCCTCTGCTGAAGATAGCGGGTGATGCCTCAAATAGTTGGGTCTCCAATGGAAGACAGTCATGTTAACGCAATGCAATGTATCATTTCTATTCAGATTATATTTAAAATTTGTGTGAGTGAATGCGCTATATATTCTTTAAGGAATTCTGTACCATTAGGTTATAAAAGTATTCTCATGTTAGTATCTAATATTTTTAAGGATTTGATTTTCAAAAATGACTTGAATCTACTATGAATAGTTTGGGTAATGGATTAGATAAGAATCTCACTTTATGTTTTTACTCCATAGATAGTCACTTTATCTTTATGCCATTTATTGAATAATTTCATTTTTCCCCTCAGATTTGTAATACCTACTTGTTAGATAATTACTTTTCATATATGTGTGTTCCCCTTTTCATTTAAATAAACCAGTTGTCCTTACAATGATTTTTTTTTAGTTTGTGTGCAATTAAAGACTAATTTTGATAACATTTGTTTCAAGGTGACTGTGGGATTCATGGACATTAAATTCCACTTCTCTTCTTCCTCCTTCGTCTTTTCTCTCTCTTGTTCCTCTTTTCCTTCTGCTCTTATTTTTTCCTCGCTCCTTGTCAGGAATACCCTAATTTTGCCTTCATTTTTGGTACAAAGATATTTTAATTTTATCTTTGTATTCTACAGTTTTATTAATGTGCTTTTGATGCATACATAATTGTATTCATCCTCCTTGTAGTAACAATGCCATTTCAATTCAATCATGTTTTTCTTCACTTCTGAAAAAATAATCAACTTTTCAAATATGATGTCTTTAATTTCCTCTATTCTCTCTTAGAACAATACAATTCTGTAGTGACATCTCAATCTCTTCCATGTGTCTCTAATTTCATACCCACATCGTGGGCTCTCTGTATTTTCTTTTCACTTCATTAATTCTATCCTCAGCTGTGTAAAATAGTGACATTGTTTTTGGCTTTCATTTCCATTACTCTATTTAACATTTATAGGCTTTTGTTTGAATCTTTTTCATATTCCTGTCTATTATTGTCCTTTTGTGTTTTTTTGCCCTTTTTTTGAATCAGTGTTACCTCTTTATTTCTCGGAAGATCTGGAACTACATTAATTTTGAATTATTTTACATTATTCTGTTAGTTTCAGTTTTTTTTTTTTTTTGAGGAATTTGCTTTGTCTCCTGACTTAATATTTGATTCTTTGCAGGTGATAATTTACATTAGTACGGTTTCACTTTTTTCAGGCTTATATTGACTGAGAACATTCTCTCTTTCTCCCTCACCCTCTCTCTTTCTGTTCCCCCCCCCCCCACCTTTCATTATCTCCTAGGTATTTTGTCTGGGCCACCACCTGCCTCCCTCTCTCAGCCCTTTATGGCAAACCTGCTCTTCAGGTCAGAGTCCGAGTTCCCAGCCCCCTCTGACAATAGAAGTGCAATGCATTCTATCACTCTACCTGTTGGGTTGACTTGCTTCCTGGCTCTTAGGCTTCTTGTGCTACCTCCATCCTCTGCTTCTTTTCTACATCCTGTAAGTCAAAGCTACAGCAAACTGTAGGCCTCATCTAAATCTGTTCAGGATCAGAGACATACATTCCAACCTAGGATCTCAAGCTGTAAGTCTGGTTCCAACTGGGGCTAGGTGTTGGCCACTTTATTCCTCATTGCTTCCCAGGCACCAGGCACCAGCAAATTCTGTTATGACTGCCTTGGAACTAGGAGTTGTGTGAGACCACAGCTTTGTCTCCACTTGCCTTATAGTCTTTTTTTCCCCTACCGACTTTCTGTTCTATTCTTAACTGCAGAAATATTAATGTTGTTGTTGAATATTATGGTGTATTTTCTGATCTCTCCTTTATAGTTTGCAGTCCTCCACTGGAATCTATGGGGGTTTGGTTCCACAGACCCCTGAGAGTAACAAATCTGTGGATACTCAACTTTCTTAACTAAAATGGCATATTTGCATATATAGTATGCACACCATCCCATATGCCTTAAACCATCTCGACATTGCCCAATACAATGTAAGTTACTATCATCCAGCATTGTTAAGGGAATAATGACAAGAAAAAAGTTGCCCTTGTTCAATAAAGATTTTTTTCTTAATTTTTGATGTCAGGTTGATTGAATCCACAAATACTGAATCCACAGGTACAGAAGGCCAACTGTCATTATTAGGTGTACTTGGCACAGGGTTAACTACACAGAGAGTTCAACATCTGAGTTTATGATACTGTTATTTCCCTTTTTGGGGTCCCCCTCATGTGGGGATGAACCCCAGTTACCTTCTTTGTTCTGTGTCATGAGGCCAATATTGAAACTGAAGCTGAGCATCAACAACTTAAGCCTCTTTTGATAACCAAAGAATGGAGAAGCGGGGCGCAAACTCGCACACCACTCAAGAGGCTCAGGCAGCCATGTCTGGTCCAGCTGGGTCCAGCCTGTTAGCCTGAGGAGGAAGTTTCCACCACAAGCATCCCGAAACAATGTCAGGCTTGTGGTAGAAGCTTAGTGAGGCCCACACTGGCATTGCCCCAGGTAACAACACTTTCCTGACTATGAATCTAGAAATTTCCTTTGAATGTAATGACCATGACATTGCTTTCCTAATTAAAATTTTTTCTATGAAGTTTTCCTGTTGCATTTAAGGATTCGAAGCAGCACTTTCTACATTAAAAAGAAGAAAGCTGGGGTTGGCATTGTGGTACCATGGGTTAAGATGCCTCTTGCAAAGTAGGCATCCCATATCAGACATCAGTTCAAGTCCTGGTTGGTCCACTTCCAGTCTAGTTCCGAGCTAATGTGCTTGGGAAGGCAGCAGAACATGATCAGAGCATGTGGGTCACTGCCACTCACGTGAGAGAACTGGATGGAGTTCTGGGTTCCTGGGTTCCACTGCAGCCAATTGAGGAGTGAACCAGTGGCTAGAAGATCACTCTTTCCCTCTCTGTCACTCTGCTGTTCAAATAAATTTTAAAAAAATATTTTTTAAAAAAGAAACTTTTTTCTCATGTCTATTATTTTTCTCTACCTTATTTTATGTAAAAGATTTTAAAGACATGAGGCTTTTTTATTTGCTAATGATTTTAATGTCATTTGATATCAATTTTTAACTCTTTCTTTGGTTTTGTGATTTGAACAGAAAAATTTATATTCAGAAAGATTTTTGAGGAAAAACATCTAAGACTTTTTCAGTTTGTTTGTTTAAATGTTTATTAAATGTGAAATTTATTTTGATGAATAGAGTGACATAAGGAGTGAACTCTCCTCATGAAGGTTTATGGGTACACAAACATTATTCATTGAAAAATCCATATTTTCTCCTTATTTAAATTGCCACTTTCTCAAATGCCATGTTTGCACATATATTGGTTGCATTTCTGAACTTTATTATCTTCTATTGATTTGCCTACTTGTATGTTATTACCATGCAGTCTTAAGTGACAAATTTGTGGGTCATTTAAATATTTTTAAAAGCTGGTGCATTCTTGCTATTCTATTCTTTCATCCTTTTTTATTTAAACTTTCAATTACACTTTCAGTTTAGATTAATTTTTTCATGCATTTTTTTCTTCAAATGTTTTCAGGATATTGTTAAAGCCAAATGAGCAAAAGGTTATTAGCCTGGTGTTGTTTCTGTACCTTCTGTAAAGACACTGAAATCTAACTTGTAAACATTTCTTGAAGTAAAAGAAAATAAAGAGTAAGTTTTAGCCAACCAAAAACAGTCAACCAACTGATTAGTTATGCCAGGAGGGACCTCCCATGACACTATTCCCAAACAAGGCAAATGCCTAGCTGTAGCCCATAGAATAATTGATGTTCATTCTGTAAGAACTCACTGCTCATGTTGGTGGAGCAGAGCTCTCTGAAGTTCTTCCAGTGCTGAATGTTGTCCAATGCGTGAATTGTTCTTTCCTCAAATAAACTTCTACATCTTTTGCCTAAAATTTTTCTTCCTTGAATTTATGCATCAATGTAAGAAAGTATAAGTTGAGAATTATCTATATATTTATATTTATATGATAAGTCTGTATGCATTCAAGTTATTCTATGTGTCTGTCCATCATTCTTTAAATGCCCTAGGTAGCACGTGACAAGCTAGTTATTATTATTGAGTGACCTTTATCATTATGAAGGTCTTATTTCTTCTATTGTATTTTGATCGACTTTTTTATGTATAAGAATGCCATTGATTTTGATCACTGCTTTAATAGTCAACAACGTCAATTATTATTTACACTTTTTTGTGATTCCCACAGGTTGTTCAATAATACATTCATATAATTCCAAGATGATTGTAAGCATGCCTGCTGTTTTCCAAAATTCATCACCTTGTTTCATTCTTTTTTTTACCGTATTAGCTCATACTTTCAAAATAGTGCTAAATGGCATGACTGTCATGAAAAAAAAAATCACAACTTTGTTTTATTATGATAGAAATGTTGCAACATTTAATGGTTAAGCATGAGGCTGAATATTGACCTTTGAATTCTATTAATTTTCCTTTTAATTCTTTTTGAGATCACTGTGTTACAAATTTGTGTTACAAATTCTACCAGTGCTCCATCATTTAGTTTTGAATTGAACCTAAACTGGTTGCCAGGCATTACTTTATTATTGTATTCTGTTTGCTAACAGGTTTCTTTTTGTTTGGTGTTCAAAAATAAAATTGGTGACTGACTTTCTTTATTTGTGACATTTTTGGCAACGTTAATGTTTTTGTGAATATGCATTTTTATATTTTTATTTTTATAATTAAAAATGTACAATACAAGGAGAACAGATCTCATGCACTTCACAACTAAAACATCCCTCCCTCTCTCCCTCTGCTAATCCTCCCTTTCCTTTATATTTTTCTTCAAGTTTTGCAAATATACAGATCCAGTCCACTCTATAAATGCAGGGTTAATGAACCATTAACCATAATATTCAACAAGTAAAAAGTACAAAGATCACAGTTCCACAGGACTATAAACATGGCTAAAAATAACAATCAAATCACAAGACATCTGTTTCATTCCTATACATTTTCCTTGTATTTTTTCTTGTATTCTATATTCTATATAATTTATTTATTGTATTCTATATTAACAACTACATATTAGAAAAACACACAATATTTGTATTTTGGGAATGACTTATTTATTCAGGTATAGACATTAGTTTTGAAAAGACTTTATTTGAAATTGAAATATATGAAATCGAGACCTACTGATTTTATTATAAAGCTACCAAGGAGTAATTCACCAAAAGTCCAGCATGTGACAAAAAGGAAATTGCTGCACTGGGAATCTTTATTTACCCAGTTATTCATTCAACAATTTATTGTGAATCTTCGCTGTGCTAAGTATTTTTCTTGAACCTGGAAATAGGAGTTTGAAGTTCTCTATTCAAATAGGAATCGTGTTTGCTTTCCTGAAGTTTGCATTCAGGTGATGGAAACTGATACACAAGTCAGCTCCTTTCACTAATTGAAAGTTGTTATGCTTATATACAGCCTGCTGAAAGATAAAATAAGACATTGAAGGAAGTGAAAGTGAATGGAAGAAAAGAACAGGGACAGCATAAACTAAACTGTTCAGAAGCCTCTAGAGATGGCTCTTGGGCTAAAATAAACAAAGCACACAACTAAATTACACAAATGGTATTTTTATGAATATAAAAGGGACAAGGAGGACAGTTAAAATTATCTCTCCTTACAGTCTTTTGGCGTACCCAATAAATTTTATGTTCCTTTGGTAATAAATTGAATAGAAATGAACAAATGATATTCATGTATAGGACACAAAGAAATGAACTTTTCTGGTATTTATAGGCGACTCTATGCCTGCCAACGATAGAATCCTTCAGAGTAATTCCCTTGACAAAGTTTATGCAGATTTCAACAATGCAGCTATGACTCAAAATATTTAACAACTCATCTGGATATGGTTCCCACAATTTATGAGACCCAAAAATCTGCCTCACTATTTTGTATCCATGTTGGACTGGGACTGCACATTAGCCTGACAATGAACATAATTTCCTTAGTCTTGGCTGAGTCCCTAATGCTAAATGTATTTTTTAAGGGCATAGAGACAGAAACAGTCAGAAAGATAGAGATCTCCCATCTGTTGGTTCACTCCCTAAATGCCTGCAACAGTTAAGGTTGTGCCTGGTTGAAGCCAGGAGCTAGAATTTTAATACAGGGATTCCACATCTGTGGCAAGAACCCAAGCATTTGCACCATCACCTGCTTGCTGCCCCTGAGAGTGTGCATTATCGGAAGCTGGAATTGAAAGCAGAGCCAGGATCCAAATGCAAGCACTCAGATTTGGGACGTGGGTATCCCAAGCAGAACTTTGACAACTGGGTCAGATATCTATCAATGAGTGACTAATTTTAGATGTTCACTGTTAGTGGGGTTATGGCCAACCCATAGTACAATATTTTAGGCAGGCATATCAGTATAAAACAGGATGCTTTTCTCATTGTATGTACCATAACCCTATTTTTAAAGATTTTAGGAATACCCCAGTGA
The DNA here is from genome assembly GCF_964237555.1 of Oryctolagus cuniculus. Classification (NCBI taxonomy): domain Eukaryota; kingdom Metazoa; phylum Chordata; class Mammalia; order Lagomorpha; family Leporidae; genus Oryctolagus; species Oryctolagus cuniculus. The sequence goes on from NC_091449.1 coordinate 47,571,136, forward strand.
AGTTCCTTCCCTAAAAATATAAAAATAATTATTTTAGGTTTGAAGTTCTTCCAGGGAAGAGCCTGTGTTTTATTAGTAATTTTTATTGATTTTTAAGCTTTAGTTAAAACTTTGGTTGTTAACCTGGAATATTGTTTTGTTCTTATACATACATGTTTATAAAATCATTTGCTTAATGACATCCGAGAGATTTGTAGAGAAGTTCCTATAACCTGCAGAGTAATCTACATTTAGTTTATTACATGTTAATCTAATGAATAAATATTTATTCAAATTACAAGGCAACAAAGGTAGGACTACACAGAGGGTGGTCTGGTTGTTAACTATCTGAATTTTACAACTGGAATAATATTCTTGTGTTCTTTTGTTATGAGAACATTGCAAGTGAATCAATCATTCAAGAACATTTAAAAGACATTTGTCAGGATCTATTCTGATTTGTGGATATAGCAACAAATGCCAGAGTCTTTGACCTCAGGTAACTTTTTCATATTCTAGTGTCCACATGTTCTCTCCTGGTCAGTATTTACCATCACTTAAAAAATTCCGATCATGTTCTATCATTCTGCCTTTCAGTTATACATTGATGCTTCTAGAATCCTGAGTTGAAGCAAAATAAACACACAAATATTTGCAGAGATCTCATTTGCCTCCCCAGCTATGGATCCCAGTTTAGTCTTTAATGCAGAATGATAGATTCAATAGAGCACACAATTTTTCACGATTATTTTTCTGTTGTTCAAGGCATTATCATTCTTCTGTGTTACTAAGAATTCTGGGGATTCAGAAAATGCTAGTGGATGGTTTATGTAAACCCTCAGAGTGAAATGACCTTTTGTCATTTGTCAAAAAGCTCTGATGGGAGAGATTCTGATGTCTTTTTCTGTAGAGAAGACTGAGAGGAAAGGGACAATAGAACTGAGAATTACTTTCAAAGCAGCAGGGCAGGCACAAGTCCAATTAGTTCACAATCTTCTGTAAATTGTGGTTTCCTGGGTCCTACTCTCCTCTTCTACCAGTTGCAGAAGCTCTATTAAAAATTAGCCTCTTATGACGGTTGCCTTGTTGTGGTATTTCTTTTTAATCAATTCTTGCCTACTACATGTAAATTTCACAAATACTAAATTCCCAGTCGGGTAATAAATTTTTGTCAGTGAAGACAGTAATTAATAGAATAGTTCACCTGTCCTAAAATTAGCCTACAAAAAATCGGATTATGTAGATCAATAACATCATCAATCATCCAAACATTGTTCTCCTCAATTATTTACTCTTTCTTTAAACAAAGTGTGAGGGCCTATCATGAACTGGACATCATGTCCATAACAGAAAATTCTCTAAAGAACTGATTGTTTATTAATTTGTTTTAAGGATAATTAAGGGTCCAATCTATGTTTGTATGTATGTATTTAGGTGACATCAACAAACCATTTCCAGGCACTCCACCACACTTCTTTATAAACGTAACCATTACACATATTTTAAGTGTGCCATGAAATTAGAATCTGAAAATTCAGAGGTTATTTTGGGAATTGGCATGTGAAGGCACTTTCTTTCAAATTATCTCTCTACATTATAGAAAGCTAACATTCAAGATACATTTATCAGGAGACTATTGGGAAATATGTCTGTCTGGAGTCTCCTGGAAATGTTTTGGACAATGCAAGTGTCGGTTCTTTAAATTCCCTTTGTATGGTGATGAGAACAATGGGCTGAGGAGAAGCTGTGATCCTTGATTTCCAGTCATCTAGTAATTATCCACTGGTTTACAAACATCATAAGGCACGAGTTGCTGCCTTACTCGGTGGTGTATTTTCCAAGTACAAGTATAGTGCTCAAAATAATCCTTGAATCAAATTACACTGAACATGATTGCTACAGATCTCACTGAGTGTGTCTCTCTGGAAGAGAGCTGGCCTTGATGATAAGAGATACGTTACCCCATTTTCCTGCTGCTCAATCTTGCATCTATTCAGCTAAGCTCAGATAAGGAGATAAAAGTGTTCACCTTCTGAACTAATGCATGATGTAATTATTTGTGGGAAGTTTAATAAACACAATTGCATTTTATTCATGCTTGGCTCTCCTGTTTTCTATTTCTCACAACATTATTGAAGTTATCTTGTTGTCATATCCACAGTCTTTTCTCAAATTTTTTTTATTTTGCATGGAAGTAACACTCTCCCCATTCCCAAGAATCCTATGTCCAATTCAGATACAAGTCGTTTCAGACTTTGATAATACAGATTGATTTACTGACTGTTTCCCCCTCAATTGTCTTATAACCTTTTAGTGAGATTATCCAACTTTTTTTTATAAGCCTTACACAGGGATAAGTTCTCTGCTTATGCAAACACTCTTTCCAAGAGAAAATTATGCCCTTTCCTTATATAACACATTCACAAAAAGTAGCATGATTTCAGAACCCCACACATAAATTTCCTGGGCTCAGGTGTAAATTGGAACTGGAAAAAGTGTGAAGCAATATAACTGAACTTTTTTACACACTAACAAATGAAATTTTTTTAAAAAAATTCAACCTTACCATATTAACAAACTCATAACCATTCAGGTTGAATTCAAAGTCAGGTTAATTGCACTTTTGAATGCATGTCTGATTATGAGAGATGCAAATTAGACATTTGCATTGTTCTGACTTTAGTACATGGGAATATTCTGTTCGAATGAAAGAAGCTTCAGTTTGATTTCAATTTTTTTGAACTGTTCTAAAACATCCGAGTTTTTTGATCTGTGTGTATATTGCTGAACATGCAACAGGAAACAGCGTGAAATGATTGCTTAATATTCTAATGTCTTTAAACTGCAGTATTTATAAAGCTGCTTCATTTAACTGGTAGTTTTTTTTATCATTTTATTAAACAAATTGGCTTACATTGAAAATGTATGGTATATTAGTTCACTGCGCTAAAATACGAAACTAGAGTTTGTGCAATGATTATGAATATCCCAGTACCTAATTTAAACTGCTATCATTATAAATAAATCATTGAAACACCCAAACAACTCTTGTTTGTTATTCAAATTGTTATTTTTCTGTGTACTTGCCACATTATTTATTCATTTAATAACCGGAACTTCTAAGCCTGCGCATGTTTTTATGAACAATCATAAAATGTTACTTTTGTGATACACAGAGCCAAAAATGTATTTTGAGGTTACTGCTTCCCAACAGCTAGTAGATCTTAATTACTGGTTGTGTGAAACAATGCCTTCAATATGCAAGTTTTTTTCCCAAAATTACCCACATGTATTCAGTGAGTCAAACTTCTATCCAAATATTCTTATAGAAAGATGTAAATCAGTTCATAGGAGAAACACAGAGGAAGAAATGGATCTACTCTTTTGCAGTGTGCTACAGCAATTTATGTTTATTACACACACATTATCCCTTTCAATATACATTTATTTTTACTCATTGGATAGGGGCTAATTACCATCTAATAATCAAGCTTCGTTGCTTGTGGTCACGTATGTAATCACACACAAACCGCATAATTACCTTGTGGTAATCTACTGTTTCCAAATATGGACAAAGCAATTTATGGTGAGAAGAGTCATCTGCTTTGAGGTAAAATAGTTTAAAAACAATTTTATTTCTTACACTCCCAATAACATTGAAATGATAGTTAATCTCATTGAACTGCATACCTTTTTATGTAAAGAGATGACTATGCTGCAAGGATAATTTTAAATAAAATGGCCTAACAAATATATAAAGCACTTTGGGGAGATAAATACAAAAAAAGCCAGTTTGGATGTTTGTAGAGTAGGTCAATTTCTGAATGATGATAGTTTACAATGAGGTGATGATAGTGCTTCCTCATGGAGAGAAGTGAATGAATCTGAGACTTTTGTATGATGCAGTAAGGAAAATTAGAGCAATGGATGTTGGTTACTTTCTTTATCTAATTAACTTCCAGAATAAATGGAATGTTTGCCACAATCATGTACATTAGTGAAAATGTAAATAGCTTAATTATGAAAGTTGAAGGAGCATGATGATGTTGCATGGTAACACTAAAATATTTTCGTAGCAGTATAAGGACACAGAGGGATATTCCAATATTGCTGTTGCATTTAAGGTGGATGGAATAGAGATGACTGCATTGTGATTTTCCCCTTTTCTGTATTTTTTGCATTTTAGATATCGTGAATATATTGATTTTAATAAGAAAGTAAATATGTAATATAATGAGCTTCTTGTTAATTATTTAGAAGCTGATGCAGCTATAACAAGAAGAAAGGATTATTAGTGACCTCTGGGCTCCATGATTCTGCTGTAGACCCAGGTCCAAACCATTATTTTTGAGACATCAGCATCAGTTTTGAGACACAAGGCCTTTCTTGTGAAAAACTTTTTTGTTTTCCATTAGGGACAGCAGTGATTTCATCTGTGCCTTAAAGAAGTATTACTGCAGTCAGCGAAGAGATACTGTGCATTCTAGGTTTTGGAAATGGTGGATTCATTAAAGCATTTGTTCATTTAACAATTATGGAGCACATGGGCTATGTGCCAAGAAGCTTCTCAGTCAGCAGAGATGCATAAGGGGAATATGAGGAGGTGTGAAATGTTCTTGGAGTTTCAAATGGTCAACTCAGAAAATTGAGTGGAGAGTCAGAACTCAACAAGTGAAGAATGACAGGGAGTCTCCTTCTATGAGTTATGTTGGTCCAACAATTATCTTTAAATTACAGAGTCTAACATCAGATCCCTCTTTAGACACTTAAGAGGTGATGAAATTTTTGCTCTGATCTTCAAGAATTTGATGGTAGAAAATAAACAATTATTTCATTTTGCTCCTGATCAGATTTAGTTTTCACAAAGCCCGTAACAGCAAATGAGAAATAAAATGGACACATCAAGGTTGGTCTTGTTTAGTTAATTACTGATCCTCTGTGAGGTGAAAACTGAAAACATTGCATCTACGTGAATAAACACGTATTATTGCTTCCTATATAATTGAATACATAATCATTGGTCACTCTTCAAGTTGCATCGGCCTACACTTCAGATCACTTACACTTTCATGGTTGAAAATACAAGTCTATCAATGCCTAAAATCACACCATTCATCTTCATTATTGTCAGTATTGTTCCATTATTTTGATGCATGAAGGTGCCATGCCCCTGGCTAGTATGGGGACCTCCATGCATGAATAACAGATCCCAGAGCTTCAGTCCTCATTGCACAATGTCATGCTTACCCTTGAACTGATTTAGTATCCATTTAACCAGACTGAAAGGAAGGTACAAGAAGATGCTTTTTTTTACCATTCCAAACTGCACAAGCTCTAGACCAATAAAGTAAAAAGAATCCATTATATGCATATTGTACAGTAAATTCTGTTCATCTAAGTGTCTTTAGTCATTCATTTATTTACATTCATTTATTTATTTGGAAAACATAGAGAGAGACACACACACAGAGGCAGAAAAAAGGAAAAAGATTTCCCTCCACTGATTCACTCCTCAAATACCCACAAGAGCCGGGAACTTAATCCACAGATGTCAGGGATTCAAGTATTCAAACTATCACTGTAATCCTCCAGAGTTTACATTAACAAGAAACTGAAGTCCGGCTTCAGAGCTAGGTATCAAATCCAGGTACTCCAATATGAGATGGCATCGTTATTAACCACTAGGCTTGTCTTTTTTACTCATTACTTAATAAAAAAAAAAAATTGAAGCCTATATGCTACACAACAATCTTCATGCTAGATGCTGTATTTGCAAAATAGAATATATATTTACAAATTTTCCTCAACCATTTGGAAGAGAGAGGGAAACTCTTGGTTATTCCCATTTTTATATAGGAAGAAACAGACTCAAGAAAATTTTCTAATCTTCCCAAGGATCCACATGAAGTTAACCATAAAGTTATCCTGATTCCTCATGCCCATGTTCTCTATTTCTTCTCACAACCATTGATTCAATGCTCTGTTATCACTAATACTAGGTCATTTCATCAAAGAACAATAACAACATGAAATGGGGCATTGAAATTCAGGGGGGGATGAAGTACTATCCCATTATAAAACTCAAGTTCCTTACTTCTTGGCCCCAGAAAGGAAGCTCTATTTTTCTTTAAGAATGAGTGAGAAGGAATCATATTAGTAATTAATCAGAATACAGGGGTTTCAATGCATAAATTCAATGGTTGAAATAATGATGCCTCAAAGAAGCAGAGGATGTGTGGTACTAGGGGAAGTTAACAGATTTGCAAATGAGAATGTGGAAGTCACTCTGTTACTGAATTTATCACACAGTTACAGAGAATTTTTTTTAATATCTGTGCCTACCCAGTACATTATAGATAGTATACTTATCATCATCTTCTGTATCAAATAGAGTTCAGCTATTTGTTAGGGTTGTACAAATGGCTGATAAATTCAAGCAAGAGTAAGGGCAACGGAGGGAGAATGGATGGAGAGAAGAAAAATGATGGATTCAATAACATTTTGTCAACTTGGAAAATGAATGGAGACTAGTAAGTCCTGAGATACACCTAATTAATTTCCCTCTGTGATCTGAGCTCACTCCTTTAACAACTCAGATTTGTCATGACAAGCACTTTGGTTTGCTAGCATGGCAACAGAAGTGGACATTTCTTGCTGCACAGTGACTCCTCCATTGAAAGAGCTACCAAAGGCTCCTGCAACATTTCTTGAGTCTGAGAGACCTGGCATTAACTTGAAACAATGGTAGAAGTGGATAAGCCACTACCAACCTTTGGCTGTGAGAACATGAAGTAAGCAAGAAAAAGAAATGTCTTTATTGAAAATATACCGCTGTATTAAAATCATACTGTTATACAAAAAAGAAAATCAAATTCCATACCTGGACTGGTAATAAAAAAGATGGGAAGGGATCTTCTTTTTACAAAATGAACAATTCAGACCTTGTTCCATCCCAGTCCTTGTGCCTTCTACGAGTTTGTGATTGCACTACTTCTTCCTTGAAAGTCTCAATTTTCCATTTATCTTTCCTTCACACTTGTATATTCACCCATCCATACTCTGTGAATAAGACTGCTAAATCAATAATTTGAGTCAAATTCAAAAGTTTACTAAATCAAAAAGGTTTAGGAGTATGAAGAAATGTTAAGTCTATTTCTTAAATCTTAACGTGGATTTGTTTCTGGGTAAGAACACTGATGTCAAATCAGTTTGACAGTACAATACAGCAAGAACTGATACTTGACTGTTTAAATCCTGTAATCACTCTTAAGACCATAAGGAACAATAGAAGGTAAATCTAAGAAGATCATGTAGACTATAATCTCTTAAATAGCGTCTTCCACATGGAAGGATATATTGTATTTTTATTGTCAGCACCCAAAAAATATAATATTTACTTACTGAATGTATGTTGAATGATTAGAGACATCAAGAATTTACTGTTTAAAAGCCTTTATCTAATCATAATTTACATGGATCATTTGAATATATCATGAGAGAAATTTTACTTAGCAAGTGAGATAATTTACTTAGAAAAAATTTAAAATAGCATTTTTTAATAAAAGGTGAAGTATGAAGTTTATCTTTCAAAACTTGACATGGATTTGTTTCCAGGTACAGACATTGATGTCAAATCAATTTGATGACATGATACAACACAGAGAACCAATACTTGACTGAATAAATCCACTAATCATTCTGCAGAATAGACTGGGAGACATCAAACTACTTCAAAGGGAATTTACTATCCAACACAGATCGGTCCAGACTCTTCTGGATGTCTTATTAAGAATCCTTCTGAGCTAATCCCCATTCTCCAAGGATTTCATACCCATTCATCACTTAATAATATTCTTTTCTCTTTCCTACTTAGAATAATCTAAACAAGTGGCATCAAGCCAAAATATTTCTGTTTATATGAATTTATACCACACTTCTGGGGCCGGCGCCGCGGCACACTAGGTTAATCCTCCACCTGCGGCGCCGGCATCCCATATGGGCGCCAGGTTCCAGTCCCGGCTGCTCCTCTTCCAGTGCAGCTCTCTGCTGTGGCCCGGAAAAGCAGTGGAGGATGGCCCAAGTGCTTGGGCCCCTGCACAGGCATGGGAGACCGGGAGAAAGCACCTGGCTCCTGGCTTCGGATCAGCGCAGTTCCGGCCGTAGCGGCCTTTTGGGGGATGAACCAACGCAAATAAGACCTTTCTCTCTGTCTCTCTCTCACTGTCTTTCTATCAGATAAATTTTAAAAATTAAAAAAAATTATACCACACTTCCCCAACAGAGTGATAGCCTTGATATCCCACAGTAATTTGAACCCATAAAATTCAGTCCTTGAACTGAATATATGTACTTAAACACCCAGTTCACTCTATAAGCTATTGATGTCTTTAACAAAGATGAGGATACGTATATACTTCCATAGCACTTACAACATATGTGGAAATCCCAAGCTGTCTTTTTAGTGTATGTATGTATGTATGTGTGTGTATGGATCTACACATGTGACGTATGAGGACATTTTGATCTATAACAGAACACATTTAGGCTGGTGGTTCCACAAGATTTGATTACCTAGCCATCTTAATTTGTGTTAAGTACACTCCATGGAGCTTACATGTTGAAATCACCCAAAGAGGCATTTCTAGACATGTAGCCCTGTTATTAAATGAAACATGGCTGTAAATATACATAAACACACAGGCTCATATAAATAACCACAAGACTATGGCTAGACATATACATACATCTATACATACACATAACTGATATACATATATACAAAAGTTTACCTCTTTTATATATATGTATAGCCATATATGCAAATGATTAAGTATAGACATGTATAATTATATTTATGGGTAACCATTTATAGATATGCAGATATGTACCAGCCTGGATATATAAATAGAATAGAATAAATATAAATATTAGGAGCACAAATATAATAATGTTATGCCAATTTTAGAAATGAGGAACTAGGCATGAAGAGGTTAAATAGTTTTCCCACAGTCACTGCCTCACAACAAATAGATGACAGGACCAAAGGTGAAGACAGGAATTGGGTTTCAGAGCAAGGCCATGCTGCCTCACACATCTGCTGTTTCCTGTCTACTGCAGACCCATCAGTGTCTACCACTGTCAAACCCAGAGTAAAATTATCAGAAAGTATGTGGTAAATGAATGTTGTTATATTAATTTTTACATTCCATAGGTTCAATTTCATGTGGCAAAATTTTAATAAAGCATTTTGCCTGTGAACTGGGTGAATATGGGCTTCCACTGAAAATAAATTATTCAGAGGGAACCTATATTTAATTGGTTTCAGTGCTCTTTTTAGATAAACTCCAGGCATTTATGCTCCAACAGTCTCCAGTACACACTAATATTTCAGTATTAAATATTATTTTCATGCTCCACGGTAATCATTTGCTTTCTACCATTTATTTCTATTTGTATAGTAAATTTTCTTAAAAACTGTGTCTTTTGTGACTTCAAGGAGTCCTTCCAGTCGTATTTCAGGAGCTTGTCATGAGTCTCATGCTGCCTTGCACACCCTGCCCTCCTATAACATACACTCACTCTTAATTAAATGGATGCCTCTTTTCTGGAGGCCCATTGACAGAATGGGAGTGGAATGGCCTGACTTCTCAGGTTGCACCTAGTATAATCTTTCTCTGGCTCCATTTGTACAATACCTTTCCTGGTATGTTGCTATCTTTAAAATGTAGAATTTCCTGAATCTAAGACACATGTCTTGCCCTTGAAGATCCACAGACTATGCACAAGGAATGATGTGAGTCCTCTTGGAATATTATTCTTGCTTTGTGCTTGAAACTACATCCTGAAGAGTGCAACATTCTCAGATAATGCCTGGCTCAGATTTTTTCCACCTTCAATTTTCAGAAATCAAGAGGGATATATGCATAAAATTGGCTTGTTTGTCCTAGAAGGTTAGGTCTGAAGATATGCCCTTGGTTTCCCTCTTTCAAATGAGACATTAAGTCTCTAGGTCTAGGTCCACAATGCAGACAATGCAAATCCCTTAACCATTTTTCTCTCTGGGCCTCAGCTTGCATCTTAGCAAGTTAGTGACTAGAAAATCAGACTAGCGATGGGTGGTAATCCTGTTTTCAATATTCTTGCAGCTGTGCATTGGTTTAGCTGCATTGCATGAATATTACAGCAAAAGGGAAGAAACGTGACTCAATCATCTTTAGTTATCCTTTGCCCTAATCTAGAATATCATGTTGCCTTCACTCTGAGACATTATTTATGACTTTGAATGATAATTTCATGAAGTTCTTTTCTTATCTTCTCCTAAAAATGACAACATGCTTCTATATTATCCTTTGGTTCCAAGTATATCCATTACAAAAATATATTCATGCTTGCAGTATTAATTTACTTTTCTTATCTTCTTAGACTCTGCCTGTTGAGTTGTTTTAAACACTCATTGAATGAGAGGAGATGTGTCTAGAGTTTTTTTTTTTTAACCAATGGACACAGGATCCAAATTTCTCTTTCCTTCCGTAATTTTGAGGACTAGTAAGAAAACTTCCATCCTAGCCTTTAACACTCTAAACATTCATAGTTTTATAAATTTATTGATTTTCTTTTTTTTTTTCTTAAGGTAGAGGTCAGAGTGAAGGACAAACAGAGAGATCTTCCATCTGCTGGTTCACTCCTCAAATGACTTCAATGGCTGGGGCTAGGCCAGGTCAAATCCAGGACCCAGGAATCCCCCATATGAGTGCAGGGGCCCAAGGTCTTGAGTCATGTGCTGCTGCTTTCCCAGGCACATTAGCAGGGAGCTGGACCAAAAGTGAAACAGCCAGGACATGACATGGGATGCCAGTGTTGCAGATGGTAGCTTAACCCATTATGTCACGATGCTGGCCCCTATTGATTTTCATTTATTTGAAAGGAAGAGGAAGGATGAGAGGGAGAGAGAAAGAGAGAGAGAGAGAGTATATAGTGTGCTGGAATACTCTTCATGTGCTTGGAGCAGCTGAGGCTGGGCAAGACTGAAGCCAGGATCTTGGGACTCCAAGCAGATCTCCCATGTGGGTGGCATAGACACAACCATTTCAGCCATCACCTGCTGCCTCCCAGAGTCCACATTAGAAGAAGTTGGAATCAGACGCAGGTCCAAGACTTAAAGCTAGGCACTCTGGTATGGAATAAAGGTGCCCTAGGCAATGTTCTAACCATTGCCCCAAATGCCTGTCTTATGTACAATAAAACTTACTAGAAAACTAAAATACTTAAAATATTTTGGGGCTGATGCTGTGGTTAATCATCTGCCTGAGGAGCCGGCATCCCACATGAGTGCCAATTGTGGTCCCAGCAGCCCCTTTTCTGATCCAGCTCTCTGCCATGGCCTGGGAAAGCAGTAAAAGATGGCCCAAGTGCTTGGACCCTTGTACTGGTGTGGGAGACTGGGAAGAAGCTTCTGGCTCCTGGCTTCAGAGCAGTCCAACTCTGGCCTTTGCGGCCATTTGGGAAGAGAGCCAGTGAATGGAAGACTTTTCTCTCTGTCTCTCCCTCTCACTGTCTGTAACTTTACCTCTCAGATAAATAAATAGAATCTTAAATAAAAAAAAGGTATTTCATCCCATCATGTCTTCTTTGTGAAGATTAAATATTCCTTAGGCAATAAGTAACAACTAGTTAGCAAAGTCCCTTTTTTTCTCCCAATTTCAGTTGAATGCTGAGTTGCTTGATATAACGAGCAGAGAAGGTCTTTACTATCTAATTTCCTTTCTGTTTAATCTTCTTTGTCCTTACAGTGAATAGAAAATCACCTCAGATTTAAGAAGAGGTGGTTCTTAATCTTAGTGTGCAATGTTATAGTGAGGTATCGTTGGCTTTTTTTCCTAGAATTTTCTCAAGTATTATTTCGAATAGATTTAGAGGTAGTTTCAAAATCTGATAGCAAGATTCAACTTTAAACTGGTAGTTCTCCAAATAGCTTGAAATCTGTAAAAATAAAGCTCCCAGCTTTAGCCCAGAATAAAACAATAAGTCGTCTAATAATTCATTTGAACTCTATAATATTTTGACAATGTAAGTTAAGAGAATGTTTGATCTCTCAAGTCATTCTCATTAACTTTCTTCTAATCAACATTCCATGCTATCTAATCACCTCATCCAGAAATGAAGACATAGCATCATAAAAAAGAAATTGCAAAGTTACTGAATTGTGTTGGTCTGACTAACAAGGCCTCTATCTAATAGCTGATATCTCCCACTTAAACGTTTTAGTTGGCTGAGTTTGGAAATCAGTAAAGTAATTTTATTAAATCCAACTTGTAAATTTAGCTGTAAAATGTGTCATTGTAAGTTAAAAAGAACTTATAAACCCTGTTAGCACTTGTTCTTATTTTCAACTAAAATGCTTTAGAGAATATCAAACTTTGTAATTTAGAAAGTGACAAATTGATCCAAGTTTACAATTCCATAAGCTAAAACCTGCAGAAATGCCAGAGTATTCTTCACCAAATAATATCCTAAAACAAACAAAACAAAATAAAAACTAACACAAAAACAGATAGATGAGTATGCTGCCACAATCACTTTTTAGCACATATTATAAAATACCTCCGTTTGATAAATTGCATAAAAATATTTCTAGCAGACACTGTTAAATACCTCTGATTTCTATTTGTGTAAAAATGTACAGAGAGGTATGAAAGATTTTCCTTCTTATGATTAAAAAATAGCAATACAAAACCAAAAATGTTGAATTTCTATAAGGCCATTGAAGCACAGGAGAGAAACGAATACATTGAAAGAACAGATTCTAGAGAGAATGAACCCTTCAGAGAGAACAAGAAAGGTTTGGCACTTTCCACACCTGGAACCTGCAGAAGGAGGACTCCCTGCATAGACAGAGATGCATTGACTGCGTGGGAGTAGCCAGATGCATGCTATGAACAGTGGCGGCAGGGCAATGGATTGATATCTGGGAATTCCAAATGCAAAAGTGAAATGTTTGACTTTCTAATTTGGGAAAGATAATCTCTCCATATTTACTACATGAAAAATGAACAAACACCTTGGAAATTATACTTAAGCATTTAAAAATTATTTGCAAAGCAGAGAGACACAGACAGAAATTTTCTATCTGCTGGTGCACTCACCAAATGCCCCCAACAGTCAGGATTGGGCCATGCCAAAGCCAGGACTCAGGAACTCAATGCAGGTCTTTTGCATGGATGGCAGTAACTCAGCTACTTGATCCATCATCTGCTGCCTCACACAGTGCACACTAGCTGCGAGCTTGAATCAGCAGAGGCAGAACTCGAATCTAGGCCCTCTGATATGGGATGCAGGCATCCCAAAGGGCTTCTAACAGCTGCACTAAGTGCACAGATATTGATGTCTACTTAGTTTTTTTCTTTCTAAGATTTTATTTATTTATTTAAGAGGTAGTGTTACAGACAGAGAGAGGAAGAGACAGAGAGAAAATTCTTCCACCAGCTGGTTCACTCCCCAAATGGCCACCATGGCCAGAGATGGGTAGATCCAAAACCAGGAGCTAGGAGTTTCTTCCAGGTCTCCACATGGGCACATGGACCCAACTACTTGGGCCATTTTCCGCTGCTTTCCCAAGCCATAAGTAGAGAGCCGGATTGGAAGAGGAGCAGTCAGGACAAAAACTGATGCCATTATAAGATGCCACAAGCAGAGGCTTAGCCTACTATGCCATAGCACCGGCCCCATATGTCTAATTGGTTTTATTTAGTTAGTTTTTAAAGATTTATTTATTTATCTAAAAGGCACAGATACAGAAAGGCAGAGGCCGAGAGAGAAAGAGAGAGGTCTTCCATCTGCTGGTTCACTCCCCAGTTGGGGCTGCATGGATCCGAAGCCTGGAGCCAGGAGCTTCTTCCACATCCCCTACACCGGTGCAGGGGTCCAAGGACTTGGGCCATCCTCCACTGCCTTCCTAGGCCAGAGCAGAGAGCTGGATTGGAAGAGGAGCAGCTAGAACTTGAACCAGCACCCCATGGGATGTTGGCACTGCAGGTGGCGGCTTTACCTACTATGCCAAAGCGCTGGCCCCACCTAATTGGTTTTAAACAGGAAATTAAAAAATCAGATATTTGAGTACAGTAACTGAAGCACTTAAAATACTACTCTTTTTAACTTCTCAACTTATTTACCCAAAAGCATTAATTTGTGCTGTGTGGGCCATAACTGCTTCCTTCTTTGTCTGACTCTTCCAGATCTTCTGATGGTCTCCTTTCTCTGCAGAATTCATCAAGTTATTGTTCATCTTCCTGCTCTATGAGATCCTTGATGACAAAAAAAAAAATCAGCACCACAGCATTTTGCATTTCAGTTTGATTCTCAAAAAAAAAAAAAAAAAAAAACACTTTCAAAATTATTTCAGGAGCTTCTCAGAAATACTGATTCTCAGGTCCAAATCTGAAACTCTGATTTCGTAGAACTTGGAAGGTGCACAGAAATCTGTATGATAATAAATTATTCTAGAGATGTGCTTAACGATGTCTAAAGTTTAAGAAAAAAGAGTAGGAAATCATCAAAAAATAAAGGAAGGAAAAATAATTACTATTTATTCAATTATTTAAACTAAATCCTTGTTTTACATGACCAAAATAGTTCTTGAAAATGATTTTTAAAGGAAACCATAAAATTATTATTGATAAAAAAATACCTGAAGGAAGTCAGGAGAGAAAATATTCATTTTTATTTAGTTTAACAGGAAATTTCTTTGAGAAGTTTTATTTTCAAGTTAATATATTCTGAGCACTAACTTATGAATTCAATTCTTACCTCCATATTGCCTGTTACTATTTTCACAACTGGATTGAAAAGGTAAGAGATTATTTTCTTCAAACTACAAAGGTGAGAGATTATGATTTGTCATGATGTAAATGCAGAGAAGTACATTCAAAAAGGTCAAGACATTTGCCTGTTAAATACATTAATGGAGGTTGAGCAGATGGCCTGCAGTTTAAGAGCCTGCATCTCATAGGGGTTTAATTCCTATCTCTTCTTCCAAGTCCAGCTTCCTACCGATGCAGACCCTAGGAGATAACATTTGAGGGCTCAAGTTCTTGGGCCTCTGCCGCCCATGTTGGAGACCCAAATTGAGCTGCTGGCTCCAGTTCCAGCCCAGATCACTCCCAGCTGTTGTAGGCATTTGGGAAGTGAATGGATTGGAGCTCACTCTCACTGTGTGTTTGGCTCTGTCCTCTCTCTCTCTCAAATAAAAATAAATAAATAAGTATATCCTATAATATATATATTAAGGGGTGGAGGCATTTAGTTGTATGATTAAGATGCTGGTTTAAAATACCCATATTCCATTGGAATCTTTGGGTTTGAGAATGAGCTCTGGCTTCTGACTCTAACTTCCTGTTAATGTAGATCCAGGGAGGCAACAATGATGGTTCAGGTCATTGTGTTCCCACCACCCATGTGGAGGACATGGACAGCATTCCAATTTCCAGGCTTAAATAAATATGTCATAAGTGTCATATAATAAATATAATAATAAATGTGACATAACAGCTTTTTGTAATTAAAAAATGTCATTTATTTGTTAGATAAAAGAAAGAGACTAAAAGGGAGAAACTCCATTTGCTGGTTCACTCTCCAAATGCTCAACTTGGCCAGGTCTGAACTGGGCTACAGGCAGGAGCCAAGAATTCAATCCAAGTCTCCCATGTGGGTAACAGAAATCCTGTCACATGTGTCAACATTACTACCTCTCAAGACGCACAATGGTAAGAAGTTGGAACCATGAACTGGAACTAGGAATCAAACCCCAGTTTTCAGAGGTGGGACATTGGTGTCTTAACTACTAGTTTAAATACTTGCTCCTATTAGTGATTTTTACTTGTGAAAATTGATTGTGTATGGGCAGACATACATGTGTCCATAGCTACAATTAAAATAGACATCTTTATTAATTAATTAATTAATTAATTTATTTTTTGACAGGCAGAGTGGACAGTGAGAGAGAGAGAGACAGAGAGAAAAGTCTTCCTTTGCCATTGGTTCACCCTCCAATGGCCGCCGCGGCCGGCGCACTGCAGCCGGCTCATCGCGCTGATCCGATGGCAGGAGCCAGGTGCTTCTCCTGGTCTCCCATGGGGTGCAGGGCCCAAGCACTTGGGCCATCCTCCACTGCACTCCCTGGCCATAGCAGAGAGCTGGCCTGGAAGAGGAGCAACCAGGACAGAATCCGGCACCCCGACCGGGACTAGAACCTGGTGTGCCGGCGCCGCAAGGCGGAGGATTAGCCTACTGAGCCGAGGCGCCGGCTATTAATTTATTTTTAAATTGCATATTTATTTGAAAGTCAGAGTTACAGAGAAGGAGGAGCTGAGGCAGAGAGAGAGAGAGATCTTCCATCTGCTCTTTCACTCTCCTAAAGGCCTCTCAATGATCAGGAATGAGTCAGGCCAAAGCCAGGAGCCAGGAGCTTCATCTGGGTTCAGGGGCCCAAGGAATTGGGCCATCTTCCACTGCTTTCCCAGGTGCATTACCAGGGAGCTGCATTGGTAATGGAGCAGCTGGGACTTGAACCGGCCCCCATATGGAATGCCACTGTTTCAGGAGGCAGTTTTACCTGCCATGCCGCAGCACAGCCTCCAAGTAGACGTATTTAATCTCTAGCTTCTAATCAGTTATCTCTGTTGTCGTAGACTTTGTAATCTTTATTTATCATTTAGATAGTTTTATCATTTAATACTAGTCTGTGATGCCAAAGAAACGTGATTTATGCATCCTTTTATTTGCTGTTGAAGGTTCATTTCAACTTCTAAATTTTATTTTAAAAATAATCTTGCAGTTAACATATCCATGTCTAATTATAACTTGTGTGCAGGGCTTCGGGGGACAAAAATTTGAGATTTGAAGGCATATATCCTAAGCCCAAAAACAATGAAAACAAGCAAAGAAACAAATAAACTGAAGAAATCTCCCTTGACATAATCATGATCGGCACCTCTTGACTGTAATGATTTTTCTAGTTTTAATTATCTGATTTTAGTCAGATGGTTACAATTAAAATATTTTTGCTCTAATTCAGTCACCACAGGCCAGAAAGATCTTCATTTAAATGAAATGTTAAAATTCCCATAAATCTTACAGTTTTTCTTCTGTTGCAGATAGGAGAAATCCTTCCAATTTTAAGTCAAGCCTTTCCCAAAAGAGAATAGTCACGTGAATTCTCCATTAACAAGCAACATTATATCTTGTTTTGTATAAATGTAAATATAAACGTGTTTATAATATCTGAGAACCACATCTACCATTGCAAAATGTTTTCATTAAGACTTGGATGAAAAAAAAAAAAGAAATAAAATTTTCAAATCTAAGATAGTAGTACTAGCAATGCCAGTTGTATCTGTAAATTCATTTGTCAGAATTTTTAAAGACATATCATACCTTGTGTAATATGACTTTTATCTAAGCTTACCATTGTTCTTTGGAAGGATATACAGCTCATAAACTGACAAAATTTGTTATTTGACATGAAAACCACATTTTCAAATATCCTGTATGCCTAGGATTATTAATTGATAATGTTTAGGCCTAAGGAACACTTAACTATTTACCTGTTTTTATAATGAAAAAGTAGAAGGGGCAAAAACAAATTACCTTTGGTGTCTTTGAACTTATTTAATAGTGAACACACTGGAATGTTCGCAACAGATATATGCACACACAGTTTACAAGCATGCATTTGGGGAATGTGCAAGCTAGATTGAAATTATGGAAATGAAAGAACAAAATATGGGTTTCCAGAGGACAAAAAGCACAACAAATTGCAAAGGAAAATAAGAATAAACAATTCAGGCAGAAACTGGGGGAAAGGCAGGAGCTACTGGTTAGTAATTACTTAGGGCACAATATTCCTAGATGATTAGTTTGTTTCTGCACAATGTCAGAGCTGCATGTAATGAGTTCCGTTTTGTACTTGAACATCCACAACATTAAGCAACCAAAATTTTAACGTACTTGGGATTTCTGGATTTTAACTTAATCATTTAGTACTTTTTTTGGTTACATAAAGTTCAATTCACAAAACTGGCATTTATTAAATTTCATGAAAACTCCTGATCAATGGAAATGTTAAATGTAATAGCAAGTTGTTGTTTTTTTTTTTCCAGGCCTCTGAACACCTTTTGTCACTGCCCTTGAATCCAGATATATCCTTATCACAGGCCATTGTATCTTTTTACCTTCTACATGATTTACTTAATAAGGTTCATTTGTATAATCATTTGAAGCTCCACTTATAGGGAATATATTCCCTCACACTACTTTTTATATAATCTTTGGGTTGGCTTCCTCTCCATTTGCATGTACCTTCATATACTGAGAATATCCATTTCTAAACCACACTCAAATATTTTTCATTTTCCGATTTAGCATCCAAGACACCCCCTCTCACTGCTATGGTTGAATGTGGTCCACATCCTCTGCAACCCATGATGAAATTTGATTCCTAATCTAACAGCATGGAAAACTGGTAGAAACTTTAAAAGACAAATAGGCCATTCAGAGGGATTAATGCAGTTCGCAGGGGACCAGAGTAGTGCCTGCAAGATAAGGGTTTTTTTTGTTTTGTTTTGTTTTGTTTTTTTAATTTTTTTGACAGGCAGAGTGGACAGTGAGAGAGAGACAGAGAGAAAGGTCTTCCTTTGCCGTTGATTCACCCTCCAATGGCCGCACCGCGCTGATCCGATGGCAGGAGCCAGGTGCTTCTCTTGGTCTCCCATGGGGTGCAGGGCCCAAGCACTTGGGTCATCCTCCACTGCACTCCCTGGCCACAGCAGAGAGCTGGCCTGGAAGAGGGGCAACCGGGACAGAATCCGGCACCCCAACCGGGACTAGAACCCGGTGTGCCAGCGCCGCAAGGCGGAGGATTAGCCTACTGAGCCAAGGCACCGGCCTAAGATAAGGTATTAGCGAGTGAAGTTGTCCCTGCTGTTTCGTCTCCCCTGCACTTCTTCTGCTTTTCTGCCACAATAAGACACAACAGGAGGCCCTTGTCAGATGTAGCTCCCCATTCTTGGGCTTCCAGCCTCCAAAATTATAAGCTACATGAGCATCTTTCCTTTACATATCACTTGATATCAGCTACTCTATTGTAGCAACAGGAAACAGACTTTTTTTTTTTTTTTTTGACAGGCAGAGTGGACAGTGAGTGAGAGAGAGAGACAGAGAGAAAGGTCTTCCTTTGCCGTTGGTTCACCCTCCAATGGCCGCCGCGGCCGGCGCGCTGCGGCCAGCGCACCGCGCTGATCCGATGGCAGGAGCCAGGAGCCAGGTGCTTTTCCTGGTCTCCCATGGGGTGCAGGGCCCAAGCACCTGGGCCATCCTCCACTGCACTCCCTGGCCACAGCAGAGAGCTGGCCTGGAAGAGGGGCAACCGGGACAGAATCTGGCGCCCCGACCGGGACTAGAACCCGGTGTGCCGGCGCTGCTAGGCGGAGGATTAGCCTAATGAGCCGCGGTGCCGGCCAGGAAACAGACTTTTGGCCATAGAGATGCACTAAGGAATGGTTGTTGGTGCAACTGTGGTTATTTGGTCCCTATCTTCCTAATGACCATTTTCAGCTTCACCGTGAATTTCTGTTGGCCCTGCCTATCTTTATGGTGCCTCTCAGAATAAGTAGTTCTGGATCATGGTCAGTCAGCATTCCACAGTTAAATGTTTCACCTCTACCAGGGACCCATATATCTCTAAGAATGATTTTCTTTACAAGTATCTAATTTGCTGCAATAGATGTCACCAGCTTGCTGCAAATGCTGCAGACCCATGTTGTGATTTTGCCAGAGGAACTTGCCGTAAACTCCACATAGCATCTTTTTTTAAGCACTGACACTTATTTTTATAAAATTATTATGCCCGGGAGTGCAGTGGAGGATGGCCCAAGTGCTTGGGCCCTGCACCCGCATGGGAGATCAGGAGAAGCACCTGGCTCCTGCCATCGGATCAGCATGGTGCGCTGGCTGCAGCGGCCATTGGAGGGTGAACCAACGGAAAAGGAAAACCTTTCACTCTGTCTCTCTCTCTCTCTCACTGTCCACTTTGCCTGTCAAAAAAATTTTTATTTATTTAATTATTTGAGAGAGAGAGAGAGATTCTATTCACTAATTCACTCCCCAGGTGCTCATAACAGCCAGGTTTGGCCCAACCCAAAATTGGGAGCCAGGAACTTCATCTGAGACTCCCATCTGAGTGGCAGGAATTCAAGTTCTTGGGCCATTATCTCCTGCTTTCACAGGCATAATGACAAGAAGTTGGATCAGAAGCAAAGTAACCCAGAGCAGAACTGAGTGCTCTGATATGGGATGTTGGTATCTCAAGGATCTACTTAACCCACTACACCACAGTAAACATCACCACTGACAATCCCAGCCTCACACTATATAATGGTGGGAGTCTTCTCTATACCCCAGAATGTACATATACATGAGCAGTAGTACTATGTATGGAATGGATTGCCTGCAGAACCCAAAGAAGTCTACTAGGTGCTGTACTTCCTTCTTTGTCATAAGACAGAAGATGCAGCAACTGGCCTTTTGCATTACAGGAGATATCAGCACACCCCTGATGCTATAAACTATAAGATTTTATTAAAATGACAATGTTGGGTGTCTAAGTATTGCACACTTTATCTCCTATCCTCTGTAGCAAAGACTCCTTTCCCTACTGCCCCAACAGCATGACATCAGCAATATAATAGGCAGATGTGATGTTTCCTGACCTGTTCAGAAGCTTTTTTAAAGGCTTCTGATTGGGCTTACTTCTTCATGATGAGAGATCTCACCCTCAAAGCCTAGGACCTAATGTAGGAACTATTCTAAAAAATCATATGATCCTATTTTCCACATAATGTCTTTTTTCTAAAATCATCTGCCCCTACCTACATATTTAGCATCTTCTGGAGGAATTAATTCTACAGTGTAGCTGATACTAGGAAAGCAATCTGATTTAATTAATGCACAATAGTTTCAATAGTGTGTGCATGAATGCTCTTAATTTCCCTTCAGAATTTTTAAGAGAACAATTTATTATTGTACGTGAATCTTCGTGTTTTAACATTTCAAGAAGGGTGCAAGATAAATTTGTAGTCAGGAAATCTAACCTTGCTGGCTTACAGTAAGGCCATGTTGGGATCTCATCCTACTTCCAGGTAGCATGAATTTAATAGATCTGTGGCTGAACACTGTAAAAATTTCATTCCCAAACACATATGACAATAAGACTCTCAGAATATAATGAGCATGTGATATACAAAAACACTGACCTGCTATCAGAACACTTCAACTTGGAAATATTGCATTCAAATTCCAACTCTCTATACTCTTCTTGTGTTTACTTTTATAGCTCAACAATGAGCTTCATCTACCATGACTGTTTGATGTGAGGTTATCATCATAGCAGACTACAGAAAGTCTGTATCTCTTCATTTTTTAAAATGACTTATTTATTTTGAAAATGAGTTACAGAGAGAGAGGGAGAGATGGAGAAACAGAAATTTTCCATCCACTAATTCACCCCCCAGATGGCTGCAATGGCCAGCACTAGGCTGGTGCCAGGCTGAAGCCAGGAGTCAGGAGCCAGGAGCTTTATCTGGGTCTCCCACATTGGTAGCAAGAGACCAAGCACTTAAGCCATCCTCTGCTACCTTTTACAGGCCATTAGCAGGGAGCTGAATCATAACTGGAGCAGCTGGGACTCGAATGAGTGCTCATATGGATGCTAGTGTCTCAGGCAGTGACTTTACCTGCTATGCCGCAATGCCAGCCCCAACATTTCTTCATTTCTTATAACTAGATATGAAGATATCACCTCCTTAGACTAGAGAAAATTCATAGCAGGAGCAGTACTTACGTTTCTTCCAGAGATCCATTTTGTCTCCTAAGGCAAACTACTATAACCTATTTTTTAATAAATTATCATCTAAAATGAGCAACACTATTTATACTTGACCTTCCTGATGGGCTGCTGTGGAATCAAAAGAAATGTCCTAGGTATTAGTGTGTTCTTTTCAGTTAAAGGGACAGAGATCACCTCCTTTTGGCTTACTTGGTTAATCCTCCACCTGTGGCGCTGGTATCCCATATGGGCACCAGGTTCTAGTCCTGGTTGCTCCTCTCTCAGTCCTGCTCCCTGCTGTGGTTCAGGAGGGCAGTGGAGGATGGCCCAGGTGCTTGGGCCCTGCACCCGCATGGGAGACCAGGAGGAAGCGCCTGGCTCCTGGCTTCAGATCAGCACAGTGCTGGCTATAGCGGCCATTTAGGGGGTGAACCAATGGAAGGAAGACCTTTCTCTCTGTCTCTCTCTCTCTCACTGTCTTTAACTCAACTTGTCAAATAAATAATTAAAAAATGAAAGAAGGTTCTAGCTGATGAAATGATTCACTATGTGTATGTTACTAGCTCTCTATAAATAACAGTTCAGAACCCAATCTAAATCCATACTGTACTCCAGATAAGACCAGAGGAATGTAAAATTATCCTGACATCTTCATTATTCCCATTTAATCAGATTTAATATTTCAAAATACTTTATTAAATTTTTCTGTGTTGAGAGATAGGATAGTAAAATGTGTTGGAATGGGGAATACTGCTCAATTTATTTTTTGGAGCAAATATTTAAATGACTACTTTATAATAGAAGTCATGTTCTAAGTGCTTGGGATACATCACTGACCAGAACAAAGTAATGTCTGCCTCATGGTGCTTTAATTCTAACAAAGGAAGTCTGCTAGCATAGAAATGGACACTCAGGTCATTATATTGTATAGTATGCTGGGATGTAATAAGTATGGAAAAACAGGGGAGTGACATAGGCTTAAGTCAAAATGTAATGAGGATGGAGAGTGACTGCCATTTTATAAAAATTAACTAGTGTCTGCAAATACTAACTGATAGAATAAAAAAGGGAGAGAATGATCCAACATGGGAAGCAGGATACACAGCAGACTCGTAGAATGGCAGATGTCCTAAAGAGCACTCTGGCCTCAGAATCAGCCCTTAAGGCACTTGGATCTGGCTGAAGAGCCCATGAGAGTATTTTAGGCATGGAAAGCCAAGACACTCTGGAAAAAAAAAAAAAAAAAAAACCTAAATTAAAGGTCTCTGCGAGTGAGATCCCAGTAGAAAGAACGGGCCATCAAAGAAGGAGGTACCTTTCTCTGAAGGGAAGAAAGAACTTCCACTTTGACTAGGACCTTGTCTAAATAAGATCAAAGTCAGCAAACTCAAGAGGCTTCCATAGCCTTGGCAACTCATGACTAGAGCTTAGGGAGATTTCTGACGCCATAAACAAGAGTGTCAAATTGTTAAGTCAACAACAGGAGTCACTGTGTACTTACTCCTCATGTGGGATCTCTGTCCTTAATGTGTTGTCCAATGTGAATTAATGCTATAACTAGTACTCAAACAGTATTTTACACTTTATGTTCTGTGTGGGTGCAAACTGATGAAATCTTTACTTAATATATACTAAATCGGTCTTCTGTATATAAAGATAATCGAAAATGAATCTTGATGTGAACAGAATGGGAGAGGGAGTGGGAGATGGGAGGGGTGCGGGTGGGAGGGAATTTAGCGGGGGGGAAGCCATTGTAATCCATAAACTGTACTTTGGAAAATTATATTTACTAAATAAAAGTTTAAAAAATTATTTATTTATTTACTTTTATTTAAAATTCAGGAGAAGAAAGAAAGAGAGAGAGAGAGAAAGAGAGAGAGAGAGAATATCTCCTACCTACTGATTCACTCCCAAAATGTCTGCAATAGCTGGGCCAAAGCCAAAAACATGAAGCGCAATCCCTTGCTTCCATGTGGGTGTCAGGTTCTCATCTACTTGAACCATCAGCTGCTGCCTCCCAGGTTGCACATTAGTAGGAATCTGGAAATCAGGGTCCAAACTGGGGCTCAAACTCAGGTCTCCACTATGAGATGCAGATATCCCAAGTCGTGCCTCCACCACTGAGCCAAGCACCCACCCTGACCACCATTTTAATAGAGGAGGCAGTAGGCCTCATATAGAAGGAGACATTTTAGTTCTGGGCAATATTTGAAGAATGCAGTGTTTAAAAATGATGAATATATGTAGTGAACCAGAATAATCATTTCAGACTCTCTGAGAAACAGCCAAGACACTGATGGCTGGAACACAGTAAGTGGCAGGTAAAGGCTAAGAGATGAGATCAGAGGGTAACAGGGGAACTAGTGGCGAATAATCAGGGCCTGGAAGGCCATATTGCAGAATTCAGCTTTTATGGTGAGTGAAATAGGCAAATGTAGATTCTGAACAAAGGGACAATATAATTTTTTTTTAAAGATTTATTTGAAAGTCAGAGGTACAGATAGAGAGAGGAGAGGCAGAGAGAGAGAGGTCTTCCGTCTGATGATTCACTTCCTAGATGGCCACAACGGCTGGAGCTGCGCCGATCCAAAGCCAGGAGCCTTTTCCGATCTCCCACGTGGGTGCAGGGGCCCAAGGACTTGGACCATCTTCTACTGTTTTCCCAGGCCATAACAGAGAGCTGGATCAGAAATGGAGCAGCTGGGACTAGAACCCCTGCCCATATGGGATGCCATTGCGTCAGGCCAGGGCATTAACCCAGTGTGCCACAGCGCTGGCCCCAAAGGACAATATAATTTTATTAAATGTTAAATAAACCATCAAGCTGGCCATGTTAAAAAAAAAAGACTTAGAGGGGCTGACATTGAGGCGCAGCAGGTTAGCCACTGGCTGTGATGCCCACAACCCATATGAACACTGGTTATGGTCCTGGTACTCCACTTCTATCCAGCTCCCTGCGAATGCACCTGGAAACTGGGAAAACTGCAGAAGGTGGCTTAAGTGCTTGGGCCCCTGCTCCACATGTTGGAGACCTGGTGAAGCTCCTGGCTCTTGGCTTCAGCCTGACCTAGTCCCCATCCAGGCATTTTGACCAAATATTTGGAGAGTAAACCAACAGATGGAAGATCTCTCCCTCCCTCTCTCTCTCTCCCTCTCTCTCTCTCTCTCCTCTCTCTCTCTTTCTCTCTCCTCTCCCTCTCTCTCCTCTTCTTTCTCCCCCACAAATCTGCTTTTCAAGTCAATAAATAAATCTTTAAAAAGCAAGGAAAGAAAGAAAAGAGACTTAGAGGCAGGATGGGGCAGGGTAGAAGCAGAGAGGCCCATATGATGGTTGGTTGCAGAAACCCATGCATCTCATCCCGCTGATGAGAATTACAATGGTGGCAGTGAAGGTAGGGTAAGTTTTTTCATCCTGGTTACTTTTTAGAGCTAGAATCAATAGGATTTCCTGCTAGATGTTCTGTGAAATCTGAGAGAAAAAAGGTAAGTCCAGAAGGAATCAAATTCTTTAGTTCCCAACATCCAAAAAGTGCTGCCAAAAACTGAGTTGAGACATATTGCAGGTAAAGCAAGTTTGGGGAGGGAAATCAGAAGTTGTCTTTTGGGCATGTTATAATAAAAAAAATAAATGAAATGGGTGGTAAATTCAACCCATTTATCATTTATTTCAACATAAATAGATGGAATGCATTGATTCTCTCATTTTGCCTTTTCTAACCACCCCTCTGAGCAATATGGGAAGTGAACTTAATAGAATCAGTGATATTTACTATGCTTTGAGCATAAATCTTCACATGTTCTATTTGAAATGAGCAGTGTGGTCCCTTACAATTACTTTTTCCCTCCAACCTGTTCAAATATTTGGCAGGAAAATGGCCTTATCGGGTCATCATGGAGCCTTCGCTATTGCTGAGCTAATAATGCATTTTTGGAAAACTCCATTTAAATGGTGCAGATGAAAATCTATGCCTACTCTCATGTCACTCCCAAATGCACTGGAAGATGAGCCACAGGGGAAGCCCATATGTTAGAACGGCATGCTTCATTTAGCTATTGCAACACGATGGCTGAAGGGTGCTATAGATGGAGTTGCTCAGAAAAGATTACATCTCTTGGCTTCTGGCAAAGAAAAAAAAAAGCATAAAAAAGGCTGTGCTAAGGGCTAAGAGCTTTATTGAAATTCTACAGAAGCTTTACAGAAACTGTGAGCTTCTGACTTGTTATCAGGCACCTGCATTTGGGCATCCTGACACTCTATAATTGAAATTCATTGCTCGACCTTTAGTCTATAAAAATGGTATGCTGTCATTAGCAGTGACTGCTTGCTGTATTCTCCTGTCACTCCTTAGGCCAGCTTAAACCATCTTAGATGAAATAGCCTATTTCATGTCAGACCTAGGAGTTTGCCACTATTAAAGTGGAAAGCTAAAGCCATGTTTAGCAATGTGGTAAAGACTAATGCCATAGGACTACTAAAGAAGTGGGACTCTTTCTTATTTTAATTCCCCTAAAAAATTAGCACTCTCATATGGTTCCATCGCTATTCCATTTCTCCTGTCAGAATGAGAATTATTACTCTTTTAATTGTATTTTAATTTAACCTGCTAATGCCACACTATCTACCTTACACTTTAAAAAGTATATGAATGTTAGTTCAGCAGTAAGATGAGTTAATGTAAGAATTACAAGGTAATATTTCATACTCAGGATGTGAGGAATGAGGCAATTATGTGGATACTTCAGCCAAAAAGAAAGCCCTGGATCAGAGAGGAAATCCCTTGGGGTATGATAGAGTGGGGAGGGGGTTAATTAATTACTTGGTGTCAAGAGTTAGAGCTAGATGATCAGAGAGATGTCTGTTCTCCTTGTTACCCATGTTACAAAGGAGTCACCTCATTAACTAAAGAAAAAGGACCACTTGGTTGTTGACAACTAGAACTGTTGAACAATCAGAAATTACCTAATCATGTGGAGCTAATGAGGATTAAACTTCTTGATGGCTTAAGAAACTAAATTACAGGGGCTGGCGCTGTGGCCTAGTAGGCTAAGCCTCCACCTGCAGCACTGGCATCCAGTGCCAGTTTGTGTCCTGGCCGCTCCTCTTACCATCCAGCTCTCTGCTCTGGCCTGGGAAAGCAGTGGAAGATGGGCCAAGTGCTTGGACCCTTGCACCCATGCGGGAGACCTGGAAGAAGCTCCTGACTTCAGATCAGCTCAGCTCCCCCCATTGCGGCCATTTGGGGAGTGAACCAGCAGATGGAAGACCTTTCTCTCTGTCTCTCCCTCTCTCAGTCTGTAAATCTACCTCTCAAATAAGTAAATAAAATCTTAGAAAAAGAAAATAAATTACAGAAACATTGAAAATGATTCCTCTTCTCTCTCTCCCTGTATTGTATCAGTCTCCCTTTAAGTGACATGGAAGAAAGAGCCATTATGAAATTATGCTGCAAAAATCAAAGCACAGGATTTAAGAGTGCTGGGGGCCGGCGCCGCGGCTCACTAGGCTAATCCTCCGCCTTGCAGCGCCAGCACACCGTTTCTAGTCCTGGTTGGGGCACCGGATTCTGTCCCAGTTGCCCCTCTTCCAGGCCAGCTCTCTGCTATGGCCCTGGAGTGCATTGGAGGATGGCCCAAATCCTTGGGCCCTGCACCCGCATGGGAGACCAGGAGAAGCACCTGGCTCCTGACTTTGGATCAGCGTGGTGCGCCAGCCACAGCGCTCCGGCCGCAGCGGCCATTGGAGGGTGAACCAACGGTAAAGGAAGACCTTTCTCTCTGTCTCTCTCTCTCACTGTCCACTCTGCCTGTCAAAAAAAAAAAAAAAAAAAAAAAAGAGTGCTGGAAATGATTGTCTCAAGTCAATCCTATATTGTAGACCTTTCCTAAAATTAACATGTGCACAATTACTGAAGTTCTACTTTCTCCTCTTTCCTTATCCACCTTTTTCTCTTGTCCCTTGCCCCTTTTCTTTAAAGTTCCAAAGAGATTTTTCTTTTTCTTTCCTGAATCTCTATTTTTCCTAATGAAATCAAACAGCATTGGCTCGAGCCCTGGAATATCTATATTTATATACTGGCTTCACTAGTATTGATCAGGGTGATCCTATTATGGATCTCTTCACATATGAAGCCCCCAAATCTCTCTGTGACAAAGTGGGAGTTCATGTTTAGTGATTTAAGAAGTGTAGTTTGCTCTTGGGAGCCCCGATTCTCAGAATCTCCCGGAACTTTCTTGTCTTTATCAGTGAAATATTGCCTTGACTCATCCCTACTACTGAATGCGGAACCTACACCTCTGAAATGATGCGAACCTGTGGTGGTTCTTCTAAGCCCTTTGGCCAGATTCTCCCTGGTGTCACCTGTAAAATTATCATCTTGGAGCCAATAACAGAAGGAGATGAAGGCCATCTTGGATGACTGAACTGTGACAGATCCATTGGATTCTGCTGCTTAAGAAAGAAGTAAGGAGTAACTGGTTTCTGCAGGGGCAGTGATTAGAGGTGGAGCTGCATAGTGGAGACTAAGCCTTAACACCTTTCACACCAAGAGAGTGTCACCTGTAGCTCATGCACCTCGGTGCCCGCATGTCTAGCATAGCACCTATACAATAGTGACTGTCCAATTAAAATTTAGAGAAAAAAGAAACAGAGATAAGGGTCAAACAGAAAGTGAACGTAAAAAAGGATGAGAACAGAAGGGAAAAGAAACTCAAACCATCACACATGTTCTGTGGTCATTTATCCATCACAAAACTAGAAAATTCTACATATACTGGAATTGACCAGAGGGTATTCATTTTTCTGTCTGTTCTCTTAGCAAAGTCATCCTTCAGCTCCTGTTCATCTCCTTCATTGAAGCTTTCCCTGACGGTGGACTTGAGGAAGTTTGATCCGGTAGAAGGATTGTTCAAGACTATATGTTATAAGAAAGTAGATAATATTTATACTCCAAGGGGAAAATAAGCCACCAATCATAAATAATATCTTGTGAGTTTTCTTCATGGACTAAGTAAATTAGGATACAAGGAAAAGCTGTGTCTTCTGTAACTTTCTGCAGTACTATGGACAAGAAAGGCTACAGAATGGCTTTGTCTCTCAGTCAAGACCTCCCAAAAGGCAAAAAAGAGGCTGACTTTACAATTCCTAATTCTTTTATTAAATGTCATATCATTAAAATTAGCATTAATTTCTAATGCAAGAAACACATCCCTGTGCATATGAGTAAACATTTATTGACCAAAAAGAAATAAACAAGTAAATCACTGTGAACGTTCTCCTTAGGGAAGACACTGGCAACGCACACACAAGAAAGAAGCAGAGTAGATCTGTGGGGAACTCTACTTCCCACCCAAGAAAAGAAAAGAATTTATTTCAACCAATGTTTGTTTCAAGGAAGAGGTTATCAAGGAAAAACAGATATAGGAGGATGCTAGTCTTAATTAAAAGAGAAAAGCCACTATTTTGTAAATTGTTCTAGTGGTGGTAATCATGGTTGTGTGTATGGTAGCGGGGACAGAAGAAAAACAGCTATTAAAATCTGTCCAGTTAAACACTCTGTCCATTCACACAGCGGCAGTAGTCAGACATGTGCATGAATATTTAAAATAGATAATAGGGGCCGGCATTGTGGTGCCGCAAACTAAGCTGCCACCTTCAATGCTGGAATCTCATATCAGAGCACCAACTGGAATCCCAACTGTTCTCATTCCTATGCTTCCTGCTATGGGGCCTGGAAAGGCAGCAGAAGATGGTCCAGGTACTCGGGTCCCTGCTTCCCACGTGGGAGAACTCACTGGGGTTGCAGCTCCTAGCTTCAGCCTGGACCAGACCCCAGGCTTTGTGGCCATCTGGGGAGTGAACAGGATCTCTCTATATAAATAAGAATTAACAAACCAAGAATGGTTCATTAGACTAGTGCTTTCATAAAGAACACACAATCAACCAAATTCCAAGAAAATGTTTTATTAAATAGAAGAATGACTAGGCTAGAGTGACAAGAGAAGATAGCTTTAGAATTCTCAACATCTGTCTAGTATAGCTGTCCAAATGCATAATAATAGTAAAATATTATTAGTAATGACAATACTGTGTGGTGGAATAATTTTTTAAAAAATAACTCTACAGAGAAGATAATTTACAAGTTGAAGAAACTCTAGCTTTCAAATTGGAAGCATCTGCTGAGGCCAACAGGTGCAGGACAGAAAGACCCTTACTTAGCACATCCTGTTAAGAATTCCAAGGATTTAGAGAAACCTTAAATATCTCCAATAGGGAAAAGAAAAGAAGAGGGAAGCAAGAGAAAATTAACACAGATAAGACATGAGAAGGAGAAGTGAAAGAAAGAAATAGGAGTGAAAAAGAAGGCAGGGAGGAATTCAAAAGAGAAAAGGAAGAAAAGATGGATGTAGCAGGAGAAGGGTGGGAGAAGAAGTTATGGCGCTTGTGATTATCTTTCTGTCTTATTACTTTTTTTGATTCCCTACACATACTATTTTCATAATTATTGGGAAATAAACTTTATATTTTCAAAAAGAAATGGGAAAGAAGACAGAAAGGGAAAGAAATTAACTTCTGGTGTGAAACATCCCTTGCTACTTAGCACTCAAGGTCATCCCATGTTTCAAGCTTTTCTAAACTCTCCCAAAGCAATATAACTGGGGAACTGGCAAAACATTATTCTGTGATGAAGCATGTTCTTATATATTTGATTTATTTTTGCAAAGATTTTTCTGTCGTTGTGATTAGCTGGAGGCAGGAACCCTGCCTTAGTCATCACTGTGCACTCAGGAGTGAGAGAAGAGTCTTGAATGTCTTAGAGCATAACCCAGGCACTGCAGGCACAGCGGTCATCAAAGAGAAACAAGAGGCTAATCATTCAGTAAAAAAGATACAGGGGTGGGTGTTGTGGTGTCATGGGTTAAGCTACCTTTTGAGATGCCCACAACCCATCCTGGAATGTCTTGGGTTTGAGTCCTGACTACTCTGCTCCCCTGACCCACGTTTCTGCTAGAGTGCCTGGGAGGCCGTGAATTATGGCCCAGGTGCTTGGGACCCCAACACCCCTGTGAGATACTGCAACGGAGTTCCTGGCTCTTGGCTTTCATCCTTCCCAGCTGTTGCTGGCATTTGGGGAGTGAATCAGCAGATTGGAAGGTCTCTTTCTCTCATTTTCTTTGTCACTTTGCCTTCCATGTAAACAGATGAATCTTTTTCAAAAAAGAAAACAAAGCCGCCGCCTGCAGTGCCAGTATCCCATATGGGCACCAGTTCGAGTCCTAGCTGCTCCACTTCCAATCCAACTCTCTGCTATGGCCTGGGAAAGTAGTAGACGATGCCCCAAGTCCTTGGGCCCCTGCACCAACCTGGGAGACCCAGGAGAAGCTCCTGGCTCCTGGCTTCGGATCTGCACAGTTCCGGCTGTTGTGGCCAATTAGGGAGTGAACCAGCAGATGGAAGACCTCTCTCTCTCTCTCTCTCTCTCTCTCTCTCTCTCTGCCTCTCCTTCTCTCTCTGTGTAACTCTGACTTTCAAATAAATAAGTAAATCTTAAAAAAAAAAAAAAAAGAAAATGAGTAATGTGAAACAGGTTGAATGACTTCTTAGCAAAACAATTAATTCTCAAAATAATGAGACAGATACTTGGCTAAGTCAATAGTAAATAGTAGTGGAGATGCCACTTGGGATGGAGGCATTCAAGTGCCTGGGCTCTCTCTAACATCATCTAAATTTCCTATAGCAACTTCCTGATAATTCACATTTGGGTGGTAGCAGGTGACAGCTCTGGTTCTTGGGCCCCTGACATTCATGTAGGAGACCCTGGCTGAATTCCTGACTCCTGCTTCCGTCTGACTCTGCCTCAGTTGTTGTGCACATCTGAATGGTGAACCAGAAGATGGAAGTTCTCCCTTTCTCTGGCTCTGTCTCTCCATTTCAAATAAAATGCATCAATAGAAAAACAAGGCATAACAGAATGAGAAGGCTTGTGAGTAATTAGGATAGCTAATGATGGATTTTTTTAATTTGGGGCGGGGGGAAGCCTTCTTTTTTGCCAATGTCTTATAAGCTTCATATGTTCCTCTTAAAAGATTTTTAAGGGGCCAGCGCCATGGCTCACTTGGTTAATCCTCTGCCTGCGGCGCCGGCATCCCATATGGGCACCCGGTTCTAGTTCCAGTTGCTCCTCTTCCATTCCTGCTCTCTGCTGTGGCCCGGGAAGGCAGTGGAGGCTGAAGTGCTTGGGCCCTGCACCCTCATGGGAGACCAGAACGAAGCACCTGGCTCCTGTAGCTCCTGTGTAGCCCCGGCCATGGCAGCCATTTGTGGGGTAAACCAACAGAAGGAAGACCTTTCTCTCTCTCTCTCGCTCTCACTGTCTAATTATATCTGTCAAATAAATAGAAATATTTTTAAAGGATGTATTCATTCATTCATTTGAAAGGTAAAGCAAAAAACAGAATGGTAGTGGGGGTGGGGGTAGGGAGAGAGAGAGAGAGAAATTTTCTATTCTCTGGTTCATTCTTCCAAAATGGCTGAAGCAGCTGGGACTAGGCAAGGCCAAAGTCAGGAGTCAGGAGTCAGGAACACATGGGTAGCACGGTGCCAGCATTTGTGCTATCTTCCACTACCCTCCCAGGTCAGTACCAGGGAGCTGGATTGGAAACAGAAGGGCCAGGAACCAAACCAACATTTTGATATGGGATGCCAGCATTGCAAGCAGTGGCCTAACTCCCTATGCCACAACATCAGACCAGTAAAAGCTTTAACAACTATAACTAGCTACATGATACATGTCCTATTTTTTTTTCTTGAAGAGTCAAAGAGGACAATATTCATCCATGTTTGTGTGTCTGCATATAACTTTTATTTTCCCATCCTTGAAGATGAAGGAAAGTGTTAGAGTCCACCTGCACCAGGTGAGGAGGAGGAGGAGGAGGAGGAAGGCAGTGTCCATAGTAGCAGTGATGATGATGTTGGTGATTTTTTTAGATTACAAAATCCAGCCTGCGCTGCGGCTCACTAGGCTAATCCTCCGCCTTGCAGCGCTGGCACACCGGGTTCTAGTCCCGGTCGGGGCACCGGATTCTGTCCCTGTTGCCCCTCTTCCAGGCCAGCTCTCTGCTGTGGCCAGGGAGTGCAGTGGAGGATGGCCCAAGTACTTGGGCCCTGCACCCCATGGGAGACCAGGAGAAGTACCTGGCTCCTGCCATCGGATCAGCACGGTGCGCCGGCCACAGTGTGTCGGCCGCGGTGGCCATTGGAGGGTGAACCAATAGTAAAGGAAGACCTTTCTCTCTGTCTCTCTCTCTCACTGTCCACTCTGCCTGTCAAAAAAAAAAAAATCCATTTATGGACTGCCAACAGTGACAGTGTGGCAGGAACCATCCTAGGAATTTGTTTCATGGAATCCCCACCTTGATTCCTGTGAAGCTGGTGGTACATGTTCCACTGGAAATGGAAAGCTGAGGTGTTCATTCTCACCCACTTAGCAACTGATGGAGCTCCTACGCAAGCCTGGCTCTGTCTGATTCAGAGAGCGTGTCTGTCCGGTTCCCATGCTGTCTACTTGAGGCGTGTTCTCCTAGGCTGACTAATCTCTTCTGTAGGCGTTTTTGCCAGCACACCACTCTGGTTCCCAATTTCCTGTGTCATGTTACAAATAATTTGTCATTCCTGCAGCCACACGTTTTGCTCCTCTCAGCTCTGTTAAAAAGCCATTTCCTCTATATGATTTTTCACTTGCTGAGCAACTTGTGGATTTTATACCCCTATACAAGCAACCTGTCAAATCTTTGGTTTTCTCATAAACTTTAATTCAAAATCAACCCTAGGTTTATTATCATATCTAATTCCTCTATTCAATAAAAATATCTACGTAAGTACTTCAAAAAGAACACAGAAAATGAACTTCTTGCAAATGCACACCCTTGGAAAGTGACAGATGGTAGCTGAAGCTGTTGAGGCCTTGTCACCAAGGTGGGAAACCCAGATTGAATTCTGGGTTCCTGGCTTTGGCCTGGCCTAACCCCAGTTGCTGCAGGCCTTTGGTGAATGAATCAGCAGATGGGTGGTTTTTATGGTCTGCTTCTGTCTGTTCTCCTTCTCTGTTTTCCTGTCTTTCAAATAAGTAAAACTAAATAAATCTTTTTTAGAAGTTCATGAAAAAAGAACTAAAAATAAATTTTGGGGTCAACATCGTGCTTCAGCCAGTTATACACCTGCTTATGATATAGGCGTCCCATATATAGAGAGTGCTGGTTTGATTCCTGAGTGCCACACTTATACAGCTTCCTGAAAATGTGCCTGAGAAAGCAGCAGATGATGACCCAGTGGGTTCCTGCCACCTACGTGGTAGACACAGATGCTGTTCCTTGCTTCTACCTTTGCCCTGGCCCAGCTCTGGATGCCATAGGCATTTCAAGAGTGGAAGATTACTCTCTCTCTCTCTCTCTCTCTCTCTGTCTCTCATTCTCAATCATTCATATCTCTATATTTTGGATAAATAAACTTTTTAAAAACATAGTAAGTTTGGGGCCAACATTGTGGTATAGGGTGTCAAGGTGCTGCCATCAATACCAGCATCCCATATGGGTACTGGTTTCTGTCCTGGCTGCTCCACTTCTGATTCAGCTCCCTGCTGATGGCCCTGCCAAAGCAGTGGAGAATGGCCCAAGTGTTTGGGCCCCTCACCTATTTGGAAGACTCAGATGAAACTCCTGGTTCCTGACTTTGTGCTGGTCCAGGGCTGAACATTGCAGCTATCTGGGTAGTGAACTAACAGATGGGAGATCTTTCTCTTTCTCGCTGTCCCCCTCCCCAACCTTTGCAATGCTGACTTTAAACTCAATAAATAAATCTTTTTAAAAAGAGAGATATGTTTTATTTTAGTCAAAATTTTTAAAATCTATGTACTGTTTTATCATGATACACATTTTCCATTACCTTCTTCAAGACCACTCGTATGCAAAAAGACCATTGTTGCACCAAATAAAATTTCTTTTCTTTGAAAAATTGGCTATTAGCAATTTATCTTTTTTGATACTTAAAATATTATTGACAATAAATTTTCATATATTTATAGTGTACAGTATAATGTTTTGACGTATGTATTATGTTCATTGTGAAATAATTAAACCAAACTAATTAGCATATCCATTATCTTACATACTTAACATTAGTTTAAAAATTTGATTAGCATGTAGTGCTTGTATATTTTTATGGGACATCACACAATATTATCACACAGGTACATAGCATAAACTGATCAAACAGGTAATACACACTTCCATTTATTTATCTTTTCTTTATGACTGAAACCTATGAACTCCTATCTTTCAGTTCTTTATACAAGATAAGAGACAGGATTGTGAACTGTAGCCATCCCATTGTGCTTTGGAAGACTAAAACCTACTGCTTCTAACCATGCTTTGGTGACCATTGTGCAACATCTTTATATGCCTTCTTCCTTTCACATTTCCAGTCTGTAGTAACCACTAAGCCAGGTGCAGAATTACTTTCTTAAACTTTTGAACATGAGAGAGAATATGCAGTACTTGTCTTTCTGTATCTGGTTTACTTCACTTACTGTAATGATCTCTAGTTTGACCCAGGTGTATCAATGGGATACTATTCATCCACAAAATACTAATGAAATCCTGACTTCTGCAACAAAATGAATGTTACTGGAGGAGATTCTGTCAAACTTAACAATTTCAGTTAGACTTCAGCAAATGTTTTGTGTATCCTTCTTTAGTCTGAACATTAATGTCCAAACTCCCACTATCATATCTTCTACCTACTTTGACACAAAATACCTTGCAGCAAAATCATTTACTGCTTTTTAACAACTTCTACAAATTTATTTGAATTAAATGTTAAGCAGATAATGGAACCGCTCCTTGAATCTTTAATTATTCCTTTGGTGTGATAAATTAAAGCTTTCTTCCCCTTTGTCACACACTGCACTCCAATGTCAAAGAGAGAAAAAATAATGGACTAGTAAAGGCTATTAAACCTGGAAAGATGGTTGGTTGATCCTTGGCCTGCCCACTCCCAAACAACACACATACATACAAACACATACAAACATTAACACACATCCTGGTGCATCTTTGAATAAACCACTCAGTTTATTTGAATTTCAAATTCTTTTTCCATGGAGATGATACTGTAAACCTTATGTAACCTATGAGTCAGGTTTAAAAAAAAACTAAATATATACTTTCTTTTTTAACTAAAATTTCATGTGAATTCGTGAAATGAGCTCTCTGGTCTATAAATGATTATATTTTGCATTATAGATGATATGTTCTCTTTGTTTCAGTTACTAATTCATTTTAAAAACCTATTTTCTAATTATCAAAATTTTTTCAACTGACATACATTTGGTTTTTTTTGCTAAGATTTATTTTATTATGTATTTTAAAGACAGAGTTGCAGAGAGAGGTTGAGCCAGAGAGAAAGATTTTCCATTCTGCTGGTTCACTCCCCAAATGGCCTCAATGGCCAAGGCTGAGATGATCCGAGGCCAGGAGCCAGGAGCTTAATCCAGGTCTCTCAAGTGAGTGCAGGGCCCCAGGGACTTGGGCCATCTTCCACTGCTTTCCCAGGCCATAGCAGAGAGCTGGATCAGAAAAGAGGCAGCCTGGACTCGAACCGGCGTCCATATGGGATACCAGGGCTGCAGGCTGGAACTTTAACCCACTGTGCCACAGCACTGGCCCCAACTGACATGCATTTGAACCAAGACTCCAAATCCATTTATAAATGACAAATTTATTAGTGGAATATTGGTATTGACTCTACAAAATGAGAATTGTAACTGACAAACTTCCTGAGATTATAAACACATTTCTTGGAGCTATTTGTCCATGACACACATTGCAGCTCTTCCCAAGGAATAAAGTTGTAAGAAATAATACACATGGAGTATAACATATGATGGTATTCACAGAAATGCTAATTTCATTAATGAGTAGATGTATTCACAGCAGGGCAGGATGATGGCCATTCAGAAGCCTCTCACACAACTACTAGCGTAGAAACTACCTTTGACTTATAACAGTCTGTGCACTGAAACAATCATCATAAACAAGAGGAAACAAAGAGAACATTCATCTGAATTTGCAGGGTGGCAGATGAAATAGCAGCTTCAACAGAAAACGTCTTTGACACGGTGGTCAGATCTGTAGCATTTTTGGGTAGAACCGTGTTCATTATATATCCAATGTTCCACTCTCTCCTCAGTTTCCTCATCTATATAACTGATGAGGGTGGCAGCAGATTATTAAATCAAACATTTAAATTTTCCCACATCCCATGTTTGAGTGCTTGAGTTCAATTTCAGAATCCAGCTCCTTATTCCAGCTTCTTGTCAAAGCAGATCCTGGGAGCCAGTGATGTTGGCTCAAGTAATTGAGTTTCTACCACACTCACAGGGGACCTGGATCCCCTTGCTGGCTCCTGGCTTCAACTCAGCCCAGTCACAGCTCCTGTGGGCATTTAAAGTGTGAACCAGTGGATGGCAACTCATGCTCTCTCTGTCCACCTCTTTCTCTCTCCCTTTCTCTTTCTCTTTCTCAATCTCTGTGTGTGCATGTGTATCCAGGCCTCTGTCTTTCTGTCTCTCAGATAAATCAAACAAAATAAACAAAACTTGTATGGGATTGGAGAAGAAGTTACAGACAAATTAGCTTAGAAAATTTAAAAAATTAAAATAGAAAATGATTAAAAATTAACAAGGTTCTCTAAATCCTGAGTGAAATTAAAATCACACATGTTCTTTTTATAGTCTTAGTTTCTGGGAAATGAAACATATAAGTTTCTAGAGTGACAAAAAATTCTGACATTCTAAAGTATCAAATGCTTGTGATATGCTATAGAAATTATTACATATCAATCCATAGGATGGGGTTGTATATTAATTGATCAATTGACACAACATTCACAGAAAGATATTTCAGGTCTCACGTCTCACACAAGTGGTTTGAAGAAGAAACCAAATATGTCCTAAAACTGATTTCTTGTCAGTACTTTTTATTTCTTGTCACAACTGAAACTCATGATGAGCCTAAAATTTTCTTCATTTTACTGGTAACGACATTGAGGATCAAAGATATTAAATCATTTTTTTCACAGTCATACAACCTGCAGGTAAATGTTTCAAATCATATTCTAGGAGATAGATCCATTTGGCTCAAAATATCAAATGTATTTTGACATTAAAATATTCTCCACCACACGTTTTAAAGATAAGAAATACAACTTGACTTGACTGTCCTTCATTGTTTACCATTGTCTGTGATTTGAAAGGGGTGATGCTTTCTTACATCTTTTTAATCTCCTAGGAGTGGGACTCTAATGTCGGCAATGTATCCAATTCCTCACCGTCATAAACTTCACATGCTGCGATTTTCTGAAGCTTTTATCTTTATCCAAATTTTCAAGCAGATGCCAGTCGCATAAGCAATATCTACAGCGATGGCTCAGCAAACTCCCCCTCAGTTTTACAGCCTCAAGTAATTCCCATGTTTCTTACTTATGGTCAGTCTTCTAGAAGCCATATTGAATTTAGTCCAAGTGAACATTCATTCACACCCTTGCACTTCAGTACTTGAAGAAAACTTGCCACAGTGATACATTCCTGCGTGTCAGAGACTCTTGCGGCAGGAAGGATACAGATAACATATTTGTTTTTTTGGAAATACCAACCACATTTATTAAGCTCCCTCCATCAGAAAGGCTAGCAACAGTCTCTCCTTGACATAAGTGGATTCAATCTACATATAATCTGCCTTCAACAACATTAGATAAAGCAGTTTAATCAGGAAAAGAAATGTGAGTATTTGACCCACTTGTTATTGATTGAGAGTAATAACCCATGCCCTTTTTGATGGCTCATGAATCTTTAGCACATAGCCTAATACACAACAGATACTTTTGTATTCATAAGGAAAGAACATATGAATATAAAGGATTTGTTGTCTTCCATTGTTTTTTCTAAAACACATTCTCTCCCATGCCATGTGTACATACTATATTGAACCTACTCTTGGAATTAAACAAATAAAGCAAGTCATATTCCAAATCAAGTCATACTAATATCCTAACATCAAATTTTAGATTATTCTCTCATCTATATAATTATATTTTATTTTGACTTTTTTTTTTTTTTGGCCTATCTAGACTTTGGAATATTTGGCCAGTGCAAATAATTTAACTTCATTGCAGAACAGAATTGGCACACATAAAGTTAAGAGAACCAGATGAAATTGGATATAACCAACACTATTTTGTTTTCCTGCTGATTTCACAACTCAGATGGACAAATCAAAAATGGCTCCTACACATTAGCTTTATTTTCAGTAAATGCTGGGTTGAAAGATTTAACTCATAAATAAATGGCACTGGGAATTTTAATATTTCTTCCACATTCATCACTCAGACATGTTGTCAGAACATGTGCATGCACACACACACTCACACACACTCACACACACGGGCACACATAAGCCTAAACTCTGTAGAATTTAGAACATAAAGGAGAAATTCCAGGAGGAAGAGAGCTTGTAGCTCCCAAACACACCCCCTGCCTTGGGGTCTTCTGATTAATTGTCTCCACTTAATAGAGAAGGGTGAGCCATTGACTGCACCCACCTGAGTCCTTATCTGGTTAAAGAGAAATAACCGGTGGAGTAAGAGGATAGGATATTTAGGGAAAATATTTCATCCATGCACACTTGGAAAGAAACTGACTACCCAGCACACAAATTCCAAATGTGAAATCTCTTAAGAATTATATTGAGTTATTTATTTTTTTTTTGCTTTAAGACAGCATATAAATAATCCTAAAGTGGAAGATAAATTATATTTCAAAGATTTTACTGTTAATTTTACTGTTAATTTCTCATAACAAGGATCTCATGACCTTGTTTTAGATCTGTTAATACAATCCATATTGCAAAATATCCATCCAAAATGTGTGATGATTAGAAAATACCATGTAAAATTCTACCCTTTCTAAAACAATTTAAAAGCAAGAGAAATCATCATAAAATATCTAAGAGTTACTTTTCTCCTAGATGTCCATTTAAAGCACCCAAGAGAAGCTTTGAATTTAAGGCTTAGCATGGAAAGCTAGCCTTAATTGTGCATTTGCCTCTAAGCCACTAAAAATAAATAAAAAGTAGGCTGTATACATTAGTTAAATATTCTCCATTCATCACCAAATAGACTCAAGTATCTTAGCCTTGTTATTTGCCTCTGGGTGGCAGAAGAATTTGTGGCAGCTACTACTAACTGTCTATGATTGAAATTTTGGAGCCCTGCAGTCAACAATACATAAAAAAGGTTGTTTTTGTTTTTGTTTTTGTTTTTGCCAGATCCCAATTTCCATCTTCTCTTCAACAAAATCAAATGATGCAGTTCCTTAAAACTGCTAAATCTTCCAAATCTAAACCTCAATGTCACCTGATACAAAGATAGTCAAGAAACCCAACAATTAGGCATGGTTGAATTGCAACAGAAAAATCATATCTTTAGCATTTTACAATAGGCAACAAACATCATTTTTTTTTTTTATAAAATGATAGCCTGTGTGTCTCATAGGAAGTGAAAGTATAAGTATGGGAATGCTTATTTGTCTAAGCATTTGTACATTTATTCATTCATCACACAATTTTCTAATGCCCAGAAAGTAACATGCATGATAGTAGTAAAAGCATGATTGTAGACAGGCAAAAAAATTTAAAACAAAATGCTAATCCTCAAAGTATTATCTACAAAATAAATAATTTTCTAAGAATAATTTCTAGGTAATGTTCAAATATAGTATTACCTAAAATGTTTTAATCTGCTTTTCCGTTATTTGCCAAATATCCATTATGTGATGTGGCACAGCGGGTTGAGCTGCTGCATGTGATCCTGGCATCTCATCTAAGAGCACCAATGGGAGTCCTTGCTACACCACTTCCCATCTGGCTTCCTGCTAGTATGCCTGGGAAAGCATTAGGGGAGGGCCCAAGTGTTTCAGCCCCTGTTTCCTACAGGGGAGACTCAGATGGGGTTCCTGGCTCCTGGCTTCTGCCTGTCCCAACCTTGGCCATTGTGGCCATTTGTGGAGTGAACCAGTGGTTGGAAGATCTCACTCTTTCTCTTTGTCTCTCTGGCTTTCTAATTAATAAATACATCAATCTTTAGAAACTATTTTATTATGGATTTCTGCACCAGGGAATTTTTTTTTTTCTTGACAGGCAGAGTGGACAGTGAGAGAGAGAGAGAGAGAGAGAAAGGTCTTCCTTTGCCATTGGTTCACCCTCCAAAGGCCGCCACGGCCGGTGTACTGTGCTGATCTGAAGGCAGGAACCAGGTGCTTCTCCTGGTCTCCCATGGGGTGCAGGGCCCAAGCCATCCTCCATTGCACTCCCGAGCCATAGCAGAGAGCTGGCCTGGAAGAGGGGCAACCGGGACAGAATCCGGCACCCCAACCAGGACTAGAACCCTGTGTGCCAGCGCACAGGCGGAGGATTAGCCTATTGAGCCACAGTGCCGGCCTACCAGGGAATGTTGTTAAACTCTGAAGTAGAAGCAACGAATAAGACAGAAAGGATTTCTGGCCTCATGCATTGTATAATCTAATAAAGTGTTTTCAAACATAAACTTTCTAATTCCATACTAAATAAGTTTTAGGGGCAGCTTCTCACAAACTCACTTATTAAGAGGCTGGTTCTTGGGTCCAGTGCTGTGGTGCAGCCTCTCTGCCTTTCCCTCTCGCTGTCTATAAGTAAATAAAAATCTTACAAAAAAAAAAAGGGCTGGTTCTTAACTATCAGCTTTGCTCTCAATACCAGCTTCCTGCTAATGCACACCCTGGAGGGAAACAGGGGATACCCAAGTATTTGGGTCCTACACCCATGTGGGAGACCTGGAATGGTTGCTGCCTCCAGGTTTGGCCTAACCAAAGCATAGGAAGAAGGGATCTCTCTCTCTTTCTCTACCCACCAAATAAGTAAAAATTAATTTTAAAAAGATGTTTTTAAATGGTAACACCAATATATGAGTATTTAGTCATTTGTGAAAAATCTGCATGTATACATTTACACACTAATATAAATAACACATAAGCATACTAAAAATGCAATAAAATAAGTAGTAAGATTACTTTTTACATGCCATTAGAATTCTATCTTTGAACTACATAAAATCTTTTCTCTTTATATCAATAAAAACATTTCATTTATTCACACTATAAAAGTTTTGATTTTACTTAAATATTAATGTAACATGATAAATATATTTATGTATGAAATTATAATAGTACAAGCACTAATATGCTTATTGATAACAAACGTGTTTGCATATGTTTGGTTTTTTTAAAGATTTATTCATTTAATTGAAAGTCAGAGTTACAGAGAGAGAGAGAGTAAGGGTGAGAGGGAGAGAGAGAGAGAAAGTGAAAGACAGTGGGAGAGAGGATCTTGCATCTGCTTGTTTACTACCCAGATGGCTGCAAAGGCCAGGGCTGGACGAAGCTGAAGCCAGGAGCCAGGAATTAGAGCTTCTTCTAGGTCCTTCCACCTGAGTGGAAGGGGCCCAACACTTGGGACATCTTCTCCCAGGCCATTAGCAGGGTGCCAGGTCAGAATTGGAACAAATGGAACTCGAACCGGTACCATACGGGGATACAGGCATTGCAGGAGGTGGATTTATCCACTATGCCACAATTGTGGCCACTGTTTGGTTACTTTTAAAATGTTTTAAATGTGATAAAACTAAAGAAAGATCTGTTTCAGTCTCTATGCTTTTCATTGTTAATTTCAACCATATACTCTGACTTGTGTGTACTTACATACATGTGTCTGTATTTACAGACAGTCGAAAAGCATGGTAATTATGTGACCAGTTATGTAAGTAGGGTGAGGTGAACCTACTCATAACTGACTTTCTACCATATTCTGCACCAATTTTAAAACCCAGTGAATTTTTAAAAACATTTGTTAAAATAAAATTTTCAGGAGTGTATTCTTTTTTCCTGTTTCCTTCCTTTCGTAATATGTGCAAATAAGAGCATTTAGCCCAAACCACATTGTTTAGAAGAATAAAGTCCTGGGGCTGGTGTTGCTGTATATTGGGTTAAGCCATCACCTGAAACACTTTCATCCATTATCAAAGCATGGGCTTGAGTCCTGGTTGCTCAGCTTTGATCCAGCTCCCTGTAATGTACCTCAGAAGGCAGCAGAAGATGGCTCAGTTGCTTGGGTCCCTGCCATCCATGTGAGTTCCCATTGCAACCATTTGGGGAGTAAGCCAGT
The DNA here is from genome assembly GCF_964237555.1 of Oryctolagus cuniculus. Classification (NCBI taxonomy): domain Eukaryota; kingdom Metazoa; phylum Chordata; class Mammalia; order Lagomorpha; family Leporidae; genus Oryctolagus; species Oryctolagus cuniculus. Next base: position 47,614,292 of record NC_091449.1, read on the forward strand.
GAATCTCTCTCTGTCTCCCTCTCTTTCTCTTTCTCTCTCTATCTCTGACTTTCCCTCTCTCTGTGTCACTCTGGCTTTCAAACAAATGAAGTAAATGTTTAAAAAATAATAAAATCTCAAACCTCAAAAGCATTTCCAGGGACTGGCACTGTGGTGTAGCAGGTAAAGCCACCACCTGCAGTGCTGGCATCCCATATGGGCGCTGGTTCTAGTCCTGGCTGCTCTACTTCCAATCCAGCTTTCTGCTATGGCCTGGGAAAGCAGTAGAAGATGGTCCAAGTCCTTGGGCTCCTGCCCCCACATGGAAGTAGTTCCTGGCTCCTGGCTTCATATTGACATAGATACAGCCATTGTGGCCAATTGGGGAGTGAACCAGTGGATGAAAGACCTCTCTCTCTCTCTCTCTCTGCCTCTCCTTCTCTGTCTGTGTAACTCTTTCAAATAAATAAATAAATCCTTTTTTTTTTTTAAAAAGCATTTCCAAATGTTTAATTTTAATTCTCTTTATTCCTGAATTTTTTAAAAATATATCAGATACCTCACTTATTGTTTAAAATATTACCTTTTTTTGAAGATAGCTTTAATTCCATGGAAGCCCAAGGGTGCCCCATTCCAGTCTCAGAACCACTGCAGCTTTGTGGGGGCTGCAACACCTGTACCCAAGGAAATAAAATATGACTCAATTGACAATGGGTCTTGAAGGAAGTCTGTAAAACTGGAAAGGAGACAAAGTGGTGCAGAATACAGACCATGGACAAAGAGTCGTCTGGGATGATGTGGGAAAGCAACTCAGATTACAGGGGTCGGCTTTGAAGAAATACTAAGTACACTGAACAGGAAACACTTCAATCCTAAGAACTCAAAATTCCTGGGCAGAAGAGAATGTCTCCATCGGAGCTAGAGAGCTAACGGCCTGGGAAAAGCAGTGGAGGATGGCCCCAGAGTCTGGGCCCCTGCTACCCATGGGGAGACCTAGATGAAGCTCCTGGCTCCTGATTTCACCCTAGCCCAGTGCTGGCCATTGTGGCCACCTGGCTCTCTCTCTCTCTAACTCTGACTTCCAAATAAATAAATCTGTCTTTTTAAAAAAATCAATTCCCCAGGGCATCTTGAGGGCCCCCAGTCTTTAACTTGCCCACTTCTTTGGTTTCATGGAATCCGCTGTCTCTCTCCAGGTTGCTTCCATTGCAATTATCTATTCAATCTCCTTTTGCAGATACACACAGACTTCTTAGTGCCAGATCTGTGCATGACACTTTGCAATCCTATTGTTTGAGGAAAGGAGTTCAAACAATAATCATTCCATAGATGATTTATATGTGTGTGTGTGTGTATTTTTATTGATAACTGGGATTTGTTAACAGTTGAATACAGACATCTTTTTTAGAGATAATCTAATCTCTTTTTAGAGAACTTCATCAGTTATAACTCTTTTGGTCATTACCGACAAATAAAAATACAACTACACTACAAGTAACAACAACAATTTGGCCCAAACAAGCATATTAGGAAAAACAAACAAACAAACAAGCAAACACAAAAACCTTCCCTGGCTCAGGTAGCAGAAAGCCAGACTGAGGATGTGACTTGCTGTAGGGGTTCTGACAACATCATCATGCCACTTTCTATCTCCCATTAAAATTAAAAAAAAAAAAAATTCAGGTTGACTCTATGCTCATTTTCTTGTGAAAAGATAGCTGGTGAAGTTCCAGTCTTACATTGTCCAAAAATTGTCACGAAATTGATTTTGACGATCTTAGGAGAAGAGTTCACCTCTGAAACATTGGCTGTGACCACAGAAGTACAGTATAAAGTGGGTTCCATCGTTAGGCCAACAGGAGAGTGAATGGTGCTTACGTGGCCACCTTGTTACACTGATAGGAACAGAAAAATAACAGCTCCGAACTGTATGTACCGTCCAGCCCTAAATTTCTTGGTAATTCTCAAAACTCTAACTTTCTGCAGTTGTGGGTGTTTTTCACTAATGATGCTTCCCTGCCAAGTTTACCATATGTTGATCTTCTTCAACAGCCACGCTGAAGGGAAGGAGACCCACAGAGGCAGCAGGAGCTGTTTCAATGCACTTGCAATGAAACCAGTCTTTACAGCAACACAGCTGACACTGAAAACTTCCTTTCTGAAATGATAGAATTGTTTTGACAAATCCTAATGTTGGGACAGTTCTTACAATTCCAATGGGGATCATCCCCATAATCCACTTTGATGCAAAGCTTTCTGTTTATCATTCCCGGAAAAAAAAAAAAAAGTATCAGGAAACACATGGAAAATACAACTTTTCACTTGGTTATGTCTACTTCAAATTTTATTTTTTTAATAAAAATTAATTATTTATAAGATAGAGACAGATACAGACAGACGAAGAAACAACAAGCTCATTCTCTGGGTTAATTTCCCAAATACAATCCCCAAGGCTGGAGCAGGCCAAAGCCAGGATCTGGGAATTCTTTACAGGTCTTCTACGTGGGTGGCAGGGCCCTGCTACTTAAGCCATTTTTACTTTCTCTCATGGTGTACATTGGCAGGATGTTGAAATCAGAAGATTTTAGACATGAACTCAGGCACTGTGATAAGGAGCAAGAGTCCCTTAACCACTCGGCCAAACTTCCACCAGATTTAATGTATTTTAGTTTATTATTATATTGTTCTAGGGTTACACAACATGAGATCTATATTCATAACTATTTTTTGACTATACAATAAATTACCCTTGACAATAGGTACAAACTTATTTAACAGATCTCTAAAGTTTAGTCAACTTATTTGACTGAAACTTCAAAACATTACTCGGGAGTTCCTTAGTGCCCTTCACCCCAGGCCCCCCGTATCCATCATGTCACTCTACTGCTATAAGCTTGACTATTTCAGACAACTCATATAAGTATTTTCTTTATGTAGCTTGCTCATTTCATTTATATAATGTATTCAATGTTCATCCATGCGTATTTCAGAATTTCCTTTAAGACTCAATAATATTCCACTCTATGCACATATCACATTTTCTTTATCCATTTATCTTTTAATGAACATCTAGGGTTGTTTCTACATATTGGTTACTGTGAATAGTGGTGCACTGGACGTAGACATGCTACTATCTCTTCAAGATCCTGATTTCCATTCATTTGGATGAATACTCAGAGGTGCTGGATCGTACAGTAGATCTATTTTTAAGTTTTCTGAAGAATCTGATGATGTTTTTCATGGAGGTTGCACCCTGTTGAATTGTCATTAACAGTGTAAGGGTTCCGTCTTCACGTTCTCACCAACACTTTTGCTTTTGTTTTAGTTTGAGGATGGCCATCCTTACAAGTGCTAGGTAATGTGTCACTGTGGTTTTGATTTCTATGTTGAAGATTGCTTGCACAGAGCTATTTTTTCATATGTCTATTAGCCATTTATATTTTTGGAGACATTTTCTGTGAATATTTTGACGTCCCCTCATTCAATTGGTATTTAACCTTATGGATATATGATTTGCAAATACATACTCTTACTGCATTGTTTGTCTTTCCCGGGAAGCAGATACTTAGTTTAATGGAGTTATACTTGTTTATTTTTGTTTTGGGTGCCTATGATGTGGGTGTCTTCCAGGAAATCATTATCAAGTCCAATGTCTTAATGGATTTCCTTTCCCATTTTACAGTTTCAAGTCTTATCATCAAATTTTGAATCCAATTTGAAATTTTTTAAATTATTTTGCATATGGTTATCCAATTTACCCAGAACTATTTGTTCAAGAAACTACTCTATCCCTATGTGTGCTCTTTGCATCTTGATTAAAGATCAGTTGAGTTTGGATTTGCGGATTTATTTCTGGGTTCTCCATTCTGTTCCATTGTGCTACATATCTGTCTCTATGCCAGTACCATACTGTTTTAATTACTGAAGACTTGTTATATATTTTAAAATTAGAAAGTGTGGTGGCTGCAGCTCCTTTTATTCTTTCCAGTTATTGATTTGTCTATTGTGAGCTTTTGTATTTGTAAGTGAACTTTAAAACTGTTATTTTCTCTCTGTGACAAATATCATTGGGATTTTGATAGGGAGTAAATTGAACTTAAAGAATGTTTTGGATGATATTAACATTTTAACAATATTACATCTTACAAGCCACATACATATCTTTCCACTTTTGTTTAATTTGTTGATATTTTGTAGCATGCTTTTCATCTCCTTACTGAAGTTTATGATTTTAATATTTTTTGGTGCAGTTGTAAATGGGATTTCTTTACTAATTCCCTTTTCAGACAGATGATTGTTAATGCATAAAAATGATAGATTTTTCTTTATTGATTTTGTATCTTGTGAATTCACTGAATTTGTTTATTGGTTCTGACTTCCAGCTTAGTTTTGTTTTGAGGCCTTAGCATTTTCTGGATAGATGATTGTGTCTGAAAACAAGGGTAATTGTACATCTTCCTTTCTGTTTTTGATGCTCTTCATTTCTTCTTCTTGCCTGGTTGTGCTGGATTGGACTTCTAATATTGTGTTGAGTAGCAACGGCAAGAATGAGCTTAATTCCCTTATTTCTAATCTAATCTCTTAGGAAAATGTTTTGTCTCTTCACAATTGAGTGTGATATTATCTATCAGCTTTTCATGTATGATCTTTATTATATCGAAGTGATTTCTTTTTAATTGCAAGTTTTATGTGAAATGTTGCTAAATTTTGTCAAATACTTTCTGCATCAACTGAGACAATTATGACTTTTTTCTTCTATTAATGTGGTGTATCACATTAACTGATTTCTATATGTTGAACCATTTTTGCATCCTTGGGATAAATCTCATTTGGTCATGGAGTGTGATCCTTTTAATCACTATTGAATTTGATTTCCTAGTATATTGTTAACTTTTGCATTCACATTCATTAGAGATAAAGGCCTCTTGGTATTTTTATCTGGCCTTGGTAGCCAAGATATGTTAGCATCATGAATGTGTTTGGAAGTGCTACCTCCTCTTCAGTTTTCTGGACATGCCTGGGTCAGGCTGAAGCCAGGAGGCTGTAACTCCATCTAGATCTCTCACACGGATGCAAGGTCCTAAGCACCTGGGCTATCTTTTACTGCCTTTCCAGGCACATCAACAGGAAGCTGAATTGCATTCAGAGCAACTGGGACTCAAACTGGCTCTCCCACGTGATACATTACCATTTCAAGTGGCTGCTTAACACAGTGTACTACAACCTCCCATCTTTCACTTTGATTTTTTTTTTGAGTCCTCTACCTTTTAATTTGGTGAAGGGTCTCTCGATTTTGTTTGTTTGTTTGCTTTTAAAGATTTATTTATTTGAAAGGCAGAGTTACAAAGAGGCAGAGGCAGAGAGAGAGGGGTCTTTCGTCTGCTGATTCACTCCCCAAATGGCAGCAACAGCCAGAGTTGGGCAGATCCAAAGCCAGGAGCCAGGAGCCAGAAGCTTCTTCCAGGTCTCTCACGTGGGTGCAGGGGCCCAAGGACTTGGGCCATCTTCCACTGCTTTCCCAGGCCACAGTAGAGAGCTGGATTGGAAGTGGAGCAGCCGAGACTCGAACTGTGCCCATATGGGATGGCAGCACAGTAGTGCGGGCTTTACCTGCTATGCCACAACACCAGCCCCTGTTTGTTTTCTCTTAAGAATATCTCATCACTTCTAAGCTCTTTAGCTAAGATCAAATGTAAAAGCTCAGTGTCATTAATATTTTCCATTGTTTTTCTTTGTGTGTTTTTTTGATACTTTCATGCTTACTATTTCATTCCTTCTCTTAACTTTGGGCTTAGTTCATTCTTTTTATCTTAGTTTATGAGATGTAAGTTAAGTTGTTTATTTGATATTTTTATTTATAGTTTTAGTGATTACTTTTATTTTGAAATCACTTAAAACTTATATAAAAGCTATAAAATTGGAGAAAAAAATTTCTGTGTAACCCTCAGACTACCCAAATGTAGACAGTTCATCATATTTTATCTAATTTATTTTTCTCAAATATTTGACAGTATGTTACAAGCATAATGCCTCTTTACCTCCTGGTACTTCTGTGTATATTTCTGCAGAATGTAAGTTTAGTAAAATACTAAAATCAGGAAATTAACCAATCTACTGTACTCTATACTTTACTCAAATGTTACCAATCACCCCATTCATATACTTTCTTTTTAAAAATGTAGACTTGGATCACTGTGAACTTTACTCTTTGTCCTGCCTTTGCTGTACCCCTTTTTGATATGTTTTTTATTGTCTCAGACATATTCTAATTTTCTATTTGATTTGTTCTTTGATCCCAATGGTTATTCTTGAATGCAGTGCTTAATTTTCACATATTTGTGAATTAATCAGTTTTCCTTCTGCTATTACATTCTAGTTTCTCAGCCTTATCATCAAAAATTTTCATTGGTATATTTTGATCTTCATAAACTTGCTCAGACTTTTTTCCAAGGAAAAATGTGATTATCCTGAAGAATATATCATCTGTGCTGGAGAAAAATGTGTATTCCGATGTTGTTAGCAGTGTGCTTTGTACGCAACAGTGAGTCAAAGGGAGCACATAAACAAGTCTAGTATCTGCTAACACCAACTGATAGAATAAATAAAGGGGAGAGTGATCCAACATGGGAAGTGAGATACTCAGCAGACTCATAGAATGGCAGATGTCCTAAATAGCACTCTGGCCTCAGAATCAGCCCTAAAGGCACTCGGATCTGGCTGAAAAGCCCATGAGAGTATTTCAGGCATGGAAAGCCAAGACACTCTGGCAAAAAGATCTCTGTGAGTGAGATCCCAGTGGAAAGAACAGGTCTTCAAAGAGGGAGGTGCCTTTCTCTGAAGGGAGGAGAGAACCTCCACTTTGACTATGACCGTGTCTAAACAAGATAAGAGTCGGAGAACTCAAGGGGCTTCCATAGCCTTGGAAACTCATAACTGGTGCATAGGGAGATTACTGATGCCATAAACAGGAGTGTCAATTGGTAAAGTCAACAACAGGAGTCACTGTGCACTTACTCCTCATGTAGGATCTCTGTCCTTAACGTGCTGTACACTGAGGCTTAATGCTATAACAAGTACTCAAACAGTATATTTCACTTTGTGTTTCTATGGGGGTGCAAACGACTGAAATCTTTACTTAATGTACACTAAACTGATTTTCTGAAAAAAAAAAAAAAAAAAAAAAAAGAAAGAAAGAAATCATCAATTCCCAACTTGACTCTCACTGGGATTAAACATGACAATAGGTCTGATCTGATTTCATCATCATTTAAAAAAAAATCATCTATTATTTTTCACTTTATGTTTCTGTGTGGGAGCAAACTGTTGAAATACTTACTTAAGGTATACTAAGCTGATCTTCTGTATATTAAGATAATCGAAAATGAATCTTGATGTGAATGGAAGGAGAGAGGGAGTGGGAAAGGGGAGGGTTGTGGGTGGGAGGGACGGTATGGGGGGGAAGCCATTGTAACACATGAGTCGTACTTTGGAAATTTATATTCATTAAATAAAAGATAAAAAAATAAAAAAAAAGAGAATAAAGCTTGAAATCACGAATTTAGTTGATATAATGTGCATTCCACTATTGTCTCCAAAATCATTCCTAGTCATCTTACTACCTCCCACCATGTTCCGATCATGCTTACTTGCCCGTTGCTTCTCAAACTGCTCAAGCTTGTTTCTACTTCTGAGCCAGGCTAAGTTATACTCCTTCAACTTAGAGGTCTGTACTCTACTCCTCAGCTAGATGATATGTTATCATCACTTAGGATTCAGTTGAAAACGTGCTTAGGTAGGGACACGCTCCTTAATGTTGTATAATATCATTGCATCCTGAACTTTTCTTCTGTTAGCACTTACAAAACTGTGATGGCATTTTTATTTATGTTTTCTTACATGTTTTCTATCTGCACCTGCCTTTATCTACATATCTACTTCATAACTTTGGAAGCTTTAGTTGCCAGTAGAATGTCCAGAATTTATTGTGTTCAATAGTTATTTACCTACAAAATGAATTAAAAATAAAAGACTCTTACAGCATATTTGCAAGGGCATTTTTAATGCAAAGGAAACTAAGAAAGGCCTAAGCATATGAATGAGAATTATAATATAAAACAGGTTACCTTTCACTTAGGATTTTTAGTCCTTAGTAATTCCTTTTTTTAAGTGCATGCATCTTTCCAAAGATAATAGAGAATATTTTTTATATTTTCCTCGTGAATTGAGTTGTGAAAACATTCTTTAAGAGGAAATGAAAGTTCCTATTTTTCCAGGCCAATGCCCTAAATGCAAGAAAGAGGACAAAGAATTATACTTTTTTTTTTCAAACAAGTTCTCAACAGGTAAAAGGTTGATTTATTAAAAAAAAAGTGTGTTGAGTATCTACAGTATTCCAGGTGCAAGATGAAGATAATCTGCAAGAAAAATGAACACAGTGGGACAGAGCACATGTGTGACAGAGCCTGGCAGGATGAAGACTTGAGAGAGTTTCCTTAAGGCAGGAGAATAGAATGGGAGGCTCATTAAGAACGGGTCAGTGAATCACACCGTTTATCGAAAAATGAGGAGATATGGAGTTTTTCAGAGCTTCATCGTCTTACCACATGTTATTATAATAGGCCTAAATATTCTGTCTAAATGTACTGTGAATATTGAGTGTCATCCTCACAAGACTGATATGTACACCCATTGGTCTGAAGGAGTAGTGACTTATTAACTAGACTTCAAGGTTACTGACATCCTGGTGAGCCGATATATCTCAGTAGTGGATCTGAATTCCTTCGTTCATTTGGCAAATATTCATTGAGCATACGTCAGGTTCTTGATTCTGCCATGTTCAAGTCCTTTAGAAATAATCCATGAATAAAAACACGCTGGTGTCCACCCACTTTGAAATTTGCTGCAGGAAATAGAAGAACATTTTGGAGAAGGAAACCACCAAGGACTTCAGGATTGTAGAAGATAGAATTCTCTTGGGTGTTCTCTAAACATCTTCCAGTGTTTGTGCAAAACCCAGAAGTCTGCCCTGTCCCGAAAGATGGAGGATCTTGTACAACTCTTACAGTTTGTGGCCAATAAGAGTTAACTCTTGAGAGAGAAAATACTCTCTTAGAAAGGAACAAACAGTAGGAGGGACATCAAGGGCGATGCTGATTCTTTTATAGGCATCCAAAGTCATGTAGAAGGAAGGAACACCTGTGCCTGGTCTGCAGAGGACTGGTGTGACATTGTAGCTATTTCTCAATTACTTGAGGAGGGATTTTAGAAGTAGACTAAATTACCAAAGTGGAAATAAGATGGGGCATCTAGGTTGCATTTATTGATGACATTTAGAAAATCAAAGAGATAGTTGCAGAAGGGAATGGATATTCACTTACAATCCCCAGATTCTAAAATCAGTGTTGCATTAACAAGTATTTCTTCCAGTGTTTTTCAACACAAAAACATGTTCAACACCATGGTAATTTTGCATTCTGCCTATCTGGCTTACTACAATACATAAAGACATTTTTCATAGTTTGCCCAAGTTCACAATTACCAAACTGAATGACTACATTATTTTATCTATTGAAGACAAACAGCAACTTATTTATGGCACCCTTTGCCTTTAGGCATTCCAATCATTTCAATTTTTCATGATTATAATTAGCCATGCAGAGTAAAATTTAATGTGTATATTATATTACTTCTTTTTGCAATTATTTTTAGTTTCTCCACAATAATTTTATTAGTAGGTCAAGATTTTTTAAGCTATATCACTTACCAAAAAAATAGGCTACTTTTAATACAGTATCCTCAACCAATTAGATGCTAGTTGCTTGAAGTTTCCCAGTTGAGATGATGATAAAATAGTAGCCAATTATTTTACACATTTTTCTTTTATTAATTATATACTGGTTTATAGAGTATAACATATCCTCCAATAGGGGTTCCTATTAAACTTCTGGAATCTGTTGAATCTTAGATAAATCTCAGTTTCTCCTTTTCCTGGACATGCTGATCTAACAATTTTTAATGTTTTCCCCCTTATGTACTAATTGAAATATTTGATTTCAGCTTTCACTATTATATATCTGAAGTCACAACCCACAACCACAAATAACTAGATAGAAATCCAATAAGGGTGTACATTTATCTCTCAATTAGACTTACTATTTCTATAATCATCATGTTACAAAGTGAGTAGTCATGAAATAAAGAGAATTGTACAGAGAAATGAAATATACTACTTCTGTGGCAGGCTCACTTCTATGTGTCCTGCTGGGTAATTAATACCCTCTTTGGTCCAAGCGGTCTCTGGTTTACTTATTTAAGAAATTCAGTGATGAGACTACAGCATTTCATTACTTATTTTATTCCTAGTAATATATCCTGAAATATTCATTCTGATTCACATTATTTCTGGATGTTTAGTACTTTTGGAATAAAAATGCATCTGGATAGATGTCAAAAACCTACAAGAGTCAGGAATTGATATCAAGAGCACACAAACAAACTTGTTATTCTTTAAAGTTATTTCATTATGTTATCATCTATGTGTCTGAGGCAGGATGAGGCATTTGATTGGTGGAGCCCCATAGGGATGAATTTTAATTTTAATTTAATTTTCTAATTGTCACTTAAAATGTATTTTGCCAGATCACATCATGATGCAAGATGGAAATGACAATCATTTTGTGAATAGATAATATCCAGTCACATGTCAGGCAATGTAGTAGAGGATGTAAAAATGGTGGAGGCTCTCAGCAGAGATCATAGACTTCAGAGTTAAGAAAAGTTGCTTTGAGGAATCTCTGTACAGTCAACATCTTACTGTGACTACTTTAAAAGCTTCCAGCAGATCTTATAAAAAATGTATTTAATTTTAGATGGTATAACATTTAGCTAAAGAAAACAGTAAAATCATAGATTTGCTTACAAGTGAAAAACAGACAAAAACCCTGGAATCTCCTATATTCCTTAAAATGATACTACGAGTCTAAGATTTTTATAAGATATAAGAAACAAAAACGCAATTATCACAAAAATGTGTATCAACATACGTATCAGTATATAATTCTGAGTCAGCTGCTTGTCATCACTATAACAAATGAGAGGATTTACTTAGGAAGGGAAGATATTTATTTCAGCTCATTGTGTTGGAGGTTCCCAGTCTAAGAACAGGTGGCCCCATTACTCTAGCATATGATGTGTGTGGGAAATGGCAGAACATGTGTGGAGCGGGGATTGCATAGCTATCCAGTATGCTGAGAGAAAAGCTAGTATGAAGTCAGCTTAAATAATCAAACTCTTCAAGAGAACTGCATTTTGAAGGCATACTCCAATGACCTAAGGATCTCCTACTCCTAACATAATTAAATGCTATCTTAACCATTAATCTGTTTATGGAGACCAGCCCCCAATATATATGCTTTAGGGAGCACCTAAACTATTATCCAAACCATAGCAATAATATAACCAGAAATTAATAACATTGATTAAAGATGCTATAAATATGATACTTAAAAGAAAAGTGGTGAGCAATTAATGAATTCATTCATGGTTGGCAGCAAAAGCAATATTTAGTGATGAATTTACAGTTCGATTTTGATTTTTTTCAAGAAAATATTTATCCATTTGAAGCTCAATTGTTTTTAAGATGCATTTATTTGAGAGGCATAGCTACAAAGACAGAGAGAGAGGGAGAGAGAGGTGTCATCCATCCTCTGCTTCACTCCCCAGATGACAGCAACAGCCAGGGCATAGCCAGGTTGAAGCCAGGAGCCAGGAGCTTCTACTGGGTCTCCCACATGGAGGCAGGGCCCCAGCACTTGGACCATCTTCTACTGCTTTCCCAGGCCATTAGCATGGAGCTATATCAGAAATGGAGCAGCCAGGACTCAAATTGGAACCCATATGGGATGCAAACGCTGTAAGCGGAGGTTTAACTTAGCATGCCGCAGTGCCAGCCCCTTGATGCTGCATTTTAACAAAAAAAAATTTAGACGATTCTGTAAAATATTATAATTACATGTCAATCCTTGAAATTTAAATTCTTTTATCTCTCAAGGATCTCAATGTATTATTTTTGTTTTTGGTAAATATAGCACATCTTAATAGTATTTAAATCCTTGCCTGCCATTTTTCTTGCAACTTCTGCTTGCATATTTTTTGGAATTATGAAATTTGGAACAATGCAAGAGACAACATCATTAAGTATATTGTCTGGAAATGATACATAATAAAATCAGGAAAATACAGTAGTATAAAGAAAGATCTTAAAATTTAGTCAACCCAAAATGAAACTGTCTATAAGAGTCCAAAAGTAACTTGTTTTAATAAAGTGATATTACTGAACTCTTTAAAGACTTGGAATGAGAAATTGGGAAGCATGTGGTACATTTTATAGTCCTTGCACTTCCCATCCCACTTTGTCTTTATTTGAGACAGAAAGGATTTTAAAAGCATCATTCAAATGGTGTCATTATAATTTTCCTAATTCTCTGATCTTTTGACACTATGCCCGGTACTCTCCCCATGACTGCCTTAAAACCTCTCAGTCCACTGCCCAGGGCTTACAGATTTCTGTGGAACGAATGTCAGAGTAACAGCTCAGTCCTCTCTTGAGTTGGCTTAGCATGTGGACTCCTCTCCAAGCCTCTTGAGAAACTCTCCGTGGTATGGTAATTAGAGGAGAAAATGCACAAAATGAGTTTTTGGCACTAAAGGACTCTGCCAGAGAAATAAAACAGCCCAGATATAACAGAAAAGGAAAATAAAATAAGTAATGCAGGAAGAGCTGCTGGCTTGATTCCAGCAGAATTTTTAGGGAATTCCAAGCCTTACCAACTATGAGGGTGCTTCAAAAATTTCATGGAAAGTAGAATCAAAAGATAGGTTTGTTTTGGCACAAAAGTTTTAAAATCCGGATTTTATGAGGAGTCTTCAAAAATAGCTGGAAAACTATGGAATGAAAAACCTAGGCAAGGGATTAAAAAGTTTCTGAACCAAATAAACTGGCTTTGATTTTATTTTCTGTGCAGTTTATGAAGCTTTTGGATAGTGATATTCACAGAGCTTTGGACATTTTAATCAGAGCGATCCCACTAATGTGAGATGTTATAGTTCAGCGGAGTATTGAAGAGATGGAGGGGGGAAATCACATTGATGCATCCCAATTACTTGAAAAACATACTAAAGACTAATTTGATCTTACTTTTCCTCCACAAGTAAGGCTGTTAAGAAATCTACATTAAAAGTAATTGCCCTAAAATACTAAAATTGAGATGAATGTGTAAAAAGGTAAAATTACAAATTAATGCAAAAGAGGTAAGAAAAAAGCTAAAACTAAATCAAATGGACTTGAAATATCACCAGCAGAAAGCATTTTCTCTGTCTATGCTGTCCTGCCCCATAAGTCAGCATTTAATCAGTCTTCTTCTTCCCCTTTAGAAATGCATGGGAGCTGCCATGTCTTCCCTGCCATGCTGATACCAAGTAGGCCCAACGTCTGACTCAAATATTGAAAAATAATCCAAGTAGAACCTATCAGATACGTCCCTAGTGCTGTGAGCTGAATGTGCGCTCCAAATCCATGGTTCGAAATCCCAACACCTACAATGTTTCTTTTAGAAGGAGGATGCCTTAGATATGATTGTGTAGAAGGGAAGACCCCTCATGTTTGGCATTAGTGCCTTTATAAAAGAGAGCACAGAATTAGCTAAAGCCTTCCACCATGTGAGGATAGATCACCAAGTGCTAAACCAACTAATGTCTTGATCTCAGACGTCCCAGCCTTCAGAACTGTGATACGTAAATTTCCATGGTTTACAAGCCACTCAGTATTTTGATATCACCACCCAAAAGTACTAAGGCCGATGGATCTCTGGAATGGATGAAATTTACAACCCAACCTAGTAACGCTATCTTCAACTGGGGTAAAAAATCTTAAGAAGAGGACTTGTTACATCCTTGAGAAAGAGAGAAAAAGACTTCAGTGGGGGCCGGCGCTGTGGCATAGCCGATAAAGCCGCTGCCTGCAGTACTGGCATCCCATACGGGTACTGGTTCAAGTCCCAGCTGTTCCACTTCCAAACCAGCTCTCTGCTATGGCCTGGCAAAACAGTGGAAGATGGCCCAAGTCCTTGGGCCCCTGCACCAGCCTGAGAGACCTGGAACAAGCTCCTGACTCCTGGTTTTGGATGGGCACAGTTCCTGCCATTGCAGCTAACTGGGAAGTGAACCAGAGGATGGAAGACCTCTCTCTCTCTCTCTCTCTCTCTCTCTCTCTCTCTGCCTCTGCCTCTCTGTAACTCTGACTTTCAAGTAAACAAGTAAAATCTTAAAAAAAAAAAAAAAAAGACTTCAGTGGCCTGGATGATGCAGTAAGAAAATGACATGGAGAGAAGGTTCACCTGACAGTGTTTGTCTCTTATGATGCACTGGGTTCTCAGAGATACTTTACTATCCTTACAGAAGAATTTCAATTGTATATTCAAAAAATAGTCTTTTTGAAGCATCTCTTTGTATGGTCGTATATATGTCTTTTCATATTCCTAACCCTAGCCCTAACCTTAATCCTAACCCTGTTGGCTAGTTTGTTTATCCATGCATCTGTGGACGATTAGGTTGGTTCAGTACCTTATTTAGTGTGAATAATGACACAATGAGCATGGAAATTCAGATATCACTTGGAAGTATTGAACTCCTTTCCCTGGAAATTTATATCCAGAAGTGGGATTGCTGGATCATATAGTAGTTCTATGTTTAGCTTTTTGAGGAATCTCCAGTGTTCTCTGTAATGACTGTACAAACTTACTCTTGATCAACAATGCTCCAGTTATCTTCCACATCCTCACCTGCAGCAGTTCTATCTGTCTTTCTGATAATATCCATTCTAACAGATATAATGGGATTTTTTGTTGAACTTTAGATTTTCTGTTCCATGATTATGAGTAATACTGAATGTCTTTTCATATTCCTAACCCTAACCCTAACCCTAATCCTAACCCTGTTGGCTAGTTGTATATCTTCTTTTTAGAAGTGTATATTCAGATCCTTTGCCTGTTTAAGTGAATTATTTGTTTTCTTGCTATTAATTTTTTGAGTTTGGATAATTCAGATATTATGAGATACATGATTTGAGGATATTTTCTCTCTATAAATTGTCTTTTTACTTTACTGATCATTTTCTTTGTGGTCTAGGAGTGTGTTTTTTGTTTGTTTTGTTTGTTTTTAGTTTGATGCAATCTTGTTTATGTATGCTTGATTTTGCTATTTTTTTTTAGAATCACATTCAAAAAAATCACTGCCCAAACCAATGTCAACAGATTTTTCCTTAAGTGTACTTCCAGTATATTTAATGTTTCAGGTCTTACATTTAAGTGTTTAATACATTTTGAGTTGATAATTTGTATACAGTGGTGAGATAAATGTCCAATTTCTTACCAATGAAATTGAATATCCAGTTTTCACAGTATTATTTAAGGAAGTAACTGTCCTTTCCCTATTATGTATTCTTAGAATCTTTAAACTCCATGAAGATTTTAATATAAATTGCATTGAATCTGTAGATTGGGTAAAAGAACTTATCAACAGTCTTAGCTATTTGAATCTATGAATTCAAGATATTTCCCCATTTTTTGTTTCTTCAATTTATGTTATCAATTTAAGACTTTCCATTACACAAATATTTCTTTCCTTTGATTAAATTTATTCCTAATTTTATGTTGTTTTTGTTATTGAAAATGAGATTACTTTCTTAATTTTTATGCAGATAGTTCTTCAGATAGTGTACAGCAATGCAACTGATTTTCTGTGTTAATTTTGGACCCTGCAACTTTGCTGAATTCATGTGTAAGTTCTAATGAATATTTTTTCTGGAGTTTAGGGTTTTCTATATACAAGATCAAATCTCTTGCAATCAGATACAATTTTATTTCTCCCTTTCCAATTTGGATGTGAGCGTACACTAGAGTTTTAAGGACATATTGTTATTCTATAGATGAAATTTCATAAGTTCTAGCAAAAGCCATTTTTGAAGAAATGTGTGCAAGTTGTAAGTTCCTATTTAGATATATTTAATTTGAGATGAAAGAGTGGAAATGAATTGAAGGCAACTGGGATACATACATGATGTTTGGTAAGAAGCTATGGAAGTATGAAATGATCATTAAAAATCACATATTGATTAATTAGAGATATAATCATTATTCTATTATTTGCAAGATGTAAGCCTATACCTTTAAAGAGAGCACTCTTGAAATTGAGGAGTGTATACATGTTTCATTTACATTTAATTTTACTGACATGTGACATTGAATCCGTGTAACAATGCCATTAATTGGTGAAATGATAAAGATCCCCATTTCGGCTTTTTCAGAAGAAATTCAGGAGATATTTCTACAGGAATTCCCTACCAACATTTACTACAGGAGAGAAGAGAATACACAATAAACTGTATAATGCTGAGTCTATCACACAGCTGATGTTCAAGAAATACGCATCATGAAATACACATCACTTCATGGAATTCTCAGTATCAGCCTTACCTATGGATACACCATGACAAATAAATGCTCCTGACATGTTAGTGATTTGACATCTGAGTGGGTAAACACACACATAAACACACATATGTCAGTAAGAAAACTAACACAGAAGCACTGCTGGGGGTATATGGAATTAAAACAAAAGTTTTAGGGTATGTTTTCGGCAAAGTAGGTTAGACAGTTTGGGATGTCCACATTCGAGAACAGAGTGCATGAGTTTCAGTCCCACCTGTTCTGATTCCAGCTTTCTGCTAATGAGCATCCTGGGGGCAATAGGTGACAGCTCAAGTACTTGGCTCCCAGCCTCACAGATGGGAGACCCAAATTGGGTTTCCAGTTTCCAACTTCCAACTTTGACTGGGGCAAGCCTTGGCTGTTGTAGGTACTTGGGTAGTGAACCAGCAGACAAAGAGCTAGTATCTCTCTCTCTTTCTCTCTCTGTCATTCTCCCTTTCAAATAAAATTAACAAGAAAAATTTTTATTAAAAACGTTTATTTTTGCAGAAAAAATCTGAAATGTACAGTTTTTATAAATATGCATTTTTCCATGAACTTCTTGGAATTCCCTCATTTTTCCAATTATTAAAATGTTAACTTTTTGGGATATTTACAATTAATTTCAACTCCCTCTAAGCCTCTTTTTGTCCAAGAAATCAATGTGTAAGGCTGGCATTACTGAAGATTACAAATTAAAGTTGAAAGAGGTAGAAGTATCTCACAATTTATAACACTGCACTAGAAAACCCTATCACCCATATCTCTCCCTCCATATAGCCCTGTTTGTATGCCACCGTGCCTCTCCAATATTTCTTCTCTAAGGATTTAGCCTTCCTAATCTATGGTCTCTCTAATGGAAACTCCCCACCACTGCCTGCCCCTCCCACATGCACCGCTGTTTAACACCAGTCTCATTTCTTCTGTCAAGCTTGCTTGCTTCTACCACAATTTTAAAAGACTACAAGTGTGGCATTGAGCAATATATGGAAGATAATGACTGGCTATGATCAAGAAAGCAAAGAACCTCTAGCTACTAGAACATGTCTGTATTTAAAAAAAAAAAAAGTGGAAATTACAAATGACAAACAACTTTTTTATTGACTCTTCTTCCAAATTTTGGAACGGATTTATCTTATGAACTGAAAGGGAGGATGAGCCCATTTATTTGTCACCGATTAGGCTGGAATTGGGTAAGAGCCCTGCATCAGTCGGCCCTGTGTTTCACATGGCTCCAGCAGTGCTTTATTTACTCCCTGCATCCGTCCCTTAATCACACTCCAGGTCCATTTAATGGGCAACACAGAATTGCAGGAAGCATGATTGAAAAACCGGTAGTGTAAAATGAGAGAAATGTTGTTAGCTTCTGGTTCCTGGGTTTTAAATATTGTGTGTTTGTTTTAGTATTCTCTCCTTCTGTATCACAGCCAAGCCCACATCTATGTAAAGCAGGATTAATTTTACCAAGTAAGTGGTGGCATATCACCACCAACTGATGAACTCTCATCAAATTAGGAAACATACATATTCCATAGTGGCAAAGCACAGCCTGATCTTAGCAATTATATCACAGCAAGGGGACAGGAGGTTCTTAGGAATAACCACCTCTCAATAACTGCATTCCTTTCTCTTTTTTCCCTTCACTCTTTCCCCCCTTCCTTCCTTCGTTCCTTCCTTCCTTCCTCCAGACAAAGCCTTTTGAAGGGAATATAGGGAGAAGTCCTTAGGTCTACTAGTTAGGCTGATATAGGAGGAAGTAAATATAGCTATAAGAACAACTGAGTTTTGAGATTTATATATATATATATATATATATATATATACACACACACATGTATATGTATACAAATGTATGTGTATAAACATATTATATATATATATATAATTTACTCATCTAATTGTGCCAGAACAGAGGATACTCCTATCTGTAGATTCAGAGAAAAGAGATAAATGCTTCTTACATAACATTTTTTATTCTTTCCTTCAATGCCCATCTATTATATCCTAAACATGGATTAGTCATTGGATAATAGATTATATCACCAGATAGTAACAGAAAATGAGAATACAAATTACTAATGACAAAGCCCAAAGAGTACAAAAATGAGGGTTCCAATGTAGGCACCAGGCTCATGACTACAATGTCTCTGGAGTAGAGGCAAGTGTACATGTGAAGGCCTGTGCACCCTATTTATAAATATTAAAGAGTAATAAATATAACATAACTGATAAAATATTGAACATTGTCAAATTCTTTTATAAGAAAAAATGTGATAAATGCTTGCTAACTTGCACACTTTTCTATGTCAGTCTTCTTTTCTGATTGCTTAGTAAATCCACAGGGGGGAAAAAAATCTATTTCTTTTCCTCTTTTCTTGGGCACAGGCAGGGTCAAGGGAGGCTCCTTTTCCTTAAGTTAAGCTGAGGACCACATAACAGCTGTCTTTCCTCCCATCCTGCTGGGTTTCTTCTCCTACAATCCAGTCCACACCAGGACACATCTATAGGAGTCTCACAGGCCACATTTCCCTTGGGAAACTCAGGCTCAAAAGGCTGGTTTAGATTTAGAATTCTCATAATCTAATGACAAAGAGAGGTCAGAATCTTGACCTACCACCTTCTCCCATCTCTACCTTCATCTCCCATCTCTACCTTCATCTCCCATCTCTACCTTCATCTCTAGTGTCTCCCACAGTTCCAAAACCAAGAGTACACTCACAAATCCTAACCCCATCTCCTATTCAGCTGGTAAAAATTTCTCTCCAGAAAGCAGACTTGAAAAAAAGGGTCAGCACAGGGAGCAGAATTACATATGATGTCATTTAGATGTGGAAATTTTGGGTCTCAGAATAGTAGAGCTCCAGCTGGGAATGTCCTCTGGGCCACTGGGCACTTTCCCTCACAAGGAGTGGCACAGAGAGAATAAAAATCTCTGATACCAGGGAGCTGGGAAGGGTCTAACATGACCAGTCCAGAACAGATATCACCAGACACACATAGCTATTTAAAGTTAAATGGGTTAAAATGAAGTAAAGTCACACGTTCAGTGCCCCAGCTCCCTAGTTGCTTTTCAACTCCTCAATAGATACAGGTGGCATTGGCACTCACCTTGGCCACGGCAGCAATGGACTTCCTCCCTCCTTGCAGAGGGCAGCATTGAAGCTGGCAAATATCCCGCAGCCTGGTTTGAGAGGGATGCCACGGAACCATTTCCGCTCAGATACATTAAATCCCATTTCCACAGATTATTGGTTTAGAACAAGTTATCCTACCAAAGGGAATTGAAAGGAAGAGGTGACTAAAGCATGCTAGGATGTAGGAGAAATTTTACAAATCATCCAATGCTGGAACATTTTCTATCATCTCCTTTTAAATGATTGTGTTGGATATAATCAGATGAATATGAAACAGCCAACAAGGCAGCTGAGCTTAATCAATGCACAGGGCTGATATCAAGTGGTCAAAAAATCACATTAACTCAGTAGAGTTCATATCAATTAGAAACATGGTAATATAACAGATGAAGGAGCAAGGTAGTTTGTCAACTAAGCCAGCTAAATGAATAAGAGGCCAGGGAAAATTTAAAAATTCTCACTTTTTCCCTCACCACAAATTCAGAATTAAATATAACCTTACATCTTTGTAAAAATACTGAATCTGTTCCTTTTAGTACTTTGTGATCTAGCTGTATTCAAGTGTGGTTTATGTTCCTTTAAGGAAAAAATATAGAGACTATAGAGAATGTGACTGATTGGAGGAATGACACCAAGCCAAAAGGATATTTTTCTACAGTAGAAGAGCAAGTTGCTACCTCAAAACTCTTTAGCAATGTTCCATTGTGAGAAAGTGAATATTAAAGCCCAAATATCTAGTTTGAGAGTAAACTCCTAGCTGTCTCATGATGGTCTATGTAGAATGGCCTTGGCTTGCCCGGCTAGGTCATAGCTGGCCTTCTCTTTCTTTGCAGTTATACTGGATCTTTTTTTTTAAAGATTTATTTATTTATTTGAAAGTCAAACTTATACAGAGAGAAGGAGAGGCAGAAAGAGAGAGAGGTCTTTCATCTACTGGTTCACTCCCCAATTGGCTGCAACAGCCAGAGCTGCACCCATCTGAAGCTAGGAGCCAGGAGCTTCTTCTGGGTCTCCCACATGGGTGCAGGGGCCCAAGGACTTGGGCCATCTTCTACTGCTTTCCCAGGTCACAGCAGAGAGCTGGATTGGAAGTGGAGCAGCTGGGACTGGGACTGGAATCCGGCGCCCATATGGGATTCCGGCACAGCAGGTGAGGGATTAACCTACTGCACCATGGCGCCGGCCACTGTTGTGTTCATTTTGAAGTGGAGCAGCCGGGACTTGAACCGGCATCCATATGGGATGCTGGCACTGTAGGAGGTGGCTTTATCTGCTACTCCACAGTGCCAGTCCCCTGGATCTCTTTTAGTTCCTCAGAATACTGCTCTATTATTATGTTCCATTGAGATCTACAGTGATTAATTTTTTGTGTCAACTTGACTAGGTTAGGGAGCCCAGCTCTTTGGTAAAACAGTAGTCTAGATGGTGCCATGAAAGTACATTTCATAAGTGATTAGCATTCACATTCAGTTGACCTTATGTAGAAAACATGGCCCTCCATAATGCAGATCATTCCATCAGCTGGAGGCCAGAAGAACACAAAAGGAGGTTCCGCGATGATGGAGCAATTCTCAACTGCATCCTAGAAACCATGCTGGACCGTGGACCTCAGGGCTGCCACAGTGACTCTCACCTGAATTTCCAGTACGCTGTACTGCCCCGTCAGTGTAAGACTTGCCAGCCTCCACACAGAGAGGTGAGCCCATGTCTTAAATTTCTTAAGTCCAATTTCTTAAATCCAGAGAGATGGAGAGACGAGAAGGAGGCCTGGAGCCACACAGAGAGGACTCCCTCCTTATCAGCAGTTTCGCTTTCTGTGGTTTCAGTTAACCACGGGGCATTGAAAATATCAAATGGAAAATGCTAAAAATAAACAATTCATATGTTTCAGCAGTATGCTATTCTGCTTAGCACGATGAGGCTTCTTGTCATCCCTCTCCATCCTGGCTAAGACATACATCCCACCTTTGTCCAGCATACCTATGCTGTGTACACACCTGCATGTTAGTAACATAGCAGCCTTCTGGGACATCAGGTATCTCATGGTACTACAGTGCTTGCATATAGTTCAATATTACCTGCACATTCAGGCACCCACTGGGGTTCTGGATATATCTCCTTAAGTTGACGGGACACTACTGAGATGTATATATACACATGCATATAAATTATATACACAAATACACATACATGAGCACTTCAAATAATTCATGGAAGGTCGGAATTAAAAGAAAAGTTTAGGGATGGGCACTTGGCTCAGAAGTTAAACCCGCTTAGGGACACCCTCATCTCATGCTGGAGTGCTTGGGTCCAAGATCCTGCTCCACATCCTACCCAGCTTCCTGCTGATGCTCACAAGGGGAGGCAGCAGGTCACGTGTTAAATACTTCTAGTGCTTCGGTCCCTGCAACCCATTTGGGAGACACAAATGGTGTTCTGGGTTCCTGACTTCAGCCTGACCTAGCCTTGGCTGTTGTGAACATTTAAGTAGTGAACCAGTAGATAGAATCTCTCTCTCTCGCTCTCTCTCTCTCTCTCTCTCTCTATATATATATATATATATCCCATTCTCTGTCCTTTACAGTAAATAAAAATAAAATATAAAACTTTAAAGAGAAAAAGATAAATGTATTTTGGTGCAAAAGTTTTGAAATCCAATCCACATGTAGCAGTTTCATAACATGCATTCCCCATAAACTTTTTGAAAAACTCCTCATATGCATGGATTCTAAAATGCTTCCACTCAGAAAACACTTCTTAACTTATTTTAAAATTCTATTTTTTAGAATTTTTGAAGTACCCTTGCATACACACATATAAAGAGAAGAGAGAGAGAACCAATAGCAGATTACATATTTATATGCATATATAGGGGTGTGTGTGTGTGTAGGGGTGTGTGTGTGTGAGTGTATAAATTCTGTTGTTTCTGCTTCTCTGGAAAACTTCCAGTACAATGTCTTTTCATTTGTTGCTTCACCTTCTTGTAGTATTCTCACTACCATAACCCCACACTCTTGACTGGTCCAACTCCTATTCATCTTTGTATCTCTTCTCTCAAAGACATTTATTTCCAGAAAGCAACCCATGATTGTTAAAATGGTAATTGATACCTTTGATAGTTTTCATAGTGTGTCCCCAATGTTCACTATCCTAAACCTTATAAAATGATAATGTACTTACTACAAATTTTGCTTTTTTTTTTCTGTCTATATAAACAGAACAAATTCCATGCATTCCATTACCTACAGTTTTAAGATCATAATGATACCTCCCACCATACCCTCCTTCCCTCATTCACTCCCACCCTCCCTCCTCCTTCCTTTCTTATTTTTCTTTTAATTTTAAAATGACATACTTTCAATTTATTTTATAATCACAACCTTAACCCTCCACTAAATAAAGAATTCAATAAGCAGTAAGTACAGAAACAACTGTTCCCAGGAGTATAAACAAGGGCAATAAACAATAATCAAATCACAAAATGTCAATTTCACTCATATACGTTACTTTTTTTGTACTCTGGATATTAGTTACCACAAATTAGGGAAACATTGGTATTTGTGTTTTTAGGGACTGACCTACTTCACTAAGCATAATGATTTCCAATTGCATCCAGGATTTCATTGCTTTTTACAACTGAATAAGATTCCATTGTGTATCAGCTGATGGATATCTGAGTTGATTCCATATCTTAGCTATTATGAGTTGAGCTGAATTGCTATAAATATGGGAGCAGAAATATTTCTTTCATATGCTGATTTCATTTTCATTGGGTAAATTCCCAGGAGTGGAATGACTGGGCCTCGTGGAAGATCTATTTCCAGAGTTTGAGAAATCTCCTTACTGTCTTACATAATGGTTGTACTAATTTACATTCCCACCAACAGTGTACTAGGGTAACTTTTTCCCCCACATCCTTGTCAGCATTTGTTATCTTCTGACTTTTGGATAATAGTCATTCTAACTAGATCACCAACTCCTGATGCAAAGTGAATTCCCAAAAAACTTGTGTTGAGAAAACGAGTCCATAAAGTAATGAAGATAATAATTTAAGACAAAATATCACAAGAGAAATAAACAGCTTTCCAAAATATCATTGGGCTGGATTTATGGAAAGAGATAAAAGAAAACCTCAGATAACATCTGTAAAATGAGAAATATTCATATGGTAGATGGACATTACTGTTATTATCATTAACTAATGCCTACTGTGTCCTTGATGCAGACACTGTTCAGGCATTTAAGTCATTGCATCTCCATGTCCCAGCAACCTCATGGATAAATAGATCATGATGATCCCAAACTAATGGTTTTTCGAAACAGATGACAAACCTAAGGCACAAGAATTGCACTTGGTCTTGGAAGCAGGAGTTGCACATGGTGGTCAAGATGCTTACGTCACACATCAGAGGGCTTGGGCTTGATTCCTCCTTCTTGCCCTTGATTCTAGCTCTGCATCACAGCATCACCCAGGAGACAGCAGAGATCGCTTAAGAAACGGGATTCTGGCCTCCCACGTGGGAGACCCTGATTGCACTCCTGGTCCTGGTTCCAGTCCTGGCCCGGCTGCAGCTATCGAAGGCATGTGGGGAAGTGAACACAGGGATACTAGTTTTGTCTGGCTGACTGTCTGCATCTGAAGTAAGTAGTTTAAAAATACAAACAAATAAATGTTCACACTTTGCACAAGCTCACATAACTGTTACATAACAGAGCTGGGATCTAACCAGTTCAGATTACTCCAGTGCTTGTACTTAAAACCACCTTACAAAAAGTTTCTGGACTCCTTAGAAGGGAAACACATTCTTTGGGAAGGGCTGTGCCTGCTCAGAGTTGTTTTCACCAGTCACAGCACATGAACTCTTTTCAATGTGCTAACATAGGCATTCAATGGCCAATAACTTTTGTTTTCCAATCAATTTTTCATCAATAAAGCTTGTCATTAAATCTATAACCGATACCATTCATTATGGTCATATACATATGAGCATACCTAAACAATCAAAGTACCGAACTATTATTCTCAGGTAAGTTGAAGGAAGGAAAGATTGTTTACCAAGAAACTTTATCAGTGTGAAATGCACTGAAAGTGGATGCTATTTAGCATGAAATCTTGTCGAATGACCCTGAAAGATTTTAAAAATTAATCAAGAACATTCCATCTGTGCCCACTGAATCCTAATAGCTGAGGGTTCAACTTTCCAAATAAGAAAACAAATTCTGAATTTATAATAGACACATATTGTTCTGGCACATAAAGTTCTACTTCAAAAATTTTGGGTATTAACTAACTCAAAATGAATAAAATGATGCAGATTAAAGAGTGTCTCACATCAATAACATATTTTTGACACTATCTGACTTCTTGAAAAAATGAAAAATACCTGACAAAAATATTGTACATGGAAACATTTTGATATTTGTATCATATATATACTGTTAATACTTGATTTTATTTTTGCATGTAATTAAAAATAAATTGGTGGCTGGCGCTGCGGCTCACTTGGATAATCCTCTGCCTGTGACGCAGGCACCCCGCGTTCTAGTCCCGGTTGCTCCTCTTCCAGTCTAGCTCTCTGCTGTGGCCCGGGAATGCAGTGGAGGATGGCCCAAGTGCTGTGGCCCGGGAATGTAGTGGAGGATGGCCCAAGTGCTTGGGCCCTGCACCCACATGGGAGACCAGGAGGAAGCACCTGGCTCCTGGATTTGGATTGGCGCAGCACACCGGTTGTAGCAGCCATTTGGGGGGTGAGCCAACGGAAAAGGAAGACCTCTCTCTCTCTCTCTCTCTCTCTCTGTCTAATTCTGCCTGTCAAAAAATAAATAAATAAATAAATAAATTGGTAACAATTTTTTGAAATTTATTTTTGGAATTTATTTTTGAATAATATAAAGGAAACAGATTCCATGTAATTCATAGATATAACACCAAGAACACAATGCTACTTCCTCCCCTCCCTTCGTCCCTCCTACTTTCCTTCTTTTTTCATTTTTAATTTTTGCAATAATATGTTTTTAATTTATTTGGTAATTAAAGACAATGTCCCACTAAACAAAGGGTTCAACAATTAAAAAATCAATTTCTATCACCTCACTCATTACACCTAAATATGTATCTTATTGACTTAAGAGTTAAATATACATAGCCACAATATTTAAGAAAAAAGAAAGAAAGAAAGGTGAAAGCTAGTAAAGTTTTATTAACTCTTAGGAGAAATAAAAATAATCACAAAATAAGCATAAGCATATTAAAATATATTCAAAATTAGGAGCTGGTATTACACAGCATGTCAAGCCCCGACTTGTAAAACCAGCACCCCATATTGGTTATTCCACTTCGCTTCTGATCCAGCTTACTGCTACTGTGCCCAGAAAGGCAACAAAAGACAGCCTGAGTACGTGGGTCCTTCCACTCTCCTGGAAGATCCAGTTGTAGTTCATGAGTCCTGGCTGCAGCCCAGCCCATCCCTGACTTGCAGTCTGGCTCAGCCTTGGCCTTATACCACTCTGCCCAGCATGTGTGTGTGTGTGTGTGTGTGTGTACCCTTCAGAAAATTATGCAAAATCAGAATGCAAAGCACTGACTTATAATATGTAAAACAAATAAGACAACAGATTAAAACTTTTAATATATAAGTAATTTTACATCAATAGTGAAAAATACCACTGCACTATTAGAAGAATGAGAAAAGGATGAGTAGAGCACAAATAAACAAAGAAACATAAAACATACGCCATTAAAAATAAAAAAAAATCTTAATAGTCAGGTAAGTTAAATTAAAAACAACTTTATATACCATATTTACTTATCAAATCAAATAAAAAAATGTTTGATTTCTCAGACTCATGTGGCTTCACTGTGATAGATAACTTGTTCATTGCAGATGGGAGTGTAAATGAGAAGGCTTTTCATGAATATTAATAATACAATATGTATCAGAATTCTTAAAAATCTTCATACTCTTTGATTTAATATTTTGACTTTCATGAATATATTCTGGAGGAGGATGTTAGAAGTGCCAAATACGTACACATGTATGTTCATTATAACATTTTTCTAATAACAAGAAATTAGGACCAATATAACTATCCAACACTGAGGAACTATTGATTAAAGATATTTTTATTATGGCCCTCTTAACATTCTATACTCTCAACATTCTAGTCTTGATTATCTGAGCTAGCCCTAGAGTAGAGTTGGGGAAGTTAGGGCCCATCTATTAATGGAGAATTTTTCCACATATATTGGTACAGCATTCTGTTTCTTTGGAAAGCAAGATTCCAATTCTGATGTAATAAGTACACTTGAAACAGTAGAGCCAATTTAAAGACAGTTCTCTCCAAAAGGGCTTTACAAATGCTTGGTTTTGGTGCTGGCACTGTGGAGTAGTAGGTTAATTCTCCACCTGTGGTGTTGCCATCCCATATGGGCACTGGTTCGAGTCCCAGCTGTTCCTTTTGTGATCCAGCTCTCTGCTATGGCCTAGGAAAGCAGTAGAAGATGCCCCAAGCACTTAGGCCCCTGTGCCCACGTGGGAGACCCAGAAGAAGCTCTTGGTTCTTGGCTTCCGATCAGCTGAGCTCCAGCCATTGCAGTCATCTGGGAAGTGAACCAGTGAACCAGTGGATGGAAAACATTTCTCTCTGTCCCTCCCTCTCACTGTCTGTAACTTTACCTCTCAAATAAATAAACAAAAATCTT
This sequence comes from Oryctolagus cuniculus, assembly GCF_964237555.1. Lineage (NCBI taxonomy): Eukaryota > Metazoa > Chordata > Mammalia > Lagomorpha > Leporidae > Oryctolagus > Oryctolagus cuniculus. The sequence continues at coordinate 47,641,630 of NC_091449.1, forward strand.
TTTAAAAAATGATTGGCTTCAATTGGAGAAGGGTTTTTAACCAGATCTTTTTTATGCAGTTAATTTTTGAGATCTCACTCAGCCTGGATTAGTTCACCAAAAAAACAAATGAGAGGAGAGACAGCGAGATGGAAAAGTGAACACAGGCAGTTAGTTTAGGTCACAAAGGGTCCTTAATATCCCATTTGTTACGGCTCACACCTGTCTGATGAAAAATGCTCGCGGTGTGAGAGTTCCCTGCATGGGGAGGACGGACGGCTCCACGTCTTCCTTTATAAGAGTCTGGCACGGATGAAAATGTGCTCTCTCATCTTGAACCATGGGAAAGAACAGGCAAGGGATGCCTTCAGGTAGCGTGACAGTTATTGTTTTCCGGGGGGGGGGGGGGGTCCTAAAGCTTGTCATGTGGACCATGTCAATCAATGAAGGATATTCTTCAACAATAAGCAGTAACTCGCGAAAATTTCCTTATGCTTGCCACAGACTAGAATCTCAGTGATGCCCCTTTGTAAGTTCTTGGTGTCATTCGCAGAGATTTTATTTTCTGCTCTCATTGACCTCTCCCCTGTGTTTTTCTCATTTCTTAGGTTCATGAAACTGAATTCTAATTTCAGCAATTCTCTTTATTGTTTCTTTTTTAATATAATTAAGAGTCTTCTTCATTACATTCTTATAATTGTATCTATGAACTGCATTGAATCTGTTCTCTTTGTATTAATATCACATTAACATGAGAATTGAGAGAATTGTGTTGTAGTAATTATCATGCATTTGCTGTGACCCTTAGAATCTAATGCATTAATAATTTTTTTAAAATAAAAACTCTTTTTTCATGATCACTATACTTTCCTTTTTGGAATTTAAGCTAGTGTTCTATAATCACCATCTTGAGTTGAATGCTTATAACGCATTTTTAGCATGTTTTTCTTTCCTAGTGCGCATTTAGGGCTATATGTTTTCCTCTAAATACTACATTTGCTAGACTATACAAATTTTAATATGTGATATACTATTCAATTTAAAATCTTAATTTTGGGCGGCGCCTTGGCTCACTAGGCTAATCCTCCGCCTTGCGGCGCTGGCACACCGGGTTCTAGTCCCGGTCGGGGCGCCGGATTCTGTCCCGGTTGCTCCTCTTCCAGGCCAGCTCTCTGCTGTGGCCAGGGAGTGCAGTGGAGGATGGCCCAAGTGCTTGGGCCCTGCACCCCATGGGAGACTAGGAGAAGCACCTGGCTCCTGCCATCAGACCAGCGCGGTGCACCGGCTGCAGCGCGCCGGCCATGGAGGCCATTGGAGGGTGAACCAACAGAAAAGGAAGACCTTTCTCTGTCTCTCTCTCTCACTGTCCACTCTGCCTGTCAAAAAAAAAAATCTTAATTTTAATTTATGTATTATTTTACATTTCCAAAATATATTTTTTTCATCTTATTGATTTCTCATTTGCTGCTCATTAATACATTAAGATATTCTCTACTTCCTGGTGAGTAGTCAACTTAAAATGTATTCACTATTTATTTGCTTTACTTTTTTTTTTTTTTTTTTTTTTTGACAGGCAGAGCTAGAGAGAGAGAGAGACAGAGAGAGAGAGAAAGGTGTTCCTTCCGTTGATTCACCCCCCAAATGGCTGCTACAAAAGGCGCACTGCGCCGATCCAAAGCCAGGAGCCAGGTGCTTTTCCTGGTCTCCCATGGGGTGCAGGGCCCAAGGACCTGGGCCATCCTCCACTGCCTTCCCAGGCCACAGCAGAGAGCTGGACTGGAAGAGGAGTAACTGGGACAGAATCCAGCGCCCCAACTGGGACGAGAACCTGGGAGTGCCGGCACTGCAGGTGGAGGATTAGCCTAGTGAGCCGCAGCGCCAGTTATTTGCTTTACTTTCATACTGGATTGACTATCTTGTTGGACATTACAGAGCATGCCTTTCAGATATGAGTTTTGCTGTTTATGAAGATGGTTTTCTCAATTTCTTTTTGTAATTCCAGAAAATTTTCCTTACTTGCTTTGTTACAATGATATGGAAGTATTTAAATTCATTAAGTTGTATATTTTTACAAATTATTTTCTTTGTACACTTCATACTCTTAAAAAAATTATGCTATGGGGCCAGCACTGTGGCATAGCAGGTAAAGCTGCCACCTTCAGTGCCAGCATCCCATATGGGCGCCAGTTCAAGTGCTCCACTCCCGATCCAGCTCTGCTATGGCCTAGGAAAGCAGTAGAGATGGCCCAAGTCCTTGGGCCTCTGCACGTGAGTGGGAAGATCTGGAGGAAGCTCCTGGCTCCTGGCTCCTGGCTCCTGGCTTCGGCTCAGCACAGCTCCAGCCATTGTGGCCATCTGGAGAGTGAACCAGCGGATGGAAGACCTCTCTCTCACTCTGCCTCTCCTTCTTTTTCTGTGTAACTCTGACTTTCAAATAAATAAATAAATATTTTAAAAAATAATTATTCCATGAAGTCTATTTGCTATACAGTCACTCCCTCTTTGGTAATAGACTGGAATATCATCCTGCCATCCTATGCTATCTTTGCTTTATCATTGTTAATTTTGCTGTTTTTTTTATTTTCCTTGCAAATCTTCCATAGATTACTTTAATAATACTTCTCACTTATTTGTATTGTAGTTTAACATTTTATATGGATATTCTTGACATTTAACATGTACATTTGACATAATTATTAAACAGTAGTTCTATTATCCTGTCAAAAATTCAAAGGCATTTAAAAACTTTTTAACTCTAACATATCCTTATTTCTTCCACTTAATTTTTAACCAATATTTAGTTACTGTTAAAAAATAAGAAAAAAAAGCATCATTAACAGTAATGTAGAGGGAAAAACTTACATTTTTTAAAAATTACCACCAGTGTTGTTGCTTTCTCTCTCTCTCTCTTTTTTTTTTTTTTTTTTTTTTTTTTTTTTGACAGGCAGAGTGGACAGTGAGAAAGAGAGACAGAGAGAAAGGTCTTCCTTTTGCCGTTGGTTCACCCTCCAATGGCCACCGTGGCAGGCGCACCGCGCTGATCCGATGGCAGGAGCCAGGTGCTTCTCCTGGTCTCCCATGGGGTGCAGGGCCCAAGCTTTTGGGCCATCCTCCACTGCACTCCCTGGCCACAGCATAGAGCTGGCCTGGAAGAGGGGCAACCGGGACAGAATCCGGCGCCCCGACCAGGACTAGAACCCGGTGTGCTGGCGCTGCAAGGCAGAGGATTAGCCTAGTGAGCCGCGGCGCCAGCCACTTTCTCTTTTTTAAAAAAATATTTATTTGAAAGTCAGAATTACAGAGAGAGAGGGCTACAGAGAAAGAGAGGAGGGGGCAGACCTCCCCAGATGGCCACATCAGCAGGGGCTGGGCCAGGCCACACCAGGAGCCAGGAGCTTCATCCACGTCTGCCAAGTGGGTACAAGGGCCAAGCACTCGGGCCATCCTCTGCTGCTTTCCCAGGTGCACTACGAGGTAGCTGAATTGGAAGTAGAGCAGCCAGGACTTGAACTGGCACCCATATGTGAACCACAGTGCCGACCCCTACATATACAAATTTTAATGAAAGAAATGTTCATTCTCTGCAGTTATCATTATCTTGTTACTTCTTGACTATTGTTGGCAATCATTTTATATTATGTAAGAGGTATTACAAATGGATGTACTCTGTGTGGCAAATGTGCCTGGCACAGTGTTGGGGCTGATATTTTATTGTATCTGTTGGCTGTCTTTTAGGGAGGATTGTATCTTTGGGGTGTAATTATGGGATGTACCTCCTTTGAAGAGAATATTTCAGTAGTAGCTTCTGGTACTCTGTGTTATAGATGAGAACTTAAAGAGTGAAGTTTATGTCTTTCTTAGGTCTGGTAGCACTGTTTGTATAAAAAGATTGGCAAGGAATATTGACCTCACATTACGTTTTGAAAACACAGGCCCCGGAGCAGATGCTGTGGCATAGTAGGTTAAGTAAGCCTCTGCCTGCAGTGCCGGCATCCAATATGGGCGACAGTTTGTGTCCCAGCTGCTCTTCCCATCCAGCTCCCTGCTAATGGCCTGGGAGAGCAGTGGAAGATGACCGAAATACTTGGGCCCCTGCACCCACGTGGGAGACCCAGAAGAAGCTCCTGGCTCCTGGCTTCAGCCTGGCCCAGCCATTGTGGCTATTTAAGGAGTAAACCAGAGGATGGAAGACTCTCTGTCTCTCTCTCTCTCTCTCTCTCTCTCTCTCCCCCTCTCCCTCTCTCCCTCTCTCTGTTACTCGGCATCTCAAATAAATAAATAAATCTTAAAAAAAGAACAAAATGCAGGCTTTCTACTGATATATGGTGCAGCTTAGAGCTTTCATATTCTCTTAGGGGACTGTTTTACAATGCATGTGCTCATAGAGAGTTGGGCAGGAACCAATTCCCAGTCACTTGTCTGAGCAAGCGGCAATGTTTTCAGTTTTCTCACGGAGCTTGTGCCCTTACTTGCATACTCTGCACAGGACTTGTTCCTCCATGTCCCTGACACACAGGAGCTCTGCAGGAGACCATGAACTCTCAGATCCCATGGTTTAAATCTAGATCTATCTCCTGTCCTGTTTGTACTGCTCCCTCACCCAGCTATTGGCTCATAAGTTTGCCACTCTGGTTGGCATTAATAAAACTTCCTTTATGAATGGAAAAGGCAAGTTTATATCACATCCTCTTAGCATAGCACAATGTAGAATTCCCAGAAAAAAAATTTCACATCATAAAATATGTTGTGAGTCAAAGAAACAATTTACAAATAGAGACGCACATGCACCCAATGACCTGCATGTGTATGTGTACGTGTGTGTGTACATGTGTTTGTGTGTGTGTATGTGTGTGTGTGTGTACGTTGGCAAGAGAGGAAAGGATGTACCACACAGTCATACAAAATCTCTGAAAGGTACAAGTATGTAAAAAGTTCATCTTTCTACTCTCTACACTGTATGTTCTATTATGTAAATATATTGCTCCAATGAAAAGATGAAAGGAGGGGCCGGCCCTAGGCGCAGTAGGTTAATCCTCTGACTGTGGCGCTGGCATCCCATATGGGCACTGGTTCGAGTCTGGGCTGCTCCACTTCCAATCTAGCTCTCTACTATGGCCTAGGAAAGCAGTAGAAGATGCCCCAAGTCTTTGGGACCCTGCACACACGTGGGAGACCAGGGAGAAACTCCTGGCTCCTGGCTTCAGATTGGCGTTGCCCCAGCCTTTTCGGCTATTTAGGGTGTGAACCAATGGAAGGAAGACCTTTCTTTCTGTCTCTCCTTCTCACTGTCTGTAACTCTACCTCTCAAATAAATAAATAAGTCTTTTAAAAAAGGAACATGAGAAAGAATATATTTCTTTTTTGTTTGTAGTCAGTAAAATTTCAGCAATAACTTTGAAAGGAAAAATTTGTTTTGATTTATCTTTCTGGTGCTAATTACAAAACAAAGGAATTATGGCATGAAAATATATTCCTTGGTGGGAGAACTGTCATTTTTAAATTGAAATTTGGGAGAAGTAAGAAGATTCTATCTCTGCCTATTCTGTGGGAAGCAGCTAAAATCCGGAGTGAGGAGATGATGGAACAGGGCAAGGCTCTGGTAAGTCCTGACGCCTTCTATGTGGAGGAAATTGAGTGACCAGAGCTTTATCCATTGTAAAGTTGACTGATTTACTTAATCATGAATTGAATCCCCACTCAGTGTCACACATTCTTCCAGGTAGGTAGGAGGGAGTTAGCCATAGAAGCCAAGCCAGCAGGGAAAACAAGCCCTTTCGCATCCGATTTCTGGTGGGATTGGATTCCAGGGCATTGCAGAGCCAGAGGTGGGGATGACTCTCCAGGACATGTGGGCACTGCACGAAACTGTCCTTTGGGTGAGGCTGATCCTTTGGGTGGCTCTGGAATGCAGAAGCATCTGGCGCCTGCACGGACATTTGGGATGGTTAGTAAAACCAAAGAAATTCAAAGTGGTAAGTAAAACTAAGTTATCAGAGGGGTGCACTCATAGTTTGTGCTTCTTTAATTACTACGTCCTACCCCTTCTCCACACAGCCCTGTGAGCAGGCAGGATGTTCAGTGACTAAAAGTTCACGTTAGGGATTCAGAAGCCTGGCAAGGACTTGCATAGGCTTTTTGCTCTGTGTGGCAATTTGCTTTCAATATCCTTGGTAAAATAAATTGAAACTTAATCCATCACAAAAATGGCTCTGTGCACATTACAAACAAGAAAAAAAGTTAAAAAGCACAACTCTGCTGGGTGTAGCATCACAAAATGCCACAGATATCAGTGCCTCATTTTCTATCTAAACAGGAAGATGTTGTCTACTTCACCATATGTAGCATTTATTCTTTGACTCAGCCATGTGATGAAAAATCTTATCCATAATGCAGATTTAAAAGGCTTAGCAGGTTCTTATGAATTTTCAAGAAAGTTTAAATAATGCCTCATTTTTCTGATCTCCAAAAGGATGTAATAATGCTTACTTCATAGAAATGTGATAAGGATTAGGATGAGAAAATGTGGGCTTATTATTAGCATCATCATTTTCAATATTCTCTAGTATATTCTTGTTTCTTCAGAAAAAAAATCTTGCAAGATATAACTAACTTGCTAACCCACCACTGTATCTCACTATGTGAACATCATATAAGTAAAAATGACATTTTCATTGGAAACACCCACATGACTTAAACTCATTCTGTCCCAGACCATGAATGTGTTGGCTCCTACTTGTACACCTTTTGTTTTAAATCTTGCCATTCTAAACCAAACCCAAATCAAAACAAACAAAATCTACCTTCTTGAAATCATTACATCAATGATATAGTTATCAGTGATCTTTGTCATCAGATCTAAGTAGAACATGGTAAGATATGTTCATATCCCTGTCCCAACCCCATTTTCAAATTTTAGTTACATAGAAAAAGTTCTGTGGCCTATTTCAATTCTGAAAATTGCTTCAAAATTTCTTCCTGGAAAAAAGTGTTATGAAGTATATTTGAAAGTCCTTCCTTCAATACCATTAGTATAATCTAACTCACCATGAATAAAATCTTTTCTTCAATAAAAAATGTAAGTACTATGGACAATTACTCTAGTAATGATCCTAGAAAGAAAGATATTTAATTATGTTAACAAAGGTATTCATTTCCCTTTGTTTCTCTCTCTCTCTCTCTCTCTCTCTCTCTCCATCAGTTTCACTATTTTGTTCAGAGAAGTGGTTCGTTCTGCTCACTCTGCCCTGGAAGTCATTATTATTAACAGCTATAGGTCAGCTTGGTGGGATCCACTCAGCTATTCTCATACTGTGATTTCTCTTCCATAGCCTCGGGAACTGACCTTTCTGGAATTTTAATTTTAGCTGAAATTTTTCATGTGTTCCATGGGTTCAGAGTGAACTCACTAAATGAACAAGTCAGAATGGTAGTGTCTGTCACAGTTTTCAAAGGAATCAACAAAAATATACCACTCTCTAGGAGCAGTGTGGTTTTCTTTCAGAATCTTTATCTATGTAGTCCTCACTTGAAAATGTCAGATTTCTTTGTTTCCATTCAATGTCTTCTGTCAGAGCTATAAATAACCAGCTATGACAATGATGAATTGTGATGTTGAAAAGTGGTGCTTTTTCATTGTCACTGATATTATTGTGCATATGCAAAGCCCTGTGTGTTTATTTAGTACATTTTGTAGTTATGACTTTTTTTAAGCACCGTTAAATAAACAGGGACAAATCTCTCTAAACCAATCCCATTCATTAAGAGCAAATGAAGTAAAATATCCAAGATTATACTTCACCAAGGTTGCAGATGCAAAGCTGGTTTCTAGCGTGGGGAATACAAGTGAGGACTTTCAGAGTGGGGTTTGCATGATTATGTTCAGCTTAGATGTTCCTAAATGCCAAATCATCCTTTTATGAGTAGAATCAATGAGCAATTGAATTATGCAAGTGCCAACAAGAACCTTCACACAAACATGGTCATGCGCAGAACGTATGTATTTCGAAGTGGAGAATATTAAAAAAACAAAAAGAACTAGTTGAGTGTTGTATTTTCAGGGCAGCTTAAATTTGAAAGACCAAGAAAGTGAGGCACTGTTGAGCCATAGCAAGTAGATAAACTCTAAGAAAACTATTTCTGGGCCTGATTGACAAATTTGACATGAAGAAGAGATTATAGGTGCACAGGCTTTCATTTTTTTAATTTATTTTTATTTTTAATTTATTTCAAAGGCAAAGAGATTGATAGGCACACAGACATAGTAAGAGGAGGAGAGAGAGCACTTTCATCTGCTGTTTTACTCCGAGTGTCCACAACAAGCAGGCGTGAGCCAGGCTAAAACCCAGAGCCAGGAACCCAATCCAGGTTTCCCATGAGGGTGGCAAGAATGCAATTACTTGAGCTATCACTGCTGGATCTGTTAGGTAGCAAGTCAGAATCAAGCCTCTGTGTGTGTGAGCAGGGCCTGAAGACCAGCACCTGCTGCGGAAGCCCCAGAAGCCCAGCATCCTGCACTCCACATCCTGCCCAGACCCTGATGACCTCCCAGGTGGTCCCAGCCCTTCCCCCAAGGAAAGCTCCCAGGATTCTCTCTCCTGGGGACCAGATGGGTTACCTGACCTGATAACACAGGGCAACAAAACCTTCTCAGAGGCCCCAAGGGAAGCCCCTCTGCTCTGGCGGGCCCAGCAAATCAGGGGAGGAATTTAATAATTTTAACCCAACAAACCCTTCCTCCAAGACTTTCCATCCTTTGTCCTGGAGGAGAGGGGAAGGTGGGTAAACAGGCTCCCTTAGAAACCAAGGAGTCCAAGCAGACTGCAAGCTCAGCCCTCTGCCTCTGCTGAGCCACCCACCTGGCCTGCCCAGGTGTATTCTCTCCACTCAACCATGTAACCCCACTTTCACCCTGTCCAAGTGACTGGATGCTCTCTCTCTGTCCCGTCCGTTCTGACGGATGCCCTGTCCCCAATAAAGCCTTATCACTTCGCTCTCTGTCTCACACCTGAATTTTTCTCGCGTGAAGAGCCCCATGCTTCTACGGCCTTTCCTCCGGTGGCACACCTGCATGAGCAGGAAGCTGACATTAAGAGCTGGAGCTGAATGTTGAACCCAGCTACTTCCCTACGGGACAAGGGCCCCTTAACCACTAGGCTACATGTCCACCCCGATACATTTCTTTTATAATAAAAGTATTAGTATATAAACTCTCAGGAAGAAATGATTGTTTATTTCAATATTTCTACATTTGCATTTTGCCACAAACATTATTTTGAGCAAGAAAAAAAAATATGTACTTTGGCCAAATCTGGAGGATTTGATTTCTGGAGGAAATGTTCCTTAACAAATCTCTTCTCTGGGAGAGTAACTATGTGCATTATCATATTAAAGGCTAAGGGAAACCCTGCAGCAAACATAGCTCCTTAACTTTGTTTAAGCAGCATTTCCTAAACTTAATTATCCAGACACTATTTTCCAGGAATAACTATTAACATACTATTAAATTTATTCTTCTGATGTTTAAGTTCCAGCAATAAAATTGAGGAAATGGATTAGATGATATTTTAAGGACAAGCTCAGCTCCAAATTTCAGGACCTCTGCTCTCTGCGAATGTATACAGACCCTCTCCGCTCCTTCCCCCCACTTCCTGCTTTCAGCATTCCTCATATTCAAGGACAGAAACTCCTCCACTTAAGACCTCAATCTCTTCTGCTTTAATGCAAATCCATTCCTCTTTTCTATCTCCTCCTTGAACTTTGAAAGCCACTCCTGAGGCAGTCCCCTTATCAGAAATCACCCTCTTTAATTAGCTGGAAGGCCATAAATGTCACCTATCTGAGTTCTATAAAACAAATATTAGTTCTCTGATCCTTCCCTCAAAGGATCTATCCTCAGGCCTTGGTATCCTGATTTTGTTATTAGAGCTACAGAGCCTATCAATTTGAATGCCACAATAAAAAGGACAGACCGTTGATGATATAATAAGCATATGATTTTTAAAAGTCAAGATAATGATCCGATCCCCAAATTATAACTACTGCAGACTCCAGGACCTTCCTCAAGTTTCCTTCTGCCGTCTCTGTCCTCACCAGGCATGTTGGTCTTGGTTTACGGAACTTCCATTTCCCCCATCCCAGCATTGTCAATCTGTTGGAGTCAGGTAAGCTGCCAGACCACTGCAGCTGGAAAATCTCAGGTTACAGATGCAGAGGTCAGTGTGAGGTGTTCCTTGATGTATGATAAGAAAAACTGGATCCACATTCCATCACAGTACAATTTCCTAATTTTCTAAGCTGCTTAAAGTTAATTATCTGCCTGTGACTAATTCTTGCTCATCAATGTGATCAGAACTGAAGTGTGTCATTTGGGAGCTACCAGAGCAAAACACCATATGCAAATCTCGAGTATCTTTCTTCCTTTGCTGCAGTGTCTTAAGGTACAGGTACAAGATGGAGAAGCCTCCGTCGGCATGGGGTTCTAAAGGACTGCGTGGAGCAGAGTTCTCTCTGCATCTGTGTGGGACAGGCAGAATGAGTGAGAAATAAATATCTACTAAGGCATTTTGTTGGAGTTATCATCATAGTCGAGTCTGATGTTGCAACCAATCTCATTGGCTAAGAATTATCACCAGCTCCTTCATGTCTTACAGTGGGAGAGAGATCTCTGACCATCCTCTATAGAGGAAGGGACGGATTTCAGTGCCTATTTCTAAATGTGCATCAAGCTGTTGTTAACAACCCCATTATACATTCATAAAGTCCTATGTTAAGAAACCTATCTAGATTGTATTATAGTCATAGATTCCTCAAATCAAGAGCTCCACTTGGTCATTAATGTCAACATTTTAGTGCACAGAGTAGCTCAAATAAGGCACCCAAATTCAATTACCCCTTAAAAAATTGTGATTCATGACAAGCCTTAATTTTATCACATGGTCTTTATATAGAATGGCACAACTGAAAAAAAAATCAAATTTTAAAATATATGTTCCTGTTTTCTTACTAGGAAAATTTGGCAAAGCAATTTCCAGCCATTTTATGCTTTTATTTATTAAGTCATGTTCTAATATAATCTAAGGAAATAATTAACAAGACCAACAATATGCTTTATCTATATTATAGCTAATAATGATATAAAATAAATTCTGACTCTTATTCTACTTTCCACGATTAAGTACTTTAAGTAAATTTATTCTATCTAGAAAATATAAAATAAAATTAAAAAGCAACAATACAGAACACATTAGCTGAGACTAGCCATGCTATTACCATGTCTCAAGAAAAAAGATGCTTTGCCCCCTATTTTGACAAGAGCAAGTAGAGTGTAGGTGAATTCAAGGGGGGAGGAAAGACATATAAATAACAATCTTTCAAACTTCTGTTCACGAATATTGTTTTTTGTCATCGCAATTGCACAATGAAATATGAAAGTTCAATTTCCTCTTCATTTCCTTTTAATAAAACTTCTGTTCATTTCATTTCTGAGAGAAGATTGAATCTAAATTACTTTGACTTCTCTTGGCCTAACTTTGGTGAATGCTACCAGACATGAAAACGGAGGCTTTTATTCAGCACCACCCAGGAAAATAAAGAGGTACAGCCTACACCTGTGTGTGGCTCTCGTTCTTTCTCCCCCACCTGTGGATCTCCTGCAAGAGCAGAGAGTGCTGGCTGCACATTATATTGCAGTCTTCACCCTATCTTTAACCAGGCCACTTGCAGAAACAGAAAATGTACAAAGGACCCCTTGTTGGCTTTTTCCCTTTCATTCCACAACAGGTCTATTTCCCAGTGATAAGAGAAAACAAATCCTCTTTGAGGAGGTGTCAGAAATGTTTATGAGAGGCTGATGCCATGGAGCAGTAGGTTAATCCTCTGCCTGTGGCGCCAGCATCCCATATGGGTGCCGGTTCAAGTCCCAGCTGTCCATCTTCCAATCCAGCTCTCTGCTGTGGCCTGGGAAAGCAGTAGAAGATGCCCCAAGTCCTTGGGCCCCTGCACCCACATGGGAGACCTGGAAGAATCTCCTGGCTCCTGGCTTCAGATCGGCGCAGCTTCCAGCCGTTGAGGCCCTTTAGGGAGTGAACCAGCAGATGGAAGACCCTTCTCTCTGTCTCTTCCCTCTCACTGTCTGTAACTCTACCTCTCAAATAAATAAAAATAAAATCTTAAAAAAAAAAGAAAGAAATGTTTATGATGAGTATCTCCATTATGGGTTGAATTGTGTCTCCAAAAATTCTTATGTTGAAGTTCTGACTATCAGTAGTTCAGAATATGACTTTTTGGATATGGGATCACTGTAGATATAATTTGTTAAGATGAATTAAGTAGGGTTAGCCCCTTATCCAATATGATTGGTGCCTCTATAAAAAGAATGTATTTGGGCACAGAAACACATATTAGAAAAATATCATATGAAAATTGCAGTGATGGTGCCACAAACCCAAGAAACTAGGAGACAGTCCTGGAATGGACTTGTCCCTGGACTTGCAGAGGGAGCAGGCTCCTGTGAATATCATGATCTAGGCTTCTAGCTTCCAGAACTTGATACTGGACTGCCCGTTTCCAGGTTTCCCTATGATGCCCCCAAGACAAGAACTTCTTGCTTTGTTTCCCATTCTTTTCCTGTTTTCACCCGGCATGTTGGTCCACTGTCCTTGTCTGATGCTTTAACAATAAGTTTGATTATGTTTTTCGTGCTTTGTAGGGCATGGCCATGCAGTTGCGTAGGGAGTCCAGGGCAGAGAACTACACATCATGCAACCTAGGAATGCACAAAATAAGGAAAATATAACTTGTGGAACCACATCAACCAGAACAACGCAAGCACTTCAGTACACCAGAGCCCTTTAATAAGCAAGAGGTCCCTTATAAATGGAAATACAAATTAAAAGTCTAGCCTTTCGCATCACAACTTGCCTTGCTTGGCATTTTCATTTAATAGTTTTCTCTTAATTCATGGGCTCTCCACCAACCCCCAGTTGGGGAGGGGAATTTGAGTCACACTTTTCGACCTCCTTACTCATGAATAATAGCAATCAAGCCTTTCTTTCCCCAAGGATGGACCTCATGGTACGGGACTGGGAGTGGCAGGCAGGGACTCCATCACAAATTAAGATAATAAATTTCTGTTAATCAATTCAGTTGGTTGTGTTTTGTTATGGTAACCCCAGCAAACTACTACAACCCAACAAAGCAACTTTCAATGATATATTTGGTACATCAGTGCCTATCATGAAAAAAAATGATTTGTTTGGAAAGCTCTTGTTCTCTGGCCTCTCTATATTTGTTCAGCCTAATGGTTCTTCCACATGGTCTGACCTTTAAAATTTCAATCCTTATTCTCCAAAAAAGGCCTCCTTCTCCTACCTCACACTTTTGAATATGGAATCCCCTCTAAAAATGATAAGCAGTTGTGTTACGTGTATCACCATGTCCATCTTAGACTCCGCTCCTTGGGCGTGGTAATCGTAGACAATAGTTAGTAACGGTAAGCCTAAGTTGTTAATTGTAAGCCTAAATGGTGTAAAACTCCTCATCAGGATTTTCTACACCGACTTGAATCAATTGAACTTGGACTAACATGAGCAATATCTAAATCCATTTCTTAATATGTAACTTTTAGCCAATACTAACTTCAGTCAATGAAAATTCACTAGAAAAGAATTTTAGCTAAAAGGCAGTATTTGTTTTGGGAACTGGGGAGCTACAGCCTTTGTTATTAAAGAGGGGTGTTGTCTAAAGGGAAAAATAGATGGGCTTATGCAGAGAAAATTCCTACCCACGTTTCTACTATGTACCTCAGTGCAGGTGACATATGTAACCATGCAGGGAAGTGCTTAGCCCTGATAGGTTGTTTTTTTTGTTTTGTTTTGTTTTTTTTGGAAAGAGTTTATTGGGGGAAACCTCACAGACTGGAGGGGAGGAGCAAAGAAGGAAAAGAAGGAGGAGAGCATAAGAGAGAGATAGACAGAGACAGAGGTCAGGAGATGAAGAGAAAGAGAGAGAGACAGAGAGCCATGTGTTCAGGAACATGTCCTTTTAAAACTTTGCTGGGGGGTGGATAGGGAAGTAGGAGTAGTGAATCCCATTAGGATGGGGGTGGGGCTTGTCACTGGTGGTTGGGTCATGTGGCTACCTGGCTTCCAGCAATGGCAGCGGGGACTAGAGCCTAGGATGGTGTCAGGATGTAGATCGTTCCAACGGCAAAGGAAGACCTTTCTCTCTCTGTCTCTCTCTCTCACTGTCCACTCTGCCTGTCAAAAATAAAATAAAAAAAAAAAAAAAAAAGGATGTAGATCGTGCCATAGATAAGATTGCGCCATTTTACTAACATTCCCCCCTTTTGTTTTTTATAAAGTGGGAGTTGTATGGGATTACATTAGTCCCAAAAGTCCAGGAGGGGTAGAGGGACAATGATCTGTCTTTAGAGCTACTTCCTGCTGACATTGGGCAACGAGGTACTCTTCGCTGGCATGGAGCGATGTCTCAAGCTGCTGTCTCCTGGGAGGGGAACAAGTATATCCCTGTAGCAGCATTTGATTGACCACCTGGTTGCTGAAGGCCTTGGTTTGTTCCACTATCACCTCCTGTAAATATTTAGACACTGTAGTATAAAAGACAGGATGAGAGGTTGGCACCGCGGCTCACTTGGCTAATCCTCCACCTGCAGCACCAGCACACCAGGTTCTAGTCCCAGTTTGGGCGCTGGATTCTGTCCTGTTTGCCCCTCTTCCAGTCCAGCTCTCTGCTGTGGCCTGGGAAGGCAGTGAAGGATGGCCCAAGTGCTTGGGCCCTGCACCCCCATGGGAGACCAGGAGGAAGCACCTGGCTCCTGGCTTCAGATAGGTGCAGCGCTGACTGTAGCGGCCATTTGGGGAGTGAACCAACGGAAGGAAGACCTTTCTCTCTGTCTCTCTCTCTCTCTCTCTCACTGTCTAACTCTGCCTGTCAAAATAAATAAATAAATAAATAAATAGACAAGGTGAGAATAGCAACCAATGATCCTAAGAGTGATATTAACCAGGTGATGAGATGAGACTTGCCAGAGGCTGTTGCTCTGCAGTTAAAGAAGGAATGTGCCCTGGCAGGGGCTACAAAATGGATTTTCTAGAAACGAACGGCACAACTGACCATGTCCTAACTCCTAGCCAGCCAATGGCTTCTTGAATTCATGTGGAATTGCAGGTCCATTTGGCCGTTGTGGTCCATCTGGAAACTTCCGCTTTTCTCGGGATTTATACTAATGTTTCCTCTGAGATAAATGAAGGATTTCATTTTCCTATGAGAATGGGGAGGCTTCACAGAGAACCTGAAGCTTCTTCCCACTTTCGAAGGCATCGTGGATAGCAGGAACACAAGAGGAAGGAGGACTGCCCAGGTCAAGGAAAGGAAGTTCAGATAGATACCATGTTCTGTCTTCATGAGGATGGAGAAAATAGAAAGAAGTTCATCAACGCTTTGAGACTCACTAGAGATATACAACTAAACATAAACTCGGAAAAAAATCTCGAGATCAGTTATCAGTGAATAAAAAATAAGCAGGAGAAATGAACTTTCTCGTAACACCCTCCCGTCCAAACTCCATATTTGCTTCAATAGAAGAAAGCAATTGGCCGGCGCCGCGGCTCACTAGGCTAATCCTCCACCTTGCGGCGCCGGCACACCGGGTTCTAGTCCCGGTCGGGGCGCCGGATTCTGTCCCTGTTGCCCCTCTTCCAGGCCAGCTCTCTGCTGTGGCCAAGGAGTGCAGTGGAGGATGGCCCAAGTCCTTGGGCCCTGCACCCCATGGGAGACCAGGAAAAGCACCTGGCTCCTGGCTCCTGCCATCGGATCAGCGCGCTGCGCCGGCCGCAGCGCGCCGGCCGCGGCGGCCATTGGAGGGTGAACCAGCGGCAAAAGGAAGACCTTTCTCTCTGTCTCTCTCACTCACTGTCCACTCTGCCTGTCAAAAAAAAAAAAAAAAAAAAAAAAAAAAAAAACAATTGACTCTACCCAACAGATGTGAAAGGCCAAGAAATATGGAGGTTGAAAACTGCACCTTGATTTTACAAAATGGTGGACATTTTTGATTGTAGAAAATGTTATTTTGAAGGGGCAATGTGAATCCAAGACTGTTTGCAGCAGATAAGAGGGCCAATGAGATGAGAATACGGAGAAAATAAGGAAATTCATTTTTAGTTTGTTAAATTTTCTATAAAAGGAAATAGAGGAAAGAGTCATATGCTCAAGGGATTAAGAGAATTAATTAATTAATTAATGTTTTTTGCTCCTTTTTCTTCTTTCAAGATGCAACCAGCTAACATGCTCTTGGGATGCACACATCTCTTATCCAAATGAATGGTTTGAGTCCCTTCTCAGTTCCTGATTCCAGCTGCTTGCTAACACACACCCTGAAAGGTAGTTAGTGATGGCCAAAGTAGTTGGGTCCCTGCTACTCATGTGGGAGACCTGGACTGAGTTCCAGCCTCTGGGCTTCAGTCTGCCCTAGTCCTGGCAACTGTGAACCTCTGGAGAGTGAACCAGCAGAAGGCAAATTGCTCTTTCTCATTCTGTCTCCCTCTGCTTTCTGCCTTTCAAATGCATTAAAAAAAAGCAATTTTTTTTAAAAAAAAAAGAAAGGTAGAGAATATATTTGTATGTTAAGGAGAGTATTAAAGAAAGATATGCCAATGTAGAAAAAAGAGGAAGTGACTATGGGAACAAGGTCACTGCATACATATAAAATTTGATATAACATCTGATTAAATTTGGAGCTGTGCTTGGCTAGAGGCAAAGAGGATTCATCCATGAAAAAAGAGTGAATGCAGAGAATATGACTATATACACAAAGAGGTGGTTAAACTTGGTAGTAGAATGATAGCTGTTTCCATACACATGTTATACTCATTTTTTGGTGAAACAGTCATTGACTCTGTCCTATGACAGGGGGGATAGAAAGGGAGTTTGGGCAGGTTGATGTCCCAAGTAGGGAGAAAATAAATACAGAACTATATTTGTCAGCCTAGAGTGCTCATAACAGATCTCAAGCTGCTTAGGAGAACACAGTTCTAGCTTCTATTTTTTTGTTGTTGGTTGTTTTGTTTTAATTACACCCAGTGGTTCTAATCTGTCACCAACTAGGTACAAACTGTAATTAAATCACAATTAGTATTTAATCATGCTTGATTAATGATGAGGTCACTGAAGGTATATTAAAGGAGAATGAACTTGGGCCGGCGCTGTGGTGCAGCAAGTAAAGCCGACAGCTGCAGTGCCAGCATTGCATATGGGTGCCGGTTCAAGTCCCTGTTGCTCCACTTCTGATCCAGCTCTCTGCTGTGGCCTGGGAAAGCAGTAGAAGATGACCCAATTCCCTGGGCCCCTGCACATGCATGGGAAACCCAGAGGAGTCTCCAGGCTCCTGGCTTCAGATCAGTGCAGCTCCAGCTGTTGTGGCCATTTGGGGAGTGAACCAGCAGATGGAAGAATCTCTCTCTCTCTCTGTGTGTCTCTGTCTCTCTCTCTGTCTCTGCTACTGCCTCTTGGTAACTCTGCCTTTCAAATAAATAACTAAATCTCTCTTTAAAAAAAAATGGAGAATGGGCTATGTACTATACATTGATTAAAAACGTATCAGAGAAAGTGTGCCTGTGGTGCTGGCATTCCATATGGGTACCGGTTCCAGTGCTGGCTGCTCCACTTCTGATCCAGCTCCCTGCTAATGTGCCTGGGAAAGCAGTGGAGTATGACCCAAGTATTTGGGCCTTTGCACTCATATGGGAGACCAGGAAGAACTTTTGGCTCCTGGCTTCCACCTGACCCAGTCCTGGTCATTGTGGCTATTTGAGGAACCAAGGGATGGACGATCTCTCTCTCTCTCCCTCTCCTTCTCTCTCTGTATTTCTGCCTTTCAAATCAATAGAAAAATAAAAATAAAATAAAAGCTTCTGAATACTGAAAAAAAGGAATGATAATGAAAATAGGAAGGGTACCTACAGTGAAAAAATTTTGTATTCAATAGATTGAAATTCTCAGCAAGGTCATTGAATTTTTCTGGGTTGAGGGAAAAAGAATAATGACATAGAAAGGCAGAGATTGAAAAGAGAAGAGGGTTGCACTTGAAATCAAGAGTTTGCAAATGATGTGATTATCAGCAACATCTCTGCTATGCTGAGAGGCATATGCTATGAGGTAAGAAAGAGTGGGCTCCTATAGCAATGTGTTCAGAGACTTGTGGGAATGGGATGATGAAGAAATAGTTTATGTGGATATTGAATTTTCTAAGATTAATAGAGAAGCAATGGTGAATAGTATACAGAGACCCAATGCGAAAATTCTTTAACAAATGCTACCAGAAAGCTGATGAAGGAAATAACACACTACACATCTGAAAATATTAGTCCAGAATCACCAACAGAAGACATTCTCAAAAAATATATTTATTTATTTATTTTATTTGAAAGGCAGAGAGAGAGATCTCCAATCCACTGGTTCATGCCTTCAACTACTACAACATCCCCTGCTGCCTTTCTAGGTGCACGTTAGCTGCAAGCTGGAATCTGGAGAATGGTGGCTCGAACCCAGGACTCTGATATGGAATGTGGGTGTCTCGAGCAACAGCTTATCTGTTGCTCTAAATCCCCACCTCATCACATAAGACATATTCTTCTGAAATGACTGAACTTTCAAGAATAAAAAAAAAATCTTTGAGATTCTAGAGAAAACAACATGACTTTAAAATCTATACATTAGGCCGGTGCCGCGGCTCACTAGGCTAATCCTCCGCCTTGCGGCGCCGGCACACCAGGTTCTAGTCCCGGTCGGGGCGCCGGATTCTGTCCCGGTTGCCCCTCTTCCAGGCCAGCTCTCTGCTGTGGCCCGGGAGTGCAGTGGAGGATGGCCCAAGTGCTTGGGCCCTGCACCCCATGGGAGACCAGGATAAGTGCCTGGCTCCTGCCATCGGATCAGCGCGGAGCGCCGGCCGCAGCACGCCGGCCGCAGCGTCCATTGTGGGGTGAACCAATGGAAGGAAGCCCTTTCTCTCTGTCTCTCTCTCTCACTGTCCACTCTGCCTGCCAAAAAAAAAAAAAAAAAAAAAACTATAGATTAAATTAAAATGCCTCAAGACTCCATAAATATCTGCGATTTAAACATTGCTAAGTTTACTTAACCTCTTCTCTGCAACATCTGTATTTACTTTCCTGCCAAGAATCAGAAAGGCACAGGGAAATACAGATTCAGACAATATCATAATCATTGATTGTTGTTCACATTGTATACAGCAGTCTCAGAATATCATTATTAGTATTCCTGCAAAGATGCTTACTGAAAACATTTCACTTTTATGAGTTATGCCATTCTCCCTCAGTTTTTAACATGAAAGCACTTCAAAAAGTTCATGGAAATGGTATGAAAAGATAAATCTATTTGAGTGAGAACTGTTATAAACAGAGAATCTTCTAAAGTGCATGGAAATGGAGATTATGAAAAAATATATAATTTTGAAACTCTGTTTTATATATACCAGAGTAGTTTTTTTTTAAGTTAATGGAAAAATAAATTTATTTTAAATTCCATTTCCACAAACTTTTTTATGTTTGTGTGTGTGACATACAAAAATTCATGGAAATATATATTAGAGGTTAAGCAAAACTCATTGCAAAAATATTTGAATTCCATGCACAATTTTTCATTACATGATTTTTCCATGAACATTCTGATGCCTCTCTGTGTATGTGCTTGTGGGTGTGTGTTTTCATGGAAAATGGAATTAAACTATGAGTTTATTTTGATGTAAGAATTTGTGAAATCCACACATAGTTTCTCATAATATACATTTCCATGAGCTTTCTGAAGTAATGATATATATATTATTCTATATTATTTTCACAAAAAGTATTGTTTTCAAAGTCTGATGGTGATAAAATTTTCATTCTCTATAATTCCATTCATCAAAGTAGCAAAGAAATTCTTGGAGAAGTGAATGATTCTAGTTCTGTCGTAGAAAATGTGCAGGATGCATTGGGAACATGATGGAGTGGCATGACAAGATGTCAGGGAAGACCATTAGGATCATGTCAAAAAAGAGATTTAAGCCCCAACTTGAAGAGGCTCTGACCAGCCTAAGATGAGAATAGTGGAGTTTCAATGATGATGATAGGTACAACAGCCCAAGAATCTGTTCATCTACACCATGAATATGTGATCAGCACAAACTAGATTGGATTTTATGTCAAACAGCTTGAGTTTCTCATCACATAAATTGTAAGTAAAGAAAAGGGATGGAGAAAAAAACTGTGTTTAAGAAATAGTTAAATCAAGACAACAAATGGGGAGGGCAGTAATAAATTGCAGGTGTAGGTCATAATACTAAAAGACACAAGAAAGTGATTGCCATGAAAGTCAGGATAAAGCTTACTTATGGATAGAGATGGTTCGTGATTGGTCATGGCATATGGAAGATCTTCTAGATTCTTAGGCAGAGGATTAGCCTATTGAGCTGCGGCGCCGGCCAAAGTGGTAGACTTCTCTTAAATTCTCTGCCTCTCTGTTGCTCGGTTCAGTCAGTTTTTTTCCTGTCCATTACAATAATCACTGGTCTCTTTAATGAAATAGGCATTCAGGGCCACTATGAGATTATTTGTCCCAGCTTACTAACTTCTTTCAACTATTTTCCTTTGAATTTTCCAGTCTTCCATGTTAGAAGAATAGCAATTTTCCTTAACTAGTGGCATAGTAACGACGAGTAGAACATGACTGATTCTTCACCTTTGGCTTCACCATTGTTTACAGAGATCCTGCAATGCAGGTAACACTATCTTATGAAAAATTGAGCCTCATTGAGTTTGAAATCTTTGTTAAAGTTGTAGACACATTTACTGATATTCATATTGCTTATGAAGCTAGTTCTGTCTGATTTCAAAATTCACTCAGTTTATCTCATTAGAATCCAAATAGTAGAACAACACTGTGGAAACTCCAAAGCTGGTAATGCTATCAGAGAAAATTCAGCCTCAGAGAAGTTAGCTGGTCTCAAATGATGCAGAAAATAAAGGTGTATATACACTTAACAAATATCTACAATGCAACTACATTTATCACGGTACATATTCATACAACTATGTCTATTAAAACAAATCTGAGAGAGTATTTAAATACTTACCAAACAAAAAACAGAGCCACTCTGATTTTTACCTGCTATCACTGTACTTGTATAGAACTAAGGTTCTTTGTACTTAACTGCATGAGGAATGTGTAATATTCTCATTTGTGTTCAATCTATTCTATTCTCACCCTGAACTCTAGTATTCTCTCAGCTCTTTGACCTTGCAAAAGTCTATCCAGAACCTTGGAACCCAAACTTTTGTTATATGTGTTCTTTTAACCTGCAGATGTACTTTAACTTCGACATTTCCTGTGATAAGATTGATTAGGAAGAGAAAGTTTGGGACACTGGGGAATGGAATTCAAGAAATGCTTCCAAGTTTAATTATATTTTGCTTACTAACAGGAAAGTAGAGCAAAGCCAATAAGCACCGAGTCAAGAACAAACCACTATCAAAGGACACTTCCCAAATAGGAATCAATTAGGAGCTTATTGCTCATGTCAACACCATCAATAAGGTTTATCATCAGGAGAAGAATGGATCTAAAGCGAGAATGATGAGGGTAAAAGCCCCAAATTTCCCATACTCTGACTTCTGGGAGTGCTTTGAAAAGATAGAATCTCTCCCCGGACAGCAGAGATATTTGCGAAGCAATCTTGATGGATTCCCTTGTGCTTATAAATTCATTCCTTCATTCATTGGAAGAGTAGTATGGTGGAATAAGCACAGGCTATGACTGGGATTTAAGACATAACTCTACCACATGTCATGAACAATATTTTCTTCAACTTAAATTGGTACAATAATATCTATGAGGGACCGGCGCTGTGGTGTAGCTGGTAAAGCCACCGCCTGCAGTGTCGGCATACCAAATGGTTGCAGGTTCGAGTCCTGTCTGCTCCACTTCCGATCCAGCTCTCTGCTATGGCCTGGGAAATCAGTAGAGGATGGCCCAAGACCTTGGGCCCCTGCATCCATGTGAGAGATCCAGAAGAATCTGCTGGCTTCTGGCTTTGGATTGGCACAGCTTCAGCTATTGCAGCCAATTGGGGAGTGAACCAGCAGATGGAAACCCCCCCAACTCTGCCTCTGTCTCTAACTCTGCTTTTCAAATAAATAAATAAATCTTTAAAAAAATCATTCCTGATTTTGCAGTTGTTAACTATTAGCTATTAATAGTGTTATTAAATAAATTGTCCATTATACACATTTGTTACAACGACCAAATGTTAAAAACCACATTCTTAACTTGCGTGAAAGTCATCATGGGGAAGATGGGAAAGATAATATTAACATCCATGTATTTCAGAAAATACAAGAGGGGAGGCTCTTGCAGCTCTGGCCCTTGACCCACTATCACTGGCTTCAGGTGCTGACGCTTGCCTGAGACATTTGCTGAAATTAGTACTGAAAGAGCCCCTGGGGCTTCAAAGGAGGTTGATTCCTCTGAATCTACTTGCTGTCTTTAGGCCACTGGCCAAGGGAGGCAAATCTGGAAGGCTACATGCTTTTCCCAGGAAGGAGTGGATAGATGGGAAAGGGAGAAGAAAGGAACACCAGTGGACTTCTAATGAGATTCCTCCACATCATGAGCCCTCTGGGCTAAGTAATAACTGTGCACATCATTTGCTAATGAGCATAACCACAGTCATAGAATAACCTTTAATTGTTCAAAGACTTTAGAATAATCCTATGGAATGTCTTCCCTGAATTTAGTATGCTGAGAAACACGATTTTACATTTAAAAAGGTAATGATACTAAGCACAATTTCAGTAAACAACTAAGACTTGTATCTTTAATAAAGCTGATGGGACTCCACCACTTGATGTGCCAGTGGGTTTCTGGGAGATAGCTCTTCTCAGAAATCCTCAGTGGGCAGGTGTCCAACTCAGGTCCAATTTCCTCTTTTTTTGCCCCACACCCAGCAGTTTAATCCTCATGAGGAGATTCCTATGATCATGGTGTTGAAAGCTCAAATTGCTCTTTCCCTCTACCCTTCTTTTTTCATTTCTTCCTTCTTTTCCGTTAAGTGCATTCTCTAGGCATGAAATACAAAGTGTGCATATGACTTTACTTTTAGTAGTGCCTGAGAAGAAGACACTAAGCATACTGAATAGATCTCCAAGTGTCTATCTCGACGAATTTGCTATTAGAACTGGATACCTGAGGCATGTAATTTCTAATTCATTGTTATTAAAAATAAATGTTCCCCCAAACCTACACTTTGACCTTTCATGCTCAACTTTTGAGGAAGAAGGAGGGCATTTTTCATGGTTTCCTAAGTGCTTGCAAGTTCTTCAGCAAACCATGCACATTCAATCATGTTCTCCTAATGAACCACTGCTGTCAATTTAGTTCTCATAAACACACCAGTGAGGCAACGTGGAGCGCGGTGATTCCTGAGACCGAGTCTGTGATACCCCAGGGTGTCTCCAATTATTTCCAGGTGGGGGTGGAGGGTGTCATGAAATTCTCTGAGAAAACTAATTCTAATTCACTTCAATTTGCAAAATTGCAGTCCACGAACACTTTGATTAAGAAGGACATTTCAGAAAATCAAGTGAGTCACAGTGGGGGTACTGCAAATGGAAAAACAAACAAACAAAAGTCTTTGGAACAGAATTTCATAACAAATTCTGTTTCTCCTGCCTTTGACCACAAAGCATGCAGAAGCTCCTATCATGATCTCAATGCTTGGGTAGGTACACAGGAGCTAAAACCATGAAAGTAAGGCAATCTAATATTTATTGAGAATGCACAAGGCATTGTAAGAGAAACTTTTGCATATTACATTTTATATCATGCCTACAACATCCTTATGAGGTGGAACCAATGTGGACTATATTTAACAAGAATGGAAACAGTGCTTAGAGACACTAAATAATAGCCCGGAGCCCAACATTTACAAAGCAGGTAAATGGAATTTGAGCTTAGATTCTCTATTTTCTTTTCATGTTTCCTTTTTGTTAGGATGCATTAATTTATTTGAAAGAGAGAGAGAAAAAATCTTCCGTCTGCTCGTTCACTCCCCAGGTAGTCTCAATGGCCAGGGCTGGGTCAGGCCTAAGTGAGGAGCCAGGAACTGCCTATGGAGCTCCCTCCCATAGCATGGCAGGGGCCCAAATTACTTAGGCCCCATTTTCTGCTGCTTTTACCAGGCCACTAACAGGGAGCTGGATCAAAAGTGGAGCAGCTGGGATTTGAATTGGTGCCCATATAGAATGCTGGCGTTGCAGGGGGCAACTTTACCCACTGCACCACAATGTGGGCCCCAGATTCTCTATTATCAAAGCCCACATTTTTCTGATTATGTTATTTTTCTAACAAAAGTTATGAAAACACACAGAAAAAAAATCCTGAGAAATAAAGACAATTATATAGATACAGTGCTTGCATGGGAGTCAGAGTGGGTATCCACGCTCCAGTCACATCGGCCTTCTTTCTGTTTCTCATCTCTTCCAAGGTGGTTCCTGCTCCCACACAGTCACTCACCGGATGCTTATCCTACCTAGAGTGTTATTCCCACTGATCATTGCAGGTCATTGCTTTCTTGCTATGCAAGTAGTAACTGCAATGCCATGTTCAGAGAGGCCTACTCTAACGATATTTATTTTAAGATTTATTTATTTACTTGAGAGTCAGAGTTACACAGGAAGAGAAGGAGAGGCAGAGCGGGGGGTGAGGGGGGGCGGTCTTCCATACGCTGATTCACTCCCCAGTTGGCCGCAATGGTCAGAGCTGTGCTGAGCCAAAGCCAGGAGCCAGGAGCTTCCAGGTCTCCCACGTGGGTGCAGGGGCCCAAGGTCTTGGGCCATCCTCTACTGATTTCCCAGGCCATAGCAGAGAGCTGGATCGGAAGTGGAGCAGACAGGACTCGAACCAGCGCCCATATGGGATGCTGTCACTGCAGGCAGTGGCTTTACCTGCTACGCCACAGTGCCGGCCCCTACCCTAACGATCTTAAATGAGATGCCATGCTCTTACCTATCAAATCATCCCCTTCTGTATATTTAAGGTACTTATCGCTATTTGAGACTTTTCTTGCATATTTCTTAGACTTGAATACAGCTGCATGAAAGCCAAGAAACTCCCTTTCCGTTCACTGTTTGGTCCTTGCACAAGATAATGTATCTGGGATTCAGGATGGCGCAATGGACATTTGCTACATTAATAAAATAGTCAACCAATGTTTGAATAGAGGTTTGACATGAGGAAGTTATGGGTTAGTAGCAAGTAGAAATAATTTGCAGGCTTATTTGAGTACAGCATGCCTTGAATATGGATACAATTTGGGTGACTACAACAGGAAAATTGAATGACCTATTACTGTGGGCATATATAAAATTGAGAATAAAAAAAAGAAACTAAAGAGAAATATCACAGGGAAGTTTGAAAATATGAGTACTCAGTGGCTGACTTCTATGAAAAGTTGGAAGCACATGAATGGTTATGCTCCCTAGCCTAAGAGGTCATGTAGATAACAGAAACTCCAAGATGAAGAGCGTACACTTGCTAGGAGTACTGAAGAGATGCCCCTTGTAACTTCCATGGGTCATTCAATGAAAGAAAAGCTATATGGAATTTACTGGCCTAAAACATGAAGAGGATCTGTAACTTCAGGTATAGGGGTGAATGCTGTGGTGTAGTGGGTAAAGCCACCTCTTGCAGTGCCAGCATAAGAGTGCCAGTTTGAATCCCGGCTGCTCCACTTCCAATCCAGCTCTCTGCTATGGCCTGAGAAAGCAGTAGAGGATGGCAAGTCCTTGGGCCCGTGCACCCACGTGGGAGACCTGGAAAAGATCTTGTCTTCTGACTTTGGGTCAGCTCAGCTCCAGCCATTGAGGCCATCTAGGGAGTGAATCGCAGACAGAAGACTCTCTCTCTCTCTCTCTCTCTCTCTCTCTCTCTCTGCCTCTCCTTCTCTGTCTGTATAACTCTGACTTTCAAAATAAATAAATCTTAAAAGAAAAAACTTCAGTATTGATTTTGGCAAATACAATACATAGGATTATTTAAAAATATCTACCCCTCTTCCATGATTCAAAGTAGGAAACAGATGTGTCTGTCCCTTGATTTTAGTCCCAGTCATGTGACATTTTGAAGGCGATGTGAGACATAATGCAAGTAGTTTTTGTTTGTTTATTTGTTTAAAGATTTATTTATTTGAGAGAGAGAGAGAGGGATGGGGTGAGGGATGGGGAGAGAGATCTTTCATCTGCTGGTTCTCCCCTTGGCCCCCCCAGTACTTGCAAGAGTTGGGGCTGGGTCAGATTGAAGCCAGGAATTTGGAACTCTGTCCTGGTCTCCCACAAGGCTGGAAGGGACCAAGCACTTGGTCTACTTTCACCACCTTCCCAGTACATTAGTAGCAAGCTAAAGCTGGATTGGAAGTGGAGTAATGAGGGCTTGAAGCAGTACTCCAATGTGGGATGCCACAATTGCAAGCAATGGCTCAACCCACTGAGCCACAATGCTAGCCTCAAGATAAAATAGTTTTGGAATGTGGAGGGCTTTGCTTCTCATGCTTCTGCTGTGAGGATCTTAGCTGCTATTCCAAGCACAATGTGACGCACACGAGAAAACGATCACACTTACAACCTGAGGACTGGTCGAGCTAAATCCAGTCTCAGCCAATTAAATCTCAAACCAGTTTGAAGATAGGTGAGAGAAATAATGAAAAATCATTTGAAAACACTGAGTTTTAGGAGAGTTTGTTAAGTAGCATTGCAGCAATATCTGACAGACAAAGAATTATCAGGACAGAAAAGTAACTGAAATGGTTGAGAGAATTGAACTAGCTGAATAAAAAAGTAAAGAAAATGGCAAGCACGTTACTAATGATACAATTCTGAAAGATTTCTTCATTTAAAAATAGTGACTTCACTCCCATACAACTCCTTCTCTTTAACAATATTATTTTAATAAATTCACTGACTCATATTTTTATTCATTCATTTATTCAAGCATACATATTGAGTGGTAAAGGCATTTATGTGCCGGGATTATAGCAAAAAAATTGTCATGTGTATCACAATTTTATTATCCAGAGATTCTAATGAATTTTTTTGCAAACTCTTTCAAAATATACAACTGTATGCTGAGACTGCCTACCATGCTGCAGCTCTATATTTCAAAATGTCAGCATAACCTCCTGTATGTCCCCAAAGTATCTCGAACTCAAAATAACCAAATGCTAGTTTATTAACTTTCTCACCTTTCAACCAACAATCTACTCTCCTTTATGTTTTTCCCATCTGTAAATCTGTCATCAACTTGCTCAAGCCAGAAATCTAGAATGTTGACTTCACCCTTCTTCCTCTGCTCTGTTCCCAGTCAACTTTCTCCCACCATCACTTTGAAGTCCTAAATTTCTCTTCTCTGCTCAATACTCCTTTCTCAGTCACATGTCCTCATCATAATTTTCTAGCATCAGAACAGCCATTTTTGTGAGAAATCAATGATGGAAAAAATACAAGTGGAGCTTGTACCATTGCAGTACAAGTGTATCATTCGTTTAACTCTGGGTAGAAAATTTATATTCATCTGCTAGAGGCCAGCAGAAATGCCGTCTCTATGTTGAGCGTGAAGTTAGCAAGGCACAGATGGTAGAAACAATTGAA
Source organism: Oryctolagus cuniculus (assembly GCF_964237555.1). Lineage (NCBI taxonomy): Eukaryota > Metazoa > Chordata > Mammalia > Lagomorpha > Leporidae > Oryctolagus > Oryctolagus cuniculus. Next base: position 47,669,316 of record NC_091449.1, read on the forward strand.
ACCTAAGGAAATCTAGAATATTTCCGCTACTGTTTGTACCGTATGCCAGAAGGGGGACATTGGGGAACTCATACAGAACCCTTGCATGTAAATGAGTTCCTCATTTCGAAACTTTAATGAGAGATAGGAGTTTGACCTAGTAGTTAAGATGCCAGTTTGGAGACCTGTATCCCACCTCAAAGGGCCTCCGTTTGAGTGACAGCTGCTCCCAGTTCTAGCTTCTTGAAAATGGGGACCTTGGGAGGCAGCAGGTAATAGCTCAAGCAGTTGGATTCTCCACCCCCTACGGTGATGGGGTGCCTATAGAGACCTCAGTTCCTCCTTGCAGCCTCAGGCTGTTAGGGACTGTGGAGCAGCACATAGGGCTCTTCATGTTCTATGTCTATCTTGCTGTCTCCGAAATAAGTACAAAATAAATAAATTCTTAAAAAATGAATAATCCAGTCATCAGAGCATTACTGTTATTTTTCTTAATTCCCCCAAATATTTTAAAAAAGAGTTTTGTGATGGACTTAGTTCATTTTTGAAAGGAAGTACCAGACCACAGAACCTCAATTTTCCTTATTAAAATAAATGAATTTTGGCTTTGTTTGTGCTTAATCTTGGCTGAAAATTTACATTACCCAATCAGGAGTTAACAAGCCCCTCAGGGAAAATCAAATGTCACATAAAAATTCCACAGGAAATCCACCAATAAATCGGGGCTGGCTAGGCTGTATGTATGGAGATTTCTAGCCCTTCTAAAGTCTATTAGAAACCTTTAAATCTTGCTTTAGACAAAACATAAAGAAGGGTTGGGAACTCTGTCATTCCTGAGAGGCCCTTCAATTTTCACACTGTAATATTTAATCATTGAAAATGTCTATATATCCAAAATTTAGTCATTTAGGCTTGGTATGTATAACACATTAATTTTATATAAACTCTTATTCTGACGTGGAGTGGTTTACATAAGAGGGAAATAAAATCCTCCGTAGCTGAGCGGAGAACATTCCTCTTTTACTCATCCTTTATCAAAAGAGGATTATAAAGATGGTTTAAAATGGCACGTGGAAAGCAGCTCGCGATGGCATCATTCCCACCTCTCTGCTAAGATACCTAGGAAGACACCAACAGAGGTGAGAAATCACATCTCTGAAAACACACCGTGCCTGTCTATTTTATTACCAGAATCTGAAAAGAAATTTCTAACCTCAAATTTGAAGGCAAAAAGCGACACACACACACACACACACACACACACACGAAACAGAGTATGCTCATTTCTCCCAAAAAGTAAGTCGGAAGATCCCTTTATCACACTCTGCACTCTTTGATGCTCATTTCAGGAGTTCATGCTCAGCAATATGCCGCATGTTATTACCCACTCACTTCCAGCATCAAATACCGATTGATTTTCATTTCTGTTTGCATGAGTATACAAATCATCTTTCAAATGTGGTTTCTTTCTTTTCATCCCCCCTCGCGGCAGTTTTCCCTTTTACACCAAAGGCAGTCTAAAATCCCAGGGAGAGATTCAGGCCTGTGGCTCAACAGTTAAGACTCCCCCGTCTCAAATTGGAGTGTTTGGATTCAATCCCTGCCTCTGGCTCCTGATTCAGCTTCTTACTAATGCAGTTCATTTCTTCTCAGCCACGTGGGAGACTTGGATTTTGTTCCTGCCTCCAGCTTCAACCTGGCCCAGTTCCTGACCAATGTGGTATTTGATGAGTGAACCAGAAGATGGGACATCTCTCTTTATGGTGTGTGTATGTGTGTGACTCTCAAATCAATAAATATTAAAATAAAATGAAAACCCAAGAACACAACTGGGCAGGAAGTAGAAGTCAACAGTGGGCACTGACACGCCTGGAGCTAGAAACAAGCCTCTAGGAGGAGAAAAAGATGTGATAGGAGTTGAGTGTGGTGTAGTAGGCTAAGCCGCCTGCAGCCAGCATCCCATATAGGTGCTGGTTCGTGTCATGGCTGCTTCGCTTCTGATCCAGCTCTCTGTCTATAGCTTGGGAAAGCAACGAAAAGTGGCTCAAGTGCTTGGGCCCCTACACCTGCATGGGAGACTCAGAAGTTCCTGGCCTCCAATCTCCTGGCTCCAGCCTTTGCAGCCATTTGGGGAGTGAATCAGTGATGGAAGACCTTTTGCTCTGTCTCTCCCTCTCTCTGTCTGTAGCTCTACCTCTCAAATAAATAAATAAATAAATAAATAAATTTTTTATGTTTTTTAAAGGCCTCAAAACAGTTAACCCAGTTATCAATTTTCCTCCCCCCTACTAAAGAATCAGATGATAAAGATAGCAAATAACCACTTGTCTGTACCAAAGTCTATCTCTGCAACAGGGAGAGTCCTGGGGACTTTAAAAGAGAGGTTGGCAAGCACTCAAGTGAACACTAAGCCTAAAGTAAACCCACATGCTCCTTCAAGAACCAAATATTAAAGCCAACAAGACAGATGAAAAGCACTCTGAGACATCTGTACATATAAGCAGGAATGTACTAGGTGGAATATTGTCCTGGAGAGCCAATGAGAGGAAGAATAGTCTTTCCATTCAAAAAGTAATTTAGGCCAGCGCTGTGGCTCAATAGGCTAATCCTCTGCCTGCAGCGCCGGCACCCCGGGTTCTAGTCCCGGTTGGGGCGCCGGATTCTGTCCTGGTTGCTCCTCTTCCAGGCCAGCTCTCTGCTATGGCCCGGGAGTGCAGTGGAGGATGGCCCAAGTACTTGGGCCCTGCACCCGCATGGCAGACCAGGAGAAGCACCTGGCTCCTGGCTTCGGATCAGCGCGGTGCGCCGGCCGTAGCGCACTGGCCACAGCGGCCACTGGGGGGGTGAACCAACAGAAAAGGAAGACCTTTCTCTCTCTCTCTCTCTCTCTCTCTCACTGTCCACTCTGCCTGTCAAAAAAAAAAAAAAGTAATTTACTGGTTAAATACACCATATAAAAAAAAGCAATGCAAAAATGTGGACAATGAAATTAAAAGACAATTTGTTTAAGCTCAAAAGAATTTTGGAATCTGTGCATATGAGGGGGTCTTCAAATAGTTTGTAGGAAAATTCGTATAATAAAAATTTACATATGAATTTAAAAAATTTTGCACTAAAAGAATTTCATCTTCTTAAAAATTTATATACTCAGTTTTACTTTAAAGTCAAAGGTGTATGGAGGAGAGAGAGAGAAAAAGGTGAGAGAGACAGATAAGTGCAGAGAGATTTCCATCTACTGTTCACTCACTGTTCAGGCTGAAGCCAAGAGCTCAGAACTCAATCTGGGTCTGCTATGTGGTATCAGGGACCCAAGTACTTGAGCTATCACCTGCTGCATCCCAGAAGCAGTGCTAGGAAGCTGGAATTAGAGACATAGCCAGGACTCAAAACTCAAGCACTCTGATACGGGATGCAGGCATCCCACATGACATCAAACCTCTACTATAAATATATCTTTTAATTTCATTTTTTTCCACAAATTTGTATACTTTTCCTTATTTAATACATATTATTTATCCCTACACTAGCAATGGTTTCATGAACAGGAATAGTTTGTGCCTCACACATGCGATTTTAAAATATGATACATCTCACCCCTTCAACAAACTTTACAGATGACTTAGAGTGTATTAAATTATTTGGTGTTTTGTGGTAAGAAACAGAAAAGTGAACTGTGTTAAGATTTAATACTAAGAGAAGTTCTCTGCACTGAGAATTAGAAGGTCGGGACAAATGTGACCTCTCTTTCCTTCCTGAAATTCTTAAGTTACTGCTTAGTTATGTTATTCTGTGCTTTTACTTTCTTCCCATGGAAAATGATACTTTAGTTTTCATTTTCTCAGTTCTCAAATTGGAAAGTAAGCTGCACAGACTTGACCTGGCTCTTAAATAAGTAGGTATCTTATTTGGGGCTGATCCATTACCTTCTCTCAGTTTTCACTTCTGCAATGTTAAAAAGCAATGATGGGAATTAATCAGAGGTTTAACACTGGTCTATGGAGGTCAAGGGCAAATAGGGTAGGATTTGGGAAAGAAGTAAACAGGCAGATCTCTCGCCCCATCTTTGCATCAGAGAGGCCAGTCTAGCAGTTGTGTTTTACATAGTGGTCTCCTAAAGGATAATGGGGCCTTCGTTTTTATTTTTTCATTTCTTTTCTTTTTCTTTCCACAGATGGAAGGAAGGAAGGAAGGAAGGAAGGAAGGAAGGAAGGAAGGAAGGAAGGAAGGAAGGAAAAGAGAAAGAAGGAAGAAAAAAGAAAAGAAAGAGCAGCGTCGATTTATCATGGCAATGAATACTGTCAATTATAAAATATATTTCTTAAAAATTTATTTATTTGAAAGGAAGTGTTACAGCGAGAGAAAGGCAGAGGCATAGAGAGAGATGTTTTCCATCCACTGATTCGCCCCCAGATAACTGCAAAGGCCAGGGCTTGACCAGACAGAAGCCAGGAGCCAGGAGCTTCATCTGGGTCTCCCATGTGGGTTCAGGGGCCTAGGGACCTGGACCATCCTCCACTGCTTTCCCAGGCACATTAGCAGGGAACTGATTCAGAGATGGAGCAGCCAGGACTTGAACCGGTGCCCATTTGGGATGCCAGCTGTGCAGACAACAGCTTAACCTGCTGTGCCACAGAGCAGGCACCATCAACTACAAAATATTTTGATTCAGCTCCAACAATATAGTTTGTTCTTTACAATGCACTCTTCATTTTCACAATAAAAGATGGAATAGTTTACTTCTGCAGCATATCTCACCCCATAGTGTCAAAGCTGTAATGCAGACTAAATTACTGATATCATAGGCTTGGTACTGGTCAAATAAATTCTTGTTCCATTTTCCTAATTTCAAAATTTCAAAAGTACAAAAACTGTTTGCTGACAATGAAACATACTAATAATGAGATTTTTGTTTGTTTCTGACACTATTTATGCAGGAAAGTTTACCTGTAGAATTGACAGAATAAAATGTGGAAAATCACTTCTGTTTCTCTCACAAACATACTGAAATAAGATGATTAATGAGAAAAATCAACTACTGAACTATTGTGTCATAGAGCATTTTATTTAAGCCAGCCAAATGCAAGAACTTCAGACTTTTCTATTTTTACCATAAACCTTAATTTAATGTCTGGATGCAGCTGATTAGGAAATTTGGAGTGTAGTTCAAAAGAAATACAGCAGCAGTGAGGGTCTATTCAAAGACTTCCTTCAGATGTATCAGCTAAAGCTCCAAGTAGACCACTCATAAATTTTTGGAGGGAAATTGATTTTGTTTTCTCTTCACTATAGCAGTAAATAATTTTATGGCTTGGAAACAATTCTTATGCAAACTCTTCAGTATATATTTAAAAAGAATTGGCCTCTTGCAGAGCTGTGACACCACACACGTAAATGTACTACTATATCTTCAATTAAAATAAAAGCTTCTTCTAAACCTCTCTGGGTACTAAATACATTATAACGGAATTTCATTCTGGAAGATGTAATGCGACTAAATAAATAGCACTCTGTCTCCTTTGTCTCTAAGACTTTCAAAACAAATGAAAACTTAAAATATTTAAAAAATAAAAGACAGCATAGGCTCTTGGTGCAACCGTTAAGCCACTGCTTGGGATGATCCCATGTGTATGCCAGTACCTGGGTTGAAGTTCAGGCAGGCTCCTGCTTTTCTGATCCAGCTTCCTGCTGATCTGCATGCCCAGAGGCAACCAGTGATGCCTCAAGTCCTTGGATCTCTGCCACCCACACGAGAGACCCAGACAGAGTTCTTGCCTCCTAGCTTTGGTCTGACACAGCCCTGGCTGTTGAAGGCACTTATGGGGTGAGCCAGCAGATGGAAGATCTATCTGTTATCTGTCTCTGTTTCTCTACCTTTCTAATACAATGCAAGAATTTTTAAATTTAAATAAAAGGTAAAACAAAAGAATACACAACCCCGTGTGATTAAATTGCATCTACCCATCCATCAGTCCAACATGTCTACTCTGTGAATGACCCTGTGAAGACTGCTGAAGACACAAACTCAAAGATTTTGTGAAGATAAGAAGAAAGCAGGCACGATTTACTAATATGGCCAGGCTAGCAGGAAATGAGACACTTTTCCTTTTTTCTGTCTCAATGGGTAAAAAAATTGTGCACCAGGGGCACGGATTGGGTGGATGTTCCATGGGGGGAATGAATGGGTTTCCCAAGAGCTAATAGCCAGAGCTTTGGGATAGGTGTTGGTCAGAAAAGGAAGTTAGAAAAGAATTTTGAAGAATCTTCTGTACATGCCATAATGAGATTTTATGTTATGTTCATTAATCTTTCAAAATAGTGATAGGATGACAAATATATCATGAAAAAGAATCAAAACTATTTTATATGCTAAAAATTTCAAGCACCAACATAAAATCACACATTAAAATGCATATACCAAAGTAAATTCTAACTAGATTAATTTAGTGAATATAAAATTTGGAAAGATAATTTTAAACTAAGAAGCAAAGATAAGTAAGCCTGTAATAAATCATGGACAGGTAAGATTTTTTTAACAACTAAGCAAGGAGTGATATAGGAAAGGACTGAAAGATTTGACAACAGGAAACTTTCATATAGTAAAGATGAAAATTAACTCAGAGACAAGTTGAGCTGGAAATATAGATCACTGATTATTAATACCTTTTCAACACTGTTCACATATTCAATCACATTGTGTCTTTCTTCAAATATGTATTAAATGTTGAAAAAGGAAACCATTAATGTCATTATATTAATATAAAATGATAGCCGTTAGATCAAACAGTAGTTTTTAGTGAATGATGCAAATGTTTCCATGAAAAAAGTATACAAATACATTTCTCTAAGCCCCTTCTCTAATGATATTTGACAGGGCTTTCTCTTCTCTATTAATCCAAGCATCCTTCAAAATGTTCATGGAAATGAAAAGATGATCTTATTTTGGTGGAAAAAAAATTGAAAATCCTGACATACCCTTTAAAAATTTCATGAAAGTGCATCTTGTGGAAAAAAAAAATGCAAGGATTTTAAAAAATTGCATAAAAATTAACTCATCTCTTCTTTTCATCTTCCAGGAGCATTTTGAAGTCCCTTCCTTTCAGACAGAAAAGTTAACATGTCTACCAAGGCTTATTACAATCTCAGGATCCTAATTAATTTTTTTCTATTTTTCTCATTTCTTAGTTATTTTTTAAAAAAGCTTATCTTGGGTATTTATCTAAAAAATTTAAGAGGATGTTAGAATTAGTAGTGCAGAATTAATTATTGTTTATTGAACAACACCTTCGTACTGAGCACTGTATTGGCAGTTATTTCATGTTTTATTCTTCCATATCTACAAAAGCCTACACTGTAGGTGTTTTTATTGAAATGAAGAAGAAGGAGCTGAAAGTTAGAGACAGAATTGAATCAGATGCCTAAAGTAATGTAGCTAAGAAGAATTTCTTTCTGGATTCATATCCAAATCCTAAACTCCAACATTCAGTTACATTCACATGATTGTTTCTGGAGGATTTGATTTATGACAAATATCTTAGGATATAACAGATGGGATAAAACCGAAGATTCTTTTTTTTTTTTTTTTTTTTTTGACAGGCAGAGTGGACAGTGAGAGAGAGACAGAGAGAAAGGGCTTCCTTCCATTGGTTCACCCCACAATGGACGCTGCGGCCAGCGTGCTACGGCCAGCGCACCGTGCTGATCAGAAGCCAGGAGCCAGGTGCTTCTCCTGGTCTCCCATGTTGATGCAGGGCCCAAGCACTTGGGCCATCCTCCACTGCACTCCCAGGCCACAGCAGAAAGCTGGACTGGAAGAGGAGCAACCAGGATAGAATCCGGCGCCCAGACCGGGACTAGAATCCGGGGTGCTGGTGCCGCAGGCAGAGGATTAGCTTATTGAGCCGTGGCACCGGCCCTGAAGACTCTTTTTCAAAAAGAATAAGAGCTTGGATGAACTGCTTCATTATTAGGCAATGTCTTCACCTTTTGTTTCAAACAAATATTTCCACCTCTATGAAACTCCGTTCCTCTGTGTCATATACCAAATTAGTGATACCAGCATTGAGTCTCAACCTTCGTTGCACACGGCAATAACTTGGACAGTAAGGTGTTTGCTCTGGTGGTAAAAATGCCTGCATCTCATTTGGGTTGTGCCTGCATTTGAGTCCTAGCTCCAGCTCTCACTCCAGCTTCCTGCCAGTGCAGACTCTGGGAGACATAGGGGCTGCTTAAGTAACTGGGTCCCAGGAACCCCCTTTGGAGACTTGGTTTGAGTTGTGGGCATTTGTCTCTTTGTCTGTCTAATAAAGAAACTAAAATTTACATTAAAAATCCTGAAGTGCAGGACTGTCTGAGGTCCAGATGTACATGCGTTGTGGGTAGGTCTCAGGCATAGCAATTTTCTTGTGGTTGTAAAGGGCAAAGCTGAGAGCCACATCCAGAAATTGAGGTTTGTGAGTTATCGTCCAAGCTTAACAAGATCCACTTCTAATTAGTCTTCTACACAGTCTAGAGAAAATAAGTTTCTTTCTTTATTTGGTGAAATTATATAAAGTTACTGTAGTCAGCTAATGAAGGCTGTCTATTGAAATGTATGCCTTAGATTGATAATCGTAAGAAAACAAACAAACTATTAATAAATGCAGTTTGTTTTGTAGGCAAACATAGATCATGGGAATGATAGAAAAATAATAAAAACAGTACTTTGATCATGAAAAACTTTGAAGCCACTACACACCCAATTATAATTTATAACCCAATTACTTGATTCAAGTAGGTCAGAGATTTTTCTTAGTTATAAAATTTGCAGAAAATATTAAACATAGGTAAAAACAAATTCATGAAGAGACCTTGCCAGTTTGTAATTATAGAGTTGATTAAGTGAAGAATTCTGAGACACTTCAGAGCGAGTTTCCCAATACCCTTCTGAATTGCCCTTTGCTCCCACACCTAGACATTAGTAGACATTAATTTTTAAAAATTCTATCTCCCAATACATTTCAAACTCTGAATTAAGGAAAGATACATGCTCTGACTCTAGGAATTATCAGAGACCAAGATAAAAAATTATGTTATACTACTTGGAAAGAACACAAGCTTTCACAAGTATATTATGCCATGGGATATTTTCCTACCATACTGGAGAGCTTCTGGAAAGTAATAGTCATATCCAGAAACCCCACAAATGCCCTTAGCACCTCCTACAAACCTGGGTTTTTTATGTCTCAAGACCTGTAACTAGCTTCAATGTAATTTAAATTCTAGCTTCACAATGAAGATAACTTTTCAATAACTGAAAATGAACAGATTTGGCCGGCACTGCGGTTCACTTGGCTAAACCTCCGCCTGCGGCGCTGGCACCTCGGGTTCTAGTCCCGGTTGGGGCGCCGGATTCTGTCCCGGTTGCTCCTCTTCCAGTCCAGCTCTCTGCTGTGGCCCGGGAGTGCTGTGGAGGATGGCCCAGGTCCTTGGGTCCTGCAACCGCATGGGAGACCAGGAAGAAGCACCTGGCTCCTGGCTTCGGAATGGCGCAGTGCACACCAGCCATAGGGGCCATTTGAGGGGTGAACCAATGGAAGGAAGACCTTTCTCTCTGTCTCTCTCTCTCTCTCACTGTCTAATTCTGCCTGTCCAAAAAAAAAAAAAAAAAAAAAAAAAAGAACAGGTTCTGTTATACTAGATGAAGTTAAAGCTATTTGAAATCTTGCAGCTGCTTGACTCAGAACATTAAGGCTCTTGGTCTTAAACCAAAGAGTAGGGTGAATACCTCTTCACAATGAATAGAAGTGTGATTTAAGAGGGAGAAAAGAATGCCCTTGTCTGCTGGTCAGAACACGGGAGGCAAAGATAGTAACCATGTGAGAAGACAGTCATCCACTTCCTAATTCATAGTTTTGTAAGCTTTTTACTTTGTTAAAGATTCACTTATTTGAAAAGCAGAGTTACAGAGAGAGGGGAAAAAACAGAAATAGAAAGAGATCTTCCATCCACTGGGTGAGTTAGAAGCCGGAAGCCAGGAGCTTCATTTGGGCCTCCTACATGGAAGCAGGAGCCCAAGCACTTGGATCATTTTCTGCTGCTTTTGTAGGTACATTAGCAGGAAAATGGATCAGAAACAGAGCAGCTGGGATTTGAACAGGAGCTGGCTACAGAACAATACTGGTCCTAAAGCTTTTATTTGTTTTTAAAGTCTACTTAATTATTTATTAGAGAGAGAGAAAAAAAAGAGAGAGAGAGAGCTCCCATCCTCTAGCTCACTCCCAAAATGCCCCTATAGACAGGACATGGAACATAATGCAAGTTTCCCTGGAGAGTGACAGGAACGCAACTACTGACCCATCATATCTGCCTCCCAACATCGTCCTTAGCAGGAAGTTGGAGTCAAGAGCCAGAGCTAAGAAGTGAATTAATTAACTAATCGCTATTCTAAACACTTTTACCAAAAGTATTTACTCTCTTCACATTATTTTTAAAGCATACTTCAAGATCACTGTAGTCTGAGCTGAGCATTATCACATCTTCCTGCTCATGCTCTTTGGTAAAAAGCAGAGGCAGGAATATAGATGAAAAGAACAGATTTCAAAACTTATAGATAAAAGATACAGCACACACAAGATCTAATTACCCTGCTATAAACCATTCAATAAATCCCTCCACTAAGTCTGACTCTAGAGAGATTGAAGAAGGCATGTGCTTGAATAGTTTTTAATAAAAATCAGATCAGATAGTTTATTCACAAACATTTACACTGTACCCTTGGTACAGTGTACACTTACATCTTCTTTTTAAAAATATTGTTTCTTTATTTATTTAAAAAGCAGAGTAACCAAGAGCAAGGGTGAAACAGAGCGAGAGCTTCCATCTCCCAGCTCACTCCCCAGATGGCTGCAACAGTTCAGGATGGGATAAAAACAGGAGATAGGAACTCCATCCAAGTCTCCTACATAAGCAGCGGGGACCCAAACACTTAGACCGTCTTCTGCTGCCTTCTCAGGCACATTAGCCAGAAACTGGATTAGTCGGATTGGAAGTGGAGGAGCTGGGATTTGAACTGGCACTCTGAGATGTCAACATCACAAGCAGTGGCTCAAGCTACTGCATCACAACATTGTTCCCCCTTACATCTTCTTTTGACCATGGTTTGGGAAGCACACTCAGATCATGAAGTCAAAAGAAAACTAATAAAACAGGGCCTTGATCATGAAAAACTTGGAAATTACCTCACAGGATTATAATTTATACCATAATTGAAACTTTGAACCACTCTGTGTGAAAATATACCATTATTATTTTTCTTGGCTTAAATCACTTGCACAGTATTAAGGCTGCAAAATAGTAGTTAGTTGTCTTGATTCCAAATACTGGGCATTTCCACCGAGGTCCTATTAGGCTTTGTGGGCTCTCTCATTGTTTTCCTCACTTCTCTAAGATCTCCAGAGGCATGTTATATACCATTTATCTGTCCCTCTTTCAAGTGGCTTCAGCCTTTCTCAAATGTGTTCCATAGTGTAATGCTCCTGTAGTGTTCCATGAAAAAGACCACGATGAACTCCATTCAGGAATGCTCTATAATGTGTTCATTATTTTGATACCAATAAAGCACCTTATCCTAGTAAAATTCTCAGAAGTACTGCAATAATGCTGCAAGCAATGCTGTTGAATAAGAAATCCTGCATTTTCCAAACTTAGATGACCAAGGAGCTTTTTTTTTTATATATATTTTCCCCCATGACCTTTGTTCCAACTTCACAGAAACAAGGTTCTACTTTGCTGTTGTTAATAAGTACCTAATCTGGGGCTGGCACTGTGGCGCAGCAGGTTAAAGCCCTGGCCTGAAGCACCGGCATCCCATATGGGTGCCAATTCTACTCCCGGCTGCTCTACTTCCGATCCAGCTCTCTGCTATGGCTTGAGATAGCAGTAGAAGATGGCCCAAGTCATTAGGCCCTGCACCCATGTGGGAGACCCGGAAGAAGCTCCTAGCTCCTGGCTTCAAATCAGTGCAGCTCCGGCTGTTGCAGCCATCTGGGGAGTGAACCCACGGATGGAAGACCTCTCTGTCTCTACCTCTCTTTGTAACTCTGCCTTTCAAATAAATAAAATATAAATCTCTAAAAAAAAGTAACTAATCATCTTTCAACCTAAATACACTTCCTGAATGACAGAGCATTATTTTTATTTTGTGTTTTCTAAGCATTGGCGTTCATCAGAATGAAGTCAATTGTCTCCATAGGTGGCTGTGGCTAGTCCTGAGGTGCTTGTACTTCTTCACTATCAAGCAACTGAGTCTCTTCAGTCCGGACACTAACTGTGGCAGAAACAGCACCTTTTCGTTTCAAGCCAGTATATTGAGGTTACTTCTTGTGTCATGATAAGCAAGGAAAATATATGTTTATCTCAAAAAAAACAGGGGAAGATTCATAGAAGGCCCTACATTATAAAGATTATATTACCTTTCAGTTTATATTACACTAGACCTTGAAACTGTGGATGTCCTCCAAGGCTAAACATTGCACAACCATGAGCGAGGAAGATTCCCCTCTCTACTGAGCTAGCACTCACAACATCTGGTACACTCCCTCCTGTCCTAGTCACAGCACCTCATCAGGACAGACGTTTCCAGCTACTACAGGCTCTGTTTTTATTCTTCGTTTCCCTTGCCCTTCCTAGTCAATCCCGTATCCCTCCCAATAGACATTTGTATAGTTTTCCTGTGAGTTATTAGACAATAAAGAGCCCAAAATGAAAACTAACTTGTTGCAGACTTATACATATAAAAATTCATTATTTTTGTTAGTGTCATTCTTGATTTTGCTGTTACTTAAGTTTAAATTGTCAGACTATTTTAGGCAAGATGGATGTCCAGTATGGCTGTGGTTTTGATGAATTATTTATTTTAATAACTACCTTAGGTGGAGAATGGTCCAATTTTGAATGTATAAAATAGTTTCCAGAAAAATCTATGTATGAACATGTTTTAAAATTTTATTTTTACCCTTAGGTCATAACAGGAAGATCCCAGAGCCAGCAGTTGAAGAAACAAACAAACAAACAAAAAATCCCAGTCCTTTAGGTTAGATTTGTGCTATCCTTTCATCATAACTGAAATGGCACAATCAACAAATCCTCCGTCTAAGCTAGTGTTTCCAGGCCTCTTTATCTTCTCCTCTTTTGCCCTTTCATATATATCCAGGGATGGTAAAGATAAATTTTGTTGGAAAACAGAATTATGGACATTAAGATCTAGAAGGAAGCATAAAAGCTGACTGAATCCTATCAAATCTCGGATAGAAATGGATAGTGTGCACCATACTCCCCTCGAGAAAATGTTCAGTCTAACGCAGCATCAACTAAACCTAAGTCGTCCTGTCCCTCTCTTGCATCCCTAACAAGACTCAGATGCCTATGTAAATAATGCCAATTAGAAATGCATTCATCACATAAAAACTCACCAAATGAATGCCTCCAGGAAATAACACTCCAATAAATCTTGCAAAATGCCTGCTATTCACCATTTTCCAAGTTATGAGCATATGGAAATGAACATAATGTTTGCAATTAAAAGACTTACTTGACTTCAGGTACAGTAAAAACATGCCTGAACCTTTCAAATATACTTCAACACTATGAATGAGATTCTATAAAACTTGGAACACATTTTATTATATACAGATTTATCATTTATTTCTTGAAAATTGCATTACTTCAGGGACTTGCTTCCTCTGTCAAGGTGCTTTGTTTGCATATATTACACAGATGAAATCTGAAATTCTTCCACGTTTTTCAATAAGAAACAGGTAATAATATTTTGTTGATGATCATTAAAACGATTTTACAGTAGCTATTATGAACTGTTAAACTCAGAATATTAATGCCTTCCACTCATGATTATTTTAATGAGGTAATCCATAAATTCTCCATCAAGCTATAATTCCCATTATGGTGCCTATTTATAAGGGTGTGTTTCTACAAAATATTTTTGGAAATTGAGTCATTTTCGTCTCCCTTTCTTCCAAATGGAAATTTTTGTCTTTTAGAAAGTCAGCAACACAAAGACGTAATATTTACTCTCATTGTGCTCACTTGAGTTTCACCTACAGCAGAGAGTAGCAACAACGCTGTTTAAAGGGCCAGGTAGTAAATATTTTAGGCTGTTTTGGCTAAATAGTCTCTCCTGAAGCTACTAAACTCTGCTGTGTAGAACTAAAGCCGCCTAGACAATACCTACATGAAGAGGTGGAGCTGTGTCCTCCAAAAGAAGGAGCAGGCTGAGTTTGACCGAAGAGTTACAGTGCCCTGAATTGTTGTCCACCAACATATTTGCATGCTTTTTCAAGTTCTCTTTTGACCCTACAGAGCCAGGGATCTCACTTCAAGGATGTTAAAAGTGTATGGGAAAAGATAAAATAAAACACAAATTTAGGTATGGACATTTGGTTGAGCCATGAAGATACCCCTTGGGACACCCGCGTCCCATTTTAAAGTGCCTGGGTTCAAGTCCTGGTTCCACTTAGGATTTCAGCTTCCTGCTAACACACACCCTGGGAGGCAGCAGATGATGGCTAAAGTAGTTGGTTTCTTGCCACCCACATGGGAGACACAGGATTAGGCTCTGGGCACATGATTGTGGCCTGGCACAGTGATGGCTAGTGCAAGCATTTGGAAAGTGAACCAGTAGATGCAAGATCTCTCTCTTTCTCCCTTTCTCTCTCTCTCTCTCCTTGTGTGGTGTGTGCTTTTTAAATAAAGAAAAAGAAATAAATTTTTTTAAATCAATAAACTTAATTGGGTGCAAAATAAATTTGAAATCCATGCATAGATTTTAATAGTTCACATTTCCCATGAACTTCGTGAAGACCTTTCATGTATCCAATAGTCTTTTTTCTAAATTTGAGTACACATCTGATCACCACAAAGTAATTATAGTTCATAAGACTAAATGTATATTCAATCTTCAGAATTACTGAATAAAATGAGAATATCCACTTTCATAGGATTCATTTTCAAATATCTTAATCCTGTTCTGTTCTTTTGTTCATTTCATTTCTAGGCCATAGATTCTCAATTATATACATATAAACATATATTTTTAGTTCCTTTCCCTGTCTTACCAATTTTCTCTGACACAGTTAATTTGTAGGTATTTACTTAATGTAGTAACCAGAATAAAAACCACTATTCCAGGTGTAGGATGTGATAGAGAGGAGAAACTTCAGGTCCCTTAACTTCTGACATTGTCTCTTAACACCATTGTCTAGCCAAATGTGAGCCAATAGTCAATTGTGCTTTTAGAGAATAATTAAAACTGAGAGGTTTGGCAGAAGGGATGACAAATGCCATGTAAAATGAAAGTAGGAATGAATACTTTTTTTCACAGTGTAGTCTTAGGAAAGGGGATTAAATTAAACTCAGTGTATGGAGACCAAAGAAATAGCCCCCATGGTTTCATGGGGGAAAGTAACTGAAATTAAGAGGAGACAGTGTACCCTGTGTACGTAATGATCTGATGTTTTCATAAGCAGATAAAAGACTATATCCTGTGCATTGGTGTTGTACTCTTGGTCTTATCCAGGAGAAAGATAGAGAAATAGCACACATGCATATGGCATCTCTCCTGTAGCTACTCTTGACTGAGGAATTTATTGATTGTTTTTGTGAAGTACAGTATCAGGGTTACAGTCATCTGTCCCCAGGGCTATGAATGAACTGCAAGGTTGTTACTAAAAAATACCTGGGATCTTTTTTCCCCCTGTAAATGCATGACTTTCTCATCCCAACTCGGGCTCCCCAGCTCTGAGGGATTCGCTCTTCAATATTAATGTCCAGTCCATAGCTGCTGCCTGGATTCCTTGCTAATAAAGCAAGTGAATTTGGGATGCTGGGATTTACCCTGCAAGACTCATGGGAATGAGATTCCAGGGTTAACTGAGGTCTTTACAGAGCAAGAAGAGGGCAATGCACAGAGCAGAGGCTAACTGTAGAGTCTCCCACCTTCTTCAGATTGGCTCTGCAAGGTCACAGGGTGATACAAGAGGATTGTATGACAGAACCTGAGAATAGTCTTTCTCCACTTTCTGACAGCTTCTACACGCTTCAGACCACTGTGTCTACTTATTGCACATTAGTGGGCTGAACTGGACTGCAGCCTTCCCCAGGCTCCTGCCATTTGTTCCCAAGTTATGTCATCATATGATTAAAAATCATTTGAGAGGTTAGTGGTAAACTTGCAGTTACAGCCTAAGATACAATGAAAGTTTTATCATTATATTTTAACTGAAGAATATATTGAACATTTTCAAATTCATGGTTTCTTATTCTTTTTAAATTCACTTTGTTTTGCTAACTACATCACTTCTCTGTTGGAAATTTTGTAGATGGCTTTGGGAAAATATGAGGAACCTTTGTTGAAATAGATATGTATGTGTTCTCACTCATATTTAAATGGTTCCAGATCTCTGATTAAAGGTGCAAAATGATAATTCTGCTTGGCACCCTGAGCTGCAGCTCAGTTACAATGGTAGGGAAAGATGGCATTTGAGAACACCAAAATTCTCGAACTTGAAGATCAGTCCTTTCAATTACAACCACTCTTCCTGAATCCCTTTTATCACAGAACACATCTGAGCTTCTATTATGTGCCAGGATCTGTTTCTAGGAGCAAGTACTTGGAAGATGGCAGTGGAAAATCTTGGGTTTATTGTGTGTCTTTTTTTCTGTGACATCAGTATCGGGAAAGGGTTCAGAACTCTATTTTTTTTCTCCAAACTAAGATCTCCGGGGTGAAAGTATTCATGGAAAGGAGATTGAAATGGAGATGTATAGAACTTCAGACGAGTGTGAACAAGATGGCCCAGTGCTCTTCTTGCATACAGAAACAAAACAGCTGTCTGTGCATAAACAATACCCCCACCAGCCTCAAGAAGCCAGGTAAGGGATTACAGGACCTGGATTAACACAGAAATAAGAAAAGAAAAATTGACGATGTCAGAAAGGGCAGTTTCACAGCACCCAGGTGCCCTCTCCAAACATCAGCACTGTATAAACAGAGAGGCCCTCTGCTTGGAGAGAGAAGATTGAAGTGAGTTGTGAACTCTGCCTGGACCCCAAACACCAGAATCATCCTAGAAAAACCAAATATTCAACAGTTCCCATTATGTGAGCCCTCAGGCTGGAAGCTACAGCCAGGTAGAAATACCCCACCAGCAGGCTTGGGGTCTAGACCTACCCTCCAGACCAGTGGTCTTGGGCCCCAGATCATCTCCATGGACGTATCAGCCCCAGCAGGCCTGGACTTTTGGCTACCCCAGTGCCATGCCCAACCTCACAGCCTCAGGCTCTATGCCCCAGTTCAAGGTCAGACAATCTCAGAACCAGGTCAGCCAAGCCATTCTCAGACTTCATGCCTAATCCACATGAGGTCAGCACCCCTGGCCTCAGGTACCAGAATGGTTCCAGTGGACACAGGCTCCAAACCTGCACAGTACTAGATAGTTTCTACAATTTAACCTTCCTGGTCATTCCTATAACCACATGTTCCAGAAGACACAGGTCCAAGTCCATCCTAATAGACCACAGAGCAAGGCTACCTCCCTTGGACTCAGGTTCCATGACAGCTCCTCTGGCCCTAAGATATGCAGTTTGGTCCCAATGGACCTAGACATTAGGCTGGTCCCTATATCTCTAGTATCAGACTAACGCACGTGACTCAAGACTGCATACTAGCCAATATGAACCCAGGTTCCCTGTCAGTCCCAGCACCAGGGCAGTACCAGTGACCCTAAATTTCAGTAGCTTTAGGGTCCAGACCTACTCCAATAAACCCCAGTGCAAGGTTAGCCTCCATGGACTGAGGTTCCAAGACAACCCCTTCAGATTCAGACTCCCAGCCAGTATCTGCAGATCCACGATCTAGTTAATTCATCTCATATTGAGGTTCTAGGTCTGTCCCAGGGAGCAAACCTGGCCCAAAACATGGCTTATTCCTACAGACTTTAAGTCTGACCTACTGTCAGGCCAGCTCCTGTGGCTCCTGTCTTCAGTGTGGCCACATAGACACAGGCTTCAGACCTATCCTCACATACCCATGATCCAGACCCTCTCACAAACTCAATTAGCAGTTCCACCAAAGTGAATCTAAGTTCTCAACATGCTGATTTTGCCAAAATAACTCTAGTGTGCAAAGGCTGGCCCGAGTGCCTGCTTCTTCAAATGTGCAGACATAAAATCACAATCATATTGATCAAAAACATGCCACCACAAAAATAACAAAAAGTACCAAAATTAAAGAAACAAAGATTTATTAGCTGCCTGATGAGAATTCAAAATACTCATAATTATTTGAAGTAAGCTCAGTAAACTTCAATAAAATACAGAGAGAGCATTCCAGTAAAGTCAATAATAAAACAATAAGTTATCAAGTCAAGAAATTTAAGTAAGATTAAACCTATATATAATTTTTTAAAAAGATTTATTTATTTGTTTGAAAGTGAGAGTTAGGGGGTGGGGGAGAGTTCTTCCATCTGCTGGTTCACTCTCCAGATAGCCACAATGGCCAGGTCTGGGCCAGACCAAAGCCAGGAGCTTCATCTGAGCCTTCCATATGGGTGCAGCGGTCCAAGCACTTGGGCCATCTTCCACTGCTTTCCCAGGCACATTAGCAGAGAGCTGGATCAAAAGTGGAGCAGCTGGAACTTGAACCAGCGACCACATGGGATGACAGAATTGCAGATGGCAGCTTAACCTGCTGTACCACAGCATCTGCCCATATATAATATTTTTATCTACAATATAAATTCAAAATGATGGCGTTGAAAAATACAATGAATAAAATTAAAAAATGGAATAAAGAGCATTAATGTCTTTATTGATGAAAGAGAAGAAAATCCATGAATACAAAGAAAATTATATGAAAATACCCAGTTAGCAGGGTGGTGAAAGCAATGGGAAAAACATAAATAAAAAGAAGTGAAGAATGTTTATAGGATGTACAGGATGACATGAAAAGAGCAAGTGTTCAAGAAAAAAAAAGACACCCAAGGGCCAGGAAACTTAAATGATAGCAAATCTAGGGGAATATCTCCATTAAGATTTAATCAAAACAAGTCTGCAGTAAGACATATCATATCCAAACTCCCAAAAATGATAAACAAAGAGAATATTCCAAAATTGTAGAAAAAACATATCACATATAAAGTGCCAATATGACTAGGCCAAGAGAGAGTAGCATACTATTTATAAAGCATAGAAAGGAAAACAAACACAGAAAAACCCTGTGAATCAGGGCCAGCACTGTGGCAGCAGGTAAAGCCAGCACCTGTGATGCCAGCGTCGTATATGGGTGATGCTGCTCCCCTTCCAATCCAGCTCCCTGTTAACGCTCTGGGAAAAGCAGCAGCAGATGGCCCAAGTGCTTAGGCCCCTGCTACCCATGTGGGAGACCTGAAAGAAGTGCCTGGCTCCCAGCTTTGGCCTGGCCCAGTCCCAGCTGTTGTGACTATCTGGGAAGTGAACTAGCAGATGGAAGATCTCTCTCTCTGTTTCTCCCACTCTCTCTGTAACTCTGACTTTCAAATAGATAAATAAATATTAAAAAAAAAACCTGCGAATAAAGAATTCTTTATCCAGCAAAGCTGTGCTTCAGAAATGAAGGAAAACTAAATACTCCACTAGAAACACAAAAGCTGAAGGAGTTCACCACCACCAGGCCAGTATTAAAGGAAATTCTAGAGTTCTTCAAGGTGAAAGAAAAGGATTCTATTTAATAACATGTAAACATACAAAAGTATAAAACTCACCGATACAAGAAGTATATGGTCAGACTCAGGGAGTCTAATAATCTCTTATAGCTATAGTATAAATGTTAAAAGACAAAACTACTAGGAATCATAATACATGCATTGTGAAATCTAAAATATAAAGTAAATATTCAAAAACATAAGAGGCAAGAAGGATGAAGGAAAATATTCTTGAGTTATGTATGCAATGAAAGTTAAGTTGTGTTCAGCTCTCAAAATTTTTTATGGGGCCGGCACTATGGCTTAGCGGCTAAAGCCGTCACCTGCCATGCTGGCATCCCATATGGTTGCTGGTTCGAGTGCTTGCGGCTTTACTTCTGTTCCAGCTCTCTGCTATGACCAAGGAAAGCAGTGGAAGATGGCCCAAGTCCTTGGGCCCCTATACCTGCATGGGAGACCTGGAAGAAGCTCCAGGCTCCTGGCTTCATATTGGCCGAACTCCAGCTGTTGTGGCCATATGGGGAATGAATCAGTGGATAGAAGGCCTCTCTCTCTCTCTCTCTCTCTCTCTCTCTCTCCTTCTGCCTCTGTAACTCCAACTTTCAATAAATAAATAAATCTTTTAAAAACTTTATATATATAATATATATTATAAATATAATATAAAAAAACAAAAATAAAATATAAAAATAATATAAATATATTATATATATATGATGTGTATATAGCCCTCATAGTAACTACAAAGCACAAACCTATGGTAGACATACTAAAAAATTAACAGGAATCAAAACACAATAAGAAGGACTGGGCTCAGTGGCTTAGTAGGATAAACCTCTGTCTGAGGCACTGGCATCCTATACAGGTGCCAGTCAAGTCCCGGCTGCTTCATTTCTGATCCAGTTCCCTGGTAATGGCCTGGGAAAGCAGTGGAAGATGGCCCAAGTGCCTGGGCCCTTGTACTCAGATGGGAGACCCAGAAGAAGTGCCAGGCTCCTGGCTTCAGGTCAGCCCAGCTCCATCCATTGTGGCCATTTGGAGGAGTGACCCAGTGGATGGAAGACCTCTCTCTCTGTTTCTCCTCTCTCAGTAACTCTACCTCTCAATAAAATAAATAAATTAAGTAATTAATAAATAAATAAAATCTTTTAAAAAAACACACAAGAAAAAAAACCCCGAATGACAAAGGAAGAAGAGAAGAATGTATAAAACAACTGGAAAATATTTAGCAAAATGGCAACGTTAAGTCTTCACAGTTCCATAATTACTTAGAATCCAAATGTTGCAAATGTATGTGACTTCACTTATGTGGATCAGTCCTTTTCTTTTTTTCCCATACTATTCCTATTTAAAGAAAAAGTAAAAAGCAACAGTAATGAAGTTATTACTTTATCTTAGTTATTTAGTAACTTAGAGTTTCCTAATAAGGGGTTGCAAGATTTCTCTGGTCATTGTTGTATTCATCATGATTTTGTCTAATGTGCCTTTAGTATATTTAAGTATTTAAGCATATCTGCTACACATGCTTACTTCCAAATCATCAACTAAACTTAATTCTTTCAGTTCAAAAACACCAGATTTTCATTTTGAACATTTGAAATAATATCAGTAATTATCTGGCTAACAGAAAGTCACATAACTTCTTCATAGAAAAGGAAACGCAGAGCTCTCTATCAAATTATTAACAAAAAGATGGCATCAATGATAATTGAGAGCGTATCCCCCCTAGAAGTTGACTGTGTTCACTGTGGTAATTATGATAAATGGGTTTTGCAGCCTTTTCATGACTTGCAACATGCAGTCTGTAATGAAGCTGTGAGATTCTCCTTTCTTAGGGAGCAATTCTGGAATTCACGCAAGCTTAGCCAGGGTATCACTGGTGTAGATTCATCTGCAGGTGGCAATGTGTTTTTATGCTTCTGATAGAAGTCTCTGATAAGCTTGAACACATCATTGTGTTTTCTGTCTAAATGAAATGGTTCATAACACAGGCCTTTGTCTGTGATCATTTTCTTTTGTATGGACTACAAATGTACTGACAGCTGACTGCATTTATCAGTTGTTGACGCATCAGATTGAATGCCCACTTTCAAAGACTGATCCTGAATCTTCCATAACCTGTTGCAAGCGACTCCAGCTCCTTTCATTAACCCTAAAGCAAATGGCTGCAGTTGGCAATGGAACAATTGATGTTTTTTTCTTTGATGCACAACTTACAACACTACTTTTTCCCACTACCTAGCTTCATGTAATGCAGATTCATATAGATAGATAGATAGATAGACAGACAGATAGATACCTGGCTAGCTAGCTAGCTAGATCAACCCAGAAGATTTTTTCTATATAATTGTAATGAATATGTACTTTATCCATAATTTCTCCCTGTCCTCTTTTATGTAGTTTTTACTCTAATAAAACATATTGTCTGCCATATATATATATATATATATATATATATATATACAGAGAGAGAGAGACAGAGAGACAGAGAGGGTTTCCATCCACCAGTTTACTCTCTAAATGCCTACAGAAACTGAGGCTGGGCCAAGCTGAAACTGGGGAGTCAGAAACTCAATGCAACCCCCCCACAGAGTGGCAGGGATGCAATGCTGTGAACCATTGTGTTCCAAGGTGAGCGTCAGCAGGAAGTTGGAACTGGAAGCAGAGCCAGGACTCTAACTCAGGCACTCTGACGTGGGATACTGACATCTCACGTGGTGTCCTAATTGTTGCATCAAATGTTCAGCTCCTGAATATATGTATTTTTAAGTTAAACTGAAAACTTCACCTTCTTCAGAAAAATAAAAAAGATAGTTCAGCTGTTAAGACTCATCAACTTTGGAATGGCCAGTTTTAGCCATCACATTCAAGCTGAATCGAGGTCTGAAGCCTTTCAGTTGAGGAAAATCAGACTGGTCAATCCCTGGCAGTAAAGTTGGAGGCAGCACTACAATACTTAGAAAGACAGTCTGCAGATTCTGGGTATTCTTAGTAGAGAAAAAAAAAAAAAAAAAAGAGGCTGAGTGCCGAGCAGATAGAACCAATAAGTTTCTGATATAAAGTTAACCAGATACTTCCCAAGCACTTCTCTCTGACCAATCCCAATTTTTTTTCTCAGTGTTCTGTTGTCATTATATCATGATTTGGAGATTTCAAGGTATCCAGGTCATACTCAATTCCTGCCCTAAAATTTCAGTCCAGGTAGCATCTAGTCTTTGGGATTGACATTTAAAAATAATGCGTTTTACAGCTCACATTACAGTCACTGAGTTCTGTTCATTTGCTGTCATCTAAGTATATCCATCATAAACACTGTATTTACATTTATATTTCTTCAGCACAACATATAAAATTCCACAGATGCTAGCAGAAATAATATGCTTTGTTTTATTTTCCTGAAGTGCTTTCTCCAACACTTGTAGTCAGTCTGAATGGAATTCAAAATTTTTGCAAAGACAAATCATATTGTTTGTACATGAAAAATAACCACAGAAATAAAAGAGATCTGATTTTACTCTTAAACAGCATGATGTCTCCTAGCTCATCATTACAAAACCCTTACTAGAGTCACCAAGGTACTAAAAATGCCAGCACCAATTTTATTTTGACATAAGTATGCCTTATGTTCGCTGTCTCAGCCTAATTTATATCTTTAATGATTTGACTTTTAAACAAATCACAAGTCTCCAATTCCAACAAAAAGCATCTTCCACTTTTAATTAACAAATTTTTCTCCATAGGCTGAAACATAAGAGTATTCATGCCCCAGGGTGGTGCTAACTAGAAGCTATGGACTTGGAAGTGGAGTGTACAACAGTCTCTCTCTGAATTAGCCAACTATCTACTGTGCCAATGTAACAGTGTAATAAGGAAAAATGAAATGCCACCTTCTGCTTCTCCTGATTTTCATCCTGATCGCCGCCATCATCTATTCCAAAACCATGCATTTCTCACCTCCTTGCACATCAGTTTCCTCCAGATACTCAGATTACCTCTATAATCTTCCCAGAAATTAATCTCCTTCTTAGTCTCTGCTTTATAAGAGGAGGGGTATTTGGAGTGATTTGAATTGCATATGGTGGGGGCTAACAGCCAGGGTTTCCAGTCCCAGCTCCTTCATATGAATGGTTGATCTTTATAATTTACTTAGCTTTTTTATGACTAAATTGCATCATATGGAAATAATGACGAAAATTATGGTATCCACCTCCTGGGGTTCTAGAAGGAACCTGATGAGGTAATCCCTGTATAATGAGTTTAACACAAGACCAGGTAAGTGTGGTAGGAGCCCCCAAATTTATATTATCTGAATCTCCAACTCTATATTTTTGTACAATTATATAATTTTTCATTAACACATGCTCAGAAAAGAAATTAGAATATTTGGAATAGAAAAAAATCACAAATAATCTCCATGATGAAAGCCAAAATTTGTTAAATTTTATGTTTTATTCTCCAATCTTTTCTCCTTTGAATTTTTTTTCCTTTGCATAGTGGAGATCATATTGTGCACATGCTTTGGAAGCATATTTTTATATTATAATATAAGTAATTCCCTGTATTATTAAAAAGACTACACAAACATCATATTAAATGGTTGATTAACTTTTCATCTTGCAGTCTTACCCCAATTTACCTAGCTTGACCTATTCTTGAACATAAGCACAAATACATTTTAAGTTATAATTGCATAAAAATATGAGAACTATCTATACCAACAGTGAGTTTGTTGGAAAGAAAACAGGATCATATACACCACAATGATCAAAAGAAAAAGGATGTCAGCTAAGATACCAAGAGTTGTTTTTCTTCTTCTAATTCTTCATTATACAGCAGTTAATGTTATTACCAATACTAAATTTATTGAGTATTTATTATGTGCCAGACATACTGTAATATTTATTGTAGTCATTTCAAAAGTCTGTAAGGAACTTTTAATATCTGTGTTACAGAAGAGAGGACTGAAGCACAACAGATGCCTTAAGAACTTTGAAAATTCATGTCACTAGCGACTGAGCCACAGTTTGAATTTAAATCTAACTATCTGATATGTCTTGTGTTTTTACTAGGCCACATGACAAGTAGCCAAGTCTACTTGAAATTCTCACCTCAAAGTCGGGTAAGACCCTATGAGATGTATAGCAAAAACACTATCAGAAAGGAACCTATCTTCATGAGAAAAATGCTGCCCTAGGAACTGACAACAGTGTAAGCATAGATGTTATTCTAGTTAATTCCTTAACCTAAATTCCATGCAACATATTTAGTCCAAGTCAGTTATGGCAAACCCATTCCCTTTCCAAGCAATTTCCTCTGCAAGAGATTGAAGAATGAAATTCTGGGAACTATTTCTTCATGCTGGAAATAATGACCTCTCTTCTTCCTCTTACCCTTTTTTTGTCTGGATGTGACAACCAGAACTGCTGTAAGCTCCTGGGTCCTGGACTGAGGATGTCAATGTGGAAGCACGATACAACCCTGAGTCATTAAAGGTCTGAAGATCTGCTGTGTTCACCTTCCTCTGGACTTGCTGTGGTGGAAGAGAATTTCCTCACCATTTAAGGGTATTTTGAGGTAGGTCATTACTGCTTTCTTCAAGCCTTCTATCAGACTCTGGATCTTTGGAGACCTATGACCCTCAACTCTGTCTATCAATGCACTATATTTACTATGTACCTAACAATTTGACTATACTTCCAAACTTATTGATTGTAGGAAAACCTACAACTCACCTCTAATGATTTAGGGAAACTATCATAATCCCATTTAAATGACAAATTTAAATTTAGGGAAAAAAGTAGCTAAATAAAAATGGCTTAGGTAAGTGTTCTCAGAATCTGAAAACAGGTACTATGGCACCAGGATCCACACTCTTCATTCTATTAGACTCACATTTAGATGCTGCTTCATGGTAGACTAAACATTTCCATATTCATCATTTCACCTGATCTTTGACACAATCCTGCCACTTTTCAATTGTTTGTGCCCCACTCTTGAGTATCCTGTAGTCCAAGAGGGCATGTGAACTCTTCAAGATAACATAGCAAGGTAAAAGACATAGGCAACTCCTCCTGTTATGGACTGAATGAAACTGTATCAAACTTCATATACTGAAACACTACTGCCCCATATCATGGTGAAAAGAAGTGTGGGACTGGAGAGGTAATTGGATTCGATGAGGTCATGAGGATGGAGCCATCACGTAAAAGATGAATGCCCTTATAAAAGACAAGAGAAAACCTGCTTGTTTTCTGCTCTCCATCAAATCATAACACAATAAGAAATCTGCTATCTGCAGCCTGAAAGAGGCCCTCATCAGAATCCAAGCAAGCTTGAACCCTGATCTTGGACATTCAGACTCAAAATTATGAAGAATAATATCGGTTGTTTTTTAAACCATCCTGTCAATGGTACTCTTATGATTGCCCTTAACCAAGAAAAGAGACCTGTTGTTGCAGAACAGCAGTGTTCACTGATTTGAGTCCTGATTTGAGTCCCTCAGTACTCAAGTTAAGATTATAAGGCTACTTCTGCCCATTGGGCTGGGAACAGAACAGTCAGGAACTACTTTGTCCAAAGTAGTTCCTTTATGGTCTCATACCTTTTTGCACAACTCGAAGTGAAGGAGATCACAGCAGCCATACTGTGATAGAGAGGCAGTCAAGATCTATCCTTGATTTCCAAAGTAATGGTGGATGAAGCTGACAAACCTAAAACCTGCATATGACCAATACCCACAAATCTACATAGAAATCAACATAACTATAAAGTATTATCTAATGTGTTAAGCCACTCAAATTTGGGAATGTGTGTTACCAGAGCACATATATCCTGCTCTAACTAAATCAGATGTGATAAAGTTGTCAGTGGTGGTTGGTTGGTTTACCTGGTGTCTAAGTAGAGATTTGCTTTAACCTTTGAGTACCTAGTAGACCATTTCAGCACATAATATCTTTCTAAGTTTTAAGCACCTCCCTTTAAGTCCTCAGATACAAAGTGTTGGTGCTTTAAAAAAACTCCTTCTTTCCTTTGTTTTACATGGGTGAATAGTTGCTTTATTTATTATGCAGTTGGTGGTGGTTATAGAGAATTTTTCTTCACTATGCTAGAGATTTATAGAGCTGAGCTGCCCTTTTATTAGGCAATATATTCAGTTTGGCATTCTTAGGTGCCTAGAGAATTTGGCATAGATATACTTTTATCATAAAAAAATTTTCATAATGATTATTATTAGCATGCCTTGTTGTTTATCAAGCCCCACTGCAAAAAAAAATTGCATATGTTGTTTTGAAAGTCTAAGTCTTTTAGTCTTTGAATAGAACAAAGAATGACATAAATATTTCTGAGGTTTGGTGAATATATTGGCCAAAAACTTATGTGAGTTACTAAGCTTACAAATAAGGCATTCAGGCCGGCTTTCTTGAGAGTCAGGTTTCTGTACTGTACAATGGATTTAACACTCCTGAACTGCCCCCTTTATACCTCAAGGGAAAAACTATCATATACTTAAATCTTCACACAATCAAATCTCTACTGACTGCTGTTGGGAAAAAAGAGAAAAGCCCAGTCTTTAACTCCCAGTGTTTTAGAGTCTGAGGAAGCATTGACAGTCACCTCACTGAGACCCATTACATTACACACAAGAGAAAAGGGTCAATAAAAAATTATTTTCAAAAGATAGCAAGTTAGGATCCAGCTAAACCTGCTTCTCTGTTTATGTCTTCTTGCAGTCTTGAGAATGAGGAATTACTGGGTTACATCATTTTTCCTTCCTCAGACTTCTGAGTAACAGTCATCTTTTTTATACCTTAGACTTGCCATAAAAATATAATCCTTCAGGTTGGACGTGATCCCAAAATATCATTGCTACTACCTTTTGTTGACTGCCTACCTAGGAATAGAAATTAAGCCTTAGTTTTTAAATTCTGATAATCTCATGAGGCAGGTTTTGGGATCTTAAAGAGACTCACAAAATGGAGGTCATTTCTCCTGGATACACAACTAACAAGTGATAAAGACAGGAATCAGGATCAGTTCCCTCTAAGTAACATTGTTCTCAGGAACAAAGTATTACTATCCGCATTCCACAGAGAGACAGCTGAGTCAAAGAAATGTTAATAGCACATTAATTCAGTGATGGAGCTGGAGGCAGAGAGATTTTTTTCTCCTAGCTAAACATTTGTTTTCTGTTCTGAATTTCATATCACACAAAGAATGCAGGGAGTGTCTTCACAAAAATATTTTTTCTCTTTTCAAATTTTTGTTTTTCTTAGAGAGTTAAGTATCTACGCGACACATACATCTCACCCCCCGAGGCTGTTTCTGAGAGTATAGTTTCACTTTTAAAAAGTGAAATGAGCCGTCGCTGCGGCTCACTAGGCTAATCCTCCACCTAGCGGTGCCGGCACACCGGGTTCTAGTCCCGGTCGGGGTGCCGGATTCTATCCCGGTTGCCCCTCTTCCAGGCCAGCTCTCTGCTGTGGCCCGGGAAGGCAGTGGAGGATGGCCCAAGTGCTTGGGCCCTGCACCCCATGGGAGACCAGGAGAAGCACCTGGCTCTGTCTTCGGATCAGCGCAGTGCGCTGGCCGCAGCGCACCAGCCGTGGCGGCCATTGGAGGGTGAACCAACGGCAAAAGGAAGACCTTTCTCTCTCTCTGTCTCTCTCTCTCACTATTCACTCTGCCTGTCAAAAAAAAAAAAAAAAAAAAGTGAAATGAAGAATTGGACCTCAGAGCACTGAGCTGTTGTGTGTATTGCTTTTGGAAAGTGGACTGTGACCACAAAAGTCAGACTGGGACAGTTTTAGGAAGATGCCCATCATCCTCAGGCTTCATGACAAATCTCCGTAGAGACTGACAAACTTCACCTCTTCACCAGGTAACATTTTATTTGACAAATAGTTTCAGAGCCTTTCCTCTGTAAAGGTTGCTGATGCCAGAATGATGGAATTTAAACAATGAACAGCCCTCAAAAGCAAGTAACCTACTGCTTCACTTTGCAGACAAGAAGGCTCTGGTCCATACACAGGCAGTGACTTGTTGGAGGATATTTTGATGGATTGGTGACCAAGTCTGACCCAGGAGAAAGATTATCATGAATCCCATATCCTGGTCAGCCAAATCACTAAATACCTGAATACATAACCTGTAAGAAGAGTCACCATGAGCTGAGGGCAAAGACAAAATGCATATAGGAGTTTTCATGATGCCAACTCCAGCTAAAGGCAGGAAAGAGAAAGAAGGAAAATAAGCAGCTATTCTCTATTTATCTAGTCAGCATGTATTAGTCACCTCTTCCATGTGAGAGCATGATCCTGGTGTTAAGGGCACAGAGGGGACAAAATGATACATCGACCCTATCTTCAAGAAGCTCGCATTTTGTTATTGAGAAGACTTGAGTCGCCAGGAGAATGACACCGTAAGAGACGCATTATGAAAAAGAAGCAGTGTCGATAGTTTGGTAAGGAGAGTCAGGAAAAGCACAATACAGAGATGATCGATCGTTTGCAGTCTCTGCTTAAAAACAAGGGAATTTGCTCACAATCTGGGGAGGTGTCTACTTGTGAGGGTACATGCAATCCCTCCAGCTTGAAAAGTCTAATGAAACGAACACCAAGCAGCTGGTTAAGATAGAAGTGGGAAGCAATCAACAGAATTAAGAGACAGTCTGTGGAACAGAAGAAACAAATGTGTAAGCACACACTTCATAAAGGACTGATAGCGTTAGTATATAAGGAACTTGTAAAACTCAGCAGTAAATAAATAAATAATTTAAAATGGGCAAAGGATCTGAATAGACATATCCCAAGAGGTATATATATTTATGGCCACAGGTATATGAAAATTTGCCAAACATCAGTAGTGATCAAGGAAATTCAAATCAAAACCATCATAAGATAATATCTCATTTCACTTTGAATGACTACTATCAAAAAAGAAAAAAAATGAGGAATGCTGACAGAGAGGCATAGACAGTGGATCTCTCATGCTGTATTGATGGGAACGTGAATTACAACACCTGTTAAGGAGAATGGTCTAGAGGATTCCAAAAACCAACTAAAAGTAAAGGCAGGCCTTTGACATGGGAGTTAAAATGCCCACATCTCATACTGAAGTGTCAGAGTTTGATGCCTGCCTCCAGCTTCTGATTCCAGCTTCCTGATATTGCTGAACATGGGATGTAGCTGGGGCGGCTCAAGTACTCGGCTCCCTGCCACTCACACAGGAGACTTGTGTTAAGTGAGATTGTCAGGTACAGAAAGAAAAATATCACGCTTTCACTTATTTACAGACGCTAATAAAGTTAATCAATCTCATAGCAGTTGAGAGTAGTCTAGGGTCAGGGGAAGGAGGGTTGAGTGAGGATGTTTCATGGGTCCAGGAGTACAGCTGAGTAGGAGGAAAACCTTCTAATAATCTGTGTTCCAGTCAGCTAACTATGGTTGGGAACAATTAGTTTTATATTTCAAAAGACCTAGAATAGACTTTTTAATGTTCCCAGCATGAGAAATGAGAAATGTTAGATATGATGGATATGCCAATTACCCTTATCTGATTATTTTATATATTATTATGATTATTATATATTATATCTGACATTATATATTTGTCTTAAAATATCACACTGTACTCCACAAAAACAGGTGTTATGACCTCTGTCCTGTAAACTCCTCCATGCTTCAGGACTCCCTTGTTCGTCCTCTTCCCATTCAAGGCTGGCTGGTGAGTTCACCATAGCTTAATTTTGCATTTATTGATGCCTGCTGTTTGTTTGCTGGGTACTGAGTACATCACTTTGTATACATCCCATAAACTTGTTGGTGGACTATGATGTAATTCACTCCATTTTCATATGATAGGATGAAGGGTAGAGATGTTAAGATGCCTTTCCAGAAGTGGATGTTTTCTGTCACGGTTTAAGATACCCCATATCCCACATCAAGGTTCCTGAGTTCAAGTCCTGGCTCTACTTTCAATTCCATCTTCCTACTAATGTGTGCTATAGGAAGCCACAGGTAACAGCTTAAAAATCTGGGTACCTGCCATTACAGTAGGAGACCCAGACAGAGTTCACAACTCTCAGCTACAATCCAGCCCAGCCCCATACAATGCAGGCATTTTATGAGTGAATCAGGGGATATGAGCACTCTCTTTCTCATTCCACCTCTCATAAATAAATAAATTAACTGATTAATTAAAAAGTTTTTTGTTACAAGAAAGCATGCTGGTCACATTGTGGTGCAGTGGGTTAAATGATGCCATCTGGGGATGGGCATCCCATATAGGGGTGCCACCAGTTCAAGTCCAGGTTGCTCTGTTTCTGATCCAGCTTTTTGCTAATGAACCTAGGTAAGCAGAAGAAGACGGCCCAAGTCCATTGGTCCTTGCCATTCACGAGGAGACCCAGCAGGAGTTCTAGGCTGGTGGCTTCTGCCTGGGCCAGTCCCAGCAGTTGCAACCATTTGAGTAATGAACCAGTAGATGAAATATATATATATATATATATATA
The DNA here is from genome assembly GCF_964237555.1 of Oryctolagus cuniculus. Classification (NCBI taxonomy): domain Eukaryota; kingdom Metazoa; phylum Chordata; class Mammalia; order Lagomorpha; family Leporidae; genus Oryctolagus; species Oryctolagus cuniculus. Next base: position 47,700,534 of record NC_091449.1, read on the forward strand.
TATATATATCTTACTTTGCCATTTGAATAAATAATAATAAATCTTAAAAAATAAAAAGATGTTTTGCCAAATTCACACAGCTGCAACACAATGGATCCTGTATTTTAATCTTGAATCACAGCTCTAACAACAACAACAACAACAAAAAAATCAACAAGACTACAAGAAAATTTGAAATATATATTCATGAAAACATCTTCTCAAATGATCTCAGTGACCTATCCAAATGTTAACTATAATATATCTAAACAAAACAACTGCATATCTTTTTTCTGTTTCCATAGATAAGAAAGATACAGACACACATAGAGAAACAGAGAGAGAGAGAGAAAGAGAGAAAGAAAGAGAGAAAGAAAGAAAGATAGAAAGAGAATGTGTATCTCAACTTATGTATACTTTTCTCTGGATTAATGACTACTGGAAATATAAGGACACCATTTTCATGAAGTTCTACTATAAAAGAAAAGTCAGTTTCCCTTTCTTGGGCTTCAGGAAAAAACAAAAGTCAACTAAGCAAGGAAAGAAGTTAAATGTATAGATGGCATCTTCAGAAGTTTCTCATTGAAAATTCCAGGTTTGGAATCACAGTTGTTTGTAGACAAGTCATTTCATCTCCCCATAACTTGCTGTCAAAACTCTATACATGAGAAAACAATAGGAAGTATCTTACATGACTTTTTAAAAGTTTTTATTTTAATTTTAATTTGTTTTTAATAGATTCGATGTGATTTACAGATAAAATTCTAAGAATATAATATAATTCCCTTCCTTCTTTCCTCTCTCCTTTTCTCTCTATTCCTCCTACCTGCCTTCCTTCTCTCTTTCTATCTCTTTTTAAATGATTGAGGTATTTTAAATTTACATTACAGTAAAAAGGACCTTTTGCACAGCAAAGGAAACAATCAATAGAGTGAAGAGACATCCAACAGAATGGGAAAAATATTTTCAAACCACCTATCTGACAAAGGATTAATATCCCAAATATATCATTTTTCCATTCAATTATTATTTATCTCCATTGTCTATATTCCCATTAAAATAGGGTCTTTTTTTCTTTTCACTTTTTAAACTTCTTATTCAGTGAAGTTTAGAAAGTCCTGAGTTTTATATGGTTCTATTTGTGTATTTTGCTTTTGTTAACTGTGATTTGCAGTCTGTCCAAAAGTCATCCCTTACACCAATGTCTTGAAGTGTTTCCTCTACGTTTCCTTCTAGCAACATCATAGTCTCATGTCTTAAATGTAGGGCTTTCATCCATTTTGAGTTGATTTTTATAGTCAGTGACAGGCATGGGTCTAATTTCATTCTTCATATATACATCCAGTTTTGCCAGCACCATTTGTTGAAGAGATTATCCCTACTCCACTGTATGGTCTGAGCACTTTTGTCAAAAATCAGCTGTTTGTATATGGATTAATTTCTGGGCTCTCTATTCTGAAAGCATACTACAAAGCCATAGTAATTAAAACAGCATGGTACTGGCATAAAAACCATTACATGACTGCCTTACTACTAAATAAGATCAAGTATTTATAATATTCGATTCATTGCCAAGTATCAGACAGTAAAAAATTGATAACCGTGGTTCTGCTGAAGCTTTGCACAAATGACATTTGTAGCTATACAGAGTAAGAACAGAATTAGCTTTCTATCAGCCCTTACTTTTGAGGCTGTCCGGTTAGGCTAAGTGCTTGTGGGTGTCTCAGGCATGCAGGCTGTAAGCTGTGACAGGGAGGTTTGCTCTGAGACCTGCTCGCACCTCTCCCCACTGTAACATCCTGTTCTGCATATGAGCCCGCAGTTTTGACCACATCTTCAAGCTAGCTGCACTTCTCCACTCAGACCTAACAGAGGGGTGGGGGCCACCAAAAGAGGAAGCTAGCTTGTAGAAACTCCCATTCAGGCTGTCACCAAATGACCCCCACTACACCATGGGCCCCTAGCCAATGAGCATACATTATGTTAAAACCTGGCCAACAGGCACCCCCATAGAAGATACCATAAGAAATAAACAAGACCTTGAAACCCAGGATCCCACTCGGGCACTCCGTCTGGTCTCCTCTCAGACAAGATGCTTCACTGTCGCTTTGCAAAGCAAATAAAAAGTTGGGGCTTACTTGCAATTGTTTCCCAGCTTTTTATTTCTATACTGAGCTGAGGAAAAGAACCCACCAAATCTGCTCCAGTAACCACCCTCCCCTCCAGTGACCAGCAACAACTTTAAGAAGAAACAGAATATCAAAAGCCTCAACCACCAACAGTGAAGATGAAAAAAATATTTGAAATATTTAAAATGTATCAAGAATAGGACATCTGTGTCCCACTTCAGAGTACTAGAGGTCTGATCCTGACTCCAGCTTCCTGCTAATGCAGACCCTGGTAGGCAGCAGTTATGGCTCAAGAACTTGGGTTCCTGTCACTGACATGGGAGACCTGGATTGAGTTCTTAGGCTCTGGCCTGGCTCAGCCTGTACCCAGATATTGTGGGTACTTGGGGAGTGAATCGATGGATGGGAGTTCTCTCTCTCTCCTCAAATAAATAAATAAGTAAATTTACCAGGAACAATGACCAGCTGTATGTGTGTTGGCTATGTACAGAGTTGAAAAAGAAAATAAGATAAAATGCACCAGTTGTTTAATGTTGTCTCTGATTATGATTTTGTTTTACAGCTGACAACTTTTACTATACAGTCGATAACTAAGTCTTACTTATACAGTAAGTATATCTTTTAATTCTGTTTTATCAGGGAACCTTTCTTGACCTGCCCACAAAAATTCAGTCCTCTTGTTATTTGGATATGTGAGAGTCCATTCTTCTGCTTCATAAGGCACATCTTCTAAGACCCTGTATTCACTCCTAGTACATCTCTTATTCTAGCTACTGTGTGATCCTTTCTAATGGTCTCTTCACTTCCTCTACCACCAAAAGCAAGTTCTATGTGGACAGAGAAATCTCTCTTGTTCACCAATTGCCCCCACTTTGCCTGTGACCAGAGTAGGCAGAAGTGACGAATAAAATCACATTAGAATAAACGTGGGAGTGAGAGTGAAGGCAATGAAAAGAATGAGGGAATGGGGACAGGCACGGGAAAATGAAGCAACACTGGGATTTTACTCAACTCTTCTAAAGCTGTGTTCAGAGCTTTTCCTTTTACTGTGCCCAAGTGGTTCCTTCCCTACTCTTTTTTGCCATTTTTTTAAACTGTCTTTACACATACAATTCAGATTATTACATTGCTCAGTGCTTGGATGCATCCTATAAGGTTGGGGTTTTCCTTTCTGGTTGTCTTGATGCAACATTTCGTTAACAAGATTTAACCTAGGCAATGTGGATGCTGGTCTGGGGTAGACCTCTAGTACTCTGAAGTGGGACACAGGTGTCCTGCCCATCGAGGGGAATGCCTACCCTATTCTTGATACATTTTAAATATTTTTTCTTCTTCACTGTTGGTGTTTGAGGCTTTTGATATTCTGTTTCTTCTTAAAGTTGTTTCTGGTCACCAGAGGGGAGGGTTGTTACTGGAGCAGATTTGGTGGGTTCTTTTCCTCAGCTCAATATAGAAATAAAAAGCTGGGAAACACCTGTTCACCTGCAATAATAGAGCTCAGATGAGACACTCTTGGGGGATGGAGGTGATTAGCTTGCTAACAACCAATGTCAGTCACCGTCACAAGATCAGAACATTTAGATCTACAACTTGACATCAAGAGCAGGAACGGGTTTGCTCCTGAACCTGCTTAGTTATTGGTCACTGTAGGAAATAAGGTGCCCTGAAAACCACCTAACCACCGAAGGATGGGCATCAGCAATGTGAGGGAAGGAGAAAGGGGGGAATTTTTCATACCCAGTCTCAGAACAGATCCCAGCTGGTGGAAGTGGGCACTGCCCACGGACACTCAGCTCCTTTTATGCCTATTGATCAGGGATGCCTTTCTCCGGTTCCTCATTGGTTGAGCAGCTCAGAGTCACAATCTAAATGCCACACAAAGCAATAGGAGGGGCAGGCTATGGGGTTGGGTGTTGTGGGGAAGGGAAGATTACACGTGAGGTTGAGGAAAACAAGTTTCTTCAAAAAGGAATTATCAGCCTTGAAAGCACACCTTAGAAGTAGATCAGTATTTTACACTAGGAAGTCCTGCCCATACCCCAGTATCTCTGCAGGTAGTACCAGCCTTTCCCCTGGGGATCGCTTCTGCCAGGCCCCAGGTAGGCTACTCACTCCAATGACATTGAGCAATAAATCTTTCCTAGACTTTCCGCAAGTAAGGCACCCCCAGGGACTCACTTCTGCCCAAGCATGGTGGCGCTAACCAGGCTGATAATATGAAGTAGCAAAACCTTGGGAGGAATTTTATCCAACTTACACTTTCTTTGTCCAGGAAGAGGGAGGAGAGGGAAGGAGAAACAGTGGGAAGAAGCAGACCCCCCATTTCCACAGAAACCCCAGTCTACATGTAAATTAGTCACTCTCTCTCAGATCCTGTCTGGAAAGGTATCCATCTGTTCTGAGAGATGTCCTACCCCCACAAAACCTTGCTACCTTGCTCATCACTGCTCCCCTCTGTCTCTCACACCTGAATTCTTTCTTGTGCAAAGACAAGAACCTATTCCACTCAGATATCTCCACTAAGAGAGCTCATCTGTTTTATTTTACTTAGCCCTTTGCATCTGGGGACTAGGCCCTGGCATTATGGTTGCACTTAGGCTAAGGTAAGTTCTTATGAAAATACACCACTGGTTCACTTTTTTTTTTTTTTTTTTTTTTTTTAAGATTTATCTACTCATTTGAAAGGCAGAGTTACAAAAAGGCAGGGGAAGAAAGAGAGAGAGAATCTTCTATCCGCTGGTTCACTTCCCAAATGGCTGCTGAGCCAATCCAAATCCAGGAACCAGGAGCTTCTTCCTGGTCTCCCACAAGGGTCCAGGAGCCCAAGGACTTGGGCCATCTTCTACTGCTTTCCCAGGGCGCAGCAGAGAGCTGGATAGGAAGTAGAGCAGCCGGGTCTTGAACTGGCTTTACCTGCTACTCCACAGCGCCATCCCCTGGTTCACTTCTAGCAGTCACTTTGACCTCCCTAGGTTTAGAAGTCAAATATTTATTGTTTGGTTCCTGAACCAGAAGCATCTTCATTGACTAATGAAAATAAAATCACCTACAGGAGTGAGTTCAGATTAGAGTTTCCAATCAGTCATTTTTAAAAATATATTTGAAAGGCAGAGTGACAAAGAGAGACAGGGACAGTTGCAGGGAAGGGAGGAGAAAGAATCTTCAATCCACTGGTTCACCCCTCAATGGCTACAACATTCTGGGCTGAGCCAGGCCAAAACCAGGAGTCAGAGCTCCTTCCTGATCTCCCATGTGGGTTGCAGGAGCCAAGTACTTCTTACCATCATCTGCCATCTTCTCAGGCACAGGAGAGCTGCATTGCTGTATTGGAAACAGAGTAGTCAGAACTTGAATAGGCACCTAGATGCAGGCTGATGCCAACCAGTGACTTAACCCATGCTGACTTCTGGGTCTTGCTACTGACATGGGCCAGTGTACAACCTGGCTCTGCCATCATCTCTGGTTGCCAGACAAGGGCTCAGCTTTTTCTGGATACTTATCTATGTACCAGAGACACCACTGGAAGGCATCTTGGGGCGGTGTTGTGATGTGCTAGATAAAGCCTCCGAGTGCAATGCCGCCATCCCATACGGATGCTGGTTTGAGTCCTCGCTGCTCCATTTCAGATTCAGCTCTCTGCTATTGGCCTGGGAAAGCAGCAAAAGATGACCCTAGTACTTGCGCCTCTGTACCATGTGGGAGACTGGAAGAAGCTCCTGGTTCCTGACTTCGGTCTGGCCCAGACCTGGCTGTTGTGGTCATTTGGTGGGTGAATGAGAGGATGGAAAATTTCTCTCTCTCTCTCTCTCTGTAATCTGTCTTTCAAATAAATAAATAAATAATTTAAAAAGGGTTAATAACCAGAATCTACAAAGAGATCAAGAAACTCCACAAAAACAAAACCAACAACCCACTTAAGAGATGGGCCAAGGACCTCAATAGACATTTTTCAAAAGAGGAAATCCAAATGGCCAACAGGCACATGAAAAAATGTTCAAGGTCACTAGCAATCAGGGAAATGCAAATCAAAACCACAATGAGGTGGTTTAAATGTCATGCTTAAAAAAATAAAGAAGGAAATCTACCAACAACAGATGCTGGCGAGGATGTGGGGAAAAAGGGACACTAACCCACTGTTGGTGGGAATGCAAACTGGTCAAGCCACTATGGAAGTCAGTCTGGAGATTCCTCAGAAACCTGAATATAGCCCTACCATTCGACCCAGCCATCCCACTCCTTGGAATTTACCCAAAGGAATTTAAATTGGCAAACAAAAAAGTGGTCTGCACCCTAATATTTATTGCAGTACAATTCACAGTAGCCAAGACCTGGAAACAACCTAAATGCCCATCAACGGTAGATTGGATAAAGAAATTATGGGATATGTACTCTTTAGAATACTATACCGCAGTAAGAAACAACGAAATCCAGTCATTTGCAACAAAATGGAGGAATCTGGAACACATCATGCTGAGTGAAGTAAGCCAGTCCCAAAGGGGCAAATACCATATGTTCTCCCTGATCGGTGACAACTGACTGAACACCAAAAAGGAAACCTCCTGAAGTGAAATGGACACTATGAGAAATGGTGACTTGATCAGCATAGCCCTGACTGTTAATGAACAACTTAATACATTATCCCTCTTAGTAGTTTTTTTGTCTGTTCTACTTAATATGACTGGTTTAATTTTGTAATTATCACACAGTTATTCTTAAGTGTTGAAAATTAACTGAAATGTGATCCCTGTTAAACATAAGAGTGGGAATAAGAGAGGGAAGAGATGTATAATTTGGGACATGCTCAAGCTGACTTGCCCCAAATGGTAGAGTTAGAAACATACCAGGGGATTCCAATTCAATCCCATCAAGGTGGCATATACCAATGCCATCTCACTATTCCAAGTGATCAATTTCAGTTCACAATTGATCATAATGAAAGGACTAAGAGTCAAAGGAAGCACATAAACAAGTCTAGTACCTGCTAACACTAACCGATAGAATAAATAAAGGGGAGAGTGATCCAACATGGGAAGCGAGATACTCAGCAGACTCATAGAATGGCGGATGTCCTAAATAGCACTCTGGCCTCAGAATCAGCCCTAAAGGCATTCGGATCTGGCTGAAAAGCCCATGAGAGTATTTCAGGCATGGAAAGCCAAGACACTCTGACAAAAAGATCTCTGTGAGTGAGATCCCAGTGGAAAGAACAGGTCTTCAAAGAAGGAGGTAGCTTTCTCTGAAGGGAGGATAGAACCTCCACTTTGACTATGACCTTGTCTAAACAAGATAAGAGTCGGAGAACTCAAGGGGCTTCCATAGCCTTGGAAACTCATGACTGGCGCACAGGGAGATTACTGATGCCATAAACAGGAGTGTCAATTTGTTAAGTCAACAACAGGAGTCACTGTGCACTTACTCCTCATGTAGAATCTCTGTCCTTAATGTGCTGTACATTGAGGCTTAATGCTATAACGAGTACTCAAACAATATATTTCATTTTGTGTTTCTATGGGGGTGCAAACTGTTGAAATCTTTACTTAATGTATACTAAACTGATCTTCTGTAAAAAAAAAAAAAAAAAAAAAAGAAAAGAAATTATCAATTCCCAACTTGACTCTCACTGGGATTAGACATGACAATAGGTCTGATCTGATTTCATCATCATTTAAAAAAATCATCTATTATTTTTCACTTTATGTTTCTGTGTGGGAGCAAACTGTTGAAATCTTTACTTAATGTATGCTAAACTGATCTTCTGTATATAAAGAGAATCAAAAATGAAGAGGAGAGGGAGTGGGAAAGGGGAGGGTTGCGGGTGGGAGGGACGTTATGAGGGGGAAGCCATTGTAATCCATAAGCCGTACTTTGGAAATTTATATTCATTAAATAAAAGTTAAAAAAAAAAAGAAGGAATAACCAAAAGGAATTATCATCTCTTTTCCCTGTTTCCCTGTTTTTTAATAATGATGAAACAAAGATTCACAAACAGGAAGGTGAGTTGATTAAAGTTTCACACTAGTACATTTGACCATAGGGCCACATCTACAACCAAATATCCTGGTCCTGAGTCCTAGGAATGCCTGTAAGAGGATACCAACATTTGCTTTCTTTTTTCTTCCTTTCTGCTTTTAATGCATTGTAGGTACCAGAGCAAGTGCAAATGGTGAGTCTATTCTCATGGCCAAATCTCTAGGCTCTCATTCTACAAAGACATCAGTTTTCTCAAACATCTTCCACTTAGAAAGAAAAGAGGCTGCTTCTCCTGTCGTCCTATTCTCACTCCCACACTCAAGCTGAAGCTCAAGAGGGAAGTCCCCCTCCTCCCTGCCACGCACACACACACACACACACACACACACACGTATGTTTTGATTTAGGATAAGATTCTCAAGGTCTACTAAATAGCCCACTAAATTGAAGGCAACCCACAGGATGGAGACTGTTTAGGTCTTATTATAGTTCATTTTAATGTAAATTTAGCCATTATAAAGGGGTGCCCCAAAGGCAATGCAACTCCCCTCCCCAGACATCTTGGAAAAATAAGCAGAAAGAAACAAGATGGGCATTTTTCGTGCTTGTTAACTTTGCAGCGTGTGGTAACCAAGTAGGTTAGTGTAATAGGAGACGGCTGTAATGAAGCCCTTTTCACCCTGCGCCAGGCTGGAGCTGAGAGTGTGCCGGGAGCGATAAGAAAGTTCTGTTCTACGAATGTTTTGACGTTGTCTTTTGAAATTTACAGCTATAGAACATAAAACCATTTTTATTTGGGTTGTGGGAGAGTGAAAATTGTATAAGCAATTATATGTGAATTGGAAATGCAATATTAAATGTTGAACAAAGGGTATATTTTCTCCTAATTCCAATGAAGCTGTATTTTTCTAATGGACTCCCATGATTCAAACATATATAAAGAGGGAAAAAAAAGAAGGCTTCAATCTTTCATTTGGTTATAAGACCCTGGCGAACAGGGAAACTTTATAACAGCATGGGAGTTTATAATCCCCCAGCAGGAGGATTAGAAACTTGCAAGGAAAGAAGTCCTTAATCTTGCACTTACATAACTGCACATTTTTAAGATTTAAATTGTACAAATCAAAAAAATGGAGATCATTTTGTTCTTTTCTAAAGGGTACTCATAGATAAATGATGACTGGTTAGAGCCGATTGAACATTTGAAACATTTGTAGAATGTAATTTATTCATACCAAATACATCAGAAAAGTAACTCTAGTGTTAAATTACAGCATGGAGAAATTAAAAGGCAGAAGTGAGCAGTTGGGTCTAAATGGATGCTCTGAGATTTGGAGAAAATGTCAGAAGAGTTCAAATGTTCATAATGTGAAAGTAAATATTTGGGCTACTACAGGAAGCCTTTATCCCCGTGTAAGATAATCCTGTTCTTCACAGGATATGTTAGAAAGGGAAGACTGTTTAGTCTAGTCCCTTTAATTTCCATACAATTTATTTATACGTGGCTATGCCCAAAAGGAGATGTTCTTGCCCCTCTCTTCCTCAGTTAATGCTGTGTAATTTCCCCATAAAGTTCACTCTTAAGAGAATCAAACTAGTCATTATTTTCGTTCTTTTTACTAACTTTTCTTCATTGAATAGAAAGTTCACTGGATCCATGAGACATAGATGCTTGAGGGTTTGAGGACAAGATTCTACAAACAGTCCTTGGTTAACAGGATCCAAGAATACCCAGACACTGTCAAGTCCTCATCTAGGCGAAATCTCTCCCCACTGTATCAGGGGACACAGAGACACAGTGAAGGCAAGGACTGGCTAAGATGAGACCTTGTAAATGGAATTTAAAAGTGAACCAGGCAGTGTAGACAATTCTGTTGCTGAGATTTGAATGTTGTTTAATTATTATTTGTTTGAAAAGGGGAGTTTTCTAGCCACTGGTTCATTTCTTCAACAGTAGAACCTAAGCCAGCCAGAAAGCAGGAACCAGGAACTCCATCAAGATCTTCAACATGAGTGGTAGAGACCCAGGCATTTGAGCCTTCAAATGCTACCTCCCAATGTGTTCCAGAAAACTGGAACTGGAGCAGAGGTGGGACTCAAACTCAGACACTTTGATATGGGGTGTGGGCATCCAAAGTGGCATCTTAACTGCTGATTCAAATGACTGTCCATAAAATTTTAAAATAATGTAACTCTGTAAACCCATTTCATTTTAGAATTTGCTACTTTCATTAGTCTAAAATGACAAAGTCAGCCAGCCACAGCAAGATATATATTTATAAATATATACATACATGAATACATACCTATGTATTCATAAAGCAAAAACATAGAGCCAAAAACAGATTCAAGGAAAAGTGTTTAAACCTTAAGGGAATAATTAACACGTCCATAATTATATTTATGAGCTATTTTAATATCCGCACTGCCACCTAATAAATGCCTGGGAATCTAATTGACATGGTCAGCACACTTCTTTTTCAAACTGCAGTAGTAGAAATCTTAGAAATATACATTCATGGCATTGGGGTCAGATAAAGGTTTTTTAAACTAGACATCAAAACCTCTAAATACATTGAAAAAAAAGTTAGCGGGTGTTCTGGTGTAGCAGGTAAAGCCACTGTCTGCAACACCAGCATCCCATATGGGCACTGGTTCGTGTCCCAGTTGCTCTACTTCTGATCCAGCTCCCAAAATCAGTGTAAGATGGCCCAAGTACTTGAGTTCCTGCTACTTGTGTGGGAGACCTGGATGAAGCACCTTACTCCTGCCTCAGTCACCATTGTTGTAGCCATCTGGGGAGTGAACTAGCAGATGGAAAATTATCTGTCTCTCCCCCCCACCCCGCCTCTCTCTGCAACTCTTTCAAATAAATAAATCTTTTTAAAAATGAAAAAGAAAAGATAGTGAATATCAATAATTTTAAACATGCACACTGGTAATAAAAAATCTTTGTGTCTGTCTACTTAGATGATGGTGTAGTGGAAAGTAAGTATATAAAGTAACACACTAATATTCAGAGAATCTGACTGAAAGGCCATCAATATGATCTTTTTCTTGAGTGCTTTGCAATGCATGCATTTATTGCAGGACTCTTATTCACAATACATAAAGAACTCCCACTTATCAATAAGAAAAAGACATATCATATTTTTAAAAAGGAAAAACATGTGAACACATGGGAAATTCTCCACTAATCAGAGAAACACAAATGAAAGCAACAATGTAGACTACAACATACCCAAATGTAAAGAAAGGTAGGAGGGAGGGAAAATGAAGGAGAATAAGAAGGAATAGGTAATGTCAGGTATTGGTGAGGATATAGAGTAACATGAATCTCACATATCACTTATTTTCTCAGACTTTATTATATTGTAATTTTCCTCAAAACTTGGAAATACATACCCATGACAGTGCTAACGTGTTCACTCAAGACATGTCTAAAATGTACATTCTGCTTTTTGATCTTTTGAACTGCATAAAATTTATTTAAGAGAGAGAAGAGAGATTTTCCATTTGTTGGTTCACTTCCCCCATGCTTACAACAGCTGAGGCTTAAGTTGGCAGGCCAAAGCCAGGAGCATGGAACGTACTTCGGGTCTCCCACATGAGTGGCAAGGACCCAAGCACTTGAGCCTTCACCTGCTGCCTCCCAGGGTTCCCATCAGCAGGAAGGTGGAATCGGAAACAGAGCCAGTACTTGACCTCGGCATTCTGATAGAGAACACAGATGTCTCAAGCAGCAACTTAGCTACTGTGCCAAATGTCTGCTCCTGTTCTCACTGACAATTACTCAGTAGTACTCACTGCACAGAATTTGATTAGCCTTCATGATTGATGTAGTTTTCTGCCTACACTAGTCCACCTTTATCTGGAGTTTCACTTTCTGTGGTTTAGGTAGGTTACCCATGTTCAACTGTAGTTGTCCCTGTACCACATCAGAGGATCTGGGTTTGAATCCTGGCTCTGGCTCATGACTCTAGCTTCCTGCTAATGCAGACCCTGGAGGGCAAAAGTGATGGCTCAAGAGACAGTGCCCCTGCCAACAATGTGGGAGTCCTGCATTGAGTTCAGCTCCAGCCCAGCCCTGACCACTGTGGGCATCTGGGAGAGTAATCCCAAGAATGGGAAACATCTCCCTCCCCCCCACCATAAATAAGTATTTTAAATGAATTTTAACTCCCTGAAAATTCACTAGGGGTTCAAAACTTCCTAGTAAGTCGCTGTTTCTGATCAAAAAGACAAAGGTAGTTCATATTACTGATTATGTGGGATAACAATTCAAGGGTAATTCCGATAAAAAAAAGTAGAATTTGCACCACAAATGTTTTCTTCATGTTGTTGTTGTTAAAACACTCAAAACTATTTGGCTTTAACCATCATCAAATATTTATTGGACAAACACAAGGCAAAAGTTTCAGCCAAAGTGAAGCAATGCAGTGAGGTCAGGAATGCTCCCGTAACCTAAACATTTCAGAACGAAGTTTTTTTTAAAAAGCCTCTCATTAAGTATTTAATTTAATTATTTTTCAGTGCTTGGGGCTAACAGTGCCTGAGCACATAGTTCTCTTTAATTTCATTAGCAGACATTTATGAGTCTCTGCTGTGGGTAGATATGGAAGAAATATAAACTTTAGTGTATTTTTCTTTCTTATTAAGATAAAATGCAAAATAACCCACTGTGATTCTCAGGGTCAAAATCAAGCAATCTTTTGAGACTGCTTCGGGAGATAGTCATCACCTTCCCCATTCAACAGATGGAGGCCTTAGTCCAAATTTCCACAACTAAAATGTATCTAGTGTACATACTTTAATTTGAACACATACTAAAAAAAAATCTCTGGGATATGAACTCCTTGTTTCTAGAGAGCTCAAAAGTGATCACTTAGGCTTACCTTTAGACTTTGTCTCCATTGGATCCATGTTCTGCACAGCCAGTTGAAAGTATGGAAAAATGTTTTAACAATGAGTTGAAAATATGAAAACTTCCAGAATAAAGTCATAAAAGAATAAAAGCTTTTACTCTTCTTTACAGGAATCAAAAAAAATGTATAAAGTGCACATTCTTGTCCAGTTGCACATGTCTAGGATTTCATTTGGTTGGAAAAGCACACCATGATTATGAGTGGAGGATTTGGCCTCATTTCTTTTCCCCAAACTAAAAACCATGCAAGGCATTTAGCTAGGCAGAGGTGAATTCCATATCCAGTGGGGATTATGTGGACATCTCTTCCTGAATGGTGCAGATGAAGCTCACACTGAGAAACAAGGAGGAAGTCAGGACACTGAACACATGTGATGATAATACCCTGGAATAATACATGTTCACTCAATTCAACCAATTACTCACATCCAAATGTCCATACACATGTTCATGGGGTGGAATCAGCATGGGTAGAAGTGTGTCACTGATACAATAAAGGGAGATTAGACCACAGAGGAGCAGAATTTTATGAAAAACTACTGTCTATCCTGTCTTTGCAGAGAGTAGAAAAATGAGAAGAATATTTCTTATAACTTATCTTATTTTGTTCCCAATTCAATTAAGCTTTGCTGTTAGACTGAGTAGGATAAACATGCAGCATTATTATGGATTAGCCTAAGTGACATTGTGTGAGCCAATTAACCTGAAAGCACCTTAACTTCATCATCAGTGAAAAGGGATTGTAGTGGTACCTGCCTTGTAGGATAGGTGTGTAATGAACAATTGTCCATGTGCATCTCACTCTGCTTGGTACAAAATGGTGCTGTTGTCATTGCTTTTCCTCTTGTTTCTGTTATCAATATTATTACTTTCTGTATTTCCAAACTGAGGGCTGGTTTACCGTAACGAACTAATTTAAACTTTAGAATTTCTTTGAGCATTTTTATTTTCCTTCTTTTACTTCAGTAAATATAGGCTTGTTTATTTTAACCTGCAAATGTTCACACAACTAAAGGAAACCCATTCAATCCTGTTTTGTTTTCTATAGGCCATAAGACATTGTTTCAGTTATGGTGCAAATGTGCACACACACACACACAAACACACAGCTGCAGGCTTGGGCTCTATCTGTTCCCATTATGCATCCATTACAAAAACACTTATTTGCATATTAGGACTCTGTACTGTTGCTCAAGATTTCTTTGACTATAGTCTCCAAGAAGAGAATATTTTGCATCTTGAGGCATGTGGTGCATGTGTGCAAGGAGGTGCTAAAGGGATGGAATTTTTAAGATTGTCATTTTTCAAGAGGATTTGCTATGAAGCAAAGTTTAGTAAGTAGTATGAAGGCTTTTGGAAGCATATGCGCAGGTTAGATCCTGAGCTTGCAACAGCTGCAAACAAGCACCTTCCACAAACATTACTTTCTCTGATGGTGCCCAACCCACGCTACCAGTCCAGCACTCTTGCTTTTTACCACTAGTGGGTCCAGGTATATCCAGCCGTCTCTGTGCAGCTTGGTAATGGACACTGCTTGCTCCTTGCACTTCATTCTTGTAGCTCTGAATGACATCTGACTTCTGCCCAAGAGGTTGACTGACAACCCATTCCTGAGTTTGGCTCAAGTGCTTCTGTAAGAAGCATGACAGCTCACTCCAGCCCCACTTACCTTCACAGAATTAATTTCAAATTAAGGCTACTTTGCAAGTCTCTAGGTCTGTATGTCTTAAAATACTTCTTTGGATAGTGGGTAGGTTTCATTCCTCCTTCTTATTCCTCTTCCTTTATTTAAATTTCCCTAGAATAATTTGGGTCTCCAATTAAAGGAATCTTATTATTCCATAATGATGGGCCTACCAGAGGCAACAATCTCCTTTAGAGCTCATGCCCAGGAAGCTATTAGCTGAGTTTAGTTAGTGTCCCAACAGTTAATTGATCAGTTTCTGCCAATGTTCATTTTCCATAACCCACTTTAATTCAAGGTTGATGCATTTTTTAAAATGGAAGGTGATTATCATTTAACAGCTGTTGTGCAACCCAGTGACAAAGATTATTTTTATTTTTGTTAACCAAATCACAGTTCCCTGACAGGATCCCATCCCATCATCTTTCTGAACCTTCATATATCACCGAGCTCTGGAATTGGTTATCTCAGTGTGAAACTAAAGCAAACACTAACAAACAAACAAGAAAAAATGAGATAGGAAGCAAACAGGTCTGGGTTAAAATTCCAGTTCAATTTTGTAAAGTGTAGGAACTGAACCAAGACACCTTTGGCTGTGTCACATTACTCACTCAAAAATTAGGAACATTGTCTCTACTGCAAGGTTTCATTGACTATGAGATTATATCAGATGAACATGTATGGGTCATTACACTTATTATGTATACAAGGAACTTTCCAGAAGTTCAAGGAAAAGGGGCTATTTTTTAAAAATTGTATGAGTTTCAAATTTTTTATAACCAAATAAGTTTATCTTAAATCCATTTTCAATGAATTTTTGAAGTTTCTTCATATTTGGGATCAGAATCCTAGGAAAAATATGATGAAAAGAGTAACTATTGTTATTTTACTGTTGAACAAGTAATATTTTCTTGGAACAGAAGGTAATGTTGATCTTTGGTTTTAGTCTGGTGTCAAAAAATGCAAAATACCATGGAAATGGACCAATGAACCTAATCTTTTAAATGCTTGAAATGAATAAATACAAGCTCAACTCAGAGAATGCCCCCCACCCAAGTCCAAGACCACTCAGTTCCATCAATTGGGTGGGATCTTTGGTGCCTACGAAACTGACTGAAAGTCCATGCTGTAACTTCAACCTGTACAACCAAGTTAGAAGGAAAGCAGCAGCCAGAGAGCTTGACTTAATGCACTTGCTCCCTGCTGTTATTTACAGAGTCTATTGCCTGCTACAGAAATCACAGCTCCTGAGGGTTCAGGTCAGATCTTCTTTATAACATAGCTGCCAATTTCCTGCCCCCAGTCAGCTCTGTGGGGCTCCTTATATGCCCCCACTTCAGCTTACCTCCAACTCAGCCAACATACTAATGTGCTCTATTGCTGGCTCTCAGATGCAGGATTAAAAATAACTTCTGGTTTTAGTTACCTATTTGAAAAGGAACAAACAAAATTGAGGAAGAGAACAGAAAGGAAGACAATTCTCCCCTTCATCTTGCTAGACCAAGACCTGCTCCAAGGAGAGTGCTATCCTTTCATTAGGCTCCCCTGATGTTATCACCCAGGCTTCCTGGTGAGATTGCACTTGCTGGTGGGCATCCTGCTGCCTGCTAAGCCTCTGCTTTCTCCTGTGTGATGTCCTTCTGTCCTCCAGAGCACTTTAATGTCATATGTGAGAGGTCAATTCACTGCCTGCTCAGGGAGGTGCAGGCAGTGGCTTGCTGTCAGGAGCTTACTAGGGGAGGTCTGTGAAATCAAACAGCTCAGAGAACCACAGTAAATGTCAGATTGGATTTCCAGTTAGGCATTTTTCATACATGTTCTAAAGCTTCAGACTATGTACCACTCAGGAGAATGACCACGTGAAGTCCCCAAGTATTCTCTTTAAGGGCCCAAAGTCACGGTGCCCAAGTCTGTCTAAGTGTATTTTTTACCCGAGTGTCATCTCCAGTCCCCAGCCCCATATCTTGTTGTGTTCCGTCTACACCAAGTTTTCTTGCCAACCTCATCTATGCATGACCATCTCCATAAACTCTTTGTTGTTGCTGTTAATGATCCCAAAGTGGCTAAGTGTCTTTGCTCTCAACGTTTTTGCACTTAAACAACACATTTTAACATGACATCTCCCTTTTCCTTCAGTTTTCTACTCCACACAATGCAAAACTTAAAAAAAAGAATATTGGTGCCTTGTATCTGTCCATTTCTTACCATAAGACATATTTTAATGTATACATTATGTATCTATGTTGATGATTTAGCTGTGTGTCTTATTTTCTACATTAAAAGACAAGACTGTTGGAGGTTGGTATGAGTGTATTTTAATGTTCTTGCCTCTCCACCATGTTATATGGCACATAATGAGTGTCCAACAATAGTCTGAATTGGATTGAATGTTGCACTTTAAAAAAGCAAAAAGCCCTCAAACAAAGAAGTACATGCTCTTCGTTTACTTGATGTTTGAAACTTGAGTTGTTTTCATTGCAAAGGATTTTCTTTAGACCTTCTCTCCATCTTTAAAAAGTAGATTGTATCTTTGGAAACTACCAGAGTAAGGGTAATTGAAGGCTTGCAAATGCAAAAGATATAGGCTTCACAATTTGAACAATTTCTTTACATCAATTTTCTTGTACTATTTTCTGGCCAGGATCTCTAATCTAAGCTGAAGCTAAGAGCATATTAAGCTAAGATTATTCATAGGTATTTTGAATCCAATTTGGCATTCAAAATTCTGATTATTTATATTTTATCTCTCATACTACTTCTTGCTTTAAGAAAGGAAAATAAAATGTAGCAAAAAACACTCTTGTAAGAGAAAAAATATTATATTTAATGATCATAATTGTGGTCATTAAGATGTTCATTGTACTGCCTCATTTGGAACTTCTTTGAATTTTGACCTCTAGAAAATTAAAAAACAAGGATGTATGGAAAGCGAAGTACTATTCCTCTGCACACCAGAACATTCCATTTCCAAGTGTGGGTGGAATGAACTAGCAGCCAGCTATGATGTCACAGGGAGGTAAAACAGGAAGAGTGGCTATGGAAACAGAATCATGATAAGAACCACAAAGTACAGTTTCAATGATAGGAAAAACGTGCATGGTATAATTATTCTAGACTAAAAAACAGCCATAGCATGTGAATGTGTAGTTATGATTGCTGTTTCATTCAACAGGATCTTGAACTGAATATACTAAACATTGTTCTCTGAGATCTTATTTCTAATGCCTTAGAGTAATTACATGCATGGAGAAGCACATAAGAGAAGGAGTATGTGTTTTTGTTTTTTTTTTTAATTGGCATTCAAAAATTTTTGAAAAGTAAGGGATTCTGTTTGTTTTGAAGCCATGGTGTAGGAATCACCTTATTTCTCTTTCTCCACCATATGCATCAATGATATCTACAATATCTGGTACCAAATTGAGAAATACTCACAAATTAAGTGCCATATATTGTCATCTTACTCAGAAGAAATAAATGTTTAATCAACCCAACCAACCCAGATAGGACATATTTAACTTTTTAATTAACTAATTGATTTTTATTTTTAATCGAAAGGCTCAGAGACAGAGAATAGGGACAGAGTGACAGACTCACAGACATCTTCCATCCACTAGTTTACTCCCCAAATGCCTGTACTAGCCGGGGCTGGGCTGGGTTGAAACCAAGAGCCTGGAATTCAATCCGTATCTCCCACCTGAGTAGCAATGACTGAAGTATTTGAACTATTATCTGCTGTTTCCCACTGCATGCATTAGCAGGTAAATGAGTGGAAAGCTGGTAGCTGGAACTAGAACTAGACATTCTAATATGGAATGTGGGAGTCTCAAGAGATAACTTATAGCTCTGTGCCGACATATCGCTTTTTGACTCAAGATTGTAATATATTCATGACAATGAGATATTCTCCAATATTTGTATACTTCTTAATCTGGCTAACTGTTTGGTGATGTGCCCTCGAATCTATCGTGGTGCTTTTCTATGTTTTTCAGCAATTTGGAGCAGTGTCTAAAGATTTAGACAAGTGGTTCTCAACTAAGATTAATTTATACCCAAGTGACTTTTGGGAATGCCTGGGAGCAGTTTTGACCCCTCCATCTGGGAGACATTCACGGCATCTAATGGGTAGTGTCAGACATGCTTATAAATTATGTTAAAATGCAGGGGTTATCTCCGCAATATACATAGCAAAATTACTTGATCTAGAATATCAATAATGCCAAGGTAGAGAAACCTGACCTAAAACTCTTCTACTTGAGTGGTTGTCTGAGAACCAACAGCATCTGCTTACTTGGAAGCCTAATAGAAATGGTGTGTCTTATATTGCCTCTTGGATTGAATCAGAAACTTTATTTGAACAAGACTCTAGAGGATTCATATGTTCCTTTTAACCTGAGAAGCACTAGGTTAGAATGGGAATTTGCCACCATTACTGCATCACAGAAGAACAGAAGATAGGTCTCAAGTGAAAACAAAATTTACTCATATGTTTCCATCTGCTCAGAGGTTTTGATTCACTCATCTGTAGTTGTGTGGATGCAATAAATTTTTATAGCTTCTTAGGTGATTTTAATGAGACCAAGGTTGCAACCCATCAGTCTGCTATAACTCAGTGTGAGGAGATTGTGATGTGAATAGACAGATATCATGGCATAATGAAGACAGTCCAGTTTTGCCTTTGATCCTAGAATGTTCTTATACTACTTTTCACTCTCAAATGTGTTCTTGGAGTATGCAATAATTTCTTAAAAATCTGACCTCGAATAGCTAAAGCAATCTTGTACAACAAAAACAAAGCCGGAGGCATCACAATACCAGATTTCAGGACATACTACAGGGCAGTTGTAATTAAAACAGCATGGTACTGGTACAGAAACAGATGGATAGACCAATGGAACAGAATTGAAACACCAGAAACCAACCCAAACATATACAGCCAACTTATATTTGATCAAGGATCTAAAACTAATTCCTGGAGCAAGGACAGTCTATTCAATAAATGGTGCTGGGAAAATTGGATTTCCACGTGCAGAAGCATGAAGCAAGACCCCTACCTTACACCTTACACAAAAATCCACTCAACATGGATTAAAGACCTAAATCTACGTCCTGACACCATTAAGTTATTATAGAACATTGGAGAAACCCTTCAAGATATTGGCACAGGCAAAGAATTTCTGGAAAAGACCCGGGAGGCACAGGCAGTCAAAGCCAAAATCAACTATTGGGATTGCATCAAATTGAGAAGTTTCTGTACTGCAAAAGAAACAGTCAGGAGAGTGAAGAGACAACCGACAGAATGGGAAAAAATATTTGCAAACTATGCAACAGATAAAGGGTTAATAACCAGAATCTACAAAGAGATCAAGAAACTCCACAAAAACAAAACCAACAACCCACTTAAGAGATGGGCCAAGGACCTCAATAGACATTTTTCAAAAGAGGAAATCCAAATGGCCAACAGGCACATGAAAAAATGTTCAAGGTCATTAGCAATCAGGGAAATGCAAATCAAAACCACAATGAGGTTTCACCTCACCCTGGTTAGAATGGCTCACATTCAGAAATCTACCAACAACAGATGCTGGCGAGGATGTGGGGAAAAAGGGACACTAACCCACTGTTGGTGGGAATGCAAACTGGTCAAGCCACTATGGAAGTCAGTCTGGAGATCCCTCAGAAACCTGAAGATAACCCTACCGTTCGACCCAGCCATCCCACTCCTTGGAATTTACCCAAAGGAATTTAAATTGGCAAACAAAAAAGCGGTCTGCACCCTAATGTTTATTGCAGCTCAATTCACAATAGCTAAGACCTGGAACCAACCTAAATGCCCATCAACGATAGACTGGATAAAGAAATTATGGGATATGTACTCTTTAGAATACTATACCGCAGTAAGAAACAACGAAATCCAGTCATTTGCAACAAAATGGAGGAATCTGGAACACATCATGCTGAGTGAAATAAGCCAGTCCCAAAGGGACAAATACCATATGTTCTCCCTGATCGGTGACGACTGACTGAACACCAAGAGGGAAACCTGTTGGAGTGAGGTGGACACTATGGGAAATGGTGGCTTGATCAGCATAGCCCTGACTGTTAATGAACAACTTAATACATTATCCCTCTTAGTAGTTTTTTTTTATCTGTTCTACTTAATATGACTGGTTTAGATCTGTAATTGATGCACAGTTATTCTTAAGTGTTGAAAATTAACTGAAATGTGATCCCTGTTGAACATGGTGGTGGGAATGGGAGAGGGAAGAGATGTATAATTTGGGACATGCTCAGGCTGACTTGCCCCAAGTGGTGGAGTTGGAAGCATACCAGGGGATTCCAATTCAATCCCATCGAGGTGGCATGTACCAATGCCATCTCACTGTTCCAGGTGATCAGTTTCAGTTCACAGTTGGTCATGGTGAAGGGACTGGGAGTCAAAGGGAACACATAGACAAGTCTAGTACCTGCTAACGCTAACCGATGGAGTAAATAAAGGGGAGAGTGATCCAACATGGGAAGTGAGATACTCAGCAGACTCATAGAATGGCAGATGTCCTAAATAGCACTCTGGCCTCAGAATCAGCCGTAAAGGCATTCGGAGCTGGCTGAAAAGCTCATGAGAGTATTTCAGGCATGGAAAGCCAAGACACTCTGGCAAAAGATCTCTGTGAGTGAGATCCCAGTGGAAAGAACAGGTCATCAAAGAAGGAGGTACCTTTCTCTGAAGGGAGGAGAGAACCTCCACTTTGACTATGACCTTGTCTAAACAAGATAAGAGTCGGAGAACTCAGAGGGCTTCCATAGCCTTGGAAACTCATGACTGGAGCATAGGGAGATTACTGATGCCATAGACAGGAGTGTCAATTGGTAAAGTCAACAACAGGAGTCACTGTGCACTTACTCCTCATGTAGGATCTCTGTCCTTAAGGTGCTGTACATTGAGATTTAATGCTATAACGAGTACTCAAACAATATATTTCACTTTGTGTTTCTATGGGGGTGCAAACTGTTGAAATCCTTACTTAATGCATACTAAACTGATCCTCTGTAAAAAAAAAAAAAAAAGAAAAGAAAAAAAAAAAAGAAATTATCAATTCCCAACTTGACTCTCACTGGGATTAAACATGACAATAGGTCTGCTCTGATTTCATCATCATTTAAAAAAATCATCTATTATTTTTCACTTTATGTCTCTGTGTGGGAGCAAACTGTTGAAATCCATACTTAATGTATACTAAGCTGATCTTCTGTATATTAAGATAATCGAACATGAATCATGATGTGAATGGAAGGGGAGAGGGAGTGGGAAAGGGGAGGGTTGTGGGTGGGAGGGACGGTATGGGGGGGAAGCCATTGTAATCCATAAGTCGTACTTTGGAAAATTATATGCATTAAATAAAAGTTAAAAAAAAAAAAGATAAGAAAAAAAAATGATATGGTAGATGAATATGAATATTGAATGAATACAAGTGTCTCTTTGTTACTCTTCGTCTAAAAAGTTTTTCATTTGAATGAGGATTGATAAATATGCTTTGGATTTTTCCTTAATTCATGTTTCCTTAATTCTTTTCTTCGTGTATCAATAGTCATCTTTGTTTTCCTTTTATGTAACAATAAATTTTCAATTTAAAGAAAAAAAAAATCTGAATAATGAAAGAGAAAGATGAATTGGATCTTATTAATATTAAGAACTCCTATTCATCAAAAGATATTAAAATTGTGGAAAGGCAATCCATAGAGTGTGATAAGATATTTCCAATGCATATACTCAAGAAATAATTAGGATACATTGAATATATTAGTACAAGGAACTCCAAGTCAAGAAGAAAAGAAAAGACAATCTATCCAGGAGCAAGCTTGAACATGGCTAGTCAACCTATGAAAATATGCTCAACTTTATATATTCTAAAAGGGAAATTTATGGGGCCAACACTGTGGAACAATGGGTTAAGTGGCCATGTGCAGTGCTGGCATGCCTTATGGGCACCAGTTCAAGTCCCAACAGCTCCACTTCCAATCCTGCTCCCTGATAATGCACCTGGGAAAGCAGCAGAAGATGCCTCAAGTGCTTGGGCCCCTGCATACACATGGGAGACTCAGAAGATGGGTCTCCTGGCTTTAATCTGACCCAGTTCCAGATGTTGTAGCCATTTGGAAAGTGAACCGGATAGAAGATCTCTCTCTCTCTCTCTCTCTCTCTCCTCTCTCTCTCTTTTTCTGTAACTCTGACTTTCAAACAAAGAATTAAATCTTTTTTTAAAGGGTAAACAAAAAACACAATAAATGTCAATGCAAATCAATCACAATGGATAAATGATAAAGACCGATGATACCATGTAGTAGGATATAGAGCAAGGAGAATCCTCTGTTTGAATTGCTAATGTGTGTGTGTGTGTGTGTGTATACACACATACATACATTATGGGCCAACACTGTGGCACAGTGGGTTAAGTGGCCATGTGCAGTGCTGGCATCCCTTATGGATATATATATATATGTGTGTGTGTGTGTGTGTGTGTGTGTGTATATATAGAGAGAGAGAGAGAGAGAGCGCAGGTCTTCAAACATTCAGGGAATGGGCTGGCATTGTGCTGTAGCCATTTAAGCTGCCGCCTGCTTTTCATTATTGTGAATATATCATCATTTATTACTTATTACAGTATTAGGCCTTTTGGTAGCTTCCAATATTAGGCTATGATGAATAATTTTATTATGAGACATTTAACACATGTATGTTGCTGAAGTTTGAGACGACTTCAAAAGTCAGTATCTTTTCAATTTCTCTAGGTGAGGCCAATGTACCAAAGGGCTGGGAGCCACTGCCTTAGCCTCACCTCTCTACAGCCATGTGGGCCTTCAAATACAGCAGAAGTCATTGCAAAGCTGGACTCTCTGTTTCCCTAAGACCTTCATTCATTCACTTGCTCTCTCGATAAGCAGGTACTACTAACTAGGTCCCTTGTTAGATGCTAGGTGCTAGGTCAGGTAAAGTTCGATAGTAAGTCTCTGGAAGCGAAGACTATGGGTTTTTAGTCCTATGCTGTAATGTCAGTGTCAAGCACTGGCATGTGTAACAGTCCCGGGAAGAACTTTCATGAATGTTGAAGCAAAAGCGAAGAATGTATTTTAGATGAAAGAAGTAAAATCCTGGACATGTGGAGCAATTTCTTATCATTACAATTAAATAACTATCTCCTAATTCCAGTGAATCTGGATCCTCAACAATTTGAAATGGAAGCTATAAATCCAAAACTAATAATTATTATTCTGTCATAAAAATGCCTTGTTTTTGCTTTCTCTTCTCTCTCTCTCTCTCTCTTTCTCATTCTCTCTCTCTTTCTTTCCCCCCTCTCTATCATTTTTATCCTCAGTACTTTGCACAGTGCCTGATATCTTAGAATTGTCAGCAAATATTTGCTGAATAAATTAATAATTGAACAAGTGAATGAAAGTAGTCTCTCAGGAAAGAAAGGATGAATCACATTTATTGAATAACAAATATTCTCCATCCACATGCTAGGCACCTCATGTTCTTATGCCATTTAATAGTCATGGTGCATTGTAAATGGTAGGCGTTGTTATCCTCATCTCAAAGCTTAAATAAAATATGAGGCTGAGATAGAGTAAGGAATGTCCAAGGTCACAGGACTATTTGGCAGAACCCAGATTCAAACTCTGATCTGTTGCAATTTGGCACCTCTGCCCAGCACACCATACTCTACAGAGCAGCGGGACAGTGATGAGCCTGGGACACGATCCATCCCTGCCCATCTGGCCTTACTCTCCTATGGGGCTCAGCTCCTCTCTCATGACTCTGCCTATCACCAACCCTTGCTGTCCTCTCATTGCTCATATTTATAATTTAGCATCAAATTATCTTATTAACAACCTGCTGATTAAGACATTAAGAGGTGCCACTATGGAATCAGAGGCATTTCCATGGAAACTGAATGGAGATCCCCCCTTTTCCCAACTCTGGCATTTTATCTGAATCTCTTGAGGAGGAAAACTAAATAAAATAGAATTTCGAAAATGTTCAATTCTTTTGGAAGCATAAGCAGAAAAATTGACAGGAGAAAAATGGATAGAAAACCGGTCGGCACTCGCTGGATCTTCCTGCCCCTCTCCCTTCCTTCTACTTTCTCCTCCTGCTCTGCTTCTTTTTTTGGATTTTTGAGCCCTCCATCTCTTAAAGCATTTCTCCTGTGACGCAAATCTGGAGCAGATCATTCTTTGACTCTCAGAAGTCACTTGCATCTGGCTTGAGAAGTGATGGGCTACAGAGCCTTTACGGGCAGTTTCTAACTTTCCCTGTTTCTTATCTGAATAAAGTCTTACACAGAACTGCGGCTCAGTCCTTCATCAGGACTCCTGTGTGATTAATTCCTTCTTTGCTCATTTCTGTGTAGTATGTTTTTTCTAGAGAAACAGAGCTATTAAGTACCTACACACATGCACACATAAACACATGGACAGAACTGCAGATAGAAGACAGACAGACAGGTAGAAAAAGACTTGTCTCATGCAGTTACGGAAGCTGAGAAGTGCCAAGCTAGAAACTCAGGAGAACAAATGGTAGGGGTTCTAGTCCAAGTCCAAATCAAAAGGCAGAAGACTGTTATTCAACCCCAGGACATTTAGGTGATAGGAAAGAATTCTGTCTTAATCAGGCTTTTATTAAATTTGGGCCCTGGATATATTGGATGAGGGCCACCTACCTTGAGGAGGTATTTAGCTACTACCAAGACAATGCCAACCTCACCTACAAACACTTTCAGAAACCCTCTGAACTCACATCTAACTAAACGTCTGCACACTGCATGGCTCAATCAAGTTGACACAAAATTAACCACCACAACTTCCATTTTTCATAATTTAACCATTGCTCCCTTTAATAATTTCATCATCTGATGACTTCATCAAAGGTTTCAGCCTGATTTTCTACCCCTCACCCTACAGCCTCATTCCCACCACTAAGAGGGCACCAAAGTGTCAAATAAAGGAATAGTTCTTTCCCTGAGGTGGGCAGGAGTTGAAATGGCAGTGCAAATGAAAATTACAAGGTGTTCATTGAAGGGGCCGGCGCTGTGGCACAGCAGGTTAATGCCCTGGTCTGAAGCGCCGGCATCCCATATGGGCACAGGTTCGAGTCCCGGCTGCTCCATTTCCGATCCAGCTCTCTGCTATGGCCTGGGAAAGCAGTGGAAAATGGCCCAAGTCTTTGGGCCCCTGCACTTGTGTGGGAGACCTGGAAGAAGCTCCTGGATCCTGGCTTCAGATCGGCGCAGCTCCGGCCGTAGCAGCCATCTGGGGAATGAACCAGCGGATGGAAGACCTCTCTCTCTCTGCAACTCTTTCAAATAAATAAATAAATCTTTAAAAAAAAAAAAAAAGGTGTTCATTGAGCCTAGAAGAGCTTTTGGCAACAGTGATTCATTCAATGAGTCTTCCAAAACTGAGCAGGAGAAAAACTTGTAAGGTAAGGTAGGTTGCCTATTTTCAGAATGCAAATAGTTCAGAATGATTGGGAGTGTTGCAGGGAGTGATCATAAAGAAAACCAAGGGCTGGAGCACAGGTTGAGCATTATCCAATGGGTGCCATAGGGAGAGACTGTTGTAGTTTTAAAAAGTTTTAGCTGGGTGGTTGAATTTGAGTTATCTGGACCTTCTCTCCAGTTAATTCTACATATGCCATTGAGTCCACAGTCAACATTTTCTTCATCCAGCATGTGGAAAAGTGTCAGAGGACAAATACATTGAATCAAGGGGAGGGCATTCATAAGGGAATACAAGATCCACGTAATTAGGGAGAGTAAGATCTGTTTCATGAAGTTAATACAAAGGGGTTGATGAATCAGTGCCAAGATGTCTTTCAGTTGATAGATGGCATTGGACTTAAGCAATGCTGGAAAATATTATTTATGTTTCCACATTTCTCTCTGTTGGTTTCCCTGAAATTCTGTGTCATTGTGAGGGAAAAAATTGATACTGATGCAAGTCACAAAAAGGGCAGCTGTAATTTGTGCAAGGATAAGTCATAATTATCTTTATCATAATTATTATCAGCATTGCCATGCACAGACAATTAAATATATTCTACATTTTTCTTCTCTGTAGACCTAAAATTCAATGCAACAAAAGCAGTAAGCATATGCATTTAGGGAATGTACTAAATATAGTAAAAATGACTTATATTCAAGTTAATATCTAATAGTAATAGCTAAGCTACTTTTGTCTTACAAATAATATCCTTTGTGAATGGTGTTTCCATGTTCTATATCCCTCTCCTTTTTGTAAAGCAGTTAAATGAAGAAAATTTCTACTTTTTGTGGCCAATATTTTGTAAGGATTTTGTGTGTCTATCTGAAACATTCATTAAATAATTGAGGATCAGAGAAAAGGTATATCTCCATTTGAATTAAGGTATTTCTTCTTTTATAGGTTAAACATTAATCAAAAACATTGACTGATCCTTTTGCTCTTGATATCTAGGAAACCCAGAACTAGACTTAATGCTAAAGTCACAATATTAATTTTAAGGATATTTTCCTTCCATTTCAATGCTATTTTTCTTTATGCCTCCTATTTTATCATATGCCACTTCAAATCAGCCTTGGAAATGGATGGAATATAAATGAATACATTAGCAAGCAACAGCATAAATAAATTGGAAACGAGAGAGAGTAATATGGAAATTGTAAGATTCGAAAGGGTAATTCTTTCTGTGTAAATTACAATCAGCAAACATAGTCAGTGCCACCAGAAGCAATGTATTGTCCTAAAACAATGATTTGAAAATATATACAAAAATATTTGACAATTATAAAGAGGTGAGAGGAAGGGGGCTACATTAATACTTTATGTGAAAAAACACTAGAAAATTTTAAGATGCCATAATTTACTAATATCACTGGCTGTGTTATAAAATATAGTCAATAATACTGTATTTTGACCAAGTAGGAAAACAGACATTGCCCCACATGATAAGATGAAATGAAAATCATTGCAAAATTTTGCAAGGCAGCTTAACCCTGTCTGCCAACATTTTGAACATGTATACTTTTTACTCAACTGCATTTATAAAGCCATAAAATTCCTTCACTTTCCTAAGTATAAAAAGATATTCATACATGGGACTGGCATTGTGCCACAGTGGATAAAGCCACCACCTGTGATGCTGGCATCCCATGTGGGAACCAGTTTGAGTCCCAGCTGCGCCACTTCCAATGCAGCACCCTGCTAATGCACCTGGGAAAGGGGAGGAAGAATGGTCCAAGTACTTGGGCCCCTGCATCCATGTGGAAGACCCAGAAGAAAATTCTGGCTCCTGGCTTAAGCCTGGCCCAGCCCTGTAATTGCAACCATATGGAGAGTGAACCAGTGGTTGGGAGACTTCTTTCTCTGTCTCTCCCTCTCTCTCTCTCTCTGTAACTCTGCCTTTCAAATAAAATGTCTTCAAAAAATAGAAAGTTATTCACACAGAGATATTTAGTAAAATAATTGCCATTACTAGGAGTTTTTAAACATATTCTCTCACAGTATAGGAAATAAGTGATGATTCTATGCAACCAGTAAAAAGAATGGAGTGTAGGGCCAGCATTGTGGCCTAGTGGGTTGAGCCACCACCTGCAATGCTAGCATCTAAAAGGGGCACACATTCAAGCCCAGGCATTTGCGCTTCCTATCCAGCTCCCTGTTAATGCACCTGAGAAGGCAGCAGAGGATGTCCCAAGTCCTTGGGTCACTACCTCCCATGCAGACACACAGATGAAGCTCCTGGCTCCTAGACTCCATTTGATCCAGCCCTGGCTCTTGTGGCAATTTGAAGAGTGAACAAGTTGATGGGAGATTTTC
This sequence comes from Oryctolagus cuniculus, assembly GCF_964237555.1. Lineage (NCBI taxonomy): Eukaryota > Metazoa > Chordata > Mammalia > Lagomorpha > Leporidae > Oryctolagus > Oryctolagus cuniculus. The sequence continues at coordinate 47,729,074 of NC_091449.1, forward strand.
TCTCTCACTCTCTCTCTTTCTCTGTATCTCTGCCTTTCAAAATAAATCAATAAATCATTTTTTAAAAAAAGAATAGAGTGGTTCTTTGTGTATAAAGGTGGGAGTTTTTATAAACATGCAATATAGAATGTTGGAGAACATATGATGGCTTTTCAATATATTTGTTTATAATGAACTAGTCTTTGCACTTAGTCATATAGCTCATGATCATGATGGAGAGAGATAGACAAACACACATGGCTTTATATGCAAAATATCCATAGTAGTCATGCTTCTATGGATTGGAACTTATAAGAGGTGTTTGTAGAGTGACTTTTGTTGTGTAGCTGATTTCCATTTTGAACCATTTAAATTTTTTAATGAAGTGATATGATTGCTAAAATAATTATCACAAAAGCTAGTTTTAGAAAAGAGCCTATAGGAAGCAAGTATGGTCTAAAAGACCAAAATGAAGTACACTACATCATTTATTCAACAATGTTCAGGGTTGAAAGTATTGGCATGTATCTATCAATGTTATCGCAAATTGTAGGAGAAAATATGTGTAGTCTGCGCCTATTACTTGGCTTAATAGCATAAGGCAGAAGGCATTTTTTATAAAAGATTATATTTTCTGTAGTTCTGGGTGGATTCAGCCTTGTCAATGAAAGAGGGATGCTTGTGATGGTGCTAAAAAAGCCTCAGAAATGGCATTTCTACTGAAAGAAAGCACACCGCATGATACTGGGGTAAACCTCACTGCCTTCTTTCTCTCTTTCCACCTCCCAACTCTCCACTCCTCCTATGCCCTCCTCTCTATTCTTCATTCTCCTCCTTATATTCCTCTCTCATTTGTGCCCCAAATTATATTTTTTGCAGTGTTAAAACTCACAGGGTTAGCAATATTTAATATATTTATTTATATATGAGAAAAATATATTTATAATTAAAGGAACTAACCTGATAGATTCAAACAAGTAACTTAAAGATTATGGTTCTCTATCAAGTTCCTATTGATGACTTGTAAATGAATATGTTTGAAGCATATGAGACCATACACATGTGCATACATGCTCACATTAACTGATTGAAACAAGGCAATTTTTCAACGTTTGGGTGGGTCCTAAGACAGGGCGCATTATCCACCCTAACCCTTACCTCAAACTCAACATTAGGAAGATTCGGAATTCTTATAGAGTAATTAGTAAAAGGAAGATGCCTGCCTGAAACTAACACCATTCAACATACCAAGGGCTGTGAAAACAAAGACAAATGTGAAACATAATTCCTTCAGTTATTCATCCTAGAAACTCTATTTTACCAACACTGAAGCGAAGATAGTAAAATCCAACACACAGAATTGTTCAGTTGATTAAATAAATAAATTGGGTATAATGGACCTGACCCCATTTATGGATTTATCTTAAGATTCTTAACCCAGAAACTAAAAGCCCTCTAGGAGGGGCTTTGATGGACTTTGATGAGCTTAAGGCAGGCACAAGTCCTTTGATGAAGTGAGTGTTTTTCTGCCTGTTAGCATTCTTTTCTTTGAAAAAAAAAAAATCTCTTAACTTTCATTAGATTCTCAAAGTTGTCTGTATTTCTTATTATTTTAAGAAAATTGATTTAAATAGAAGCTATGATTGCTAGTGGTATTAATAATTATAACCACAATAATATTTTCAATATTTCACCACAAATGATATCATTCTGATTATTAATACTAATTTTTAAACATGAGCCAAAATTGGTAAATGAATCATATTTAAAACACTAAGTGTTTTGCTTTCATCAGGTAAGACTTCCAATTTCTTCTTATTATAGGAACTCTTGAGATCTTATTTTACTCCTATCCACAAAGAAAAACTCATTTCCCCCAGAAAAGCAAGCTAATGAGGTCTGCTTAATTTATAGCTGAGCCCACTTACGTGGTCATTTCATTAGCAGAGATGTATGTTAAATTCAACAGAATCCTTCATGTGGCACAAGTAGAAGAACTGCTACCCACACCCATTCTTCATCCATTTATTGCCCTAATACATCTGACATACACAAAGAAATCTTGTTTTACAAACTGCTTAGAGATTTGATTAAGCCGCATCATGTATTTTGTTGTAACAGGAAGGGTGATTTGAAATCATTAGTCCTAAAATTTAGGTCTCAATGTGCTTTGAAGTCAAAGGGAACAATTTGTCAGCTGGTTGATCATTTGCTGCTCAAGCTATTTAACTGATCAATCTAATGTCAAAGGAGCAGAGATAAATGGGAGACATTTTACTATGTAGAAAACTGTACATGAAGATAAATACAACATTCTGCTTCATTTCATCTGCAGTTATCTTTACAGTAATTGCTTTGGAACACTCAAGGTGCTCTTTACATATAGGAAGTGCTGGAAGTCTTTATCTGCACAGACTAATGGCTTCACATTGTGAATCTTGCTTGCTCCATTTTTGGGTAGACAAGGCCATAATCGCTTACTTTAAATTCAAACTTCGCAATTAACAAAGGTTGGGATTCTTGACTAGATGTTTACTGCACTATCCGTACACAGATTTCTGAAATATCCTGACATGTTTGCAAAGTGAACCCATCCCTTAGTGAATTCATTGGATTTTTGCTATAATAATGATGAGGCACTGACTCTGGAGTAAAAGCATCCCAAGGAATAGATTGGGGTATAGTTGCTGTCTTGGTTATCTACTATCCCATGATGTTTATACTCACATTAATTGGATTAAAGCCACAGTCATATGATTATATTTCATAATTTTGTGATCAAGAATTGAAACTGGACAACAATAGCAAAGGTCATCTAGTGGTATTTATTTAGGAATGTAATGTAGGGTTCAAGACACCTTCACTTACATCTGGTTCCTGGATAGTGGGGATAAGTGTGAGGCTTGTCTGGTTGACTCAGCTGTGACTGTCAACCTGGCACCTCTAACAGGCAATAACAGTCAATCAACTTACTTGAGGGCAACTCTGTACCCTCAGAATTCCAAAAGGCCATATTAGAAATTGCAGCACATCTTATATATCTCAGAACATCACTTAACATTTTTCAAGGAAACCACGGGGGTCATTTGAAAGTAGACTCTACCTCATAACAGGATGAGACACAAAGTATCTATTGCACTAGCATAGTTTGATTATTTACAAAGACCATGATCAAATCTTTTTATGGCTATTATGTTAAGTTTCTATTAGAGTTGCTAGAATTGTCATCAAGACAGGTAATGATGGAGGGAGAGGGAGAAGTGAGGTGATTGATTAAATAGCTATTATTCTGAAAATCTACAATGGCAAACTGCATTTGCTTAACTCCCACGATTATGCCTCTACAAAAATCAACAAGTAATTTCTTGCTTAAAGAGAGATTAGGAATTTCTTTGGAGGAAATTTATCCCAGATTTTTTACTTTGGTATTACTCCCCCATGTATATCCTGAAAGATGACTTTGGAAAATGATTGTTTTTCACATGGCTATGTGAACAGAGAATTGTTTTGGTGAACTCTGTTGATATTTTGAAGTCATTTTATTTTTCAAACTTTGGTTCTACATTGATTTTAGATTTCAAACTACGTTTCCATTTTCCTAGACTGGAGTCTCTGATACAATGTAATGCAATGCACTTAGAGTTTTAATAACTGCACTCAATTCTTATTCGTACTTTGAGGAAAGTAGCAAAAGTCTGTCCCTAGTAATTTTGAGCACTTGTTCTAATCATTTAAATTCCCTAAGCCTTGGCTTAGTTATATTTTAAAAGGAGAAATAACATCTACTTTATGAGTTGAACTGGGGACTAGGTTGTCTGAGGTTATATATGGGAAAGAAACAGCTGCTTAAATTTAAGTTAGCATTTAATGAGCGTCATTTGCTTTCTGGATACCTTCTCATCTCTGTTGCTTCTAATTTTATTGTTCTTAAAGATCATGTTGGAGATCATCTATCACTAACTCAATGAATGACTGCCTTTTTATTCAATAACCTAAATTTACTAATATTTATTGGTATCTACCATGGACTAGCTTAGCTACTGGTATGGGTGCTGGTGATTTGGTGTTGAGATGAACATGGAGTCTATCTGCACCGTCTATCATCTGCCTGTAATCTGTCTACCTATCATTTCTGTCTCTACAAAATCTGTGTACGTATGTATCTAACTATCTACCTATATGCCTACCTCACTCTCTACCTATCTTCTGTCTGTCTATCTACATTCCTACCTACTTATCTTTCTCATGTGTTAATCTCTATGGCAAAGAATAATAGGGTAGGGTAAAACCTAGTCAGGAGCCATACTTGCTCTGACTTGGAGAATCAGGAGAATCTTTCCAGAGAAATTTTCACTTGCATTCATTACAAACCATGAAGGGTTGCAGTGTTGGTGTGGCAGTTAAGACACTGCTTGGGATGCATCCATCCCACATCAGAGTGCATAGGTTCGAGTCCCACCAACATTCCTAATTCCAGTTTCTTGCTAATGCATACTTCATGGAAGCAATGATGGCTAAAATACTTACGTTCTAGCCACCTACTTGGGACACCAGGATTGAATGATAAGGAGCACTTATTCCAGTGACAGTTTTTCAAAAGGGCTACCCCAAATCTCAGAAATTTTCCAAAAATTACTCAAAGTCTTAAGTTTTTATAAAGGCTCCCTTTCATCACCATCAATTCAACCTCTCAAACTCAACCAACATGTCTTCATTGCTTGTAGAATGCTGTCTCAACTCAGCAAGACTGGCTGACTTTTCACAAAGAGCCATTCATGTTTGTTCAAAATTCTCCTCCCTTGAACCTTAAATGCTGGCAAACTCATCCCTCCGCTTCCTCAAATAAATACAGTGTTCACACCCCTGGGAAAGTTAACCACGGCAAATGTATCAACTGCTAATATTTACTGAGCACATATCTTACTCACTCTGCTCTCTGGATTATTATGATGAATGTGATACACAATAGATACTCCTCTGCCATTGGATAGAGCTTCTTGTTTAGGTCACACAATGCAGAGAACAATATAGTCTAGTCTTAGTGTTTTATTTGTCTAAGTTTGTACCCTATTTTCCCAGACAAATGCTCCAGGAAGACAGAGGTTCTGTCTCCTACTGGGTGTTTTCATCCACAATGCCTCACACAAAGAAGGCACTCCGCAAACAAGCCTTTATTAAGCAACTGTTAGGCACTCCATGCAAATGAGAATAAATGAAACACTCTCAAAAATCTTTTGTTCTCCACTTTAGCTTACTGATTTTATAGAAGAATTTGAATAAGTTCAGCCGGGGTTGTGTTTCCATAGTTGGCTAGTCGGGGAACTTTTTTGGACAGTTGAAAGCACTTCCATCCTTTTCTCTTGAGATTAACAACTGGTGTTACACATCTTAAATGCCAGAAGTGATGGATAGCTTTGGCTCTTAAATTTTCCTATGGTAGTCTAGAATCTTGAGCAGAAGGGCTATGGCTCAAAGGAGGAGAGGCTGAGGTTCTGCATTTCCAACAATTTCCAAAAAACTGCGAGATGGTGTCCTATGAATTACAGCCTGAAAAAGAACATTATAAAATACCTAATATTAATCCTTTTTCCCCATCTTCTTATGAGCAAAGCCTAGGAGATAGGAATAGATTTGTATTTGCTCCAGTTCTCCTGTCTGATGGTCTCTCAATTGCATTTTTTGGTTAAAATGCTATGGCTCCTGCTTTGTTTAACTCTGCTTGGCGATCAGTGATTTGTGATTCTGCTCATTCCTCAGCATTTTTATAAATTGACAATCTTGAGATTGGAGACATTGCTGCACATACCCATGCAGGGAGTAGACTTTCCATGGAATAACTGTCATCAGCTCTTTATTCCTGTGTGTGTGTAGTGTGTGTGTACCTTCTTCATAAGCTAATAAACTCAACACCCATTTGCTATTTTAATGTTTCTTAGGGGGCTTTATCTCCATATTTCCTATGGTATTTATGCTCCCTGCTCTTCCAGGTGAATCCAAGATTTTCTGCTATGATGCCATGAGGTTTCTCTATAGACCTTATCGGCTCCTTGCTGAATCTCTTGATTGAATTTATTATAACAAAGCTGACTTGAAGCCAGCGAAGACAGAACTCCAGGGTTGGGCTTTCTTCAGAGTTTTATGGTTTTTTTTTCCTCAGAAATTGAACACCAACTTAATGAAGTTTTATAGCTATTAATAATGTTCTACCACTCCAGCTGCTCTAAGAAATATGTAACCAAACAATAACTTGAAATAGGTAAATTCATGATTATGTAGAAATAAAAATTAATGCCAATTGGCCATAGCTTGTAATTTCCAAATGCACATCACTTAGAATGATTGGTAACTTCAGCCTTGTAACTCTTTCAAGGAGAAGGGCTGTGAACTTAAATCACTATATTAAGCTGACAGTGAGCTCATATTTTCTCGGCTAAAGATATATTTTTATGGCCACACAATGGACTCTGTTTATCACTCATCATAAACTATAGGAAACCATTTTTGTTTTAAATTAGGTGCTCAGGCTTTTGTCCTGCAATCTGTTTCTCTATTTCCCCTTTTAACTTCTGTTAGTCCTTTTTCAACAACTCCCAATCGTCTTCCATTTCCTGAAAATGGCTTATATTTTCAATCTCAGCTTCTTTAAAGGTATTTCATCCCAGTTGAGGTCACCTTAATTTACACCCTAAATTACAGTTCCAAAACCAACTTCTAGGCTGCTGATATTGAGTAATCCTACTAAGGAGTCCAATTTTAAAATAAGGTACAATCTTATCCTAAAATGCCAAACGTAAGACGCATGAATTTTGCATATCTCCTGAGTACTTTTCCTTATTCAATTACATTTCTACCTTTCCTTTGAGCCACTTAGTCAATTATGCTTCATTTTACTGCCTCGTGTGATCCTAGAGGCTGTCTGTTCATAAAGACCATAAGTAAGTCACTTTTCCTGGATGAGAAAACAGCCCCAAATCATTTGAAAGTGAAATGACTGTGGTGTTTGGGGCTTAATGGTCTCCAAGTCATTTTTAAGCCATCTCAATTACATTTAATAAAATGTAAGATCTTATTAGATCTCTCTCTCTTGCTCTCACACACACACATTCCTTTTCTCCTCTGTGATCTCCTTCCCACTCAGCTAGGCCCATTTTTTTGTTGTTGTTGCCTTCTTTTATACAGCTGGATGAGGAATACAGCCTCCACAACTCCATCAACTGAGTAGAGGAAGGAATGGGCATGGAGTGTGTGTGTGTGTGTACATATACATACATATGTAATACTTGATGGAAAATATTGCATCTTTATGTAGAATTTTAAAAATATGCTTAGAAATTTATGAATACAAATACCAAAGAGTAAATAAATATAGGGTAGTACATTATGCTTTAAATGGTTTTCTCCATAGTTTCCAATAGCTTCAACCCAATATCTTCTTACTTAAATGAGTGAGGAAAGTGGGCCTCCAAATATCACAGCAGATAAAGCTGCAAATCTTGAGCGCTCTTCACAGACATATACAAATTGCACATATTTTTGGGATACTATGAGATCTTTCAGTATATATGTGCTTTGTGTGATGTCCACTCAGTAAATATATTTATCTCTTCTACATTTAACATTTCTTTATAGTGAAAACATCCAAATTCCTATCTCTAGTTTCTCCTAGGGAAATATATGGTATATTAAGATTATTTATGTCTACCCTACTGTGCAATAAAATCCCAGAGCTTTTTACTGCTCTCTAGCTATAACCTAGTACTGTCAATCAACCTTGACCTATTCTTCCCTAGTAACTTCCCTCCCTAGCAGTTGGTAACCTCAAATATATTTTTAATTTTTATGAAAGCACCTAGTTTTTAAATGCCACATATGAGAGAGATCATGTGACACTTATCCTTCCCTGTATTTGGATTTGGCTGTTGCCATCTTCATTTTCTCAGGCGCCTCTGTCAACCTGTTATGGCTTTTATTTGTTTACCTGCTTGTCTTTTGTCTTTAGACTTGAAGGGTGTTTAATTGTGCAGCTAGGAGCCACATGTGGCTATGGAACATTAGAACTACTACTACTTCACATTTAGACATGGCTTCCAGACTTCACAGATTTAGTACCTAAATAAATACATAGAATAAAAAATTTCTCAAGGACTCCTCATAATTATATGTGCATATGATACTACTTTGGACATATTTATAATGAAAATATGCATTAAAAATTATATCACATATTTGTTTTCACATTATTAGAAATATTGAATTATATATGTGGTTCTCATATGAAGCTTGAGTTATATTTGTAGCCCCAAAAAAGCACAAACTATTCCTTTGCATATAACCAGTGAATAATTCAGGAGGCATTTAATGACTAGTTGATGAATCAATGAAGACATTGACTAGTTGATGTATTACTTATTTCTATATAAACTTTATTTCCAAAAACAGCTTCATATTTCATATGTGGGTGATAATATTTCCTGACTCAGAATTTCTGAACTTCTGCTTTCTGGTATTCCTGGATAGGCTTTAGTTAGCACAAACATTGACTTGGGGAAGGCATGGTGGCACATCGGGTTACGCCACCAGAGACACATGCAGTCCATTTCGGGGCTCCAGTTAGAATCCCAGCTACATTGCTTCCAATCCAGGTTCTGCTATTAAATTCTTTTGGAGGCAGCAGAAGATGGCTCAAGTGCTTGGTCCCCTGCCATTCTTGTGGAAGACCTGAAGGGATTTTTCACTCTTGGCTTCAGCCTGGCCCAGCTGTGGGCTATTGAGGGCATCGGGGAGTGAATCAGCAAATACAAGCTCCCTTCTGGCTCTTTATCTCCCCCTCTCTCTCACTCTGCCTTTTAAGTAAATAAAGAATAAATAAGTATTGAACAGATCTTTAAAAACCTGATTTATTCTATTATTCCTGGAGGCTTCCAAAGGCCAACAAATCTGTTGGTTCCCACTATAAACCCTCTTATTCATTATGTACAGAGTATTTTGCAAAATCAATCAAGTTCTCTGTTTATTATGATATGAAAGGACTAAGGACTGCCTAGATTTCATATGATTCTATTGAATATCTTTTAAGTTTTAAAGAAATAACTCAGAAAATTAATTTAATCCTGAACTATCTACTAGAATTTTTTTACCTTTTTTTTTTTCTTAAACTATTGGAACTGATGGGTATGAGTCTGCAGGTTAAGCTCAGTTTACACAGTTTTACACATTGAGAATTATTTGAATTTGGCATCCAGTTTTCTTTCAAACTTCTCTAAATGTTGTGGGTAAAACAGTAGGATTCTCCAGGATATGTAACCCCTCTGATTTGATTAAATGCTTCCTGGATAGCAGAGATCCAATTTATTGGGCACTATGAGACAAAGCGGCATTTAGAACTTTTGCCATAACCCTGTGGTGCCTTATTAGACTGATTTTGCAGTATGGAAAACTAAGCTAAGCTATGAGTAACCTGCCCAAATTCACACAGCTATTGTGTTAACTGTAGGGCTTTGAATCTCGGTCTCTTTGTTTCCAAAACCCTTCCTATATTTTGCAAACGTGTTTCTTGGAGAGAAATGGGGCAAAGAAACTAAAAGAAAATTGATTACTGTTGCAGTTTACTGAGACACAAATGTGAATATGTTTTCCTTACATCTCCTCCTTTTATTTTATTTCCTAAAATAAAACCTCAGGAGTTACGGGAAGTTAGAACACAGTTGCTGAATTCAAAACCTGTTCCCAAACACAGAAAACAAATAAATGTTTGCGGTAAAGGGATAGTGGAGAGGAAAGAAAACACAGCCCACCAACATCAAAAGGAGGCAAGATCGCCCCCACCAGAATACAGGGTCTTGAGCTTGTGTGGAAGTCTCTTGCCCCCTAGTTGACAAGGTAGCAGGAGGCTAGACCTAAAGGAAAACACATTGCTGTTCCAGGTAGGGAAAGATTATCAAGTGGAGCCTTTTGTCAATGAGACGCTCTCCAACCCTGGGACCTGACAAAGCTTTAATACCAGTGGAGATAAGGCAGTTCCACCCAGAACACCCCTCTGTCCATCAAAAACATTCATGTCTCCTAGTTAGCATTTTTAAATTGAAAATAAAAAGTGTACTATATTTGGCCGGCGCCATGGCTCACTAGGCTAATCCTCCGCCTGCGGCGCTGGCACTCTGGGTTCTAGTCCCGGTTGGGGCGCCGGATTCTGTCATGCTTGCTCTTCTTCCAGTCCAGCTCTCTGCTGTGGCCCGGGAAGGCAGTGGAGGATGGCCCAAGTGCTTGGGCCCTGCACCTGCGTGGGAGACCAGGAGGAAGCACCTGGCTCCTGGCTTTGGATCGGCACAGCGTGCCAGCCGTAGTGGCCATTTGGGGAGTGAACCAACAGAAGAAAGACCTTTCTCTCTCTCACTAACTCTGCCTGTCAAAAAAAGAAGTGTATTATATTTATTGCATACAAGTCACTGTTTTGAAATATGCAGCCATTGTACAATGGCTCAACCTAGTTAATTAGCATATTCATCACCTCATATATTGATCACTTATTTCTGGTAAGAACACTTACATTCTACTTTCTTATTAATTTTCAAGAATATGATATATTGTTAATAATGACATTCATCATGAATATTAGTCAACTTTGTATTACTACAATGAAATACCCAAGGTAACTCACTGTATAAAGAGAAAAAGTGTATGCGACTCACAATTTGGAAAGTCCAAGATTTTATAGTAATGGTGGCGTGGGCTTCTGGTGCCGACAGCAGGCGGCAGGTGTGAAGCTTGTGTGGAGGAAGGATCACATATTGTGCCAGGAAGTAGAGAGAGTGGAGAGGCCCAAATTCAGGTTTTTATAACAACGCCTTTCACATGACAGCTACCTTCCAAAGACATACCTTCAGTTAGACTTAAGGACCCCTTACCAAACATTCCCGTCTTCCAAATACTATTAATATATGGTGTTGGGGATTAAGGGTCTGCATGAATTCAGGAACTAAATCATATTCGAACCACAGCAACATCTCCTACAATATGTCTCTTGAGCTATCTATCTGAAATTTTGTGTTCTTTGGCCAACATCTCCCCAGTAGCATCCCACCTCTGTCCCTGATAACCACCCTTTGAATTTCTGTTTCCATGAGTTAGACTTTCATAACTTCCACATGTGAGATGCAATCAACCTAAGTGTCCATCAGGTGATGAATGGATAAAGAATATGTGGTAATATGCACAGTGGAATACTTTTTAAACTTAAAGAAGAAGGAAATCCTGTCATCCACAACAACATAGATAAACTTGGAGGACCTTCTATTAGGTGAAATACACTAGCTGCCTTTTGTTCTAATGGAAGTGTCCACTTCAGAGCAGTCTGAAAGCATGGTCTGGGGATCGGAGTAGGAGTTCAAGTTTCTCAGGAACTACTCTCACACCCAGAAGGCCCATCCCTTAGGTAACTCTTCCCTCAGTTGATGTTCCTGCAAATCCTGGGACATGACTGCTGGATTCTGAAAAGACATTTCTTTGTGGAAGCAAAGGTATAGGAAGATGAACTCAGGGAATACAAACCTTTCCAAGTCAACTACTTCTTTCTTTGTGCCCTCTGGCTTACCCCCAAGTGCACGCACTGTTTATCAACCTTAATCAATATGAATGACAGAAAACTTGATAACAGACAAGGGCTGGTACTGCTTGTGTGACCTCTTTTGAGATATCAAGGCTGAATACACTGCATTTACATTTCTTTGGGCCCCAGCTTTTAAAAGATTTTCACCTTCTACACCAAAGGGATGAAAGTTAAAGTTGTTTTAGTATCCATCCAAAATTGCCTCTTAGTATTTCTAAGTATTTTTTAGGATTGTCTCTAACATTGCTGGTCAGGACAGGTGGCCAGTTGTGCAGCAGCAGCTGGAAGCATTGCACACCCTTGCACTTGGAAATAGTAAAATCCATTAAAGAAGGTCTCAAAGCTGGGTTTGAATTAGTTTAAGGATGGTATCCTGACCATGCTGTAAGAGAAAGCCAGGGTAGAATCCAGGCCAGAAGAACTGGGGTGGATGCTTGCCCAGTTACTTAGCTCAGTTACTCTGGGCAAGTCCCTTAATCTCTTGGAAGATCTTTCAGGGTGGATATAAAGAATCAAATAATACATTCTTTCATTGCTAGTACATTAGTGTTATGGATGAGTAGTTGTCTGTGACAATTCTTGGCCCATATTAAGTTCTTCAGAAATTTTTTCTTCCACTCTCTTGATTTCTCCTCACCCCTTTAAAAAACAATTGATTGACCGATTGATTGATTAATTGATTGACTTGAAGGGCAGAGCAATAGTGAGATCATCCATCAGCTGGTTCACTCCCCAAATGTCCACAACAGCCAGAGAGGTGTCAGGCTGAAGCCAGAAGCTAGGAACTCCATGTGGGTTTCCTGCATGGGTGGCAGGGGCCCCCGTGTCCATTAGCAGGAACCTGGATTTGGAAGTGGAGTAGCTGGGACTTGAACTAGCACTCTTACTTGGAATGCAGATGTCACCTCCTGAACTGCAATGCTAAGAACTCTCTTCACCTCAACAGAGACCATTGCATCCGAAGGAAAAAATTATCCTGGAAAAAAATTAGTTCACCTAAGCAGACAATCCAAATTATGATCAAGTACTGCACTCCGGCTGGCCACTGTGATTTACTACTTAGCTCCTCAAAGTGCAGTGCTTGGACTAGCTGCTCCAGAGCTTTTAGACACACAGGCTCTCGGGTTGCACTGCAGACTTGCTTCACCACAACTGGAATTCAAACAAGCCTCATCTCTGATTGCTATGCATATTCAGCACTCTGTATTGGAAAGAGCACTAACTTAGGAGTTGGGATATTGGTCTTCTAGTTTGCTTTTCATGCAAATGCATAAAGACTCTCTGTTATATGTATATATATATATTTTTTTTTCTCCTAGTTTCAAAGCATGGATGTCTTTGTCTGATGTTTCTGGAAAGGTCAGTTACTACCTGGTAGAAGGAAAGCACACCTGGACCTTCATTATGCATTACAAATAATATGCATATGATGTAAATACATATACATGGAACTGCAAAAACTAATCCAAATACATACACATACATTTACATGTTCTCTCTCTCTCTCTGTCTCTTTGTCTCTTTCTCTCTCTTTCTCTCTCTCTCTCTCTCTCTCTCACACACACACACACACCACTAATTGTCAGGAGATATGTCACCCAAGCAATAGAAAAAGAGGGAACAGTAAAGCTCACTCCTGGGACACTTCCTGCAACATTTATCACTCTGCTGATGTGTTTCTCCTATTTTCCTGCCCAGAGAAAAGTATTTGCAATTCTGGGAAGCTGCCCTTTATTCAACACTGCAAGGGCAGAGAGGTAGAAGAAAGGGCATTGAGTCTCCTTGGTGCACAAGACCCTGAGTTGAATCTGTAATCAAGCCGTGTAATTGGGACCTATTTGCAAACACAACGGGTTGTTTGGGGAAGGGTGTTAGTGTGGAGGAGACTTTGGAAAGCCGGTCCCCAGAGGACAGATTTTTATCATCTGAGAAGTGGAGTCACTCTTTTGCTTCTCATCTTTCTTTATTTAATTCACTTTCATTCTTAATTCTTTCAGGGCTTTACATGATATATTTCCCTCTGTGGTCAAAATAGCTGCTCTCCTAATTTAAAGATGTTTCATCACTAAAAATTATATTAAGTCATTCACCATCCTTAGGGAAGACTTAATTTCCACTTTCTGCTGCAGTCAGCATGGTTGAGGCTCAGTCTTGCCATAAACCTGAAGTCACCTGACACTTTCTTGCAGTCTCTCTAACCAGCTACCTTTTTCAAGTGCCAATAAAATTATCTGATTTTGGCTAAAAGAGAGAAACACATTTTAAATTTTACAGAACCCAGAAATTATAGAAACACTTTATTGAGTGAAAGCAATAAAACTTCAAAGTGCAAATACAAAGGCTTATTAGACTATTGATTTTGGAATTTGGAAAGAAACATGGAGGTGAGGGTAAGACGAGAATCTCCCCCACAGCAATGTGCACAGTTGCTTTTAAGCCAAACCCACTTGCGACTTCCAGTAGCATTTCATTTCTGAACGAAAACTGTGTTGTTTTAAAAGTTTATTTTTATTTGTTTGAAAGGCAGAGCAACAGAGGAAAAAGAGAGAGAGACAGAGAGAGAGAGAGAGAGCGAGCTTCCATTGCTGGTTCACTTCCCAAAAGCTCCTGGGGCTAGAGCAGGCCAAAGCCACAAGTCAGAAATGTGGGGTTGCCAAGATCCAACTGCTTGAGCCATTATCTGAAGCCTCTCAGGGTACATATTACAAAGAAGCTGAATCAGAAGCCAGGCTGGCTCTGGGACCCTGGCACTCAAATACGAGTGAATTAACCTGCCGAGCTACAACACCCACCTCAATATTATCATTAGTTAGCACTAATATTATTAATACTAACAAGTACTAGCATGCACTCAGCAGAAATAACTGTCAAAATACCTAAGATCCTTAAGAAAGAAAAAGAAATCCCTCTTTAATTAAAGCAACAGTCATAGCTATGACATCTTTCTCTCACATATCTGTAACTAGAATAAGTTACGCTCTTCTGCTAGTTACCAATTTTCCTTTATTAAATTAAACAAATTGCTGGCAAATGCATTGTCACATCACTATCTTCTTGCTGTGTTGCCTAAGTGTTTCTTAGACAATTTGAGAGTGTCCGTCTTACTTGATTCTCAGGAGAACATCCCAGTATTTCTTTCTCTCTCTGTTGTCTCCATTACTTTTTTTTTTTTTTTTTTTTTTTTGACAGGCAGAGTGGACAGTGAGAGAGAGAGAGACAGAGAGAAAGGTCTTCCTTTACCATTGGTTCACCCTCCAATGGCCGCTCACTAAGCTGATCCGAAGCCAGGGGCCAAGTACTCCTTCCTGGTCTCCCATGCAGGTGCAGGGCCCAAGCACTTGGGCCATCCTCCACTGCCTTCCCAGGCCACAGCAGAGAGCTGGACTGGAAGAGGAGCAACTGGGACAGAATCTGGCACCCCAACCAGGACTAGGACTCGGTGTGCCGGCGCCACAAGTGTTGTCTCCATTACTATGATTGATCCTCCTAAGAAAACGATGTTGTATATGGGACCAAGGTAATGTCACGACAAAGAGAAATGAAATCAACTTGAGATGAGCTAATCCACAACACTTCTCTTAGAGGACAATGACTTGTGACCGAAACCTGAGAGATGGTTCAGAGTATCCCCCAGCCCAGATGCTGACAATGGACAATCACAACGGGATCACTCCTCGTCAATACTCTTCTGTTTAAAGAGAGAAAATTGGGCACTGCTGTGGTGAAGTAGGTTGGGCCACCGCCCCGTGTTGTGACCAGTAGGAGTCCCAGCTGTTCCATGTCAGTTCCAACTCCCTGCTAATGTGCCTGGGAGGGCAACAGAGGATGGTCCAGGTGCTTGGGCCCCTGGCCCCATGTGGGAGGCTGGGATGAGGTTCCTGGTTCCTAGCTTCTTCCTGGCCCAGCCCCTGGCCATTGCAGCCAATTAGGGGGTGAACTGACAGATGGAAGATCTCTCTCTCTCTCTTTCTTTCCCTATAATGCTGACTTTCAAATAAAAAAGGGGGGAGACACAACCAGACTGGCACATATTCCCTTGAAAGTGTATGGGGACAATTGGGACTGAGATCAGAACTTCTCTGCTCGAAACAGTGGACCTGTCTTCCAGGGAGCTTTAAAATTCTGACCTGTGGTCCCACCCCAGCCAATTATACCCAAAAATCGGGAGGTGGGGATGGACTAGGTGTCAGCATTTTCCATTTTTCAGATGGATCTAATGTGCTACTGTGAGTTCTGTGAGACTTCACCAGCCAGTGGAGCCTTAAGATAACAAACAAATCTGTGAGTAAAGTTATCTGTGGGTAACGGCTAGGTTTATGGGATTGCAGGAAGAGAAGAGAAACAATTTTCTTACCTAAATTTCTGTATTTTGTAGATGGTGAATATAACAGAACAAATGAACTTTGGCATAGTCCTCCTAAGTCAAGATTACATAGATTATTTGTTCTCTTTTCTTTTAAAACAATAATAATGTATGTTGTGTTGAAATAATCATAATGATGATTATCCCAAGGTAGCATCAAAGATAGGCATTATAATAGCCATTATACATGTAAAGGTCCTGTTTGTATTTTTATGAATTTCAAAGTAATGTGTTCCTCGTCTCATGAGAGGTTTGCCTCAAATTACTTCCCTTTTGCAAATAACATTTGGAAAAAAACTAAAATAAAATAGTATAAAAAATTTTAAAAATTACCCCCAACAGTTCTCTAACTTTAGCACATAAACAATTTATAGCTTTTCAAATAATTTTCGCCCTTCTTGATATATGTGCACACTTCTATATAGCAGTATTTATAATGTGAGTGTAATGTAAATTCTCTTTTTGTGAAAAATATGTTATAAATGTTTTCAGTCTTGGCATGTAATTTGTCACTGCAGCCTTAGGAAACAAATACACCTGTTTAAGAGCTTATCTTGAACTTCATCTGGAGTGCAATAAGCAACCACTGACTTACTGTCCTTAAGATATAAGACTAAAAAGGTAAAGCTGGGTGGAAATCAAGGGTGTCAGTAAAATGGTGAGAGTCCTGAGGCCAGAGAGGTGTCACCCATCCATTCATTCTCTACCTAGTCACCGGGTGCCCATGAACTCTGCACATGGCACCCTGCAGCAATCTGAGGAGAGAACAGAATATATTCTGCAATCATGGGACTGAAAATTGAGTAAAGAGATTATTGAAAAAGAAAAGGCAAATGAATCATCACAAATTGTATCATCTTCAAAAAAAAAAAAAAAAGAACAAAGAAGCGGTAAAAATGGAAGTGGGATAGATACGGGAAGTAGGTGATTCCATTTAGGTGTGCTGTTACAGCGATGTGGTGCACTGGGTTAGCGCCCTGGCCTGAGGCGCCGGTATCCCCTGTGAGCGCCAGTTCAAGACCCAGCTGCTCCCCTTCCAATCCGGCTCTCTGCTATGGCCTGGGGAAGCAGTAGAAGATGGCCCAAGTCCTTGGGTCCCTGCACCCACGTGGGAGACCCAGAAGAAGCTCCTGGCTCCTGGCTTAGAATCAGCACAGCTCTGGCCTTTCGGTCAATTAGAGAGTGAACCAGCAGATGGAAGACCTCTCTCTCTCTCTCTCTGCCTCTCCTTCTCTCTCTGTAACTCTGACTTTCAAATAAATAAATAAATCTTAAAAAACGGAGTGCAGATTTTATACTACATGTAATAAGGAGCCAATGAAGCTGCTTTTTCAGAAGAATAACACACTGTAGCTTACAGTTTGTAAAGATTCCTCTGTCTTCTCCGCGCAGAGTAAGGAGGAATCAAAACAAATGATGAGGGAGGATGCTACCACAGCCTCCAAACTAGAGTCAGGGGGACTGAACTAGAGACGAGAGAAGTAGAAATGGATTTTGGAAGAAGAATCAGCAGTGCCTTAAGAATCTAAGACCTAGGCCATGTGAAAGAGGACAAGGATTAATGAGTCTTTTCAAATGGCTGTTCAATTATATTGAAACTACCTCATTTTTTTTTTTTTTTTTGACAGGCAGAGTTAGAGAGAGAGAGAGAGAGAGACAGTCACAGAGAAAGGTCTTCCTTTCATTGGTTCACCCCCTAAATGGCCACTACGGCCAGCACGCTGCATGGAATCGAAGCCAGGAGCCAGGTGCTTCTCCTGGTCTCCCATGCAGGTGCAGGGCCCAAGGACTTGGCCTGTCCTCCACTGCCTTCCCAGGCCACAGCAGAGAGCTGGACTGGAAGAAGAGCAACGAGACAGAACCAGCGCCCTGACTGGGACTAGAATCCTGGGTGCGGGCGCCACAGGTGAAGGATTAGCCTAGTGAGCTGCGGCGCAGGCCGAACTCACATTTTAAGGATAGATATTTCCCAGGCATGCTTCTCTTGTTTCTGCTATAGATTATTCATTTAATTGCTTCAGTATACATTTCTATGATTATTGAATATAACAAATCTCCTAGATCTAAAGGCACTTTGTTCCATGCACGCCTTTCTCTTTCTATTGAGGATTTGGTTGTTTTGTCACTAATTTATATGAGTTTATTTCTCTTCAGATAGAAAAAATAGTATTGTGTATATCTTTGTGTATATTATCTTTTGTTACAATATTTTTATTTAAAATTTTATCTGTGTTTTAGTGTGTGTGCTGAAAGGGGGTCAGTACTCCTACTCTTTATTGTTGTCAGTGAAAAGTTTGGTCCGGAGATCTCTTTATCAAAATAACATCTGCTAAGTATCTTATATTTTCTTTACTAACATGTTAAACATGCAAGTATCTGAAAATACTAGGCATGAATTTATTCCACACATTTTATACTAAAGATTACATACTTTAAACTTTTTTTTTTTTTTTTTTTGACAGGCAGCGTTAGACAGTGAGAGGGAGAGACAGCGAGAGAAAGGTGTTCCTTCTATTGGTTCACCCTCCAAATGGCCGCTACGGCCAGTGCTGTGCTGATCCGAAGCCAGGAGCCAGGCACTTCCTCCTGGTCTCCCATGCCGGTGTAAGGCCCAAGCACTTGGGCCATCCTCCACTGCCTTCCCAGGCCACAGCAGAGAGCTGGACTGGAAAAGGAGCAGCCGGGACAGAACTGGCGCCTGGACCGGGACTAGAACCCGGAGTGCCAGAGCCACAGGTGAAGGATTAGCCTAGTGAGCCGCGGCGCCGGCCGTATACTTTAAACTTTGAGAGGATCCACCTGGTTTTCACCAATCGAGTCCCTCACATTCAGCACTGAACTTGACACCTATTAAGTCCTAGTGTATTAAATGAATGAATGCATTCTATTTAACTCCATTGATGACAACACTCAAAATTAGCCTGAGAAAACAAAGTATTAATTACTTGCTTTTTCATGTAAAAAAAACATAGATTGTTTCCCTCTTCTTGAAGGCTTTGTCAGTATATTTTATTTGCAAAATAAAATTGGGTTACAAATAGTTGGTGGTATTTAATTGTAAAAGTATTTTGTTGCTTGTACTGAAATGGAATTTAAATTGAGTTTTATGTTTTATATTTATTTGACAGGGAAACAGAACGTGAGCTCTCATTGGCTGGTTCATTCCCCAAATGATTTCAAGGACGGGGCATGGGCCAGGGTCAAAAACCAGAAATTCAATCCAGGTTTCCCCACATGCATGGATGGCAAGAATCTAATAACTAGAGACATCACTACTGTTCCTTATGGTCTGCATTAGAGCCAGGGATCAGGACGGACATTCCAATTTGAGACACTAATGCCTTAACCTTGTGTTAGCCACAAAGCTAAATGCCCACCTCCTCAAATGGAATTTCGTAACTTAAAATATAATCATTTGAATTGGTACATGATACTAAGATCCATTTTAATTTCAGCTATTTTGATGAGATCTAATATAGATGCTATTCAGTAGTTTCTATCTAATTATTTAGATTGTATTCAAATAGTCTGTAAATATGGCATTTTCCTTTTTACCATATTTTCTATTTTTGTGTCATATTTTATACCAACCACAATTTCAAAAATCATGTTGGGGTGGACATTGTGGTGCACTATGTTAAGTTACCTCTTGGGACATCCACATCTTATATCATAGTGCCTGGTATGACTCCCAGATACTGTATTTCTGATCCTATTTCCTGCTAATGTTCCTGGGAAAACAAGAGATGATGGTCCAAGTACTTGGATCCTTGCTACCCAGGTAGGAGACATGAATGGAGTTTCAGACTCTTAAGTTTAGCCTGGCCTACCTCTGGCTGTAAGAGGCATTTGAGGAGAGAATCAGCAGATGGAATATATCTTCTCTCTGTCTAACACTGTCTTTTAAATAAATGAATGTCTTAAAAATCATGTTAATAAAACATAACATTTTTTTATCTATATTTTTAAAGATCTGAGATTGTAATTCAGCAAATATTAGGTGGGAGTCAGCCACAGAGACATAGCTGATGTAACATCTGAAGGGTGCTGATAACTGAGTATAGGAAGAGCAGCAGTGTTGGGAGCAAAGTTATCCATGCTGAAGCTTCCATGTGAATGTAACAGGAGTCATTCCAGCACTAAATTCAATGATGTTAGGAAGAGTGGTTTCTAACTCTGCACATAGGGACCACCTAGACTCTCCTGTAGCAATTTGACATATGCACAGGGAGGTCCTTCATGTTCCCCAGGCCTTAAGAAATAAAATCAGAACTGAGTTCCATGTCACTGGTGGATGTGCTATGCTGGTATAGACATGTGAGGAATACTCACAGTCCAGGAATTCTCAGAGCCTTTAGTGGCTGAGTGTGCATATTAAATCCATAAAACAGTCTCACAGTTGCAATTTGCTATTTGGTTTGTGAATATAGTAGACTCCATCTTCATTAGAACTAAGCAACATGCAGGTGCAGATCATGTTTTATTATACGCCACATCCTATCTGAGGAGCTGCATTTCCTCAAACACAGTTGACGGTATTTTTCCTGTGGTTTCTCACATGATGTATCCCAAATAGCACATTCCTGGAAAATTATGCTCTAAAATAAATTACTTTCAAGATCACCATCTCTTGCATATTTGTCAGAGTTCTATCATTGGAGAAAGGTTTCAAGCTCCTCCGAGAAGCAGGTAAACAATAATAAGAAAAAAACATGGTCTTAATTTGAAATTGATTCTTCCAAAGGAGCTGATGAATACATGATTATCATGTAAGTATACAATTCCTAAAATAGTTGACTACATATTTATTTCATCAACAACAACAAGACAAGTATCTATTGCTTGCCAGGCACTGTGGCAAGTGTAAGATATAAAATGTGATTCAATAAATACTTACTAGATGTAAAAGTATTACTGACTTCTAGAAGAGCATTGATAAGGAGACAATGCATTGATTGGTCCTGATCTTCCGAAGCTTGCAAACATCTGAGGAGTTTGCATTTTTATGGCAAAGACAAAATATATCTTCTGGCACCATTGATATTCCCTACCCCATCAATCTCTTCTCCTCCTTTTCTTTTTTAATCCTCTTTTAAATTTCTGGCCACTATGCTACACCTTTGCAAGGTGCTACCCCTTAAAATTCAATCACAAGTAACCTATTTTCTTGCTTTCTTTGACTTTCTCTCCTTACCTATTTCCTTATTTCTTCTTCCTAGGGAATTGTATTCATTTCTTGGACTCAGCACACATATATGCTAATGACATTAAAATCCATTCATTTGATGCCTAGTGAACCTTTGTAGTTCAAAAATTCATATCATTTATTGAGTTTTCCTATTGCCTTCCAATAGGCCTGACACTTTCTTAATGTTTTATAGGAAGTACGTTCATTAAATATTCATTTACTGAAATACTCTATTAATGAAAAGTAGATCTTTGCCATTGTTCAAAATGGTGGGGGTAGTGAGAATGTCAACAAAACACTGGAGCAGCTAACAGGGTTGAAAGACTAGATTGTCCAGGTTCATCCATGTCATTGCAAATGATAGGATTCCCCTCTTCTCTAAAGCTGAATAGTTTTCTATTGTGCATAAAAATAATTTTCTTTATATACTCATCTGCTGAAGGACATTTAGGCTGTTCCCATAGCTGGGTTATCCCAGATAATGCTTCAACAAATATATAGGACTGTGGACTTTTCTACAACTTAATGATTTAAAGTCTTTTACAAATTATTTTTACTTTTTGAGGAACTTCATGCTCTCTTCCATAATAGTTGTATTTATTTACATTACTACCAACAGTGCGAATGGTTTCCTTTACTCCAATAAAAGAAGAAACATGTTTAGTTGGGAAGTAGATGGAAATGAGATTCAAATGCAAAACTGAGGATGATGATGAATACCATCGAAAAAACTCCCACTTCAATATCCACCCCCAGCTCCATCCAGGGATAATTTGGGAAAATCATGGATTCTTCCCTGCAATTAACTTGGTTTGGCTTGACTGCTCTAAGGTGGGAAGATTAAAGAACATGGACTGTCAGTAACACGCTCTCCTTCTCTGCACAGGGCCACGGCAGTAGATCATGCTCTGCAGTCACAGAGCGCGAGAGGCTGCTTGCTCAGGACTGGTGAGGCGTAGAGTCTGGTTAGCTCACACCTTTTCTTTCCAGAGCCTACTTCCCATTAATAAGGCTTTGTGGCAATCTTCTTTTTTGTTTGAAAGCATTTTATACTCTTGTTAATTAATACAATTTATAATTACAAATAGCAAGTCCAAATGGTCCATAGGCAGGATCCCAAATATGCAAGTTCACAGGCACCAATAAATGCATTTATGGACTTTTCCCCCTCAAGGTCCTATGCATATATGGATATTTTTCCAGGTCAAGATGGCTCATACTTTGCCGAGTTACCTCCTGGACTCCTTCAGTATTCCTTCAAAGTGCAGCAAGCCAGACAATGAACAGCTTCTATTCTGCTAAAGTTTCCTTTCCTTCCACTTGGCTTTCTTATCATTTCATCATTAGCATAATGGGGGAAAGTAGCTATTGCCAGGGAACCCCAAAGGGGGGCAGCTCTTCTTGGTTTCTGTTGAGAATTCAGTGCTGCATGGATGGACACCAACCATGCTTTTCTCACCTTCCCCTTGTGATGACAAGAATGCAAATACAAGGCGTTTGTTCTCATCTCTTCTCTCCTACCCCCTCCTGCCCACCCTTCCCTACTCCTGCTTCCCCTCCGCCAACTCCCCTAAATCCTTCTTGTCTTTTATTTTGCTATTAAGTCCTAAACTCTTTTGAACTGCACATATAATAATATAACTCATTTTATTTCTAACCAACACTGATTCCTTTGCCTTCTTCAAAGGAGTGGAATATGTTTAGTTCACCATTTGCATTGCCTACTCAATAGCATTTTTAAAATGTGTAATTATTAATTTCCTTTGAAAAGTACAGCAGCAGACACAGATAGAGGGACACACACACACACACACACACACACACAGAGAGAGAGAGAGAGAGAGAGAGAGAGGCCCACAGGAGAGAGAGAGAAAGATCTCCCATCTGCTGGCTCATTCCCCAAATGCCTTGAAAGCCACGGCAGGGTCAGGTCAAAGTCAACTACTGTTAACTCAGTTCTGGTTTCCCATGAGTGCGGCACTGATTCATGTGCAGCCTCCCAGGGTATGCATTAGCAAGGAGATGTAATCAGGACCAGAGCTGAGACTGGAACCTGAGAAATCCACTATGGGATGCAAGCATCCCAAAGGGTGCCTTAACAGCTGTATCAAATATTCCCCTCCAAATAGCTTTCTAGTAATATTATTTCAATCAACTCTTATTTAGTTTGACAATTTCAGACTTGTTCTAGACAATAATTTTTATAAAATAATGCCTGTGTTATCTTACACTGTTTCAAGATATTATGTAAACAAGAATATTAAAATTAAAACTCACTCATCTAGTTCTCACAACTTTTATTTTGTTTATGTCCAAAGATACTTTTGGATGGTCTGATTCAGCTCCCTCACTTTAATGAATTTCCCTTCTGTAAAACTGCTGCTTATCTTATCTCCTTTTCACACTCTGATGATGTTGGGGAAATGTTCTTCAGGTTATTTAAGGAATAGAAATCCTAGATCTTATGTAATCCAGTTCAGTCATATTGAACTAAGTAGGAGTCTATGAACACAAAAGACTATTTCATTCCATGGGTTTCTTATGTATCCTGTTGTTCTTTCTGTAATACTGCTCTCAATTTTATACTTTATATTTAATCTTTCAAAAGTCATCTCAAGTTGAGTCAGGTGTCATAATTGAATGACTGCACCAAGATTAGAACCACTGCTCTGCACTGGTCTCCAGCATAGGCTCAGTGATTGTCCCTGGAGCTCTCCCCACCTCCTCCCCCACCACACACACTTCCCCAGCTTCTATTTCACTGTCAAATTTCTACACAGTGAAGTTGCCCTCAGACCCCAAACTTTGATGGACTATAGCAATCAAAACCCAAAAACACAGACTCAAGCCCATGCAATCCATCAGTGTTTCTCATGAAAGAAAATATGCTCGTTGATAAGATTGAACAAACACCTGCTACCACTTACGATACGCCTGGTATTCCAGTAAGTATCCTCAGGTATGTGAACTCCTTTGATTCTCATGATGACCAGAGTGATTGGAATTATTTCTTCCATTTTATAAATGAGACCATCAAGGCTCAGAGTAGTTCTGGGTTTATTCATTGATTTAGGACATATTTATTGAAGATTTTCCATATGGATAAGAGTTAAGTGACACAAGGCAATAAGATGAGTTGATAGAAACGTGCATTGCTTGAGTTGCTATCCCTGCTTGTCGCCCTCAGTAATGTGCTTAACCTCACCGGGACTCTGCTTTTTCATCTCTGAAATGGTGATAGGTCTATCTGAGATTTAAATGCATGCAATGCAGAATGAAAAAAAAAAACCACTTAATGAGCATGTGGTACGCAGTAAGTTCTCCAACTGTGCTTGCTATTATTCATAAGTAATAAGAAACCATCCAGGAATTTGAGGACCAGAACTTGGAAAACTAATACATCATGTAGTTTTGCAGTGGAGGGGAATCCCCAAGCATCATGCATGTAGAAGGGCAGAGATCACGGACTCTGCCAGGAGAGGGAAGTGCTCCTGGTGCATGGGGTGCCTCCATCAGATAGCAGGTGTGTAGATTTAGTACACTCCTCTTTCAGGGCTCAGGGAAACAGGCTGCCTTCAGGAGAGACACAACTCGCAACACAGCTCTGCTTTCAAGAATGCTGAGTACCTGTGCCTCACCACTCTTTCCAGAATTAAATGAAAATACAGTCTGTGTCCAAAATAGTCCCCAGCAAGGATGTAAGAAGGCATCCATAAATCTGCAAGATTTCATAAAAATGGGATTTTTTTTTGCCTCTAGAAAACATTTTTATAGTGTGTGAAACAGGGCATCCTAGATAACCAGGGGGCACAATGGCATGCAGGCGGGTACAGGAACCTCTTGCCTGTCTGGAGAGCTTCCCCACAGCTAGCTGGAAGGAGGGAAGGTGAGTCTTATCAAAAATATCAACCCAGAACACAGAATTCACCCTTCAGCTGCTTTTATCTCTCAAATAATGTTCTTTTGGGGATATTTGCAAGGATTGTTTCTCCTGAGAAAATATCACTGACTGACATTTAGAAATAATATAATTTTCAGCTAGGAAGCATCCTTTTCAATGCCTCTGACTTAACAAGAGAGAAGAGGAGCGGGATGGGGAAGGGAGCGATAACTGGTGTTCAGTTAGAAGCGAAGAGGAGACAAAAAGTGTTTACTTTTGCATGAGAAAAAGATCCTGCTCACTGATCAGAAACCCCAAGTAAAGGATGGCCCCAACACACAGCGCTGTGTTGAGTGCCATTTGATTTTTTTCCCACTGAATCCTTACCCCAAATGAGTCGAGTATAGATGTCCCTGTTTTTCAAATGTGGAAGTTGGGGTACATATTTGGGAAGTAACTTCTATAAGATACTGGGAAAATAAGAGGAAAAGTCAGAATCCAAATTCTGGTCCCCAGTTTCTGTAAAGCACAAACTAAGTCATCGCAGTGTGTTCTGCTTACTCGGCTGCGTGTGAAACACGTCGGGCTTCACAGCTGGCATGAACATGCTTACGAAAGTGGGTATGAAAACAGGGCACATTATATGAT
This sequence comes from Oryctolagus cuniculus, assembly GCF_964237555.1. Taxonomy (NCBI): domain Eukaryota; kingdom Metazoa; phylum Chordata; class Mammalia; order Lagomorpha; family Leporidae; genus Oryctolagus; species Oryctolagus cuniculus. The sequence goes on from NC_091449.1 coordinate 47,754,737, forward strand.
GCAAACCTTGGTTCTGTTTACTGCTGGTGGGATTCGAGGTTCTAGTTTATCTTCCTCACAACGAATGGGGAAGGTAGGGGGACGTTCCTGAGGGGTACCTTTCAATTTAGTTTGGATTGGGCTTTCCTTCTGTCCATGATGAACAGACAATTGCTTGCGTCTTGGTTTGCAAAGTGTGATACTATTATTGTCCGATGTCTTCAGTTTGAATAAGCTGTGCTTCTTTCTCATATCATCTTCAGGGAGGGAATGAAACGTAGACTCTAAGGATTTGACATAGAAATACAGTAGGATAGAAGGGATAATAATATTTACCCCCAGCCTGTTTGGGGAGTAATATCATCATGTCTGCAAACGCTCCTGTTGAGCACCTGGCACACAGTAGGAGCACGGTAGATGTTCTTTTCCTTATTCTGTATTACAGAAGGGAAATGCTTATTACGGACAATAACAGAAGACAGTAATGAAATAGACTGTGCCTTTGGAACACTACATTTAATCTTCACAAAATCTTGTTAGGAAATTAGTAGAAAATGTTTCTGCATTTGCAGTCGAGCAGAAAACAAGGCAATTATGGATACCCAGAATGAACTCTAATCACCAGTCACAGACGAAGAATTTTAGCACCTGCTCTCATACGGAAGGAAGAAGATGAAGTTGGGATCAGAATCAGGTAGATTTGAGGAGATAGGAGAGACTATAAGAACTAAACTGGGGGCTAGTGTGGCTCAGTGAGTTACAGCCCTGGCCTACAGCGCTGGCATCCCATATGGGTGCTGGTTCGAGACCCGGCCGCTCCACTTCCGATCCAGCTCTCTGCTATGGCCTGGAACGGCAATGGGAGATGGCCCAAGTCCTTGGGCCCCTGCATCTGTATGGGAGACCCGGAAGAATGGATCAGTTCCGCTCTGGCCATTGGGGCCATTTGAGAGTGAACCAGCGGATGGAAGACTTCACTCTCTGGCTCTACTTCTCTCTCTGTAACTCTGTTTTTCAAATAAATAAAATAAATATTTGAAAATAAAAAGAACTATTCTGTGGTTACTTCGGTAGGATGATTTAACAGATGATAGAAAAATGAGAAATCACATAATGTTTCCTGAGACAGGCTGTAGAAAACCAAATGGATAATTTCAGGGACGATTTTACCAATTATAACATCACCATTGAGGTTTTTTCCCAAAATGTATAGAACTACTTAATTACAATTAGCAAGTGTAACTAACATGTCATTCTATTTAATCTTAGTAGAAATTATTAAAAGTGAATATTATTCAATGTTTCAGATAAATAAACTGAATTCCAGAATTGATTGCTGTTCTTCAGTACTAGTAGTTAAAACAAGGTATTGCCGGTGCTGTGACACAGCAGGAAAAGCCACCACCTACCGTGCAGGCATCCCATATTGAGGATGGTTCAGGTCCAAGCTGCTCCACTTCTGATCCAGCTCTCTGCTATGGCCTGGGAAAGCAGTAGAAGATGGCCCAAGTGCTTGGGCTCCTGCACCCACGTGGGAGACCCAGAGAAAGCTCCTGGCTCCTGACTCCGGATCATCACAGCTCTGGCCATTGTGGCCATCTGGAGAGTGAACCAGTGGATGCAAGACCTCTCTCTCTCTCTCTCTCTCTCTCTGACTCTGCCTCTCTGTAACTCTGCCTTTCAAATAAATAAATAAATCTTCAAAAAAATTAAAAAATAAAGAAACAAGACATACATCAACTGAGAAATGGTTTAAAAATGTGGTATATAAACACAATAGAATGTTATTCAGACTTAAAAATGAAGAATTCTTGTCCTTTGCAACATAGTGGAATGGGAGGTTCAAGTGAAATAAGCCATGAAAAATAAAAAAGACAGGTACAGGTGCCAGCATTGGGTGCAGTGGGTTAAGCCACAGCTTGTGACATCAGCATGCCATATCAGAGTGCAGATTCAAGTCACAGCTATACTGCGTCTGAAACAGCTTCCTGACAATGCCCCTGGGAAGGCAACAGCAGATTGCTCAAGTACTTAAGATCCTGCCACCTATATGGGAGGCCAGGATAGAGTTCCTGCCTCCAGGATTCGACCTGGCCCAGACCTGGCTATTGTTACCATATAGGGAGTGACCAGTAGAAGGACAATTTTCTATCTCTTCTCTAGCTCTCAACCTTTCCAATACACAAATAAATCCTTAAAAAAGATAAGTACCACAGGACCCCTCTTTTATGTAAAATCTAAAAAAGTTCATTTCATTTAAATTGAAAGATTAATGTTGGATGCCAGAAGTTAGAGACAGTAGAGAGAGGAATGGGGAAAGGCTAGTACTTAGTGCTCAGTTATAAGTATAGTTAGATGGGAGTAAGAACTTCTGAGTTCATATTGTCCCATAGAGTGAATAGATAATATACTGCCTATTTCTCTCTATAAAAACCAAGAAAACAAGCAGAAGTTAGGGTCTTAAGGTTTTTCGTCATAAAGGAATGTTAAATGAGCAGACAGACATGTTTAGATATTGAACATTACACAACATATATATGTATCAAAATATCATGTGGTACCCATAAATATTAACAATGATAAGATGTGAGTTAAAAATTTTCAAGGATTCTATAGAGATAATTTGATTGATTTTGAGAAGCTAATATGAGGGGATTTCATAAAGTTTGCAGAAAATATAATTAAAAGATAAATTTATTTTGTTGCAGAAACGTTCTGAAATCCATGCATGGTTTTTTTCCTGTACATGGTAGAGACTGAGATGGGTGTTGTGGCATAGCAGGTTAAGCTGTGCTTGGGACATCAGCATCCCAGATCAGATTTCCTGATTTGCTGCTCTACTTCTGATCCAGCTTCCTTCCAACGCACACCCTGCAAGGCACAGGAGGTGACTCCGACACTTGGATCCCTGACATTCGTGTGGGAAACCGAGATGGAGCACCAGGCCCCTGGCTTCTGCCTGGCCCAACCAAGGTTGTTATGGGCATTTGGACAGTGAATCAGCAGACAAAAGATATTCTCTCTCTCTCTCTCTCACTTCTCCACTTTCCTCCTCTGCTATTTCAATGAAAATATAAAAAACACATAAAAATGACAGATATTCACGTTAAGTCCTAGCTTGTCTGATTCTGTTAAAGCTTTACACAAGAAACCAATGAACTCTCCCATCATCATAGATATTTGTCCTTTGTTTAAGACTGTCAATCCCTGGGGAGAATCAATGATCAAAGTTATGTCTAATGACACAATCCTTTTCTTTCAACAATTACTGAGTTTATTCACTTATGGCCATTCGTTGTACATAATCATCACCACCCTACTGGTAAACAAGCTCATTATTTTGGTTATGTTATAAGCAAATAAACTCATCTGTCTGCACAATGACAAATGGGATCCAATCAACAGAAAAACAATTGTTTCAGGCTTGCAAAGTCCCGAGAATCTAATGAACAGTGGTTTACTGAATGAGCAATTTAAAAACAAAGAAATTCTATTAGTGTGGCTTCTTTTGGTGCATATAGAAATTTGCTGCCTTTAATTTCTTTGCAGTAAAGGATGTTGGTAGTTGTGGGATGGGCAATGGAGAAAGCACACAGGGAATGTTCATGTTCTCTGTAGGACTGTCTCTGACACCAAAATACTCCCTGGGCACAGCAATACTTAAAACCCTCTAAAACTTGCATGAATACAGAACTTTCACGCTGAGCCTCATTGCCTTGCCATGAGTAACCACCATGCATACCAGCTGCAGGCTTCCTTTGGCAGGAGATAACACCTGCTTGTGCTTTTGAATTACTGGAGTACTCAATTGTGTATGAACTTGTTAAAACAGAAGGCAGGTTTCTAACGAGTGAAAAGATGAGCCCTGACCTCAATCAGATCTGAATTTGAATCCAGCCTCTGTCACTTACAAGGCTGTGTATTTTTGGACAAGTGGTTCTACTCTTCTGTGGGTAGGGTGATCTGTCTATAAAATGGGTGTAACAATTTCTCACTATGGCTCAAGATCCTTGCAGCTGTTAACTAAAATAACAATACAGAACGAAACTGGAACACTGAGGATGTGTGTGTGTGTGTGTGTGTGTGTGTGACTCTGACATTCACAGAAGAAAAATCAAACTGAGCACCAGTGCATAGGACGTCTCAGGAAAACCACACCTCAGTCAAAGCCACGTTTTCAGAATTTCTAATTTCTTTGAAACTTTTACAAGATGAAAAACTGGGAAAGTGGGATCAACCAAAGAGGAGAGTAAATACTGTTAAACGGCTTTGAATAGATCCAGCTTATGCCCTTGTAAGTAGCTTATTCACTCCAGTTTTAGGAAAACAGGAAGTAATAAGATTAAAGATCCAAAGCGCAAATGAAAACATAATGTCAAATCTAGTCCAAGTAGGATTTGAGTTCAGGAAAGAGACTGAAATACTCCATACAATTAAAGGAAGAAGAACAGGTTTATAGTAAGTCTGAAGCACACACTCTCCTTGTACTTTATAAATCCCTATTGGAGCCCTACATGAAAAGTAATACATTGAAAGGGTGTGTATAGGAAGTCTGAGGCAGAGTAGACTCAGGCTGAGCACGCTAGCGTCATACACAAATTTATCACTGGAGATTGTGCAAGGAATGGAAAATCACCTGCAAAGTTTTTAACCCAATGCACTCAGTAGGGCAAAAACTGCGATACCTGCTTATGCATACCCATTGTAAGTATGCAGTTATAACAAGAAGTTAGAAATACTCGTGAAGTCTTACTATTTCTCCCATGAAATGTAAATTATGTATGTGGGTATGGTTATTTATATAATCTTATTACAGAACAAAGTAATTCACTCTTAAATAACCAGTTAACTTTAACAATCAGATAACATGAATTTTTAAAGTATTAAAATATCAGATGTAGTCCATCATGTATCAAAAATCACTGCTCAAGTCTAAGGAGGGTAATTATAGACGTCTGTTTTAGAAGTGAAGGTAGGTGATAGTGCATTGAAATTGTACTTCATATGAATTTTAAAGATCAGGTGCAAGGGCTGGGCATTTGGCCTTTCAGTGAAGAAACTCGTGTCCTGCGTTGTAATTCCTGGGTTCAGCACATGACTCTGCTCCCGCCTCCAGCTTCCCCCAGTGAAAATCCTGGGGAGTGGTGATTGAATTCCTGCCACCCACATGAGAGATTCGCACTGAGGGCCCAGCTCCCAGCCTTGGCCTCAGTCAGGGACCATGGCAGGCATTTGGGGAACGAGCCACAGGACCTCTCAAACAAATAAATGAAGTTCAGTTATAAGAAAGTCACAGCCTGTTTTACAGATACACCTTATTTTCCCTTCCAGAACAACTGAAACATCACGGTAAACTAAGTTGCTAGTGAGGAAACTGAACTAATAGTAATTTGCAAGGTAAATCAAAAACAGCATAAATTCTATCACCAATGTAAGGCAAAACTGGTGTTACTTTAGTAATAAAACTTTTTGGTTCAAGTCCTGAAATTCTTAATTTTTTTTTAAATTTTTTGACAGGCAGAGTGGACAGTGAGAGAGAGAGAGACAGAGAGAAAGGTCTTCCTTTGCCTTTGGTTCACCCTCCGATGGCCGCCGCGGCCAGCACGCTGCGGCCGGCGCACCACGCTGATCCGATGGCAGGAGCCAGGTGCTTATCCTGGTCTCCCATGGGGTGCAGGGCCCAAGCACTTGGGCCATCCTCCACTGCACTCCCTGGCCACAGCAGAGAGCTGGCCTGGAAGAGGGGCAGCCGGGACAGAATCCGGCACCCCGACCGGGACTAGAACCCGGTGTGCTGGCGCCGCAAGGCGGCGGATTAGCCTAGTGAGCCATGGTGCCGGCCCAGGTCCTGAAATTCTTAAACGGTAATTATAACTGTACTTAACAGAAGCTTTAGAAATTGCAAAGCATTTCGAGTCAGTCAAACTTCCTAGAGAATACTGACCAGTCGTCAGGAAATTATTTTATGAGCAGTCCTAATTTTAGGAGCCATTATGAACACATTAAGTGAATGACTAGCAAATAACATCCGATTGTATACTGAAAGTGGAAATAAAATAAAATATGTAAAATAAAGACCAGTTCCTAGTACATTGGGTGCCTGTACACAGACACATAGGGCTATAACAATAGTAAAAATGATACCTTATAGTTATTATGTACTGGTTATATGCTAGGCACTGTTCTAAGTGCTTTGTGTATGTTTACTTTTTTAAGAATTTTATTTTATTGGATAAGGACATTTAAGATGAAATCTACCCTCTTAAAGTTTTAAATGCACTGTATTTTTAATGGTACATGCAATATTGTACAACAGATCTCTAGAATTTATGTATCTAGCTTATACTGAAATTTTATATCCCTGATAAGTGAAACCTAATTTTCCCTCCCTCCAGGCCCTGGCAGTAACCATTCCACCTTTTGACTTCAGAAATTTGACTCTTTTGGAGATCTCAAATAAGTAACATCATGCAGTAGTTGTCCTCTGTGACTGAGTTATTTCACTTACAAGAATGCACTTAAGGTTCATTCATGTCACATATGCATAATTTCCTTCCTCTTTAACGCCAAATGGTATTTCACTGTGTGTGCTTGCTATATTTTCTTACCCATTCGTCCTTTCATTGATATTTGTTTTGCTATTATGCATAGTATTACAATGAACATAAGAGTACTAACATGTCTTAGAAATCATGACCTCAATTATTTTGAATAAATGCCCAAAAGTAGGATTGCTGGATAATCTGGTAGCCCTATTTTTAACACTTGAGGAATCTCCATATTGTTTTCCATAGGCGCTACCATTTTTACAGTCCCAACTGAACAGTACAAGGATTCCAGTTGCACCACATCCTCACCAACCCTTGTTCTCTGGTGTTTTTGGCGACAGTCATCCTAAGAGATGTGAGTTGACATATTTCTGTGATTTTCACTGGCATTCCCTCATCATTCGTGATAGTGAGCATCTTTTCAAGTATCTTTTGGTAGTTCGTATGTATCCTGTAGCAAAAAATCTATATTCAAGTCTTTAGCCAATTTCATGATTAGATTATTAGTTCATTTGCTATTGAGTTACAATAATTCCTTATATACTTTAGAAATTAATATTCTCAAATATAGAGTTTGCAAATATTTTTCAAATAATTTCCTTTCCTGTATTGAAGCTTTTGGTTTGATATAGTCCCACTTATTAAATTTTGCTTCTGTTGCTTATGCTTTTGGTTTCAGATCCATGAAATCATCATCCAGATTAATGTAGTAAAATTTTTCGCTACTGTATTTATCTAGGATATTTATATTTTCAAGTCTCTCATTTAACTCCCTTATTTGTTTTGAGTTCAGTTTTCTGTACGGCATATAATAAGTGTTAGATTTCATTATTTTACATATGTATTTCCAGTTTTCTAAAAAGCATTTGTTGAAGACTATCTTTTCCCTATTGTGTGTTCTTGCTCCCTTTCCCTCAGATCAGTTGATCCATGTGCGTGTATTCATTTCTATACCATCTCACCTGTCCAGGTCATCTGTGTGTCCATCTTGTTGTCACTTCCAGACTGCTTTAATACTGTAGCTTTGTAATATGTTTTGAAATCAGCAAGTATGGCCTAACTAGATATGCTTTTTCTGATTCTTCATACAGCTATTTGGAGTATTTTGTTTTCATATGAATTTTAGGATTATTTTTTCTATTTCCTAAAGAATATCATTTGGATTTTGATATATATTGCTTGGAAACTAGGTTGCTTTGAAGTATGGCCTTGTAAAACTGCTGTCTTCTAACCCATGATCAATGATAACTTTCCATTTGTTTGCATCTTATTTAATATCTGTCATCAAACATTTTTATCAATGTACGATTTTTAATCTCCTAAGTTAAGTTTATTTCTAAAAACTTTACTCATTTATATGCCATTGTAAAATGACTTGTTTTCCTAACTTCCTTTTTAGATAGTTCATTGTCATTGACAGCACAACAATTATTTTTCTTGTATACTAAAAACATATCTATTAGTTCTAAAAGGCTTGTGTGTTTTGTTTTTTAGTAAAGTTTTCAGGCTATACATATATATATATATATATCTCATATAATTTGCAAACAAGGACAATTTGATTTCTTCCTATCTGAGTTAGAGGTCCTTTAAAATTTTTTCTTGCCCAATTACACTGGCTAGAGCTTGCAGTAGTATGTTGAATTGAAGTAATGGGAGCGAGCATCCATGCCTCCCTCCTGTTGTTGTGAGGAAACGATTTTCGTTTATGACCACTGAGTGTGTAGAATCTGCTATACCATCAGTGGAGTACATAGCTACGCAAACTCTTTCAATTAAGAAAAGTCAGAGGGGCCAGCGCTGAGTCGCAGCAGGTTAACACCCTGGCCTGAAGTGCCGACATCCCATATGGGTGCTGATTCTAGTCCTGGATGCTCCTCTTCCCATCCAGCTCTCTGCTATGGCCTGGGAAAGCAGTAGACGATGGCCCAAGTCCTTAGGCCCTGGCACACATCCCCACGTGGGAGACCCAGAATAAGCCCCTGACTCCTGACTTCAGATCTGCACAGCTCCGGCTATTGCGGCCATTTGGGGAATGAAACAGCGGATGGAAGAACTCTCTCTCTGTCTCTACTTCTCTCTGTAACTGTGCCTTTCAAATAAATAAAAGAAATATTTTTTTTAAAAAAGTCAGAAATCATATAAGCTTACCTGGATCCAGAAGTCCTTGTCACCAAGTTTTTTTCTCTTCTGCTCACTTTCTGACCTCCATAAAGCAACACGAGCAACTTTTTTTTTTTTTTTTTTTTGACAGGCAGAGTGGACAGTGAGAGAGAGAGACAGAAAGAAAGGCCTTCCTTTTCTGTTGGTTCACCCCCCAAATGGCTGCTACGGCCAGCGCACTGATCCGAAGCCAGGAGCCAGGTGCTTCTCCTGGTCTCCCATGAGGGTGGAGGGCCCAAGCACTTGGGCCATCCTCCACTGCCCTCCCGGGCCACAGCAGAGAGCTGGCCTGGAAGAGGGGCAACCAGACCGAACTGGCGCTCCAACCGGGACTAGAACCCGGTGTGCCAGCACTGCAGGCGGAGGATTAGCCTAGTGAGCCGCGGCACCAGCCACGAACAACTTCTTTAGCCTCCATGTTCACTTTGTGAAGTCTCTGGATTTCAAACAAATAACACAAACACAATTGGTTCACTCAGAGCCAGGTGCATGGTGGGTCCCCTGTTAATGTCAGCGAATTTTAATCAGATATTGGATTTAGCTGTAAAGAAAAAGATACTAAAATTCTCTTGTCTGTGGCTTTTAATCAAATCACACTTTTCTCATGTGTGTTTCTGGAAACATTTTACATTATGCTTTGCAATGTCTTTATTTTACTAGCAAGTACTTAATACATAGATACAGATTTGCTAAAGTATATACTTTAGAAAAGTGTTTTTTCTTTCTCATATCATACAAAGAAACCGGGTAGAATTCAGTATTGACTCACTTGAGGAAAGTATTGAAAGCACTATATACTTAATTTTAAATTCACCAAGGGAAACCCAACGGAGATATTTAAAGATGTCTGTGTGTGACTTGAATAATATTAACTGCCATTCTGAACACTGGATAATATTTATAATATTGCCTTTATAAGAAGGGACAGTAAGAAAACCATCCACATTAGTACCTCATACAGGGATATCAGTGATGTCATTGTAAGTTCAATGCCAGCTCCTCACTGTCCAGTCACCCAATCCCTTCTTAACAGTTCACCTACATATAATCAGACTCGGGGGTATTATCTCATTAACAAGCCCCTGAAAATTGACAGACATCAATAATCCAGGGTGTGAAGTAAAAACAAGCATTGTAACTGTTAAGGAGCCTTAAGTGCAAAAATTTGGACATTAAATTTTCATATGATGAAAAGGATTTCAAATAATAAATGATAGGTATATTAATTCATGCATTTATTCATTCAGGATAATGAGCTATGTACTTGATATATAGTGCTCAACAAGACAGGTTGGTCTTCTGAGATTTATAGACGCATTGAATTTGTACATGTAATTGTAAACTTACATGTGCCAATGGACATAAAAAGTATGTGACAGGTGGGCCTTGTGGCACAGGGGGTTAAGCTGCTGCTTGGGATTCCCACATCCCATATCAGGGTGCCTGGGAATGATTCCCAACTCCGCTTTCCGCCCGCCTTCCTGGTAATGCACAGAGCAGGCAGCAGAAGGTGACTCAAGTACCTGCATTCATGCTGGATGCAGTTCCTGGCTCCTGGGTCAGGCCTGCCCCAGCCCAGCTGCTGTGGGCATCTGGGGAGTGAATCAGCAGACGGACGACCTCAAGATGGATCTCTCTCTCTATTTCTCTATTTCTCTCTTTCTCTCTCTCTCTCCCACTCTCTTTCCCTCTCTCTGTCACTCTGCCTTTCAAATGAGTAATCAGTAAATAAATATTAAATAAAAAGCAGATGCAGTCTGCTCTGGGAGCCTAGAGTAGCTGTGCTCAGCCGAAAGACCTGCTACCCCACCTTGTGTTTTCCTGGAGACAATTCGTCCCCCGGGCACGCTCCGCTTGCGTGGGAACACACTTCCACTCCTGCATACCTCAGGCTCCTGGTTCTTTCATTTGTAAAAGATACACAGGTGTCATTTCTAATGCATTTTGTTCTATGGAGCTTTTTCAACCAATTGCTTCAACACACGTGTGAATTACACACGATCTTATTATACACTCAATTTACTATATTTCAATCCCTCCCTGTCTATTTTAGGTTACAAATGGGATTTCCATTCTGTATTTTCTGAGCTGACCATCGCTCTTTTCCTGTCACGTTCCTAATTGAGGTTTTAATAAGCTCAATTAGCGTAGAGTTGATTGGGGCTGCTGATACTCCTGCAGAAGCAGCCTGTCTTTTCAAGGCACTCTGCATCCATCAGGTGGTGGTTGCCCCGGAGTTGGAGAATTCACGCTCCCCTGGCTCAGTTTCACTAACTGTGCACAGCTCTGTGTGATGCAGAAAATGCCCTGGCAGTGGGGAAGTTGACTAATAGCCTTTCGTTTCCTTTAACTGAACACGGAGGGCTTCCAAGGCTCATTTCACAGAAACTTATGGGCAGGAGCTTGCAGGCTGATTCCAAGAACCGATTGCTGGCTTACTGCACATTAACCCAACATTTAAGGGCAGAAGAAAAACAACAGAGGATTGAGAAAAGGAAGGTAGCCAAAAGTCAATGGAATTCTCTGAGGACAGCATCTAGCTTCCTTCCTTTCTTTTCTAGCTGCTGTTGGCATGATGTGGTCTGAAAATTAGAGTGGCACCAAGATTGAAGAGGGTGTGGGGAGAGCGTTTGGTACATCTCCTTGGGATGCCTGCACTCTATTTGGGTATGCCCAGGTTTTTGCATCCTAAATCTGCTTTTTTTTTTTAAAATAAATCTTATTTATTTATTTTTGACAGGCAGAGTTAGACAGTGAGAGAGAGAGACAGAGAGAGAAAGGTCTTCCTTTTCCGTTGGTTCACCCCCCCAAATGCCCGCTATGGCTGTTGCACTGCGCTGATCCGATGGCAGGAGCCAGGTGCTTCCTCCTGGTCTCCCATGGGGTGCAGGGCCCAAGCACTTGGGCCATCCTCCACTGCACTCCCAGGCCACAGCAGAGAGCTGGCCTGGAAGAGGAGCAACCAGGACAGAATCCGGCGCCCCAACCAGGACTAGAACCCCGAGGTGCCAGCACCACAGGTGGAGGATTAGCCTAGTGAGCCAAGGTGCCGGCGCTAAATCTGCTTTTGATTCCAATTTCCTGCTAATGCACACCTGAAGAAGTGACAGAGGGTGGCTCAAGTGCGTGTGTGGGAAACCCAGATTAGGTGCTATGCCCCTGGCTTCAGCTTGGTTCAGTCCCAGCTCTGATGGGCATTTGAAGAGCAAACCATAGGCTGGAAGATCTCTTTGACTATCCATTTCTGTCTTTCTGTCTCTATGCGTTTCAAATAAAATGAAAATTAAAAAGTAAATAAAAAGAATAACAAGGGTTGATATCTATGGATTTGTTCCCTTAGCGATGAAAGTGTTTAAAAAAGCCAGCCATGGTTTTGAAGGAAGAAGGTTGACCATGTACTGCCTAGACCACACTGCTGCAACTCTCAAAGAACACCTACTGAGGAACCCCTATTTTATTGGTTTCCATTGTTTTGAAGGCAGAAACCAAAGACACTAAGCCATTGTAGGTTTTTGAAAGAACAGATTATAATTTTTAACCTGCTTTGCCATGTGTCATATGAAAGAGAACAAGATGAAAGTATATCTTCTTTTTTCAAAAATCTAGATGTTTGAAAACCAATCCTTACTGAAATTTGTGAAGTCATTTTAATTCTAAACACAATGATTTGCAGTGTCTATTGTTAAAAGGGATATTTCTTATTGTGTGGAAGAAATAATACCCAGCAATTCTAGTCTACAAAAATAACTCCTTAATAGACTGTTGAGAGTAATCATAAAACATGATTTAAAGCATAACATTGGCACCAGAAAATTGAGTGTAAAACACCAATCTGAGGGATGACTTGTCAATAAAGCAGTCCACTGAATTTATCAAAGTAATTCAAACAAAAATGAAAAGATTAAAAATGATAGCACTGGGCTGGTGTTGTGGCATGGTGGGTAAACTGCCGCCTGCAGTGTCCACATTCCATGTAGGTGCTGGTTCACATCCCAGATGTTTCACTTCCAATCCAGCTCGCTGCTAGTAGCCTGAGAAAGCAGTGGAAAATTGCCCAGGTGCTTGGACTCCTGCTACCCATGTGGGAGACCTGGAGGAAGCTCCTGGCTCCTGGCTTTGGCCTGATCCAGCCTCAGTTGCGGTGGCCATCTGGGGAGTGAACCAGCAGATGGAAGGCCTCTCTCTATAACTCTGATGTTCAAATAAATACTTAACTCTTTTATTAAAAAAATAAAGTGATATCACAGTGCCAATGACATAAGAATTTCTGTAAAACTAGAGTACAGCTTTCTTGTGCTCATAAAAACCAAGTTGTATTTGACATTACTAAGTCCAACACTGCAGCAAAGTATCCGCACAAGCTAAGCTATTGCATCTTGTTTGAACCTAAAGTGTGTGGTCTGTGTTTTTCTGCTAAATGAGAAACAAAAATAGTGCATCCTTTATATATATATTTTTTTTGCCCAAAGAAGGATGGATGATTCACAAACAGTTCTGTGACAAATAAATTACACCATTGCCTGTAGTATCACAAAAGGTATCATTTAATTTAAAAAGGGAAAAAAGTTTACAAAGTATTGAATTGTAAAATACAATAACTTCTACAACTTATCATTTGGCCACTTATTGATATCCAGTTGCAACTTGTTTAAATGTTCATTTTTGTGTTTGTGTGGCATAGGTAACCATTTTCTGATACTTATGTTCATCTCTCAGCAATTTCAGACATCTTTGATGAGTAGTTTCCATTTAGGATCCTGTTTCTCTGATAGGTGTGGTTTATTTCATTGAGATCTAGAGTTCCCAGTCTGATTGTTCAGTGGGACAACAGAGAACAACATACTAATCCTGCATTTATACAAACAAGCAGAGTCTAGAGAACAGGTCAAAGATCATGGCATCCAGGTCTCTCACTGCTTTGGGACAAAATGTGCATGATAAGAATACAGATTCTTTTCTTGTCTTTTTTATTTATTTGACAGGTAGAGTTACAGACAGTGAGAGACAGAGAGAAAGGTCTTCCTTCTGTTGCTTCACTCCCCAAAAGGGTGCTACGGCTTGCGCTGCGCCAGTCCTAAGCCAGGAGCCAGGTGCCTCCTCCTGGTCTCCCATGTGTGTGCAGGGGCCCAAGCACTTGGGCCATCCTCCACTGCCTTCCTGGGCCACAGCAAAGAGCTGGACTGAAAGAGGAGCAACCGGGACTAGAACCCAGTGCCCACATGGGATGCCGGCACCACAGGTGGAGGATTAACCAAGTGAGCCATGGCGCCGGCCCCAGAATACAGATTCTTAATCATTGGACCCCAGGATGCATTCCAGCTACATTACATGATAGCAATATGAGCTTGACAAAGCCACATACCTTCTACTCCCTACTAAAAAGAACATATTAATTACTGTAGGATTGGTATGAAAGCTAAAATTAAATAAAAACCATGATGCTTGACACATAGAAGGCACAATGACTCATTATTATTATAAGCATAAACATCTTCATCAGTATTAATTATACTTAGAAATTATGTCAACTGATGTAATAATTATTAAAATCCATTGTCTGATTTCAAATAACATACCATACCATACCATACCATACCATACCAAACCAAACCTTGGTGCACATTCAGACTTTCAGATATTCCTGGGACCTAGACGCGTATTCATTGCCCCTAAAGGATTAGTTTTAAAAACCTAGAAGGAGGTGGATGAGTGAAGATGGCTGTTTCATCTCTGATCATCCTGGTAGACTGACTGATGATGTCTTCTACCTACTGCTTGGGCTCTATAAAGAAACCAATCTGGGGACTTTCACTTAGCATGCAAGCATTGATTGGCTTCTCTTTCTACCCTAGAGAGCCTGCATTTCTCAAAGATAGCTACAGACTCTGGCATGTAGAAGGTGTTGAAGTATGCTTGTAGAAGAAGAGTTATGTCAATTTTTAGAGGAATTTCAGGTTCAGTATAAAATTGAGTAGAAAGTACAGAGTTCTTCTATAGCCTCTGCCCCATATATGTAAAACCTCCTCCATCATTAACATAATCAGAGTGATATGTTACAAGCATTGTACCTTTACCCACACAGCATTGTCTCCCAAGTTCATACTTTTTGTACTTTACATTAGTGCTCGTGTTTGGTGTAGCGCATTCAGAGTTCAGACAAATGTCTAACGACAAATATCCACCACTATGAAGTCTGATAGAATTAGTTTGGTAAAAACCCCAGTTCGTGGCCAGCGCCACAGCTCAATAGGCTAATCCTCCGCCTGTGGCGCCGGCACACAGGGTTCTAGTCCCGGTCAGGGCACCGGATTCTGTCCCGGTTGGCCCTCTTCCTGTCCAACTCTCTGCTGTGGCCCGGGAGTGCAGTGGAGGATGGCCCAAGTGCTTGGGCCCTGCACCCGCGTGGGAGACCAGGAGAAGCACCTGGCTCCTAGCTTCAGATCAGCATGATGTGTGGGCCACAGCGCACCGGCTGCAGCGGCCATCGGAGGGTGAACCAACGGCAAAGGAAGACCTTTCTCTCTGTCTTTCTCTCTCTCACTGTCCACTCTGCCTGTCAAAAACAAACAAAACAAAAAACAAAAAAAACAGTTTGCCTTAAAAGTTCTCCATGTTCTGCCTGGTCATCTTGCCTTTCCCCTTGACCTCTGAGGGTCACTGGTTTGTTTACTGTCTCCCTAATTTCACCCTTTCCAGAATGTTATAGAGTTAGGTTCACATGGTTTATACATTGTTTCATTTAACAATATGTATTTAAATTTTCTCCATGTGTGTATTAATTATTTCATTTTTGTATTGAATAATATTACACTGTATGGATACACCACCGTGTATTTATCTATTCACCTATTGAAGGACATTGTGCTTGCTTCCAAGTTTTTGGTAATTATGAATAAAGCTGTTGTAAACAATTGTGTGCAGTTTTTTTGTGTGTGGACTCAAGTTTTCAACTCATCTGGATAAATTTCAAGAAGTATGATTGCTGGATCATATTGTAAGAGTGTGTTTAGTTCTGTAAGAAGCTGTCAAGCTGTCTTGCAAAATAGCTGCACCATTTTGCATTCTAATCAGCAATGAATAAGAGTTCCTGTTTCCATGTCCTTGAGAGCATTTGTGTTTTTCAGTTTCTTAGATTTTAGCCATTTTTTAAAATTCTTTATTTCACTTTCATTG
Organism: Oryctolagus cuniculus; assembly: GCF_964237555.1. Classification (NCBI taxonomy): domain Eukaryota; kingdom Metazoa; phylum Chordata; class Mammalia; order Lagomorpha; family Leporidae; genus Oryctolagus; species Oryctolagus cuniculus. The sequence continues at coordinate 47,770,600 of NC_091449.1, forward strand.
TTAACATTTTGTTGCATTTACCTCAAATGTAGACATTATATACATACACAAATACACTATTTTTCCTTAAAATCAGGTATTATTACCGGAGAGTGAGTGATTTAGGACAATGATCATAACACGGGGAAATAATTTAAGTCATTTATGTTCTAACAGGTACATATTACACACATTTTAATTTACAATTCTCAAACAACATGAAATGTTAAGCATCGTTGTATATTCTATCGGTAATTTGTGTATAATGTTTGTGAAATGTTCAGGTATTTAGCTCATTTTATAATTGAGTTGCTTGCTTATTGTTGAGTTTTTGTATATTTTAGATTATAGTTCTTTATCAGATTTGTCTTTTGCAAATAGTCTTCTCCACCTAAATCTTATGATTTTATTTTGGGCTGTATTTTTTCAGAGTTGAAGGGTTTCTTTAAATTTTATTTTAATAAAGTCTAGTTTATTAATTATTTCTATCATAGAATGTGTCTTTGGTGTTTTATCTAAAAATTTTCACTGTATGTGAGATCATCCAGATTTTCTTCCATGTTGTTTTCTGGAAGACTTACATTTTGCATTACATGGAGGTTTATGACCCATATTGAGTCATTTTTTATGAAAATGGTGTGGTATGGACTGAATTCACCAAAATCCATGCGTCAAACCCCAGTCCTTAATGTGACTGTTTTAGAGAAAGAGCCTTGAAGGAGTTAATTAAGGTTAAATGAAATTATCAGAGTGGAATCCTGTTACAAGCACTGTTTTTTTTTTTTTTTAGGAGAACCAAATCATGACTGCTACGAGTTGCCAGAAGTGCACGCACAGCCAAAGGGCTGAGTGAAGACAGCAGAAGGCTGCTGTCCAAACTCGAAGGAGAAATACCTCTAAAAAATGAAACCTGAAGACACTTAGATCTCGGACATTCAAGCTCCAAGTTATATTGTTTAAGCCACCTACTCCGTGGCATTCTGTTATGGAAACCCAAGCTAATTAATAAGTCTAGTAAAATCTATGTCTAGATTCACTTCCCACACACCACAGACGTTTGTTAGGTTGATTCTATAGATGAAATGGAAAAGATGTAGCATCTTGACAAGGTTGAGTCTTTTTACTATCATCATGGAATATATCCATTTATGTAATTTTCCTTTCATTTCTTTCATCAGAGTTTTATGCTTTTCTCTATATACAATTTAAACATATAAGTAATATATTAATCTCAACTTCAACTTGTTCATTGCTGACATGTAGGAAAATAATTAACTTTTGTATGTTAACCTTGTATCCTGAAAACTTGCTATAATTGCTTATTGGTTGTAGGAGTTTTTTGGTTGATTCTTTGTATTTTATACATTAAAAAAGTTAGTATAAGCAAAGACTTTTATTTCTTCCTGCCTGCCTGCATGTCTTTTATTTCATTTTCTTATCTTATTTCATTTGCTAGTACTTCCAGTGATACTCTCTAAAGGAGGGGATATCCTTGCAATGTCCCTAATCTCAAGGGTGAATTCCAAGTTCTCACCACATCATAACTTTACATAAGGATTTTATATGTTTTTCATCATTCTTAGCAATGACAAACATATCCAATTGAGTACATTGATTATTTTTTCCAAAGGTCTATTTAGCTACAAATTAGTAGATATTCTTGCCTGTGACACCCTTAGAGAAAGATGCAAGACTGCTTTGATAAGATCTATTTCCTAATCCAATTAAAATTCACTCCAGTAGTGGATCATGCCACATTTTATTTTACACACTTAGTTTTATAATGGCATGGTTTTAAGAATTTGATCATTGTATTTATATTTTTATTTAATGTATTCTATCTGTTATTTTCATTATTCCACAAGGATAATAAAACAGAGAATGTAACGATGTCTGTCCCATTTATATTCTGCCTTCTTATAATGTGTAATACTATTAGACTAAATTGTAAATTAATAAGCAAAGAGAGCATTGTGACCATGATTTATTGTGGCCTTCTAAGAGGCAAATGAGTGGCTGGCTGAAAATTAACTATGCAACATTATTATCATGTTTAGGAAAGAATGCTCTAAGTTTAAACAGCAACAATAAAACAACAACAATAACTATACACACAGAGACAGACATTGAAAGAGAAATTGGTCTTATTTAGATTCCAAGGTAGCAAAAATAACCTGAAGTTCTATAAATTATTTCACACACTAGGTGAAATATTTAACCTGTTATTGTTGTGAGGAGGTCACAACTTAGAAAATGTCTCTCTGTGAATCTCAATCAATTTATGGCTATGAATATTTACATTATTTATAGCCATTGAGATGGATGATGTGAATGTGACAAATATTGTAAGATATTTTCATTTGTTTAAATTACAGTTAATGGTTTTTCCAAATAACAACTTGGTTGCATTATTGAAAGTTACCAAAAATATTTATACTATGCTAACACTACTACAATTTAGGTAAAAATATCAAATTAGATTTCTAGAAATATTTTTCATGACTCTAATTTTGTTAGTTACATGATAAAGAAAAAGTTTGCATATATGGCAAAATGTGGACATAATCTCGAATTTTCCTTTTTGACAGAAAGACTTCAAAAATTGCTGCAGTCTTATTTCTCAATCTATTTTTCAAAGTATGGTTTCAAAATATCTTTTTTTTTTTTTTTGACAGGCAGAGTGGACAGTGAGAGAGAGACAGAGAGAAAGGTCTTCCTTTGCCATTGGTTCACCCTCCAATGGCCGCTGCGGCCGGCGCACCACACTGATCTGATGGCAGGAGCCAGGTGCTTCTCCTGGTCTCCCATGGGGTGCAGGGCCCAAGGACTTGGGCCATCCTCCACTGCCCTCCCAGGCCACAGCAGAGAGCTGGCCTGGAAGAGGGGCAACCGGGACAGAATCTGGCGCCCCGACCGGGACTAGAACCCGGTGTGCCGGCGCCGCTAGGTGGAGGATTAGCCTAGTCAGCCGTGGCGCCAGCCCAAAATATCTTAATCTTTAAGAAAATGATATTTAAGAATATGGGTTAATTGTTTCTGATTTATGATTATTTTGGGAAAACATAAGAAAGTAGCCCCAGATTGGTTAAATTACTGAAGATACCATTTGATTTAATGTTTCCTTGTGCTCGTTAAACTGTACTAGAGAGTGTAACCTTGAGCATCACCTGCATATGATTGCTTAGAATTCCAAATCTGATCTGAAAAATAAATCACTTTCAGGATGTGACTGGGTTTACTATGCAATTTTTCTTTTCAAATATGCCATTAGAGAAGTCTCCCACCTAAACCTTAAGCATGCTATTATTAACTTGCTTTTAAGTTCTGCAATAAAGCAGCATTTAGGATGTACATAAAAACACTACATTTTTATTAAACAGCCCTAGAGAAAGAAAAGATTGCTTTAACAGTCACATCAACAGTGGGCTTCTATGACCATATTCAGTTATCACTGGCTTGTCAACCTCTTTAAGCACTGGCCCATACCCAACTGTGTTTATTAATAGATTTCTCTTTTTTGACACTTTCCCCAATTTTGTAAAATTGTTGTAATACCATCACTTTGTTTTTATCTCTCTCTCTCTCCTACATTGCCACATGTTGCTTTTAGAAGGATAAATAACATTCAGGTAGAATTATATAAGGAAAGAGAAGATAAACAGATAAAGATATAGGTGAGGACAGATGGAGACATGGATGATGTCGCTCCCCCTCTTCATGGAGGAACGACACAGGATCCTGCGCTGTTCTTTTCTCTGCTCGGCCCTCCCCGGGTTTGTTGCTGGTTCTTCCCGGGTGGGCTACTGTCCCTTCCACCTCCGTGGAAGGGCGGTTCCCCCTGCCACATTCCCCACTTCCGCAGGGGAGCGGCACACCGCCGGCCGGCTCTCTCGGGGGCTACACAGGTGTTCCCCTTAGATGTTCCTCTTAGATGTTCCTGGTGCATGCCGTCTCTCTCCTCCTTTATAGTCCTCCTCTGCCAATCCCAACTCGGCTGCCCACACGCCGAGTACACTGCTCTCCTCCAATCAGGAGCAAGTCCTACAGTTTATTGGCTGAACTGGAGGCAGCTGTGTAGAAGCTGTTTTCTCCTCTCCCAGCGCCACATTGTGGGAGAGCAGATGCATAGAATAGGTCTTAATTCCAGTAATTTAGTCTAGTCCGAGTTGCTCCCCACAGGATGATCCATAGAGACATAAAACAACATCAACTAGGGAAACATTAATTTCCCTTGGACACAGGAAAAGAGTACAATTAATGGTTTTTCCAAATAACAACTACATTATTGAAAGTTAAAAAAATATTTTATACTATGCTAACAATACTACAATTTAGGTAAAGGGATCAAATTAGATGTCCAGAAATATCTTTCATGAGTCTAAATTTGTTAGTTATATGATAAAGAGGAAAGAGCATAGATTTGAAAACATTTTAAACTTTACAATAGTAGCATTTGGTATTTAATGTGAGATAAGCAAATATGAGAAATGATAATTCTCTAATTTCTTGTTGAATTCATAATTATAAAATAATGCTGATCAAAAAAACATGGTTAATTCAAGCTAAATTTTATTTAAATATAGTTTTAAAAATATTAGTAGAGGGCCAGCACTGTGGCCTAGTAAGCTGCTTCTGCCTGCGGTGCATGCATCCCATGTGGGTGTGGTCCGTGTCCTGGCTGCTTCGCTTCCAATCCAATCTTTGGTATGGCCCAAGAAAGCAGCAGAAGATGGCCCAAGTGCTCGGGCCCTTGCACCCACATGGGAGTCCCTGAGGAAGCTCTACACTCTTGGCTTTGGATTGGCCTACCTACGGCTGTTGTAGCCATTTGGGGAGTGAACCAGCGGATGAAAGACCTCTCTCTCTGTCTCTCCCTCTCTCTGTCTATAACTCCACCTCTCAAAAAAATAAATCAATCTTTAAAAAAATAGTATGTACCTTGGCCGGTACTGCAGCTCAATAGGCTAATCCTCCGCCTGCAGTGCCGGCACACCAGGCTCTAGTCCCAGTCAGCGCACTGGATTCTGTCCCGGTTCCTCCTCTTCCAGTCCAGCTCTCTGCTGTGGCCTGGGAGGGCAGTGGAGGATGGCCCAAGTCCTTGGGCCCTGCACCCCATGGGAGACCAGGAGAAGTACCTGGCTCCTGCCATTGGATCAGCGTGGTGCGCCAGCCGCAGCGGCAATTAGGGGGTGAACCAACAGAAAAAGGAAGACCTTTCTCTCTGTCTCTCTCTCTCCTCACTGTCCACTCTGCCTGTCAAAAAAAAAAAAAAAAAAAAGTATGTACCATATACAATACTAAATGCTTGTCTCACTTCATACTCAAAAACATTGGGGATATGAAAACTCAGACCCAGATGGTTAACAAACATGGCATAGTTCGTATTGATCATAAGTGCTATGCAAATATTCATAGCCACACATTCTGACGCCAGGGATCACTCTATTAGTGACATTATTTTGAGGCATGCTGAGATACAGAGGTCTACACTAAGTTAGGTGGAAGTGCTCAGTCATGACATGATACTCCAAAAATCAGAAGCGAGTGTGTGTTTGACATTTGGTGGAGTTACTCCAAACATGGGAGACAGTGTACAATACAATAGTGGTCCTCGAACAGAATGCCTGAAATTGCCAGTCTGTACGGGAAGAACTGAGAAGAGATTACAGTGATAACACAGAAAACTTTTTTTTCCAAAATTTTATTTATTTATCTGAGAGAGAGAGTTACAGACAGTGAGAGGGAGAGAGACAGAAAGGTCTTTCATCTGCTGGTTCACTCCCCAGATGGCCATAACCGTCGGAGCCAGGAAGCCAGGTGCTTCTTCCCATTCTCCCACATGGGTACAGGGGCCCAGGCACTTGTCCATCTTCTACTGCTCTCCCAGGCCACAGCAGAGAGCTGGATTGGAAGAGGAGCAGCCAGGACTAGAACCGGTGCCCATATGGGATGCCTGCGCCGCAGGTGGAGGATTAGCATACTGCGCCACAGTGCCAGCCCCAAAAACTAGTTTTTACAAGAGGGAAATATAACTTCAGGAATGCAGAATGACCAATGTCAATGTTGGCAGCTAGTTTCAAGAAAAAGAGGACGATTAACATCAATGCCTACAGCCAAGAAGTCAATCATAAGACAGGGGCATCGTATCTGCTAGGCTTATAGGACAACGCTTCCTCTCCAGGAGCAGTTCCAGCAGGGGAGTGGGGGAAGGACCAAGACTGCAGGAAGTGGGGACGAGGTTGGCAAGAATGAACTGTGGGGCTTGAGTCAGCTAAGATCATGAGAATGCCCAGCAGACGTTTTTACACATAGTGAGGTCTCCACGAGCATTATCGTGGTTATGCACACTGTCAGGGGAACCTGTGCCTAGAGCATCATACAGAATTTTGCATGTTGAGATGCTTTCAGAAATAGTCAATGCTGTGACCTCTGAATGGTTGACAGTATAGGAAGATAGCAATGGAATGATATTTTAAAGTTTTTTTTTTTTAATTTAAGCCCCAGAATATGCAAGAGATATATTTAAGTCCACCAAAAGACCCTAATTTGGTAAAGTAAAAATGCCACACTCTTTTAAAATTGGTACTTTATCTAAAACTGAAGACTTCACACATTTTACATTTCATTTGCTAACTTTCACAGCAGGTTTCCCAAAATCCAACTTCCTACTGAAGTGTGTTTCCAAGCAATTTAATTTGGAAATTGAGAGCTGCCTTGACCTTTTCATGGGTTTTAACTCTGTGTCCTAAAAGACTTCAGAGACAACACTCGACAGGTGACCAAATATTCCAGAATAATAGGATTCCTATTTTTAGATAGCATTTTATAACTAAAAAAAAATAGATTAGTCAATCAGTTAAAAGGCCTTGTAGAGAAGCAGATTTTACATTTGAGTTTGTATGGCATTTACCACTGCTTCTTCCATTAACTATCATTATATGGCCTTTTACATCTAGCAGTATCTGGCTTTAAAACATAAAACTGTAGTTGTTTCTGGCTCAAGGCTCTGAAGCAAGAATCACAGAACCATAGGAAGATAGCACTTTAATATCATCTGTGTTCCGAGGAAACATAGCCCTCTAAGAAATTCACCGAGACTGAAGCACAGGGTGGAGTAAGTTTTTGTCCAAGTGTAGACTTGAGATAATGAAGCCATGCAACATTTTTCTTCACTTTGCTTATTCAAATTTATTGCAATTTATTTTTTTTAAATAAAGAAACTTGTTTTACAAATGGTGTCTCAGTATTTTCTGTTGACAGTAGCACAGGATCAGAGCGGATTAAGATATAAAGAAAAGGGGTTTCTTTTGGCTCATGATTCTGGGTCAAGGTTGAAGGGCCACAGCTCACGATGGACTTTTTGTAGCATCTCAAGGTGACACAGGTCGTCACATGGCAAGAGAAGGGAACGCATGCAAGACCCAGCCAAACCGGCTTTTCAAACAGCCTCACTCTCAGGATAACCCATGAGCCCATTAACTCATTAATCCCTGAATAGATTTATGAATTTTTGAGGGCTGAACCCTCATCAGTCTTAAGAGTCTCTCTCTTTATAGCTCATGATGGAGATTACACTTCAAAATAACTTTCAGATGGGACATACCATAGTAAGTGCTTAAATACATATGGATCAAGATTACTAGCCTCATTTCATAGCCTGAAGGAAACTGAGGCCTAAAATATAAAATCACTTGCCCAAGGTCACACTGTCAATTGGTGGCAGAGTGTGTTAACATCCTTTGGGCTGTACTAGAAAGATATCAACTTCAATTTTCTCAAGAGAAAACAAGGGTCCACTTCAAGGGTATAAGAGTAGCTTACAGAACCATAAGGCTGACAAGCAAACCTCAAGTGAGAGATTACTGTGGCTGCAGGAATAGCATTTGTCAGCCTTTGTCTCCCAAACATGACCACAAAGATTCTCTGCTTGCACAGCTTTTTTGATGCAATCAACTTCATGCTTACATTTCCTATTCCAACAGGGGAAAATCTGATTGGCTAAGCTGGAGTCAGGTATATCACCCTCTGTATCCAAAGACTATGGTTTGGAGTTAGCAGAGTATGAGTTTCATACTCCACTGTGGTTCACATATCACACAATATACACATGCCCTGTGTCCTACTTAGATTGTCTTTGCTGTCATTAACATCACTTAAAGCACCCTTTTTTAAAAAAAATATTTTATTTATTTATTTGAGAGGTAGAGCTACAGACAGTGAGAGGAAGAGACAGCGAGAAAGGTCTTCCCTCTGTTGGATCACCCCTCAATTGGCTGCAAAGGCCGGAGCTGTGCTGATCCGAGGCAAGGAGCCAGGTTCCTCCTCCCAGTCTCCCATGCAGGTGCAGGGCCCAAGCACCTGGGCCATCTTCCACCACTTTCCCAGGCCATAGCAGAGAGCTGGATTGGAAGAGGGGCAGCTGGGACTAGAATCAGTGCCCCTATGGGATACTGGCTCTGCAGGCAGAGGATTAACCTACTGTGCCACGGAGCCGGCCCCTTAAAGTACTCTTAAAAGATTCCAGTCCTCGTGCCACACAGCCACATACTGACTTGTTTACTGTGACTAGGGCTGGGCCCTGTTTTTCATTTATGTTTACACTTGATTTTTAACTGATTCGTACAAGATAAGGTTGTCTGATCAAAGGTCAATGGAGAAAGGGGTATCAATTGAAAGAGGCTAACTTCCCCTAATTGTCAAAACAATTCAAAAACCATTCAGCTGCTTTTAAATTGGAGGGAAAATTCTGTGACCTGATGCTCAATAGCTTGATCTTAAAAGGTTGGCTCAGGGGAGGTGATCAGGCCCAGAAAATGAGAAAAGAAAGTCTTCTTCAATTTGTTTCAAGTTTGCAGAAATTGTCCAAGGAAACACCATGGAATGGGGGGAAAATGGGAAAAGATAAATGAGATCTGATCAGAATAACGAAAGGAATCTCTTCTACACCCCGATTACAAGGCTCCATTTCAGACCCACTGAATGTAAGAGGGAGGCCTTGGAACCTGCTTTTTATTCTCTTCAAGCAATTCTCATGGAGACACACCTGTGCTGGCCCTGCAACTATGAAGCCCAAGGGCAGACAGTGATGGCTTCAGGCTACAGGTTCTCAAATTTGAGCATGCATGAGAATTGCCTGTAGGGCTTGCTGTCCCTGTGGGAGTTTCCGATTCAGTAGGTCTGGGTTGGGGCCCAAGAACTTAAATTTCTTGGTACTTTGGCTCTGTTGGTGTTGCTGGCCCAGGAACCACACTTTGAGAGCCATAGCTTTATCAAAGCTAATTCTCTTACAGAACTCTGTATGCAAAAGGCTTCGAACATCAAATTCATGCAAGTTATCCTAGATGAAAGCAAAGAGAAGAGAGCTACTTCAGAGAGAGAAAGAAAGCTGCTTCAGAAGGGCTAAATTTCCTTGAACACAGATAATATTAAAGGGCTGTGTTCCTGTGATTTTGTGATTCTTGATTCAGCGACTTGAGCCCGGACAAGGTCAATGCAAAGGGAAATTTGTCATGCATATTAAACACCCAGTTTTATAGCACAATATGAGGTATAACTGACTCCGTAGCCTCTGGTCTGGCATGCTCTAAACTGACTTGGCTAATTTTGTCAATATTTGACACATTTCTTTTGGAATGAGTTCTAGAGCACAGTTCTACTCTTTTTAATGATCATCAACTCTTTGGGGGCACTCAGCATCACTTTCCAAATATCTATTGAGAGTCATTCTCACCGTCCAAATGGATATTCATGAATTTAAATAATAAATACATTTTTAAAGGGTCATAAATTATTCATTCTGTCTTTGGCCTAGTGTAGACCTGGCCATTGTGGCCATTTGGGGAGGTAAACCAGCGGATAGATCTCTCTGTCAGTCTGACTTTCAAATAAATAAATCTTCTTTATATATATATATATAATGAGAATTCATGAAATATTGATCACGCATTGGATGAAACCTATAAGGACAAATGGATGGAAAGATTTGGTTTCTAAGACTAAGTCATCTATACACATACAAACACACATTCAGTATATGCAGGTTTTTATATACGAGCATAATGAAATACAAATGAAGAAGTGTCCAACATACTACAAAGAGACATAGGATGTGGGGGATGGTCAGAGAAGTCTTCATATACATGAGCATTTATGGATATGTAAGTTGATATGGCAGATGAAGGGAATATTCCAAATGAGATCAGCAGAAACAGTGTTATAGCGTAAGTGAACTCTGTGGTCAAGTAATAAAAACTGCTGCTTACTGGTGAGGAGAAAGAAGACATAGACAGGAAACAAAAAGGCTCAATCTTGGATATATTCTTGGCCATGTTAAGGAGACAGGCAGAGAGTAAAAGATCATTGGAAGAGAGTTATATCAGTGGATCTTAATCTTAATGTTGGAATGACCTAAGGAATTATAAAATTTTAATGCAATAACTGGGTTCTACTGCAAATTAATGAAGTTAGAGTATATAAAGATAAGGACTAGTTATCAACAGTTTATACAAGCATTCTTGGTGATTCTAATTTCAGTCATAGGTTATAAATGATCAACTAGAGCACTATATTAGCTCATAGTCAAGAAAATTCTGGCATCAGTTTCAAGGGTGGATTATGATAATCAAAACCAAATGCAAGAAAAACAATTAGAAAATTTTCACTAGAGTTCTGATAAGTTTTAAACTTGATAGTTTCAGTGGAAATATAAAATACTTTTTTAAAGATTTACTTATTTATTTAAAAAGAAGAGAGAGAGGGAGATTTATGATAGATAGATGAGAGAGAGAGAGAAGAACAGAGAGAGAGAGAGAGAGAGAGGGAGATTGATCTTCCATCCACTGGTTTACTTCTCAAATGCTAGGACTGGACCAGGCCAAAACCTGGAGCCAGGAACTTCAGCCTGGTTTTCCACACAAGTAACAACGATACACGTATTTGTTTTCATATCTGCTGCTTTCTCCAGCACATTAAACAGGAAACTGGACCAGAAGTGGAGCAGCCAGGACTGAAACTGACACTCAAATGTGGGATGCTGGAGTGACAAGCAGCAGCTTAACCCACTGCATCACAATGTTGACCTCAAGAAGAATGAATTTCAGAGGATTGCCATGGATTTAGGGTTTATAGAATGCAGGTTCTGTTTGGAAGTATTAGATAAGTGATTTTGAAAGAACTCGCAGAATTCCCGGGTTCTTACCTGCCCATACTTCATTTACCTTTCCCTTCTTTTCAATTCCATAGGGTTCCCTGGATAAGTTCTACAAACCAGATGTGAATTGAACAAGTCTCTGCCTTCCTGCATTCTAGGCCTGGTCACCTTCAGAGAACGTGCATCCTCGTGCCATGCTCCTGAGCAACATGCCACAGAATTTTCCATCCAGCTTAAAACCATTTATGCATATTTGTACCAGCAAATAACCAACCAGTGTTGGCAAAAAGAACAGGTAAGAAGAAAGATAATGTGGCATTTATTTCCTCTTCTATTTTAAAGCACAACTACGTTGGCAAAAAAATAAATAAATAAAAAAGCTGGGGGTGGCATTGGGGGTGGATAAAGTCCTTACTTGAATTTAATGCATGATTTAATACCTTCATTTATCAAAATGTCAACTGCCAACAACCAGTGCAGATCAACATCTTCCCCCAGGAAATGGAGAACTTGTCAACTCAGAAGACAGTGTCTCTGAAGAGGGTTCTAAGCATCCCAAAGGGAACACCTTATTTCTTTCTTTTCTGTCAAGATAAAGGTATGGGGATAAGCAGGAAGGACCTGCATCCTCTTGTAATTGTGACTGTGGGATTTAAAAAACTGATTTGTGATTTTTCCATTTTCATGAATGGTGCTTTTAATGAATTTTTTCCTGAGTAAGCACTGGGTTTGTGTAGACGTATAGGTAAAAATGGCTGTAATCCTGTTAAGTTTCACCCTCACATACAGTAGCTACAAATAAGACTATTATCTTCATTGAATGATGAAAGAGCTTTGTTTTACTCAGCAACACAAATCTGTGAAGCCAAACTAAACTGCAGGTCTCTGATTCTGAGTCCTAAAATTTTCCCCTTGCTTGATGTCCAAATCAGTTCTGGGCTGCTGTACCAGAGCACCACAGACTGGGCCGTGCAGAAGCCATGGAAAGTGATTTCCAGCTCACAGGCCTGGAGGCTGGGAAGTCCAGGATTATGGGACTGCTTCTGTTGAGGGCCTTTGTGCTTCATCATCACATGGTGTGCGGTCAGACATGGCTAGGGAGCACATGAGAGAAAACAGGCAAAAGCCAAATTCACTTCTACAAACTATCAGCTCTTGAGATGGTGGACTCATAATGACATGAGCTCACTCCTGAGGGACCTACCCACATGACAATAAAATCTTAACCCTGTTGCACTGGGGATTGGACTTTCCAACACCTGGCCTTCAGGAGATACATTCCAACTACAGAGCCTGCACTTTACTTCCACTGTTAGGGACATCAGTAGTCCATTGTGGGAATTGTTCAGCTTTGAAGTTAGATGAGTTTAAAACAGAATTGTTCCACGTGATATCAGGCTCCATAATTGCCTCTTTGAGCTTCTGCTTATTTAATTTAAATTTGAATAAAATACATACGCACAGGAACTTTTGGAGGTAAAGTAAGATACATGATACTATGCTACCACCCCCTCCCACCACAATTACCATGGTTCATAACAAGAGAGGAGGGATTCTGTTTCAGTTCCTGTTGAATCTATCTTGTCTAGTAATGACATTTCCAATGATGAAAGAAGTTGTAAAAACATTTGCCAGGTTCTGTGTTTGTGTTCTATATATTTAATTGCAGAAGGTTGTAAGAACCTGTTTTTATAGTCTACTTTGTTTATCAGACACAAAGTCCTTCAGCAACCAGAGCGGAAATCAAACACATGGGCTGACTGCACATCCTTGAGGGACAGCTGGCGTCCGAGGTGTTCTGAAATAATAAATTTAGAATCTGAAACCTCATAGGTCTTCTGATTTTATTAACCTCAACAACTTATAATAATTATGATAAACAGGCATTGTCATTACACATAGCAGCCATTTGATAAGATTAAACATAGTGCAAGACATCTTTCTTCCCTCCGATTCAGTATAATAAATTACCCCTAGGCTTCTAAATGAAGCATTTGATAATTGAGCAAAACAGATCAATTTTAGGAGCCCTTATTTATATGCAAAGCAGACTTTTTGGGAATGGTAAACTTGGTTAAAAATCTCTCTAAGTGCACATCACAAATAACTTCCCCTCACAAGCCATAACTATCCTATTAATGTAAAATTTATGGCATACAAGAATAGTAAAATTCTAATGTGCTTATAATCCAGATGGAAGAAAGAGTTAAATAGAGAAAACAATAAACCATATAAAATAGAAAGAAAATGGAATTCAAATTTGAAAGATATTGCACAAGATAGTGTCCCAGCTGGTATATTTGCCATAAACAAACATAATGGTATAGAATGTAATAATGCAATCCATCTCAGGAGAATTGAAAAAGGTTTTCAATGGAAGTTCTAGATTCGGAGAAGAAATATTCCTCAAAAAAATCATGGATTAAGTCATTGGATATGGAGTCAAGTTTTGAATGTAAAGGGAGGAAGATCTTTTGAAAGCCTACCCTTCTATTCTTATTCAAAATGATGGTTGTCTTCTGTCCAATGATGAGCAGACAATATTTTATGTGAGTAAATTTACCCAACTACACGCTACTTATCAAAAAAGGAAATATATGGTACTTAACTAAAAGCAGACATGAGTGAGAAGACTAGTTTATATATCAGCAAAAGACAGGGTCCAACTTATGTCAATCATGGCCTCCACAAGTATCCCTACTCCCACTGAACCTAACTCCCCACGGCCTCTCAGGGTCTCACTTTGGAGGTCACTCTAGGGAAGGGATTCTCTTGCAGAGACAGCATAAAGATTCAAAGGCCGTGATTCATCGCCTCCAACTAGCCTTTTTTTTTTTTTTTTTTTTTTTGGCAAGTAATTTTTCTCACATAAAATCAGCTTTTGGGGCAGGCGGGCGTTGTAGCACAGCAGGTTAAGACTCCACCTGCAGCACATCGGGCATCTTATATCATTGTTCCAGCTGCTCCCCTTCCAATCCAGCTCCCTGCTAATGCGTCTGGAGAGCAACACAAGATGGCTCAAGTACTTAGACCCCTGCACCCATGTGGGAGACCTGGAAGAAGCTCCAGGCTCCTGGCTTTGGTCTGGCCCAGCCCCAGGTGTTGCAGTCATTTGTGGAGTGAACCAGCAGATGTAAGATCTGTTTCTTTGTCTCTCTCTCTGTCTCTCTCTGTCTCTCACTGTGTATGTGTGTGTGGACTCCTCTCTCTCTAACTCTGCCTTTCAAGTAAATTTTTAAAAAATTGTCTTTCTTCCCTATTCATACATAAGAGTTATTAGTAATAAGGGTACTTGTTGTTTAGTAAGAATACATGATACATTTTCTTCTCTAATAAAAGTAAGCATTTGGAAAGGGCTTCTAGATTCTTCCATGTTGTAGAAAGGTGTTAGCTTAGTGGATTAGCCCTCTGTGTAGGTTTGCCTTCATCTAGGCTAAGAGAACAATACACTCTTCACAGTATAACATCTTTTTTTTTTTTAAGATTTATTTATTTATTTGAAAGGCAGAGTTACACAGAGAGAGAAGGAGAGGCAGAGAGAGAGGTCTTCCATCTGCTGGTTCACTGCCCAAATGGCTGCAACGGTCAGAGCTGTGCTGATCGGAAGCCAGAAGCCAGGAGCTTCTTCCTAGTCTCCCATGTGGGTGCAGGGGCCCAAGAACTTGGGCCATCTTCTACTGCTTTCCCAGGCCATAGCAGAGAGCTGGATCAGAACTGGAGCAGCCGGGACTAGAACCAATGCTTATATGGGATGCTGGCGCTTCAGGCCAGGGCATTAACCTGCTTTGTCACAGCGCCAGCCCCTGTATATCATCCTTTTACTTACTCCATACTGCTTACTCTCCACCAATACGCAGGTTTTCCAGTCCTGTGTGCTGTAAGAATTTGCTGGTAAATTTATTTCAGTTTTAAATTCTAAAATATTGCAATTGTGCCCAAAGAATAAAAAAGTTATACATGTTACCATGAATCAAATAAATCCATTTTATTTCAGATGTATCTGTTGGGCATATATAATGAAGAAAGCTTGCTCCAGGGCTTCAGTGATGAACAAGATGGACATGGCTTTGCACTAGGTCAGACAGTGAATCTGAACAACCGAATCTCATAAAAAAAAAAAAAAAAAAAAAAAAAACAACCTGATATCCAAAGCTCAGGAATGATGGGACCACATGGTGAGGTGAACAAAGTCTTCCTGGAGGGTGAAAAGAAATTAGACAAGCTAATATATATCTTTCTTTCTTCTGGACTCAGCATAATAAATTATCCCTAAAATACAAAATTGGGTACTTTATGATAGAATGAAATAAATCAACTTACCCTATATTGATTTGGAAATCTTAGTTTGCAGATTGATTGGGTTATGTGGATGTGCTGGTAGGGGGGAATGAGATATGCAAAGGGTAGGACACTGCTCTTCTCCTCGGCGTTATCCCAAGTAATGGAGAAAGTACCCAGTGTCCAGTCTGGGAGAGTGTATTCTGCCTCTGGGCACAGAGAACACAACACGGGCACAGGGGCTGTCAGCCTAAGGACTGTTGGTTCTTTCTAAGTGAAAGCAGCTCAAAGACATTTCACCTGCTGACAAGCCCAGAACATGATATGTTGATAAGTTGTATCCATTTAAGTTTAAATATTATCCCAGAGCAAGCATTTTTCTGGCTAACAGGACTGTTAAATGCAGTGCTGGATTTTGATTGAGAAGAGCAGGGTAAAGGATAAAAACACTGCAAGCCTTTGAAGAGTTCCAAGCATAAGCTGCTTTCTGCAATGGGCCGGATATTACAGTGTCAACAGCATGTGTGCCTGTGCACGAGGTGAGAGCCAGAGACAGACGATGACTTACAGCCAAAGCACTCGGGTCCCTCTTGGCCACATACTTTGATCTTGCACAGTTACTTAATATTTTGCAAGCTCAGTTTTCTCATATGCCAGAACGGACATAGGAATATACTCCTCTCTGCAGGGTTTAACGGCGCACCAAACAAGACAAGACCTATAAAATGCATCCATGCTGTAAAATAGTACAACTGTTTTAAATCATCGGGCACATGCCACAGCTCCTGAGGGAGCAAGATTTTCCCAAACTAATTCAATGTCTTATGAAATAACCCATAAGCAACTCCCAATAGAGGCATTCCCCAAAATACTGCTCCAGTACTTCTCCAGATTGTCAAGATCATCAAAAGCAGGGAAAGTCTGACAGACTCTCACAGCCAACAGCCAAAGGAAATGTGACGACTAAATGTGATACAGCTCCGTAGGCGGTATTGTGGAACAGAAAAAGGACATTAGCTAGCAGTTGAGGAAATATGAATGAAGTATGAACTTCAGCTCATAGAAACAGTGACCATGTTGGTTCTTTAGTTTTACCATATGCACTGTACAATGTAAAATGTTAATAATAAGGGAGAATGCGTATGAAGTATACAAAATCTCTATGTCTTTACAATTGTTCGGTAAGCCTAAATTGTTCTTAAGTTTGTTTATTTATTTATTTATTTTGACAGGCAGAGAGGACAGTGAGAGAGAGAGACAGAGAGAAAGGCCTTCCTTTTCCGTTGGTTCACCCTCCAATGGCTGCTACGGCCTGCACACCTCGCTGATCCGAAGCCAGGAGCCAGGTGCTTCTCCTGTTCTCCCATGCAAGTGCAGGGCCCAAGGACTTGGACCATCCTCCACTGCACTCCCAGGCCACAGCAGAGAGCTGGAGTGGAAGAGGAGCAACTGGAACAGAATCCGGCACCCCGACAGGAACTAGAACCTGGTGTGCCGGCGCCATAGGCGGAGGATTAGCCTATTGAGCCGCGGCGCCGGCTGAAGTTTATTTCTTAAAATTGAATTACGAAAAAAGCCCATTTATATAGTCCTTTATTAATGTTTAATGGCGGCATGCACCAGACACCATTCTCAGAGCTGATGGTAGAGCAATGAATGTGATAAAACACTGGACATCAAATACTTAACACCCTAGTAGGAGAAGAAAACTAATAGCACTGAAATACATTTAGAACTATAAGATGTGGTGTTAGATGCAATGAAGAAGCATTTTAAAAGTGAGAGGAGAGAGACTGACAAGGTAGAAAGGGCTGGTTTATTGGAGGAAAGACTACTGAGCATGCCTGAATAAATGGGTGGGCAGAAAAGACAGCCATGCAACTATCTGAGACAGAGCCTTTAATACATACGGAATGTTCAAGTGTGAGAACTTGGAGACCAGAGCAGGCTGGGGATGAACCAGGAATAGTAAAGAACCCACTGCTACTGGAAACCAGCCAAAGGAGGTCAGAGAGGGAGCAAATGAAGTCAAAGAAGTGCCAGCTACCATATTGTACAGCATTTTCCAGTCCAGAAAAACTACTTTGAATTTTATTCTACGCTTGCTAAGAAGCCATTGGAGGATTTGTGCAGGAGAGAGAAATGATGGTGCTTCCACTTGCTAGCATTTTAGTATGAAACATTTTAATCATACCAAAAACTTGAACATATTTTCAGCAAATAACTATATACCCATCACTAAGTTATAAAATTCTTTTGCTGTAGTAATCTTAGTACATATCTATCCATCCATCTATTATCCATCAATCTATCTTTTTTCTAATGAATTTCAAGGTAATGTGGAGGCAAGAGTACAATTTCTCCTACACATTTTATGGCAGTATCATTAAATAAGGTTCAGTATTTTTACAATGCTTTTTATTTGGGATGAAATTCATACTTCCACTGTAATGTAAAAGCTTGAATGTATCCATTCCATGAACTTTGGCAAATGCATAAACTTGTGTGTTCAAATCTTTATCAAGACTTTGAATACCATGTCACCCCAGAAAGTGTTCTCATTCCCTTTCCCAATCTATTTTTGTCCACGCCACCTTTTAGAGACAACCTATCACCCATTAATTCTGCTTCTAAAAGACAGCCAAAAACTTGAAATACATGCACAAATGACTTGTTCAGAAAGTTTTATTGCAGCTTTATTGATAATACCGCAAACTGAAAATAATCTTTTTCCATCAACAGATAATTTTAAAAAGTTGCATGATCATATGAACAAGCACTCACAACATTAAAAACTGACAAACTACTGAAGCATAGAATAATATGGTGAATCTCAAATACATGTTATGTGGTTATAGAAGCCAGACACAAAAAGTACACATATGCTATAATTTCATTCATATGAAGTTCAAGAACCAGAAAAGCTAACACACAGTTAAAGTAAAAAGCCAATTAACTAACTAGCCAGCTGAGAAAGAATTTAACTTTTTTTAAAGAGTTCTTTATCTACCTACAGAATAGATTTTATCCAAAAGAAAAAAGGCAAGAGACAACTTCCTGCTTTTGACCCAATTTCCTTAATTATGAAAAATAGCACCCAATTTGTGGATGAGTAAATGATGAGCTAAATAAAAGCACTTTGGAACTAAGGCATCTTTCTATAAAAAAGGGTCTCTCTGGGGTGAGCTTACCCTTCCCAACCTTGGGCAGAGATTCTGCAAACCCTAGAGAATTGCTATTTTAAAAAAAATTCTTGACCCTCAAAACTTTACCTGGCATGTCTATTCCTTGACCTGAAACAAACATGCTAATTTCCAGGCACTGTTTTTTGAGCTATGCCATTCATTTGTGTCTTGGGCACCAACCAGTTTACGAAGATTTACATTTCAGTACATTTACTGAATTCTCATTACATACTGAATCCCTAAGCAAGGAGTAGGAGAGACAGAAAGACATTATGCATCATTATCGCATAGAATATGGGAAAGGCATGGAAACAATCATGTGTTTGGGATCTGGGGAGGTAGAACCAGAGTCATCTAACCCAGAGCATGGAGAGGAGGCACGGGAATAATCAGGCAAAACTTTCATTTCGCCAGAGCTAGGGCAAAATGACTTCATTAATGCTTAGTTAAAAATAGGCGACAGCCATGTAAAAGTTTAGCTAACAAGCATGTGAGGCTCTTCTGTGGTATACTTTATGGGAACTTAATTAGGATTATTCTTTGCCCAACTATTGTATTTGAGCAAAACATTACAGGTTAGGTTCAAGCTTGGCTAGGTCTCCCTTTATTCTTTTTTTCAAAAATACTTTTTATTTATATAAGGTGAACAAAGTTCATATATGTCATATATAAAGACAGGTGGAGCTTTCTTTTTCAATTTTTCAATTGCTCACTTAAGTAAAAACAAACAAATCGTATATAACTTTACTATCCAACATGTATAAATACTGTCAATATTTAATGTACATATTTATATTTGTTTGAAGAAACGATTGTAATGTATAAAGTCTTTGGACTGGTTTTTTGCATCTAATTAATATGAACATTTTTGTAAGCAAGTTCACTTGAATTGATTACACAATTTCCCAGGGCATGAATACAATACACTTTACATAATCAATCCCCTATTGGTGGACATGTAGGTTGTTGGCAGTTTTTCACTTGTATGATGTGGGCTTCTTAATTTTGACTGGAAATGAGGTTTAGCTAGACGATTGCTCTTACGTTGCTTCCAGAATGCCATTTATACAGTTTTCTCCTGTTCCCTCCTAATGGCAGGTTATAAATGGCACTACTTAGAGAACAGAAAGTTTCTAAAAGCCCAGGTGCTACCCGGCAGCTGATGCTTGCAGGATTTACGCTCAGCTAATATCGGACTCATTAATCAAGGCATAGGGCTCATCCTATGAGGAAGCAGCCGGGAGGACAGGGCACCTGGCTTGGAGGAGAGGTAACCAGTTACTGTTGCTCTATGACCTTGAGTAACTTAGGATCCTTTAGGAAATTTACTTCCACCCCAAACAAGTGAAAATATTAATCCTTTACTTTCATGAAGTTGTTGAGAAAATCATAAAATAAGGACTGTGTGTAAAATGAAATTAATGTTCCCAGGCTATTTAATCATTGATAGCATTGTCTGCATTTCCCATTTATCCTGATGAGATCCGTGCAGTGCCGGCATCCCATATGGATGCTGGTTCGAGTCCCAGCTGCTCCACGTCTGACCCCGCTCTCTGTTGTGGCCTGAAAAGCAGTAGAAGATGGCCAAAGTCCTTGGGCCCCTGCACCCATGTGGGAGACCTGGAGGAAGCTCCTGGCTCCTGGCTTTGGATGGGCACTGCTCCAGCCATTGCAGCCAGCTGGGGAGTGAACTAGTGGACGAAAGACCTATTTGTCTCTCTCTGCCTCTCCTCTCTCTGTGCAACTCTGACTTTCAAACAAACAAATAAATAAATAAAAATAAAGTAAATTGAAAGTATGTCATCACAAAAATTAAAAGAAAAATAAGAAAGGAAGAAGAGAGAGGGTGGGAAGTATCATTATGTTCTTAAAGCTGTATATATGAAATACATGAAATCTGTTCCCTTTATCTAAGTAAATTTAAAAAGAAAAAATAAACAAACAAACATCTCACAAGCTACATGGCATGACCCCACATATAGGCATCATATACATCAGTGTTGAGATTTTCTAGGGGACTTCACAAAGCAAAGGAGTCTGCCTATGAACAGGAAGGTTCTCTGAGTCTCACCCGTTCCCCAGTGTGGACTAGGCCAGGTGCTCGATGAGGGAAGCTAAAGTTTAAGCCTCCATTGAAAGGGCAGACTTTAAATATTTAGCTGCTACATTGTCATTGGTTCTATTTCATTGAAAGAAACTGACCCCCTAAAAAACTGTATATGGGTGAAATGGTCATTTTTCCATTCAATTATTGTTTTTAGCCATTGTCTATATTCCCACTAAACTAGGGTCTTTTTGCTTTTTACTTCTTAAATTTCTCATTCAGTGAAGTATTAAGCCATTTTTACTGTAATGTAAATTTAAAATATGTTATCTCAAAAAGTAAAAAAAAGGATAGAAGGAAGGAAGGTAGGAGAGAAGGAGGATGGGGATATCATTATGTTCTTTTCTTTTAAATATTTTTTTACCTAGAAACCTTTTATTTAAGGTATTCAAACTTCATGCACTTCATATATACAATTTGTATGTATAAATCATATTGAATCTGTTAAAATTAATTAAAATGAACATAAAAATTGAATAGCCCTTGTCATGACTGTCAGGGAACAATGTTTTTCTTGTTTGTTTTTGTTCTTTACTTCTTTTTCTTTTCACAGTACTCGGTGAATTCTCTACTTAGTGCAGGGTTAATCTTAAGAGTACAAAATTAACTGAAAATTGATGTCTGTAAAAAATAAGAATAGGAAAGGAAGAGGGAGGAGGAAGAAAGGCAGGAGTATGGGTAGGAGAGAGGTGGGAGAGAAGATTCATCATGTTCACAAATCTGTATATATGAAATGCATGAGGTTGTGTTCCTTAAACAAAATAAATAAATAAATAAGTAGAGAGGCAACCATTAGAGTAGGGCAAGAATCTGAGGAAAATCATTGTGCTGTGATGTTCCCCGAGACAAGAGACTTTTGTGTCACCCTTACTTTCTCCCTTTTTTGACATTTGTTGTCATAGTGATAAAATCTACTCACATTTTATCAATTATCAAATTGGTCTTCCGAGCTAGAATGGCTGCCAGACAAACATTGAGCTGTTCCCATTTATCTCTTTAAACTTTGTATCTAGGAGAAATCCCTGTGCTTACTAGGATGGTAAAACAATGATTATGAGGTAAAGAAGAACAATCAAATGGTGATCTGTGATAAAAGCTGCTACAACTATGTTGTTGGGTAGAGTCACAAGCTCTCTTTATTATTGATTTTCTTTGTTTTTCTTAGAGTTGTCTTCATGTATTGGTAGAGTACTTTATACTTTACGAACAGTGTTTCAGACACTGTTTCATTCAATCTTCAGATTTGTGCTATCGTGTTCATCTTACACATTAGAATGTAGGACCCAAAGTGCATGCAGGAGCTGGATCAGGTCCCTGGCACCACTGATACCATTTCATGTGGTATATGTGGGAGGAACAGTGACATAGTCCCCTGGAAGCTAAGAGAACAGTTAACAGAGCCACACCGAGCCTCAGGCCTGGGAACAGAGCAGAAATCAGGCATAGTTTCTGCTTTTACAGAGAAAGGTGCCTTCTCACTGCCGTCCTCAATTAAAGGAAGGTTTCTCCAGGGCATGCTATGAACGTGTGCCCTTCCTGTGTTTTTTGGTGAACTCTTAACCAAAAGACCCGTGAGCCGGCCTGAAGATGAACACACACACACACACACACACACACACTTGCATGTGGACAACCAATTTCTACCTTAGGGAATCCAACCTGAGCAATGCAGGAGGTTAGCAGGAAAGGACAGTTGAGAGAGAAAAGAAGTATGAAAGCATGGGATCCATCGGGAACACTTAAGACCTGGATTAAGAGTGAGCCCTGCCGGCGCTGCAGCTCACTAGGCTAATCCTCCGCCTTGCGGCGCCGGCACACCAGGTTCTAGTCCCGGTCGGGGCACCGGATTCTGTCCTGGTTGCCCCTCTTCCAGGCCAGCTCTCTGCTGTGGCCCGGGAGTGCAGTGGAGGATGGCCCAAGTGCTTGGACCAGGAGAAGCACCTGGCTCCTGCCTTCGGATAGGCCCGGTGCGCCATTAGAGGGTGAACCAGCGGCAAAAGGAAGACCTTTCTCTCTCTTTCTCACTGTCCACTCTGCCTGTTTTAAAAAAAAAAGAGCGAGCCCCAAAGGGAACCTCACCATGGTCTAGCTCCCAGTGTCCCATGAGATGATTCCAGTTCAGACTTAACTGTTCTAGAGGAGACTCTCCACTCTCTGACCTGTTTGTTAAGCTCTTACTGGGTTTCTATACACGCCAATACTGAAATTCACTCATTACATGAAATAATTGGACTGATTTTCATTTTCAGCTTTTTACAACAAACAAATCTAAATTATGTAGTTGCCTTATTGGGGCACTATTTGAAATATTATTTGGAAATAAAGCAAATGACTATCATTAGTGGACTGGTCATATATACACATACTGTTATTCACTATTGAATACATACCAGTAAAGGAAAATATCCCCATAGTATCTACAATACGTCCTTTTACTGCGATGGTGTATTATAGTCCAAAGGAAAGATTTGCTATATGCATATTACCACATGCATTTTAATTTTGTTAATTTGTGTGTGTAAATGCAAATAATTTAATATGTATTATATTCCAGGAATTCCAATAGAATATAGTACCTATCTAATGTATAGTTTTTAATCCAATGTATGCATCAGTGTTTCTAACATAATTAAAACTAATTCAAATGTTTTGAAAGAAAGACAAGCAAGTGGATTTCAAATTGCCTGTTGTTTTGGTTCCATGTCCCGTCCACACTGCGCGATATGTATTGGACAAGGTTACTTTGTGGTGAGTTCTCACCTCAGTGTTCTAAATTAAGAGGATAAAAGGAGAATTCTAAGTTACTCTGAGGTTTGTGTCTGCTGAAATTTTTTGCTTTCCTGCATTTGTGAAATTTTCCGTAGTACGTACATGGGTAGAAATAAAACATAAAGCTTAAGCCTTTGAGTTTTGATCAAAAAACCACAATTATAGGATCCTTTATAGGCACAAGGTGCAAAAATGCTTACTTGGTCTTACTTTTAAAAATAGTATTTAATAACTCAAATTAAGGAAAAGTAGTGAAGCTATTGAGTCTCCTTTATTGTGCACTATGGATTTTTGTCATGAGCGTGTGCACCAGAGTCCTCGCATGGATGAAAATAGCAATGTCATTTACTTTGCTGAGAAGACATCCTCTGGCCAGAGGTTCCAACTTCAGATGTTAAATCTAACAATTGAAAGATCTTCTCTTATTCAGTCCTAGAAACACATGAACGTCATGCTTTTAAACACTCATCCAATATACATAGAAAAGTTAGCCAGAGAGTCAAATATTTGTGCTAAGAGACATTTTGCTGCATATTTTAATAGGGATGTTAACCCATTCATGAAAATAAGAATTTTAGTGTAATTTTTTTTTTTTAAAAAAAGATATGCCTGGAGGCTGATGCTGTGGCACAGCAAGTGAAGCTACTGCTTGAAATGCCAACATCCCATACGAGGGCTGGTTTGAGTGCTGGCTTCCTGGCTGTTGTGCTTCCTATGGAGTTCACTGCTAATATGCCTAAGAAAGCAGCAGAAGATGGCTTAAGTACTTGGGCCCCTGCACCTATGTGGGAGACTAGGATGGAGTTCTAGGCTCCTGACTTTGGTCTAGCCCAGCCCTGCACCTTGTGGCCATTTAGGGAGTGAATCACTGGATGGAAGGTCCCTATCTCTCTCTCGGGGTGTGTGTGTGTGTGTGTGTGTGTTCCTCTCTTTGTGTAACTTTTCCTATCAAATAAATAAAATACATCTTTTTTTTTTTTTTGACAGGCAGAGCGGACAGTGAGAGACAGAGACAGAGAGAAAGGTCTTCCTTTGCCGTTGGTTCACCCTCCAATGGCCGCCATGGCTGGTGCGCTGCGGCCGGCGTACCGCGCTGATCCGATGGCAGGAGCCAGGTACTTATCCTGGTCTCCCATGGGGTGCAGGGCGCAAGTACTTAGGCCATCCTCCACTGCACTCCCTGACCACAGCAGAGAGCTGGCCTGGAAGAGGGGCAACCGGGACAGAATCCAGCGCCCCGACCGGGACTAGAACCCTGTGTGCCAGCGCCACAAGGCAGAGGATTAGCCTAGTGAGCCGCAGCGCCGGCCAATAAAATAAATCTTTAAAAAAATGATTTACCTGGGCACAGAATCAAACCTGAATCTTATAAGAGATCAGCAATATGGCTGATGGGAAGCACCAGAGGGGATGTGAAACGTATGTGTTCAGAGCTGGGGGAACAAGTCCATTGTCACCAATGGAACCTGGATGAACTGCTGAGACATCCAATGTCTGTGTCCAATATGCCAGGTTCGTAGAATGCAGCACAGTTGCACAATGTGGAAGAATGGACTCATCAATAAGGAAATTAAAGATACCCTAGAGCATTCTCAAAATTAGCTAGAAAACAATGTTGACCAGTTGACTCCTATAAGAAAAAAAAACTTTAAGTCCACCATGAGCAGGGTCCAGACCAGAGGCACAGAACTGACAACCAGTGGCTGATATGTCTGGGTTCTAGCAAAATAAAGGACAGAAACTATGAGTGGGTTTTAACAGAGAGAGCTCACTTGGTGATACAGGGTTGCCTTATTTGACCAATATAGTAGAAGGTAGGTGTCAGTACACTGGGGAGCTGCAATATTGGTTTAGGCTCATCATTAATCAATCTACCCCAGGTACCTGGAGGAAAAAAATCAAAGAATAGAAAAGAACTGATTCCAAGAATTACACATTAATGGGATAGAAGCTGTTTATTAATCTCCTGCCACGATCAATCTAATTATATAATCATGGGACAGGGTTTATAGATGGGTCTCAAAATAAGCTATCAGCTGGCACCGTGGCTCAATAGGCTAATCCTCCACCTGCGGTGCCGGCACCCCAGGTTCTAGTCCCGGTTGAGGCGCCGGATTCTGTCCCGGTCGCTCCTCTTCCTGCCCAGCTCTCTGCTGTGGCCCGGGAGTGCAGTGGAGGATGGCCCAAGTGCTTGGGCCCTGTACTCGCATGGGAGAACAGGAGAAGCACCTGGCTCCTGACTACAGATCAGCACGGTGCGCCCGCCGTAGCGCGCCGCCACAGTGGCTACTGGGGGGTGAACCAGCAGAAAAAGGAAGACCTTCCTCTCTCTCTCTCTCACTGTCCACTCTGCTTGTCCAAATAAATAAATAAATAAATAAGCTCTCAATGGAAAAGTTGAGCACAGTTTTGGGAACACACCTAATAGTTCTTACATAAACAAAAAATCTGTAGTCACTTTCTTGTTATTTCTTTTCACAAAAATAAAGCAACCCAGTGCTGCCTCACTGTAGTAGTCTCACATCTGAGACCTCCATAACTTGCAAGATCTTCATCACCATTGTCCAGAAACTCAGTGGTGGTAAGTGGTATAGAATCCTAGTGTTAAAAGACAAAAGACTGGTGGAAAGGGGGCATTTTGGTGAAGTGGTTGCAAAGCCACTTGAGACCCCTGCGTCCTATATTGGAGTGCCTGGATTGGAGTCCCACTCCCCTTCCAATTCTAGCTTCCTGCTAATGCACACTCCCACTCACATTGAAAAGTTAGGCTGAGCTCCTGGCTCTTGGTTTTGGCCTGGTCCAGCCCCTGCTGTTGTGGGCAGTTGGGGAGTATAAGAAATAGGTCTCTATGTGTCTCTGTCTCTTTCTCCCATATCTCTACATATCAAATATAAGATAATAATAATTTTTTTCAAAAATAGTAAATGACAGAATTCTAGAACAACAGAATGGCTTGCTCTGGACCACACAGCCAGTGATGTGGCATCCAACACATGCATGCAGACTTCAGTTCCCAAGCTAGGCTTTCTTCCACCTAACATCATTGCCTTTCGAGGAATTTCTACTGTCAACTTGTTTTGTTCCATTTTGTTTACAGGATGTTGTTAAAGTCAGCTCATTGGTGGCACATAATTAATTTTCTTAGGTAGAGAAAAGATCACTCCAAACAGAAAATCCACTTACTGAATTCCCTATCACAGTGATCTGAATCCACACTGCTCATACCGCCAGTACATACAATCACCAGAATAGCCCAGTAGAGTTCTTGGCCATGGTTAGGGATGCTTCCAAATTCCTAACCTTTGTCTTGATTCCAAAAGCTGCTTACTACAAACCTTTTGAAACTACTGGCCCATCTGTGTTTGTGATCGTTCCTTTGAGTCACCTCCCTGTATTCCTGGAAGTTTTTTGCAGCTTCCTGGATGCCTAATGAACCTGCTTTGGGACCAGGTGAAATATATTTTTGGAACACGATCACCCTGTGCTTCGCAGGTCATGAATTTCTTTATTATTTGCCATGGCAGGCGGTGCAACCCAAAAAGTTATTATCCATTCCATCTCAGCTCTAACCTGCTAGCAGATATGTCTGAGGAGCCAATTTATTACTGATGGAACAGCACTGGGGAAGATGAGTTCGCTTGTTTAAAGAGATGAGAGGCATCAGCAACACTATCAATTTTCACATGTAGAAATCTTGTACTTGGGGTTTTTGTAGTTATTAAAAATCATGCATAGCAATGTTTCTATCCTTTATCATGCATTCGCTGTGACTACACATCCGACATGGCTCATTCCTCTCTAAATGGGCTTGTCATTCAGAGATCAATGCCCTTATAGAGTTTTTGCTGCACGCTAACTAGTGAGATCAGAAAGGCCATGCTGTCATCATTGGGGTCCATATTTTGCCATGCACGGCCCTTGCAATGCCCTTTTTTGCATAACTCAGCCTTCGTGGGTATCAGTTCCATGTCATCAGTCTATTTACTTGTTGACATACCCTCCATTCTCAAAATGGGGAGACGGTTAAGGGTTCCGCCTATCATTGGGCATTATAGATTGCTATAACACTGGCAAGAATTCTATATATGCCTACATGTATACACATAAATATATACATACAGCCACTTACATGTATACACACATATATACATACAGCCACATACATGTATACATACATATATACATACAGCCACATACATGTACACACAAATATATACATACAGCCATATACATGTACACACACATATATATGTACAGCCATATACATGTACACACACATATATACGTACAGCCATATACATGTATATACACATATATGAATACGCTTATCATTTATTGAATAAAAAAAACTGGCTCTTACGTTGCTTTTTGCTTGCTTGCTATAGGAAATTGAGTAAGTCCAGTGAGTCCTAAATTTGTTTTTTGAGTTTTTTTTTTTTTTTTTTGGTTTAATTTGTTAAGAGGAGTTAATAAAATCCATCTTATGAAAGTGTTCTAAATTTAAATGATATAGCATATGCAAATCAAGTAACACAATCTTGGCACATAATAATCGTTATTAAAATTTTAAACTGTTAATTTTAACAATATTAATGATGTGTATTTAAGATAACTTCTTTTGAAAACAGATGATCTAATATGGGCACAGACACGGATGCAGTTAACTATTAAGTCAGGGAATAAAAGAGAAAACCTCATTACAGGGAAGAAAATGTACGCTGGCTGAGATCAAAAGAGATCACGTGAGGAGCGTAAATTGAAGTAGACTTTGAAGGATCATTTATTCAGGGCTCTTGGATTTGCAAGTGAGAGAAACTGAGCTCCAACTAAGTTAAACCAGAAAGGGAATATATTGGCTCATAGAACTGAGAATTCTAAGATTTGGCTTCAGGCACAATTGCATCCAGGTGTTCAAACAAAGTTTGAAGTGTCTTCTTTGTTGCTGAGCTCTGTATTCCTCTCTGTGTTAGGGAAATCAAGGCATGTTCAAGCTGAACACTTTATAGCTTAATAACCAAAGGGAAAGAGAAAATTTCTAGAATGTGAGACAGCACATCAAAGGGGAGGCCGTGATTGGCCTTGTTTGAGTCAAATGCCCGCTTTGAACGCAAAGCTATAGCCAGGAAAAAATGCCATACTGTGATAAGGTATCCTGGGTCCTCTGTTGTAGGCTGTACTGATTGACAGCCCTGCTGGGGTCACCAGGAATGAGGACAAAACTGCTTCTCAAGAAAAAGCAAGGCTCTTGGAAGAGGAGGCTATGGATATAAGGTTAGGAATGCTAAGAAAATAGATCTATGTTATAAAAGATCCAAAAGGAGTTAGACATCTAGCACTTTCATATATATATATATATATATATTAAGGACTATAAATGACTTTCACAAAGAAAGTTTCCAAGGAGGAAAACTTTGCATCTGATGCATCACCAGTAATTTATCACCTATCCCATAAAGCTAGTTATTCCCATATCCTTTCCCTCAATTGACCAAGCAATTCTTGCTTAAAGATTATTTTTCTCTCAATGAGTGAATAAATAAATGTATGGATTATTGAAACCATGAATAGTTTTCACCTTCGAACGGTTTTATGCCCATTTTTCAGATAACGAAACCGAGATGCAGTTCAATGGCTTCCTTGACGCTAGGCAAATGAGGTCTTAGAAAACTTGTTCTTTGTATCAATCATCCTTAGCTCCGAGCTGAGTTTCCTTGCTACCTTCCCATCATTTTCTCTTTTCAAACCATTGTTATTTCCCAGGCTGACTCCCAGAAACCTGAACCCTTGCAATTCATTGGCCAAGTTTTGTTTCCAACATATTTCTGCTATTCTTCGGCTTTTATTTAAGCCCTGAACTAAGCTATGCTTGTATCCCCGTATCTCACAGACTTCTAGACACTTAAGAGCTAGAAGGGGCCTTTGCAGCCATCTCGTCTGAAGGACAGCGTGTAGAAAATCACAGTTAAAGAACTGTTCCTGTCAAGAGAATTAATGATGAAAGTCATGTCCACTCTTTCCTGTTTTCTGGTGACTGAGTTACTGCTCTGACTACAAGATTCTCCAACACGACTCTGAAGAATGTCCCCTAGGTTTTCACTTGAAGAGAGTTTCAGGAGTTCAGAGAAACAAAGACAGAACATCAAGCGACTCTCTAGTGCAAACACAGGAACATAGTTCCCCTGGGCACAGAGAAGCCGGCGCCCACTAGAAACTGACACATGGAACTCCCACATTTCAAAATAATAAGACTGAAGACTGCAGTATTTCTTTTACTGTCTACATCCCAGGCACCTCTTCACACCCTAAATCCCCTTATCATTAAGTAAAGACAGCCACCTGCTTGGCTGAAGAACATAAGCCAGCTGGGCTGAGGCTGGGCTGAGGCTGGGCTGAGGCTGGGCTGAGGCTGGGCTGAGGCTGGGCTGAGGCTGGCCAGGGTGGTGTGTGGACAAGGAACTGCTCCGTGTGTGGTCTCCTCTGCTCTGCCGTGAGATTGTGCAAAAGGCAGACGCAGCCTGCTTCCTCTTCTTCCCTGGTGTCCATCTCGGTTTGAAGGGAATTTTCACAGGTCTGCTGATGGTCATCAGTGGCTTGATTGCACATCTCAAATGGAGTTGAAGGAAACCGGTGCTCTTGTTAATTAGGGTGTTTATCCCATATGAGGCTCTCCTCCCCTTTTCTCAGACATCCCTAGATCCCCAAACATCCTGACTCTGGGATTTCATGCCAAAACTACTGAAGTATAACTTTTAAGCATTCTTAAGAACTGTAAAACTCCCTGGGAGATTCATTTACAAACTAAAATGTGAGAACCTTAACCTCAATTCCTCTGCAATTTCTTCACTTTGCATGGATATTCTTACACAGTAAAACCAGTGGGAAGAAACTCCTCAGAAGAGATTAGGAATATTAGGGCTATCCAGGGAAAGAGGAATATGGACAAACCTGCTTCCACCAATTCTTGATTTAAGCTTGGACACAAAGGAGAACTCACCCAGCCTTGTTCAGGAAGGTAAGGAGATTCCCCAGGGATTTGGGTCCAAAACTCTGTTTAAATACACTGGAATTTTACCCTACACTGCATTTTTGTCTCCATAAATTTACCTAAGATATGTTTTTTAACCTTCAGCTTAAAACCTTTTGGTGTCTTGAAGTCAGTTTTGAAATGGCGTCTTAAAATAAAAAAATTTAAAAAACTTTAATAGAATTGATTGAATATATCTGAAAATACTTTGCATTGTAAAAGCAAAACTTCCTTAAGGATTTATTTATTGTTTAAAAGGCAGTTGGCCAACGCCGTGGCTCACGTGGCTAATCCTCTGCCTGTGGCGCCGGCACCCCAGGTTGTAGTCCCAGTTGGGGCGCCGGATTCTGTCCTGGTTGCTCCTCTTCCAGTCCAGCTCTCTGCTGTGGCCCGGGAAGGCAGTGGAGGATGACCCAAGTGCTTGGGCCCTGCACCCTCATGGGAGACCAAGAGGAAGCACCTGGCTCCTGGCTTCGGATCGGCGCAGCGCCGGCCATAGCAGCCATTTGGGGGGTGAACCAACAGAAGGAAGATCTTTCTCTCTGTCCCTCTCTCTCTGTCTAACTCTGCCTGTCAAAAAAATAAAAAATAAAAATAAAAGGCAGAATAACAGGGAGAGAAAGCCAGAAAGAGAGAGATCTCCCATCTGGTGGTTCACTTCCCAAATGACCATAACAGTTTTGACTGGGCCAGACCAAAGCCAGGAGCCCAGAATTCCATCTGGGACTCTCATGTGAGTGATAGGGGGCCAAGCAATTGAATCATCATCCAATGCCTTCCCAGGCACCTTTGCATGTAGCTGGACCAAAAGCAAAAGAGCCAAGACTTGGGGGCCGGCACTGTGGTGCAGTAGATTAATCCTCTGCCCATGGCGCCGGCATCCCATATGGGCACCAGCTCAAGTTCTGGTTGCTCCTCTTCCGATTCAGCTCTCTGCTGTAGTCTGGGAAAGCAGTAGAAGATGGCTCAACTCCTTGGGCCCCTGTACCCGCATGGGAGACCTGGAAGAAGCTCCTGGCTCCTGGCTTCAGAGCAGTGCAGCTCCAAGCCATTGTGGCCATTTGTGGAGTGAGCCAGCAGACGGAAGACCTCTCTTTCTCTCTCCCTCTCACTGTCTGTGACTCTACCTCTCAAATAAATAAAATCTTAAAAAAAAAAAAAAGCCAAAACTTGAACAAGCAATTCATTATGTAAGGTGGGTGTCTCAAGTGGGAAGTGGGGGATTAAGCTGCTGTACTACAACACACTGTAAGAATAAGAATTCTGGGGGCATCACTGTGGTGCAGCAGGTTAACACCCTGGCCTGAAGTGCCGGCATCCCATATAGGCGTTGGTTTGAGACCTGGGTGCTCCACTTCCAATCCAGCTCTCTGCTATGGCCTGGGAAAGTAGTAGAGAAAGGCCCAAGTCCTTGGTCCCTTGCATCCATGTGGGAGACCTGAAAGAAGCTTAGGGCTCCTGGCTTTGGATTGGCACAGCTCCGGCCGTTGCAACCAACTGGGGAGTGAATCATTGGATGGAAGATCTCTCTCTCTCTCTCTCTACCTCTCCTTCTTTCTCTGTGTAACTCTGACTTTCAAATAAATAAATAAATCTTTAAAAAAAATAAGAATTCTTGCCTAAAATTTGTTTCAGGGCTAAGATTCTGGCTGTTTTTTTAACTGTGAATTATAGTCAAAAAAATTCTAGAAGTCATTAAACTAGGGAACTTGGAATACAAAATAATTTGCTAAAAAAATACAAATATTTGTGTATGGGTAGCATTTTATAAACAGGATAACTGAGGCCAGGAAACAGTGGTGCAATCAGGATCCAAAAATGTTTTAACCACAGAACCCGATTGTCTCTTGATAGAGAAGCAGGAGAAGATAAACATTGCCTCATCATCATAGGTACACCTAGGTCCCCATTCTCCATATCTCTGCACCATTTAAAAACCTGACCATCTAACCTTGTCCTCATCCTGGCCTCTGCCCCATGGTAGACCAAGTACACCACTGATGAGCAATTCTAGTCTGTAAAAGATGTTCACATTGATTGCTATGCAGGGTCGCGCTTTTAATGCTGTTTGATGGGAACCTGTGAGGACTTGATAGAGTGCTGTTTGTTTAGCTTTTGCTGAAGGTCAGAACCAAGACTCACTGCCCTCACTGGAGGACTGGCATTAATATTCAGATCCTCTCTCCAATATCAAAGGCTCCTTGTTAAGGGATCTTCCAGAGGCCTTCAATGGCAGCTTTGTTTACTGCCTTCAAAAAATTAACTGATACCTAGTTAATACATAAGAATTGGTTGGTGGCAAGTGACAGAAAACTAGATTCAAACTGTTTTAAACAGCAAGAGGAACTCTATGTTTTCAAGTAAATTCTGCATGAAGACTAAGTTCTGGTTTAAGTCTTCAGGGCACGAGTAATGTAATCAGGATGGGTTTCTCTCCTTCCATGTTTCAGCTCCGCTTCCTCTGTGTTGAATTCTTGGGGGAGAGGCTCTTCCTTAACGATCACACAAACATCTTCGCAAATCCTCTGCTCAGGCAGGAGAAACTTTGATCCCCCTCGGCGTCGCCAGCCTTCAAGGAATGGCCCGCACATCCCTGAACCTATCACAAAATCGCTGTGTGCACTGTGATATGCTGGTGACAGCCTCACACAAAGACATCAGGATGAAGTCACAGTGGCTCCCACCCTTACGCCATAGGATTATCAGGAAGCTGTTAGCAGAAGGCTAGGAAGTCTGGGGCAAGGCGACTCCTTCTCCTTGAAAAGTTTGCAATTGTGGGTTTATTCATTCAGGGGTTACTGTGTGTGTGTGTGTGTGTGTGTGTGTGTGAGTGTGCCTGTATGTACATGCTTGTGTATGTCTGGTCTAAGTACAAGTTCAGATGCTGAGCACTATGAGCCATCTCTAGAGAATGCCGCGGGATCCCACAGTGGCACTTGCAAGCTTATATCAGAGGAAAAATAGACACATCACTCGCTACTTAAATCCACTGAAAACAACATGACAACATGGAGAGAAGAACAGTGGCCACCAGAGCAAAGCAGAGAAAAGGGGCAGGGGGCAGAGGCAGGTTGGAAAGTGGCCACCGACATGTACTTCAGATGGGAAGAATAAAGCATAGGCTACCGCACACAGTTGGTGAACAATAGTGAAAATAATTTGTTACATATTTTATAAAGTACCAGAAATGAGGAAATCAAAGCTCTCCAACACAAAGAAATGATAAATGGTTACGGAGATGGAATGCTAATTACCCTGCTTTGATCATTAAGCATTGTAGATATGTACCAAATTATGACACTATACCCCATAAATGTGCAAATTATTATGTATCTAAACAAAAAAAAAATGAAGTGTAACTCATTCTGCTCTTGAGGGGAAATTGTGGAAGTCAGACCATATAATGTTTAAGCCAAGACTTTCAACCCAGGAGGATTTGAGCACATCTGTATGGACTGAACAAGTATGGCAAACGCACAGAGATCAGAAGGCTGGAACATTTGGTCTGTGAAGGAGACAGTGTGAGGAGGGAGGGAGGTTTGGGCATCAAGGTGGAGGAAGTCAAAGATTTATAACAGGGAACTGTGTCTGTGTTACAGATGCCACTCAGACAGTCACAACAATAGTCTTGAGGGGGGGACTCGGGAGTTGAGGAATTATTAATTCGCACTGGAAGTTATATGAGTTCAGCATCTGTGGCAAGGATGAGAAAACAAGGAAATGTTGCAAAAGTGATGTCAGGACCAAAAGGTAACTGCCTAGCTCTTCCATACACGTGAACAGTAGTGGCACAGCTGAGTTGAGCTCATTTTTCCTCTTTTCTAACTGTAAAAAGCGTGGTCCCTTGAGTGGTATTCCCTCAAGAAAGGTGTGCCTGGGAGAGGTCAACTCTAGCTGGTTTATAAGCAGTTATCCTGGTTTGCCTGAGATTAGTTGCCAGGTCTGGGGGATGAGGGTGAGGGTTCAAGAATCCTAAGAGCACCGCTATTAACAAGTCAGTGGTTTGGTTTGGAAAGTGCCTGAAATTTGGAACTCGTCAGATCTGAGCTCAATCTGAATTCCCTTAAGCTAATTATTGACTCTTAGTTTCCTGCCCGGAAAATGGGGCTCATAAAGCTAATATTATAGGAATATTGTGAGGCTTAAATGATATAATATATATATATATATATATATATATATATATATGTATAGGCAATTCCCACTCAACAAATATTAGCTACATATTATTTAATTCTTAGAGCCATACTGGAAGGAGATATTAATAATATCTTCACTCTATATTATATAAGGAGATCAGTAAGGGAAATTGGGAATGAAAGAATGAAACTGAGTCAAGTTCTTTGCATCAAAGTTAGTGGCAAAGTTAGGGTTCAAATCCTTGTGGATTGGAGTGGAAAGTCTAAGCTTCTCCTGTTGCTCTTGATCTTTGAGTAGTTTATCAAGCATTTCACAAAGAGCTATAAATTGCCAAGTATGAACACAAGATATCATTTTTATGGTCAAGGAGTTATGCATTGTATGTACTGCTTAGGTCACTCATGGTTTTGTAACATGACATAAGTATGAGTAATATTACTTGATAACAGTGAACACATTGTATATTGCAATTGAAATTCTTTTAGTAGATGCCAATTAACATCATTGGTATACAGATGTTCCAGGATTGAAGAAGAAATATGCTGATTAATATCTCCCTCAAATCCTGGGATAAAGATGAAAGTATTACATTATCCACTTGCTGGCCAGTACAATAAATTAGATTAAAAAAGGAATGAAAAGCTCTCCCTCCAGGCTTAATGAAAGATGGGTTTAGTGGAGGAAGCTGGTTACAGTTGAGCCTCTTCAAACAGACATCTGTTATCAAATGATGTTTTTGTTTTGTTCTGTCTTCTTTTTTACTATTAGTATTAACCTTCGCAGTAACCCAACATTCTTACCACTGCCTTTGAGTTCTGCAGATATAAAACAACCAATATAAAATAGTTGTCATCCTAATGGATAAACTATGAGAAAATAGAGAAGAATAAACTGGCCGATTTATGGACAGGGTGTAACAAATTGTAACCTCTTGGTGCCACAGGGGAGCTCTGGGAGGCATGGCCATCCTGGAAGGAGGTCACTGGTAGTACCAAGTGCACCCACTCTACGAGAAGATAATGGGCCTGGGGGTCTTTCTGCTTGCATTGTACTTATGAAAAGCATACATTCTGGGGCAGGCACTGGGTCATAATGTGTACAGTCGTTGCCTGAGACAGTGGCAGGCATCCTATGTGGGCGCTGGTGTCTCAGCTGCTCCACCTCCGATCCAGCTCCCAAAAAATGGCCTGGGAAAGCAGAGAAGATGGTACAGGTACTGGGGGCCCTGCCACCCACATGGGAAAACTAGATGAAGCTCCTGGCTCCTGACTTGGGTCTGGGATAGCCATTTGGGGAGTGAACTAGATATGGAAGATCTCTCTCTCTCTTTATATATATATATATATGTGTGTGTGTGTGTGTGTGTGTGTGTGTGTGTGTATAACTCTTGACTTTCAAATAAATGAATAAATCTTTTAAAGAATGGCATAGGTCTCTCCTGCAAAGAGAATTCACAGCAAAGACTATAACTCCATTGAGACTTGAAAGACATTCATGAGGGGTCAGCACTGTGGCGTAGCAGGTAGGGCTACTGCCTGCAGTGCTGGCATCCCATATGGGCACCAGATCAAATCCTGACTGTTCCACTTCCAGTCCAACTCTGCTGTGGCCTGGGAAAGCAGTGGAAGATGGCTCAAGTCCTTGGGCTTCTGCACCGCCTGGCTCCTGGCTTCGGATTGGCACAGCTCCAGTTGTTGCGGCCAACTGGGAGTGAACCAGCAGATGGAAGACCTCTCTCTCTCTCTCTCTCTCTCTCTCTCTCTGCCTCTCCTCTCTCTGTGTAACTCTGAATTTCAAATAAATCTTTTTTTAAAAAAATACATTCATGTATCTTGGTGTTAAAATGCAATCTTTTATCCTACTAAAAAGATGTATAATAAATTCAGTTCAAAATACCTCCCATGCATTTCTCCTTTAAATCCTACCTTTTTGTTTAAAAGGTTAATATTATTTTGTTATTGGGTAGAATGGAATCAAAATATTTTCCTGGTGTTCTGTAAAGTCCATCTTAGCTGAGTTTGTCTTTCATAAAATTCTTTTATTTTTCTAAATTTTTTCAAGGGGAGAGAGAGAGAGAGACCTGCACAGCAGGGACAGGGATGGCCAGGCAGAAACCAAGGACAAGGAACTCCCTCTGGTTCTCCCACACGGGGCACAGCGACCTGCTTCCTCCCGGGGTGTACACTATTACGGAAACTCCATGGGAAGCAGAGCTGAACTCAAACCCAGGTTCTTAAATACGGGATGCAGGCATCCCTAGTGGCACTGTCCTAACCACTGGGCCAACAACCTCCCCGGTCGACTTCTCGCTGCTGTTGCCGCGTTTTTCCGCTCATCTACTCCTTCAGCAACACCAAATCCTCCCATGTCAGTGCGAGGTGCGATGTCTGAACGCGCTGTTGCCCCTGCCTGCACGTCTCCTTCTCCTGTTGTCGCTCGGCTCTCTTCTTTTCCTCCCTCTACCTCCTCAGGAACATCCTTCTTAGCTATCTTCTCTAAATCCGCACCTTCCCCAACTCCTGCCCCATGGACAACTACCCTGAGCTCCACAAGCTTTGGTACCTCCTCCATACAATTATTGCTCAGCAGGGTGAACTAATCTGTTGTGTTTTTTTAACTTGAAAAAAATCAATTGAACACCTTTGTTATGTGTCAGTCATTTTCCACATATTTACAATGATTAAAACCTTGGCCAGTGCCGCGGCTCAATAGGCTAATCCTCCACCTAGCAGCGCTGGCACACCGGGTTCTAGTCCCGGTCGGGGCGCCGGATTCTGTCCCGGTTGCCCCTCTTCCAGGCCAGCTCTCTGCTGTGGCCCGGGAGTGCAGTGGAGTATGGCCCAAGTACTTGGGCCCTGCACCCCATGGGAGACCAGGAGAAGCACCTGGCTCCTGCCTTCGGATCAGTGCGGTGCGCCGGCCGCACCAAGCCAGCTGTGGCAGCCATTGGAGGGTGAACCAACGGCAAAAGGAAGACCTTTCTCTCTCTCTCTCTCTCACTGTCCACTCTGCCTGTCAAAAAAAAAAAAAAAAAAAAAAAAAAAAAAAAAAAAAACCTTTATCAGAAATACTGAGTAGACATCATAAATAACTTTTTTTTTTAGGCCAAGAAATTGAGTTACTGAAGTTGAGTTATTCAAGGCCCACAGCTGATATATAGAGGAACAAGAAGGTCTTGATCCACAGTCTGAAATCCTATTTACAATGTGCATGCTTCCCTGTCTTGTTCATTGTTCATCTCTCACAATTTAAATGTTTGAAAATTTATTTTAATTGCATATACTTCCTTATATTCTTATTTAAAACATTCCTATATATGCACACATTCACACAATGGGTTACAAATTTGACTTCTGCCCAATAGCTAATTATGAAAGTGATCTCCAAAATAGTTCATAGAAAGTATATGCAAAAACTATCCATGGATTTTAATTATTTGGCTCCAAAATAAAATCATATTAAATTCTACTTTCCACGAAGTGTCTGAAATGCCCTCCTGTCTATCACCCAACATACAGCTAACATATAACTAAATATCTTTCACACTAATAGTCATAATCCAGAATTTGAAGGCAGGTTAGAAAGAATTCACTGAAGAGCTACAAATGAATATAAACCCACAAACAAATGTTCAGCCTTACCACTCATTAATGAAATAAGATTCTGTTTCCTACCTCTCTCATTAGGAAGGATTAAAAAATAAATAATACCAACTGTTGGCAGGAGTACAGGGAAGGGACTTTGTCGTGCATTAGTGATAGGAGGAAAAAATATTTACAGCCTCAGTGCAATGTGAATTTGGCAACATGTCTTAAGGACTGCAAGTTTATCTTGGCCTTTGATCCAGAAAGCATCCACTTCCATTAATTAATTTAAAATAGTTAGATTGAGATTTGAGTTGAATAGTTTTCACTGTACATCTGTGTGTGTGGGTAAGACAAATGATTGTGATGATGTAAATATGCAAATGTAGCTAATCAGCAAACATTCATTTCGAGCTTGCCGAATGCAAGACTCTGAGCATAGTACTGAGGCTGAAATGATGAATATGTGAAATGAGTTGTGGTCTTTACCTTTTGGAGTTCAAGGCCTACTGGGACTGATTAAGTTGGTACTATTAAATCCACAGTGTATATGTTAATTAACTATGGCTGTAACTTTGTAACAGGAGAATATTTAAATGATGATGAAAAAGAACGATGGTGAAATTAGACAATAAATGAGTCTAATTTTGCATAAGTTGGATAACAGTCCTCCATATAAATCAATAAACATAAAGACAAAGAAAAGCCATAGATAGAAAACTACCAAATGTTCTTTAAAGATTTATTTATATGAAAGGCAAAGTGATAAAGAGAAGAAGAGACAGAGAGATCTTTCATACTCTGGTTGACTTCCCAAATGGGTGCAACAGCCAAGGCTAGGCCAGGCTGTAGCCAGAAGCTAGGAACTCCATCCAGCTCTCCCCATGTGAATGGCAGGGGCCCACGCACTTGAGCCATCATCTGCTGCCTTCCTGAGTACACAGGCAGGAAGCAGTATGGGAAGCAGAGCTGCTGGAACTCAAACTAACACTTTGATATGGATGCCAAGGCTGTAACTTAATCCACCGTGCCAAGTGTCAGCCCCAGGAAAAGTACCAGAATGTTAAAGGTGAATATTACTAGGAAATGGAAATAAAGGAAGCTTTTTTTTTTGTTCCATCTAAATTTTTCACTGAGAAATACCCTTTACTCAGGGAAATAATATTATATAAATACCCCAAAAATTCCAACACAGGAAAGGTACTTACGTAGATACTTGCAGACTTTCGAAGTTTCTGGATTTTTGTTTGGGGAAATGAGAAGTCCCCTTGTTTCCCGGCTTACTGTGGGAATCTCACCCCTCTGCATGGAGTAAAAGCATAACCTCTTTCTCAAATTATCCCCAAGCCAACTGCCCAGACACAATGGGATCATCTCACCTTTCAGATCCCCCATCCTCCCTCTTCCCTTACCAAACCATTTTCTGCACCATATTTTAACATTAGTCAATTGGTTCATGCCTCTCCCCTATTCTACTTTGGACTCCCAAAGAACAGAGAAACACTCAACTTATAACTGAGACTCAAGTTTACCAAATTATTTAACTCTTAGATAATTAGTTAATAATTGAATGGATAAAAACTAAAACAAAGGAAACAAAGGACACTCTAGTGATTAATACACAATAGCACATAGTTGAAAGAGAAGCTGCCCTGCATGGTAGAAAAGCGTTTGTCGTCTTGTATCTGACACAGCTGAGGCATAGCCTCCTCTGCCTCCTTTTCTATATGGCCTTGGGTAAACTGCTTTTGCCCTTGGAGTTTTCACTTTCTCCTGTACACATTGGCTGTGAAATTGTAGTGAGAATATTGTAAGAAAAAAAGAAGTAAATTAGTGGGCACAAAGAGTTTAAAATGCTCTAATGAAATAATATGTTTGAAGCTTAGATTCAACTTAGAAAATGGCTTATGGTCTTTTTTTAATTGCCTCTGTCTTTGATTTTTAACTTCTAAATTAACTTATTGATATTTGAGAGATTTTTATATATGTGTCTCTGGAAAATTAGCATTTAGACTGACTACTAAGTTACAAAATAGCAAACTTGCATTTGGAAAGTAGCTATGTGTGTGTGTGTGTGTGTGAGAGAGAGAGAGAGAGAGAGGGAGAGGGAGAGAGATTTCATTTATGCATAGCACTGTTTCATTGTTAAATAATGCTCTACAGGAATTGGGCTCCTCCATTTACAGATGAGGAAATGAAAGATTAGTGAAGAAGAAATTGTTAAAATTTACTTTTAATTAGACATTCATGTTTTAGATGCTGTGTTAAGTACTTCACGTTCAATTTCCTAATGCATTGCCCTCCCCCACTTTTTGCATTAAATTAAAAAAACTACTGAATTTTTGGAAAGATTCATAGGCATTCCAAAGGTAATGAATTGGCCAACAGTAGAAGCTGGATTCTAATTCAGGTGTGTTTGGGTCCAAAATCAGTGCTTAAAGAGGTGAAGTGAGGCACTGGACACGGTTCTCAGCCTCCACAGTTCCCTGCTAGTCCAGAACCTCCTGTCTTTACCTCAGTGTGTAGCTGAGAAGAGTGCCCTGTGACGTCACGCTCTGCCATCTGCCAGCTATCTTGTGGCCCATTGTGAAGGCATGTCACTAATGAGACACTGGGAACAAACAGAAATCGCGCTTCCTCCTGAGGCTCTGCTACAAGCTGCCTAATTGGGATTTATGGGTGGTTGTGATAAAATTTCTGCATAATAAAATCCTGAGATTTCTCTTGAACTGTTCAATAATGACCAAATGAAGCTTCAATGACTGAGCAGCTAGGTCAAATATGCTTCTACAGTGCAAGTCTGTGTCTGTGTGCATCTGTGTGTGCTGGAAGATTGTTTACACAAATTAGACCAACAGGAAAGTCTGCAGCTGCAGGTAATGTCTGTTCTTTGCTAATTCAGATTTGAAGTGGGTTAAGTTCAAGCCTCCACTCCACCTGGATGACGGAGGAGCAGATCACCTTGTCTGGAGTTCGGCACAGTGTGTTGGGGTGAGTACCACCCTCACTTCTGAGCACTGGGTGTGATATGTCACTTTCTGAGCCCAGCACAAATAGCTCAATGCCAGTTGAATGCTATAACTCTCTCCCCTCAGCAATGAGAAGGGTGCACAAGAATGATAATTACTAATACAACAGTGGTAGCTACTACTCATCACCTGTGACTAGTGCAAGATAACCAGGAAAAAGCTTTCTATTGATGAACTCTCAGTTCACCCAAACACACAATGAGGTGACTAGAGAGAATCTCACTTTGTTTTTGAGGTAAGGAGGTTTGGAGGTTGAAAGTAACTCACTCAAGACCATGGGGCTAATGTGTGGCAGATGCAGGATGCATGTAGTTGTTTTCTGTAAGAAGTCTTTCACTATGAACATATTTCAAAAACAAAACCAAAAAAATGTGCATTAAAAGATAACTTAACACTGGTGCAAAAGTTTTTGAAATTGTGCATAGTTTTCATCCATAGCACTGTCTTCTTCCATGACCTACTGTTTATACATGGATTTCAAAATTCTTTTGCACCAAGTAAACTCTTAATTCAGTTTTCCATAATGTTTCTGAAGTGCTCATGCCTTGAGACTTTTAACCATGCACATTTATTAAAATGTTTGTTTTTGATTAGATACAGAGAAAAGCAGCATAAACCATTAAACAGAGAATCTGGAAAGCCTCAAGGAAAAGAAAGCACATGAACTTGGCCTTGATTGCCAAGGAGAACTTCAACATGTGACAGCTGTATTGCTCGAGTTTATCATATGGTTGCTGTCCCCTCTCCACGTTAGCTGTCCTAGTCTATAAGTGTTACCGTCCTGTTCCCAGTTACTCTGACCAAAATGGCAAGCGTCACTCTCAATCCCTCATTTTCCTTTCCACCTCACACCCAAGCCATTGCTGCCACCACTAATGACCTGGCCACTCCACCTCCTGACGTCTCCTCAGCCCTGCCTTTGCCACCCTGCCTCACCCTCTGAGTCCACAGGTTCTGAGGTGAGCTTTCCAGCATGTAAACCAGACAACTTGACTCCTTTCCTTAAGCCCCTCCAGTGTCATTGAGGGCATTACGTAATTTACATCATTTTAGGTACCATGGTGACACCAACGCTAGGCTTCAAAAAGAATCATTTAATTTGGAATATTTAAAATATGAGTATTTAGAGATCACATTTTATAATATCTGATTTTCTTCAGAAGGGGTAGAAAAATAGATGGGGATTAGAGAAACAAAACTGTTCACAAAAAGACAGGTGATTCAGTACATCCAAGCAGGGCAACTTATACTCGTTTCTCAATTTGACTTGGAAATTATCCACTTTAACAGTTAAAAGGAGGATGGATCGCTACTGAAGCCATCGTGAAATGCATATTCCTTCCCATAGCCCCAAGTCCACCCATCGTC
Source organism: Oryctolagus cuniculus (assembly GCF_964237555.1). NCBI lineage: Eukaryota > Metazoa > Chordata > Mammalia > Lagomorpha > Leporidae > Oryctolagus > Oryctolagus cuniculus. Next base: position 47,813,209 of record NC_091449.1, read on the forward strand.
TCAGCCCTGCTTCCACTGCACGCCTTTTTGTGCTCCCGGTGGTTTGCTCCTTCCCTGATCCGCTGACCTTCCTGGCCCTTGGAAATGCCGCACTGTCTTGGCTCAAGGTCTTTGAACTTGCTCGTCCTTCAACTTCTTAATTTTGCGGCGGCTGCTCCCTCTCAAGGTGGTGTTCAAGTCAGTACAGCCTCCACAAAGGACCTCCCTGAGCACTCTGGATGAAGCACACCCTACGCTCCTCCACTCCCTACTTCTTCAGCCTGCTTTATCCGCTGATCCGTTTTGTATTAGCTTGTTGTATATGACGTTAATGAAATCCCAGAGGCTGGGGGACTCTAAAAGTAGAAGTTAATTTTGACTCACAGTTCTAAAGGTCAAGGTCCTGTATCTGATTGTGGCCTTCTTTTGGGCAGAGCCCTGAGAGCCCTATAGGGATTATGCACGTTGTGTGCAACTGTACGTGTGTATTCTGATCTCTCTCTCTCTCTCTCTGTGTGTCTGTGTGTGTGTTTATAAAGCCACTAGTGTTTAAACATGAAGGCTCTATACTGATAACTTAGTATAACCGTAATCACCTCCTGAACATCCTATCTCTAAACAGCACAATCAGATTAAGTTTCCACCCTCTTAACATCTCACAATGGATTTTGAATTTAAACACATGAATCCCTGGAGGCAATACCCTCAAACCATATCCAAACCATAGCATATTTTTTATTTTATTGTATTAAATTTTTTTTATTTATTTGAAAGTCAGAGAGACAGGGGCAGATAGAGACCAACAGAGAAGAGAGAGAGGAAGAGAGAGAGAGAGTACTTCCATCCACTGGTTCACTTTCCAAATCCCACAACAGCCAGGGCTGGGCTAGACTGAAGCCAGGAGCCATAAACTTAATCTGTGTCTCCTACATGGGTGGCAGAGACTCAAAGATTTGAATAATCACTACTATCTCCCAGGGTACACATTAGAAGAAAGCTGGAAGCAGAGCTGGAGCTGCAACCCAGCACTCTGATATAGGTGCAGGCATCCCAAGCAGCTTACTAACCACTGTACCAAAAGCCCATGCCAATAGCACATTTTAAAAATGTTTATCTGTTTATTTATGTTATTTTTTTTAAAAAATCTATTACATTATAATGTGACTACCTTAAAGGCCAGTACCCTATTTTGTTCACTGAGGTTATCCAGTATTGAAATACTTCCTAGTGTTTATTAGTAATTCAAAACATACTGCCTGACAATTTACAGATTGCTTACCTTGGTGTGCAAATTGAACAAATGCCATGACTGGGAAGTGTCATCAGCATTAGGAGCCCAAGAGTCAAGAATGTCAGGTCTTGCCTGTAAGGGGACAACTCCTGTCTAGTGAGGAATTGTTCTGACACAAATTCCTAAAATTTCCCCCATTGAAAAACCCTAGGCTAGAGAATGGGAGTTAAGGATGGTGATGTTGGGAGAAGCTTGACTCTTCAGGGAATACAGCTCTAGAAGAAAATTGCAACTAGATCAAGATGGGCCTTCTTAGCATCATCAAACACAATTCACATTTCTATTTGGGAAGTTCTGTTACTTTTCCATTGGCACCACAACATATTACATTAGCTTAAACAGCATAGACTTTTTATACCATAACTATAGATCAGGAGTCCAGATGGGCCCTGTTGGGTTCTCTGTCTCACAAGGCCAAAGTCAAGGCATTTTCTGAGTTAGGATGTTATAAGGAGGCTCAAGAAGTGACTTCCTTTCCATGCTTAGTCAAATTTCTGGCTGAATTCGTGGTTGTAAAGTTAAATTCCTATTTCTTCAGTGCTCTCAGCCAGGGTTTATCCTTACGCCTCGGTGCCCCATACGGCTTGTCTCACGCTTTCCATGTGACAGCAGTAGAAGGTCCAGCCCTAATCATGCTTTAAACCTCCCTGACTTCTTCCAGGCATCTGTAACTCCAGGGGTAAACCGGTTTCCACTTTGAAATTCTTATATCAGTAGGGTGGGACCACCTGGGTGGTCCAGATTCCTCTCACTGCTGACAGTCTCTACCCTTCATGATTCCAGCAAAGTCCTAGGTGTCATTTAATGTAGCATACTCACATGTTCCGAGAATGAAGGCTTGGACACCTCCGGGAAGCCATTCTACCTACCATAGCAGTCACTGGTTGCTTTAAAAGAGGCAAATTGAATTACCTAAACCTCTTTAAATAAGAATGTGTATCTCTTTGGATATCTTTTAGCAATAGGCTTTCTTCTCCTTTAGGAACTATGACAGTGGAGCCTGCAGAGACTCTGCTGGGAAAGCCATTATATGCCAGCAGCTGCATGTCAATCCGAGCGGTGCTGTAGCTCCTGCTCCAAACAGATAATGTAGAGGAGGGGAGTGTGTCTGCCTCCACGAACGGTGGGTCTCAGCTGCATCCCCATTTCTGGGAGAATTTATGAGTGGAGCACATGCCAGGGGGCACAGAGAGCTTCTCTCCCAGAAGCAGATGCCACCTCCCTCTCCAGCGCTCCCTCACACTGCCTGCCAGATGGCCACAGCTGAATCCACAGCTGAATAGATGTCTGCTCTTGGCACCAATACGTCTCTATGGAACTGGTTAAGGACCTGAGGTGGCATGGCAGGACATCAAATGCACATGCACAATCAAATTGCTTAGGGTGTGCCAAGCACCGTGCTAAGCAATTTGTAGGCATTAATCTGACTTTTCCAGCACTCTCATTTGGATGACCCTTATGCCCGTTGTATATATGGAGACGCAGAGTCTCGGGAAAGTCAAGTAGCTTACCAGAAGTTGTAGAACTGGTATCCACCAGGGCTGAATTCTGAGCGGCGGCAGATGTGTCTCCAGATTCTGTGATCTTAGACACTGCACTCTGTCTGTGATGTCAAGAGCATTTTAGCCGTCTTCCTAGGCTCCAAGGCATCAAATTTCACTTTGCACCAGTTCAGATGTGCCCAAATCTGAGCAGTTGCCATTTGATGAACCACATTCATTTACAGGTCAATGGCCCAGAATACTTTCCTCCTGTGGAATGGCATGTAAAGCTGGTGAGTGGAAAATTGAACTTCACAGCAAATAGAATATCTGTTGCCAAGAGGGGCTTGGGGAATTGAAACCAAATATAGGAATAAAACCAGAAGAGGATGAAAAATGGAAGCAAGTGGTATGGCTCAAGATTCACCCTAGGAATGCTGAGTACCTGGTATGAGGGTGCACATTCTGGGGAGCCATGATCATCAGGAACAGGTATTGAGTGCTTAATGTGCACCTGGAGCTCAATTATGCCTACCAAACCAATGATTTCCTTTAGTTATATTACCGCTATGAGAAAAGTTATCACTCCTAGCTTATACATGAAACTGAATGATTTAAGAAAACCACAGGTTTCACAATGGTAAAAGAAAGTTCTGAGATTTGAACACGGGTAGTTTGACACTGGCACTTGTAGTATATACCTGATAGCAAGTAGAAGGATCAATCCAATTTGCAGACATGCTTTATACCGTGATGAACTAGATTTGTCTAGATGAACTGGATTCATGTAGAAGCTCCCTCAGTTACCTAGCTGGCAATAATGATGGTTGTATACTAAGACTTTAGTGGGAACTATCAGAACATCTACAAGTGTGACTTGGGCTTTCTAACAACACAATGGTTGAATACAACAGGCAAGCATCCTGAGAGAGAAAGGTCAAAGCTGTATTATAACCTTAGTTCTGAGTCAAACAGCAGTGCATTCTTAGAGAAGTCAGTTCTCATTCAGGTTCAAAGGAAAGGGGAACAATGTCCCCATCTTGCTGGGGAGTGGCAAGACTTCAGGAGAACAAAAGGAACTGCAAACACTACTGTGGGCATTTTTGGAGAATAAAATTCACTTTATCCTCTGACATCCAGACCCAATGGGTATCATCAATCCAATTTATTATAAAAACAAGCTAAGAAAATAGCCTTATTTTCACATTCATCTCATATTTCCCTCTAGCACCCCTAAATCTTGACAAATTACCTTCTGACATTCCAAAGAGAGATTTGATGAGAGATATGCCTTTATTGCTTCCCATTTCAATGTCATGTACAAGGTTATGGAAAATGATACTAAAAGATAAATTTGTTTTGGTTCAAAAATGGGGGAATCCATTAATTCTTAAAGACATTTATAGAAGATGTGTCTCATGCAAAAATTATGCAAGCATTTAAAATTTTTTTCACCAAAATAAACTTTTTAATTGCATTTTCCATAAAGTTTTTGAAGCAGAGTAGTACATGCCTAAGTTTAAAAAATAGAACAGAAATAGTAAATTTTTATTAAACAAGAATAAGAAGTCATCAACGAATCACTAAAGTTTTTGCATGATATGAATTTTCTCTTTTTCCCATGTGTTTGGATATTTGCAGTTATGTTTTATTTCTTATTCAAACATAGCATTTAAGGAAAATATATAACTGGCCTGTCTTTGGCCCAGTCCCCTCATCTGTAAAGTGGGAAAGAATGAGATAGGTCAGCAGCTCACAATATGCACTTTTTTGCATACCAATTATGGGAACATAAAAAAAAGATGAAGAAATTTAAATGGAGTTTGACAAGATTTTTGTTGAAATATTTCTCAGGGCCTTTGATATCTTCCTAAAAGCTTTATTTTAACCATGGATTTTCTTTTACAAGATCATCTCAATGGGTAGAAATTCCTAGATAACACTTTGAAAACTGCTGTGTTGGGCCAGTCATTCTTCATTTGTGTTTTTCTACAACACAATGTTAGCATGAATAGAGAACAGTAGTCCTTCCCCCTGAAAGACAGAGGACAGAGAGGAACAAATGAAGAAAAGTGACTCAATTTGACATGCTGGCATCTTTATTTATTTCAAGTCATTTTGTCAGCTACTATATCTTTCTCCTTTAAAATCTGTTTTTGGATGGCCTCTTCCCAGTCTTACTTTCTGATAATGTTATCATTGTTTTTCTTTTGGAGTTCCTACTGAGTTAGCATCATGTCAAAACATTGAGTGTATTACTTCATTTATTTTTCCTCAAGGCCCTAAAAACTCAGAGGTGTTACTCTCCCCATTGTCCAGATGTTGCAACTGCTGTTCAGAAATATTAGGGAAGTTATCCAAGGTCACAGGTAAACAGGAGAGGCAAGATTTGAAACTAGAAAAGTCCAATGAATTATGGTAAATGCTCATCAGTCATGCCTTTCGTCACACAACCGTCACTAGAACAACAATGGGCCTTCACACTGCAGAGACGTCACAACACATTCTAATCCTCTTGCACTTCATTTGCTTACCTACTTCCTATCCTTTCAAACTGTGACCCTTTGACCTAGATGGTTCTGCTGCTGCTATTACTGTTGATAGTGCAACAATGGTGATAGATTATTCTATTGTTATCAATTTATTATTATTATTATTAATCACTGTATTGCTGTATCTGAAATTTGACTTTTGACATTGCTTTTTGACTTTTAATTCTGGCTTCCTTCCTTACTAACATTCACACTCATTCTCTTGTGCATGGTCTCTCTCAACTCTGAAACAATGCCCCATGTCATCCAGCTCAGCCACAGGCCATTTCCTCTCACTGCTGGCTCTCCACGAGGTGCCATTGTTTGGATCCAATGTAGCATGCAAGCCCTGTTTATGTTCAAAATCCCCATGGTGCTACTGTATGGTATTCCACAAAGTGTACCATGGCTTCAATTCACACTGCCATGGAAACAAGGCTGAGAGTCAGTGCTAGTGAATAACTCAGCACATATCTCTTCAATATCTACTATATTATGATACCTGCAGACAATACATTAATGAGTGTCTTAGTCTGTTTTCTGTCGCTATAACAAATAACCAAGCCTGGGTAACTTGTAAAAAGAACTAATAAAGAGGCTTATTTGGCTCGTGGTGCTGGCAAACTCTCAATGACCACTTGGCTATGTCACAACAGAAGCCAAAAGAAATGGTCCCATGCCAAAGGGGCAAGTATGCAAGCAAGGAAGTGAAAGACTTGGTAGGTGTTGGACTTACTCTTTCTGTAACAACCCACTCTTGTAGGAACAAATCCACTCCCACAAGACCTAACTCACCATCAGTGATCAATAGGAATCCATCAATGAGTGTAGACCCCAATGGCCTAATCATCTTCCATGAGGCCTCACCCTTAATGTTTCTACCCTCTGAGCATCACTACACTGGGAGCCTGTCTTCTAGTACATGAAGCTTTGGGGCACAAGCCACAACCAAAGTATAGCAATGAGCAAGAACAGAGACAGTTTCTGCCCTCATGAAACTAGTAGACAAGTAGGGGAGACTGATATTCGTGCCATACTCATCCCTGTGGGTTTACAGAAACAAGTGAAATAAGTAATCCAAGTAAAGGAGCAGGTGTCCGCAAAGCTGTGAGTTCAAGGTACCTGGTTTTCTCAGGAGGGCTGAGGAATGCTGTTTGATGCAGTGACTGAGTGATTGAGAAAGGCAGGAAATGTCAATGAGGTGGGGGCATGCAATGTGCCACAGGAAGGAAGAGAAGTGGTATGTGCAAGAAACCATGGATAAAGGGAAGCTTGGACTTTGGGGTGTGGAAGCAAGGCTGGAGTACTGCAAAGACAGCTGGACATACAACTTTGCATTTAGAGCCTTGTATGCCAAATAGAAAAGGGGGAATGTCTTGTAAGAGCAGTGTGGTGCCACTGAAGGTCCAAGCAGGAAATGGAAATAAAGCTATTTGTATTTATAAGCAATTCACCTTCATCACATATATTTTCAACAGAGAACAGGAGGGAGCCTCCTGTGAATTTGGGGAGATCAGTGAGGAAGCTATTAGGATAGTCCAACAGAAGGCTGTTGATAGTTGATCTCTAAGGACCTTTTTCGCTCTTATATTAGCTGATTTTATGTTTATCCAGCAGAAAATGTAGGCATTATTGGCCTGCATGTATTTGAAACAAACACTAAGTTTTATTGAATTTTTATACTATTACTCAGGAGACACATCTTATTTGAAATCAGGCTGCCTACACTGTTGACTTGTCACTATAGGTAGGGCACACTTCGTTGAATTAATTATTAAGAAAGCAGCCCCAGCAATCCATTTTTAAAAGTCACACCGTTGTGTGTGTGTGTGTGTGTGTGTATGTATTCTGGTTTATAAAATAGAAATGATTGGAAGAAAGGGGGAGTGGAAGGAGAAGAAAGATACATTTTTGGAGGAAATATCATGAATTCATTCACTGAATAAAGATTTGCTGAGACTATTAATTAAGCACTTAAATTTGTTTAGTACTGCCCTAGCCTCTGGGCTATAGGGGAATGGTGACCAAATTTAGGGCTGACTCAAATAGAATTCTCTCTCTTTCTCTCTCTCTCTCTCTCTCTCTCTCTCTCTCTCTCTCTCAGAATTTAATTTCATTAGACAGAAGGAACAATTTTCAGTACATACTGATTCTACTTTCTCTTCTGGCTGTGTAACTTTGAGCAAGTTACCTTTCTGAGATTCAGTTTCCTGATCTGTAATTCAGAGAGAATAATATGTAATGATTTTAGGAACACTATTTTAGAATATTTTAAGTATTGAAATAATATATTTCAACTTTTTAACATGGTATCTGGCACATACTTTCAAAATTAACACTTGTTCTTAGATTTAGATTTGGCCATGGTAGTTTTGTACACTCATGATTATGTTTAAGAATATTGTTAATGGCTTTACTAAAACATTACACCCCTTTGGACTGGAAGATACTTATCAGCTTGGGACTTTTTTTTTTAAAGAGATTTTATTTATTTATGTAAGAGGTAGAGTTACAGACAGAGAGAGAGGGAAGTCTTCCATCCACTGGTTCACTCCCCAGATGGCCACAATGGCCAGAGATGGACTGACCCAAAGCCAGGAGCCAGGAGTTTCTTCCAGGTATCCCACATGGGTGCAGGGGGCCAAGCACTTGGGCCATCCTCCACGACTTTCCCAGGCCATAAGCAGAGAGCTGGATGGAAAGAGGAGCAGCTGGGACATGAATCAGAGGTCATATGGGATGCTGGCGCCACAGGCAGAAGCTTAGCCTACTATGCCACCACACGTGCCCCCAGCTTGGGACATTTAAAAAAAATACTGCTATAGTCAGGCAAACCCATTTCCACTCATGATTGGTTACAAATTATCATGCAAAATATATTAAGGTATATAAATATTCTGCTCCTTCCCTCTTTGCAATCTTGAATGAAAGTCAAAAATATGTGTATATAAATACATATGCAAATGTGTGTACAAATATACACACAAAAAGTTCATGGAAGTAAAATTAAAAGGTAAGCTTTTTCTATTAATTTTAAAAGTTTAGTTGAGAGATACAGAGATAGACGGAGGTGGTTCCCATCCTCTGACTCACTCTGAAAATGCTTGCAATGGCTGGGCTTGGAGTCAGGAACCTGGAAAGCAATCCAGGTCTCGCACATGGGTGTCAGAAACTCAAATGACTTGGGACACCACCACTGTCTTTCAGGGTTTGCGTAGCTGGGAAGCTGGAGTCAAAAGGAAAATAAGCTTATTTTGATGCAAAGCATTTTGGAAATCAATCCCTAGTTTGTTCACAATCTGCATTTTACATGAACTTTTTGAGTATTTCTCACATGCATGATGGTCACAAAATATTTGCACTAAAGTAAACTTTCAGAGGCTGGGGAGGGAAGCGGGGAGGGATGTCGCTCCCCCTCTTCGTGGAGGAACGACATAGGACCCTGCGCTGTTCTTTCGTCTGCTTGGCCCTCCCCGGGTTTGCTGCTGGTTCTTCCCGGGTTGGCTACTATCCCTTCCACCTCCGTGGAAGGGCAGTTCCCCCTGGCCACATTCCCCACTTCCGCAGGGGAGCGGCACACCGCCGGCCGGCTCTTCTCGGGGGCTGCACAGGTGTTCCTTCAGCTAGATGTTCCCCTTAGATGTTCCTCATAGATGTTCCCCATAGATGTTCCTGGTGCATGCCGTCTCTCTCCTCCTTTATAGTCCTCCTCCGCCAATCCCAACTCGGCTGCTCACACGCCGAGTACGCTGCTCTCCTCCAATCAGTAGCAAGTCCTACAGTTTATTGGTTGAACTGGAGGCAGCTGTGCGGAAGCTGTTTACTTCTCTCCCAGCGCCATATTGTGGGAGAGCAGATGCATAGAATAAGTCTTAATTCCAGCAACTCAGTCCAGTCCGGGCTGCTCCCCACAGATCCCCCTTTCTTTTTATTTTTTGGCGTTGATACGCGCCTGTCCTCGGTGTCCCATGGCACACACTCTGCTCCGCTTGCTAGAGTTGCCACAGGTTCTTACAAGTCCTATCAATCAGGCAAACCGAATCCGGGTCCTCTCTTCGCCATGTTGTGAGGAGGTTTTTAGGCACTGATGCGTGCCTGTGTTCGGTGACCTGCGGCTCATACTCTGATCGAGCCGCCTGCTGGCGCTTACCGCCTTAATCAGGCAGACCGAATCCAAGCTTTCTCATTGCCGTATTGTGGGGGAGACTTATTAGTGTTGGTTCGTGCCTATCTTCGGTGACCTGCAGCTCATACTCTGGTCGAGCTGCTTGCTGGTGCTTACCGCCTTAATCAGGCAGACCGAATCCAAGCCTCCTAATTGTTGTATTGTGGGGAGGCCTTACTGATGTTAATTCGTGCCTGTCTTCGGTGACCTGCGGCGCATAAGCTGCTAGCCGCCCGCAGGTGCTCATCGCCTTACTTAATCAGGCAGACCGAATCCAAGCTTTCTCATTGCCATGTTGAGGGGAGGCCTTTCTATTTCTCTATTTCTCTATCTCCGGGCATTCCTATTTCTCCCATTTTACTTCTATCTTCCAGCATTCCTATTTCTCTCACTTTACTTCTAAAACTTCTGTTTCTCTTATCCCCGCAGCTTCCTGGTGTCTCGCCCTGCCGGCAGGCTCCGCCCCAAGGCTATTTCTCCGCGGCTTTCCGGCTGAGCCGCTTCAGCCCGCGTCTCTCTCATCTGCGCGGCTCGGCTTTGCGCGCACACTCCGCAGTCTCGCACTTAACTCTTTCGCGTCTGAACCACGGCCTCGCGCCAGCCCCGCGTTCCCTATGTACTTGAGCCCCGCACGCTCTGTCTGCGCGCGGCAGCCTCCGCGAGTCACACAGCGTAGCTTACGTGTCCGCCACTAGCATTCAATCTAAGTTCCCCGAGCTAGCCTGGCGAATTCAACCCAGCTTACGTCTCCGCCCCACGGTTTGGCTTCCCGTCCTTTGCTCCCCGGGCTAATCAGACGGATCCCAACCTGGCTTGCGTTTCAGCTTCTGGTTTCAACTTTTCGCCCCCTATTCCCGGGCTAACTTGAGAATCCCAAAGTGGCTTTCGTTTCCGCCTCGGCCTGCCCCCCGCGGCTTCAATTTCCCTAACATTTTTCTCTACCCGGTATGTTTCCCCAAGCTTTCTTCTAACAATATTCCTCCCTCATTTCTCCTGGCCTCTCCCCACAGTCCGCATCCGAGTCTGTTTGTTCTAGCTTTCACTTTCGCTTTCGACCTTAGAGATTTCTCCCAGCTTCCCCCCGTAGTCCGTATCCGAATCTATGCCTAGGCTTTCAATAGCTTCTTCCGGCACCTTTTTCGTCCGGCTTTTCCCTAGGCTGTTTGCTAGTCTCTCTCTCCGGTAATTTCCCACTTCTTCCCGGTCTTTCCCTCCTAGGTTTCCTATCCGTCCTAGGTTTCCTATCCGAGCTAGGTTTCCTATCCGTCCTAGGTTTCCTATCCGAGTCACGGCACCATTATGTCGCTCCCCCTCTTCATGGAGGAGCAACACAGGACCCTGCGCTGTTCTTTCGTCTGCTTGGCCCTCCCCGGGTTTGCTGCTGGTTCTTCCCGGGTTGGCTACTATCCCTTCCACCTCCGTGGAAGGGCAGTTCCCCCTGGCCACATTCCCCACTTCCGCAGGGGAGCGGCACACCGCCGGCCGGCTCTTCTCGGGGGCTGCACAGGTGTTCCTTCAGCTAGATGTTCCCCTTAGATGTTCCTCATAGATGTCCCCCATAGATGTTCCTGGTGCATGCCGTCTCTCTCCTCCTTTATAGTCCTCCTCCGCCAATCCCAACTCGGCTGCTCACACGCCGAGTACGCTGCTCTCCTCCAATCAGTAGCAAGTCCTACAGTTTATTGGTTGAACTGGAGGCAGCTGTGCGGAAGCTGTTTACTTCTCTCCCAGCGCCATATTGTGGGAGAGCAGATGCATAGAATAAGTCTTAATTCCAGCAACTCAGTCCAGTCCGGGCTGCTCCCCACAGAGGGAGAGGTAGAGAAAGGATGATTGATGGTTACTAAGTTAAAACTCTAGAGAAGCAAGGAGTTCTGGGGTTCTATTACACAGAAAGTCACCACAGATAATGTTAATGCACTGTATATTTCTCTTTGAAAAAATTAGGAGGGGCCAGAATTGTGGCAACAGGGAGTTAAGCCTCTGTGTGGGATACCAGCAGTTCATATAGATTTTTGTTCAGAGTCCTGGATGCTGCACTTTGATTTAGTTTCCTACTAATGCACCTGGAAAAGATTTGAGGATGGCCCAAGTCCTTAGGTCCCTGTCACCTGCCTGGGAGACCCAGATGGAGCTCCAAGGTCCAGTCTCTGGCCTGGCCCAGCCCCGGCCATTGCAGCCATTTGGGGACTGAGCCGGTGGATGGAAGCTCTCTCTCTCTCCCTATCTCTTCCTCTGTCTCTGTAACTCTCTGTTTCAAATAAATGAACGAATCTCTAAGAAACAATTGGGAAATAGGATTTTAGATGTTTTCGCTGTAAAGAAATGTTAAGGGCTTGTAAAGATACACAGATTTACTATGGGCATTTCACAATGTAGTATGCATTGGAACACCACATAATGTATCCAATTTTATATGTTGAAATTTTTAAATAATAATATGTTTAGCTTTTAATTCTGTTTTCTGTGAATTGTTTAAAGTACTTTATATATTCACACACACATGCACACACACACATCCCAGCACAGTGGAAGGTGCCTTTGATATTTGCTGTTATTTACATATTTTGAATGTATTATCAAAATACTGAAGTAATTTCTGAAGGCTGAAAAGAGTGATACTGCTGGCAATTGAACTCCCACTTTATCCCTTATATCTCTCTGAGACCGTAAAACTGAGCCATGGTTCATGGGTAATTTCCCACTTTTCTCGTTCCTAACAAAACAGATACCTTCTTTAGACTAGACACCGTCTGGCATTGCTCACTTCAGTTGGCTACAGGTTCCATATGATCAGAGTCATAGCCTGTGGACAGACAGTGTCCATCCTGGTGAAAAAAGAACACCTCTCATTCACAGACTCGTACCTGCCACGGATTGCAGGCCTCTCCCTTTAGCTAAAGTAGGGTCAAGAAATAACAAATATGCCCACAATATGGTGCTCCTATTCCCTCGATGTGGAAATTAAAAAAGGAAATTCAAACACCAACTCGTTATTTAATTTATTAACTTAGTTGCAGTCTTTTATCACTCAAATGAAACATCAAACTGCTCTCATTCCTTGAGCTCAGTGTTTTTTATTTCATTTAACACAGTTCTCTAGAACACATCATTTTCAGTTCTAAGTGAATCTAAGTGACAGAGGTGCTGAATCCCTGTAGAACGATGTCACTTGCTCCAGTCTCCCCCAGAATACACACTTCTGCTTTCCGAGTTTCCTTGTCCATGTTGTACGCACCCAGTTGTGAACTCTACAATATAACTGCTTAACCCTATTTTTAAAGCCAGCCATCTTTAAGACTTGTTTACAACAGCAATATAAACCTAGAATTGTGAGGTCAGTGCCTCAGGAATAATTACTAAACTATGTTAAATTCCCTTGACTTTTTTTGATTTTTAACAGATTCTGCCAGTGACCTCTTCAAGCTATCCAAGCTAGTATTGATTGAGCTCCTTTCGGGCTAATATGCAGCACTTTGTACAAGCTAAAAGAATTGAGAAAGTGTCTGTAATGTGAGATATTCTGTAAGAATTCAAATATGAGTCTTTCCCAGGGGGGTGGAGGTGATGTGTCTTGGGGGAAAGAGTCTTGCTTCATACGCAAACACTTATGGTTCATTGCATAAATGTCACTATGTTTTCCTCTGCTATGACAAGCATGTTTTGAATATTTCATGGCATTCTTTTGTGTGAAGGCCGGCCCCATTTTTCACAGCACTGGTTTATTGGCAACCCATTTTGTAACTCCTTCTGTGACTTGTCGCACTGTGTGTCTTTGTCTGCTTAGCATTTATCTATATCGGAAATTGTGATAAGTGTTTTTCATTTTTTTAAGCAATGAAGCTTTATAGGGTTTTTCCCCATTTTTTTGAGATAACACATTTTTAATTTACCTTGTAATAAAAGGTTTAATGCTCCACTAAATTAAGAGTTCAACAATTGGAAGGAAAAAGATGATAGTTCAGCAGGAACATGGGTGAGGGCCATAAACACTAATCAAATGAAGAAATGTCAATTTCACTCCAACAGTAAATATTAAAATAGTCATAGATCATTAAACTATGGTAGTATATCATTTTAAGAATGTGACCTATTTTTAAAACAAAATTTGGCAAAACACTGTATGTGCAGCAAAACTGATACACAGGCTTTTTTTTTTTTTTGCTTCAAGCCTCATTTTTTAAATTTTATTTTTAGAAATTTTAATATTTTTCCATTTTAGTATCTTCTTATATTTCTTTCATTAGTTCTTCAAATGTCTGGTAGAATTCAGCAGTGAACAGAATCAGCCAGTAAAGCATTCTGGTCTGGCTGAAGAGCCCACGAGAGCATTTAAGGCATGGAAAGCCAATACACTGTGGCAAAAAAAAAAATGTCCTACACGAAGGATCTCTGTGAGATACCAGTGGAAAGAAGGGGCCGTCAAAGAAGGATGTACTTTTCTCTGAAGGGAGGAGAGAACTTCCACTTTGCTTATGGCCTTATTTAAATACTGACAGAGACTGTGGACTCAAAAGGCTTCCATAGGCCTGGCAGATCATGTCAAGAGCCTCAGGTGGTCACTGACATCATATATAATAGCGCTAATTGTTAAATTAACAACAGGAGTCACTGTGCACTTATTCCTCATGCAGGATCTCTGTCCTTAATGAGTTGTACTATGAGAATTAACTGTAAAACTTGTTCTCAAACAGTTTGTGTGTGTGTGTGTGTGTGCACGCACCTGCAAATTGTTGAAATCTTTATTTAATATAGAGTTGGTCTTCTGTGTATAAAATTAATTGAAAATGAATCTTAATGGAGAATGGGATGGAGAATGGGAGAGGGAAGAGGAGGTAGAGTGAAAGTGGGGGTGGGGAGGTGGGTATGGTGGCATGAATCACTATTCATATTAATCATAATTAATCATATTAATCACTAATCATATTCCTAAGGTTGTACTTGTGAAATTTGTACTCATTAAATAAAAGGTTTCTTTGGGAAAGAAAAAAGGAATTCAGCAGCAAAGCCATCTGGTCCTGGGCTATTCTTTGTTTGGAGGGTCTTTATTGCTGATTCAACTTCTGTCTTGGTTATTGGTCTGTTGAAGGTTTCTATATCTTCATGACTAGATTTTGGTAGGTTATATGTTTGCAGGAATCTACCCATTTCTTCCAGGTTTCCCAATTTGTTGTCATACTGCTCTTTGTAGTAATTTCTAATGATTCTCTTTATTTCTGTGGTATCTGTTGTTATAGTTTGCTTTTCATCCCTGATTTTATTGATTTGAGTCTTTTCTTTCTTTTTTGGTTCATTGATCCAATGGTGTATCAATTTTATTTTTTTGAAAAAAAGCAGCTCTTCATTTCACTGATTTTTTTGTATTTTTTTCAATATCATTTATTTGTTCTCTAATGTTAATTATTTCTTTCCTCCTAATAATTTGGGGTTTGTTTGTTGTTATTTTCCTAGGTCCTTCAGATGCCTTGATAGCTCATTTATTTGGTACATTTCCAATTTCTTCATGTAGGCACCAATTGCTATGAAATTCCCTCTTAAAACTGCTTTTGCTGTATCCCATAAGTTTTGATATGTTGTATTGTCACCTTCATTTGTTTCCAGAAACTTTTTTATTTCTCTTTTGATTTTTTTCTATGACCCACTGTTCATTCAGGAGCATATTGTTTAGTATCCGTGTGTCTGCATATGGTCTAGAGATTCTTGAATTGTTGATTTCCAGCTTTATTCCCTGTGTTCAGAGAATGTGTATGGAATGATTTCAATTTTTTTGAATTTGCTGAGACTTGCATTATGGCTTAGCATATGGTTTATCCTAGAGAACGTTCCATGCACTGATTTGAAGAATGTGTATTCTGCCATTGTGGGGTGAAAGGTTCTGTAGATATCCGTTAGGTTCATTTTTTCTATTGTGTTGAGTGACTCTTGTTTCTTTGCTGATTTTCTGTCTGGTTGATCTGTCCATTGCTGAAGGTGGCATATTGAAGTCCCTCATTACTATTATATTGGAATGTATGTCTCCCTTTAGGTCCATTAACACTTCTTTTCAATAGGCAGGTGCCCCAAATTGGGGTGTGTGTACACTTATTATAGCCACATCTTCCTGTTAAACTGATCCCTTAATCATTACATAGTGCCTTCTTTGTCTCTTTTAACAGTTTTGATGTTAGAATCTATTTTGTCAGGCAGTAGGATGACAACAGCAGCTCTTCTTCGGTTTTGGTTAGCATGGGATATCTTTTTCCATTCTTTCATTTCAGTCTGTGTGTAACTTTGCTGGTGAGATGTGTTTCTTGTAAGCAGCAAATAGATGGGTCTTGTTTTTTAACCCATTCTGCCAGTCTGTGCCTTTTAACTGGAATGTTGAGGCCATTTACATTCAAGGTGACTATCAATAAGTAACGATTTGGCCCTCCCATTTTCCCATAAATATTCCTACTCTTTACTTTGGATTTCTTTTGTACTTCCACTGGGGAGTTTTCTGCCTTCTCATTCTTTCATAATGATGGCTATCTTTCTATGTTGTGTGTAGTACATCCTTAAGAATCTTTTTTAAGTCTAGATGAGTGGCGACAAATTCTTTCAATCTGTTTGCTATGGAAGATCATTATTTCACCTTCATTCATAAATAAGAGCTTTGAAAGGTACAGTATTCTGGATTTACAGTTTTTTCTTTTAAGACTTGGACTATATCAGGGGCCGGTGCTGCGGCTCACTAGGCTAATCCTCTGCCTTGCGGCGCCAGCACACCAGGTTCTAGTCCCAGTCAGGGCGCCGGATTCTGTCCTGGTTGCCCCTCTTCCAGGCCAGCTCTCTGCTGTGGCCCAGGAGTGCAGTGGAGGATGGCCCAAGTGCTTGGGCCCTGCACCCCATGGGAGACCAGGAGAAGCACCTGGCTCCTGCCATCAGATCAGCGAGGTGCACTGGCCGCAGCACGCCAGCCATGGCGGCCATTCGAGGGTGAACCAACGGCAAAAGGAAGACCTTTCTCTCTGTCTCTCTCTCTCACTGTCCACTCTGCCTGTCAAAAAAAAAAAAAAAAAAAAAAAAGACTTGGACTATATCTCTTAATTCCCTTCTAGTCTATAGGGTTTCTTTTGATAAGTCAGCTATGAGGCTAATTGGAGATCCTCTGAAAGTAATCTGGCATTCTCTCATGCCATTTTTTAATCTTCTCTTTATTTTTTTAGTTTTTTTTTATTTTCTGACAGGCAGAGTGGACAGTGAGAGAGAGAGACAGAGAGAAAGGTCTTCCTTTTTGCCGTTGGTTCACCCTCCAATGGCCGCTGCGGCCAGCGCACCACGCTGATCCGATGGCAGGAGCCAGGTACTTATCCTGGTCTCCCATGGGGTGCAGGGCCCAAGCACTTGGGCCATCCTCCACTGCACTCCCTGGCCACAGCAGAGAGCTGGCCTGGAAGAGGGGCAACAGGGACAGAATCCAGCGCCCCAACTGGGACTAGAACCCAGTGTGCCGGCGCCGCAAGCTGGAGGATTAGCCTAGTGAGCCACGGCGCCGGCCCTTTTCTTTATGTTTTATTGTGGAAAGTCTGACTACAATATTATGTGGTGAATATCTTTTCTAGTCATGTCAGTTAGGAGTTCTGTGTGTTTCCTCTACTTGGTTGTCCCTTTTTTTCTCCATACTGGGGAATTTTTCTGTAATTATTTCACTAAATAGGCTTTCTAATCCATTCTCTTTCCACAACTTCAAGAGCTCATAAGACTATATGTTGTGTTGTTTGTTAGTACCCCAGAGATCTGCAACTCTGTTTTTATGTTTTCTATTTTATTCTTTTTTATTTGATTGTAAGATTTCCAAAGATTTGTCTTCTGGTTCATATATTCTTTCTTCTGCCTTGCCAAATCTGCTGTTAAAGCTTTCCACTGTGTTTTTTATTTGATCTATTGAATCCTTCATTTCCAATGTTTCATTTTGATTCTCTTTAAAATCTTAATTTCATGGGAAAAATTTTCTTTCATGTTATGTATGGTTTTCTTTAGTTGCAGATTTGCTTCTGATTGCTTTTGAGTAATCATAGAGTTAATTTTTTTTAACTTTTATGTAATGAATATAAATTTCCAAAGTACGACTTATGGATTACAATGGCTTCCCCCCATACCGTCCCTCCCACCCACAACCCTCCCCTTTCCCACTCCCTCTCCCCTTCCATTCACATCAAGATTCATTTTCGATTATCTTAATATACAGAAGATCAGCTTAGTATGCATTAAGTAAGGATTTCAACAGTTTGCTCCCACACAGAAACATAAAGTGAAAAATAATAGATGATTTTTTTTTCATAGAGTTAATTTTTTCAATTCCATTTCTGGTATTTCTTCAATTTCTTCATCTTTGCATTCTAATATTGAAATGTTGTGTTCCTTTGTGGCAGGTGGTCACAGTGTCTTCCTTATTGTTTCTTGAACTTCTGCACTTTTTTAGGCATCTGTGGATTTGTTTTGTTTTTGTTTTTTCTTCTCATGACTTTTATCTTTGGGTTATGCATCTGTGGCTTAGTAGAATGTCTGCACTTTCAGTGAATACCAAGAGGTATGTGGTGGGTGTGGCCAGGGAGCTCTGGTCAATGCTCTTGGGAGTGGCAAATTTCCAGGGCAACACTGAAGTTTGGAGTGGCAGAACTGAATACCCAGCTATACCCTACACCTTCTCATGTAACCACCGAGGTCTCAGCACACAATGCTCCCAAAGTCACTGGATCCAGAGGTTTCTCTCTTCCCTGCCAGCCTGTCCATCAACAGAGAGGCAGGTGTTCCCTGAGGCAGTTCCACCTGGGCATTTTGACCCTGGGAGGCTGCAGGTGCAGGTGCCCCACTGACTCATGTAGCTGCCAGCCAAGCTCAAAGTTAATGGGGATTTGGACCCATTCCTTTTGCAAAAATCTCTGGATCACACGCACACACCAGAGTAGAGCCATTGTCCCAACCTTGCTGCCTGTTTGCCACTGCCACCAGCACTGTTGATCAGGTGTTTTGTCTCAGCTAGCTGCTACACTTATGGCTTCCATAGCTGCTGCTGCCATAATCCAAAATGCTGCCTGCCCTCCCTCAGCCAGACAGCAGGTGCTGTTCTGGAGTGATTGGGAGGAATCAGACATCCCCCTCCACTTCCACTGGGCCTGCAGGTAACCGCCAGTAACCACCAGCACCCAAGGCTCCAGTCTTACCCATGCCATGCTCTCCCTCCACCTCTATCACCATGGGTTGCTGTAGTACAGCCTAACTGTGACCCGCTCTGGCTCTCCCCTGCTTCAGCTCTACTGTGCATCAGCACTGTCCACACAGGTTCAGGCCATTTCACCTCCTCCCCTGGGGTATGCCCTTGTGGTTTTCTCTCCAATTTTCCCCTGACAGTATGCTTCCTATACTTTTCTCTTCACTGTTCATCCTTAGTGCTGCAAATGAGATTGTTCCCTAATACACCATCTTTAAAACGCAATTGCTTTTCATTTATTTTTCAAATATCACTAGGCATTGAGCTATATTCCTGTGTTCTCCATTTTGCAGGTAAGAAAAATTGAGGCCTAGAGAAATTAAGTAACTTGCCAAATAAAATACATTTAGCCAGTGGCAAGGTTGAGCCTCAAACCCAAATATGTCTGATTCCTACATTTCATGCTTATATTTAAATACAGTGTCCACAGAAGAAGTTTTAGATTCCACTTGGAGAGGAAAAGATTGTTTTGTGGTTAGGAAAGGCATAATTTCATGGTTTTCTGTTTCTGTTTTTTTCAAAACCATAGAAAAGTAACCTCACAGTTTCACTCCTAAGTATTTAAGAGGAATGAAATTGTATATTCATAGAAAAACTTGTACACCAATGTTCATAGCAGTCTTATTCAAAACCCTCCAAACTGGAAACCTAAATATCTACCAATAAGTGGACTGTTAAATAAATTGTGTTACCCTACAATGAACAATTATTCAGAAATAAAAAGGGAAGAACAGCTGTCAACACATGCAACAGCTTAGATGATCCTGAGAAATACTGTGTTTTATAAAATAACCAAAGCAACGTGGTGGGCTTTGTGGCATAGCAGATTAGGCTGCCACTTGAGAAACTGCAACCCATATTGGACTGCCTAGCTCAAGTCCTAGCTACTCCCAGCTTCTGATTCAGCTTCCTGTTACTGCACCTCAGAGGTAGCACATGATGACACCAGTTTCTGTCACCTAAGTGGGACACCTGGATAGAGTTCCTGGCTTCTGGCTCCTGGCTTCAATATTATCTAAAACTGGCTTTTGAGGACATTTGAGGAGTGAACCAATAGATGAAGTGGATGGAAGATTTCTCTCTCTCTCTCACTCTCTCTCTCTTTTTCTTTCTCTCCTTTCTCTATCTCACTCTGCCTTTAAAATAAATAAACAAATAAATAAATCTTCAAAAAAGAAGCAAGCACAAAAGAGTATAAATTGAATGCTTCCTTTACTAGGTGAGTATTTCAAAATGTTCTTAGAAAATGGAGTTAAATATTTATTTTGTGTCAAAAACAATTTGAATCCAGGCATAGTTTTTTCATAAAGCACATTTTCCACAAACTTTATGAAGATCTCTTGTATGCATAGACTGCAACAATTTGCACTAAAATTGACTTGCTTTTTAATTCCCCTTTTTATGAAAATTTTGAAATCCCCTCATACGAAGTTCAAGAACAGGCAAAAGTAATTTAAGCAACAGAAAGCAAATCAGTCATTACCTAGGCTGGAGTCAGGGTTGAATACAAAGGGGTCCTTGACAGCTTTTTGGAATGATGGGGATGGTCTATATTTGGTTATAATTTTTACTTACTGATTAAAGCTCACAATAATGTACATTTATGTTGAGTACATTTTATTTTATATAAAATATATTCCAGTAAAATTTATTAAGTACTCTAAGACGGGGATTTATTTAAGCATAAAAAATAAAGACTGTCTAATTTGAAGATAGGTATTTAGAATTAGATATAAATTAACAAAGGCAGTAATGAAGACATGAGGGATATTCTACCTTCAAAATAGACGATTCAAGGAAAGAGGTGGATTAACTTTAAATATTTGACACAAGGTTATGTATAAGAGAGAAGATATGGAAAAAAGCACTCAACACAGCAGGGCACTAAGTGTCTTGGTTCAAGGTAAGGGGATTCTTTTACTAATAATAGCTGTGCAGTTAAAAGCTGCCCTGTGCAGTGGAAAATTCTAACAGAAGTGCTCATCACAAGGTGGATGAAGAACTCATAACAATGATGATTCCAAGGTCCTTAAAACCAATGAATGGGGAACTTAAAAAAAAAATTAAGTAAATCTAATTCCATCAATGAGCTAAAAAAAATTCTTTCCTTCTTTTAAGGTATTTGCAAAGTTAAGTTCAATCTAAAAACCATATATGAAATTTTGATTGAGAAGACAGCTGTCCAGGTACCAACATTTGGACTATTTCATTAATTAAAATGCACAGAAAATTGGCCTTAATTTTAAGGAGGCTTCCGGGCCTCTTTATAGATGAATAAATTTATTTGGTTTTTTTTTTCTTCCCCTTGGTGAATCATTTATTTATACCAAATGTTATAAGTTTCTTAATAAGGCCTGGACAATGAGTTCTAAGTTGTGAGGAATACATATATGCACACTGAGTATCAATTTTAAACTAGTTACAGGGGAGAGGTCTCCACATTCTACACTGCAACTTGGTATGGCCCAGAGAATACTAAACATCAACTACTCTGGAGGTTGGCAGTCCCCTAGCTTTGTATACATTCTAACTTAACCATTGACTGTCTCCACCCAGATACAATCAAGAACCCCCAAAATTAACATGGTAGAAAACGAATTGTATTTATTCTCCATTCAGTTTCCAATCTTGTACTCCTCATCACAGCGAATGACACATCAACCACTCAGGAAATCTGAACTTGGGGTATACTCTTGGTCCTCGCTCCTACCACAATCAAGAAACCATTAATCTTGCTGATTTTCCTTTTTAGCATTTCTCATACCCAACCCTCTCATTGTTCTTACTGCCACTCCCTTTCATCAGGTGCCCTCATTTTAAGACCTGGCTTAATACAATAGCTCGCTGAACCCTCTCCCTCAAGAGGGAAGTGCATTTCAGCAAAGCATTTGAGGCGCTGTGCATTTGAAACCCTGCTCATCTCATTATCTGACCTCATCTTGCAGCTTCCTATTTATGCTTTCTGCTTCAATCATTCAAGGACACATTAACAGGTTCATGGTTTGCACTTCCCCTGTGCTTTTGAAGTGCTGTGATGCTCAATTGAAATTCTTTCTGTGGGTCCTGGTTTGGTTTCAGGGATTCTGTCTTGCTACATTTTTCTTCCCCCATTATGCCCCACCTCTAATCTGGAGTCTCCTACTATGGAAACTTTAAACAAAAGGACTGAAAATAGACACATGAGGGCCCTTCAAAAGATAGTGGGAAATGGGTCTAAATAAGTTTATGGTTAGTGGTACAATTTTTAAAAATTCATACATAGAAGAAGCATTCATTTCATGGCAGTGAATATTAAGAAAAAACTATGAATTGATTGTAAAAAAATTTTTCACCAGAATATACTTAAATTAATTGCATTCTTCTAAATTTCTGAAGTAACAAGTATATAAAGTATTTCTTTAGATGGTTGAGCCACTGCCTAGTATTTCCCAAGTAGAACCCTAACAAAAATGGATTGGGGGATGTGTTTTGACATTTGGTAGACTTCCCTTTCTGTCTTTAAGACATTTAGTTCTATACTGTAGATCTATGCCTCCCTTATTCAAATAGATACAGATATTTAGAAGGTGAAACCCTGGAGAAGTGTTGCCTAATTTATTATGGCGGGAAGCAAAGACTGAAGTTCAGCCAGGAGCACACAAGCTTTACCAGGAAGTAACCTGTGTGATTGGAAAGAGGAGGAAGCAGGATTGGATAGGAGGAGTCCTCACATTGAGATGCAGATGTACCAGCCCAGAGAGTCTGGAACAAAGACCAGGGACTGGAATCCTGCTGTGGGTAGGAATGGCTAGGCTCTTGTGAACACTGCTTGTTCAGTCCCTGTGGAGAGACTGCTCTAAAAGGAGTGTGACTGATAAAAAAGCAGAAATAGATCTTTAAGGAGTTAACACAGGAAGTTGTCAGGACTAGACTTTTCTTTGTATCTGCTGCTTCTCCTTCTGCTAAAAATACTCTCCCAAACTTCATAGACAGCGATCCCTGGTTTGCCCCTAGGTTTCCCAAGATACAGGAAAAGCAAAATAGTTTCTCTCTAATTTGTGTCCTCATAATGCCATGTTCAAACCTTCAACCATGTCTGACTTCTTGTTTTCAAAGCAAAGTTCCCATTCCAGGGAGATGAGCTTGTTCTTTTCATATCCTGAGCATTCTTGTAAATGAATCCAATTGTGAGGAATTTGGCAAGTCTCTGGAAAATGTAGAACTGAAGAAGGAGGGCTTTCAAACAAAAGGCTCAGTAAAACTGTCTTTAATTCCAAAATGATACATTTCAATCAACTTTCTCTCAAAGTAGCAATGTAACATACGGGTTAAACTTGCTTTAAAAATTGACAGTTTGTGGTTCTTACTCTTGATACAAGATGGTGAAAAAAATTATCTTCTCAACAAAACTGTTTTCTCATCTGTAAATGGAGGTAGATAGACTCAATTACATAAAATTCCTTCTACCCTCCAAAATCTACAACTCTATTTCCCAAGATAACAAAGAACTTCTTTGAGAAATTCAAAAATTTGGGAAGCTTCTAAAATAGTGTGTTTAATGAGGTTTTTTTGCACATAGTGTACATCTATGTATTTTATTCTCTTAGAGCTCAATTCTGTAGCAATTTTTGTATTACTTTTGAATCTCTGTACATTTGAAACAACCTCTATGTGAAAACCTAGCATTTTCAAGATATCCTGCCATTAGGATTCAAAGCAAAGTAATTTCCCTGCCAAGATTTCTTCCTTTGTTATCTCATCTTTCCATCAGAGACTCCATTCAGTCTGTTATAGAACTGGGCAGTGCTTAAGGTTGCCCCTTTGCATGGAGTATTAAATCATTGACCATCTTTCCCAATGTATTTGCACACAAAGGCCTGGGATAAAGGTTAAGAATCCATATTGATATTATCACTTGGGTAATCAAAGAAGTAATTATAAAATGCTCTTGGAAGAGAAGCAGCATGATTCAGTCTTGGAAAAGCAATTTATTTTCCTTCCTTTTTTTTTTTTTTTTTTAGCAGATTTGGCAAGGGTCCATGATTAATTTAACATTTACTCAACATAGCAATGGAGGGGGACCTTTTTATTATACACAAGTTATTACAATCAAGCCGAGAGATGATTGCATATTTAAACATGTGATTATATCATAGTTCATATGCTGAATATATGAATTACTAATTAGGACAACTCTAATGCTTAGGGCATAGCATATGCACTGTAGTAATAACTTTTTGTTTCAAATATTTCTGATGAATCACTTCTCCCTAAACAGAAATCCCAAGAATCATCAGCTTATATAGAAGCAGACTGTGAGCGAGCATCCATGGTAAGAGAACATCTACTGCAGCAGTTTTCAAGCGTGTTCTATGGAATCCGAGAGTTCACAAAACTGTTTAAAGGAGCCACAAGAAGGAAAAGATTTGTCAAGTAAGTAAAGTTCCAGGTTCCGTGACTTGCCTCAACCTGAGCAACACTATTTACAGAATTTGAAGGCTAACTGTATAGCTAATGAAGCTTTTTTTTTTCTAATTTAACTTTTGAAATATAGATCCCTGTGCCAATCCTTCCATGTGATCATCCAACGTCTGCTTACATTGCTTACAAGATAAGGTCCTCTCTACTTCACAGCTGTCAATTCTATGCATCGTCAGGTCCCAGAAGATTCTTTTCCAATTTGGACAAAGATGTATAGCCCTACAGTATATTTTCTAGACTTGAGTGAGTTGTTTGTAGTCATTAGCAGATTTCAGCACATGTGTAACCAGATGTGTTCTGCAGGGTCAACTGAGAGATGGAGTTTAAGGGGACAGGAAACTTGTAAGGAGTGCTTTTGGGATCAGTGCTTGTGGAAGGAAGGGAAGGGTTGAAAAGAAGTCCATCTCTACTACACAATAAACTCTTGAGATAAAATCAGACAACTCTTTGATGAAGCGATCTCAGCATCTATTTTTACATATCTGCTTCAACATTTCCTATTTTTTTCTAAGATTTTTTAATTTGCTTTGAAAGTCAGAATTACAGAGAGAGGGGAAGAGAGCTCCGCTGGTTTACTCCCCAGATAGCCATAATGGCCAGCACTAGGCCAGGCCAGAGCCAGGAGCCAGGAGCTTCATCCAGGTCTCCCAAGTGGGTGGCAGGGATCCAAGCGATTAAGTCATCTTCTGCTGTTTTCCCAGGCCATTGGCAGGGATCTGGATCAGAAGTGGATCAGCCAGGACACAAACTAGTGCCCATATGGGATGCTAGCGTCGCAGGCGGTGGCTGTACCCACTATGCCACAATGCTGGCCCCACCAAGATTTCCTATTATTTTGTGCTTGTACTTCCTTCAGGGAAGGACATTTTGTTTTTCTTTTCCAGTATAGCACATCTTAGTTGTTTCAGGTCCAGCAACCAGGACTCCTGGCTCAGCTTACCAGACCTTGCATCACAATGAAACTGTTGTTATTTTCTGGAGGTGAGGTTTCTGAATTGCCTTCAAGCAAAAGCACTTTGGTAGTTTTTTAAACAGAGAGGGTTGGACACTGCAAGAAATCAAGATTTTCATGTTCATATTCCATCTGATTGCATCCCAACATGTTCTTTTTTTTTAATTTTTTTTATTTATTTGAAAGGCAGAATTACAGAGAGGCAGAGGCACAGCCAGAGAGAGAGAGGTCTTCCATCCACTGGTTCACTTTCCAGATGGCTGCAACAGCTGGAGCTGCACCGATCCGAAGCCAGGAGCCAGGAGTGTAATCTGGGTCTCCCATGCTGGTGCAGGGGCCCAAGGACTTGGGCCATCTGCTACTGCTTTCCCAGGCCCCAGGAGGGAGCTGGATCAGAAGTGGAGCAGCTGGGACTCAAACCAGTGCCCATATAGGATGCCAGCACTGCGGGCTGTGACTTTACCTACTAGACTTCAGTGCCGGACCCTCCCAACAGTTCTTGTAGTTGAATATCTGTTGGTGCTCTATCTTATCAGGTTTCTGGCCTATGACCTATGCATAGATCTACTTTGGTTTTAAGCTAAACTGTTGAGAAAATCCTAGTCCTATTGCTTTGATTTCTCTGCAGTCTTGCAATAGGGAATGGGGTTTTTTCACGGTTCCCAGGATGCCCTCACTGGTTGCAGACTTTCCATTTTACATTAGCAGGCACAGCCCTTTGCTCTATTTGTTTAGAGAATAACAGGAGCCTAGAATAGTCACCTCTTATGTTATCTTATAGTTACTAGATCTACAATTGTAATCAAAGACCTGACACATTATTGATACATGCTGATGCATTCCTTTCTGTTAGTGTACATCCCAATACACCAGGAGTAAGTTTAATATTTGGAGGACCACTTGTGGACAGGGTTATCTGTGCTCCATTTCCTACTATTAAGTGCTCATTACCAGCCAAGAAGGAGATGATCTAGGTCCAAGGTAATCCCTTATCTCCTGCTGACTCAAACCACGTGTGGAACCAGCTCTACAAGTTTGTTCCTCAGAAAGCAGATACTTTAAGCAGCAGACTTGGGATTCACACCTGTGAAAGGGAGGGACCCTAAGGGAGAAGTCAAGTTCAAACACAGACCCAGTGTCAGTCTAACCAACCTTACAGTAATTTCCATGGCTAAAATAGACCCTCAAGATTGTCTCACATTGGGCTGAAACAGCCTCACCTTTACATTCACACCTCAATGAGTCATTGCATGGGAATCACGTAAGGAAAGGGGCAAAGTAGCTCTCTGAAGACGTTATGATCATCGCTTTATCACATTGAGTCCTTACATTAAGAGTAAAATATTTCTTCTCATTCTTGTCTTTTCCATTCATCTATTCAATTATTCAAAAATCTAAAACCTGAATCCAGTCTAGGTATTAAGAATTTGGAAAATAATCATCTATTTTTAACTTATAGTTTCTGAGAACAGTTAACAATTCAGCTAAGTCCGGAAAGTCAAGAAACCAACACAACATCGCTGCCATCTTCATGTAAGTTGAACAGATACTTCAGTATTAACATGTTCAAATTTAATACCCTCCCCTTCCTCCTGTGAGTGTTAATGACTCCACCTACCAGTTGATCATTTCAAAATTCTTGACACTGACTCTTGGGCCTCATAATTCTTGTAAGTTACATATCTAAAAAAAAAAAAAAAAAAAAAAAGTTACATATCTAGTTCTTCATGAAGTTGTGCTCCAAAATGGTGTATGAATCCAAGTGCCTCTCACCACATCTAATACCATAACCCTGGTCTAGGCCACTCATTATCTGTTAACCACTTAACTAAAGTTCTACCCGATTCCATCCTTGATTGCCTACAAACTCTTCCCAATACATAAATTAGAGTGATAATTGAACACTGCAAAATCTGCATTGGATTTTTGTCTCACTTAGAACACATGACATTCACGGCCCAAGTGACCTATTTTCCATTATATGTGTAACCTCATTCTCTGACTCCTGCTTGCTCATTTTGCTTCAAGCACATGGGTAAGTAGATCACATGTATGAGGCAGGTGTAGAATGAAACCTCTGCCGGAGGAAATAGAACAGAAAGGTCATTGTATGATATAGTAACATGACAGGACATTTTCCTCTTTAAAAATGGAGGAAAGTCTTTGAAGGATTGTAAGCAAGAAAGTAAAATGATTTGACACTTGTTTAGAAAAGATAAGCTGATAGATCATTTCAAAGGTAGACTAGGGAAGAAAAACACAGGAATAAGGAGGCAAGTTAGAGGTGTTGCAATAACACAGGTGAAAGAAGGTAATAGCTGAAAATGCAGTAGTAGCAGAGATAGAAGACACAACCAGAATGCAGAGTTGTTAGAGCTTAAGAGATAGGGTGTGTATGATTGGTAGTCATTTGATTAATTAAATGCTTTGTACAGAAGATGAGTAAAAGAGAATTCTTGGATTCTGAGGTGCATAACAGGGAAGATGTGGGTACTGTGAATTAAAGGATATAATAAAGGAAGAAGGGCAAATTGGGGAACAAAATTCTATTTAGAATAAGCTAAGTTAAAAACATCATGTCAGCCCATAAGTGAGATACTTTTTATTTTACAAAGAAACCAATCAGATAACTGAAATTATAGAATTGAAATGCAGAAAATAGATCAAAGTCATGCATATAGATATTAGGAGCCTTAAAAAAATTTAAAAACTGCTCAGGTTTCAATTTGTTTTTGTACCAATTTAGGATTCAGCTCACTATGTAGGAACTCAACATTTGGAGACAGCCTCAAGCTAATGACCTCCTGCTTATTCAATTTAACAGCAGTCAACATAGAATGACAATTGAAATCATGAATACAGTCTTGGGAATATCAAAATTTAGGTGTAAGTAGAAGTAGAGGATTGACAGGAAGGAGCTGTTGAAGTCTGGAGTACAAGTTTGTCACCTTTTGACCTCTCCAAGTAATAACCAGTAGAGAAAAGCCTCAATGAGTACTGAGGGATCAATAGATAACATTATTTTGTCTTTACAACCCTTCAAGCACACTAATGCTCAGAAAATTTTATTTACATAAAATCCTAAACCTAAATGTTTTCTGCAAGCAGCACTTCCCATGCTACTACCCCAAAGAGCCCATAGCTGTAATTGCTCAACAGATAACACTAGCAGAAGTTTGAAAATGTAAGAGGGAAAAAAGTAGAATTGTTCTTGCTTTTTCTCTTTGGCGGCTTTATAATAATTTAGCCTCCTCAAAATTTTGAGCTTCTAAGTGAGTGTCCCCTTTCTCTGTGGAATGAGGTAGCCCTCTCTATAATTCTAATTCCATTCTGACAGGTCCAGAACATGGTTCTGTTAATACCACTTCCTCCCTCTCTTTGCTTCCCATTACTAGGGATGTAGCAGCTTCCCAGTGTTCCTGAAGCCACCTTTATTTATTTATTTATTTAGTTAGTTAGTTAGTTAGTTATTTTTCACAATGAGCTACTTGACTTCTCAGCTCTTCCATGACTTATGTAACCAACTGAGTGCATTAAATTGGATTGCTTAGCACAATCTCTGTTTTCTGGACATGATATAACACTCACACATGTATTTGAGATGTACATCTATAAATCAGAGCCTAAAAATAAAGTCCTCCTCCTAGCCTTTTTGTCTACTTTTGGTTTTTTAAACAAGTTTGGTACATCAAACCTGTCCCATGGAAAAGTAAGAACCTGGAGGAAAGGGGGGCAGAGAGAACAAGCATATTTCTCACTTAAAGACTGGAAGGACAAGTGCAGTCAATCTTACCCATAAGTGGAAAATGAAAAAAACCATGGATTCCCTTTCAGGGCTGAGAAGAACTATCACCTGGTAGATTAAAGCTGGGGTCTCCACTCTCACCAATCAGAGAAGTCACTACCAAAGTGAGTAGATTATGAAGGCCTTAGTCACAGGATAAGAAGAGTGTCTGTATGTTCCCTCTCTCCACACCATCTTCAAAGGAACAGAGTGGCTAGCATCTTCCCTCTATTGAAAGTTATACACTGGAAAATTAATCCCTGCCTGTAAGTAACTAGGGAGCCAAGAAAAACTGGTGTGGCTGAGTCCAAAGAGAAAGTGATCTCTAATAAGGAAGAAAGATCAATAAGATTAAATGTTCCAGAAACCTCAAGTAAGATAGCAATTGAAAATTGGTTATTGGATTCAGCAACCAGTAGGCCTTTGATGAGTTTTAATGAGAAACTTCAGAGATAAAATAGAGGCATTAACCAAACACCAACTACTTGGGAACTGAATACTGAGGAAGTGATTCTAGTGTGACTGGACAGATTTTTTTTCACGCAGTTCAGCAAGAAATGGGATACAAGGGTGAAGAAAAGAATGGAAGAATAAAAGAGATAATTCTGTGTATATGTAAGCAGTTGAAAATACTTGTTTATTTTTATGGTTGATTCGAAAAGGCCAATGAAGACAGGAGGGTTGATGGACCAGGTTTGATGGCACAGCAGGTTAAGTTTCTGCTTGGGATGCCCATATCTCATATCAGAGTGCCTGGTTCAAGTCCCTGTACCTGTGCTTCTAATCCAACTTCCTGTTTAGGCACATTTTAGGAGGCAGCTGATGATGGCTCAAGTACTTGAGTCTCTGCCCCTCATTTAGGAGACCCTGCCATTGTGGACATTAGGGAGGTGAACCAGCACATGGAAGATGTGTCTTCCTCTCTTCTCTGTCTCTCCCTCCCTCTCTACCACTGTGCCTTTCAAAAAATAAGCATTTTTTAAAACAGGAATGTTGAAGATAGAGGAAAAATAGAATTCATTAATGAAACAACAGCCTTCGGGAGCCAAGAGAAAAAAAAAAAAAGCAAGACAGTGGGCAGATGAGCCAAAAATGGAAGACACTTCATTCTCCTGAGATAAGACAGTGAGAGGTGGAGATAGGTACAAAGAGAACTAAAGTCATTAAATTCCTTTAAGCATCATTAATCATTTTCCTTTTCAAATTAACTCAAGACACTACTGCTAGTTATAGATTTTGTTAGTATATATATATATTATAATGTTATGTCACTGATTTGACTTAATTATAGTCAAAGGAGAAATAAGACAAAGCTTCAAAGAGTTTATGGGAAAATAAAATTTAAAGATAATGTTCATTCATTTTCTATGAATTTTTGAAGCCCCTTATAAACTCAATATCACCTGGTAGAGGAAACTGCTTCCCTTTGTGGTTTTCTTTACCTTGAATGATTTTATTATTTCTTCAGTGATGGTTTCATGAACCAAGTTTGGTCAAAGAAATTTGTTTCATTGATATTTGTATTAAACCAGCATTTTCCATGATGTACCTGCTAAGGAGTTACATGAAAAAAAAATCAAAATAAACAATATAATATCTTTACTACAAAATATATTGAGGGTCTTATTATAAATCATCTGCAGAGAGTTATACAAAACTGTGTTCTGCTACAAGCACTAGTGATGAGCACACAGGGCGATCATTCAAGGTAGTGCCCTATGATATTATTTCTCCCTCTGTAGAAAGGCTTGCAAAGTATCCTGTTTCCTGATTTCTTTCTAATGAAGACAGTCCTGCTGCTCTGAATAATCTCCAGCTCTGTTCTACTGGGGCTACAAGCTCACTTCTCAAGAATGTCACAAAAGTTTTCTATTGAAATAACTTCAGAGCACTCTTGTTAACCACTGAACTGGAAGAAGTGGTTCAGCATGAAACATTCTCCCCACCAACATTTCATACCTATTAGAATAACCAAAATCTACAACACTAGCAACACCATGGATATGGAACAACAAAAATTGGTCTTGTTTGCTGGTAGGAGTACATAGTAGAGCTATTTTGCTGTGTAGTTTTACAGTATCTTACAAAACTAAACAAGCTCTTTCCATAGGGCACAAAAATCACATTTATATTTACCCAAAGGAATTCAAACTTTACATACCCATAAACGCCAGCCCCTGGATATTTATAACAGCTTTATTAATAATTGCCAAAACTTGGAAGCAACCAAAATGACCATTAGTAGGTGAATGGAGAAATACTGGTACATCAAAATAATAGGAGATTGTTCAGAGCTAAAAAGAAATGGACCATCAAACTATAAAAAGACATGGAGGAAACTTAAAATGCCTATTAGTAAGTGGAGAAGCCACTCTGAAAATGCCATACTATAGATTCCAATAATACAAGATTCTTGAAAGAGCATAACTATGGGAACAATATAAAGATAGGGGTTAGGAGTGAGAGATGAGTAGCAGATCATAGAAAATGTTAAGAGCAGTGGAATCATTCCCTATGAAACAACAATGGTGGATACACATCATTACACATTTATCTAAACTCATGGAATGTACAACACTCAAGATGATCCTTAATGTGAACTATGGACACTGGGTGATGATGTGTCATTGTATGTTTATCAATGTAAATTCATTGCCTTTAACAATGGGGGAAGACATATATGTGTGGGGCCTAGAAGTGTAAGGGAAATCTATATATCTTTTGCTCTTTTTTACTACGAACCTAAAGCTGCTCTAAAAAATGTGCTTCCTGAGGCTGCATTGTGGCATAGCGGGTAAAACTGCTGCCTGCAAAGGCACCTTTCCACATGGACTTCAATGCAGGGTCTTAGTCCACCCAAACGAGGATGGACTGGGCCCGAAGAAAGGTAAGTGCACCACTCGCCCGTTCCCCAGCCTCCCGATCCCAGATACAGTCAGACGCAGTGGGGAGTCAAGCCAAGCAAGCAAGAACTCAGTTTATTGCGCACATACAAAGCCTTTTAAAGCACAAGACCGCAGGATTACTGGGGCAGGGCATAAGGACCAACCAAGTACTTAAAATGTCATTTTACGGGGCGATTTTCTACAGGACCAGCCACATGTCTGTACTCTCATCATCAGTTGTCGTCACCTCCCGGGATGCTGCGCGGCCAATCAGCTTGGGTGGTAAACGACTTTGGGTACCACCCACCTTATTTCCTTTGGGTGCCATCTTTGAATTGCCACGTGTGCCTAATTTCCCTGCAGGCACCATCTTTGAATTGCCTCCTGTGCCTAATTTCCCCACACACCAGTTCAAGTATCAGCTGCTCCACTTCCAATTCAGCTCCCTGCTAATGTGCCTGGGAAAGCAGCTGAAAAGGACCCAAATCCTTGGGCCCTTGCACCCATGTGGAAGATCCAGAGAAGGCTCCTGGCTCTGGCTTAGGACCAGCCAAGCTCCAGCCGTTGTGGCCATTTGGAGAGTGAATCAGCAGATGGAAGATCTCTTCCTCTTCCTCTGCCTCTGCCTCTGCATCTGCCTCTGCCTCTGCCTCTGCCTCTGCCTCTGCCTCTGCCTCTGCCTCCCTCTCTTTCTTTCTCTCTCATGTACATGTGCTTGCTGTAAAACTCTGCCTTGCAAATAAATAAACAATTTTTTTAAAAAAATGCTTCATATCTCTTATCAGAACTTTTACCCGTCCCTAGTCTCTGCTTCCAAGATCTCTATAATGCTATTAAATGGTCAACAGCCCAAGAAGGTGGCCCTTTTGAAAATAGCTAACTCTGCAGCTGGCCTTGTGACAATGCATTTTCCATTCTAACTTCTTCAGTCAAAACTCTTCGTGAAGACAAATCTCATGACTTTATAATTATCTTGATCTGTTAGTTGCCCACAGAGCTTTAAAATATCAAAGTTGAAAGACTCCTTATTAAAACATGTCTCAAAATGTGTTCCAAGAACCCACTTGAGTTAAAATTACCTGGGTTGCATATTTGAAAAGAGGATATTTTCTTAAAGCTTTATTTTTTAATCTTTTGCATTAAGGTGCCTTTTCCAAATGGAATTGATATACAAAATTTTATGATGGTGTGCAACAGTCAACTCCCCTCTTTTTTCAGGTTCAGAAACAAAAAAGGAATCTAAAAGAAGGTTCGAATTTGTTCAGGGTTGTCCATTTGGTACACAGAAGGCAGTTCACAGAGACAGAGCTCATGTTGCTACCTGCTTCCTTCTGCTCAGATGATTATTTAAGCTCTGGCACTGAATTCTTCAGGCAAAACAGCCTCACCAACTTCTGGGTTCCTTTAAAGTTTTGTTTCCTGACCACCCTTCTGATCTAAACTATCTCTGACTTCCATGTTCTTTGCATTTAGGGCAAAGCAGTGATTTCAAAAGAAGCTCTGTCCCCTCACCCATAAATCACATGGCTGGTACATGCACTACCACTTTCCTTGTACAACTTCAGATTACAATTAAAAAATATGCTGGTTCCATTGTAGTCTTTGTCATTATTCAATTATCTAGAGAGAACAAATAAATTCGCCTCTGTTTTCTCATTTGTAATATGAAGGAGAAAGATGAGATTCATTCCAAACTCCCTTTCATTTCAAAAACTACAAGAAAAACCTTGATTTAATTATATTATTTTCAAAATAGCCTCTCTGTAATTATGGAAGTCTATGACACGTTTTCTCTTTATTCATTCATTGCAAAATAAGAAGGGCTGGATATTATTAAAACTTAAGGACATTCTGTGAAAGCAACTCTAAGTATTTAAATTCTTACAATCCATAAAAAGTGTCTTATCTCCTTATTGCAGTATGCCAAAAGATTTCCATTTTTAAAACCCAACTCCAGTCTGACACCTTCATTAACCACGCAGATGTGTTGTTTGATGTGTTATTCCCTTCTAAAAAATCCCAATATCCAACCGTGCAGGAAAGACAGATAGAGAGTGAAGCCAAAGAATGAGCTTTAATAATGATTGCTCCCTGGTTTGTATACATACCTCAGCTCATATCCTGAGAAATTCTTTTTCACTCAATCCATTTCTATTACAGTCCTGTATTGTGTTACCACCTCATTATCTGTCTGAAAGACCGATTCAAAGTGAGGTTTAACATGCTGAGCATTTGGACAGCAAAGAGCAAGATTTTATTTTTTCTAGCAGGAAATTCCTGGGAGGTCTCTGGCCACTTTCTTTTTATCATTGACAAGTTGGTTTTGATATTTGAGAATGTAGAGATCAATACCAACTTAGCCTTCAAAATGACTTGATAGAAGAAATTCTGTGATATTGTGCCAGAATAATACCTCATATCTTCAAGACACACACTAGAAACTTTTCAACAATTTCCAAGTGCCCTTGCAGAGGGATCCCCGGGAATAACTTCAAGGTATTTAAAAAAACCATTTTAACCCAGTTCTAGATCAGACCCTCTCATGGCCTTCAGATCCAAGTCTAGACTTTATTGAGAATGTTAGGTACCCATGAGATCCTTCCACTATTTTTTTTACAGATTTATTTATTTTATTTGAAAGGCAGAGTTATAGAGAGGCTGAGGAAGAGAAAGAGAGAGAGGGAGAGAGAGGGGGAGAGAGAGAGAGAGAGAGAGAGAGAGAGAGAGGTCTTCCATCTTCTGGTTCACTCCCCCGATGGCTGCAACAGCCAGAGCTGCGCCAATCTGAAGCCAGGAGCCAGGAGCTTCTTTCTGGGTCTCCCACATGGTTGTGGGGGCTCAAGGACTTGGGCCATCTTCCACTGCTTTCCCAGGCCACAGCAGAGAACTGGATCAGAAGCAGAGCAGCCAGAATGCAAACCGGCGCCCATATGGGATGTCAGCACTGCAAGTGGTGGCTTTACCCACTGCGCCACAGCGCTAGCCCCCTTCCACTATTTTAAATTGCCTGGAGGAGAATGGTAATTTATGAAAAATTTGCGAAAGGCAGCTTAGAAATGACTATTGGAAATTTTTAAAAATCATTTTAGTTGCACTAGATCTCTCACTCAGGTCAGAAACTGTGACTGGGGAGCCTGGGTTGTGATACAGCAGATTAAGTCACCGCCTGCAGTGCCTGCATGCCATATCACCGCCGGTTCAAGTTGCAGCTACTATGCCACTTCCACCCAAGCTCCCTGCTAATGCATCTGGGAAGGCAGCAAACACTGGCCTGGGTAGAGTTCCAGGCTACTGGCTTCAGCCTGGCCCAGACCAGGCCACTGTGGCCATTTGGGGAGTGAACTAGTAGATGTGAAGTAGGCAGGTTCTCTCTTTGTCTCTCTCTCTCTTTCTGCAATTCTATCTTTCAAATACATAAATAAATCTTTTTTTATTTCAATTAGTTTAAATCACAGAAGATGTGATTTTGAAAGAATTTCTAGTGATAAAAATACAGAAACAAATTAAATGAAGTAAATATCATTTAATGAACAGGGTTATTTTAAATGTTAGCTCTAGTGTTCTGTGTCTTGATTGAAGTGGTAAGTATGCACTTGGACATTTGTTAAAAAAATTGAGTTGCACACCAAAGAGAGGAAATTTTATCATAAATTAATGAAAGTAAATCCTTTAAAAATAAAGTAGGGGTGATAGAGAGGTGTTTCAAGGTTGGCATAGGATCCTAAAATGTCATTTTCTTAGGTTGAGTGCAGAGAGTTTTGTCCCAGGGAAACATGGTGGTGAAAGGGGGCATCTTGCTTGGAGCTCAGGTGCCAAGAGTCTTAATGAACAGCAGCACTCAGGTGGGTGGTGTCACACTATTAAGGAGATGGTGTTGCCCATTAACAGTCCTTTGGGGACCCCAGGGAGGGAAGAAACCAGGAATGGAGCTGGAAATCTAAAGTGCTACCAGCTGATCTTTCAAGCTAAGGGGATGGATTTTTCAAGTCTAGATGACAAAAGACAAGAGAACACCAAGGAATAGAATACTCAGGTGGAAGCAGGAGTCTCCATAAGCAGAGTCTAGACTCAAGTCCATAAAAGGAAACCAGGGAAGGATTTGCCCTATGCTAGTTTTTAATGACTCTTTAAGTCAAGGAGTTCTAACTCCCAGCTCTACCCTAATGACAGTTTGAGATTGCTTGTTCTCTCTGGACTTCAATTTTCACACCAAAATGAGAAGTCTGGAATGGATCACCCTCTTGGCTCCTTCCATCAAGAATGCCATGTATAAACATAAGCATATTCTCTGTGCTATAAGCATTGTTTCCTGTATTCATGACACAAAACACTTAATACAATCATGTAATAGTCTTTGTCAATAAAAAAATGTATCCAGTTGTGCTTTTACCTTTACTTTAATTTCTCTCTATGAAGCAAGTAGAAATGTAGAGAAACCAGGCAGGTACAACATATGCCCAGCTGTGATTAGTTCTCATCCTCTCATCCATGCCATTTTATTTATTTCATCTTGAAAGTGGAAGGTGAGAATCATGGAGTCAGCTTTAGACAGATTGTCCCAAATACGGGTTATGTAGTTCTTGTAAATATGAACATTTGCATAAATAAAACTGTTTGGAAACCAAGGAATTAGGAAGGAAAACAAGATTGGTTGAGCCATTGCTTCAACATATCTTTGTCCTGAGTACCCCTATATAAGTTATTTTGTTCAATATTTTCATGTGCTCTTTGGAGTAGATTTCATTAAAGTTATTGTGCAAATAACAATCTGGAAGCTCAGAGTCTGGAAGTTATTGCTTCCAAAACTCCTGCTGCCCAGGGAGACTGGCACTACTTCAGAACACAAGTCTGGTTGTGGGTGTGACGTGGGAAAGCACCTGACAAGAGTTATGGTTGAAGGCCATGAAACAAAAATCTCAATAGCTGCCCGTGTTTCTAAGAATTATTGAGAGCGTTTGTGAACTCTGCAGATTCTAAGATCCTCCCAAGATATTTTGGGGCCGAAAGAATGTAATGAAGTCCAAGGTTGCACATTCTGAAAAAGGTTTTACTGCTTTGTTTATGGAGGAGCTGGTCATTTAACAAGGTCATGAGTAGTATCTATGCCTTGTTGAAGAGAATGACAAGGGAGTCATTCAGAATAACAGGTGATGATAGCAACACACAACTTGGAATACAAAGTTCCTTCTACTATACAAAAACCCAAAACAGAGCAACAGCAAATGATGTAAGAATTTGGAGCAAAAAGAACTCTCATTCAGTGCTGATGTGAATGAAAAATGGCATACTCACTTTGGAAGACAGTTTGAAAATTCCTCACAAAACTAAACAAAGGTTCATCATATAATCCAGAAATCATGCTCCTAGATATTTACCTAAGTATGTTAAAAACTTATGCTCAGGCAGAACCCTGTGTACAAATGTTTACAGCAGCTTTATTTGCAACTGCACAAGCACCAAAGCAATCATTAAGATCTTTTGTATGTGAATGGATAACAAACCAGTGCACGCCTACCATAGAATAACACTCAAAAATAGAAGAACTGAGCTATCAGCCCCACTCCCCAAAAAAGATGTCGAGGAATCTTAAATGCTATTCTCAGTGAAAGAATAACGTGAGAAGGCTGTATGCTATAGAACATCAACTGCATGTCATTTTGGAGAAGGCCAAACCAGGAATACCATAAAAAGATCAGTGGTTTCTAGGAGTTTGGGAGGGGGAGCAGGATGTGTATGTGGAGCACAGAAGTCCTTTAGTGTGGTGAAACTATTCTTCAGGATTCCATAGCATTGGGACAAGACATAATGTACTTGCTGGAACCACAGAATATAAAATGGAAATAGTGAACCCCAAAGTAAACTATATACTTAAGTTAATATATTACATCACCAATGATTCACCAATTGTAGAAAAAGAGGACAAACTGTGTGGGGAAGATATGTATAGGAACTCCATGCACTCTCAATTTTTCTGTAAGCCTACAGCTACTCATTACACATCTATTATTTTAAAATAAATACAAATTTAGAGTGTTAAAAAAATGAGAGTTTTTTGAGCTCTGCCCTAGGTTAAACTACCCATTTCTTGAAGGGACCCAGTCTTTGAATGTTGCTTGACTATGATGGAGTGGAAATTTGTCTCAAAAAGCATCAAGTTATTACAGCTCTGCGTTCTTTAGCTACAATTATCCAAAACCCTCATGAGTAAGGGCACTTGAGTTTTTGTAGTGATAAGTGAACAACTGGTAATTGTACCTCTCCAGTATTTACATCGTGGGATTCCAATGGAAGTACCGACTGTCCACCACAGATATTTTGTTGGCCCTGGCTGCATTTCTGGGCCTTCCATACAGACCTGGCCCATCATGGTAGCCCATTCCTTCTTTCTGTGTGCACTGAGATGGTCCACTGGGATGGACACTGACCTAAGCAGAGCCTTTACAGCTCTTTCATTAGATTTAGCATACAAAGCTGAAAGAAGAGGGCTGAGGTAAGGATAAAGAGGAAACCAAAATCGGGGTGAGGGGAAGAGAGAAGAGAAAAGGAAAGAGAGAGGAAATGAGTAAGAGGAGCCCTCTTCTTGAGTTAGAAATGCAGAAAGAACAGTGAGGGTGCGGAGCCCCTGTTGATGCCCATGCAGACTGTCTGCATGAGACAAAAATATAATTAAATGAGACATGAGATAGAGAGAGATGGAGAAAAGGAGAAGAGACAGTGGGAGGAAACGGCAAAAGAAATGACACTATGGGGCCCAGTATTCGTCCTAGCAGTTAAGATGCAAGGTGAGACCCCTACATTCCATACTTCAGGGCGTGAGTTCAAGTCACAATCTGCTCCCAACTCCAGCTTCCCATAGATGCAGACCCTGCAAGGAAGCAAATGATGGCTCAAGTATTTGTGTCCCTGATCCCCATGGGGGGCACCTGGATGGAATCCCCGGCTCCTAGCTGTGGTGAGGATGCAGGTGTCTGGGGAGTAAAGCAGAAGCTACAGTCTATCTCTGTCTTTCTATGACTCAAATGAATGTAATGAAAATAAAAACAAAATCAGAGAATTTTTATGACTGAATTTTAGAAATTACATTAGCAAATCTGGCTTTGTTTTTGGTTTGTTTCTCCATGTGGGTTTCTGTCATCTGCAGTAATCCTACAAATGCAGTGGGCGGCACTTATTCCCTGGGTGCATCATTACCCAAATCCTCTCCATGTGTGAGACTCCCGCACAGTCTGGGTGCCTGATTCCCTCTCAGCATCCCGCAGTCAGAACCGTCAACAACTTCTGTTTCCAGCAAAGTGGGAAAAGCAGGTCCATTACACTACTGGGAAGATATGCTCAGAAAAAACTTCAACATTGACAGTTTGAAGAAATAATGGAATGCCTCTACCCCCTGAGAAGTGAACCACAAGGATAATCAGAAAGTCAAAATAGAAAATCAGGCAAAATAATGTCAGGAAACGAGAGCTTGGCTTAGGAAATAAGTTAGCCTGGTTATTAGCTGTATATATAGAAAGGGCACGCAAGGGAGAAAGGAAATAAACGAGGAGCAATAAGACAAGGGAACTACATGGAGGAAGAATAAAACCAACCAAGGCCTGCCCTGTGCACTTCAAAATGCACTTTCTAAAGAACAAGAAGGGAGGATGGGGCCATGAGCAGGAAGGAGGGTAGGGTGAGAAGTATCCCTATGCTCTTAAATCTGTGCTTACAAAATACATGAAATTTGTTCACCTTATATGAATAAAATAATTGAAAATGCACTTTCTATTTTATTTTTAAATTGCTGTTTCCATGGATGCTATAATCCACTTTGCATGTGATAAACTGGGAGTTCTGAAAAGACAAATAACTTGCTTAGCTAATAAGTGATCAGATCAATCAGTTTAATAAAATTTATCTGAATTACAAGCCAGTACCTTTTTTACTATACCCTTGGAGGGTGGTGGTAGATAGTAAGGAAGGATTTCCCTTGTTGATGTCCTCAGTTTTCTGAAATACACAGACTTTTCTGGAAATATTATCTTTTGACCTGCTTTTACCCTTTGTCTCAGTTTTTATCACCTTTTCTATACACGATGGCGATTAGCGAGCACTTCCCAAGTGGCTACTGTGTGCCAGTGTGAAGGAACAGAGGGCTATCCTGACAGAACCTCTCATGAGGAATGCCCAGTTTGTTACAGCAGTCACAGTAAGCAAAACATTGTAGGACAACATGATGTGTGCAGAAGCGGAACCACAGTGAGAGAACCAGGGATCACAGAGTTACAAATGACTTGCTCTCCATGAGGATTCTGGGGAAGTTATGTTTGAGATGGACCTTGAAAGGCTCAGCAGATGGAGAGAAGGGGACCTCCTATGGGTTTCCGATGCTAAAGGAAATGTTTTGTCAACCTCTCTGTGCTAGGAAATTATTGTTTTGTTTATTCAATATAGCATCACTCTCTTTCTCTTATTTTTATAAAAATTTTCCTTTAGGAAACTTGCTGTTCTCACTCCATAAGTGTCATTTGTCTTTGACCCTGCCTGGTATTTCAGAGCAAGATATTGATGAATTTAGGGACTGAGTCATGACCCCCATTTGATCAACTAAGAATTACAGTCATAATTTTTGCATCCACGACTTGTTAGAAAATAAGGACTCTCTTGGGACTTATCTAAGAGGATTCATGTCTATAGGGGCCGTCACTCATAGGTACCAACACGTGGGGAGCACTTCAATTAAAGCAGACACAGAAGAAAGAGAGGGAGAGCTTTGATGACTTTTATGTACCCAAATCTATCTGCACCAGGCACCTTTATATTTCATAGGCAAATTAATCCCTAACATTCTAACTTGATAGACACTCTTCACTAATACAGTGTATGCTACTTATAAAACATATTTGCATTTTATCTGGGACCTTCTAGAAGCACATTCTCATGTATATTAATGATGAGACTTGTCTACACATAATAGACATTGAAAAGTATTTGTCAATCAAATTTTCAATCATCTTCTGTGGGCTTACTATATGATAAATACTGAGGATATCGAAAAATATCAGTGAGCCCTTCAAGATACATCCCAATGGTTGAGGCAGACATGAAATAGTCAATTATAAGATCACATGTTAAAATAACATAAAGTGTGTCCAAGATAAAATAGAAGGGAGAATCATTTTTCTGGATTAATGGAGGCAAGTATTCCTGGAAGAGACCACATTTCTAACAATGAAAGATAAAGTAAGAGTTGTCCAGATGGCCAATAGGCTTAGAGTAGTCCAGAAAAGGGATCCACATGTACTGTAGGAAAGGCTCAGCAAACAGTGTGTTTAAGGAAAAGGAGCTTCTCTGTACCACAGAGCAGAATGTAGACCGTGAAGAGTGGCCGGGAGAGCATCTGAAAACCATATTGAGGTTCTTTGATGGAGAAATGCAGACGCTATTCCAACCAATTTCACCCTGTGAAAAACAGACAGCCAGGAAAGGTTTTTTAGACAAGATCTAAATTGCTCAGGTTTGAATTTTAAGAAGTAGATCTAGCAATAAGGGGAGGGCTTTGATATTGGGGCTTAATTGGACCAGAAACAAGGAATGAGCATCAATGATACCATAATGGACTGACAGAGATGATAGGGCAGACCTAAGGCTGCTGTCGGAAGGACAGCGAAAGAGAAGATGACAGAATGCTAGAATAAAACA
This sequence comes from Oryctolagus cuniculus, assembly GCF_964237555.1. NCBI lineage: Eukaryota > Metazoa > Chordata > Mammalia > Lagomorpha > Leporidae > Oryctolagus > Oryctolagus cuniculus. The sequence continues at coordinate 47,854,647 of NC_091449.1, forward strand.
AGAAGTGAGATCATTTCACTCTCTTCATTCTCTCAGCAAACACCGCTCAGGGATTTCAAGAACTAGGTGGTTCTGAGGTAAGCAGATGCCTCAGTGATCAGTGACATGCTGCAGGGCTTTCAGGGACAAGTGTTGTTCCTGAAGAATCATCTGAAGATGATGGGAAGAATCGTCTACATTTTGGTGATCCTGTGTTCATCTTGAGCAGAGGTAGCAATCACTGGACAGCGAGTTTTTATAATGAGATTAAATAACCAGAGACCATCTATCAGCTCAGTCTCCACTGAAGTTTTAAAGGTGATCCTCATTTTCTTTCTCAGCCAGCACTTGTCATGGCAGAGGCTGGCCAGACCCCTTACCTGAGAATTCTGCAGGTATTAACAATATGCAGTTCTCACAACTACCTTGGGAGAAGTCAGCAGTATATGAGAATCTCAAAATTTTATGGAACGTGTGTATTTTGAAAAGAACTATGCATGAATTTCAAACCTTTTGCACATGAATAAACTTATCTGTACATCCCATTTTTCCATGAACTTTTTGAAGACCCTCATATCTCCATTTCTCCATTTTTATATGAGGTAAATGAGATTATATTCACATACTGTTGGTTTTTGTTTTCTCCTAGTAAAATCACTTGCATTAGTTATTACCTTCAGGGAAAAAAGCATTTTGAATATGTTTCTTCATGTTTGTATAATAGCTGGAATGGGATTACAAGGATTGAATAATATTCAATCAAATGGATGTATGATTTATTTTACAGGAAAGTAAGTCATTTTCACTTTTCCTGATATTGTAAGCAATGTTATTATAAATATTTTTATTTATAAATGAATGGATCTCTGATTATTGCTTGAAAGAATTCATCAAAATAGATTTACTAATGTGAGCAGGTCTTAGTAAAAATGTGTTTTTGCAAATTTTGGAGATAGATTCTAAAGCAGTGTTGCAGCTCAATCATGTGGTAGACACTCCTAGCTTTTACTCAAGACTTTGAGGGAGGGCTACTTGGTTAATGAAGAAAGAGCTGGTAATGATGTCGATTTCATTTCTTACCAATTAACTCATCTTTAACCCTCATCATTTTTAAATCATAAAGCTGCCTTAGACTGGTGAATCAAATTTTCAGAAATGGAACAGTCTAAGACCATACGTCAGTGATAATTAAACCACTTTTAATTTTTAAGTTATGAATCTTTATTTATATTACTTGTTGATATTTATGTTTTCACTGTGAATATTTGATAGATCATATTCAAGAAGAAAATAGCATAGCAATAGAAACAATCTCAAAGAAGTTCTTTCCAGGGACTGGCACTGGGGCATAGCAGGTAGAGCCACCCCCTACAGTGCTAGCATCCCCATGGGCACCGGTTGAAGTCCAGGTTGCTCCACTTCTGAGCCAGCTCCCTGCTATGGCCTGGGAAAGCAATAGAAGATGGCCCAAGCCGTTGGGCCCCTGCACCCATGTCAGAGACCCAGAAGAAGCTCCTGGCTCCTGGCTTCAGATGGGCACAACTCTGGCCATTGCAGCCAATTGAGGAGTGAACCAGAAGATGAAAGACCTCTCTCTCTCTCTCTCTCTCACCTCCTCTCTCTGTGCAACTCTTTCAAATAAATAAATAAAACTTCAAAAATAAAAAGGTCTTTCCAAAGAATAAGGTTCTTCCAAAAAAGTTATGTCTACTTTTTCATGAGTTAAAGATTTTACATTTAGAAGAGGATTTATCATAGACATAGAGGACAAAAATCTGCCTTTAAAATAGTTTTCTGTGGGACTGGTGTTGTAACATAGTGGGTAAAGCTGCTACCTGCAATGCCAGAATCCCATATAAGCACTGTTTCATATCCCAGCTACTCCACTTATGATCCCACTCCTTGATAATGGCCTGGGAAAAGCAACACAAGATGACCCAAATGTTTGGGTCCCTGCCACCATGTGGGAGACTTCAATGAAGCTCCTGGCTCCTGGCTTCAGCCTGACCCAGTCCCTGCTGTTGAGGCCATTTGATGAGTGAACCAGCAGATGGAAGATCTTTCTCTCTGTCTCTTCCTCTCTGTAACTCTGAATTTCAGATAAATAATTAAATCTTTAAAATAAAATAGTTTTCTTTGGTTAGAATTTCAAACTTTTCAATTAATAGGCATTTTTTTTCTCATTGCCAAGAAATCTAGTTTATTTTTTAAATTATTCATTCTCATTTTACTTTATTTTTCAATGTAAAGCCTTTATATTTTGGACTGATTTTAAATTTATACAAAGGGTGCAAAGACAGTACAGATTTCTCCTTGGTATCCTTCATCCAGTTTCCCCAATGTTAACAGCTTACATAACTATTTGTCAAAACTAAGAAATAAACGGCTACACCACACTATTAACTAAGCATCAGATTTTGTTAGATTTCACCAGTTTTTCCACTTATGCCCATTTCCTTTTCCAGAATGCAATCCAGAAAACTGTATTGCATTTGTCTCTCTTTTGCTGGCTTAATTCACCATAGATCTCACTGGATCATGTTCATTTAAAATGAGGCATATGAGAGCTCGTGCTCAGAGCGGCAGTTTCTTCTCATGTACTATGGTCTCCCTTTGCTTGCCTTCTTAGTGTTATCTTCAATTCACATACCCCATTCAGATGTTTTAAAAGCCTTTTCATTAAATGAGTTAATTTAATCAAACGTGCATCACATAATTCAAAAGTCCACCTGAGTACTTCTGCACTGTAGGCACTCACAACACCATGAAATAATTGCGAATTTTTATTTTTGGCACTCTCCCCCTTTCACATCAAAGACTGTTTACAGTCCAGACCCTCTGCAAGATGGAGAGACCAATGGAAAGACCAGCTTCAATGAATGCGTCAATGTCAGGAATACATACATACTTGTTAGTTCAATGTACATAAATTCCATCTAGATATATGAATACACATGTCGGCTCCAGGATTTCCTCTCCATAGGTTTGTTTTTTGAACCCACTGCGGGGCCCTTGCTCCCTCGCAGACTTTGCTACTTCTGCAAGACTTCACTAACGCCAGCAGAAGTAGCTGTGCCCATGGAGGCTGGCACCCTGTGTCCCTACCCCGCAGCCCTCCTTTTTGGTCCTCACTGCTCAGGAATGCATCCTTATTAAACCAGGCTCAGGAGCTCAGTGTGTCTGCTCTGAGTCACTGAAACCGCTCCTGAAATATGACATCTGCAGTGTTGGGGAGAGGAGGACTTTGCTGTGTGGGATTTCAACTTTCCGCAGGATCACAGAGCGTCTGTTATTTCAAGTTGCACTTGATTATTTTTTTAAACCGCCAGACTTTCAGACCATACAATACCAGCTTTCTTCCAATGTAACTCTTTAGTTCCTTTTATGGTAAAGTTTAATACTGTGAACATATGGAGTATCTGAATGTCTGCCAAATGTTTTAAAAGACAAGGTTATAAATACCCCAGCAGCCAGCTTTGTTCCTTAATGTATGGCTCTGTTACTCCGAGTCAACATGGAAGATAAATCAGAACATAGAGCTGGCTTGGGCATTAACTTGATATTTCTGGCAAGTATTCATAGTTTCTCATTTGAGAGAAAGAAAGAGAAGTGGTTGTTCTGAGGTAACATTAAGAGAATGCAAAAAAAAATTACATTTTGTAAAAAACAAAGAGCAGAATCATAGCTCGACTGAACATCTACAATGCAAATCCGCAGTCCAATTTTCTTACCAGCAAATTGAAGCTTAAAGAGTCATAATAATGCCTTTGGGGTTGGTGATTACCGTCTTTGGCCCTCCTAGATTGGGAGTGGATTCCTCCCAATTCCCTTAGGCTTTCTTCTTCCCATCCCATCCCCATTCAGTTCTTTGCTGCTTCCTAGTGTTCCATTCTCAAGTTTTCTTCTGGCTAAATTTGGACTCGTTCTGCCTGACTCAGCTCAGGACCCACTCTTGATATCTCTCTGGCTCTGCTGTTTCTCTATAAACAGGGATCTGCTGATAACCTTCCCCCCTCGCCTTAGCATCCGACACTGCTGGCCCCATTTGTCACTGGACTGACAGCAGAAAGGGACCTTACTCACCTCCACTACCCAAGACATGGCCTAGCACGGCTAGGAAATGAGGACTCCCGAGGGAACAAACCACAGTGTGGTAAAGGGAGGCCCTTGTGTGAACTCTCCACGTTACCAGGATAATGCTCTATAATTCATGTCTTCCTCACGGTAAGTGCACTTAGTATTCTGAATGGTTTAATGTAGCTTCCAGGAGCTGCCTGGGCTTGGCTCACTCATGGAGCAGGATATGATTAAGCACAGAGCTAAAAAAGGATTCAGGAGAACCTCACTAAGACTATTTTTTTTCCATTTCCTGGATGGAGATTCTTTTTTTTTTTTTTCCTTTGTGCTGTGCTATGTTATCCTATGTAAACTTGGACTTCTTCAACTCTAAAATATGAATATTAACAAACCTGAATTTCTTAGAATATTCCTGCAATTCAAATGACAATGTATTGAGAAAGCTCAGAGATCCTGAAAAGTGCTATTAACAACTTGTGTTAATGAATTGGGTATAATTAGGAACCCCCAAATTGCAAAGACTGTGATCACAATATTATCTCTTGCTCATGTCATTTGTGGATAATTTGCCACTCTGTACCGCATATGTATTCTTTAATTGTAGGATGCAGGATATCCCTCTAGCTGCCATATTTTCTAATAGTAGAAGGGGAAAAAGAACAATAAAGGACTCTCATTATGGCTCTTGGACCGCATATGAACTCTTTAATGGAATAAAATCCTTCTTTAATGGAAGAAATCCTAAGAAAAAAAATCCTATGGGAGTAGCTAAGTTAGAATCAGTGAATATTTTTTTAAAACTTTTATTTAGTAAATATAGTTCTCCAAAGTACAGTTTATAGATTATAATGGCTTTCCCCCCCCATAACTTCCCTCCCACCTGCACCCCTCCCATTTCCTGCTCCCTCTCCCATTCCATTCACATCAAGATTCATTTTCAATTATCTTTATATACAGAAGATCGATTTAGTATATATTAAAGATTTCATCAGTTTGCACCCACACAGAATATAAAGTGTATTTGTCCCTTTGGGACTGGCTTAATTCACTCAGCATGATGTTTTCCAGATTCCTCCATTTTGTTGCAAATGACCGGGTTTCATTGTTTTTGACTGCTGTATAGTATTCTATAGAGTATTTTAAAGATATAATGCAGCCATAAAACTCAGGGGAGGGGCCGGCTCTGTGGCATAGCAGGAAAAGCTGCCTGCAGTGCCGGCATCCCAAATGGGCACCAGTTCCAGTCCTGGCTGCTCCACTTCAAATTCTGCTCTCTGCTATGGCCTGGGAAAACAGTAGAAGATGACCAGGTCCTTGAGCCCATGAACCCACAGAGGAGACCCAGAGGAAGCTCAAGTCTTCAGATTGGCCCAGCTCCAGCAATCGTGTCCATCTAGGGAGTGAACCAGTGGATGGAAGACCTCTCTCTCTCTCTCTGCCTCCGCCTCTGTCACTCCACCTTTCAAATAAATAAATAAATCTTGAAATTTATTTTAAGGGAGGATTACTTGGGGAGGATTACTCTCAGCCAAATACCTTGAAGATGTTTTGTAGTTATGAAATAACTTTTTAAAAATAACAAAGAAACAAATAGACAGAAAACTCCCCAAAGTCTCTCTTCCCTCCCTTACCTGTATGTAGCCCATCATCAGCTATCATGAAGTAGTCTGGAAAGAAGAGATTACTCTACAATAAAACTAACAAAGGGGGAATGTTGGTTGGGGAACTTTATAAAGAAAATTCAGAGGGAAAGACAGTAAAGAGCCAAAAGTAGAAGAGAAAGAGAGCAAAGCATCACCATGAAGATTCTATCACAAGATTAGTGAGGGTCATTCGTTATTTCATTGCTCAAGCATTCATTGTGCATTCTCTGTGAGAACCAGGGTTCACATACTCTGTCAGTAACTGTGACACCTTGCATTAGACTCAGAGTATCACTAAACCTCTGTTACTTGGTTATGAAGTGAGGAGAATTCACATAAGTGCATCTCATAGGTTTCAATGACATAATGGATATGAAAGTATATACCATAGAAACGTGAGACAAAACTATACAGTAAGTCAACATTTGTCTAGTTATTTTTAAATTTTTTTCTTACTTTAACAAATATCATTGTAGACTGACCACAATTAATAATGGTCAATCAATCTCCAATAGTATGCAATCAGTAACAATCTATCTATCTCTCAACCCATCCAGCCAGTTATCATCAAACAATCCATCCTGCAATCCTCTATATTAATGACTTCAGAAAACCAGGGCTCAAGGAAAATAATAAAAGTACTTTGGGTTAAGATGAGTGGTCTGTGAGCACATGCATAATTACACACATTTAACTGTTAAGAGGTTCATTACATGCACTGTCGTCTTACAACACTTCCATGTACAACTAGAAGAGGGAACAAAAACTCAAAAAATTTGCTGCTCTGAGTGCCCCTCTCTAAAACCCACTCCCCTCTGCATTGGCTTGAAGCCTCTCTCCAGATTGATTTCTGTTTCCCTGCCCATAAACCCTCTCCTTTATGGATTAGGATCACTGATGTCCTTAAGTCTTTTGGGTCTCTCTTCTGATGGCACCTTTTAGAGATGCCTTTTTTGACAATCTCACAGGAAATAATAATCCCACAGCATGCAGTTTGAGATAGATCATACAGAATATATAATATGTATATTATGCAATATTATGTACATTATACATAACCTATATATAGTACAGATTGCATATGAGAACATGTGTGTATATATATGTATATAGATAGGTGGAAGGTTTATATTTTGCTTCTCTCTATAAATGTAAACTACATGAGGATGGAGATGTTTTTGATCACTGATTTAATTCTTAGTGGTTAGAATAACATCTGGCACAAGTAGCCCAAATATATTTTGAATGAAACCAATGATGATTTCAGGCTTCTTCAGGCTTACATTGCTCAGAGTTTTCTTAAACAATGCTATATAACAAATAAGCTTCCAAAATCTCAGTGACTGACAGTAACAAATATTTACTAATAAATCGTCAGTAGACCATGCCAAGGTACATGCCTTCTGGTGTGTCCCTTCTTCTAGTACCTAGGCTGAGAAACAAGGGCTACGGAGAGGGGAGATATGCAGAAAGACAAGCCATACCACACATACACACTTAAAAACTTCCCTTGGATGTGGACATATTATGCTCAGTCACATTCCACAGACCAAAGCAGATCATATGTGCAAGCCCAGTTTTAATGAGGTGAAAATATACTTCTCCCACGAGGAAGGAAGGAAACATGGACACTATTTTAAACAAAGATGCAATCTGCCAAAAGGCTCCTTGCCATTCCAGGAATATTCATCCAACTTTTTCATAATGTCTCCCTGGGGTTGAGCCGTCTGTAAGTCTTGGTTTCATCTGCCACAGGTTCCCAACCCACTAACCTTCACTCTGTTTGAGTCTCCTAAGTAACTCTTTCCCCTGTCTCTTCTGAGAGGATTGAATCTCAAGTTGGCCTACTTGAATCTTTTGATAACTTTACAGGGTTTTATGTCTGTCTCTTTACAAACACTTGCAAGTCTTGGGATTGAGGAGAATCTGGGGGGCCCTTCCATCCTACTCCTGCCTCCTGCAGCAAAGGATAAAGCTATGACAGCATCAGAAGCAGCAGCAGGTATGGGCTCTGGTGGGTTGAGTTCTTCTCCACAGAGCCTCTTACCAAATAAACCGTATAGGATGAGTAAGCAATTGATGTTTGGTTCCCCTGTTCTAGATTTAGTTTCTTTTACCTTTGAGATCTCCGTGTTTTAAGGTAACAAGACCAAAAGGGCTTGATCATCACAGAGTGAGAGAAGGAAGAATCACAGACTATTGAACAGCATGGACAAAAGAAATCTAGAATTACTGAACATGGAGAGGTGGACCCAGTGTTTGGAGATGCTTAGGGATTCGTATCCAATGCAAAATCAGGTGCTTATGCCTCACTCCCCCCAGGGCTCAGATTGAGAGCCTCTCAGAGATTGATATGGAAGCTCCCTATCTTCAGTGACTGTTGTAAGCTCAGGCAACATTTATACAAAGCCTCTGCTTCCAGTCAACCTAATTACTGAGTTGAGCTAATTAACCCAAGACTGAACTTGCAAGATCTCTTCATTGCATCCACCCGTTCATCTCTACCAGGCTTACCTTGGCCTTCCACTAAGACGTTGAGCAGTCACACAAATTCTCTCTCATAAGCCACTAAGTGTATGACATGGCCAAGTATGCTTAAGAACACAATGTACTGCAATCCCTCCCTCAACGTGGGCTCTGAGTAAAACTCAACCCAGAGAAAACTGGAGTTTAGGAATATAAAGGGGAGAGAAATATTTTGGAAGTTTATTTTGGAAAGCCTTAGGAAAAGCAAAATAATGCTAAAAAAATATTGGAATCAGAACTCCTAAATCTTGGAAATAAAACTAGAAATGAATTAAATTCTTGAGTGTAGATCTATATCCCAAAATGCTTCTTAGTGGGTAGATTTCCTGTGACAAAACAAGACATATGTGGGTATTTAGATGAAGCCTAGGAGAAAGACTTTTAAAATCTCCAGTGAGCAAAGACTTCATAAGAAAATTTATAATATGAGTAAAGCTCAACTTTTATTAATTTGATATATGTAAAATACATGAACAAGAGGATTTCAGAAGCTCGTGGAAAAAATAGAATTAAAAAATAAGTTCACTTTAGTGCAAATTGTTTTTGACATCTACATTTAGCTTTTTCACAATGTGTATTTTCCGTAAACCATTTGAGGACCCCTTATATAATGTATTAATTGAAACTATCACATTCAACCAAGTTTGCTTGATTTTTTCATAAAGTTTCAGTTCCAGGATGTATCCCCTCAGAGGTTTTTGAAGAACCAAGATTCTTCCCTTGGCAGTTACTGGTGAAGGTCAGAGATTTCCAAGAATAGAGCCCAACACTTGGGTTTTCCTTACCCATAGGAATTCAACTGATCCCTTCAGTATCTGAAAACCTCTGACCGCTCGAGGCATTTCTGTGACCCTATTTCCTCATCTAGAACATGGTAGCAATGGTAACAGTACTAATGGATGAGGTAATAAACTATTAAATGAATTAAACTTGGTTGTCTGATACTTGCCACTTAGCTTGACATTATTTTTTATTAATCATCATCATATTAAGTAACATTTCTTTGTTTAAAATCTTTTAAAGATTGATTTATTTTACTTGAAAGGTGGAGTTACAGAGAGGAAGACGCAGATGCAGATGCAGAGAAAGAGATCTTCCATCTGCTGGTTCACTCCCTGAATGGTTGCAATGGCTGGAGCTGAGCCACTCTGAAGCCAGGACTCAGGAGTTTCTTCTGAGTCTCCCACATGGGGCACAGGGCCTCAAGGACTTGGGCCATTGTCCACTACTTTCCTATGCACATTAGCAGGGAGCTGGATCAGAAATGGAGCACCCTTATGGGATGCTGGCACTGCGGGTGGAGGCTTAATCCATTATACCACAGCACCGGGCCCCATTGAAAATCACTTAAGACTGTACTCATTGATTATTTATAAATATAAGCAATGGGAACCTAAGCTATGCTTATAAATATAGATAGTTTACTGTATCCTCCAATTGGGAAGGTTATAGGATTAAATGAATTAATATCCAGGTAGTCAAAAGATGCCATCATCCTCATCCTCATATCTATCTCTATCTCTCTCTCTCTCACCTCTAAATCTACCTCTATCTCTCCATCTATCTTTCTATGTCTCTCTCTCTCTCTCTCTCTCTCTCTGCCTCTATCCTTATTCTCTTCCAAATTCCCTTCTCCAGTATTTCATGCTGTATATCTCTACTTTTATTTGATGGTCAGCCTGATTCTATTTATCTGCTTCAGGAATGGCCTCCTCCTATATCTAGAAAGATGTTTGCTGCCAGCAACAAAACAATATCTTCAAATTTATAGTGCAGAAGGAAAAGAAACCATTCTATCCCTATATAGAACCCTGAGTTTATGAAAGAACCTGCTTGAAACTGATATTCACCACCTGTATCCATCTGAGGACAGGAAAATGATTTAAGGCAATGTACATTCAAGGAGAAGCATACAAGATATTCTCCTGGAAACCAAATGGAATGGGCAGGGGCAGCTCTTTATGGAAAAATAGAAGCACAAACCAAAAATGACAAGTGATTCATTTTGTGAGCATACAATGATGGGTAAGATATTAGAATAGTATGTAAGTACAAAGAACACATTTCTAGCTAGGACAAAATAGCTCAGGTATTCTCAATTCTGAATTCTTGGTTTAATCACACATACATTGTATATGTAGGCACTTCATGATTCAATTATGGGTATCCAGCACCATTTTACTCCCATTGTTACTGGTGTTGTAGTTTTGAATAATTAGTGAACAATTCAACTCACCATGCATTTTTAGACTATCCCAGTGAACAAATAAAGTTTTCAGATGATATGGATAACACAAAGACCAACATTGTACATCCTTGATTTGGGAGGAAGGAGAGCTTTCTGTGAGATTAAGTATAAAGCAGATTAAGAAAATTTTTGGAGTGATTGAAGTGTGTGTGTGTGTGTGTGTGTGTGTGGTGTTGATTTTATAAAATGCCAACACTGAAGTGGGCATTTGGTCCTGCAGTTAAATCTCCATCTAGGACAACTGCATTCCATATCAGAATGCTTGGTTCAAGTCCCAACTACTCTACTTCTAACCGAGTTTCCTGCTAATGCATGTCCTTAGATGCAGCAGACGGTGGTTCAAGGACTCACGACCCCGAAGCCCCCATGGGAAACCCAGATTGAGTTCCTGGTTCCTACTTTCAGCTTGCCCCATTTCTATCTGTTGCATGACTTTGAGTAGTGAATCAATGTATGGAAGATCTCTCACCATCCGTCTCTGTCTCTGTCTCTTTCAGTCTCCCTGCCTAATAAAAATGAAAATAAATGTTAAAAAAGCTAAAATTCATACAACATAAAGCAACCATGTTTTGAACCACTCTAACAAACATCCATTCAAATTAATGAATGCTCCATTCTAAACTTAATCACTTGATGAGAACAACAAATTCTGATGCAATGTGTTAGATAATGTATTAAATTCCTTATCTAAAAATATTTGCAGCATCGTACTTTTGTGCTAATCTGCACAGACAAGTCATCAGTTTCTTTTTCTTGCTCTTATTAACAGTCATGTCACTGACATTCAGAAAAAAACAAGTAACAGAATCTATAAACAGTCAGAAAAATAAGGAAAATGAAAAGCTCTTTCATACCCCATCAAGCATTAGTTACTACCTTGTCTACATTTTTCCCCATTGAGCATAGATGTGTGAGGTACTATTCTGTTTCACTTGCATTATTGTAATACCCAGAGTAACACAATTGTGGTATATGCTATTCACTCTATACTGCCAATTAAGCTTTCTCAGACACTGGTATGTGAAAGATCTGAAACCAGAGTTTGTTTTCCAATTCTTACACCCCATGTATTTGAGGTGTTTGGTGTGTTTGGAAAACCCTAAACAATTTTCTTTATCTGGCTACACAAGATGTAGAGGGATATTTGAAGCAAGAATGCTAGACAGTAACCAGTGCCAGGAGCCTTGCACATCATTTCATAATGTTAGCAATGGGCAAGCAATTGAAGATTCTCAAATTGATATGATCACTGTGTCTCAGAAACATTACTCTGGTGGTCAACCAGTGGACAAAGTGGACTAGATAGGATGGATTAAAGAACAGAAAGAATAAATATAAGGAAGATCTTTAAGGAGATCATTTTCCAAAATCAAAGTCTAGAATGTAGATGGTAAAGACAGGGGATATGAAATCTAATGAGTTAAACACTGTTGCACTTGTAAATAGCTATATGTGGTAATAGGAGATTCAAGTATACTAGGAAAAAAAAAGCAATAATATCAGGATAGAACATAAAAAGCTTCCTACATTGTCTTATTTTCCTATTTCCTTTCATGAGTGCTTAACTGCCATGTAATCTGTAAGAAATCATATTCATGTACAAATAAAGAAATGTTGGGTCTCAAATGGAAGACCTTGGAATACAGGAGGAAAAAGGGGATAGAAAATGGGAAAAGTGGGGAAAGTGTTAATTTTATTTTTGTTTCAAGCTTTCAGTAACAGAGCAAGAAAGCGGCTTCACAAATTGGACTCTAAGTTTCTGATATGAGGGATGAGAATTTAACTTGGTGATTAAGACATTTAAATTCCATATTGGGGCCTTTGAATTCAGTTCCTGGGTTCCATTTACTAGGAGGCAACTCTGATGGCTCAAGTATGTGGGCATCTGCCATCCATTTGGGAGCTCTAGATTGAGTTACCAGCTGGAAGCCCTGCCCCGGCCATCAAAACATTTGGGGAGGTTTGAGAGCCCTCTTTCTCCATCTCTGTCTCTCTTTCTCACTGTCTCTTTGCCTCTTAAGTAAATAAATAAACAGAATATTTCTGATATAAGAAATGAAGACAATTTTTAAAACACTCTTTAAAACTATTACTTAATGGAACTACATATTGCTCACACAGATGATCATATGTGAAACTTCTCATGTCTATGTCCATTTCACACTACCCTGATTATGTATAATACTGTGTCACTGAGCTGAAATTGAGCCTCAGGGTCTTTTCCAACACAGAGTTTTACTTGCCATTACTAACATATTAGGGTTGCCACATAAGAAGAAAGTGGTCCAATATCTACCCTATTGAAACACAAGCAGATACCTTTCCATAAGTCGCATATCACTCTTGTAAATTTAAGACAATACATAATGTCTGCAAACTGTTAAAGAGTAAGGCTGTTCAAAGACATGAAGCAGTGCTCAAAGGTGAACAATTTCTGCACTCCTCTCTCTAGATGTAACTACCTCAACACCCTTTGTCCTGACACTGTTCAAAGATGAAGACCTGAGAAAATTCTCAGCTGAGAAAAATCTCATTCTCTGGCCGAACAACTATTTTTAGTTTCTGGGGAATTAATAATCATATTTCCTAGGCAGTGGGTGTTCGATTAAAAAAGAAACCCTGTGTTGGGGTGTGTTAATGGGGTAACAGCTAAGCTTCAAGACTCGCCACCTGGCACATCCCAGTTTGCTGTTTCTCCCACGGGCTCTACAACATGTCAGGAAGCCAGGAGAAGAGAACCTCACTCTCCTTGGGTTTTTGAGCTCAGCAGAGGTGCTACGGGCATTTTAAAAAAGCTTAGAAACAAAAGGTAAATAACTAGGAATCACAGCCTGGTTGTGAATTTTTTTCATTGCTCTGAGGGACTAGCCAGGTACTCTCAGACTAACAAGTTAGTTAAATGACATAGTTTTTCTGAGAAAGAAGCTAATCATAGCTTTCTGAAGAACACATGTTTATTAAGACTTCTGGCTCCTGGAAAGTACATGAATTAAATTGTTACCTAGATAATAAGAGTAATCTACAAAAAGACAGAGGGTGGCCATCCAATAATGGAAGAGGGAGTGATGGGCCACCAAGACCTAGAAAATGTGTCAGAGATGCATGCTGGCAGGGCTTGTGTAAGGATATGTAGAAAAGAAAACAGCTGGACACATTCTTTTCAAAGATTTTTGGGGGTCAGAACTGTAATTCTAGAATTTGGTGGCCTTCGACAAATGCATTCAGATAACATCCTCCAAGAAAATGGAAATGTCCCTAAGTCCCTGAAGGATCTTTTTTCTTTTTAAAGTCCAGACTGTACATTTCAAAGTAGGAACTTTCAAAGCAAAGTATCTAATCAGGAATAAAATGCTGTAGCTCAGCTCCTGAAGTATTGCCCTGACTGGGTTGTTCTGGCAGTAAGAACAAATTCTTTTCATCAATACTCTTGTCTAAAAGCCAACATTTTGTGCTGAGGAGGGCAGGGGCACTTTGAATCCCAGGGGAAACTTTCCTGACTTTAATTTTTAATTAAATCTTTTCTTGCCAGCAATAACAGTTTAGGGAAAGGTCATGCACAAAAATCATGATTTTAAATGGAGCCAAGAGCATGAGTATAGGAAATGTTTCAGTTCTTCTCTAATTTCCTACAATATTTTTGGAGCATGGTACAGTGTAGAGTTAAAATATATCAATATTTATGGAGTACCTATCATGCCACAAATACTTGCCTCGTGCCAGGTGTTTGATAAAGTTAACCATTCATCATCACACAGAACCCCTTAGATCGATCCTAGTTTTATCCTAGTTTTCTAGATGGGGAACCTAAGTAAACTTGGACAGTAGTATTATGTGATCCTGGTTTTTGACCTATAAATGAGTTAAACTCAGATTTGGGAATTTAGTATGCACTTTCTCAGGCATAACTTTTCTCAGCAAAGGAACAAAAGAAGAAAATTCAAAGAAAGCACTACACAAACAATAATATGAGCCTCCACAATCTGATAGAACGACGCTCCACTCCAAAAATGAATTCTATTGGATTTAACATAATTCTTATTTTAGTATATAAATATATTTTTGTCAGTAAATGTATTGTTATTGGGCATGTATGATGCTGAGTGTGTAATATTTGCTTCTTTTTTAAAAAAAAAAGATTTATTTTCGTATTTAAAAGGTAGAGTTACAGAGAGGGAGAGGCAGATACGGAGAGAGAATGTCTTCCATCCACTGGTTCACTCCCCAAATGGCTACAATAGTCAGGGCTTGGCCAGACCAAAGCCAAGACCCAGGAGCTTTATTCAGTCTCACATGTGAGTGCAGGGGCCCAAGCACTTGGGTCATGTTCCATTTCTTTCACCTGCATATTAGCAGAGAACTGGAACGAAGCAGAGAAGCCAGGACTTGAAATAAATCCCACATGGGATGCCGGCAGTGCAGGTAGCAGCTTAACCTGCTATGCCACAGTGCCAACCCCAATACTTTATTCTAAACCAAAGGTATCTGATACTTTTCTCCTAAAATGCTCATTCAAATTAGCCATGGAGAAAAGTTATACAGTGATGAATCCATGCTCTCATTCACCTATTATCTATTTGGTCTCTTATTGACAACAGTAGTATCATTTGTTAACAAAATAACACTGTTAACTCTTAGGGTTTTTTTTTTTTTTAAGATTTATTTATATGAGAGACAGAGTTACAGACAGACAGAGAGAGAGAGACAGAGAGAGAGATCTTCCATCCGCTGGATCACTCCCCAAATGACCTCAATGGCTAGAGCTAAGCCAATCTGAGACAGGAGCTTCCACCAGGTCTCTCACACAGGTGCAGGGGCCCAAGCACTTGGGCCATCTTCCATTGCTTTCCCAAGGCATCAGCAGGGAGCTGGATAGGAAGGGGAGCAGCTGGGACTCAAACTGATGCCCCTACGGGATGGCAGCACCACAGGTGTAGGCTTAACCTACTATGCCAACAGTCCCGGTGCCAAATCTTTGTTTTGAGTTGGTGATACATAATTATATCTCACTATTCTTCGAAAATTCAGAGAAACTTCACATTACCATCAATGCCATTTTTTAAGTTTCTAAATATGTGGTCATTATTCATCCACGTATAAGATAAATTATTTTTTCTCTGGGGCAGAACTGAGTAACACTCTAAAAACATATAAAAGCAATTCCAAAAGAAATCAACATGCTTACGGAACTTAGGAAAAGGGGCTGCAAAACGTCATGTGGTTGCAGTGATTTTGAAACCCTCACTAGCCTGGCAAACACTCCTTAGCTTAATAGGATCATCTTTGTCCCTACACCAACAGAATGCCCTGTGTTAATTGCTTTTATAAACCAATCGGGATTACAATTACTCTAGGAAATGGAAAATAACAATGTTTGGAATTCCTTTGGTGTTATCCTATTATAATTTTTTAATTTTTAAAATGTATTTCTTTAAGAGGCAGAGTTATGAGTAACAGACACAGACATAGACACACCCACCCGTCTGCTGGTTCACTCTACAAATGCCTACAAAGACTGGGACTGGGCTGAGTCTAAGCCAAGATCCAGGAACTCAATCCAGGTCTCCTACATGGATGTCAGGAATTCAAGTACCTGAGCCATTTTCATTGCTTCCTAGGGTTTGCGTCAGTAGGAAACCACAGGCAGGATCCAGAGACAAGACTCAAATGTAGACACTGTGATGTGGAATGAAGGTGTCTTAACAGCTGTCTAAACTGCCAGGCCAGACTCCTACCCCTGCTCTCATTTATTTGAAAGCCCTTTGTTTCCTTAGTCTTCACAGAAACCCTAAGAAACATAATAATTGTCCCTTTCTGGATAATTTAGCTAAGGATCAGGAACTTTTGTGCTTAATTTGACACTGAAAGTCAGTGACAGAACTCTGCTTTAAAATCCTTTCTTTTGATATTAGGTCTAATGCCACAACTTCATACCACAACTGCTCCAAAGAGCACCAACTGGGGGCCAGCATTGCAATGTAGTGGGTAAAGCCATCACCTGTAGTGCCCGCATCACACAAGGGTGCCGGTTCAAGTCCTGGCTGCTCCACTTCCCATCCAGTTCTCCGCTGTGGCCTGGGAAATCAGTAGAAGATGGCTCAAGTCCTTGGGTCCTTGCACCCATGTGGGAGACCTGGAAAAAGCTCCTAGCTCCTGGCTTTGGATCTGCACAGCTCCAGCTGTTGCAGCCATCTGGGGAGTGAACTAGTGGATGGAAGACCTCTCTCTTTCTCTCTGTCTCTGTCTGTCGGTAACTCTGCCTTGCAAATAAATAAATAAATAAATAAACCTTTAAAAAATAGCACCAACTTTTATTCCTGGACCTAAGGTTGGGTCAGTTTTGTATATCATTTCCCTGTTCACTAAGTAAATGAATAAATGCCCACTTTTAGCCCAGGACAGTGCTGGACACTTGGAATGTTATATTAAGAAAAAAAAAATCCCATCCTCAAAGGTCAAATTGCAAGTTGGAATTAAGCAACTCAACCCAAAAACATACATATAAAATTAGCCTGAATTTGGAAAGATGGTCAGGTAAGAAGTTGACCACAGTTTCATGGAGAGCATTCCGTATTTGTAATGTGCGTAATACAGCATTTTCAAGGCCAAAAGGGCAGAAGGTACAGAGGCTTTGTCATGTGACTGCTATGAACTGAGGATAGAGAAAAATGTAAAGGCTACTCCCTAACTGGTTCCTTAGGCCACTATGGTTTATCAAGCCTTTCAAGTCATGAGAGGTGAGCAGAGAGTTTCAGCATCCTGAACTCAGGGAGAGTGATGTGACCACAAGGTAGACTGGCAAACTCAAGGACAGTCTACCAAGTTGAAAGCCTCTGAAAATGTCTAGTGGTATCTCTACTAAAATATACACCTTAAAATTAAGCATTATTGGATCAAAAAGCAAGCCTTTTTTAAAAAAAAAATAGAGACCTGCTCTCAAGAACAAAAAGGTCAAGTCAGGGCCACAATATTCATTATCATCCCTAACTGTTAGAGGTGCAAAGATTGCACATAATTTCATGAGTGTTGATAATCTGAGAAAAGTTTGATTACTAGACCTTCACCTCACAGACAAGGAAACTGAGGGTCAGAAAGTGATTTATCAGAATTTCCAGAGGAGGTGAGACTCAGGACAGGTGATGTCCCAGTCTGCCCTAGCACTTTCCCTTTCTAGGCAGATGTGAGTGAATTTCCAGGGAGACTAATCTCCCCTCTTCATTCGGCACTGAATGCAGCCAAGATAATATGGTGCCTTCCAATAACAATGAGCAACAGCTCTCAGACGACTGGCAAATATCCATTTCGGAAGCAGTGGGAAAATTAAATGCAAGAGGCACACACACCTTTATGTATTTTCCCTACCAGGGAATGACCTTGTTAACTGTCATCTTCCCATTGAGGCATCTCCCACAGCACAACATAGATTAAATTTATGGATACAAGATATAAATATAGTCGCTAACCATTCATTCAGCCAGCATGTATTAATTAATTGTGTGCACTGCACCATCATTCAATTAAATTCAATTCACTTTTACAAGTATTTGGAAGACAGCAAGAGAGAACACCAAATGCACGTTTGAGCCATGATTTCAATTGTGATGTTAGGTGGAACATGTAACCCCCATAAGTCTCAGCTTCCTCATCCACAAAAGATGGGCAGTAAATAATAATGACCTCACTGTGTGTGGGGAAGAATAATTGAAGTCATGCAATACTCAGTGCCTCAAACATTCTGCTTAGTAAATGCTTTCTAAATGCATGAGCGACTAGAAGGACATGAGGATTGTTTTTAGTGTAATTCCCTCTGCTTCTGCACAGGTACTTCGGGTATTCTACTTGGAGACTTGTGGAGTGTAGTAAAATGATTTCACTGAGGTCAGGATGACTGGTTGGACTCTTTTTCCAACTTTGAGAACATCACCCAAAGGAAGGAGACGATACTCTTCTCTCCAGTACCAGGAGATTCTGCTAGAATGGTTATATTTTTAGCATCAAATGAAATTGACTAGGAAAATCCTTTTATTCTATGTTCCCATCATACTGTGATTTGGGCAAACAGTGAGCTGTTAATTGGCTTCACAGTTGCCTGGGACTGTTCTATGAACCCTGAATTCAACTCAGCTGATGCAGATGACATCAGCCTCAATGGCAGATGACAGAGTGGCTGAATCTGTGAGCTGCTGGAGCAGCCATTCGCGTACCATTGTTCATTGACCTTGCAGCTGCTTGCCTTGTGTGTCAGTTTTTGTCTGGAACTTGGAATATACCTGATAGAACCCACCTTCAAAGTGGGGAAGATGATTGGATTACTGTGCTTGATGTTTGACCAATTGTCGTTACTTTATGCTTTTAAATATGAAGAATTCTGCATTGCGGTGTGTACACATGCAATAAGAGTGTCCTATATACTTCATAACATACTGGGATTTCTCACATGCACAGATTGAGTCCACGGAGACGACATAGAGTTCATAATCGGATGGACTTGGGAAGGAACCTGAACTCAACTTCTCAGATCTATGACTGAAAAAGCTCTAGGAGGCTGGTGTTGTGGTGTAGCAGGTAAAGCTGCTGCCTGCAATGCTGACATCCCTATGGGCACTGATTTGTGTCCTGGCTGCTCCATTTCCTGTCCAGCTCCCTGCTAATAGCCTGGGAAAAGTAGCCGAAGATGACCCAAATACTTGGGGCCCTGGCATCCACTTGGGATACATAGAAAAAACTCGTGGCTCCTGGCTTCAGCCATTAATGGCTATTCAGGCCATTAATGCTACTTCAGGAGGAAAACAGTGGATGCAAGGCCTCTTTCTCTCTGTCTTTTCCTCCCTCTCTGTAACTGTAACTTTCAAATAAATATATCCTTAAAAAAAAAAGAACTCTTCCCCCAAGCAGGGCTAGGGTTATGGTGATGTAAGGGAGGCACCTAGAATGCAAAATTTAATGAAGGATGCACAGCTCTGATAGTGTCCTTGTTTGTCTCACAAGGCTCAGCATCTCATGAATTGGACCTTTAAAACACTTACTAGACCACATAGCCAACACATGTACTGAGTGGTGGTTTTTTACCAGCAACTTTCCCAAACACAAGCAGCAGTAGCACCACTTCTAGGCATTACTGCTGATTTGCTTCTATGCTAGGGTGGGGTGGGTGTCCTTTACCACTCGAGGATGAATCAGGAAACAACCATCGAGGGCCCTGATGGCCAGGCAGGGATGCGAGGCTCAGGCCGAACAGCAGCATGCTGTACTTCTGAGGCAATCCTGTCCAACAAGTCCACCCAACCGCGGCAAGGAGCCAGCCACCCAAACTAACAACATAACATGGGACGTGCTTCATGTCCATTTGAGTTAATTTTACAAAGCAAATGAAATGCAACAACAACCACCAAAACCAATGACCCACAACAGAGAATCACTGTAAATTTCTATGAAAGGTTTTGCTTCTACTATACAGTCTCATGTAATATGGACTGCATTTCATGTAAAAGTTTCTTTTAATTTCTCACTTAAGAAATAATGATTATTGCTCCATGTCCTGAAACATCCTTAGACAATAATTTTACAAAAACTGTTATTTATTTATAATGGAGGGGGGATGGATGATGGAGAGGGAAGAGGAGAGAAAGAGAGGGAGAGGGAGAGGAGGAGAGAGAGAAAGAGAGACAGAGAGAGGGAGAGAGAGAAACAGAGCACTTCTCCCATCTGCTGGTTCACTCCCCAGATGCCTGAAATGACTGTGGTGGGGATGGGGTTGAAGCCAGCAAGCCAGCACTTAGTACAGATGTCTCACATGAGTGGAAGAAATCCAATCACTTGAATCATCAACTCTGCCCTTCAGGGTCTGTATTAACAGGAAGCTGACGTCAAGAGCTATAGCTAAGAATCAAACCATGACATTCCAATACGGGATGTGGGTGTCCCATCTGGTGTCTGAACCACTAGGCCAAATTCAAACCCAGGCCTGAACTCATGACCATTCTTTCATTGAAAAGTTCTATCTCTTAGAATACTCTGACTCCAAGAAAACAGATTTGGATATTGTACTTAGCCAGCAGATCTTTTTAATCCTCCTGATCTTAACACTGTTTTGCAATCCCATTATATCTTAATGTTCTCTCTGAAATGGTTTAGTTTCTCTGATTCCTTATGAAAATAGTAATTGATAATTCAGCAACTACATTGTTCCAAGCACTTTTTCAAGAATTTTACTGCTATACAATTGTTTAAACCTCAAACATCTCTACAAGATAGGTTATTTTATTATCTCCATTTTATAAATAATGCACCAAAGACACAGAGAGATTAATAAACCGGGTGATGACTGCCCAGTGACTGAATTGGACAGTTGAGTTTGTCACTGGGTTTTCATAAACACATCTTGCTCCAGTGATGTTCCTGGTAGGGTCTCACCTCCCATTGAAGCTGCAATGATGGCACCCACCAGACACTTGGACCACACTAATAGCATAGGGGCCTAAAACCCCTATGTGGAAGTGGTTATTAGTGTAATTTGAAGGTCACCAAATGCAAATGAAAAATCAGGTGACACCATTATCTCATTTCACCCAAAACATGTTCAAGACTATGAAGCTAGTCTTGCCATCTCTTCTTTGCTGGATTTCACATTCCTGGCCTTTCGATACACACAACACCTTTCTCTGACCTACACCTGGCAGCTATTGGATTGGGCACATGCTCAACTTTAATTGCCCAGATGACTTCAACCGAAGAAAGGCAGATGAATTTAAGCAGCCAACCATTGAACAAAGAAATTTCCATTAATATTCACAGAACTTAGAGTGCAGTAGAGCAGGCAGCCAAATTGATGCTCGCTTTAATCTCATTGTGAATATATTCCTATGCCACTTGATGAGAGAGGATACAGATGATTCTTTGATACAATCAGGAACACACTGAAGGCTCCTAGCACCAGTGTGGACAAGGCCAAGTTTATCTGGAATGTGCCCTTCATATTATGATAAAAGCCAAGCTTCTTCAAGGACCATGTTCGTATATACTTGCTGCTACAGCATCTGAATGGAAAATGAAAAATCTGGTGTTTTCCAGAATGCTCTCTTTGTTAAACATATGCATGTCTCAATGGCTGAAAGTATTTAGCCCTGAATAGTTAAAAATGCAGGTTTGAGCTGCATTGTGGCACAGCAGTTTAAGCTGCCACTTGCAACACCAGATCCCATATGGAAGCACAGGATCAAGTCCCGGCAGTTCTGCTTCTGATCCAGCTCCCAGCTAGTGCTCCTGGGAAAACAACAGAGGATGGTATCAAGTGCTTGGGTCCTTGTACGCAAATTGGAAACACAGATGAATTCCTGGCTCCTGGCTTAAGCCTGGCCCAGCTTCAATCATCATGGTTATTTGGGGAGTGAATCAATAGATGCAAGACTTTCTCTCTCTCCTATCTCTTTCTCTCTCATCTCTATCTCTGTCTCTGTCAAATAAATAAAATAAGTCTTTTAACTTTTTTAAAAAAATACAGATGATAGAGTATCTGTTATCCTTTATATCCACCCATTTTTATAAGGTATAACAAATGGCATGCTGTGTGAATTTATTTATGGTTTGAATGAATCAACTAATCTATAAGCATTTTGCTATACTTTCCAGAAATTACAGAAGAGTCCTATGCCATATAATCTTAGGGATGCTGATGTATCTCATCTTCCACAAAAATGACAGACAAAATTATTTAGCAGAAATAATGGAGATTATCTGAGGGGTAAGAGGAGAGACAGTGTCATTTCCTTTTAATATTTAGAAAAAATCAGAAATACATATTTTAATGAAGAATTTTGGAAAGATAGAGGATTTAAGAGCCACACAGGGGGCTGGCACTGTGGCATAGCAGGTAAAGCCGCCACCTGCAGTGCCAGCATCCCATGTGGGCACTGGTTTGAGTCCTGGCTGCTCCACTTTAGATCCAGCACTCTGCTGTGGCCTGGGAAAGCAGTGGAGGATGGCCCAAGTCCTTGGGCCCATGCGCCCGCATGGGAGACCAGGAGGAAGCACCTGGCTCCTGGCTTCTGATCAGCATAGCTCCGGCTATAGCGGCCATTTGTGGGGTGAACCAATGGAAGGAGGACCTTTCTCTCTCTCTCTCATTAACTCTATCTGTCAAAAAAAAAAAAAAAAGAGTCATGCAGATCTTCCATTTACTACTCTTGTGATCCTGAGAAAATTACAAAACCTCTCTGAGTTTCATAATGGTATAGAAACTATCTGCCTCCTTAGTGCAGTAGGCAGCTCATCAGTCTCATAATCTGAAGGCATAGAAATTAATGTTTAGGTGGAGACTATGAGATGGCATATGCAAGGTACTTACTAATACTGGTAATTGGAGTCATTTACAACAGCCATTCATTTTGTAGCAGGCAATATTCTAAGCTATTTATGTGAATTCACCCATTTTCTATACCTAACAACAATCTTTTCAGAAACAGTTTCACAGGGGTTAAGATATTTGGCTTGTAAGTGATACAGCTAGGATTTAACCTCTGGCAACTTGACTCCAAAGCAATGTTCTTAACCAGTATGATATTGCTTCTCACCTGTCATAAATGGTCTATAAATGATGCCATCTCAGATCTTCAGTTGCAGAGCTTATCAGGTTCTCTTAGCAAGTTCCTTGCAGTAAGAACACACATAGATTAGAGTCTTACTAGTGAATCAAAAGATTTCAGACTTGTGGCCCAAGCACTTTATGTAATTCAAGTATAACTCATCTGAAAAGAAGAAGGAAATATGGATAAAAGCATGGAATGCGAGCTCTGTACTTAGCCTGTATTGGAACTTCAGCCAATGTTGCTGCCTGGTCTGAGTGGCCCACAGAGGGGCTAAGATTCATCTGCAAGTCACAGGGAGTAATTAGCCCTGTAAAAACTGATAGCTAAAAAAAAGTTAAAGTTTAAGAGATGTTGCCATCTGGGGCGGGGTAGTACTGTTGTGAGTGATAGTAACTCTAATTACAGCTATAGTTGCAATGGAAATCAAAGGAGCAGTAGAGGCCGGCGCTGCGGCTCCCTAGGCTAATCCTCTGCCTAGCGGCGCCGGCACACCGGGTTCTAGTCCCGGTCGGGGCGCCAGATTCTGTCCCGGTTGCCCCTCTTCCAGGCCAGCTCTCTGCTGTGGCCAGGGAGTGCAGTGGAGGATGGCCCAGGTGCTTGGGCCCTGCACCCCATGGGAGACCAGGATAAGCACCTGGCTCCTGGCTCCTGCCATCGGATCAGCGCGGTGCGCCGGCCGCAGTGTGCTGGCCGTGGCGACCATTGGAGGGTGAACCAACGGCAAAGGAAGACCTTTCTCTCTGTCTCTCTCTCTCACTGTCCACTCTGCATGTCAAAAAAATAATAATAATGAAAATAAAAAATAAAAAAAAAGGAGCAGTAGAAAAGCAGGTTTGAAAATTTGCTAGGGTTGCCATAACAGAATACTACAGACCAGGTGGTGTAAACAACAGAGACTTATTATCTCACAATTCTGGAGGCCAGAAGTCCAAAATTAAAGTGTCAGCAAGGTTTTTCTCTTCTGAGACCCCATTCTTAACTTGCAAATTATCTTCTTCTCCCTGGATCTTATCATGGTTTCTCTCTGTGCATGCCTGTGCCCTAATCTCCCCTTCTCATAGGACACCAGTTATCTGGCCATATAAGGACACTATCCTAATGATCTCATTGTAATTTAATCACACCTACAAAGACCCTAACTCCAAATATAGTCACATTCTGAGGCATCAGGGATTAGAACTGCAGCATGCAAGTTGCATGTAACATTTACACACACCGATTTCCCATGAATCAAGAATCCTTCAGCATGCTCAATGTTATAGGGTTTAAGACACTCAGACTTACAGTGAGGATTGCATAATGGCCAAAGTAAACACTGGACCTTTGGTTCCCAACCTAGAGAGCATCACCCCATTAATTAAAATATCCATAGGGGATTTTGCACATGTGTGTTTTAAGATTGGCGAGGCTGGGAGACACTGATATCGTAATGGATGGAGATGAGGGATGCAGTGCAAGGAAAAATTGTCTTGCATTTCATATGACTTTTGGAAGTCCCCTAGGTGTTCATGTAAATTAAAAACTCATTATAGTCATATGTGTCTAGATTCAAGTTCATTTTAATAACAAACAAATGAAATTTATTTCATTGCTTGAAAACACACTGCATTTTTCAGGAATATAACATCACTGTAAACTGGAAAAGATACTAACTTTTAAAAATGTTGTTTAGTTATTAAACAAATTATGTACTTAAAGAAATAGTCCTACTGGTATTTATGTTTCTAATACAATACTCTCAGTTAGCATTTTTAGCAGTCCCACTCATGGTGAATTTATTTATGATTGTAGACATCTTAATACTTCTTTACTTCTTCATATAATGTCCTACAAAAATTCTTAATGTATAGGAAATAGTTATTATTTTAATTTAATCTACTTTCTTTAATTTCTGCATTACAATTAGGGCATCACATTGATTTAAAAATTTATAATTTACTGTCATTCAATTTCCCTTCTATGCTATAATTAGGGCATTGCATTGATTTTTAAATTACTTATTTAGTTTATATCATCTATGAATTTCATTTTAGAAGAGTATAGCGAATATTTAGATAAAATATTTGTTATAAAAAGAGACATTGGATCAATAGTATTCAAAACAACTACACTCAGCAATGCTCTCACTATAACAAAGACTACACATCTAGTGGGTTGAATATTTGAACACTGGAATTGAACCCAGACCATCCAAATACACAGGGGGAAACTGAGTCCCAGAGGTGGCGAGCTCATTAAAGTTGCAGAGTCTAAATTGTCTACTGTCTATACAAAGGTGTACTGTATTAGAAACTTGACTGTAGGTTCCACAACCTCCAAACTACAAGCACAAATAAAGGAATTTCAGGTTTGGGGAAAGAAAGCCGAGTTAACATGAAAAGTTTGAAGACCCAATTTGTTTCTTCTATTGGTTTCCTTCTGAGGGTTGGTGGTTTTGTTTGTTCATGGCCCTAAATTAATTTTTGAAGTTTATTCATTCAGTTCAGAATTCTATGAAGAAAGAAGATAAATCACAGTAATTAACTTATTGCCCTGCAATTATTAAAAGGCTATGATGGCAGTCCCTATAGGAATCTCCCCTTTGTGTAACACTCTAAGAAGGAAATATTACTTCCTTATTCTTAGCTTTTTTCACTTATTTTGAGATAAGTCACAAATGCACAAGTGACTCTTCTACCACACAGTGTACTTATACAGGCAGCATCATCCCTCCCCTTAGTTTAGATATATAAACTGAGTTTCTGCACCACAAACCATGGCTCAGAGAACCATATAAGCAAATTAAAGCCATTGATTTGCAGAGAAAATATCATGAAAATCTCAAACACATAGATGATTAAATCCAAGTCTCTAAGAATAACATTAGAGCTGTGCCATATATTATGATTTATCCATTTGTTCAGCTTTATTTCCTATCCCATCTCTTACAAACCATGTTCAATTCAGTAGTGCACACTACAGGTTATCCATTGCCCAGCATGGCCTGTCATCCAAACTATTGCCTACTCACTGAATTTACCCTCAATATTAAATACTCGGCTCAAGCAAGACTCATTCCTAGTTCATCATCTCTTACCTCTCTCCTTCATGTTTCAAAATTTCCTCACCGTAACATCTGTCACCTTAGAGTGTCATTGTTGTTGGGCCTATTTCTGAAGATTACCAACCAGCAATACTAAATGCATGTTGCTAAAACAATGGCTGCACATATTTTTAGTGTTTACCCTGTATTCTCAGAGCCTAAGATAGCACTTGGGAAACTGCAGCTTAGTAATATTTCAGTGAACAGAATAACTGATGAGGACTGAGTATGGGGTAGGTGATCCCCTTATATTTTTAACAGAGGTTGAAGCATTTTAGCTTTGTGGCTGCTTCCTTTTAAGTTGAGACTTCTCATCCTTGTGGAGTCAAGAGCCCAAGTCTTTGTAAATGCACCACAAATGAGTTTAAATCACACTATTTGCCTGTAATTCCAGGCGTGAATTCACACTGATGGATCTCAATATCTCAATCTATCACTATCGCTATCGCTATCGCTATCGCTATCACTATCTCTATCTCTACCTCCCCAACCCCCAAACACACACATATATCCCCATCTCATGAATTTAACAGCTCAAATGAGGAATGATGATAAGTGATGTTGAATAACTGGAGCTGGGAGAAGTTAACCAAAATTACTTGTAGAATCTTGTAATGAAAGTCTTCAAATGAAGATAGAATTTCCTCAAAAAGTATAAGTGAGTTAGTCAACCCAGATGGGATAAAGGTTTTTGAGTTTTGGACAGAAGCCTGGGGGAAGCCTTCTGTGAGGTCACTGGTATCAATGATTATTGTGTATGAATGGACTTCCCTCTTCCTGCTGAAGTAGACAAAGCACCTGGGGGAGCTAAAGGGAGACTGGCTCTCTTCTCTACAGGGTGGGGAGAAAAGAACTCAGCACAGATTTTTAAGAAAGTAACTTGTGGTTGCGTGTAAAAAGTGTTATTAATGTAGATACAAAGATATTCATTCTAGAATTACTGACATTAAGAAACTAAGCAAGAAACTAAAGTATAACAAAAGGTACACATTTAAACATTACATATTATAGGGGCTGGCATTATGGAGCAGTGGGTTAAGTCACCACCTGTGATGTCAGCATCCTATATGAGCTCTGGTTCAAGTCCCCAGCTGCTCCAGCGCTCTGTTAATATGCCTGGGAAAGCAGTAGAAGATGGTCCAAAGTACTCGGAACCCTGCCAACCACGTGGAAGACCTGGGGGGAGTTCCAGGCTCCTAGTCTCAGCCTCGTCCAGCCCTGGCCATTGTAACCATTTGGGATGTGAACCAACTGATGGAAGATCTCACTCTGTCACCCCTTGTGTCTTGAACTCTGTCTTCCAAATAAATAAAATAAATAAATATATCTTGAAAAAATAAATAAATTAGGGAACATTTCACACTTGGAGAAATGTCATTAACAGTGTATTTATTGATTCAAAATAATAATATTGAAAACCAAAACCACAGCTATACAACTTTTAAACATTAGCTAGCTTCATCCTTTTACGAAGTTTATAATATAGTTATTATTATCCCTGTTATGCAGACTAGGGATTCAGACTGAAAAACCATGTAAAGTGTTGCATAACTTCACATAGCTAATAAGAAGTGAAACTAGGACTTAAAACCAGATTGCAAAATTTAAAAGTCCATGTTCTTTTCACCATATTGAATTTTTTATGAAAATAATTTTAGGAGTTGGCATTGTGGTGCAATAGGTTAAGCCATTCATTACCTGTGATACCAGTGTCCCATACAGGAGCACTGGTTCCAGTCCCAGGTTTTCTGCTTTGGACCTAGATACCCGCTAATGTGTCTTGCAGTGCAGCGGAAGATGGCCCAAGTATCTGGGCCCCTGATAGCCATGTAGGAGATCCAGCTAGAGTTCCTGGCTCCTGGGCTCAGTCTAGCCCAGCCCCATCCATTGCAATCGCAATCCATTGCTGGTGTTAACCAGCAGATGAAAGATGAAAGACTGATCTCCATCCCCCATATCTGCCTCTCTCTGTGTCATTTTTCAAATAAATATTTTTTAAAAAAGAAACATTTTTGGTGACATGTAAAAATGCTCAGTTTGGAGCGTTGCTTGACAAGGAGGAGTGTGGATACACATATTGTGTTAAGACCTTGAAGGGAAGAAAAGCAATGATCAAGTTGTACTTTAATTCCATGAATCTTTCCCTTATTATTTTATTTTCTGGTTTTCTGAAATGTTCTACAGTCAGTATACATTACTTCTATAGGACAAATATTGAAATAATACAGGAACAGGGAATATGCCAGCTTTATTATGGACGCAAAGGTGATGGCTCTACCTTTTGTTCACAGGCAGCATCCTGAGGCCCCTGCTGAGTAAAGTAGGCAAGAAAGGACTTCAATATTGTTTGCTTCCAGCGGGTCCTGCTGCACTTGGAACACTAAGGAGGCAAATAAAGCTGAGTGGGTCAGGAGAGATGGACTGGACAAGGTGACAAATGATCCAATCTGGTTGGAGAGAGTAGCGACAAAGAAAATCCATTTGATTTGGTGATTAGAAGGATATTGGCAGCACATGCCAAAGTCAGTGGGATATCGGTCCAGAGCCAGACCACAGGGTGTGAAATGAGACAGAGAAAAGAGGCAAATGTCAGCAGGTATATGCCACTTTCAATCAATGGGAGAGTAATAGCATGTCAATTGAAGTGTGCCCACGTTTATATGAAGGTTGCCCATTGTGATTCAACAATCATCTCAAATTTCTCAACTGCAAATTTCAAGTCCATACACATTTGACAGGAGGCAGAAATTGCTGTTACTGGGTTCTAAAAGGAGGGCTAAGACCGAGTCATTTTGTTCTGCCCGTCTTAGTACTCTGCTAATTTCTAGACCAGAGTCAATTTGTTTTTAATCTTTCAATGGCTTTCCCTGAAAAAAAGGGACCGTTAGTGCCAGAGGAGGTTTGGTGTCGATTAACTACTGATTTGAATCCTGGTGAACCACACACTCTCGCTCCATATAGCTTTCCAAGAAAAGCAGACGACAGGAAAAGCGATTGTCATTAGCTCAGCCTGCCCTGGGAGAATTTAATGAAGAGAAGGAACCTAGGGAGAAAACAGCACGTTTCAGATAAAACCTGGCTGCCTCATTTCCACCCCGCTTCCTCGTCCCAACTTGTGAAAGCCAGATCCATTTTTCTCCTGCATCCAGCAAGGCCTGCCAGTCTGCTTTCTTTTTCCTTAAGTGGCTGCCTCTGATTTAACATACTTATTGGCGTTCTCAAGTGAGCCTTCAACAGAACTGAGCCATTTAAGGGTTTGCCCTCATCTCGTTATAAATTAGTTTTGAATATCTCTCAGTATGCACAACATTCCTCAGCTACCCAAGCTAGAACTCCTTATTAGACTAGAAAGAATTTGCGTTTTAATTAGTTTTACCTCTGGTGTACGAAGCCCACTGAGATTACTACACTTAGTAAAATTTAATTAACTTGACAAAAGATCCTAATTGTTTTCGTGCCACTGGTCCTTTCCAGGGCTAAAAATAATGCCCTCCAAATTAAGCGGCCACCGCAAAGGTTCATTTTGACTGTCCTACATTAAAAACAAAAAATTGTAATTCACAGTTAGTTTTTCTTTGTGGGACACTGAGACATCGGCACGGAGGCAGAGATCTGTAAACCCTTTAAGAAAGGATAACTGATATGGGGGTGGGTGGGAAGAGGTCCAGGAGAGACCTCCCCTTTCATTCAATTCCTGTGGAAAGCTTTGTGGAAATGAGATGGGGAACATATTGATTTGTTCAGTTCCTCAAAGACTGAAGCAGACATAATATATCATGTGAATTAATAATGAAGGTTTATAACTTTAAAATGCTGAATGAATGCATATGCATTTATTCATTTATCATTCATTTACTCCTTTAATACAAATTTCCGGAGAAAAGGACTCACAGTGGAAACATCCCACTTAATATCCCCGGTCCTTGGAATGTCATTCTCCATGTGTGCCTTTCTTTTTCCTCTGTGCTTTTTGGCTAACATTATATGGGTCTTCAAAACCAGCAGCATTTCTTATTCACACTTTTGTGTTCCTAAGCCTTTTGTCTTTCCTTTCCAATAAAACTGCCAGCATTGGAAGGAAGTGCTCTAGAACATACCGCGTTGCTGCTAGTGACGTTTGTTGGTTTTTGTACGGCCCTGAAGCAAATACAGGTTGTCACCTTGACACTATTTGGCCTTGTACAAGAAAATCTTTGTGATTCAGTCTTTTCTTATAAATGAAAAAAATTATAATAGCATCTCCCTGGTGGAGAGTCACTTAAGGGTTGAATGAAAGTGTAAAATAAAGCAAATGTACAAGATTTAGTATTGAGCAAATGCTCTTTGTTACATTTTGTGTGTCATCTTTCGGAGCCAAGTCAGTTCCTGGGTCCTTGATCTACCATACCTAATTTCCTTCCCTCCTTTCCTGAAGCACCTGTGAGGATGAACAGGCCTACATCTGAAGCCATCCGATTTATGACATATTTTCCACTGGAGAGAATCATCATCTCATCATCACCATCACCATCACCATCACCATCCTCCTCTTCATAATCATATCATCATCACCATCTCCATCGCCATCATCTTCCTTCTCATCATCATCATCACCATCAACATCACCATCACCATCTTCATCATCACCATCATCATGTAATGAACACAGGAGTAAGCCTGGAGCAACAGTTTTATCAACCAAGTCTGGCTCCATGAAACAGAAAGATTGATATTAAAGATGGACTGCAGTACCTCAAATAGTCCTAATTTCACTAGATGCCATTTGGGACCATTCTACTGTGTGGTGAGATAATAGAGGTACAGCCAGAATTTTACCTTCTCTCTGCTGTTTTTGTCCTCTTACCCCACTAATTAAGGGAGACTCCAGGAAAGCCATAGGTTCTTTCAGCTACCCAGTGTGGTGAAATGCCTAGAAGAGCTTTTCCTTCTTTTCTAAAATGGGAGACTCCTCATCTCCTCCAACAGCACCCACTCCAGACATCACATTTGGAAACTGCACCTCCTGCACTTAGTGTGAATCTTCCCTGGGTAGCAAGCACAGTACTCTGTGGGCATGGGTCCCTCTGGCCACAGTGAATGCACAATGATGAGCCTGTCCCCAGTGTGGACCAGATACCTCCTCTGGGTTTTGTATGGACTACATAAACTATCTATTTCCTTCAGGCTCAAGAAGTTAAGCTAATGCAAGTGTGGAGCTGGATGAGCTTGTGTCTCTTATTTCTAGGGTGAATTCCTTAATATAGGAGCAAAGACTG
Source organism: Oryctolagus cuniculus (assembly GCF_964237555.1). Taxonomy (NCBI): domain Eukaryota; kingdom Metazoa; phylum Chordata; class Mammalia; order Lagomorpha; family Leporidae; genus Oryctolagus; species Oryctolagus cuniculus. The sequence continues at coordinate 47,886,038 of NC_091449.1, forward strand.
AGGGAGAAAATCAAAGCTAAGGCATGGTGGAAGGAAAAGAAAAGGAGAAGGTGAGCAGAGGTGGAAGGAAAGTGGGAGAGTTGACAATATTCTTGAGATCAATAAAAGTTTTTGGTCCCAACCTGACTTTTTCATCATATGTTAGAAAGTAAGTTCATCACCCTACTCTTAGTTTGAGTCAGAAATTTCTATTTGCTACTCAAAGGCTTTTCCTCTATTCCTTTGTGCTTTCAGCTCCCAGTTATCATTCCTTCTTTCAGACTCCTGACCTTTCTTCACAGTCACCTGACCGTCTCCAGTGATGACCCTTGACCAGCGCACAGCTGGGAGAACATGGGTCAAAAGCTGACAGCTGTGAGTGATGCATCCTCCATTCTGAACTCCAGTTCAGGCACATCCTTGGCACTCCAGACGGGATATTGTTTCAAGGTTTCCCTGCATATGTGCTAATGAATTGTGATGGGGTCAGCCACAGAGAATCTCAGCATCTTTCAGATCCAAGACCTTTACAAATCCAAAGGACAGCCAAAAATAAACGAAGCTTTTTCCAAATCAGGGGCTCCACAGGTCAGATTTACAGCTTAGAACCTGGCTTCCCCCTTCAGAGGAAGGAATATCTTCTTGGCAATTTCCTTTCCACAATAAAATAATGAATTGAGAACCATATTTGAACGTGAGGAAGTAATTCTTATTATTCAAATACCATATACATCTAGTGCCAATCATTAGCACAATATTTATGAACTTTGACAAGCACATATTTCAATGCAGCAGGAGAAATGTATTTGAATTAATATCCATATTCTTATCCACATCCGTATCCACATTCATATCTACTTCTCCATTTCTCTTTTTAAATTTCCCAGGGACCACATGTATAGCACTTAGATTACCATATAAATTAATTGTCCCTAAGGCTTATTTAATCTATCAACAGCCACTGCCATTCAACCAACTTCTAATGATCTCCTACTATGTGCTAATAAAAGGTGCTAGTTGGGGCCAGCCCTGTGACATAGTGGGTAAAGCCACTGTGTGCAATGCCAGCATCCCATATGGGTGCTGGTTCAAGTCCTGGGTGATCCACTTCTGATTTGATATGACCTGGGAAAAAGCAGAAAGTAGAAGATGGCCCGAGTCCTTGGGCCCCTGCACCCGTGTGGGAGCCCTGGAAGAAGCTCCTAGCTCTTGGCTTCGGATCGGCACAGCTCAGGCCATTGCAACCATTTGGGGAGTGAACCATCAGATGGAAGCACTCTCTCTCTCTGCCTCTCTCTCTCTCTCTATGTAACTCTGACTGTCAAATAAATAAATAAATCTTTAAAAAAATAAGGGGCTGGTGTCATGGCACAGTAGGTTAATCCTCCACCTGTGGCACCAGCATCCCATATGGGCACTGATTCTAGTCCCGGCTACTCCTCTTCCCTTCCAGCTGTCTGCTGTGGCCTGGGAAAGCAGTAAAAGATGCCCCAAGTCCTTGGGCCCCTGCACCCACATGGGAGACTAGGAAAACATCTGGCTCCTGGCTTTGGATTGGCACAGCTCTGGCCATTGTGGCCATTTGGGGAGTGAACCAATGGACGGAAGACCTTTCTCTCTGTCTCTCCCTCTCACTGCCTGTAACTCTACCTCTCAAAAAATAAATAAAAATCTTTAAATATATATATATACACACACACAAACACACACACAAGGTTCTAGGAAATCAAGAATAAATGACACATAGTCCTTGCTATTAAATTATGGTGCACATATTCTTCTCAATATTCTTCTCACACTTTCATAGTCATACTCTTTGCTTGTTTTTCCCTGTCCCTTCAATATCCTTTTTTTTTACATGTATGTTTTCAAATCCTTCCCAATTTTCAAAATTTATGACCTCACCTCTGATACAGTCAATGAAGAATTGATGTTACCTTTTCTCTTTAAAATTCTCATGGCATATCAATTGTATCTCTTTTTGATAGAGAGCACATTTGGTCACTTATTAGTGATATTGACTTATGCCATTCCTGCACACATGTCTGTATATGTGCATATATTGTAATTTGTATACATATGTGTATATATATGTTTGTGTGCATACATGATATATAATGCCCACTATGGGCCTGTACTTTGTATCTAGCCTGATACATTGTATATATTTAAATAAATAACAAAATGATGAACTCAAAAATTCCCCTGGAGCATACTATCCTTTCCAATAAGAACTACTTATTGAGAAAGTGATTCTCTGAGATTTTACATTTTCCAACAAAAATGCTGAGATCTATTGGAACTGCAGAGGATGAATTGCTTTCTTGTGAATGAAGCACCTGCCTGAAGGACGACAATACAAGTTCCTGCAATGATCACCAAAAAGGATGGTATTGATCTCTGAAATTGGCAGGTACATGTCTGATGGATGGAATATTCATTTAAGAAAATTACAAGGATCAATAGCTCAAAGGTCATCAAGACAGATGACAGGTTGTAATTTCAATAAATGGCCTGCCACCAGTTAATGAAAAGGGAAAGGGACCATTTGTCACATCCAGGTTGTAAATCTCCCATGTGCCTCTGTATTGAACATAAAGCCATGCAAGCTGTCAGCTGCTGTGGTCTGGCCATCCTAATCTGAGCAATGAGGGAAGGTTTACTTTATTTATCAAAAAGACTGTCCGAAGGGAAACAAGTGAAAGCTGTATGTGTTGAAAGCATGAATCGTGTGCCAAACTGGCAAAACACACTTTCACAAATGCTAACAAATTTAATAGTCACCATAGCCTCCTGAGGAAAACAGTGCCACTCTCTTCTCCATGTGGGAAAACTGAAGTCCAGAGACTTGATGAGGTTCGGTAAAGTCCTACAGCTGGGGGATGTTGGGATGGGGACCAGTGTCAGACAAGTCCTGAAGCCCATAGTCTCTTCACTCACTGAGCTGTGTGGAATGAAGATAGATTAGAAGGGTAAATGTCACACAGACATACCCCAGAACAGTCCCTAGGTATCCAACTGGATCTAGCACCTTTATTCTGACTGATGTTCAGGCAACTCATTCAGTCTCAAATACCTTATCTGCAAAATGAGAATAATAACGAATAATAAGATATGCTTATTCAAACACTAGAAGATTCTTGAAGCTTCTGCACTTCATTCTTTCAAATGAGAATTTTACTTTTGCAAATATGGGAGGTATGTAAAGATGATGAGAATGCCACACATTAGAGAGAGGAGTCTTTTAAAAATATTTTTATCCATCTGCCTAATTTATTTATGACCTAGTCCTTGAAATGTACTCTAGTGCTGAGAATATAATCCTTCCTCCAACTCCTGGAAATGGCAGAACTAAGTTTGTATTCTTGGTCTCCCAAAAATCCATACTTAATTTGTCCCTAATCTTCCACAAAGTATCTGTGTAAGGTATTCATGGGGCCAGTGTTTAGCTTAGTAGTTAGAGCAATGGCACAGACCCTGTACTCCTTATCAGTTCAATATCAGCTCTGGCTCCTGACTCAGCTAAGTGCTAATGCACACCCTGAGAGGCAGTAGTGATGGCTTGTATTGTTGAGTTCCTGTCAATCACAAGGTTCCTTGTTTTAACCAGCACTATTCCAGTCATTGTGTACATGTGAGAAGTGGACCAGCAGATAGGAAGTTTCTCTCACCCTCTCCCTCTCCCTCTCCCTCTCCCTCTCCCTCTCCCCTCCCCTCTTTTTTCTTTCCCTCCCTCCCTCTCAAATAAATAAAATAAAAAAAAAAACCCACAGGCATCCAACAAATAATGTTCACTCAACATGTTCTCAGTTGTCTTAGAGGAAGAAAAGCAATGGAAAGAAAGGAGAGGACACCATAACATCTCAGGTCCTTCAGTGAAAGCCCTCTGAACTGAAATCACCAAGTGAATTCACCTGTGTGAACTTCCGGCTCTCCCTATGTAAACTGAGAACACTATCTAAGTCATAGCTTCATTCCAAATAGTCAAAGGGATGACATATGAGAATTTCTATGTTGTATTATGAAGCAATTAGCCAGAGGTCATTCTTAGATGGTTCACATTGGTGTTTGGGGTTCGTACCCCTGGATGATGCCTTCAGGAACCATACAGAAGTTGGTATTCCTGACACACACTAAGTTCATCTAAGCTCACCACTGCACTAACAGCAAACCAAAGGATAACTGATGCAGCTGGCACACACCACTTGAGGGCAGGGAGATTTTCGAGTATGTGTTTTCCCGGCACTGGAGGATTTTTAAGAAAGAATGGAGGATGGCAGAGGTGAGGAAAGGAGTTATATAAGCAGGAGCATCGCACTGCAATCACTCCAGTCTTCTGGTGAAGACGGTTCTAGATACTTCTCTAGCACTCTTGTCTTTCATAAAGAGCACATCCTTATTTGGCTGTCACTAGCCAAAGTAATTGAGGGACTTACTTTCTCCATAATCACAGTGGAGACCCAATTGTCAATATAGTAGTAACAATCTTCTCATTATTGTGCTTATAGAGAGCAGACACAGATGAGGGTCTCAGTTAATAGCTCACAACATTCCTCTCTCAGAGGTTCTAGTTTTTTGTCTGTTTTATAAAAAAGGAAATTGAGTCTCATAGAGACTCATGGCCGCGTGGCTAGTTAGTGGCAAAGCTGGGGCCAACTCCGCTCTGTCTTATGTCTGACATTGGACACACTGTCAAGCTAGAGAGTGAGGGTAATTGGCTTTAAAAGCAAATAGGATACGTGATTGAGTGAGGGCACTAACACTGATGGGATTCTCACTCTAAACTCCCATGTGCTAAAGGCTGCTTTTGAGACAATTTCATAGGATCCTGAAGAGCAGGTGTTGTGACTTCTGACTTAAATATGAGGGAAAACTGCTGTTCAGAGAGGCCTAGTTGCCAAGGACATCCTCATGGGCAGAGCTGGAGGATTTCATCACGTGCTGAATCCACGTTTGGGGAAATGTACCTCATACTTACTCTTGCTATAATTAGTCCACCACAGGGTCAGTAACACCATAAAGCATGCTGTGCATCAGAGAGGAACTAAGTTTGGGGAACATGGGGAAATGCGAGAAAACGTCTGTCTCTGTAGGGTAAGGTTTAGGCCAGGTTGGCTTGGAGAGCAGAAGCTTCTGCCAGAACCAAGCTGAGGAGAGGAAGTCTACAGCGAATGCTTGCTAAATACATGAAAATTAAATGAGTCAATGCACAAACAGATGGCTGCAGTAAGGGGTCAGGTGCAGGAGTGTCCCAATGCTCTTCCGAGAGTTCCATTACAACTGACTTCAGAGAACAAGTGGGTGATTCTCCTTGCAAGAGCAGGCTGAGAGGAAGCCAGTGGCACAGACACACGTCCTAGACAGGAGCTCAAAGAGGCATCTTCCATACGTCAGGACCCTTGATATTTAGGCGAAGTAAACTAATCTCCTTTCTGAAGAGTGTTTTGATGATATTAACCAATTATCTGGGGCTGTAGTACAAGAAGTTGAAAGAGAAGGGAGCAGAGCATCGTCAGAAGTTGGAGGAAGAGAAAGGAAGAGCTTACGTACACTGCGTCCTTGCTTGCAGCTCAGGCTACAGCAGGACTCCTCGCCCCAAAACTCTCGCAGATGTTTAACTCATGTCTTAATGATTGATGGGTTAAGGGTGGAGATTTGATCTAATTGTGGTGGCTAGGAGGTGGGGAAACTCTTTGAGTTATTGGGACATGCCCTTGAAGGGGGTTCTTGCAAGGGCTTTTTTAAAAGATTTTATTTATTTATTCAAAAGTCATAGTTACCCAGAGAGAAGAGAGGCAGAGAGAGAGAGAGAGTTCTTCCATCCGATGGTTCACTCCGCAATTGGCAGCAACGACCAGAGCTACACCGATCTGAAGCCAGAAGCCAGAAGCCAGAAGCCAGGAGCTTCTTCCGGGTCTCCCATGCGGGTGCACGAGCCCAAGGACTTGGGCCATCTTCTACTGCTTTATAGCAGAGAAGCTGGATTGGAAGAGGAGCAGCTGGGACTAGAACTAGCGCCCATATGGGATGCCAGCGCTTCAGGCCAGGGCGTAAACCCACTGCGCCACAACTCTGGCCCCAGCAAGGGCTTTGATTGAGTTCAATTCTTCCAGGGTCACCATGAGGGCAGGGCTCTACACCTACCAAGAGCAGCGGACACTGGACTACAGGATGCTTGATCCTGTAGCCCCCATCTGTAAGCTGAAATACACCTTATATTTTCAAAGAAGCACCTCTAGGCTATCTTAGATAAAGTAACAAAAAGCAGACTAATATACTTGGTGCCAGCCGTGGGCCGTGCCTGTTGCATCATGACCTCGCTGATTTGTCCAAACATTTTAAGGAGAAGATGTGTTTTGACAAATGAGGCCACCGGTGCACAGTGATTTTGCCTTTGTGCATGAGCAAGGAAGCGGGACTGTCTGACATCACTAATGTGCTTTTTGGGGCTGTCCACTCCTTCTCAAGGTGGGGGTGTCCTAACTCTCCATTTCTTGGCCCAAGCAGACTTCACTCATTTTTAATTCCTTAGAGATCTGAGCAGAGGCTGGAGACAGTAACCCTTCACAATCCCTTAGGCCAATAACATGGAAGGTGGGCATGGGATTGTGGGGAGCAACCCGGACTGGACTGAGTTACTGGAATTAAGACTTATTCTATGCATCTGCTCTCCCACAATATGGCGCTGGGAGAGGAGAAAACAGCTTCTACGCAGCTGCCTCTTGCCAACTTGAGTGATGACCTCCAGGAGCTGATCCTGCTCCTGATTGGAGGAGAGCAGCATACTCGGCGTGTGGGCAGCCGAGTTGGGATTGGTGGAAGAGGACTATAAAGGAGGAGAGAGACAACATGCACCAGGAACATCTAAGGGGAACATCTATCCGAATAACACCTGTGCAGCCCCCGAGAGAGCCGGCCGGCGGTGTGCCGCTCCCCCGCGGAAGTGGGGAATGTGGCAGGGGGAACCGCCCTTCCACGGAGGTGGAAGGGATGGTAGCCAACCCGGGAAGAACCAGCAGCAAACCCGGGGAGGGCCGAGCAGACAAAAGAACAGCGCAGGGTCCTATGTCGTTCCTCCACGAAGACGGGAGCGACAGGGATAAAGCCCAGGAGGGGCCTTTGTGTGTGCATGATTAGGCAAAGATCTGAGAAGGAGGTGGTGAAGTTAGAGACAACGGGTGCCATTGCTTGCACTGTGAGAAACGCATAGCCAGATGTCCTTTCAGGATTGTAAAGCCGCTCGTGCCTCCTGGGCCCCTGCGGCACCAATCACCCTGGTGACCCAGAAAAGAAGCCTTCTCCTCTGTTCTCCTCTGCTGCTGCTGGACCCTCCACTCTGATCTCTCTGGCTGTGGCAGCAAGTCCAGCACCAAGAGCAACTGATGAAGGTTATTGCCCATCCTAACTTCCCGTCGTTGCCCTCTGAGTTAGCCCTCCTGCATTTTTAAGATACTAAAATATTGTATGTCACAGCATTTTCTTTAAATAATAAATTTACAGCAGCGAAATTGGAACAGCCTTCGAAGCACATTTCTGGAGATGAGCCTTGGCTTGATGTATTACAACATTTAAAGCAGGAATTCCGCACACAAAGGACTCATCGGGACCTGAAATGATTAGATACGTATGAAAAGGAGCAGCAATGGGAAAGGCAGGCCCCTTGCTGACCTTCGCTTCCCACAGTCAGTGCTAACCTTGTTCCTTTTTAATGACACCCACAGCTCTTGCCTAACGAGAGTTTCCCCACTATGAGCTTCTGTCAGGAGAAGAATGCGCCAGAGCAACGCTGGCTCCTGTCCACATCTGGGGACATCCAGAGGTGCATTCTCAGAGCACAAAGAAGGGCAAACCTCAGAATGACACATGCATCTTTTCCAAAAAGGGATGTTCGCTATTCCCAATTTGAGTTTGTCTCAAGGGCAGAATAAATCATTGGCAGGTTGGCATAAAGAATAAGATTCTTCACTCCTGATTTTATAGTGTTGGGGGCAACTTCAGAGTCATAATTCTAAATGGCTCTCTTAATTTATTTTAATGCACTGTTCAGACGTAGGGAGGGAGTGGGCATTATTACCAGTTTGCTGGTGACACTTCAACATGAAGGTGGCCCTTTTGAGCAAATTATGGTTTCTTAATTCCATGCTATCACATTTTAAGTCACCTTTGGAATTTTGTAATAACCTATAATTGATTGGTTTAGTGAATTACATCCTAATTGAAAATATAATGTCGAGAAGCTATTTTAATCAGCTGTTATACAGACATTTAACAGTCGAGTGGCTGTGGACACAATGAAGATAAATAAATAACTGAATAAATAAGTACATAAATGATTTTCCTGCTCTGTCTGATGATCAGGTTCTGTTTCAGCGCGTGGAGTTGTGAGCTGGGGTTTAATGGGTAGTTAAACAAAGACTAAAAGGGGCACAACTCACATGACTTTAGTTGCAGTCCAGAAAAAGTGGCTGAGTTTTTACCCAAGTCATCATACCCCATTGAATTTTCCTTATGCATTTGCCCAGCTGCTGTTTCAAAAATACGGTCTGCTGGACAAGGCCGAGTTTAGATTTAGAATCATGGGTTTCATAGAGAGTGAAAGAAGGATGCTTCACACAGGAGTCTTCTACCTCATTTGGAAGCAGGGTTGGTGTCAGAAAATCTGTAAAAATCATGCTTCGAGGTCTGCTTTGTAAATGCCTGACTTCTCTGTTTAGAAAACGATGACTGTTGTATATACTAAGAGTCTTCAAAAAGTTCATGGGAAATGTATATTGTAAAAGATGGATTTTTTGCATCAAAATACACATTTAAAATTGTTTTTAATTTATTTATTTTCATTTACTTGACAGGCCGAGAGAGAGAGACAGAAAGACAGAGAGAGAGAGATCTTCCACCTGCTGGTTCACTCTCCAAATGTCCCTAGCAGCAACAGCTGGGCCAGGCTGCAGCTCGGAGCCCAGGAACCAAGCCAGCTCTTCCACCTGGATGGCAGCGACCCAGGTACTGAACCACCACCTGCTGCCTCCCCGGATGCACATCGCCAGCAGGAGGCTGTTGCAGAAGAGGAGCAGCCAGAATTCATCCCAGCACTTCGATGTGGGACGCATGAATCCCAAGCAGGGATCGAATGCCACACCAAATGCCCACCCCATACACCTATCTTTTAACTGAATTTCCCAAGACCTTTGTGAAGTGCTCTGTATATTTGTCAGAAGATCCAAATCCACAGTAAAATGTAAAATTTACTATGTGTAAACTATGCTAAGTTTAAAATAAATGAATATTAGGAAGAAAAACATCCAGTTTACTTAGATTCTTTTTCTTATTAGCTATTTTGATGTGGTGTCTTATTACACAAAGAAAAAGAAGTCCTGATTAAGAATGCCACTAACAGCTAAGAAGGAGATAGAGGTTTTCTGTTACTTTGATTTTTTTTTAATTTTCCAAGAGGTGAAAAGAAAAAAGGAAAAAAAAAAGAGGAGGGAGTGATAATAAATCCCAACCTGTTTATCACATAGTTAAACAGCCAATTATACTGTTAGCCCACAATGGCAAACTTCTCTCCCAATACTGCTTAGCTGTTCCTTGTTCATGGCACTAATTTTCTTCCAATTTGCCACCATCTCATAAAGTTTTGTCAATCATAAGCATTTTTCAGGAGTTTGAAATGGCAAGTTAATGGTTTACTCTAAAAGAGACAAACACCAGGGAAAAACAGCTGCAGCACTTCCACATTGATGCAGAGCGCGGATGCAATGAAGGAGCAAGCAGGCAATTACAGAGAAGGGAAAGCTCACTGAAGAGAAGTCCAACACCAGGGCTCTCCAACTCGTAAACCTATTGTTTTCTGTTGCTCAATAAAAATCCCGGTGGCTGCTGGCATTCCTGCTGGATGCCATCAAACTGGCATCTTCAAGCTGAACACAAAGGAAGTCAAGGCAGACACAGAACACCATGCACCTTGGGCACCGGTGCCATTCCTGTAAGATGTTGAACTCAAGAGCAAAAATGATGTGTGTCCTGAAAGAGGAGGGATTGAACAGACAAGGAGGAAAAGGTGTCTTAGAAGCATCCTGCCCAGACTGTTTTGTCTCCTCTACAATCTGGAGAAGGAAGAAGTGATACATGCAAGCTGAACACTCATATTTAAGTCTCTGTATTATAAAGCTTGACTTACCTAAAATGGATTGGCAAAGAAGGGTGTGTCTGCCACAATTGCCAATAAAATCTTTGTCTGCACTTCACTCTGTGTTTTTTCTGAATCCTTGACAACAGTGGGGCCCTTGCCTGATAGCATCAATTAAAAACCTCCTTTGATGCTCAGTGCACATTTTGCAGAGCCTTTGTATTAAATCACTTCACTTGGCTTAAGACACATTGCCTTTCCAAACCTTTCTCATTCTTCCAATCATTTAACGGACCATGTATGTGTGTTATGGTACTAAGATCTCTTCCTTAACTTCAGGACTATGATTCCATCCCTCCCCTCCATTCCACTGCGTTTGGCTGACATAGGTGAAGAAAAAAAAGTGTGGGGGAGGGGAGGACAGCACTGTGGCATAGCAGGTAAAGCCACCTACAGTACTGGCATCCCAGATGAGCACCTGTCCAAGTCCCAACTGCTCCACTTCTGATCCAGCTCTCTACCAAGGCCTGGCAAAGCAGGGGAAGATGATCCAAGTGTTTGGGCCCCTGTAGCCATGTGGGAGACCTGAAAGAAGCTCCTGGCTTCAGATCAGCACAACGCTGGCAGTTGCAGCCATTTGGGGAGTGAACCAGCGGATAGAAGACCTCTCTCTCTCTCTCTCTCTCTCTCTCTCTCTGTAACTCTCTTTCAAATAAACAAATAAATATTAAAAAAAAAAGCCAGTGCTGTGGCATAGTAGGTTAAGCTGCTGCCTGCAGTGCTGGCATCCCATATGGGCACCAGTTCGAGACCCTGCTGCTCCACTTCTGATCCAGCTCTCTGCTTTGGCCTGGGAAAGCAATAGAAGATGGCCCAAGTCCTTGGGCCCTTGCACCCTCCCCATGGGAGACCCAGAAGAAGCTCCTGGCTCCTGGCTTCAGATGGGCACAGCTCTGGCCATTGCAGCCAACTGAGGAATGATCCAGCAGATGGAAGACCTTTCTCTCTCTCTGCCTCTCCTCTCTTTGTGTAACTCTGACTTTCAAATAAATAAATAAATCTTAAAAAAAAAACAAACTGCCCATTTTGCTCTTATACATGCACATCTTTTGGAAGGGACATTTCCTGGTTGTTGATCAGAGAATAAAATCACAGGAGAATAATGAAAACAAAGCTCATTCCCACTCACTGTGGAAGTGGAAGGCAGATGGTCAAAATGGCTGAGTGATAAGACGTCCAGCTCCAGTGACTGCATTGCCAAGGCTTATCTTCTATGGTGGGGGACTTGGGGAGAGAGGGGGTGGGTAGATAGGAACATAGATCTATGGATAATTTATGTCATTGATTTTAAGCAGAATCCTCAAAACTAAAATAAAATTATTAGATGAGCAAAACTTTCCCATGGACAACAGAATAGAGAAATTCAAAAAACCAGGAACCTCTGATTCGACACTTTACACTGGGGATATTGAGAACAGAGGAGTCCAAAGGATGAGCCTTCTAATGCACGTGACATTACATATGCACACATGCAGGACTGACATGAACAAACAAAGCTCCTCCCTTGAGAATGTGCTCTGTGCCAGTCCCCGTGCTCCATGCTGGTGATAACGTGATAGATACGACCACTGCTCTCATGGAGCCTACAGGAAGTCAGAGGCGGTAGTCACTGGATAGCTAGCACAACAGGATGTTTGACTTTGTGTTTGAGTGTGAGAAAAGTTTATTTTAATTTTCAAAATTCAAATATCATCATCATTTTTTCTGATTATGGAAGCAATATATGCTCATTCATAAACATGGTGTTACAGCATGCGTGCTGCTCTCCAACCTTGTTTCATTTAATAGCACAAGGAGCACATTTTTCAATGTCAAAGTAAGCTTTTTGTCATCAATTTTAAAATGGCTTTGTGCTACTCCATTGCACGAAATAACCATTTTACCTGGTTATAACTTCTTTATCTCTTTAAGTCATAATATCCCTATTTCTATCACACTTAAATTTTTTTGTGTGATCTTACGGCATGATTAGGAAACAAATTTGGCTAAATATTTGAGGCCATTTTGTTAGCTATAAACACATATTGGTTATTTTGGTTTGTTTGTTTCAAAAATAATTCAAGATTTTCCTTCAAATAAACCTTGATAAATCCAGGTTCTACCAATCAAAAGGCACATTTTACTTTGTTTTTATCTGTCTGAAACACAATCTCCTCATTTTCAAAATTAGCAGTCTTCTATTACAAGGTTCTTCCAAAGATAAAAGTTTTCAATTCAAGCAGAATATAAAGTCCTCTACCAGGCAAAGTAAATCCACCAGTGGGTGTTCTTTGCTGCCGTTTTTCCGTATGAGCATCCATCACATCTTTTATAATTCCTTCTATACAATCTCTGATTTTTGTCCAATTAGTCTCTCATCACTGTACATAGGCTTAAAATGCTAATAAGAACTTTATGTACATGAGGTCAGTTGTCTTGCAATGATCTTCAGGTGAGTACCACATCATGGCCATCTCACAGGTGAAAAAGCTCAGAAAAGCTAAGTAAATTGTCTAAAACAATCCTGCCTATAGATAGAGCTCTATGAAGACACACAAACCAGAAGGGAAAGTTATGGTTGAGACTGGAGGGCCAGAGCCAGTAATCTAAAACACCCGCTACACTGCAGTATGAAACGTGGGCTCAAAGAGCTCAGTTCACTACAACAGCAGATAGTGAGAACCAAGTACAGATGATCATCCCGAGAGTGGTGAGGATGTAATTAGATGGAATACGGGATGGCTGAAAGTCATGGTATGTCTCCAAGCCTTGAAGTGACCTGACACTGTGATGATGTCACTTACAACTTATTAAACATATATGTCAAACTCCAAACTAGAAGATTGAGTTAAGATGAATCACTACAACTCAGCAGGATTTCAAAGCTACCAGCTCTCCAAATGAGCCCTATGTGAGCTACATTTGTGATTCTGAAACAGTAATTTCCATTTCAATGTGTTTGATTGGAAATTCCAGTAAGAAAAGAGAAGAAACATAACTATTTGTCATTCTTGTTATCTACACCCTGCCTTTGAATTTATAGAATTTTTTGGAAAAAAAAAAAGTTCTTCCAAATATATCAGTTGCCTTAGAATTCTTTAAGGAAGACAAATGCTGATATGATACAGTCATTTGTATCTGCATAACTTGAAAGTAGTACATCTATTTTGAATATTATTAAGAAAAACAATATATTACGGCAGAATACAACACAAGGAGGAAAATTTCTTTGCCATGCAATAACTTCTGCTCTGACAATACATTAAAATCCAGTGAGAAATCTCTAAGGAGTGTGGTTTGATGGGCTGAGGTAGAGGGAAGCCCAATATAAATAGCTATTAGTATATGAGATCACCCACCAGAGTTATTTTCAGAGGACTAAAATGGCTAACCCCGGTCCGTCTGACAAGAGAATGGAGGAGACCCTTCACAAGGTGTGTGTGAGCAGGGTCCTCAGGGGGACCCCATGCTCGTCCTGCTGATGCAGTTTCCGAGAAGCTGGAGAGAGCCTGAGTTCCAGAAACCCGGTTTTCCCATGTCTCGCACAGTCATTATCATCAAGAGAAGCCTTCACGTCTGATTGCATTTTAAGATGTCTGGTTAGCACTGATATGAAAATTTCATATATAATTCTGATTTCTTTTATGATGTACATGAGCCGACAGAAAAGCATCCTATTAATCTGGAATTTCTTTCCTTAAAAGAATCTGCTAAAAAGATCAAAGTGATCATCGTACTGAGCTGTAGTGGGTGGACTTTGGAATTCTGTTATTTCCCACCCAGTATTGTCTTTGCTTGACACAATTATCATTGCTGTGAAGATCCAGAGAGAGAAGTTAGAAATAATTTTTTAAATTCATTTATCTATTCAGTCATTCAAATATGTCCTCTATGAAACAACTATTAAGAGCTGAGTATACAAAGATAATTAAATCCTCGTTTAGTCTCTAAAGGAATGGAAAGCTCCATGAATTGGCCATTACAATACACACGATTAGTTCTATCATTGGCCTGTATGTATGTATATGTGTACATATCTGAGAAAAATGATAAAGGTTATCTTTTTAAAAATAGAGGATAAGAAGAGATAAGATCAAGAACCAGAGAGTCACTGAGGTTTTGGCTTGAATGAGCCAAGCTTCAGTATATCAAGACAAGGAAGTATGTTAGGACAGATAAAAGGAAGGCATATGTCACAAAACAGCTGGTGATTCTGAGAAAACCTTTGCTCTAAAATATGATGCTTCCTGAAAATAGAAAAGGTTTATAAAAGCAGAACTTACTTCTTTGAGTTGTGAAGACATAAGGAAATATGTATAAGATCCAAGCAAAATACCTAATGTGTTATGCATGACCAATTTTATTTATTTCACTTGCTTGTCCAGGATTCTGCAACTTGTCTAGCCAGTTGGCCACATGGTGAAATGAAGCATGTAAGGATATTAAAAAAATTTTATTTATTTATTTGAGAGGTAGAGTTACAGAAAGAGGCAGAGGCAGAAAGAAAGGTCTTTCTTCCATTGGTTCACTCCCCAAATGGCTGCAATGGCTGGAGCTGGGCCAATCTGAAGCCAGGAGCCAGGAGCTTCTTCTGGGTCTCCCATGCGGGTGCAGGGGCCCAAGCTCTCTGGCCATCTTCTACTGCTTTCCCGGGGCCATAGGCAGAGCGTTGGATTGGAAGAGGAGCAACCGGGACACAAACTGGAGCCCATAGTGGATGCTGGTGCTGCCAACAGAGGCTTAGCTTACTATGCCACAGCACCGGCTGCAACATGTAAGGATCTTTACCCATAAAGAGCCAAGTTCTTTATTTTCTACTGACTCTATATAAATTTAAAAATACATGGAAGCTCTCTATCAAAAGGAATCCCTTTCTATCTTGTACTCCAGCCTTAATTTTCTCACCTGCTTTCTACACCCACCCCTGGGAACTTCCGAGTTCCATAAACTGCTCTTCCTGCACGTGTGAGACTATCCCTTCTATTTCCCTGTACTTCAGCTGCATAAGTTCAGTTCACTTGAAATAGCTTACCATTCTATCCAATTTGTGAAACTAATGGATCCGTTAGTTGAAAAAAATATTGTCTGCAGTTTTTCCTTTTAAAATAGTACTATGGTGGAAGTCTGGGTTCTGCTACAATTCATATTCTGAAACTAACCCTCCCCCCATGTAATAGCATTAAGTGAGAACTTTCAGGGGTAATTCTTGGAGAATCATTTGGGGATTTAGAATTATGAAGGGCAAAAAAAAAAAAAAAAAAAAAGAATTATGAAGGGCAACACAAAGAAGATGGGGTCCTCTGAGTGGGCTCAGTGCCCGTAGAACAAGGACTGATAATGCTTGTTTCCCCTTCTGCCACATGCGAGTGCAGTGAGAAGATGCTGTCCAGAAACCAGAAGGTGGCCCTCACCGGACACCAGATTTGTCAGCAATTTGTTCTCAGACATCCTAACCCCCAGATTGGTGAAAAGTGAATGTCTGTTGTTTATGAGTCACCCAGTGGCTGGTATTTTATGATAGCAACCTGAAAAGACTATGACAGTTGTTATTACCCCAGTACTTTATAATGAATCAGTACTTACCTACCGTGTCTCAATGGTCCATTGGTTATTTTTATAGAATCAGTATCTATTGCTGTTTAACTGTGGGAAAAAAAAATGTCATAAATGCATCTACTTTAGAAAGGAGGCAACAGAGTCAGAGCTATAGAGGATAAACTAGAATTAAAACTTATGTCCAATTGACCTTATAGCTTGTACTCAAGTACTATTTGCCTCCCATAGCTCTAAAGCCCAGAGACTTTTGCCAGTAACTTGCCTTCCCTCTCATTGGATCTTCCCACATCATACTGGGTCATGTAAGCTACTCATGACATCTACACTTGTGTGTCATATATTTAGAAGACTAATATGCTGAGAATGCTGCTTTTTCATTAGAAAAGTTCTTTTCATATTTAGGAAATAATCAGTCATTATAAAAATATGAAATTTATGTCTCTCCTAGAGCAATGCAGCTATTTAAGTTAGCAGGTAACTTCTCTAAAGGAATTTTAAAATCTGAGTAATTATGTGTCTAAACCCAAAGACTTCCATTTGAACAATGGAAGTAAAATAAGCATTGCACATTATAGAAAAAAATGCCATTCCTGAATGCATCACATGGCCAAACTCCATCTGCCATCCTCATAGGAGAACCAAGCCTAACAAATCCTTTGAGTATTAATTCTAAAATATTATGGGAAGGAAGCTGGAAAGTACCATAGGTACCGAAGAAATTTCTAGAATTTTAAATATTGAAGGAACCCTTTAATGTCATCTACTCCGGTACCAAAACAGGACCCCATCCTGTTGTTACAAAGATAGTTTTCTAGCATTTTCTTAAAAGTATCCAGATACAGGTGACCCCATTACCTTCCACAATAGTGTACTTGATTCATCTGACAACAATGTAGTTAGCAATATTTCTATTGAGATGAAGGTTTCCTCTCTCAGTTCCAACCTTGCCTGGAATGAGTGTGATTCCACTTGATCAGACACACACCAGGGAGAGATACAACAAGGGGAGCATCATTCTCCCTTTTCTGACCCCCAGAATTTTCTCTGAAGTGAGGTAATTTTCTCAACTATTATTCAGGAGAAGGGATTTGTGGGATGATTTAGGATGAGAGAAGGTATGGGGCTGAGGAGGGTGGTGAGGAGGACTTGAGAGGATATGACTTCAATAAACCTTAAAGAAAAACAAAGTGATCACAAGTCTTTTACAATTATGTGGATAATGAAGAAGTTCAGTGACTTAAAAGATTTGTGAACCCAGCACAGATGTTTTATGGAGGTGATTTTCCTTATAGGCCCACAGTGATGAGGCAAATGGACATTCAGAGAAACCACAGTGCTGGTGAGGATGATGCTCCTCCTGCAAGCACATGCATTTAAACTCCTTTCTAGTCTTCCACGCATAAATGTTTAATTCTCCAATTTGCCATCAATCAACGAGCTATTTTGGGAAGAGTCTGTGGACTAAAAAAAAACCACCCAGTGTGGTCTGCCCAGACCTCCAGATGCACTCAAGGCACCCAAGAGCTTCTAAAGAGCTGATGTCAGGTTGGGGACCTTGATTAATGACTCCCTGGGACATTCTGACACCTTTGCATGGATGCGGGAGATAAGAGCCTGGCCCAGACTGCCAGAAAGCCCTCCTTTGGAGGAGGGAGGTCAAGGTCAGAAACATCAGAAAATCCACAGAGAAACGTAAGGCCCAGAGTTTCCACTGAGGGCAGTCTGTTGGCTTGCAAAGGTCAGAATGAGAGGGAAAGATAATTTTGCAGGACTGGAGGAGAAACAAAAGCCAAGACAGATGGTGTGAAAGGGGATACCGGAGACGAGAGGGAGAACCCACAGGTGACTGAGGCAGGAGATGCCTGGGGATCTGCTCTGGAATGCACGATTTGATTTAACAGAAGAAAGCCTGGTTTGTGTCACCAGCGTTTGGGCCTGCTTGCTTGGAAGGGAGGTGATCTAGCCATTGTAGGACTAGATTCAATTACAGGGCTTTTTGACAAAATGCATTTCTATGTTTTCAATAACCTGAAAACAATATTCTCTGTGATATGTTTCTACACAAATGAAAACTCTCTGTTCTCTTACTTAAGGGTGTAACTCAAGTCCAGGACAATGCTGTCACTGACAAACTCAGACAACTTCCAGAAGAGGAAGGGCTGGAATGTCTCCTTGATTTCACCTCTTGTACTTCCCTCCGATCAGAGACCTTCGCTCCACGCTGCTTAGTCTGGACTTTGTCACTCTTAGCATGGATTATCCAAAGGGCCTCTGGCTGACTTCCATGATATCTGCATTAATGTTCTCATGGCTCATCTGTAAAATCATTGATCCTCAGAAGTTAACAAAATATGAGGCATATGTAGGTGAATCAGACTGAGAAGGGAGAAAGGGGACCATTCTTTAAAATTCATGTTAACTAATTTTTTAAAAAGTTTACATCCATCCACAGATATATAAAATCATACAATTATGTTGATGTTTACAGTATAGGTGTGTGTTGGTGTAGAAATATGGAATCAGTCTCTCTCTCTCTCTCTCTTTCTATCTAATCTAGACATCCATCTATTATTCTATCCATCCTATTGTTCTAGTGTACTGTGCCACTTTACATACTCCTCCCCATCATTCTTAGATATCTATAAGAAGGACCATGATTGTAGGATTAGTTAAAGGTTACTCCAAGGTTTAAGCTTTCAGATCTTTTACATGTTTCAAATTACTTACCAGAGGATTATGTTGACTTTGCTGTCAGAGGACTGGAACGGTAAACACTGGATCTCCATCAATCAATTCATTCATTCCTCCACCATTTAGTAATTACTTATTTATAGGCTAAGCATTTTATGAGATGTTGGGCTTAAAATGATCAAAACGGTGTCTTTCTGAGTGGTTCCCAGCTTATTAGAAGATATAGCCAAATAGGAGGTCAAATTTCAATGTAATGGGAAATTTTTTATAGCAGGGGGTATCAAGATACTTACTGTCCACCCTTGAAAAGTTCACAGCAGCCTTTCTTTATATGCTAAATGAGATATGCAAAAGTAGAAATTGATTTTAGGAAGTTATTATACTTAAAGAAACAAAGTCACTTAACAAAATAAATGATAGCAGTAGATAGTTTAAACCAAACAGTGCAGTGTATGACCCTTCCCTTGAATACGCACATTTACGTTGTTAGACTCGGCTGAGCGATCAGCATCCCAGGTGAACCTACAAACGGGTCTAGGTAGATCCGAGACTGCGGGAAGGAAGGCAGCTCTCACCACACTTAGGAAGGCAGGTAAGCCAGCTGCACTTTGCACGTTCTGAGCTCTGGCCAGAGACCCATGGAGGGTAAGAAAATCTCTTAATACAACACATGGTAGTAGAAAGCCTATGGGAAAGGAGATTAAGATGTGTTGTTCTGCCATTAAGCCCCAGGAAATGCAAGTTAAGATCCACCTCTGATGGATCCTGTATGAGAGGTGATGAAAGAGACACAGACTACAGCCACCAAGCTGTCCAATGACCCAGCTGCTTCCAGCTTGAGAATAATCCCTTGCATGAAAGACTGGGGAGGCAGGTGCTATCTCACCCCTACGTAGGAGACACCTATTGGGGACTCCAACCTGGTAAGGTTAAGGGAGGCAGGGCAGTCAAAAGCCAGAAATAATAGAAAAGCAGTGAGAATGGACAGCTAAGCCAAAGGCTCAGTTTCATGATCTGGGAATGGTGGCTATAATACGCCCCTCTGGCTAACAGTCACCAAGGTCAAATGATGACTTCTGTAAAGCCCACCTCCCCACACTGCAAAGGAGAGAAAGCTGCTATCTGGCAGCCCAGCTTTGTGGCCACAAGGATGGTGCCTTTGCGTGGCTGATTTAAACGGTCTTGGTGATGTTCTCTCTGAATTAACGACTCCTGAGCCTCCAGCCCCACTTTGTTTTGTCTCACCTTATCCTACTGAAGCAGGAGATGGCCCAGTCCTCCCTCCGAGACTCTCCAGCTAGGAAGCCACTGAAGAAGGAAGATTCCTGACCCTAGGGAGCTGAACTACTACCCGCACCGCTACCAGACAGCCGTTCTCTCTTCCCGAGGGAATATAGCTCACCAGCAGCAGGCATTCTACAGCAACAGATCCCTCTGCCTTGGGCTTCCGTGCGGCCGGACAGGATACTCAGATAATTGCCACTCCTGCTAAAGATACGACCCTGAGCTTTCAGATCCTGGTAGAAACACGGAGAAAAATGAGAAATTAAGCTTTTGAGGAGCAACATGATATGGTTGTGTGAAGCACACATTCTCTGACCATAAAAGAAAAACACACACTGGCTAACAAGGCTGTGAAATTATTCTCAGCTTTCCTGGTAATCAAGAGCCACCAAATTAAAATAAGATTGTGCTCTCAAGTTAGCACATATGAGTGAGTGAATAACTGAATGAATGAAAGGAAAACACCCACTGCTGGTGCAAGTGTGGGGAAATGGGCATCCCATGTTCTGCAGCCCAGGAAGGAAAACTGTATCACCTAAGCTAAGCAAGACTCATTTGAAAAACTGAAAGTATATACTGTACCTATTACCTCTAGGGTTTTATGCTAAATAAACCACAGAAACATATGTTTGTATTTTTATCTCAGAATCCTTTCAAGCACAAAAAATGTTGGAAGAACAGTTTAGGTTAATCACTGTATGTTCTTAAAATAGCACACAAAGCATGCAGCCTTTACAAGGACAACAAAGATACATCTGTGCTTATTAACATAAGAAGATATTAATAATATATTGCTCAGCAGAAATGAGACTGTAACCTATTCCATTCAAGGCAAACATGCATAATATATTTGTATAGACTCTCTAAGACAATTCTAAACATGTACATAACAAAAATGTGTGTCAGGGGATGGCACTGTGGTGTAGCAGGTGAAGCTGCTACCTGCAGCACTGGCATCCCATGTGGGCACTGATTTGAGTCCTGGCTGCCCCACTTCCAATCCAGTTTCCTACTAATAGAGGATAGCCCAAGTGCTTGGACCCCTGAACCCACATGGGAGATGTGGATGAAAAACCTGTCTCCTGGCTTCAGCCTGACCCAACTCTGGCCATTGTGGCCATTTGGGAAGTGAACCAGCTGGTGGAAGCTCTCTCTCTATCTCTCCCTCTCTCTCTGTAATTCTGACTTTCAAATAAATAAACAAATAAATAAACAAACCTTTTAAAAATTTTTAAAAAGATATATATCATACTTCATTCTGAATGACGTAGAATCAGGTTTGTTTAAACGTTTTTCAATGTTTTAGAATTTGAAATAAACACATATCATTTATGTAATATAAGCATTTCTTTCTTTTTTTTTTTTTAAACAGGCAGAGTGGACAGTGAGAGAGAGAGACAGAGAGAAAGGTCTTCCTTTGCCGTTGGTTCACCCTCCAATGGCCGCCGCGGCCGGCGCGCTGCGGCCGGCGCACCACGCTGATCCGATGGCAGGAGCCAGGAGCCAGGTGCTTTTCCTGGTCTCCTATGGGGTGCAGGGCCCAAGCACCTGGGCCATCCTCCACTGCACTCCCGGGCCACAGCAGAGAGCTGGCCTGGAAGAGGGGCAACCAGGACAGAATCCAGCACCCCAACCGGGACTAGAACCCGGTGTGCCGGCGCCGCTAGGCGGAGGATTAACGTAGTGAGCCGCGGCGCCGGCAAGCATTTCTTTCAAAAAGGAAAAAGAAAGAACATTTTGTTGACAAAAGCAAATTAGTTAAAAACCACCATTTATTTACCTGATGCTAACTGCCAGAGATTAAACTAAAGAATTTACATGCCTTGTCTGATGTCAGCCCCCCAGCCTCTCTGAAGGCAATAACATTCCTATTTACACGTGAGTGTGTGTAAGTCAAGCAACTTCATTGCTCCTCATCATACAATTAAATTATTTAAAAAAAAAATCTAGCAGCCCATTTAGGAGTGAGTGTCTTAGGCAGCCTGGTTTTGTCCCAATTCTCATCTAGGAGAGGAAAACAGAAAGGAAGGGAAGGGGAGGGAAGGCAGGGGAAGAGCTCTGCATTACGGAGACTCTATAGCAGTGACCCATGACATTTAAACCCTTTCTTGGAATAAAGATTTCAATCCTGGTTGCATAATATGAAGGCACTTCACAAAGTCATGGAAATAGGATTTAAGACAAGTTTGAGGATTCTAGTTCTGCCTGTTCTGCCTCCAATCCAGCTCTCTGCTACTGTGCCTGAGAAGACAGCAGACGATGGCCCAAGTGCTTGGAACCTTGCCACTCATGTGGGGGACCCCGATGGAACTCCTGGCTCCTGACTTCTACCTGCCCAGCCCTGACTGTCACAGCCATTTGGGGAGTGAGATCTCTTTCTGTCTCTCCCTCTTTTTGTCACTCTCCCTTTCAAATAAATAAAATACAATCTTTACAAAAAGACAAGTTTATTTTGGTGCAAAAAGAAACCATGCACACTTTTACATAATCTATATTTTCCATACTACTACAATCATCTGGGGACTTCAAAGTTACAGAAACCTGTGCCTCAGCCTCAAGAAATTCTAGTTTAACGGCTTGAGAATAAAATCCAGGCATCAGTCATTTTTTTTTAAAACGAAGTTATGTATTTTAAAGGCAGAGTTGCAGAGAGAGGGAGAAACAGTGAGAGAGAAAAAGAAACAAGAGATCTTCCATCCACTGGTTCATTCCCCAGATGGATGCAATGGCCAGGTTGAAGCTAGAAGCCTGGAACTCCACCCAGGTCTCCCACATGGCTGCAGAGACACAAAGACGTTGGCCATCTTCTTCTGCTTCCCCAGGTGCATTAGCGGGGAGCTGGATTGGAAGTGGAGCAGCTGGAACATTAACTCGCAATGCCATAGCACCTGCCTGAATCAAACATTTTCAACCTTCCTGGTAGGACTGATGTGTAGCCAGGGATCCATTTCATCAGGCTATCATTTAACTCGCAAAGGCTCTGTTCACATACTGGGACCAATATCTCATAGAGTAGATGTTATAAAAGCTTTCCTCTCAAGATGTACTCCATATGCAGATGTCAGTGACTTATGCTGACACTACTTCTGCATTGGATGTTATTGTACACTTGCTTCCATTTCCCCCTGACTTCTCTTTTCAAGAGCCAGACAATTCTCCAATGACATCTGGAGACTTTAGAATTTTAATCCATTGAATATCTTTCTTAATATTAATTCTTTGCTTGGCATTTCAAAAGGCTTGGATATTTTTATGACTTTTGATGTTTTATATATGACTTTCTGAAGGGTTTTGGCTGATTTCCATTGTCCTCAATACATCACAATTTACTAGTTCACCACCAATTAAATTCATCAGATGATTCCATTTTCTGTCTTTGGTGACTACAGAAGATGACAATATGCCATCTAGTTCCTCACGTCTGATTACTTTAAGCTGTCTTACTTGAGAATTTTATTGACAAATGAATCCTTTTTAATCAGAGATAATTTTCATTATAAATGTGATGTATAAATCTCTAAGAATTCTATGTATCATTTTATTTACTAATAATTTTAAGTATTTTCTGTGAGTTTACTTTTTTAATATTTTCTTTTTGGTTTTATTTAACTTTAATGAAGTTTTACATTTTATGGGAGATAAAACTGTTGAGTATTTTTTAAACTTCTCATCACTTCAAAACTTGCAAGTATTTTCTCCTCCAAAGACTTTATAAAGTGTTAATTTTATTTTAATTTTCTGTGCTTAGATTATTGTTATATAAGCCCCTTATCCATCAGGGATTTAGATTGATATGTAGAAGCAAAGGATTTATTGAAATTTTCATTCCCTCAAAGATTAGCTTATTTTGCAATGCCATTTCTGAAACGGCCCCCTCCACCAGTCACACAATGACAATCTGAAGCCACATGGGAAGGTGCACACACAGCCTTTCCCTTCTATCTCATTAATCCACCTGTCTAATTTTGTACAGACACTGCATTGTGTTAATTTTTCTTAGTGTATAATATCTGTTCCTATCTAAAAGAGCTAGCATCCTGTAATTCTTTAAAATATTTGATGCAGGCAGGCACCGCGGCTCAATAGGATAATCCTCTGCCTAGGGGCGCCGGCACACCAGATTCTAGTCCCGGTCGGGGTGCCGGATTCTGTCCTGGTTGCCCCTCTTCCAGGCCAGCTCTCTGCTGTGGCTCGGGAGTGCAGTGGAGGATGGCCCAAGTACTTGAGTCCTGCACCCCATGGGAGACCAGGAGAAGTACCTGGCTCCTGCCATCGGATCAGCGCGGTGCGCCGGCCGCAGCGCACCGGCCGCGGCGGCCATTGGAGGGTGAACCAAAGGCAAAAGGAAGACCTTTCTCTCTGTCTCTCTCTCTCTCTCTCACTGTCCACTCTGCCTGTAAAAGAAAATAAATAAAATAAAATAAAATAAAATAAAATAAAATAAAATAAAATATTTGATGCAAAAACATTTTATAGAAATCTTAACTTGTTGCAGAGTATTCCCTTTCAGTGTCTTATCTAGGGTTACACAGGAGGGGCTTTGGAAAGTTCCCAGAAAATGTGTATGATAGAAATACTTTCCACAGATGTAAAACTATTAATTGCATGTTTGCAAAAACTTTTTGAAGCAGCTTTGTACATTAATTTGTGGACAAGGATATGTTAAGTATATGGTTTTATGTAGGACTATTATTAAAATCAGCTGCCTTTCAAGGATCAAAGCAAAGGGTGATGACCTTGTCTGTCTCTGCTCAGGACTCAATTTTTGAAGTGCCGCCCCCCCCCCCCCCCCCACCGAGGTTCTTGCCTGCAAGACAGAGTTATGAAGAAAATTCAGAGCCTTTTTTTTCTGCTTCTGACAATGACATTAAACAAACAAAGCAGTAGCAAATCAATGACTGGATTTAGATTTCACCTGCAAACAAAGCAGGCGGTGCCATGCTAAGCTTGGGTGCAAGATTTCGCCTTGTGAACAAGGAAAGGGTTGAGGTGATTATGCAAGACATTCACGTCGGGGTGCCAGCCTTTCTCCCTGCTCAGTTCAAATATTATTGCTTTTAAATGTCAGCACATCACCACTGTAAGCACACATACTTATTAAAACTTCTCTTTGCTGAGAACTTTTCCTGGTGGACACCTTGGAGCATGATATATCTTTAAATTTTAATCAGAACTCTAGGCACAGCTATTAATTGTAGAAGAGAAACAAACTTAAATTGAGGCCATACTGTCACTGTGGTACTGTGCTAGGCATAGCACATATGGTGCCACATTTCGAAAGAGAGGTTTCTAAATTCCTTTTTTTACACGTGATGAGATTAAGTTTCTGACTCAGGATTGATGTGACTTTTATTTGTTTTCTCACTTTATGTTTATTTATTTAACAGGCAGAGCAAAAGAAAGAGAAGGGAAGGGAGAGAGAGAGAGAGAGAGAGAGAGAGAGAGAGAGAGAGAGAAATCTTCCACCTGCTGCTTCACTCCTCAAATGCCTGCAACAGCTACAGCTGGGCCAGGCCAAAGCCAGGAGAGGACTTGAACCCAAGCACTTTGAAACAGGATATGAGTGTCCCAAATGGCAGTTCAGCCCACTGCACCACAAGGCCTAACACAATGTGAGGTTTACTGGACACTCAAGCCACTGCCTGGATCAGCGGCATCTTTAACATCCTGGCATTCCCGAGAAGTCTTTCTGGGCCAGGTTCCGTTCATTATCAGACGTCTCTGACCACTGAAGAACAAACAAGGAACAGGCATAGGGTTTCCGATGCTGGTTAGGACACCTGCTTCCCGATTCGGAATGCCTTGGTTCAGTTCAGAAGTCCAGTCCCAATTCCAATAGCTCCTGAGAGACAGCACGTAATAGCTGAGGTAGCTGGGCCCCTGTCATTCCCTTGAACGGTCTGGACTGAGTCCTCAGCTCCCCGCTTCAGCTTAGCAGAGCCTCAGCCCATTGTGGGGAGTCGGGGAGGAACCAGCAGAAGCTCTAAGAGCTCTTTCTCTCTCTCTCTCTTCCCCAAATAAACAACAAGTAGATAAAAAGCAAAATAAAAGTGGAAAGGACATTCTTTATATCAATCTAGATCCCATTTACTTACACTTTCTTTTCTTTTAAAAATTTATTTATTTATTTGAAAGTCAGAGTTACAGAGAGGCAGAGAGAGAGAGAGAGAGAGAGAGAGAGAGAGAGAGGCTTTCCAACTGCTGGTTCACTCCCTAAATGGCTGCTAAAGCCAGAGCTGGGCCGATCTGAAGCCAGGAGCCTGGAGATTTTTCCTGGTCTCCCACACAGGTGCAGGGGCCCAAGGACTTGGGTTATCCTCTACTGCTTTCCCAGGACCATTAGCAGGGAGCTGGATTGGAAGTGGAGCAGCTGGGTTGAACCAGTGCCCTAATGGGATGCCGGCACTGCAGACAGCGGCTTGGCCCACTATGCCACAGTGCCAGCCCCTGCCTACAATTTCTGACCTTAGGCTCCTACACGAGTCTTCTGCAATCACAGGGAAAAGCACATCCTTCCTTGCCCAGATGCAGCTCAACAGCACTGGAGGGACTGACTTTCCCACTGAGTGGCAGACTCAGCATTTTGGGAGTTGGAGAAACTGGCACCCTCTCTGCCCTCCTCCCAGTTAGGAACCCAAGTTGAGGTTGTCCTTATTCAGAACTGAATACTACCAGTACTGAAGAAATCCATTTTTTTCTCCTTTCACTTTCAAGACTTTCACTGAAAAATTCCTGGACTTCAGCCTTAGCCGAGGGGAAGCGGTGCCTTCAGCATGCGTTTCTATCCTCAGTGTGTTGCGAGAGCACGCCACCTTCCAGCTTCCTGGAAAGTGGAGGGAAGTCAGAATTTTAATCATCATTGCCATGTCTCCTTTGCAACCTTTCTGGCATAGCCTTTCACTGTCTTGTTTGATCTACCTTTGAGTCCTTTAGAGTCCCTGAGAGATGGAAGGGGTGACTTGCCCCTTAGCTGGTCCTCCTGAAATCTCATTTTTTTTTTTGGCTCTGTTTACAGGGGAGCTAGAGATCAGGCCATTCAAGGGTATACCCTCTAATGAGTGTCTGGAGTAACAGGATCGGGTGGGGGATTTGATGTCAGGAGCTATCAACGTCCAATCAGTACAAAATTATTTTCTGACTCCAGCTGACCATGCACTTTTCTCTGCAGCTGCAACTTCATTAAATAGAGGACTGAGTTTCCAACAAGAAAAGGTCAACATTTCCATTTGGGCATTCAAACATCTCCAAGATGGGTTTGAGGCCTTAGTGTTCTATTGATTCAGCCATCCCCATGCTGAGCACAGAACTTTGCCCAGAATAGATGGGCTCTGTCAGTCAAAGCTCACCAGTGGGGCTATTTATTTTCAGTCTGACTCACAGGGTTATCAAATATTGAAGCTGAAGGGGACCAAGGTAATTCTACTTGAACATAAATTTGCAAATGGAGCTTTCATACTGAAATGGAAATTCGTGGAGAATGCCCTGAAATGATAAAGTTTTTTCTACCTTCATTTGATCTGTGTGTGTTTACCAAATAATGCTTAAACATAAAAAAAAAAAAAACCACTAAAGTGGGTGTCTCCAGTGGAGACATTGATTCGTCTAAACAAAACTATTGTAGTTAGGTTCCAAATGACATAAAAGTACAACACATCATTGACTGGGGAAGAGGTGGTTTCTGATTGGGAACATAACAGAAATTGGTGGTATTTGTTCCTGGGATAACGTAGGATCTTGTCCTTACAAAAGGCATAGTCCATCTGGTAGTAGCATTTCTAAGTTACATTGTGAATGATAGCAGCAACTCAAATAAATTTTATTCCCTGCTTATATAATTAATGGCATTTAATTGCATTCTTAGATAATGCTCTTAATTTAAAAATCTATTTTATATTACACATTTAAATTTCTTCTTTCAGTAAGTAAGTCTTAATATAATCTTATTTATTAAGTTGGTAGTATGATCTCTGTATTATTGGAATATAATTTTTCCTGTAAATTTTCTTCTCATCTCCACAATGTGCATTTTTTCCTTGAATGAATCACATTCTCTCCTCACACTTATACTTAAAAGATATAAGCCTTCTCCAAATTTGCCTCTATCTTTCCATTCCAAGATAGCTTAGTTTAATTTTAAATATTTTGAATTAGCAGTGAATATACAGAATCTTCATTACATCAAGTGATTTGATCACCTATAGTCAAATCATTCACATCCTAAGGGTATTTGCAAATATTTTATGCAAAACTTTCACTTTCCTCTATCAATGTGTTTAGATCTTGACATCTCTACATCTCCAGCATCTTAATTCATTTAATAGATTTTATGGGTTTTATATGGAATGAGGCATTGATTGCTCTTTCTTTAAGCATTCTCATTCCTATTTTCTTTGTACTTTTCTTAGAAATGTCCATGTTCTTTTTTTTTTTTTTTTTTTTTTTTTTTTTTTTTTTTTGACAGGCAGAGTGGACAGTGAGAGAGAGAGACAGAGAGAAAGGTCTTCCTTTTGCCGTTGGTTCACCCTCCAATGGCCGCCGCGGCTGGCGCGCTGAGGCCGGCGCACCTCGCTGATCCGATGGCAGGAGCCAGGAGCGAGGTGCTTTTCCTGGTCTCCCATGGGGTGCAGGGCCCAAGCACCTGGGCCATCCTCCACTGCACTCCCGGGCCACAGCAGAGGGCTGGCCTGGAAGAGGGGCAACCGGGACAGAATCCGGCGCCCCGACCGGGACTAGAACCCGGTGTGCCGGCGCCGCTAGGCGGAGGATTAGCCTAGTGAGCCGCGGCGCCGGCCAGAAATGCCCATGTTCTAACTTTCCTGATTCAGGATTTAATACCAATGCTGATATAAATTATCTATACATCATCTCCTACATGAAAGATGTGTCACTATATAGTGAATCTTTACTGGTGAAAAATGGGTATCTGCCCGTGTGAAAGTTCTGTAGCAGCAAAAGGAGGCAAACCTGAGCAGAGGAACTCATCTTGTTCCTGCTGCATGGCTGAGTTATGTGAGTTACAGTGGCAATTGTTCCTCCAGACTCTATAGCTGGAAGCTGATCAATACTAGTATAGTGAAGAGGTATTCCCGGGAAACCCAAAAGATGGCCCTTCAGGAGCCAGTCCGTACTCTTCGGCAGCTTTTCGTTCTGTTGAAGGAACTTTTTGAAGTCTCTACTTGCCTGGGCAAAGCTTGTCAACGTGGTGACCCTGGCACATCACCCCCTCTGTTCTCCTGGCGATTTCTTTCTTCTAGGTCTGGGTTAGTACCTTTCTCTGAAAGCTACAGAGGGCCACAGAGACAAGGCCAGCCACGTCTGTGAAGAGTATGCTGAGGATCTTATTAGAGTGAAAGGAAACACAGCTTGGTTTTCTCCTCCCTGGGACACAGACCATGCTGGGCGGACTCTATAGAAACAAGCCAGGTTCTTCATCCCGGTTCTTTCCTGCACAAGTTGACACTTTTTCCAAGAATATGGATAGCTGGAGTACCCGCTCTTTTTAGGGAACACTCTCCCAGCTCCCCAGCACCCAGTTTCCCATTTTGTTGATATGATACAAATAGATAGATAAT
The DNA here is from genome assembly GCF_964237555.1 of Oryctolagus cuniculus. NCBI lineage: Eukaryota > Metazoa > Chordata > Mammalia > Lagomorpha > Leporidae > Oryctolagus > Oryctolagus cuniculus. The sequence continues at coordinate 47,915,285 of NC_091449.1, forward strand.
AAAATAAATTATTAAAGGATAATGTATCCTTATGATGGACTGTTAGGTAGCCATTAAAATGGTGCTTATGGGAAATTGGTAGCATAAAAATATATATGAAATACCATTAGAAGAAAGATGCAAGGTGAAGAAGTATGATCCGGCCACGCCCAATTTAAGAGCCTATAGTAGTACGCAGACACCAGCGCATTTCTCAAAGCTTCAGTTACTCATTCGTGCATCTCCATACCTCAGAGTGATTCAGGTGAGGCTGCGCGGGTTCTCGAGTTCTGCTCCAGAAAATCTTTACGCCAGTTGTTTTTTCAGCATGACTAAAGAGAGAGCAAACCTTGCACAGTAAACGGATTCCCTACCTTCATCTTAGCCCTCCATAATTATTGCTAGCCCAGGTTTATTGCCTTTTTTTTTTTCATATTCTCATGGGTTTTGGATATGCAGATCAAGTTCAGCAAACATTGTCGGGGTGTTGCTGATGAAGCTGGACATGAGAAGATGTGATGGGCAGGACCAACTTTTTTTATTTTTATTTATTTATTTTTTTGACAGGCAGAGTTAGACAGTAAGAGAGAGAGACAGAGAGAAAGGTCTTCCTTCTGTTGGTTCACCCTCCAAATGGCCGCTACGGCTGGCGCTGCGCTGATCCAAAGCCAGGAGCCAGGTGCTTCTCCTGATTTCCCATGCGGGTGCAGGGCCCAAGCACTTGAGCCATCCTCCATTGGGGCAGGACCAACTTTAATAAGAGGAGTCGCAGGAGAGATTCTGCAGGAACACTGATGAGGAATTTTTTCATGTTTCTCCCTTTTGACTGGAATAATAGAAGGAGTGTCCTAGAGGTGTTATTATGGAAGCCCAGTCTTTAATAAAGGTGACAATATGAGAGCAAGCACCCACTTATTACTCAGGTATATGCCAGGAATATTCTGCAGCTGAACATCATTGATAAGGTTTTATTTCCGTTCATCTCCTGAGTAATACCCTGCAGCTCATTCCATTAATTCTTACCTAGAGACTCTGGCATCCTTTCTTTCTCTGTGTCTTGGTATTTATCTTTCTAAGAACTCCCATACGCGCATAGGAATGTAAATTGATGCAGAAGTCTTGCAAAGCAATTTAGCATTAATGGATCAAGAGTCTTAAAAATGTTCATACAGGGTTATTATGAGCCAGCAATTCCACTTCCAGAAATCTATCCAAATGAAATAAGCTAAGACACGAGAAGAAATAAATGCATATAAATATACTTGCAGAAATATGGTCATCACACCATAGTTTCCCATTTTGTTGATATGATACAAATAGATAGATAATAAAATAAATTATTAAAGGATAATGTATCCTTATGATGGACTGTTATGTAGCCATTAAAATGGTGCTTATGGGAAATTGGTAGCATAAAAATATATATGAAATACCATTAGAAGAAAGATGCAAGGTGAAGAACTGTTCATAGAACATGATCACAGCCATGTATAACCTGCTTATAAAATGGGCTAAACAGAAAAAGAACTAGACTGGGAGGCAACAGGGGGAAATCGTTGGTAGCTGGATTTTATGTGGGTTGTTTTTCCCTTTGCTTAGTATTCTAGGTAGCCCTGAATGAACAGAATTTATAATATTTGTAGTCAATTTTTTAAAATGTCTTTTCATCAAAAAAGTTTCTCTTGTTCCATTCCCAGCAATGTTTTGTGCAAAGGCACACAGAACAGATGTCTCCAATTGTTTTTCTTCATTATCAGAGTTGGATCCTCATAAATTTCATGCTTGAAATTTCTCAGCCCACACATGCAACATCAGACACAGAGGCCGACTCTCCCCTTCTCACCCTCACCTCCGCCTCTACAGGGTCATTTCCATGCAGCCCACCCACAGAGCACAGAGAGGCTGGCTGTTTTAACACACAATAAACATACATATTTCTGCAACTTGTCTGGTGCTCCTAATCTTCATGACACTAAAAACAAAATCTGAGTTTGTCCAATACATGGTGTCAATACACAATCCAGCTGTCACCCTTAGCCTATCTGAATGGATTGTTTGGCATGACCCATGGTTTGATGGCCCACAAGAGTCACTGTTAGCTCATTTTGGACGTTGCATTGTAAGTCTTCTATGATCACAGCAAAGTTTTGCTTCAAGATTCCCACAAATGCCTACAATCCATACTTAGCAATGGCAGTGCTTTCTTCTCATCTCAAATGTCCTCTTTCTAAAATTTTATGGTGATTGTTACTGCACTTATCTCTCCCATGCACTGTTGACCATGCAGCACGAGATCTATTGCAGATAACTGAGATTTCAGCAGCCTTGAGCTGCTACTAAAACAATCATTATTGGATGTTGGTCTCCTTTGTGACTCTCTCCACTCTTCCTCCCTCTAGAAGAACTCCAGCATTTGCAATATCATTTTATACAATTGATCAATCAATTAACAGGAATGTGCCTCCCAAGGGAAAAGTATAGTGCCAAATAGTTGGGATTTCTTGTGTATAATTGAGGGTAGTGATGGAAAATGGTGGATTTATAACACGGAAGGTTTTAAATTCACTGCAAAGGGTTTGTATCTCATAACATGAGCAGTAGAGAATTGTTGAGAATATTAAGGGCCAGATACAATTATTTTTGATTCCAGAAAGATTTTTGTTGCAATATTGTGGTAAAGGATTACTGGTGGTAAGGAGATAGTCAAGAGGGTGCTCTAGAAGTCTGTTCACATGAGAAAATGATTGGTAGTTGCTACAGAGAAGATTCTAGCTTAAGGTAGAACTAGAATTTGTTGAGCAGTTATATAAAGGAATGAGAAACAAGAGAAGGGCCAAATAACCACAGATTCTAAGACGAAAATTCACTGTGGTTGTAAGCAAGGATCAGTCATCTGATAAAATTTAGAACTCGTTATTGGGGCCAGCGCCGTGGCTCACTTGGTTAATCCTCTGCCTGTGGTGCCAGCATCCCACATGGGTGCCGGATTCTGTCCTGGTTGCTCCTCTTCCAGTCCAGCTCTCTGCTGTGGCCCTGGAAGGCAGTGGAGGATGGCCCAAGTGCTTGGGCACCTGCACCCGCCTGGGAGACCAGGAAGAAGCACCTGGCTCCTGGCTAAGGATCTGCGCAGCACTGACCGTGGTGGCCATTTGTGGAGTGAACCAATGGAAGGAAGACCTTTCTCTCTCTCTCTCTCTCTCACACTGTCTATAACTCTACCTGTCAAATAAAAAAAAAATTATTAAAAAAATTTAGAACTCAAGAAAAATAATTAAAAGGCATAAAAGCTGAGCAACCCAATGAGTTAATTGCACACTAAGTTGAGTTCTTTTTCGCATAGCCTGAGTGTTGATCATGACAGTGTGGCTTAAAATGTATTGTCTTTCATCCATTATCTTTCTACAATGTAACTACACTATCCCCTGAAACTTTTCTCCCCTTGTTCTATCCCAAGAGCCTCATTTCTTTTCAACTTCAGACTATTCCCTTATTTTTCACCTCAAAAGCTCCAAAGAACCAGATTGGCCATATGGGCTCTTCTTTGGAGGGAGGAGGAGTTGAAACTGGGCAGCAAGGATAGAGTCTGATTTTTGGGGGGCAAATCATTGCATCAACTTGGTTCGTCATACAGGTTTCTGGTCTTCAGACTTCAGTTCTAGTCTGTCCCCTGGAACTAGTTCATATTGGCAAGTCTTTAAAAGTCCTGCAGTGATCACCAAAATTCTCCAGTCCTCTTAGAACAATGATTTTTTTTTTTTTTAATCTAAGAAAAGCAAAAGATGTGAGAGTACAGGCACCCACCCATAGACAAAACATTCTTTTCTGCCTACATCAGAATGCTCCTGAGTAAAAACCACGTGGAGACAAGTTACCAGTCTGAAGAGCAACTGCACAAACACACAAGGAAAATGCACGTTTATCAGCCACATTAGCACGCTTTTCTGTACCCTCACTGGACACACACACATGCCAGGTGGACCCAGGGGTGATGAACAGATACAGCAAGAAAACATTCTCTCTCACATAGAGACTAGAGGGGTCTAGTCTAGTCTAGTCAAGATACTCTTGCCATTAGCATCTTTCCAATGTCCATTTCCGTAGTTTGAGCATTTAGGCAAATCCCCCTCCAGGAAGTGTTGGACTATCTGTTCCTTAGACTACAAAACAGATGGACTGCAGTTTATAGTTCAATCAGGAATGCAAATTAAAGTCGTTGGCTTGTTCTTAATGGGATTAATGGGAGCGGAGGAATACATCCTGCCAGCCAGAGGAGCTTCCTGGTATTGGCAGGAGGCCCACCCTATGTTAAATACACATAGATGTGCCAAGTGGACAAGTCTGCGCCTTCTGGGATTTCAGATCCACAGCACTGACTGAGAGAATGAAACACTTGGTGATGCTTTTGTTTACTAAGGTTACTAAATGTTTTGTGCTTTTATATTTTCCTTTATTCTATTGAGGTGTAAGTGATCTATAGTAAAATTAATGCTTTTAAAATGCACAGTTTAGCTAGTTTTGACAAATAGTCACAAAATCTTCACCATAATCGAGATATAGAAGGAATTTCCACCACAGTCCTTAGTAATCAACTTCTCCCCTCATCTTCAATCTTTGGCAAACAGCAGTCTGCTTACTGTCTCTATGGTTCTATTTATGAAGAAGGTAATATGAATAGAAGCTCACAGTGTGTAGCCTTTTCAAGCTAGCTCCTTTCACTTAAGAATAAATGCATCTGAAATCCCCCATGTTATAGAGTATCTCAATACTTCATTTGTCTTTTAACGGATACATAAATTTGTTTACCCATTCCCCACCTAATAAACCCTATAGGTTATTTCTGGGTTTTGGTGATTATGAATAAAGTCACTATAACCATTTGTATATAGACTTTTCTGTGAATACAGGTTTTCATTTTATTTAAACATCTGAATGAGTATGTCTAACTTTATAGAAACTGCTTGAAGAGTTTACAAACCATTGGTAATATTTTGCACATAACCAGCAATGTATAAGATTTCCAGTTGCTCCACGCTCTTACCAACATTTCATATTTTTTTCTGGTATTCCAATTTTTATGTTACATATTAGAATATGTTTAGTGGTTTTCATTGTGACTTTGATTTGCATTTCCCTAATAACTAATAATGAAGGATCTTTCATGTGTTTATTTTCATCCATATATCTTTAGCAAAGTATCTGTACAGAAATGTTGCTCATTTTTAATACAGTAGATTTTTTATCATTGAATTTAAAAGTATTATATGTTTTCTAGAGTCTTATCAAATAAAGGATTTCTATGACATCATTTTATGTTTCCAACAATTTATTTTTCAGAGAAATTCTTAACTTTGATAAAGTAAAATTGGTCAAGTATTCTCCTTTAAGGAAAATCTTTGACTAACAGGAGAGAAATATTTTTTATATATATTTTCTTTATACCACTTCACAGTTTTAGATTTTTTTAAAGATTTATTTATTTATTTGAAGGTCAGAGTTACACAGAGAGGAGAGGAAGAGAGAGGAGAGGAAGAGAGAGAGAGATCGAGAGAGATCGAGAGATCTTCCATCCACTGATTCACTCTCCAGTTGGCCGCAATGGTTGCAGCTGCACCGATCTGAAGACAGGAGCCTCCTCTGGGTCTCCCACACGGGTGCAGGAGCCCAAGGATGTGGGCCATCTTCTACTTCTTTCCCAGGCCATAGCAGGGAGCTGGATCAGAAGAGGAGCAGCTGGGACTAGAACCGGCGCCCATATGGGATGCCAGTGCTTCAAGCCAGGGCGTTAACCCGCTGCGCCACAGCGCCGGCCCCGTTTTAGATCTTATATTGGATGTATTATCCCTTTTGAGTTAATTTTGGTAAGAAGTAGGAGATATGAATTGAGGTTCTTTTTTGCATATGGATAATTTTCATTACAGCTGAGTTCTTTATCTTGTCTTGATTCACTTACTCCTGTTTTTATTTACTCAATAAAAAACTGGATGTTGCGGAGTATACGGCAATCCCAGAACCAATCCTAGTGAACAGGGGTGGAGTCTCAGTGCTGAACAAACTCCCTCATACACAATGTGCTGAGAAAGGCCGCTCCAGTTGTGCCAAATAGTTGTTCTTTATTTCTTTAAAGGTATTTATTTATTTGAAAGTCAGAGTTACAGAGAAAGAGAGAGGGGGAGAGACAGAGAAAAAGAGAGAGAGACCTTCCATCCCCAAATGGTTCACTCCCCAAGTGGCCACAACAGCCAAGGCTGCACCAGGCCAAAGTTAGGAGCCAGGAGCTGCATCCAGGTCTCCCACATGGGTGCAGGGGTCCAAGGACTTGGCCCATCTTCCACTGCTTTCCCAGGCACATTAGCAGGGAGCTGGCTTGGAAGTGGAGCAGCCGGGACTCAAATCGGTATCTATATGGGATGTTGGCATAGCAGGCAGCAGCTTTACCGGCTACACCACAACATCAATCCCTGTTCTTTATTTTTATTGTTTTCTTCTCATTTTTCCTTCTTCTCCTACTTTTTCTTCTTTCTATTATTATTGTAATTATTACTATGTTTAAATGTTTAAATGTCATTTTGACCTACAAAACCAGAAAATTTAAAACCTGGTAGGTCTCTTTTTATTTATTTTATTTTTAGCAGTATATGTCAAAAATATGTTTTACACATGTTTTGTTTCCTTTTTCCTTAAATTATTTGTTTGTCTTAGAGTTCTAGCTGGAAAAGATAAACATGATTTCTACACATAAATATTAAGACTTGAAGGCATAAATTTTGGAAGAATTTATGAGAATAGGATCCATAATAAATTATTATGCAGATCAACTTACTGTGTCACTTCCATCCAAAACTACTAAAGTTAAAGTCACTGAGCAGCTATAGGTCCAAGTCTTATAGAAAACCAATTTGAAATAAGCTTCCAAATGTTCGCTTTGTTAGCAGTTTGTAAAAATTAATGAAACTGCCTGAAAACACAAGATGTACTAATTAGATATGTTCTGCAAGAGTCAAAAAGTCAAAGTGCTTACATATTTTGATATTAAAATCCCATGTGGTTCTTTTTCTACAAGAGAAAAAAATTAATTTTGCCAAAATAGGCTGCATTGACAAATTCTTTGTTCTGTTTATAAATGCAAGTACTTGGGTTTCTAATACAACAGCTGGCACTCACATCCCTTCATCTGGTTTAAGTATTTAGGACTGGTAGGAAAAAGTGATGTACCCTTATATTTTAATCTAAACCCCATGATAAACATAGACAATATCCCTAATCAATTACACTATCTCCCTAAATATTATCTATAGTAATATACTATATAATAGACTATATATTATATAATAATATTTATTTATATATTTTAATATATAATTATATAATATATAGTATATAATATATAGTGTATTATAATATACTATAGTATATCCCGAAATATTACCAGTTACATAGTGCTTATTATCTTCCAAAGATATGAATTCTGTAGACATTCCAGACACTGAGAACACATTTTTCTTATTATTACTGCCACTCACTAGCCTTCTAGGGTCACCTGGAGGCAGCTTAACCCCATCCCATAGGAAAATGTTTGGAACTGGTAGCACTAAATGTATCCAGGTAGGTCTGTTTTCTAGTTAAACAAGATCTTGACCTTTGACTATTACCAATATGAAATGATTTTAAAGCATTTTCACACTTAAAATCAAATTGTCAGTACTTTTTGATAACTGAGGTGTTCATATCTAGAAACAATGCGATGGTTGTGACGTGACTGAGGAAGAGGCAAATCTATTATGTCCCTCTTTATTCTTTTGCAAAAGTAAGACACTGTGCTTAGAAAATGCAAAAAAATTTATAGATAGATTTTTTTTTTTTTGACAGGCAGAGTAGACAGAGAGAGAGAGAGACAGAGAGAAAGGTCTTCCTTTGCCGTTGGTTCCTAAAACTGTTGCAGTAAAATATGTCAGAACTTCTATCTGCTTGACATTCCTGTCTTGTCTTCCTTATACAAGCTTTTCTTTAAGAAACCTGTTTTGGGGCCGGGTGCTGTGGTGTAGCTGGTAAAGCTGCTGCCTGCAGCACCAGCATCCCATATGGATGCTGGTTTGAGACCTGGCTGCTAATGTGCCTAGGAAAGCGGCAGAGGACGGCCCAAGTGCTTGGGCCCCTGCATCTATGTGGAAGACGCAAAGCTCCTGGCTCCTGGCTTCAGATCTACCCAGCTCCAGCCATTTCAACCATTTGGGGAATAATTAGCCAGCCAATGAAAAATCTCTCTCTCTCTCTCTCTCTCTCTCTCTCTCTTTGTAACTCTTTAATGGCTGGGCATGCTTGGAGCTCCCACACTTTGTGTGACTAAGCCTATTCCATAGCAATGCTCCAAACCCTACTCATGGGCTTGGTCCTGGGATTGCCATGTACTCAAAGCAACCAAGTCTTCCCTTGGATTCCATTGGCATCATCAAGGAGTAAGTCCTCTTTTTGTTCTCTGGTTTTATAAACTTCAATAATTATGTAAATCTGGAACTGTATTAGGCTGAGATAGTTTCATGTGGCAATTCTCAGATATTTGATATTTGATCCAAAGTGACTCTAATTGTTTCTGTAAAAGTATTTTCAGATGAGATAAACACTTAATTTTTTTTTTACATCAAGAACAATCTACCTGAAAAACAAGACAGTCTTATTTGCAATGGCTTCGAAAAGATAAAATACCTACAAATAAACTCAACCAAAGAAGTGAAATCTCTATGCACTGAAAACTGTTATAATTTGATGAATGAAATTGAAGAAGGCATCAATAAATTGGAAATAACCTATATTAATGGATTTGAAAAATCAAGTTTGTTAGAATATCAACCCTACTCAAAGCAATTTGAAGATTCACTTCAGTCACCATCAAACTTCCAGTGACAATTTTGACACCAACAGAAAAAAAATCATTTCTAAAATTTGTATAGTCACAAAAGATACCTAAAGCCAAATTGATGTTCTTAAGGGAAAAGTGGTTAACTAATTTTCAAGAAACCCAAGAAGAAAAAATAGGGAAAGGTATTGATTTATTATTTATTACTTAATATTTATGCATTTTAATAAGTGGTACTGGGAAAGTTGGATATCTATATTTAAATGAAGGAAACTGAACTTTTATCTAATACCACAACATGTATCAACTTGGGATGGATTAAAGATCTAAGCATAGGACCTAAATCACAAAGCTTCTAGAAGAAAATACCGAAGAAAAGTTCAAGGACCTAGATCTTCACAGTAATATTTTTGGATACCACACCAATGTTTCAGGCAACAAAAGCAAAAATAAATAAGTGGGACTACATTAAACTAAAAAGCTTTAGCACAAAATAGAAACAATCAAAGAAATTAAAAGATTTAGAGAAGATATTTGCAAACCATGTATCTGATAAGGGGCTTTATTCAATGTATATATGGAAATCAAATAAATCAGTAGCAAAAAAAAATACAAAAGTCCAATTACACTATGGGCAAAGACCTGAATAGATATTTGTCAAAAGAAGACATACAAATGGCCAGAAGGAATATGAAAAAATTCTCAATATTATTAATTATCAGAGAGGTATAAATTAAAATCACAATGAGATATCACCTTACACTATTAGAATAGCTAACATATGAAAGATGAAAGATACTAAGTGTTGGAGATCAGGGATCCAAAGTAAATGAAATCCATTCCCCATGCAGAGACCTGCCCTCCTGTACTGCTTGCAGTTATTCACTGTAACCAACATATGAAAATGACCCATGTGTCCGTCAACAGATGAGTGAATAAAGAAATTGGGTAATACACACATACACACACACAAACACACAGACACACACCCTGGAATATTATCTAACCATAAAAAAGGAGATACTGCCATTTGTTAGAACTTGGATGAAACTGGAGAAAGTAATTCTATGGGAAATAAGCCAGACACAGGAAAAAAATTACTGCATGATATCCCCAATCAGATGAAATATTTTTAAAATGTTATGTTTCTGGCCGGTGCTGTTAAGGCCATGGCTTACAGTGTTCACATATGGTATCACACATGGGTGCCAGTTGCTCAACTTCTGATTCAGATTCCTGCTAATGCACCTGGGAAAGCAGTGGAGATTGGCCTAAGTCACTGGGTCCCTGCACCCATGTGGGAGACCCCGAAGAAGCTCTTTGCTCCTGGCTTCAGTCTGGACCAGCTTGCTCGTTGTGGCCATTTGGGAAGTGAAACAGCAGATGGAAGATCCTCTCTCTCTCCCTCTCTCCTCTCTCTCTCTCCTTCTATCACTCTGTAACTCTTTCAAATAAATAAATAAATATTTTAAAAAATGTTAAGTAGAATAAATAGAAGCAGAGAGTAGGATGGTGATTACCAGGAAGCAGCAAGGGTAGGGGTGGGTGGGAGGAGGGTATGGAAAGAAGTATGTCAAAGGGTACAAATTTGCAGTTAGATAGGATGACTATGTCTAGCAATGCAGTACAGTTCGGGGATTACAGTTAACATTTTATTGTGCACTGAAGATTTGATAAAAGTTTCTAGGTGCTTTTTACACACACACACACAAATAACTATGGATACTGGATAAGTTAATTTGTGCTAATCATATATATGCACATATATATACACACACACCAAAAAAACCCATATGGTTCTGTCAAAGTCTGTCAGCAGACCACCTTTGGGCCTGGACTGCAACTCTTACTTGGGTCTCCAGTCTATTGGGGTATGTTTATCTATACACAACTCTATGGTTCTCTTTCTCTGGAGACCCCTGAATAATGAAGAGGCCATCATTTACCCTGCATGGAAAAGGAATAAACAAACACAGAAGCACAGGAATATGGATGTATGTGTACCTGAAAGCAAGCAGTTTGTAAACATCAACTGTTATCTGTGTGTGGTGTGTGTGTGTGTATAAATACTCAATGCTTACATCACCACCACTCTTGTCTAATGACATGTCATAAGCATTTTTTTAAGATTTATTTATTGAAAGGTTGAGAGAGAGAGAGAGATGTTCCATCTGCTAGTTTACTCCCCAGACGGCTGCAATGGCCAGGGCTGGGCCAGAAAAAAGTCAGGAGCCAGGAACTTCTTCTGGATCTCCCACATGGGTCCAGGAGCCCAAAGACTTGGGCCATCCTCCGCTCTTTTCCCAGGTGCATTAGCAGGGAGCTGGATCAGAAGTGGAGCAGCCAGGATTCAAACCAGCGCCCATGTGGGATTCTGGCAGTGCAAGCGGAGGCTTAGCTTTCTATGCCATAGAGCTGGCCCGATAAGCATTTCCTATGCCTTCATATTACTGAATTATTTTTAAATCATCATTTTAAGGGCTACATATTAGTCACATTGAGAATGTGCCATTATTTTTTGAATTATATTATGCTGTTGGATGATTTTTTTGTATCTGATACCTTTGACCAGTTTGGTGAATACACGCGTTCAGGTATTTTTCCTAAGGACTATACCACTGGGTAGATAGATTATCAAATGTAAAACGACTGTGCTTGTAACTATTTGGCTCAAGTTACTCATTGTCAAACTGATTTTCTGAATAAATATAGCAATTTACACTTCTTCCATCAAAACACTGAACTGTTTGCTTCTCTGAATTCTTGCCAATACTAGTACTATAATTTTAACTATTTTTGTTTTTATCTTGGTTTTGTTGAAATGTAGCAGTTGAAATGTTATCTCAATTTACTACACATTTATTCAGTAAAGGAAGAATTACTGAGATGGGGTGGGGAAGATCTTCCGTCAGCTGGTTCCTTCCCCAAATGCCACAGTGGTCAGGGCTGGACCATTCCTAGACCAGAAGCCTGGAACTCCATCCCAATCTCCCACGTGGGTGCAAGGGCCCAAGCACTTGCACCATCTTCCACTGCCTTCCCAGGTGCATTGGCAGGGAGCTGGATTGGAAGCAGAGCAGCCAGGACCCGATGGGATGCTGGCATTACAGGTAGCAGCTTAACCCTACATGCCACAATGCCTGCCCTCGGTTACAATTTTCTTGAAATATATACACAGTTCTTCTGCATTGTTGCTAGACAGTTTACTACACTTTTGTAGTTTGTTCATCATCTTTACTCATTTGTCTTCTTATTATTTTACATAGTACTGCATTATTATTAATTTATATGAGCTATTACGGATGTTGAGTCTGTGATATGTGATCTCTTTTCCTTGCTATATTTCAGGCAAATGCTTTCCCAACTCTCACTCTTGCTTTTCTGGGGGCAGATACCTTTATTCTTTCTGTTCCCACTGCTTGAAATATCTTTACACCAGATGTCTGGGGGATTATCTGCTTGTCTTTTCAGGGTTTCACTCAAAGATAACCTTTAATTGAGACCTCCTCTCGTTGGATCATATATAATATATACTTTTTTTCCCCCAAAAATAATCTTTTTCCACTTTTGCTTGATTTTTCTCATCCCACTACTCGTTTTTACTGTCATTAAAAAGTGCTTATCGTCTGTCCTTTCTCCACACTTGAAAAATGTATCAGACTACTTTCACTAAATACTAATTAGACCTGATTCTCCTTGTATTTTCTTTCTCCATTACTTCCATTTTAAAAAGGCTGCCAGAATGTTTTGCATTTATAGCCTTGAGGATGTTTGCCTTGCAAAAAGCAGCTATAGCCTGAACTCAAATAGTTTTTCAAATTCTTTTATAAAAATTAAATCCAGTAAACAGATAATAATAGTGGGAAGGAAGAGAGTGGATGTTCCATTTCTTCTCTCTAGTAAGAGAAAAATGGTATGACAGGCATCCGATGGAACTGGCCCACAGCACACTCTTCGGGAGGATCCCTTGGAATTGGGCAAATGCCAGAGGAAATGGGTAGGTTGGTATGTGCTCAAGGCAGAATGTTCTGTCCTCTGCATTTGACCTCTGAGAGGGACTTCATCTAAATGTAGCAGGCTTGACTGGGGATCCATAGGAAGCACTTTGATGGAATAATGGTGTAAGCCTCTTATTGATCATTTCCAAACATAAAAATACCTTGCATCTCTATGAAATAACTAATTGGGTTATTATAGCTGCATACTTACTCATCAGGGCACAAGGAAATCAATGGCAGCAAATAGATGAAGTTCCTGCCCTCACTTGGAGCATGTTCCAGTGGGGATGTCTATTTGGTGCTTAAGTTCTGACACAGATGTATAACTAAAACCTGTAGACGAAATAGGCATATTCATTGAATGATACAGACTTTCAAATCTTAAGATGAAATAAATACTTTGTATAGCCTTATAAAAAGTGAATACATTGAATTTTTCAGAAAAGTCTTCCCACAACAAAAACTCGAGGCTCAGACAGCTTGCTTGGTGAATACCAACTGACAAAGTGGGAGGGATACACATTCTACCTGAGTACACCCAGAAAACAAAATAGGAGCAAACAGTTCTTGAGGAATCTGAGGTCAGAATCATTCTGATACCACAATCACACAAAACCTGCCAACACAGAACCGTCCATACCTTTCATTAATATAAGTGCAAAATCTTCAATGAAATTTTTGCTGATCAAGAACAGTAAATTAATATCATGACCAAGTAAGATTTATCTCAAGAATAGAAGTTTAGTTGAAATTTGAAAGTCAAGCAATGAAATATTTGTACTACCTGACTCCAAAATTTTGCATAAACCAACATTAATACATTAATTAGTGTTAGATTAATAGAAGGATAGGTATATAAACCAATGTAACAGAAAAAGAATTCCACAAATAGACATGCATATACATGGTCAATTGATTTTTACCAAAGATGTCATGGTAAACCACCAGGAAAAGGGAAGAATTTAAATTTTATTTATTTACTTATTTTAATTTTATTTAAAAGACACACACACACAGAGAGAGAGAGAGAGACAGGGTGAGATCTTCCACCCTCTGGTTCATTCCCAAATGCCCACAATAGCCAGAGCTGGCCAGGCTGAAGCCAGGAGCTAGGAATTCATCTGAGTCTCTCATGTGGGTGGCAGGGATCCAAGAACTTGAGCCGTCATCGGTTGCCTTCCAGTTGTGCATTAGCAAGAAGCTGGACTGGAAACAGAGGAGCCAGCCCTCAAACCAGGCACTTTCAAGTGGCAATTTAACTAGTGAGCCAAATGCCTGCCCCAGGATAGAATTTTTTTTCAGGATAGAAATTTTAATACAATACCTATTAAGGATAATTTTAAAAGAATAAAGAATGAGGGTAGTATATTCTGACCATTATCAAACAATACACAAAAAACTTGAAATTTTTATTATAAAACCAATAGAAAAAAATCAAAAAGCAAAGTATCACAAAGGATTCAACGGAATAATTTTTCAGTATGTGTTACTAAAAACACACAGATATAAGATCCAACATCAAACTGCAAAAAATGTTTTAAGCCAATGTTAAACAACATGTTATAATCTTAACAAAAAGAACTTCAGAGAAATCCAAAACCAAAATAACCTAACATTCTTCAAAATGGATCAGAGGACATCACATAGGAAGGAACTTTAAAAAGATCATGGAAAATGACATCAAAAGAAGTTTATTTTGGTGCCAAAAGTTTTTTGAAATTCTTACATACATGGTGTCTTCTGAAAGCTCACCAAAAGAATGTATTTTGAAAAAAGCCACATGGATTTCAACTTTTTTGCCCTGAAATATACTTATCTTTTAATTCCATCTTCCATGATCTTTTTGAAGTATCTGTGCATTTAGTTATGCATTAGATTCTTTTAGAATATTATTAAAATGAGCAATGTTGGATTTCACTAGAAATTCAATAGATGAAAAAATATGACATTTTAAAATACTTGGACCATCAAAACTATGATGATGTCCTGCTGTATGTAGTCATGTGCATTTTTGGTGAAAGTATCAGAATAAATAATATTTCTAGGAAGAAACTGAAAATGTGCATTCAAAACCCCAGAGAAAATGCACTTGGTACAGTGGTCTAGATTCTGCTTGAGCTGTCAGAGTACCTGCTAATGTGTTGGAGAGCTGCAGGTGACGGCTCTGGAACTTGGTCCCAGCCGCCTACATGGGAAATCTGGTGGGCACTTGAGGAGTGAATTAGTGTACAATCTCTCTCTGTTTCTCTCCCCCCACCCTGCGTCTGCCCTTCAAATAAGAAAAATATTAAAAGATATTTTTGAAGCCATGTATCTGGCATATTATAAACAATGCTTCACATGCTTGCTTCCCAATTCTGCTTCTCAGAATTTCATTTTTTGGAATTCATCCAAAGGAAATAATCAGAGCTATACACATTACCTTATGTAGAGATACATTAATTTAAACATTATATATTACACTGTGAGGAAATCATCTATTTTCCATTATAATTATAACTGCTTGTTTCTGTGTCCTTTGTAATTGCAGGTTTTAGTTATATACCTGTGTCAGTAGTTAATTTTCCATCTGAACATCTTTAATAGAACCTAATTCGTATGAAGAAAGAGATTCGGTTCACTTTGCTGCTATTTTATTCCCTAGAACTTGATGAATATCCAGCTTACAATAAGTCAAGTATTAACTTCATAAATACTTGGCAACTTAGTGATTAAATAAATGGTGTTTCATCCACAAAATATAACACTGAACAGCAGTTCATATAAGGGTTCAAAATACTTGTCTACACTAAACACGCATCTGTGCTGAGTAAAACATACAATACATAAGTGTATGAGCAATAGGAACCGATCGATAGTCATTGCTTAGATTTCAATATTTCCATATCCTAGAAAGGAAAGTTGAGGTTGGTATTCAGAAACCAGTTTGAAATTTAAACCTGGAAAGGGGGGAGATATTTGCCTGCTGGAATATTTCTTCACGACTGAGCAGATTAAGGTTTATGCCCCTTTTCCTTCCTTCAGGAGCCTGCTTGCCTTTCTTTGGCTGCAACAAGTCTCCGTGGGCCAATGAAAAGTTACGACTCCATCAGCACACTGTGGGGGAGAATTATCAGTGGATGACTGTATAAATTATTATTCACAGTGGATGTCTTCGGATAACAAAGCGAGCAACATCAAAAATTACTCTAGAACCACAGACACAAAGTGCTTCAGGGAGACTAGAGCAAGCAAGGTGTGGCCACCGTATTTGTTAGTTATACCCATAAGAAGCATCCTGTTTCTGTTTGGTTATAAAACACAGAGAAAAATGGATGGCTCCGGGAAAGCTGCATCTCCGGGACTTCAATCACCTTTCCAGCAAAACCACAAAAGAAATCATTTCCATTGGCGCCCCGGCTCACTAGGCTAATCCTCTGCCTGCAGCGCCAGCACTCTGGGTTCTAGTCCTGGTTGGGGCGCCAGAATCTATCCCAGTTGCTCCTCTTCCAGTCCAGCTCTCTGCTGTGGCCCGGGAAGGCAGTGGAGGATGGCCCAAGTGCTTGGGCCCCTGCACCTGCATGGGAGACCAGGAGGAAGCACCTGGCTCCTGGCTTCAGATCAGTGCGGTGCACTGGCCATAGTGGCCATTTGGGGGGTGAACCAATGAAAGGAAGACTTTTCTCTCTGTCTCTCTCTCGCACTAACTCTGCCTGTCAAAAAAGAAATAATAATTTCCACAGTCAATGGTATCTTGAAATATTCTTTATTTGGAATTTTATCCGCAATACTGAACAATTCATGGTGAAATCACCGTGACTATTAAAGGACCCCAATCTCCATAATGGAGTAGATCATCGGTTAATTTTTCACTTGGTCTTTGACAGTGGGAGTGATGTGCATCATTACAGGTAGGAGCAGATGTTCAATATTTAGCAGAATTACCGGTACTATGTTAGTTTCTGTTTTATCTAGTCCAGGTTTAATAACCCATCAACGTTAAAACAAAAATCTATTGTGTTAGTTAGAAATTCACTCCATGGCAAGATTCTGCATAGCCTTGTGGGTCATTGGAAAGGGAATTTGAAGCTTACTTTCGTCCAAACACTGGACCCTTGAGCAGTAATGTCTGACAGAGTCCTTTGTGAAACTCGCCGAGATCAGCACTCCCTTCACCCAGAGTCTCTTCTTCACAGAGGATGCCTTGCTAGTGGGGCTCTGTGGATGCTGGAGCGGCTGGAGGGACATCCCTGTTCAGGGTTATGATTGCTGATCAGTGACTGCCTGGAGTGCCTGCAATGCTTTTGTCCTGGGAGACCTTTACACTGTACCCCTACAATCTTTCTTGGTTTAACATCACCACCATTAATGAACAGGACTAAAATGACAAGTAGAACAAAAAGTCTCATTCAACTAAAGCCATGAATTAAAACCCAAGTGTTGGTAATGCTTATTGACCTTCATTCATTCATTCGTTTAGCAATTATTTATTGAGCCTCCAAGATACACATTTTTGCAAGTTCTGGGTGTGAAGTGAGCCTCATGAAACTGTTAAGGAATCTCCATGATGGTGTGTGTGGAGACACGGTGCAAACAACACACAGATGCATAGATATCTATTTAGCAGAGGAAAGTGGGACGAAAGGGGAAAAAATGAGATGAAGGGCTAGCCAAAGTCTCAGGGACAAACAGCATTATTGCATATCAGGTCATCAACAGAGGGTTTTCAGAGGAGGTGGTATTTAAATCAAGCAATGGTGGATTTAAGGCAAAAGGCATGTCTGTATCTAAACAGAAAAAGTACCTAGAACAGACCCAGTTGCTAGTAACTCTCTTAGAAGCTCAGGTTTCTTAGAGTCAGTTCTTTAGAAGAGCCAGATTTTCTTTGGATACCTTCCTCTGGGTTCTTTGCCTCTGGGGGCACTGTAGCTTGCCTTTTAGAGCTGCAGTTCCCTGACTCACAAATGGCCTCATTGGACTCCATCAGTGTTGCCCAAATTCTCAGGACTCACCCGAATTCACATTCCTTTCCTGCCCACACCAACACATAGGAGTAACAGATACACTGCCTACTTAATATGTAAAAATAATTAAATGGCTCATAAACAAAGATAAATAAAACAAAACCTTGTATTTTGACTATGAGTGGAAAGCGTTCATCGGGCATGAAAGGCAGCAGAACAAACCATCAAAAAGAGCTCCAAAAATGTGCGGAAAAATGGAATGTAAATGTTTATTTTGGCACAAAAACAATTTTGAAATCCTTGCACACTGTTTTCATAATAAACATTTTCCACTTAATAGGAAAACAGTTTGCATCAAAAAATGTTCTTGGACCACAATAAGCTTCTACTTCAGTTCTTTTTTTATAAGTATTTTTGGAAGTATCCTCATAAGCAGGAAGAAAGCTACCATTAAATTATAAATATATCTGCTGCTAAAACCTTCAAATTTGAGACCTCATCTTCCTTTCAAATGGGGATTTTTCTGTGGTTGGGCATTTAACCCCATCAGAATGAGTAATAAAAACACTTCTAAGAGGTCGGTGATTACCTACGTACCATTTTCAGTATACCACCGTCTGTACTGGGCTCTGGGATTTATTGTGAAGAGAGTAAACAGTTGTTCCCATGGGGTTTATGTTCTGGTGAGAAACCAGACTGTGCATCAGTGAAGAAAGCTTTGCAAGGACAAAAATCAGAAAGAGATTTGCACACTGCAGAGGATGGCAGAAGTGCAATGCTGTGGCCAGGCACTGGGAATCTGCTTTATTCTGAGTGGTCAGAGAAAGACCGAGCTATGGGGAAGTAGATTCCAAACAGTGGCAGAACTGTGGGCACATTATGTGCCCTGAAATTCTTCTACTGAAAATGTATTCTGACTCAGTGCTACTTAAAACTCTTTCTTCTAACCATGAGAGATGCAAAAATGCATATCCCAGACCTCTTCAAGATGTTTGGTTCTTTACTGGCAAGTAAGAATGCGGGGAAATAAAGTGAGACTGGGAGAAACTCAGAGGTCACTGTCCTCACCAGTCTAAAGGCTAACCTGGGGCAGGCGGATCCAAGCCTTCTTAAGAAAAGCCGACGCAGCCTTTAACTTGGAACTTAGATCTGAGACGGTCTTCCGAATCCTTTCCAGATACGAGAAAATTGGGTTTACAGTAAGAAAAAGCCCCAATGATAGTAAAAACAACAAAGGCATTCAATTGTGCAGTAAGTAGTGCATTTATTTTTATTTTCCTATTCTAAACCAATCTTTTCTGGAATTCTTGGAGGCATGCCAGTAGAGATGAAATATTCCCACTGTACAGATAAAGAAAATAGACTCACAAAAGTGATGACCTTCCCAAGGCTAGCAAGCCATCCAGATGATCTAATGCCACCTCAGTGATCAGCTCAGTGCACTGGTGCCCAATTTGATTTCTGTGTGTGTTGGAAGAATATCCAGGCTGGGCATCGATTCATGTCAAATCTAAATTCAAAGTATCACAATAGTACTATCAAAATGTGGGGAAGGAGTGCCGGTACGGGAGGGAGGGAGGGAAGTACCCAGATTAATTCTTACCTAAATATATTTAGTAGGTCTGAATGCTATAATACCTACAATACAAAATGAAAAATGCATTTCCCCTTATCTATACCTCCCTAAATTCCTAACACTAACATTAACTCAGCACCTACCCCATCCTGAGAATCTGAGCTTAAAAAACAAAGACATTGGCATCCCACAGGAATCCATTTGCAAATCTTGAAAGTATGAACCAATTTGCAAAGTCAGTTTTATCAAACTGACCACTATTTACTAATTCATGAGAAAGGCCATTTGAAAATTATATTTCCAAGCATGACTATTTCTTCTGTATCCTAGTTAATTTGGGACTGGAAAGGGGGAAGGAGAATATTATCATAGCATAAAATAAGCCCCGATTCCCTGAGTGCTAAATGATGTAAAAATTGTGGTTAAATTAAACTCATTAGAGTTGTTATTAAAAGAAGTAATATTCTAATGAAAGCATATGTAGGAGCTTTAAAAAATTTGTGGAAAAATGGAGTTGAAACACAGTGTGCATTTTCCATGAGTGTTTTTAGGCCCCTCATCTCTCATCAAATCTAAATATTGTTAAAGAAAAGAATATTTCTAAAAATGGTCAGGGGTGGCATCATGGTTTAAACAAATGAGCAAAAGTATATATAGAATATGAAATTCCTTATACAAAGGATGTCAAAGTTTGTGCAGCTCTTGATAAGGTCATCAAATTCAAATATAATTTGAGAAAAAATCTCTATTCATAGACCATTCATAATTACAGGAATTCATTTGTCATCTGAAAATATCTTTAAAAGCTATTTACCTGTTTCTTTGCCAATATAACACATCTTTTTAAAATTTGCATTAATATAAAGAGAACAGATTTCATAAGTACAATTCTAAGAAGATAACCATGTTTCTCTCCCTCCCTCAATCTCCCTCCTTCCTTCCTTTTCTTTTTATAAAATTTTTGCAAAAAGATAATTTCAATTCACTCTATAATCACAGGCTTAATGTATCACTAAGCATAATATTCAACAAGTACAAACTAGAAAGACCACACACTACATCTTATCGTCAAACCTAACCGACTTTGTTGTCCAGATAATCTTTTTGTATTTTATTTATTTTAATATTTAGAGGTAGGAAAACTGTGGATCAGTTCTCTACCAAAACTGTGGCTCATCAAGCCATTCATATGTGTCAGGAGAGAGCAAATTGGTTACTGAAAGAAGTGGTTAGAAGAAACAGGAGGTATGAGGTAATAAATGTTTCCCTTACTTTGGGGAAGCATTGCCTGGGATTGGGAGAATAAAAGACATTAGCAAAGTAATCACTACCTTCTGGGATCTGGGACCTGCGAATGGCTCCGACAGGTGAACTCATTCGGTCACCACCACTAGCAGTGCAGGAATTGTTAGTATCATTGCACATTGCAGACAGCGACACTCAGAGAGGTCAAGATCATATTTGAAGTTGAGCAGCTAGTAGTGTGGGAGCCAGGCTTTACAGAGGAGGGCGTGGGCTGCTATGCCCCATATGGGACAGACTGTTTTTTCCTCTCAAACGGAAGTTTTGAGCCTGTGTAAGCTCAGCCTTGGACCAGTGTTCTCTGAACCTCTGAGAGATGATCAGTGCTGGCTGGCTCTTTCTTAAAGTGATGAAGCACAAAGGAATCATATTTAAGTCACCAGGAAACAGAAATCCTGGTAAGAAGATGGTAACATCTGATGATGAAGAATGATGAGCTAAGTGAGTTTTCAATTCTTACCGCCAAGCTGAGGCTCCGTCCTCAACTATGTATTGTTTCCCCACAGGCTTCATCTCCTCAAAAGCCTGGAACCCCAACTTGTCTTTGCAGGGTTAGGCTGGGTCTTCAGGGCCTGATGAGAACTCATGGTCAGGTCACATGGCAGACGGTCACTTAGAGTAATAAACTGAGCAGGCAGAGTGTACATCCCCTGCCAACATCTCAACACCACTGTCTCAGGTCATCACTGATTGCGAGGAAGTCTCGTTACGCTTAACTGCTTTAAGTTTAAGCAATATGTCTGCGGACCACCATGGAAGAAACTGGATTCTTTCCCATTCGGCTTTGCCGTCGTTTCCCGTGTTTTCTCTGGACAGATGTTTAACTTTCTCTGCTCTCAGTGTCATGTGGAGACTGGAGCACACACTTTATCTTCTGATAGAAACAGAATGTGAATCACATGTCTAATGCTTCATCCCCATATAGTATGAGATCAAAAAAGGCTCACTAATTGAAGAGAAAAATTAGTGAATTAATTAATATTCCCTTCCTATCTTTCAAAGCATTTGACATACAAGGGTAAGGTTTATGCTTATTAATTAGCATTACTAATAAAACTAAAACCATCATTACTCTTCAACACCAAAGGGACCTCACTGTAGAAATACTCTTTTAAAGTAGGGTGAGAGCAGTGAGCACTCAATTCGAAGACACACCATCACGCCTGAGCGTTCCAATCTCATTTGATGACTGCCACTCTCCAGGCCCCGCTCCTGGTTTCTGTAGTCAGCTCAGTGGAAATCTGTATTTCTGATTATCTACTTGACAGTTCTCATCTGGCTGTCACACAAACACTTCCCACGTACAATTCCAACTCAAATTCAATTCTACTTTTCTCCCGAATTCACTTCTCTGGATCCACAATCCCAGGCACCAAGGTCACAGCTGATCTGGCTTGTCAGATAAAAAGCCCAACTGTAATCTGTCAATAAATCTTGATAATTAGGCCTTGTCAGTATAGTTTTACTCACTCAACAAACACTGTGCATCTGCTGTGTTCTAGGCACAAGGTTAAGAACTGGGCACACAATGATGCACAAGAAAACAAGATCCCTGCCCTCTTGGAGCTCACATTCTGGTGCAGCAGTCAAACACACAAACACACAAAGAAAGTTGGTAAGAAAAGTAACTTTAGAAGGTGCTAATCGGTCGGCACCGCGGCTCACTAGGCTAATCCTCCGCCTTGCAGCGCCGGCACACCGGGTTCTAGTCCCGGTCGGGGTGCCGTATTCTGTCCCGGTTGCCCCTCTTCCAGGTCAGCTCTCTGCTGTGGCCAGGGAGTGCAGTGGAGGATGGCCCAAGTCCTTGGGCCCTGCACCCCATGGGAGACCAGGAGAAGTACCTGGCTCCTGCCATCGGATCAGCGCGGTGCGCTGGCCGCGGCGGCCATTGGGGGGTGAACCAACGGCAAAAGGAAGACCTTTCTCTCTGTCTCTCTCTCACTGTCCACTCTGCCTGTCAAAAAAGAAAAAAAAAAAAGAAGGTGCTAATCAACCAACAAGGGGTGGCCTATGTTACTTGGAAAAGGGGACACGATTTGTTTGCGTGAGAAATTTAAAGGTGTCCAGTGCTGCTGCAGCATAGCCTACCAAAGCGACAATGAAGATGAAGCTGGAGACGTCGGCAGGACATTCGTTATGGCAAATAATAGAGGAACTAGAATTAAAGACTTTGGGAAGCAAATCAAGAGGGTTAAGCTACAGAGTCACATGACCTAAACGATGCTTTCAAAATATCTCTCTTGCTTCTTTGTGGAAGTCATTAGGGGGCAGAGAACAGTGAGGAGGCTTTGTGAGTCCTGTGGATCAGGGATGCTGATTGCCCAGACCAAGCTGCTGACAGTACAGACAAGGCAAGCTTTTCTTCTTCTCCATCGCCATAGCTCTGAATTATCCCAGGTCCTCATTAGATCATGCTTTGACCTTCAGAAAATTCCCTCTTCTGACATGTTTCTGGGTTTGCATCTTCCTAATCTGCCTTTTATGCTCCCTGCCAGACAGAATTTTCCACTCTTTTGCTCAGAGATCCCAACTGCTCAACTTATATGGTCTTATAAAAGTTCTCACAGAAGGGTGAAAGATGTAATTCAACGCCAATGGCCAACGGCCAAATACTTCTGACCTGGTTCCATCTGAAATATAGAACACTCTCTTCGGGCACCATGCCTACGTACTTTTAATTTATTCTACAAGTGCTCTTTTTCCCCCATCGCCCCCAGGAACCCTGGCCTATAAGTTATGACTTAGCAAAACCTAGGATCTGTCCAGAATTGCTCCAATTGGCTGAACTCTATTCGCACTCAACATCTTACTATCTACTATAACATCTTTTATTTATTTTGTTCCCTTAGATCTGAAAATATCCTGTTGCCTTGTCTGGGGAGGTGGATGGGCACACACATGAATAGGGGATTGCAAAACCAAGAGGATAATATGTTGCTACGGGGTTGGGAAAATTAAAAGGTATCAGGGAAGGAGGCAATATTCATCCTGTATTCTCGAGTAACTGTCATGGGGACAATACAGAAAGTTTTTGATGGATGGATGAATGAATGAATGATGACAATAAACAATACCAATTGTTTGAAGACAAGAAGAACAGAGCACCATTCCTTCTTTTTGCTGCATTGTTATTTTAAAGCATTGAAATTTACATTGAGATAAGGAAGAACCACTTCAACTAACATTGCTTTTAAGGTCATACATTCCAAATGAAAAAGGACTCCACTAGTCGGGAAAGACATTTTATTTTCAAGCTTCTAAGAGGATTCTACAAACAATAGAGGTTTAAGGTAAAAAAAAAAAAAAGGAAGAAAGAAAAATGAAAAACAAGTATTTTTAAACTATTGAAAAGTAGACAGCCTTTAAAAAAAAAGTTAAACATAAAAATGTGAAAATGTAATTGTCAACTCTAATCCAAATACATTCCTAGAAAAAAGGATCATTCATGGTGACGGGTTACTTAACAACTGTATACTTGTTTAAGTGCTATTCATATTCTTTTTGAGTTATTTCTTCATTTCAAATTCAATTGGAGATCTGTGCAAATCTAGCAAAATATTCTTTGGATTACAAAACCTATATAAAAAATGAACACAACCTGCAATTATGGAAGCACTGAGAATGTGCAATCCTTCACTAAAATGAGAGTCTAAAGTGACATTGTCCACACAATTTGTTCCATTGAAGTGTTCAGCCCAATTTGATTTAAATGCAAAGTGAAATGGAAGTGAGTACTTCACATAAACATTTATCTTTGTATGCATTTTGACCAAGTCATAAAAATAGTATGTAGCAGGGAACCAAGAAATGCTTCACAGAAATCTTCACAACAAAGTAAGAAAAGGAAAGATAATCTAAAAATTGTCTGCAATCCAAGAGAAAGCATGTGCCCTGTGTTCAGAGGGAAAGAAGGAAAGCACTTACAGCAGGACCTTGTAGGGTCTTTCCCCAGTATTGCTACGTTTTGTCCTTTGGCCAGACACAAATCCCAATCCCCAGGAAGCTACAGGGGGCTGCAGACGACTGCAGGTAAACTCATGGGTCAAATGGCCTTGACCCTCAAAATCCCACATGGTCCCCGCCCTCATCCTGAGCTTATGGTCCGAAGCATATCCTAAAACAGAGGTTTCAAAATGAATTGCCCTTTCTGTTATCAAAACTTAAACGTCCACATTATTTTAAGAGAAGGTAAAAATTACCGGAGGAAAAATGAGCCGTTTTAACTCCCAGAGGTTTAACAATAGCCTGGCAGAGTCTACGTAAGGGAAAACAGAATAATATTGGCATCTGGGGAACATTTATATTTGTGACTCTTCACTCGCTCTAACCCCAAATGCTCAGTGTGGAACATCAAAATCTACACCTTGGAGAGTAAGAGTTCTGATAATTTCATTCCCTCGTGGATCTGTCTCTCATAACCACCAGATGACTGATATATAAGATAAATGCATATTGTACAACACATATTGCAAAATTATAGACGGATCTAGATCTCTGGCATTCTTCTTTTGTAGATGTGTGCCAAGAGAAGCCAGGAGGCCAGCGCTGAGAATGTACCCAAAGAGGCTTTACATGATGTTAACAGAATCTGGTCTGGAAACACATTTGTCAAACATATTTGATTTAAATAAACAACAAAAGCAGCAGACAGACAAAAACAGATCATAAATAGGGTTATTAAAAATCACAATCAAATTAGCAATATAAATGGATCATGAGAAATCCTTGTTTGTCAATGTTAAGAATCAAACCCAGAATTAAAAAAGAATCTGTTTTTTATTTCAAAGGTTGCTTCTTATATTGAAGCTCATATTAAAGCAACAGTACAATGTTCATAAAATATAAGTGTGATGCCGTAACATTTTCTTACATGTCAGAATACTGATATTTGTATGTATACTAAAATAAGAACTTTAAAATTGTACAAATAGATACATTAAAAATGACATAGAAATAGGGCGCTTCTCACTGAAACAAGACAGTTATATCTGGCACGTATTAGTTTAAGATGAAAGTAGAAGCAAAAAGATTTACAAGAATCAGCAGTAACAAGATTGATACTCAAGAGACAATTGTACCTTGTATTGTACATACATTGTATGGGTTTAAGCTGGCTGAATATTATATATTTCAAGTTTAAAAATGCACTACATAGAGAGTGTCCATAGTTTAAGGCGAAATTACAGCTCAGAACTGTTGTCCTTTCTAATTTTGTGGAAGCTTCTTTGACAAATTAAAATAAAAAAAGAAGAAGAAAGACTTAGATGTCCGTAACACATAAACATTTCCCTTCATTGTGAGTTCTCCATTGGACTTCTCCTTCACATAGGTATTTTGTATGCCAAGTGGTTTTTCTCCAGTGAAGCTGATAAACAACTTCAGTATTAGCCTTTTTGTGAGAAAAGGTACTTCACAGTATTTACCACTTTGATGTCCTTGCAGTGAGATTAAAGGTATCCTCTCTGTAAAACTTTGCTTGTTTTAAATGAGCCTTTCCTTGATTTAAAAAAATACCTGTTTACACATCTTCTAGATTCTTGAGAATGCCAGACACAGTTCTTAAGGCCAAATTTGTATCGTTATTGTTAAGAATCGTCATCAAAAGTGTCTTTGGAACCATACAAGTCTGCTAGTTTCTTAAAACGAGGTCCCCAGTTCTGTAGATAGTCATAGTCCAAATCTGAATCTGTGGTGGCAGACTCTAAGGAGCTCAGGGACCCGGCCACTGAGCCCCGACCTTCATAGCCATAGATTTGGATGGAGTCATAGGGAGGGGCGGTGGGGTCGTTATCTGCCTCCTGTATTCTCGTGTTGATGAAGTCGTCCACATCCACGCTGTTGGGTGCTGGCCGGAGGCCAGGTCGAGGCATGTACTGATACTCGGGCTTTATGTCTTTTCGAGGGATAAATCCGTTGATGCCATCGGGATTCTGAAGGGTGGCGATGTCAAAGGCTTCTGTGTCTTCCTCCCCACCCCCTTCATCATCATAGGTAATGATGTTCTCACGAACATCTTCTTCCTCAAAAACGATGAGCGGTTCTTTCTTTTGCCTTCTTAGAGTCACAAACAGTACTACGATGACTATAGGGAAAGAAAAAGGAGTGAGTACACATTAAGGAGGATCATGCTGGGTTCTGTTCCCGGAGGAAATGTGCGTGCAGTAAACCATGACACACTTCATACCTGGAACCACTATAAGCAGTAAGAAAGAGCTTGGCCTGGACTCTCCAAAGACAGATGTGTGGAACTGACCTCCACCTGGCTCCTCCTCTGCAAATGCTGTGCTGAGAATATAACATCTAACTGCTTGGCAGGAAGGAGCTTTGAACCTGTGAATGAATCCTGACACTAGCAGGAAGTCATCTTCCTAAGAACTAGGAATATTTTCAACATGTTCTCTGCAGTCTCTTAAAAATGGCGAAAGCCAGTTCCAATGTGTAAAGGAAGACAGTTGCCTTTCCAAAGGTCAAGGATGAGAACTTTCAGATAATTCAGGACCCACCTTCCTGTACGAGGTGATGGCTTAGCTTCTGACCAGAGACCTGGGGAACAGCATTGAGCCTACTCGATCTTAACAAGAAATGTCACTGTAAGGGTGGGTGACTCTACTCGGACCACTACATAGGAAAGGAGACATTCATGAAGACTTCTAGAACGTCTTCTCCTATTACTTTAAGGGAGGGAAACAGCATCAGCTGAAACCCCAGGTGCAGCTTCCCTGAGCAGGGAATTGCATTCAGGTTGGGCCATCTTGAGGAGTGAGCAGAGTCATTTAAAAGGAAAGCTCAGGCCCCATTTAATTCTTTATCAATACCCTCTGCACTCCACTGCCCCCAAGTGGCGTCCATGATGTTCCATTAGAAGACTCTGCTATAGCCTCAGCAAGTCTGAAGAAACAACATGGCTGTGGCTGACTTTGGCAAGTGGATTGAGAGGTCCTCTGGGTCCATGGTCGCTCTGAGATGCAAGGATGGGTGGGAGCAGAGGGGGAGAACGGGGCGAGCGTGCACTTGCCTTGGACTTTCTGATGTTCTAGAACTCTGTGCCTTGTTCTTGGCAGTACCTCCAAGTACCCACTCCTCATTTTCTCTTCCTCGTGGACTTGTTTCCTATCATGGACAAGGCTATTGGCAGCTGCTCCACATATGCACTTGGCCCTGCTCTTCCTATCATCGTAACATTTATCACATGGTTTACACATCAGTTTCTTTTGCTATTCATTCCACATGGCTCTTCATATTCTGTTCCTTCTGCATGTAATATCCATCTGTGCCAACCCCTTTCCTCCGTTGGAAAGCTTTTCCAGCATCAAACATATACGTCACAAAAGATGTCTCTGATCTCCCCGGCAATGTCAGGTGCTTTCTACTGTGTGTCTGCACCACCCTTCTGCACCACTTTTTGTTCATAACCCAATCACATCACTCAGCATGTGCTTCTGTGTATTTGTCCATGCAAATTTGCCTCAACAGACTGCAAACTTATTCAGCACAGAGGTCTTTTATAGATATCTTTATCTCCCAAGCCTAACATAGGGGCAGGTACCCAGATGATACTCAATAATTATTGTTGAGACGAACTCACTGGTCCCTTTATAGAGTTGTGCCCCATTCATTTACCCAATGGGGAAGTAAGGATTGTAGGGAAAAAACAGGTTTGATGCCAGGCTTACTTGGTTTTGAAGACTGGTTTTGTCATTCACTACTCTTGAGACATTGGAACAAATGATATAATCTTCCTGACATGGTTGATGCCATTACTATCAGTACAGAGCAGAACACAGATGTGATGGAAGTGAGCAAGGGCGATCCTTAACTTGCATAGGCGGGAACTGACTCCCAGCGGTCCCCACTTGCTGAAGCAAGCACACAGATATTACATAAGATAATCGGAGGAAAGGTCAAGGCCCAGCTACAGTCAGAGGGACTCTCACCCAGAGCCTTAAATCCTCCATGGGATGGTGACTCTTTGCTTCTGTCTAACTTGAGGGAGACAAAACTCTTGCTAATAAACTAGGTGTCTACCTAAATGTCTCATCCATAAAACCTTTTCTACTGCCCTTGCAGCAGAAGCACCACATGGCTTCTGCGACACAGTACGGTGATGCGTAGCTATGTACTTATCCAAACCTTCTCTTGATGCTGCTAGAACTGCTTGTTAAATTAACTGCTCTCCTTATTATACTAGAAAATGCCCTAGAGCAGGCATGCCCTTTTCTTGTCTTGAACTGGATCCACAGGACACAGCCTGGTCCTCTAACCAGCCTGTACTTGAGAAACAGACATTTCAAGGACACAGATCTGCAGGTGGCCCTGAAGATCCCTTACCCAAGAGAATGACGATGCAGGCAAGGATGGCGATCAGTGCCCCGGTGCTCAGGCCGGCATTCAGGATATAAGCCTCGGCATTACAAGAGAGCAGCGCCCCATTCACGTCGCAGCCACAGACTTTGATGGTGAGGGTGTTGGTGCTACTCATGGGTGGGATCCCACCGTCACTGATGACTATGGGCAGGAGATACAAATCCTGCTTCTGCCGACTGAACCCTCCGCGCCGGGCGTAGACTCCTGCAGTGTTATCTGTTGGAAAAGAGGAATAGCTGTGCTCTGATATCAAGACCATACAAATCACACTTGCATTCAGCCTGGCACCTTTGAGGGCACTTTTCCCATCACAAAGACCAACAACCACGATCTTCCTCATTTGTTCTTTGATCTAAGTATCTATAGAAGACACCATCACGTGGCATGACAGGACTACAAGGCAATTTCTTTGCTTTTTGGAACAAAATTCAAAAATCAGCTCTTTTTTGTTTGGTCAACACCAAATGCCATCATTGCCAATCTCATCATACCATGTGGTGGTCCGGTACTGTTCCATCCACCAAATGCCACAAGAAAGCAGGAACTTCAGCTACACACACTGTGTTAGCAAAAGATATGATTGAACATTTAAGTGAGTATGAGGAAAAAAAAAAACAGAAAAAAAGCCTTTAACATGTTCATACTTTCCCTTCTTCAAGACGAGGCTTTTGTAATTTTTTCTGTGTGTGTGTGTGTGAGTGTGTGTGTCTGTTGTCGTTGTTGAAAAAATTCCAAATTTACCTTTGCTCCTAACCAAACTATCAGCACACTAACGAGTCCAAAAGGCAATATCTTCTTTAAAGAGGAAATGCTTCATAACCTTTGGAGCAGATTTATTGTGTCATTGAAATCCAAACACCATCAGCCCTTCTATGAAACATGTCACCCCTTCTACTTAACACGATTCTCCATTTTGTCTGCTGCTCACAGAGCACAACCTACTCTATAAAGTGGACCACCAAGCACGTCCTCAACTACCCTTGATCTTGCCTTCCTGGCTCCCTTCTTGCCTTTTCCCCCATGGACCAGTTCAGCCCCATGAACACAACTCACTTCCATTGCCCAAGCACTCTGTGCTCTTCCATGTGCCTTGCATTTTTACCTATTGCTCTCCTGATTTTTTTTAAATGTCGTTCATCATGACATTTGAAATTCTCAAGTCTCAAGATGGAATGCAAAAATCACCTCTTCAGGAAGGCGTTTTTAGACAACTCCCATCACCTATCTCCTTGGTGACCCATTGCACTGTACGTTCCAGTAGAAATAAGTCTCCCACTCTTCTGTCATTATTTGTTGATATAACCACATTGACCTCTATGAGACTGTGAACTTCTTGAGAACAGGGGATTTTATCTGATTCGTTTCAGTCTCTGCGGTGCCAGACACACAGCAGACATTCAATAAATATTTGTTGAACAAATGGTACAACTGTGTTCTGGGGAAGGTTTAACCACAATTCCAGATGTTGGCTTTCATGTATTTCTCAATCTTTTGTAACCTCTGCCCCCAAAATACTTCCTCATCATGTTTTCTCTAACAGCCAAAAACGTTTTTCCAGGATGTATTTTCAGAGGAGAGGGAAAGCACATGGATATTTTAAAACAGTAGAATTTTTTAATATGTCCCATAAAATATGCATTTATCTACCCAGTGACCATCTGCTATGCCCTCTTTTTTGGTTAAGAATATCAATGTACAACAATATGAATATTATGACCAACATCATGACAAAATTGTTGGCAGGCGTTAAATAGGCTGACAGTACATGGATCAGCTTCTGTAGTGGGAAACAACGTTTTTGACCCAAAATGAAATTGATATACTTTAGGTTCAAGAAAATGTAACTTTCTCCCCTTATTCCCTGTGACATTCTACACACACACACACACACACACACACACAAATACATGTAATTGAAGAAATTTGTGGAAAATGGAATTAAAAGATAAATTTTACTGCAATTTTTTTTTGAAATTCATGCATAAATGGGGTTTTCAAATAGTTCACAAAAAGTGCATATTATGAAAAAAATGCATGGAATTCAACATTGATTTGCACCAAAATAAAGTTCTTGTTTTAAATGCATTTTCCATGATCTTTTTCAAATGCCGTCTACATGAGTCAGTTTCACTTAAGGATAAGAAGATGTCCTGAGCATTGTGGAAGGGAAGCTGTGCACAGTCATTGGCTTTGGTAAGACAGTGAGAGATTCACTGCCAACATCTCCACCAAAATAAGGCAGAACAGCCAGCCTCATATCTATATTTTCTGAAGTCTGCATGATTGGCATATATTGTTCCTGTCACTGGAGGAAATATATAGATATACCATAAAAAGTGGTTTAAAATATGAGCAAACTAGTCAAACAAAATTTAAGTGAGAATTTTATCACTTGATTGTTTTTCCTATTCCAGGCTACACCATTATTCCATACTAAGCAATTATTAAACAATTTACATAGACATAATAAATCATCTTGAAACACATTATTTTTCTTCTTACAAATTGTTTTGTGTTCAAATAAGATTTTCACAAATTCAAAGTTATAAAATATGTATACTTCCATTTTAGTGATCTGAAATGTCTTAGTACTATCATGATTAAAAATGAAGGTTAAAAATTTAAAGTAGAAAAGCAAATTAATTAAATTGTTTGCTCAAATACAACTTTCTTACATGGATGACATTCTCAGTAGATCATTTACTTAGCTAAACGATCAGGTCCTACTCTGTTCCCATGGTCTAATGGTTGGAGGGAATTTGGACAGAGTGTTTTTGCTTTTATAAACTTATGGGAGCCATAACTTAAAATCTATTCTTCAAAGCGTCATCTATGCAAGACTGTACCTCCAGATCACTGCAGGTCAGCCTACAGATGAAGATAACTGAAAATCAAATACTAATGGCCAGGAACAGGGCAGGAGCATGTGAATCCAAGATGTTTCATATAACAGCCGAGTCCTCTTAGACACACTGCAACTACTCCATAAAGGCTCATCAAAGTCTCTGAGTGATAGATCAGTGAAGCTCAAAACCCTTTAAAAAAAATCTGCTCCGGTAAAATATGTTTGACACATGAATTTTAAAATCAGCTCAAGAGGTGGAGAAGAGAGACTCAGGGTCTCTTCCAGAGATATTAATTATATGCTTTAGAATGAGTCATTTTCCCATCGAGAGCCACACTTGCTCATTATTATAATCTGCTTTATTTTTAACTGACACACAAAAACTGCATATATTTATGTTGCAGTTCAAGTATACATTATGCAATCCCCAATCAGGATAGCCATATATACACACTTCATTTCAAACATTTAATATTTCTTTATGGTGAAAACATTTAAAATCTTTCCTTATCCACCATGCTTTCTAGAGATGATACTGGAACTAAACAACACGGCAAAAGCCAGTGGTTGTTCTCTGTGCAGTGCTTCCGAAGGGATTCCTTCTACCAGATAACTGAGCACTCAGTCCTGAAAGCCTCAGGGATAGTGTACTGGTGAAAGTGCTAGGTTAGCAGACATGACTAACAAACTGCTAACACATGGATGGCCTCTGGCACTTGACTTAGTAAAATATTCCCCCTTCAGATTCAAGTTCTCCAGCAGCAGTGAGGAAGGCACGAGCTTTCTTTAAGGAGGGGCATTACTTTTCTGTTGATTGTATTTTGATTGAAGCATACTTATACACGTTTACGAGGAACAATGTGATGTCTTGATGTATGTATACAATGTTTGGTGATCAAGCTAGAATTATTAGCATATCCATCACTTCAGATACTTATCATTTCTTTGTAGTGAGAATATTAAACACAGGAAAGACCTTCCCGAGGATTCAGTATCAGGTATCCTGGCTTTGATGGTCTTTCTTGTGATCCACTCTGGTTAACCACCAAGGTTATTCACAACAGTCATGAACATTATGAAAAAGCAATCTAGACACACAAGTAAAAGTCGAAGCAAACTAACAAGAATGAAACCCTTTACTAGGAACCAATTTTGCATCTTAAGTTTTACTACAGATATTTTTTGACCTAAATTATTTTAAGTATCCATTCACTCCCCATCTCTCTTTGAGAAGGTTCCCTTACTTTGAGCATACGAGGGGACCACAAAAGGTTCATGGAAAAATGAAATTAAAATATCAGTTTATTTTGGTGAAAAATTTTTTTCTGAATTCTACACATAGTTTTTTTTTCCCATAATACTCATTTTCTATGAACTTTTGCAGCACTTTTCTATACATTATTCAAGTTAACGGATGGCCCAAGAAACAAAGAAATTTAATGAGACGGATTTCTAGGGAATTGTCTGATTGGCTCTACAATTGATAAGATGAATAAAAAAAAGCACACATAAATATTGTAAAAATTTGCAACAGCAGATTCCTCAAATCATTCTTCCATATAAAGACTTGAAAGGAGCAAACCACTTGCTTCTTGGGTTCAAACAGACCTTAATTTGAATCTTGAGTGTTCTAAGTATTAATTGTCTGACATTACACCTATTAAGTAAACTTCTTGAGTTTTGAGATCCTCATCTGGTAAACTTAATTTTTAGGGTTTTATTTGTCTCTGTTCCTAAAGGTACTTGGCACAGTGCCAGCCTGTTGGAGATGCTCAGTAAATATTAATTCTTTTCTGGAAGCTCTCTTCTTCGAGCAGTAGACTAATGAGGAAGAGAAACTTTTTGGCAAAGAGAGGAAAGTGAATTCTTGGAAATGTTGCTGCAGCTTTGAATGCAATTGCCAACACAGAAGGACTTGTCATCCAGAGGTAAGAAAATAGTTCACTCTCTTCAGTCCTGGGCAACACATTTACAATGATATGAAATGTTTTCCAAGCACCTCAGTTTTTCATCTTGACACTCAGTATTCTCATCCCTGGACAGACATGTAACCAGTTCTATTTTTCCCCACTAGGCAAAAATTTGCAAGCGAGGTCATTAATTCTAATGTATGTCGTGCACAAATTGTAGTGTTTCTATTAATGAAAAAATAAATTCAGATTTCAAATTTCATTACTGCAATCTGGACTCCTAATCACATTCTGTTTTTACCTGCGCACATTATCATTATGCTAACAAAATGTAAATGTTCCTGGTAATGATTGTCTCCATGGAACCAGTTTGGGGATGCAAATATAAGGATCATGATGATGATGCTGGCCAGTGCAGGGATACATAGCATTTGACATTACAAGGTAATGCAGAAATTGCTCTTGATAATTAGACTGCATTGGGAGCCAATCTTGCATAAAACAATAACAATTGGGAGCAGAGCAAGATGGGCAAAATATAGTCATAGACCCTGCTTATTAAAAACTTAGAAATAACAAGGACTTCAGTGAAGGACTAGTGCATTCTTCTCTCACCATGATGTCACAAGACAACATTGACCTGTTACATTGAGGACATTAATCACTCCTGCAGTTTCCCTAAAGCTCTTAAGATGTTCTTCCTTGCATCCTCAGAAACTAAAGGGTTCCCATCGCTTTGAAGCTGATTGGAGTCACTTCAGCCTCTGAAGACAGGTTACAGGTTATGTCTGTTTGGAGTTCTCAGGAGACTACTGAAGATTTGGAGAATCTAGGCTAAGCCTTCCTCTCAGGAGATACTTCGTTCATTCCTGACCCAAATCTACATACTCTACTATTTTTCGCTCAAACCTCAGAGACTAAGTACATCTATTTAATCTACAAAAGCTTCTACATCTGTTCTCTTCTCATTAAAGTGATTCTTAATTCAATACTCCATAATTTGGAATAGTATTTCCAAATTTTCCCTATAAATTTATATGATGCATTACATCAAGTATTGCAGCAGCGAACAGATAGTATAGCCACATGTTTGTTTTATGTGGGCATAAAATTCTAACCAAAACTCCAGACTGAAGGAGTCATTTGAAGGAAGTCAGTATGTGACATTTTAACTTAATAAAATTGGAAACAGAAAAGGGAAAGGAGCCAATCATAAAACAAGAAAAATACAGAGTCATCTTTTGTATCCCAGGTGTGGCTTATTCAATGGGCCAAATTCACTGCAGTACTAATTTCATTGAGCCTCTGCTTCAACAACATCTGTCTCAGGACAGCTCCAAACTACTTCTGTCCTGGAAAACAAAGTCAAACTCTGGAGGAAACAGCCCCATATGCTGGAAACAACAGGTAGTTATCCAGTCATGAGCAGAATAACCTTTCTTAAAAACTTTTTTCCTCTGAGTCCATTCCACTTTCCCTGTTATGATGGCAAGAGTTGTCTCATGATAATGGACATGCACACACACACATGCACACACACACACACATACACACACCCGGGGCTTCAAAAAGTTCATGGAAAATGCGCATTATCCTAATTCCATTTTGTATACACTTTTAAAATTATCCTCAACTATGTGTGCACTCGTGAATAAATCAATAATTTAAATATGTGTGTGCACTTCTCAGAAGTCTTAGTGAGGGCTGAAGCTTTAGTAATTTCAAAAAGATACATGATACACAATTAACAATGACATCATTTGAATGTATAATCATCTAGACATCTTTTATACTCATTTCAGTGTGTGCACACTGAATTTTAATGCTTGATGCCAGTGTTTTGCATCCTCAATCTAAGGAACTTTGTACATTTAGAAGTGTTTCTTGTGTTGACAGAATGAATGGCTGAATGATATTCCTTCTGACACATCTCACATCAATCTGGCCTTTTGAAAAAGTCACATTTTACAAATGTGTTAGCTTATAATCAATATCCCTCTCCATCATCTCATATAAAACAACTGATTTATTTATTTGAAAGAGAGAAAGAAAGAGAGTCAGAGACAGCAAGAGAATAAATAAATGGATCTCATATGCTGGTTCATTCCTGGAACAACTGCAAGAGCCCATTACCAGGACTGGGAACTCAAATCACGTCTCCTACATTGTGCCAAGGATTCAACTGCTTAAGCCACCACCATTGTTCCCCAGAATCTGTGTTGGCAGAAACCTAGAGTCAGGAGCTAGAGCAGAGAATTGAATTAAGAACTCTGATGTGGAACATGAATGTCTTAGCCAGTGTCTCAACTGCTGGGTCAAACATCTCCTCCTTACTCCTCACTCTTGAACCTAAACCGATCAATGTTGCCCGTATTTATTTTGTGGACATTGCTCCTGATAAGTATCCTCATCTTTTCATGTTATTCTTATTTTCTTATTACTTATATTGAGTTAGACTCAACTGAGCAACATTTATTGAGCTATTGAGCTGTGAATGTGGGCAAACC
Organism: Oryctolagus cuniculus; assembly: GCF_964237555.1. Taxonomy (NCBI): domain Eukaryota; kingdom Metazoa; phylum Chordata; class Mammalia; order Lagomorpha; family Leporidae; genus Oryctolagus; species Oryctolagus cuniculus. Next base: position 47,951,560 of record NC_091449.1, read on the forward strand.
TGTTCTTTAATACTTTTACATAATTATCTCAAGGAATTTTTCCAACTACATTCAGAAAATAGAATGGTCCTTATTTTATTGGAAAATAACTGAAGAATAAATAAGGAAGCCATTCTTACAATAACATAAAAATATAAACAAGAGTAGGAGTCAAACTCCTCTAGGTTTCATTATATTTTATTGTCACAGAGCTGATCTTGGAATACTGATATTATTGCATGTCAGTAAAGCTAGTTCTTTTTTATCAAACTTCCTCAACATCATTGGTTATATGAATGAACTCCATTATAACTTAGAGCTAGAGCCAAACAGACTCAGGTTCTACCTTAAAGAATAGCTCTTAGAAGATTAAGAATTTTAATGCAGAGAGACACATAAAAAAATCAAAGGCAATAATTTAACACTGCTTTTCCACAGTTGTTACATATTCACATAAGTATTCACACATGTGCATGCACACACACACACACACACATACACACCCACCCTTCAAAAATAAAGCAATGTGCAGGAGGCAAAAAGTAATTCATTATTTTCCTGATATTTTGGAATGAAAGAAATGTTACAATGCTTCCATCCTATAATAGATAAGCTTTAATATTCTAATGGAAAAGATCGGTTGCCTCAAGATCCTGAAAGCTAAAGTGTTTCCCAACTGAATTAAGGAGATACACACTACCAAGGGAGGGGGTGATCACCTTCTCTCAATTAGGACCTTTCGTATCGTGGGATCTGCAAAGTAAAAATGCAATCATGAAGAGCATGGTAGGAAGAATGGTCCGTGTGCATGTGTGTGAAATTCAGGCATATACATATGAGGCATCTAAGTTGGTACTGTTTGCATTAATAGAATTTCCATTATGATATTTGATCATATTTCCTTCAATCAACTTTCCCTTCGGTGCACTCTGAAAATAATTTTCTCCTTGGTGGTAGGGAACAAGGGAGAAAAGAACACACTGACTATGGATTTCTTTTTAGTGTAAGACAAAGAAAAGTATCAAGGAATTCAGTAGGATACAGGCAATTGCAGTCATTAAGGTAGTTGTTAACTCAGACCAGAAGAAAACTTGAACGGTCTCCATCAGTCAAGATCCATTTCTTTTTTGTTGTTGTTGTGTACAAGAAGCGGGTCCCCCGAAGAATGGTGTTCTTTGTGTGACAAACTGCAGCAATGAATTTCAGGCAGAAAAGGAACATAATTATTTACACAAGTGAAAATGGCAGGGCATTGAAATACATCTGCCATTTTGATCTGCCAACAAAGCATCTTCCATATTGGAGCAATTAAGGGGAAAAATTTGTTCCACACAAATCTGTTTGGCTGTCTTTAAATTGTAAAAGTGAAAAATCAGAAGCATATTTGGAAGCTATTTGATGCTGCTCATAAAAAAAAGGAAATATTCTTAGTTTAGGGGGAAAAGATGGAAAGAAACAAGGACATTTGCCAAGTGGTTTAATCACAGAGAATCTGTCTTGGCTATTCTTACTTAGTCAACCTGACTTTCCACGAAAATATCATTTGCTTGTTTGTTTTTTGTCTTTTTAAATAGTACAAACTTAATTATGACTACATCAAAGCTCATATGATCAACAACTTGGTCCATCTTGGGTAAAATTATACCTGCAAAAATATATCTGAAGGTCATCTCTTCCTAGTTTTCAACCACAGGCATTCATATAACTTTGTGGAAGGCAACAAATGCATGGATGGAAGGGATGGATGATGGAACATTGACTTCCTCAGCACATTCTAGCATAGAAAGAGGTGGTGTTGTTTTCAGCCTGTAGATTATTTCTTATGATAATCATTTTCCCATATAATTCATTCCTGGGATTGCTGAAAACCATTATATGGTATGAAGTTTTTCCTACCTACCATTCATTCACACGTTCCGTAAACCTTTTTATGTCAGTATTGGGATACTACCTCACGCAGCTCATCTTCTACTGGGAAACAGATGGGGAATGCATATTTAGAATGTAGAGTGGAAAGAAAATTAAGAGAAGTTACTACAATGTTCTGAGAGCACAAGGAAACAACAAGGCTTCAGCTAAGGGACAATCTCATTTATTTTGAGAGTTTAAGCAGGAGGAATAGGTGGGGGAAAGATATCCCAAGTGGAACAAAAGTAGGCACAGGTGGGAAGATGATATATATTGAGACAATGGACATTATTGGGAGTTTCTGGGGCTTAGTGTTTAAAGTAACAAGAGAAAGGAAATGAGAGAGGCGAAGTGCACAGGGGCAGATCATGGAATATCTTGTTCACCAAGCTATGAAATTTCAGTTAAATCCATAGGAAATGGAGAGTCAGAGATTTGTGAAAAAGAGGGCTTCCTTAAGTATGTTTATTAGTGAAGACTGAGAGAAATGGGGGCAAAACTGGGCAAAAGTCCACTGTTGGGAGACCACTACCTAGTCACAGCTTCTCTGTTGATACTTTGTAATAATCAGTCCCAGCAGTGGCTGTGCTTCATAATGTAACTGATTTTGCTAGAGATGCTTTTGGAAACTCCCTGACATCAAGGAATAGGACTTATTCAGTGTTACAGCACAACATTTAGGACATTTCCTGGCACATAGTACATGACAACAGCCAACCTTTCCGTGATTATGGGAGATAGAGAGAAGATATTATGACAAGGGAACTGGAAAATACCTAGTTTTTGTAAAAGATATATTGATACTAAAAATAAGGAAGAAACATCAAAGGTAGGGAAGTCGAATGAAATAGGGATCGTGCTTGCTTCATGATGTATAAGGGGATACTCTTTTAATTTGCTGACTTGAGAATCTTGATATTTTTATAAGAGGCTTATTGCAAGTTCTTAACATTTCCCTACACTGTCCAAATAATAGAGAAGTGTTCTAATAGCCAGTTATTCCCAAGATAGGATAAACCTCCCACTTCAGTAGAGATGAGCATTGTAAAATGTGCATCTGTGGAGTTCTGGGATCCAACTGTAGTGGGAGCTTTTGGCATTTCAATGTCTTTTTTCTTAAAGTAGTAACTCAACTCATGAATTAAAAATGGTATAATAATTGACTTTTTTTAAAAAGTAGTAATAAGATCAATTACATGTCAAATATTCAGGAACAAAGATCAGAATTTTTCTCCTTTTAAAGATGAAGAGCAAAGTGAAGCATTTAATCACTAAGGCTTGTCCTTTTTTCTGTAGTTTAACAAATGATTATTTGGAATAAGAAGTTTGGAAATTAAAATTATAAGGTTCCCTATTAGGATATTTCAATTTACTTCATCAAATCATGTATACACACTTACGTATGTGTGAAATGAATGACAACATGATAGGAGAGAAAGGAGAGGTGGGAGGAATTAGGATCACTTTGTCATCCTAAGACACTTGGACCACCCATAAAGCAACGTCATGTTATTTGAAAGTGAATTGGATTTGCTGTAAAAGGGTATGTAAGCCTTTAGGACAGCCAATAGAAAAAGTACAAAAAGGAAACATAAGTGATACACTAAGAAAGGAGAGGACATGGAATTGTGTAAAATATTCAATTGAAATCACAACAGCCAGAAAAATACAAATTATAAATTAAAACTACACAAGAGCATCCAAAATATAAAGTAGCTAGTCATAACTTTATAATAAATGCATAGAATTAAAATCAAAACAGCTGGAAAGCACTCCTGATAGAAATAAAGGAACTGATTCAAAGGAAAGTCAGGCCACCTTTCTGGAAAGAAAGAATATTTTAAAATTTTAGTTCTTAAATTAACACATAAATTTTAGGAAAACCCAATAAAATTCATAAACATATTTACCAGGAACCTGAAAAATAATTCTAATTCACATCTGGAGGAAAAAGAAATTAAAAGATAGAAAACAGTGATAAAATGAGACTAATGATAAAAAACCATGTCAGGTTTTAATATCTATATGCAACCATTAAGGAAAGATATGATACTAGCACTAGTATCAGAATAGACAAAATGAGAAAAATAGAAAACCTGAAAACAGTAATCATATGTCATGCAGAATAAAGACTGTATAAAAAAGCAGCTGGAAACAACTGATTCTTTCATAAATGATGCTTATGAAATGGTCAACAAATGGGAGATGTATAATTTATATAAATAAAAGACTGAAATGGGAAAAATACATAATAGGAAGAAAAACAGATAAGTATTGATAAATACTTCAGATGAGGGAAGTGTTGCTAAGGATAATATGAAATACAGAAAAACTGACACAAAAAGTGCAACATCTCCACTTAACAGCATAATGAGAACTGAAAGGACATACATGTAGTAGATATGAAGGTCAAAGATTAATAACTCAAATAGATGAACAGATTTTACAACTAAGTTACAAACTGAACATATATAACTTAAGAAATGGGCAAAGGCTGGGGTTGGTGTCATGGTACAGAGGGTTAAGCCATCAACTGTGACACAACAATCCCATATCAGCAATGCTTCGAGTCCCAGCTGCTCCACTTTCCATCCAGCTGCCTGCTAATACACCTGGGAAAGCAGAGGAAGATGGCCCAAGTCCTTGGTCCCCTGCCACCCATCTAGGAGACCCAGACAGAGGCTCCTGGCTTCAGCTTGGCCCAGCCTTACCCATTGTAGCCATCTGGGGAAATGAGCGAACAGATGGAAGATATCTCTCTATCTCTCTCAAATCTGCTTTTCAAATAAAACAAATATTTAAGATAAAAAAGAAATAAACAGGGAAAAGCCATGTAAAGTCAATCCATGAGTGTAAAAAGGAAAAAAAAGAAGTAACTAATACTTATTAGAAGCACCTCACTTTACTAAAAATGAAAAGAACTGGAATTTTAAAATGTTATTAATTTTCAATTTTCAACTTCTTAGTGATTAAAAAGTAATATTGCTTAGAATTTGATTGGATGTCAGAAAAGGGGACCTCATTATAAATTAACATAATACTTTATTGACAATATGTTTCTGATCTAGTAATTCCACTTTAGAAATTTATCCTAAAAGAATAATCAGGTAATTGGCAAAGGTGTATGAAAATAATGTATTTACACACAATACCAACTAATATTTTACATCTTTATGGTGGCAGCCAGGAAGATAATCAAAAAACATTGCCATAAATATATTAATGCATTAAATGTGTATGCCACGGGGCAGGCATTTAGCTCAGGGGTTAAGACTATAGAATCTCCTATCAGACTGCCTGACTTCAAGTTCCTGCTTTTCTTCTGTTTCAACTTTCTGCTAACACACACCGTATATGGAAGCTGGTGAGGGCTCAAACACTTGGGTTCTTATCGCCAGCATGGAAGACAAGGCTGGAGGTCTGGGCTCCTGGCTTTGGTCTGGCCCAGTTCTGGCTGTTGCAGGTATTTGAAGAGCTAAGGAGCAGATGGAAGACATCTCTCTCTCTCAGTCAGTGTTTCTCCTCTCTGTCTGTCTTTCCTTATTGCTGTGCCTTTGAAATAAATAAAAGTAAGTAAAATTGGAAACTGGAAACTGCATATAGATTATGAAGATGGAAAACAATGGACATGCATTGTACAACTGCATTTCTTTAGAGAAAGAAATATATGCAAAGAAAAGCTCTGGAAGGATACACCAAACAGCAGTGATTATTTCTGGGTAGTATATTATTAAGTTGTTTTATTATACTTTAATCTTATTTTTGCTTGTTTGTATTTTCTAATTTTCCTACAAGGAATATGCATTAATTATGCAATAGAATAATATTATAAAATTCTTTGCAAATATATTTTACTACAATCATTATGGCTGTGATTAAAATGGAAATTGAAGTAGTTTGCCCTTCTCTGTTTTCACTTACTCTGAAATCCTAGATTGATTAACAGAATTTCAGAATTTTTCTCTTCTGAGGATTATTATTATTTGACTATAGGGCAAACAAAAGCTTTTTAAAGATCATTAACTAGAAAAGACATGAGCTTTACATGCACTGTATAGTGTGTTTATGCACCAGACAGTATCCTAAAAATACTCCAACTTAGTTTTTTAAATTTACTGGCAGGGTAAGTAACCCTGGGCAATTCAGTGACCCTGCTGATGTCTCAGACTCTTGCCTCATTTGAAAATGGGATAAAAATAAACCACAGGCCCACCTACGGGTCTGTTTGAAAAATTAGGCAAAACAATAGCTCTCAAAAGGTTTATAAACCAGTGAAGAGCTAAGATAGGAAAATGGTTATGCCAGGTCTTTTTTATTCTTGCATGTTTCAATATATTATTTGTTTCTGAGCTTTTAAACATGCCATAAGTCTGGCATTTTCAAATTAAATCTATCTTAAAACCTGGGTGGACTTGTTAGCACTTCAAACAGCCAAACAGTACCATTCCTGATATTAATCGCCAAAGATGGACTTAAATGTTAACAGTCATCCAGTGTTCTACTTTCCTGTTGCCTGCTGAGTTTACTTTGCATTTGAAGTTGTACAATGAAGTAAGATAAAAATGCAATAAAAGGCTTAGATGAATTAAGATGGCTTTTCTTCTTATATTTTTAAAGATGCTGAATGCTTATGCTGAGTTTAGGCAAACACAATCCTGATTATTTACTCGGCATAATGGAAGTAAACACTCAAGGAGAAAGCAACTTGATGCTTTTGCTCAGCATGATATTAACCATTATCTCATGTTTTCTATGGAAAACAGTCTCAGTTGAGAAATTTGGTAACTCAGTGGGCTATTAATAGGATGTGGAATGTGATTACTCCTTTTGGATTACTTCAATATGTAATTACTTTTAGGAGCTAATAGAAAGAAACTCTATTAAATGATAATTATAGGACTGTATTTGTTTTAAGGTTCTGTAATAGCTCTAAACATGAGAGTTTTTATTAATGGTTTGCCATAGTTAATAAAGTATTTTTTTAAAAAAACTTGCAATTCCCTACTAAAGTAGTAGTTCAATAGCAGGAGTCTTCTCGTTAGGGAGAGAGTGGGAGAGGTAGATTGAACTATGACTTGACTAATCCATAGTAAAACAAGCCCCTTGAAAACAGACGCATCTTGGAATTATTGGGATAAGGGAAAATACTTATACCCTCCTCGAGAACAATGTCTTAGTATAATGTTTTCAGAGGTTACCAGCAAGTAAACAAGATTACAGATACAAAGAGAAAGAAGATGAGGCCAGTGATGGACAGGAAAATTGGCAAGGTGAGGGAGTCTAATAAAGCCAGGTGTTTACAGGAGGTGTCCTATAATGAATATGGATACTGCTGAGAGTATAATCAGGTTCATGTGCTAGGAACTTGGTTTTGGGGTGCTGTTACTGGAAGGTGGTGTGGACCTTTAAGAGGTAGGGCCTAGTGGGAGGCCCTTGTGTTAACCGGGACATTCTTCCAAGGGAATCACGGGACCCCATTCAGCTCTGTCCCGCTGCTCCTTCAAGATGCAGTCACCTGCTTGCTTCTGCACCCACTGCCACCATTGCTACCTGGACTGCGAAGTGTGACGCAGTCAAGGGGTGGCCCCTGGAGAGCCTGTGCTTTGTCATTTGGACTTGGAGCCTCCAAAACCATGAGCTAAATACACCTCTTCTTCTTCTTAACTATCCCATGTCAAGTCTTTCATTGTAGTTATGTGACATTAATGCACACTTCACATGTGAGTTGGAGGTTATGACACATAGATGAAAGTTTTAGAATATTTGAGAGAATAGATAACGACATCTTCTCCAGATGTTGTGCTTAGGAAACAAGAAAATCTGTGAAAGTTCTCAGCACATAGGAAACACTCGAAGTGTAGATATTTAAGGTCACTCGATCCACTCTGTCCTTTTACAGACAAGAAAACCACTGCCAAGAGAGGAGAGGCCAACACAATATTGTCCACAAGTGAAGGGTTAAATAAACAGTGTTCATATCCTAGCTCTGCCACTCAATTGTAGGGCTTTGGACAAGAAACTTAGCTTCTCTGTACTCTACTTCCTCATCAGTTAAGAGGTATACTCATAGCATCAACTTCATGGGATTATCAATGAGGAGTAAATGAATCAATGTTTATAAAACACTTAGAATTCACTTGGTACATAGTAAGTACTAAATAAGTATTTGTTAAATAAGCCAATAAAATTATAAAGAGTAACAAAAAGAAAATGGATAATACATAAGATTCATACACAAGATGTATGTGAGAATACATGCATTTTGTGTACAATTGAAAAAAGCACCTCAATGTTGATAAAACTGAATATAGTACAAAATAGATTGTTACAAGCATTTCTTCAGCAAAAACAAATGACCTAATTCTATGCTGGGGCAGTACAGAAGTCTATCATGGATTAGAAATTAACTTGAGAAGCAGAAACTCCAAAGTGAGAAAGGGATCCTCATGAGCTCAAATACAAATGTACACATATCTTAGAAAGCATTATGCTACCTTGTTCAGTTTAGTTCAATACCCTCTTACTAAATGCTCCCTACCTGCCAAAGTTTTCTTTTTTAAAAATTCACTATTAAAAAGGAAATTTTTGTACTACTTATGTGTACCACCCCAGATGTGGGTGCTTCTGGTTGAGAAGTGCCTACACACCTTAGGGCTTTGCAGAGTTATCTCTTGAAGTGGTTTGGCTCAATGTGTACATTAAGCCAGCAGGTTCAAGAAAAATTTTAGCTGAAATACAAAATTAAAGAACACTGATTCATGTTTCCATTTAAAAATAACAGGGTTCATTTACAAAGCAAATCATGGGTTATTTGGTAGGGCTCCTTTAAAACTCATGGCTCTACATAGAACTGCCCTCATGCCTCAGCTCTTAAGAGCAAATTCATTGTATTAAGGAAGATTTGGAGGAGAAAAGCTTTGTAACACAGTGTCACTGTGTGTGGCTTGGCCCATAATAAAACACTCAGATCAGTGCAAAAACTACTAGAGTATGTCAAATTGTGTCCCCTTAAAACCCAGGCAGTGTGGGGAACACTTCTCTGTTTGTCATCAACACTGTAAATTACAATGGCTAAGCCTGTGGCATACAGCCTCTGAATGCCTGGGAGTGAAACGAAGGTCTAACTTCTGGTTTGGAGTATGTCACCCAATAGTGCTATGCCTCATTTTCCCCATCTGTAAAACGGGAATGATACTAATAATGCTTACTGAGAGTGTTACTAAGGTAACCAAGGGACAAAGTATGTGAAGGATCCTGTCATGGTGCTCGGAATATAGCATCAATGACAGTAGCAACAGTTATAGGGAATCTAATAAACAAAACTTAATAGATTTAGTTTAGGTTAGGTTCCCGTAATCCTATTCTGAGTCACTGGGAAAGTACATAACTAGTACATAACTAGCATGGGGCTAATGAAAACCCTTCTCGGCAGAAAGCCCTCCTTTTATTTCCATGCTAAACGATGGCATTTGTCTCCTGTTTTTACAGGACTGCATTGTCACGGGCTTATGTGGATAGTGTTGAATAAAGAATAATGAAAGAGCAAAAATAGAATCACAAGATTTCTTCCTTGTCCCTGAATCTCCCACCATCTTTGTCCAGGGACTGTATCCATATGAGCCTACGTAACAAAGAGATCTCCTTCAAAAATCTGCAAGTCCAGCACCTTCCTGACTCATGAAATGAGGAGCAGGCATAATATATACTTTTATAATTTTGAGAATGATTTAAAAATGCTTTGTGTCATATCTTCATGCAGCAATTCTGCAACTACCCTTGGGTATGAAGCTATGTACTTAGCCACAATGCAGTAGCACCATGCATGGAAGGGAAGGCCAGCTGCAAAATTACATTGCCTTACAAAGTTGAGATAATCTCTTTTAATACATCATTTCATATCAATATTCATAAGACCATGCTCTCCACCCCCAAGGATTTACCAATCTCTTAAAAAAAAGATAAATGGAGTTGTTTGCATATTGACCCTGTAATCTTCCCCACTTGGTTTTCCCACTGCTTCATGAATATCAAAATCAATAAAAAATATGTATCAAGTCAGCCCACAAGTCAAAATAGAAGTGGCGTTATCATTTCTTGTTTGTTCTTCAACAGGAAGGCATTATTAAGATTAGTGAAAATATTTGTGCTGTGCAATATAAAAGCCATTTGTTTTCCATTTCTACTTCTCTGAAGCATAGTAACCTTAGTACGAACCTCTGTTGTCTCTGACTGTGAAATTTGGATTGTGAATGATTTCAGGGGGTAGGCTGAAGATAAATCTTGGTCCATTGGCTGTGTCATCCTTGTCATCTGCACTAATTGTAACAATTGGCTGAAAGAGAAAGGTGGCCCATAAATAAATCATGCTGACATTGGCATATCATTTATTCAAAAATTTCTGGCTGGATAAAAGGCCTGATTTTAATTAGAGAATGTAGTTTCAGAGCAAATCTAGGGCTTTGAAACCTCCTTGGGCAGTGAGAGGTATATCCATGTGATGCTCTCAAAGCAAACTCTATTGCCAAATGGACTGCTCACAGCCAGAGGAGGGGAAAGCATCGTTACCTGGTTGGAAAGTGGCTTGGTCTGATCACTCTCACAGATGAAGCCTTCGTAAGGGGCAGCAAACTTGGGAGCATTATCATTCACATCAAGGACCCTAATGGCCACTGGGACTTTGGCTTCTTGGTGCCGGTTGTCTGGGAGGAGAGAATGCAGATAGTGAACAAATGCCGGGTAAGGATTCACATTGGCTCACGTTTACTCTTGGGAGTAAACTCCAGTCATGTATTTGGGCAGTGCAGGGGTAGGTGCTGTTGGTATAAAAGCCATCTAAGGATTGACGTGCACCAATTCAGTGGGAAGGGAATGTCCTGAAAAACAATCAATATTTGACCAGCACAAACTATACTACATTGTCAACTCCACTAAGCACTCTGTAGCCTTGCAATGGAACCTGGCTGTCCCAGAGAACAGTTGATCATAGTGGTTCTCAAAGTGGGATCCCCAGAGCAGCATCTGAGAACTTGGAAACGGGAATTCTCAAGTTCCCACACTAGATCTACCAAATCACAGGCTCTGGAAATGGGACTCAGACGTTTCTGCTATAAAAAGCCAACCATGAGATGTGTGAAAAGCTTCATGAAAGGACCAAGTTTGAGAACCATTGGTCTACAGATAAATAAGAATCTACAAGTCTTGGCTCTAAGCTTACTCCCCTGGGTTCAAGAAAACCTAGTGAAAGGATGGAGTGGGAAATCCTTCAATCCTTCAATAATGGTGCTGCCTTTCAACTATCTGTTGTCTTGCCCAGCCTGTACCCAATTCTGGTAAACATAATGAAGACATCTCTATTTACCTATATATCTTCCTAAATAGGTAAGCAAAAATAATATTAATGACCGAAAAATATTTTTAAGACTAAAAAGTATCTATTTCAGCTATTTCAGGATGTAGAGAGAGACTGAAGGATTAGTATTTGGTCAAATAGAATCAAAACCCTTAGGAGACAGTGCTTACGGATTTCTGCTGCAAAGACAGAGATGTTGAGCCAGGCGGTTTCCTCTCTATCCAGAGGTTTCGTAGTTTTAATAAAACCATCCTCTGGATTAATAGTGAAAAACCTGTCGAGGTCAGTATGACGATCGATTGAATACCTAAGCAGAATGCAAATGAGGCAATTAGACCAAGACATTGGCAGCAGCTTAATATTTGAATACTTTCTCCTTGCTATATTTAAAGCAACTTCTTCAATGAATCACTTGAGCTAGGTTTTCTTTTTAATCAAATTTACTTTTCAAACTTTGTACATGAATCTATTACAGAAATAATTTTTGCCACACTGGAATTCTTTATTCAGTACAATGAATGAAAGAACTATTTAGCATATTTGATTGAGAAGTATAATAACATGTTGTATATTTCTCCATATTTACTACAATCACCCATCTTCTGAATATTTATGAAATTGCGTTTGGGAAGCATTTGCCTTGCTCCCAAACTACTCAGAAAGTCACAAATGTTTCAAACCTTTGCCAGATTTTTGCATATGAAATATTAAGTAAGTTCAAGTTTATCTAAATTTATCATCAAGAATCACTTATAGCTCTAAATATCAGCTTTCTCTATATTCAAAGAAAAATGCTAACTATTTTGAATGAATGTGTTTATTTGGTTTTAGGGATTCTCCAGTAGCATAGTTCTGAATTCTAGGGTGCAAAATGCAACGCAGGGTTGGCCACTAATTTGTATGGCTTTGTTCCCATACTTTGATGTTTCCAGGCTGTAACAGCATAGCTCAAAGGTTTTAGCTACTCCTGCCCATTATAAGTTTATCTTTTGCCAACAGAAGATGAAAGAATTCCCAGAACATTCCTGGGGGCTGTGTTTATGGCAAGATGAGATGGGAGACGCGGGAAGAAGAGTGACCTTCATTGAGGTGCATGCCCACAGAGCCCGGAAAGGGACACATAGTGGAACCAGGTGTTCATGGGTCTGCCTCTTACCTTTTCTCTCCACAGAAGCTCAGTATGGTTATGCTAATTAGGGTAGTATTCTGAGCTCCACAATTGACTGGTTTCCTGCTCTTAGGGGTTTTGGCTGCATTTTCCTAAAACACTATGTCTGAAGGCCATTTGGGGTCAAAAATCAAGGAATTTAGAGGCAGCAAAGGCTGTGGATATCAGTGGGCTCTTCCTCCTATATTGACAAAAGATGAGAGTTGCACTTGGCCCGTTTAGTTTATGGGATGGCAATATTGGAGCCCAGATCTTTCAATCCAAGATCATGTTCTTTTAATGAAAAGGGGACCATCCATCAAGTCACATTCACAGTATACAAAACATAAATTAATCCAAAAACACAGGACATGGGATGATGGGTCCCCTTCCCCACAGATGTCAGTAGGGGCTCAGTGACAGAGTTCTTAGTAGATTGGCATTATGTGGAATGAAGGAAAAAGAGAAAAACAATATGGCTTTTTCCTGACACGAAAGAGCTTACTATCTAGCTGGAATGGAAACACATACAAAGAAAGAAAGATTATTAATACTCTGTGTGTTCTACAGATGGTGGGGACATGAATTATGGATTTGGGAAGTCCTAGGGGGAAACTCATACTCTATCACATATAATCTAAATGATAATGGAAAACCTGCTAAGATCTGGAACTTGAGCATATTTATTTCTTAAACTGAAGTACTAATAGTATACGACTTTTATGTTCTCTGAGAAAATTAAATGAAATCCTAGTTGTTCATGGCACAATGCGGTGTCTCATACAGAGTGTGATTACGATCTCCCTTGTCATTGGTGCTCCACTGTACACTAAGAACAGGTCACTAAAGCTCTCACATGTTACAGTGTGGCTTGCACCCTATAGCCAGTGAGAAATTATGTCGGGCTTTTGAGCAGAGAAGCAAATAAATGGAATCAGGTTATCAGAATGATTAATAAGGTAGATGAAATGGTTTAAACGAGAGTGGAAGTATTGCACATCAGGGTGACTACAGATAATGACAGTATACTTTATATTTTTTCTAAAAAAAATCAAGAATAAAAGAATTTAAATGTTTTCACCACGAAGAAATGTAAAATTTTTGAGAAGATAGATATGTGTACCCTTATTCAACATCACACAATACATACATGTATCAAAACCTTGCATGATATACCATAAATATGTATAACTTTATTGTACCAGTTAATAACAAACAAAATTTTTTTAAACATAAGAATGAATGCAGGAAGAGGATACTTAAAGATCTGGTATAATTTTTTATTACACAAGGATAATTAGAGAGTTAGATATGGGTGACAGAGGAAGTGGAAAACTATATGATACAGAAGGTACGGGTAGGATTCTGGATATGTGGATACCTGTGGGAAGCAGGAAGGGTCTTAGATAGTTTCTACTCTGTGTGTCTAAGAGAGGGAGACACTTGGAGTTAGAAAAAGAAAATAAGTTTGGCAGAAAGGAGACATTTGAATTCAACTATGTATATGCTGCAATGCTAAGAGCAAAAGATTCAACTCTACTACAGGCAGGGGTGTAATTAGTTGTTTGTTTTATAAGTATATCATCATAAATACGGTTCAAAAACATGCATGAATGTGTGAGCCAGTGAAGGCAAAAAGAAATGGATGAAAACACACAGCAGGGACTACAATAGATAAAGAATTAGAATCTGGGAGAAAAATCATCCTAGCAGCAGAGAATATGGAACACTGACTCAATTCAGTTACAGTGCAGGTGAAAACCCTGGAGCTGAGTGGACATAGAGAAAGAAAGGACAAAGTCAAAAAGCTGAGACTTAGAAAGTCCCCATTGCGTAAGCTGTGAGCAAAGATTAGCGGAGGCCCTGGCATGGCATTATCTGGGGCATGAAGAAATCAGCAACATGGAAGCAAAGGGGAGGGAATATTTCAGGAATGAAATGCTAAACAAAAATATGCTTAAGTCTATGAGGTCTCAGAGAAAAATATCTGCAAACTGTCCAAATAACTAAGAACTAGGGTGACATGGTAAGGCCTTACCTGTATAGTCAAGGACACAACTTTCCTTAGAGGGGAAGAGAAATAACCAGGAAATTAGGTAGTGAGGGTAAGAGGTCTATTGAATAAAAAACCTCAAGTGGTCTTTCACAGTTTTTCTGGAAATTCTAAGCACAGGGACAGAAGTGAGCAGAGATGGGGTTGGCTCAAGTAGGTATTATGCTTGCTTGGATAAATAAGGATATGGAAATCGCCTGCATACAGAGAACAGTCACTGTTGAGAACATGATCCGAGTAACCGATTGCAGCTGTGGATCCTTGAAGACAATGAGGTGTGGAGGAAATGACTAGCTGCGTCATGTGTTTTGACGTCATTGCTCTTCTAAAAAGTTGCTAAGGCACCCAATATTCTAGATCAAAGATAGCTTAATTAAATTCACACCGTGAACATTTTCAATTAGTTTAAAGCCGTCAAAGAGGTCCCCATTCATTTTGTAATGTATCTTCCTGCCCAGAGAGAACACAGTAATCAAAACTTCTTGGAAGGCTTTCTATTAGTGGCCACTGGGTCAGAATGAACTCACACTAGACAGTGCTAAATTCAGTCTCCAATACTGACAGTCTTGAGGCTCTAAGGAAGTTGCTTCCTCTGAGTCTCAGTCTTTCCATCTGTTCCGTCCTACAATAGTCACAGACTCAAAGGCTATCTAAAGGGGCCGGCACTGTGGCGCAGCAGGTTAAAGCCCTGGTCTGAAGCACCGGCCTCCCATATGGGTGCCAGTTCAAAACCCAGCTGCTCCACTTCCGATCCAGCTCTCTGTGATGGCCTGGGAAAGCAGTAGAAAATGGCCAAGTCCTTGGGCCCCTGCACCCATGCGGGAGACCTGGAAGAAGCTCCTGGCTCCTGGCTCTAGATTAGCATAGCTCTGGCAGTTGCATGGCCAACTGGGGAGTGAACCATCGGATGGAAGACTCTCTCTCTCTCTCTGCCTCTCCTCTCTATGTGTAACTCTGACTCTCAAATGAATAAATAAATTTTTTTTTTTTAAAAAGGCTATCTAAAAGAGTATCAGTGAGGATTCACTTAAGTAAAAATGAAATACCTTATCAAGGCTGAGAAAATGCTCAATAAATAGTAACTCTTTCTCTCTCCCGAACAAGACAATGTTCAAAGATCCAAAAGCAACAGAACAATACTTAATAGCTAGGAAATCCCTTAGCACTGTCACCATTTTTAAATACAACTGGACAAACTCTATTATCAGTGATTATTTTATATTCAAATCCATTTGCTTTTCATAGATAACTCCTATCACAGACTGGATACGTGTTCAATGAAGTGTTGTTGAACAACTATGTGAATGAGCTGTCATGATTTTTATCATGCATCAAACATTTTTATACTCAAAAATTGTGAATTTGAATTTTATTCAG
This sequence comes from Oryctolagus cuniculus, assembly GCF_964237555.1. NCBI lineage: Eukaryota > Metazoa > Chordata > Mammalia > Lagomorpha > Leporidae > Oryctolagus > Oryctolagus cuniculus. The sequence continues at coordinate 47,967,373 of NC_091449.1, forward strand.
ATTAAGTGTTATTTTGCTTATCTCCATTTGATAAATATTTATTAAGCATTCACTATGGGTGTGTATTCTGTAAAGGTTCAGCTAGCAAATATTTTAGGCTATACAGGAGGCAAGGTCTCTGTCACAATTACTCAACCCTGCCCTTGTAGCATGAAAGCAACACAGGCAGCCATAGATAACATTTTAATAAATAATGTGACTATCTTCCAATAAATGTTTATGAAAATTAATTAAAGATAACTCATAGTTCCTGATTTCAGAACTGACTACAAAGCTATGGTTATCAAAGCTTTGTGGTATTAGTATATGGATAAGAATGTAGATCAATGGACTAAAACAGTGGTTCCAAAGATAAACACATACACATTATTTTGTATCTACACACAAAATAATGATATTGGGCACCACCTTCATGACATATATATCCCAAAATGGAACAAAGACCTAAATGTAGAGCTAATACCATACGGCTTCTTAAAAGAAAATACAGCTGTATGTACTTCTCCATGATGTTAGATTAGTGACATGCTCTTAGATATGACACCTAAAATTAGAAGCCAAAAGAAAAAAATTGAATTAGATTTATTAAAAGTATTTTGCACCTCAAAAGATGCTATTATGAAAGATATAATTCATGTGGGGCCAGTGCTGTGGCATAGCGGGTTAACGCCCTGGCCTGAAGCGCCGGCATCCCATATGGGTGCCAGTTCTAGTCTCGGTTGCTCCTCTTCTGATCCAGCTCTTTGCTATGGCCTGGGAAAGCAGTAGAAGACGACCCGAGTCCTTGGGCCCCTGCACCCACGTGGGGGACCCGGAAGAAGCGCCTGGCTCCTGGCTTCAGATAGGCGCAGCTCCGTCCATTTCGGCCATCTGGGGAGTGAACTAGTGGATGGAAGACCTCTCTTTCTGTCTCTACCTCTCTCTGTAACTCTGTCTTTCAAATAAATAAAAGAAATCTTATTTAAAAAAAGAAAGATACTACTCATGGAATAAGAGAAATATTTGCAAATCATACACCTAGTAAGACTTTAGCATCCACAATATATTAAGCACTCCTATAATTCAACAATAAGACAGATAATCCAATTACGAAAGTGACAATGATTGGAACAGACATTTCTCCCAAAATGTACAAATGACCACTAAACACATGGGAAGATGTTCAATATCCTTAGTTGTCATTAAAGAAATATAAATCAAAACCATGAGGACATATTTCACACCCAGGATGGCTATAGTCAAAAGACAAACAATAGTAAGTATTCTTGAGAATGCAGGGAGATTGGAATCCTCTATGCTACTGATGCAAATGTGAAATGATGCAGCCAACGTGGAAAACCACTTGACCATTTCTCAGCAATTTAACCATAGTCTAGTATCCAGAATATATAAACACATAAAACACACAAATATTCTGGATATATGGCAACTTACAATCACTCCACAATAAGAAGACTGATGATCTAATTTAAAATGGACAAAGGATTCGGATGACTCAGTGATTCTAATTCTAGGTAAACAACCCTCTCCCCACAAAAAACGTAAATTCGCACAGAAAACTCATATAGGAATGTTCATACCAGCTTTATCTATAACAGCCAAAAGTAAAAACAACTCAAATGTTTACCTAACTGATACACAGACACACTGAATATGGTATATCTATACAATGGAATGATATCTAGCAATAAGAGGGAATATTGTTATATTCTGCAGCATGGATTAACTACCACCACATGCTAAGTGAAAAAAATGCAGCTACGTAAGACCACATATTGTGTTATCTCATTTATATGCAATGTCCAGATTGGCAAGCATATACAAACAAAGTAGATGAGCGGTTGGTTACTCAGGGCTGGGGCAAAGCAGGAATGCAAAGTGACTGTTAAGGAGTATAAGGTTTCTTCTGGGGGTAATACAATGATCTGGAATTAAACAGTCTTAAACAATTCTGTAAAACATTCTACAATACGTAAACTTTCAATAGGAGAAAAAAGAACAAAGAGGAAAGGAGTGTGAGAGGGAGGGAGGGAAGGAAGAAAAGATGATGGTGTCTGAATTTTGCCTGAAATTATCTTTTGTTGGCTCCTTAGCAACTATCCAGCCCCCCGCGCATGTGCCATCTAGTGAGGACAAGACACCATCCAAGGTGTCACTGTGATGAAGTGTGCTGTATGGCAGGAGGTGGGAGCCAGTGGGGAGGGACATCTGATCTCTCCTGAGTCCTGGAAGAATTCTCAGAGGAGGTGATACCTAAATGCAGATGGAGACAATGAGTGCAATATAACAAAGTAGAAAGACAGAGAGTTCCAACTGGAAGGAAGAACAGGTCAAGGACAAGGTTCAGGAGAGAGCAGACGTGCTTTAGGGGGCGAGATTCAAGTAGTGCAGTTTGAAGGAGATCCTTAAACCAAGCAAAAGAATTTAAATTATTTGGAGAGGAAAGGCAATGTGGAACAGTTCAATAATTGATTTTTTTTTTTTACTTTTTAAATGGAGATATAATGTGATGCTTAGATATGCATTCTGTAAGGGCTGTCTGGTTACATGACTGAGAGAATGGTCAGTTGGAGACTGCATGCAGAAAAATCATGAGGAGGAAGATGCAGGGATTTAGGCAAAAAAGGATTTAAGAGAGTGGCCATGGAAACATGAATGCCTGCTAGAGTCTGATCCAGTACATGTTTCAAGCAATAATGAATTTCTATGCTGTAAATGTCTCAAATCTGTGGTCCAGAAACTTCTCAGTCTCATTCTCATTAACCTCCCATCTTCAATATCAGCTTCATTGGTTAATGACCCAAGCTGGGGACTGAAAGGAGGAATCAGGGTTCTACTCACTTTTTCCAAGTTAATAGATAGATAGATAATAAGGAGAGTCCTCTACATGTGTTTGGCACTTTGTTATCTCTTCAAAGCACTCAGCAGCAGTTGGACAGAGCTTGTTTCCCTACCCCCCCCCCCCCGCGACTACTAGCTGGGTCACCAAGAGTACAGGTCACTCGGTCTTGCACAGCCCCAAGTTGCTCTCACTTTAAGGAACAACAATTCACATAATAATAAAGTTGAGGGGAAGTTGGATTATAAGTCTAACTCATCTAGTAGAGGAACTGGAGCATAGGAAGGGGTTCAGTGAGCTCTAATTGCCATAATGATTTCACAGTCTCTACTTATAATTCATCACAGGTCCTTGAGACAGAAATGGCAAGCTAAGAGTTATATCACCAAGTAGATATTGAGAAATAAATGCCAAAGAGAAACTTTGTGTCCTGAACAGTAAATCCAAACCTTTGGTAGCTGAGGTGAAGTCAAGCTCATCGGTTATATAATGTGAATCTTGTTTACATTCCACTGAACCTAATAAACTTGAACTCTTTTAAAACTGAGGGATGTGCTGTGTGCAGGCCTTTGTCAAAATCTCTGCCTATAAAAGTCCCCATCCAGGCCCTTAAAATAAATCTGTCTGTACCTTATTGGACTGTTGGCAGCATCAGGGTCTTTGGCATGTACTCTTCCAACCACAGTGCCAGCTGCTGCATTTTCTTGGACTTCATGTATATAACTTGGGGCCAAAAACATGGGGGGCTCATCAGCATCTTCGACTGCAATCTTGACCGTCACAGTGTCCTTGAAGGGCCCATTGCTGATGAACTTCGGGTCGATGTGCACATTGGCTGCCTCCACCTTCAGACTATATGCTCTTTTGGTTTCAAAGTCTACGGGCTGGCAAGAATGAAGAGAAGTTTGACAACCAATTCCTTGAAAGAATTATAAAAGAGAAAGACCTGATTGTTTTATAGGGCATAATGAATAGTTCCTCAAAGAACGAAAATCAGCGACTATTCAATATGCAGTTACCAGAATCATTTCATCAGGAAATCAGACAAATCAATTTCTGGAACTTGGAATACGCCTAATGGATAATTCTAGGAGCATAACATAAGTATAACTACTGCATTGTCTAAAAAGAACCTAACGAAACACCAAGGGTGCCCAACCAGTCACCGAAAATTACCTAAAGAAGGTAATTAAAACACTAGAAAAAAAATTCTGTAGCCCATTCTGTAAAGTATTAAAAATTTTGCCAAAAAAATACCAGAAAATTTGTCACAGAATCACTTGCCTCATGTCTGTTCCCCGACTCTCCCACACACAGATGCATCTAGCACCCAGCTTAATCATACTAACCCCTCAATTTTTAAGGTTCTAACAGCATTGTGTGGCCCAGTGTCTGCGACCCTGATCCACAGTGACATACTTGATGACTTAAGGTGGTTAGTGGCCAATTTGGATAGATGGAATTATTTAATGACCTTAATTTACTCCTTGACAAAATTACTCCTTTTCTAATTCTCTGAATCCTATGCCCTCCAAGGAAACCATCTCAGAATAGGGCTAATTTGTAGCATATATCTTATGCTTCCCAATCTTCCTTTTGGGAGACCATGACACAATGCGGTAGCTAGCACGTAACGACATCCTTTTGTCTTGACTGAATTCATCCTTAGGTTACCTTCTGTTTATGCTAAGTGATGAGACCATGAGGATCACACATCATTTTAAGAAGAATGTGTATGTGTGTTTAAATAATATATACATCATTACTCATATATGTATCATTAAATACATATACTTGAATGGTCTAGGTAAAGAAAAATAAGTATAAGCAGTACAGATTTGACACAAGTATAAACAGTACAGTTTTTTACACAGAAAAATAATGAGGAGTAGCATCTGAATGACTGCAGTTATAGGAAAATGTATGGTAAACACTAACTCCGACTGAGAGGATATACAGTGAGTCAATCAGCAAAGGGTGAAAAGCAAGATTGCAGCAAACAACCCACCCCTAATTCCAAGGAAGTCACTTTCTAATTCGCACTCTGGATGCTGCTGAGTTACCAAATGTTTGGCGAGCGTTTGTTTTTTTAAGGCGAGCATCTGCCTGCCGTGCTGTCTTCCTGTGTCTGGAAAACGCTTATTTTGAATGAGCATATAATTATGTGGCTAAGTCCTGACCTAATTCTTCAGAACCCCAAACGGAAGATGATCCCAGTTTCAGGAATCCTAAACACATTCAATGTCCTTGGCGCTTTGCCATCACCCTCCCACCTCCATCTCCTCGGGAGTCAGAGAACACCCGGTTTTCCTAGAGCTCTATCTGCCCCCAGCCTCTCCATCATTCTGGAATACAGCGGCCACTTTATCCTTGGCTGGGTTATTGAATGGTAGAGAGGAATGATATTTATAGACTAAAGACATGACTATTTTTGAGATCAGGTAATTTGTTATCAGCAAAGGTGGAATGTCCTCGTCTCAGGCAAGCTGCCTCCACAGAAGGCTTGGGACTTGGTTTAGGCATATGCCCAAGGACCCAACGCTGGGCTCCTGCTGCAAAGCTCAGCAATTGTTATGGCTAGTGCAATCATGCTGTAGTCTGATCAATACATTCCACACGTTTGCAAAGGCTGGGCAGGAATATCAAGTGTCTACTGAGTTTTCTGGAAGTCAGCCCAAGCCTCATTGCCCTGTGAAGCCCTCCTCAACAACCCCAGGCAGATTTGTGAGGGCTCTTAGCTGCCCTTCTGCAGTGTCTCACTTTTCTCCTCCTCTAGGTGGGAAGACTCCAAAAGGAGCCTTTTGAATCTTGTTCATCTTTGCCTGCTCACCGTCCAGGAATGACTATCATGTTTTCTCACACATCAATCACCCTGACTGACTAAGCAGGGGTGAGGCATTTGCCTAGAGTGTATCCCCTTCCTTCTTCCAAAAGGGATTTGAGTTAGTTTCCTTAGTGAACATTTATATCCATGATATGAGTGCTTGAAATAATGCCAAATGAGGCCACATGCTATATAAGCCGTAAAAATCTTAATATTCCCTCGTTTACTAATCCGGCCTTGGAAAGTTCTCCCTGAGGGATTAATTCAACAGAAAATCAAAACAAATAATCTTCAAAAATGTATGATTTTTGTTGGATATAATAGAGGGTTATATCTAATCTGGGAAACTGCAGACACAAAACACCAAATCCAACTGTGAGATTTTATTAAGGAAATAATAGTCCATCAATAAGATGGGGTGTTATGTAGCCATTAAAAATGATTATGTACATTACATAGCAGCATGTAAAGCATTTATGATCTGACATTAAGTTGACAAATCAGATCACCTCACAATTGCTACCCTGTTCAATATTATCTTTCTACATCTATATACATGTAGACAAAGAATATAAAGAAAAAATCAACCATAAAATAGTTTGATTAGAATAGGGGATATTTAAAATATAATGCTACTCTCATACTGTGTTAAGAAGAGTTTATTTGATTGAAGATAAATAGCACAGAAACTATGCTGGGAGTTTTCTGTGCTAAATGGGATTCCCACGTGGTCAGGAGTGTTGCAACAGATCAGATTTTCCTCCCAAGTCCACCAAACCCCTAAAAGAATCATAGTTTTTTCTGGATTTTTCTTCAGCTAATCACATAGAGATTATCTAAATATCCCAGAGACAGGTTTTCTCTCTCTTATATACCATTAAACTCTAGCACAGTGCCAGAACTCAAGAAATGTTACCTTATAAACTATTCAACAAAGACTCTACATACTAATTATTTCTTGAATTCTTTTGCTTCACTCCCATCCTATCACTTTATGCCTTCTTCAGTTTTTTGAAATGTACCCTTTGAATTCCAACAATAGTTTACGGCTCATCCTAGGTCTATCTCAAGATCCTCAAGAAGAATGTACTGCAGTCTCTTAAATGTGTTGTTTCTGTTGACACCAGTCTCTCAAGAACAATTTTTCCTTTCCAATCTAACAAATTCCTCCTCATTTCTCAAGACTCAACGAGCACAGCCCACTCTAAGAAGTCCCTCATCACCGACAGTCAGAGGTCTCACTGTACTTTATTGCAGTTGGCTTTCATCTTGGGAGCAATTTTGCTCCCAGTCACCCCAGGGATATTCAGCAATGTCTAGAGTTATTTTTCAATTTTATTTTAAATTCAAATTTACTAATTTATTTTAGAGGCAGGGATGAGGGAGCAAGAGACATATTTCATCTGTTGGTTTACTCTCCAAATGCCTACAGCACTCAGGGCTGTGCCAGGAAAAAGTAGGGAGCCAGGAACTCAATGCAGGTTTCTCATGTGAGTGGCAAGAACTCATCCATTTAAGTCATCACCTGCTGCCTCCCAAGGTGCACACGAACAGGAACCTGAAAACAGAAGTGGATCTGGCACTATTCAGGCACTCCTTTAAGAGATGCTGGCATTAACTCCTACACCAAACGCCTGCCCCTAGAGATAATTTTTGTGATTTTGCCTGGTGAAGTGGGGTACAGCATGTGTTTATTGACCTCTAGTGAGAAGTCCGGGATGCTGCCCCACATTCTACAATGCACAGAATAGTCCCCCACAAGGAATTATTCAATCTACTGTGTCAACTCTGCCAAGGCCGAGAAAACCCCCTCTATCAGTTGTCTTTTTACTTAACTATCCTGATAAACTTTAGATTTCCAGCTCTAAGAAAGAAACTGCCTGACAAATAAGAATTCAACAGCTCTCATTAGGAAAGTTGAGGAGTAAATTAAAAAATGAACAAAAACATGGCATTAAAGAGCATCTTAAAATACAAAAATATGGGGGCCAATGTTGAGCCGCCATCTGCAATGCTGGCATCACATATGGGAGTGACTTGAAGTCCTAACTGCTCCACTTCTGATCCGCCTTCCTGCTAATGTGTCTGAGAAAGAAGCAGAAGCTGTCCCAAGTACTTAGTACTTAGTACTAAGTACAAGTACTTAGTACTGCATTGCTGTGGGAGACCCAGATGTATCTCCTGGCTCTTGGCTTTGGTCTGGCCCAGCCCTGGCTGTAAGGAGCATTTGGGGAAGGAACCAGCAGATGGAAGATCTCTCTCTCTCCCTCTCTCTCTCTCTTTCTCTTTCTCTCCTTCTGTCTCTGTAACTCTGATTCTCAAATAAATAGACAAAACAGAGAAATCTTTTAAAAATACAAAAATATATATATGAAGTCTTCAAACCCTTTTATATTACTAAATTTTATTTAATGACACCATTTAAATTCACTTCTGATTTTTTTTCCTGCTGAATGTTTGAAACTTTATGCTACAAATTTAAGCAAATGTTCTTTTACCAAGTACATAAAATCTTATGCTATTTTAAACCAAAATTTCAGTGCTTTAATAGAAGATTATTCCTTTATCTGGAATGCAAACACTGAATTGGGGGAAAATGCACAAATAAATCATACACAGAGAGTTCGATTGATGTGTGAGTTCCTGGGGGGTAATTCAAGGTTTCAGGATTTTTTTAGTCAAGGTGTTTATGCACTGAATACACTGAAAGCAGGTGACAATCTTAGCATAACCAACTACCCAATTACTAGAACAGCAGAGAATGGGAGGCAGGAAACACTGGTGTCAGTGTTCGTACTTCAGTGTCAAACAGAAGGGATCTTAATATTAATTAATGAGGAAAGTTGACAGCTTGAGGCCACACACAATTCACACAGCCACTTTTCAGGAGAACAAACCAGGAGGAATGAATTCTCCAATCTCATGTGGCAGATAGACTCAGTGATACTATTCATTGTCCTGACATAGATTTGTTCCAGTATTGAGAGCATGCCCCTCTTTCCATGTCTATTTGCTTTACTCTTTTATGAGCATCACTTCCTGACTTCTCTTTTTCCTGTGCTGCCTAAATACCTTCTCCAAGGTCATACTTTTTTTTTTTTTTTTTTTTGACAGGCAGAGTGGACAGTGAGAGAGAGAGACAGAGAGAAAGGTCTTCCTTTTGCCATTGGTTCACCCTCCAATGGCCACCGCGGCTGGCGCATTACGGCCGGCGCACCGCGCTGATCCGAAGGTAGGAACCAGGTGCTTCTCTTGGTCTCCCATGGGGTGCAGGGCCCAAGCACTTGGGCCATCCTCCACTGCACTCCCTGGTCACAGCAGAGAGCTGGCCAAGATCATACTTTTAAACGTTGTGGAAGGTGATCTGTCTAAAGCATCTCACTATTGGTTCCCTTGACTCAAAGATTCCTCCCAACGCCAGCCTTGCTTTCTCTCACCCTTGCCTCTTCTGCTACTGACCTCTGCCTCTTTGATTCCTCTAATTAGTTTTATCAGTATTATAGTCCAATCTTTCCCATCACATCAAGGATTTTAATATCCATACTACAAAACCAACTTGAAAGTGAATGCTTGGCTAAAACCAAGGTAATCCCAGCATCCAATTCAGATTCAATGCTCCATGTAGTTAATCACAGACAGGTGTTGATTCGTCTAGAGGTAGATCACAGAGGGAACCATTTTAGAATATACAGTAATCTTTTCTTCACTTGAAAATGAGTTGATTTGGTTCTTCTCTACAAACCCTTCCAGACCCAGTTACTTCCACAATGTCTCGAGATAAAAGTTTTTCCAGAATATCCCTTCAATTCCATGTCTTCAAACTGTGAGTTGTGTCATGGTAACTGAGTCAAAGTATTTAATATGAGTTCCAGTCTTTTCAAAATTCAGTAGAATGATCATTGCCCACTAGATAAGACCAAAGGTCTTCAAAGGATTTGTGAAGAACACAGAGGATGAGAAGCTATGCCTGGATTTCAAGAATTTTTGCACCAAAATAAACATCTTTTAATTCCATTTTCCCACAAACCTTCTGCAGGACCCTCATTAAAAATAAATGAGAGAATGTGTATAAGATGTTTGTTAGGCTGCATCTGTCCAATAGTTAGTATTTGAGTAAATGCTGGATTTTTAAAAACACAACTAGTTCAAATGACAAACTCCCTCACTGGAATCAATCAATCCTAGGGGCATGCTTTTAATGACAGTCTGGATGACAATGAGGGAAAATCCATTATTGTTGTTGTTTCCCAGGGTTCATTTTTGAAAGAAAAGCAAGCAAAACATGGGTTTCAGTTTCACCAAGGGTTTGGCAAAGCAGTGAACCTCGGGTATTTGAAGTAAGAGAAGGTTTTGAACAGACTGTTTTACCAGACTCTGCTGGGCAGGGCTCAAGGGGGAGCTCCAGAAATGATCTGATCAGCGCTTCTCCTCCAAAATCTAGATGAATCTAACTGTCTCTCCTTCCGGGGAGAACTGGGCCATAATATATTGGAACTCACCAGCCATCTCAGACAGGCATTGCTAGCCCTTGTCAGCTCCTGCTGCAGTAACTAACGAACAGGGGTAGAGTTCAGCGACCTCACCAGAGCACAGGGCTCCACTGCAGCATGCAGTCAGCTCCCAGCTGAGCGCATGCTCACGTCTGACCTGTCAGATCCCAGTTGCCTTCAGGGTCACTTGGGCAGAAACCACACCACTGACATACGTGGCCATTCACCCAAACTCACCTTTTTCAGCTTCACCACACCCTCTTGTGTTTCATAGTCCGTTGTGATTTCAAACAATTCCATACCATCCCCATCAACGATATTATATGTGACTAAGCCATTTTCTCCAATGTCTGGGTCTTTAGCCTTCACTCTTCCTACTTCCTCTCCAGGGACAGCTGCTTCTGACACAGACATCTGGTATACACCTAGAAGAAGAAGAGATCTATTTTTATTTTCCTTTTTATTTGGCAGCTGTAAAGATTTTAGATTTCATGGGGTCCCATTAAATTTCTCAATGGATTTGAAACTGAACTTTCTATTGATTGAGAACATGAAAAAAGCGAATGAATGGGAGGACGATCCCACATGGCCTCCTTGCCTAAATAGTGTGTTCCAGAAAAGATGATAAAACAAGATTAAGGTCCTGGGTAAAATGACAGTGTCATCGGCCACATAGAAGGAAGGGAAAAAAATGCTGTTACAGTTTCCATCAGGATTGATGGAGAACCAGGCATGCCTTCATCTATTCAAACAAATGAGACTTCTTTCCATGTGCTCAGGATGGTCCAAGAGTTAATTCTAAGGCTCACTTACAGTTCTGTCAAGGATGCACACGCACACACACAAATTTATCTGTTTAAAAGCTACAGATAGCGCTATGTTTATTTAAAAATGGAACACAAATTTTATCTTTCAAGGTCTGTATTTTCCAGCTCTATATTTGCTGCATCAAGCACTACTTCTCTAGAAAGGTTTCCCACAGGGATTCCCTTCCATTTTTGTTATATGTATATTATATATATAATATATTTTGTATTTTAATACATACAATATAATTTTGTTATATATTATAAATAATAAATATGTATATGGTCCCCTTTATGTATATTATATATAAGTATATAATATTTACTGGGAATTAACTGGGTAGGTATTGGCACAGAGGCTAAGATAGTGCTTGGGTAACCTACATCGTTTATCAAAGTGCCTGGGTTCAAGTGACAGCTGTACATCCAGTCCCTGCCTCCCATATGGAAGAGTTTGACTAAGTGCTGGCTCCTGGCTTTGCCCTGACCCGATTCTGGTTGTTGTCAACATTTGGGTAGTGAAACAGTGTGGATGAAATCTTCTCTCCCTCTCTCTCTCTCTCTCTCTTTCACACACACACACAAAATCATTTAGAAATTATTTAAAATAATATTTATTGGATATGTAATACATACTACCCAAGTCCCTAGAGATAGCAATTGACAAACAAATCAATTCTTCCCTTAATAGGGCACATTGAAGAGAAAAAGGCAAAAACAAATGTATACCCACTCTGATCACATTGACAAGAAGCAGAAAAAAAGTAAGGTAAGGGATGTAGGGAAACAAAAGACTAAGTGGGTAACTGTGTAAATGTGTGACTGTGTTTGATGGTGTATATGTGAATGTATGTTGAGCTGTGTAGTAGATGTGAAAGTGTGTGTGTGTATGTTGTGCATAAGCATGTGTGTGTGAATGTGTGAGATATCTGTGTGAGTATATGTGTGAGCATGACTGTGAGTGAATGTGTATGCTTGCACTGAATATGTGTAGGTGCAAAGGAGAAAGAGAGACAGACCTTACTTTTGAATATGGTGATCAGAGAAGACATCCTTTAGGAGAAGGTGTGTGAATTCCTCCTGAAGGTTCTGAGCAAGACAACTATGAGAATATCTGGGGTTGAGTATCACAGGGCATGTGACTGATAGAACGCTGTGCCTACCCAGGGAAAGCAGTCACTCCCCATCTTTTGTGGGACCCTATGAGAATTGATAGTTGCCTCATAATCCTTTATTTCAATGCTTCCTTTGTGCAAACTGTTGTCTTTCACTTCCTTTTAGGAGCTATTGTGTGTTACAAGGGACATATTTAGTTGCCTGCTTTGTTCTCTCATTTACAAGAAGAGCCATCTCTCTGGTAATAAATCCATAAGTTCTAATGAAAAAGAAAGATTTCCATGGTTAACACCTTATACTAATGGTACCAGCATCATTTATAATCACACAATACCTTTATATATTCCTATACACACAAAAACATATTTGTGTTCAAATTCTGGCTTTGTGACATTCTTTGGTCAACATACTGCATTTTTCATGGAGGCTAATTCTATCTGTACGATGTACACTGCTTTAGAGATTTACAATAGTAGTGATTATCAGTTAAATGGTGGTAGTTGTAATAATGGTTATTAGTAACAACCTTTCAAAATCAGCTTTTCCTTTCTGTTGCCTTGGCAATACTATACGTTTTGCAGCGCAGTCACAATCTCCCAGATAACAATGGCTAATGCTGCCTAATAATTTATATCAGGGGCTGGCACTGTAGTGCAGCAGGTTAAGCTGCCATCTGCAGTGCTGGCATTATGAACCATATGGGCACTGGTTCAAGTCCAGACTGCTCAGCTTCCAATCCAGTTCCCTACTAATGTGCCTGGGAAAGCAGTGGAAGATAGCTTAAGTCCTTGGGCCCCTGCATCCATGTGGGAGACTTGGATGAAGCTCCTGGCTCCTGGGTTTGGCCTTGCAGTCATTTAGGGGAGTAAACCAGTGAATGGAAGATCTAAATCTCTCTGTCTCTCCCTCTCTGTCTCTATAACTCTGACTTTCAAATAAATAAATAAATCTTTTAAAAAATCTGTCAGTGTAAGATCTTAGACCAGTTTGTTTCATTCTAACAATAATCGTATTAATTAGGAACTGTAGAAGACTGCATTTTCCAAAAATGACCAAAACAACATATTTGACAGTCCTTCCATTGAAGGGCGATGTCTACATGAATTCCTCTTAACTTTGGGCAGGACGTGATTACAGTGGAAACTAGACGCTGTGACTTCTGAAGTGAATTAGCAACAAACAATGGTTTCTTCCTGGTACCATTGGGGCTCTTGGCCTCAGAATCCAGCCCTGGAGAGGCCCAGAACCCACACCCACTTGCTGGGCATGTGAGGAAGCCATCTTAAGTCTGCCAGCCCTAGTGAGAAGTCCTCAGCTGATGCTGTGGGAAACCCAGACCAACTCTCTCCTTCAAGCCTTGTGCAAATGCTGGACTCATGGCAAAAATCAAAGATGATTAAGGTGTTTAAACCACTAAATTCCAGAGTTTGCTACAGAGTAGTAAACAAGGGATTCAGGTATTATCCAGATTAGAAATGAGAATGCTGAGGGAGAGAAATGTTAACAAATGACTAGATTGCATCACCAGTTTCTGGCAAAATACCTAGCAAGGCAGATTTTATGCTTCCAGAATCAGGAGAATTTTTATATTTCCTTTTTCTCCCACAGCCTCTACTCCAGTGACGTTTTTTGGTGATGTTATTATCCTGTTTGGGGGCTTGTTTTTATATAAGAATGCTCTTTTGAGTAATATAATGGCTTAGTGTTTTCTAATTATATTTTTCATACCCAGATAGATTATTCACTTAGGACAGAGGCACTCAAATAATGTGGGAAAATGATTGTCTCACAGACTGGCCAGTGGAAGGAGGGTTCAGCTCACCCAGCTGCATCAATATAATCATATAAATTAAACTTCTTATACTGACATTTCAACTATCAACATAATATAATGAATAGTAGCATAATACGAAACATATCACTGAATAGAGAGAAAATCTTACTGTTTCACCTTGGTCAAGTTACACAAACCTTCCCCAGCCTCCCTTCTTGCTTTTGTGACATGCACAGAATACTTGCCTTGGCCACCTCACAGGGATTTTTATTGCCAGAATCAGAGGAGATAACATATGTACAAAATAATATGAGTGAAAATGCTTTGAAAAACTCTATGTAAGATATTACCCATCCATAAACAAATACAGGTATATGTTTTATAAAGATGAAATGAAACTTATCTATAGTTCTATGAATAAGTATTCTTTTTCATAAGTATTAATTCTTGAGTAATATATTGTCTCAATTGTAATTGAAAATACTAATTTACCTTCAACTAACCTCAAATGTATGACGCGAACACTGAAGCTCATTGTGATTTCTTTGTAAGTCTAATAGTACAAGTAAAAACTATAATAATTAAAATGGGGGGAAAATGGTTTTAAGAGCCCCCAGTCGTCTACATTTTTTGTTTCTGAAACCTGAATAAGCAGGAATGGCCAGAGAAGACAGGGAAGTGGCTGCAGCTCGGTTGAAAAGTGAAAGCCAAGCCCACGTACTTACTCTGCGGAAACTTGGGCGGGTTGTCGTTGACGTCAGTCAGGGTGATTGTCACTTTGGTTGTCCCTGAGAGTCCGCCCATGTGCCCGCCCATGTCCTTGGCCTGGATCACCACATGGTACTCCTCCTTGGCTTCCCTGTCCATGTTGGGAAGGGCTGTCCTGATGATACCTGGATAGTGAGCAGGAAGCATTAACCACTTTGATTTATAATAACATTATAATAACAAAAGAATAGGAGACATTCAGGAAGCAAAGTTGAATAAAACAATCCATGCGCTCAGGAGCCATTTCATTAATTTTCGTTGTTTTACAAATTTTAGGGTACATGAAGGTAGTAGCTTCATTCTTCTCAGAGATAATGATACTAAAGACTGAAATATTTGAGTCCCCATGGCAGAGGCATACATGAGCTAAACCTACACTTCTGGACGTCAAGCAGACTCTTTCTGAAGTCTACTCCTGCATGCAAGTCTTAGAAACATCTCTACGGTCTACATCAGTACTAAGATGGCACCTATTTCATGCAATGCATTAACATATTAATAATTTTCGAAAAAAAGGGGACCAAATGAGTTCCAAAAATACACACAATACTTTAATGCTTTATACATATTCTTACTGTATACTGTCACCTATCACTGATGACAATGGTAAATTAATGATTCAGTTCTACATGATCCCTTTATACTGCCTCATGATTTCCACGAAAACGACGCTCACTTAAATCTCTTGGGAACATGTGGGAGCTTCTTTCTCTGTAGATACGTGACGCTTATAGCAAAAACATGAAGAAAGCACTGTGGATGCCTCATTTCTTATCACTTTCTTACTCCCTGAGGTTCCTATGTTTCTTTACGAAGCCTGGAAACTCATTTCTCTTGGTAGGATCAAAGTGGTGATTCCTAACCATGAGTCCCTGAGGAAAAGCAAGTTGTAAATTTTAACATTCAAGAGTCTAGATGATATTCCATGTTTAACCTTGGTTAACCTAGAAAGGCAAATTATAAATGCTTTTGATGAAATAGCAAGTAACTTTATAAATTAGATTCTGAAGCAGGGTAGCTACGTATATATATATATATATATATATATATATATGCATATGTGTGTGTGAAAGCTGTATTAAGAAAATGAGCAAAATTGGTATACCATGTGCACATATACACATACATATGCATGAGGCATCTTCAAGAAGTTCATGGAAATGTGTATTATGAAAATAGTTTTGTGCTAAATAATAACTCAAAAAATTTTGCACCAACATAATACTTAATTCCATGCTTCATGAACTTTCTGAGGTCCCCTTGTGTGTGTGTGTGTGTGTGTGTGTTTGTATTTGACAACTTTTAACTCTAACAATAAATGCAGATTATTTGTAGCTGTCTTTCAAAAATATAGGACATGGTGTGGAAAAAACTAAGGATCCTTAAGAAAATATTGGGTACTAGCGGTTTCAGATAATTTCAATGTTTACTGTAGTTGAGAGTTGAACTGTGTACAAATTTAGTGAAACATTTTGCTTTGGGTTGTTGTATTTATTCAATGTTTTGGTTTGCAGAGCCTTCTTTTTGAATGCTAATGTACACTGGAACTCTATAAGCACAGTATAAGGGATGGGGGAATGTGCTTCTCCCAAATGAACTTGAATGTTAACAGCCTCCCCTAACACCAATCCTTCACAGTGGGGGCTGCTAGTTTTTATACCAGTGTTCAGCTTCTATTGTATTTTCACTAGAGTTCACAGTTTCAGATATTTTTGACATTAAAGCTGAATTTTAAGATTATATTTGCTATTGTGCATTGTAAAGTATGGGCAGAAACAACAATATTTGCAATATTGCCAACTCTAGACAAGGGGCATGCATAGGGCCTAATATTCACACTATCCCTGTAAGATGTCCTCTTATTCCATATTTTTTTTTAAGAAAATTGAGAACCCAATAGGCTTAGTGAGCAGGCTTGGACTCCATATTCCCACAGGGTCACAAATCATAAGGATGTTCCACAGTACCTGTTTGTGCCTCCACTGAGAAGTAGGGTTGTCCTTCAAGGATACTGTACACTAACTTGGCGCTATTTCCATAGGTAGGATCATCTGCATCCGAAGCTGTCACCTGGATTACCGATGTTCCTTGAAAATGGAATAAATTAATGAGCCATATCCCCTTAGCTTTTCAAGTTACATTCTTATTTACAAAGTTCCATTTTAAAATTAAACTCTGAAGACAGCCCTACAATTATTCAACATGTTCTCATTTTCTAGAGTTGAGATGCAAAACAATCTTCCTTCTTACCTTCTTAAAAAAAAAATACAGTTCCCATAGTTTAAAAATAAACATTAGATATTCACAGTACGCCGTACTATTTGGTAGTTAAAATAATAATATGAACATTATTGTAAAAACATTCCAAGACCCATGCAATTGAAATGTTCAGTATATCAAATAATTAAATAAAAATCTTCCCAAAGAGTATAATAAATGGTAATTAATGATGAATTGCTTTTCATGAAAGGACAGAGTGCAATCTTCCATCTGTAGCAGAGCAATAAATACATCATTTTATTGTTGCTTTGCATGCAATAAAATTGCTGCTAATACTACATTTTAATTAATTTATGGCTATAAATATTGTGCAGAATGTTGTTCCCCACTGGCATGAAAATTGTATCTTCCCACCTCTAAAGGTCTGGTAGCCACCAGCAGACATCTGGTGAGATCTAAGGCAAGCAATCATGGTTCAGAATAAAGGGAAACTATGGAATGGAAGGAAGATGGGATTCTATTTTCCCTTAAAACAAAACAAAAAAATATCTCCTGTTCCTTGCTGACTATAAGTTAGCAAGCCTCTGGGACATGACCTATTGGAATTCAGATCTGAGAGAGAAGCAAGAAAGAAAAAACTAGCAATCATTGACTTTCTCTGTGCCAGGCATTGTTTGGGGTACATTCCTTATATCCTGCCAGCACCCCTGTAGCAGGCATGTTTTGCATCCTTTGGACTTGTGAGAAATAAGATGTGAAGGCTGGTAAAGTTTTTAATGTATTTAAAGTTATTGCCAGAGACAAGACTATAACACAACACAGCACTTCACGAAACCCAAGTTCTTTCTGTGACATTTCAGCAGAGGGGCAAGGGAGTCCATTTATGCAGACTCTGCCTATCCCCTAACTGATAAGGTTGTCAGTAATACTCCTGCGGTGTAAAAGTAAATATCGCTTTTTTCTAATGACTTTCATTCTTTATTTCATGCAAATAACCTTTTTCAAGTTCTTCCTGAGTGCCAGGCATTATCTGTGTGGGGAGCAACTCGGACTAGACTAAGTTACTGGAATTAAGACTTATTCTATGCATCTGCTCTCCCACAATATGGCATTGGGAGAGGAGGAACCAGCTTCTACGCAGCTGCCTCCAGTTTGACCAATGAACTGCAGGAGCTGCTCCTGATTGGAGGAGAGCAGCATACTCGGCGTGTGGGTAGCAGAGTTGGGATTGGTGGAAGAGGACTATAAAGGAGGAGAGAGACAACATGCACCAGGAACATCTATCTGAAGGAACACCTGAGCAGCCCCCGAGAGAGCCGGCCGGTGGTGTGCCGCTCCCCGGCGGAAGTGGGGAAAGTGGCAGGGGGAACCGCCCTTCCACGGAGGTGGAGGGACGGCAGCCAACTGGGGAAGAACCAGCAGCAAACCCGGGGAGCGCCGAGCAGACAAAAGAACAGCGCAGGGTCCTGTGTAGTTCCTCTGTGAAGAGGGGGAGCGACAATCTGAGGCAGTGGAAGTTTAGAGAGGAAACACCATCAGGGCATGGCTAGAGAAATTAATGATTTTTATATGTAATTTACTTCTAGAACTCCACTAAGTTCTTTACAAAGATTTATATTTTATATTTTATTTGTTTGTTAATACGAGGCACATTTCTCAAAAGATCATGATTATAGGCATTCTATGAAGTCAAATGAAAGTAGCTTCCAGGAGAAGGTGCTCATTGAAGAAAAACTACAATGTTATCCATTACCAATGTGATGTGTCTTCAGGCATATTGAAAATACATACTTATTTCTGAATTAATAAATGGTGACACAGTGGTTATGTGTGAATTCTGGATCCACTGGATAGCTCAGATGACTATGGACACATTATTTAATCTGTTTATGGTTTGAGTTTCCCAGATGTAAACTATGGCAACTGAACCTACCTTATTGCAAAAATTAACCTTTGGAAACATTAAAATTAAATAAAATAGTGCATAAAAATCATGAATTAGTATGCTCCTTATGTAGAACAAACATTAATACTTCTACTACTTATTAAGCCTAAGTATGTCCTAGTGACTGGATGACCAGAAATCGTTATTCCCCTTTTACAGAGGAAGGGACTAAGACTAAAGGAATGGATATAACTGGTTCACACAGCTAATAAGCATAAAGACCAGGTTACTCAGATTCAGTCAAATTCTTCCCACTCCACTCTTATTCATGCTTTACAAACTCAGATTTTAAAACCTGAAGGTCATACTAAATATTTGAAATTGCTGCATATACAATGATTTTGTTTGTTATTTTTTTATGACAATGTAAGTTCTACAGCCTGATTTGGAAAAACAGGTACAAGCCCACCCACTCACAGACATCCAGTGGGGAATTGGAACAGGTCTCTCCCACTTACGCACCCACATTGGACCTCTCGGGCACGTTGGCATGGTAGGTCTCATGCAAGAATTCTGGAGGGTTGTCATTAATGTCCTGGACTTTGACGATGAATTCTGATGGTGGCTCCAGTGGCCGGTTAGTGTCCCTGTCCACCGCCTGAGCCATCAGTGTGTACTGGGCTCTCTCCTCTCGGTCCAACGTCTTGGTTGCATGAATGTTCCCTGATTTGTCATCTATCACAAAAATGGTTCCAGCTCCTTCACCTGAGAGAATGTATTTAATGTTCCCATCACCAGAGTCAATATCGGAATGAAGCTGGGAAAAGAGAAATCGAAATTTGTTATTCCATGGGAAATGCAATAGGGAGATAGAGACTCACACACTGAGAGCTATAAATGCTGTGTGAACATGCATGCACACACATATACATACCACAACAGGCATAGTTCCACTCTCATTTTACAAATGAAGAAATAGTCTAACAGAGTACCATTGTCTTGACCAAGTTTACACAGTTGGGGAACAGTAAGACTAGGTTTCAAAAAAAAATTTAATTCTAAGAATTATATTCTTCTCCCTTCTCTGCACACATACAAAATATATACACATATACATATTTGTTAACAGCTACTTTGAAACAATTGTAGGCACATTTATAAAAATATAAACAAATATGCACTGCGTAAAACTCCCATTCCATTTTCCCTATTCAGACGTTACCATTATTGCCAGTTTCTTGTGAATCCTCTAAGAGACATTATGTTCTATGAGCATGCAAGAATATTTATACAAAACATGCATGCCATTAGCTTATTCTTATACAACAAAGTTCCATAGTGCACACATCATTCTTCTGCTCACTGTTTTCCTTTCACAATAAATTCAGGTGACTCCCACATGAGTAAAGACAGGTCCACCTCATGTACAAATGTACAAATGTGACCACTGTTCGTTTCAGCAATCCTCTTCCCAAGGACACTTAGATTGCTTGTAAGCTTTTGTTATGATAACAATTGAATTGATAAGCGTTTCCCAGAAGACCTGCTATGTGTCACACATAGTACTAGGTTCTGAGCATGTGGTCTGCCTGAAAGAAGCATTCAAACTAACCCTAAAGGATCAGAATCCAAGTCCTTAGACCCCAGAAAGAACAGTAAATATCCTTGAGTTTTTCACCTCTTTGACAAAACCTAGAGATGAGATAATGCTGAACTAATCCAAAGGAAATCATCTTGGTGCCCTAACAGCCACTCCTACCCCTTTCTGTGCTAACGTGCTCTGTGCTTTGGCAGTTGGACATTCCCCGAAGACCACATCTGATTTTCCTGTAGCAATGAACTCCCCACCCTCCTGTGTGGCCCAGCCCCAGTTTCTGCAACTGTCATCTGCATCGCCATCATCATGCCATTTGTGGGAATAAACATTGATTTTCGCTGCCCTCTTAGGCTTCAAGAGTAGCCTTGAGTCTACCCACTCCATTAGAAAACCCACTGTAAGCTAAAATGTTTTATTCAAATGGCACTTAAAATAATAATTATTAGAATTATTGTCATTTAACATGATAAAAGTAACATGATTTTACTAATACATCTCAATAACATTATTAAGGATACTGTAATTATTGTTATGAAATCAAGACCTAGGGAACTTATTCAATCACAAAGCATGGTTGCTCATATCGCTTTTAGAAATTTTCATATCGTTTCGATTTCCAAAAATATATCTAATTGATTTTCAGAGCTTCAGTGAAATGTTCAATATTCTAGTTTGGGGATACATGTAGGTACAAACTACGAAGACTGTTTGTTTATCATCCATAGTGTTTCTCTGGGAGAAAAAAAAAAAGGCATACTTCCTTCAGTATTTGCTATTCATAGCAAGCTTTGTATAGGCAACAAATTATGGCTAAAACAGTTCTTATGAATAAGACAGTTTGTGAGTGAAATATAAAGTTGTTTGAGAGCCTAAAATGGACAAGCTGAATTGCTCTAATCTTCCTACAAGTCTCCTCAATGAAGGCATGGTGCCTGCTCCCAAATCCCTGAACAACTTGTGTTTGTCTGTTTTCCATGCTTCAGACTTAGCAAAAGTTACGGACTCAGTTTTGTGAATGAGTAACAAAAATAAACACAACGCTGACTTTCAGGGAATTCCCTAGACAATGAAAGTTGCTGGGGGTTTTCTTGTGTTACATATCAATTTGGCAAATTTCTTGGGAATTAAACAGATGTATTTCACAATCAGTCCAATAACTGAAAATTTTACAAAACATACTCCTCATTATTTTTTCTACCTTGTTTTCAGATTTGAAAGGTGAACGTAAATCCTCTTTTATTCTAACAAACATGATTTATATAACTGACAATGATATTTATTAGATTCCACACAAAAAGCAGCTTGGGAACCACTCAGGGCTATCAAGGGATCTCACTGCTGAGGCTTACACAGGCAATTCCTAACTCCAAAACTGATGACTTCCCCTCTGTGTAGCACAGCATGACACAAGCTGTGTTTCCTACAGGAAACTCAAAACTCTAAGGTTTGCCAAATTTCACTTTTTTCAGGGCATCTTAAAGCACTCAACCTAGAAAGTCATCAAATCAGAGATTGTTAGGGAACGATCCAGCTACTCCATTTGCTCTATTTATGTGGTACTATCTCAGCACTATTTTGAAAGGAAGATCCACAGGATAAAACCACCTTATTTCTTTTTCTCCCATCCAACCTGACATCAGACTCATTCTCCCTTGCCTGGCTTTTGAATACTGCATACATTGAGTGACGCCAGGGTGTTCCTTTATTCTCTCCCAATCGTCTTCCCCTTGCTTTTGCTTTTGCCAGGATCCCTTCTGGTAGACAGAACAATTACTTGCTCCACAGTGGTGCCAAAGTGGTTCTGCAAATCCTGCAGCTCCACCCTCACCGCTGCCCAACATTCCCACTGCTTCCCACTGAGAAAGTCCCTAAGGTAGAAGGTTCTGTGTTCTCAGAATGATCCATGCACAGCTCTCCCCATCACTGAAGCCACATAGTCCCTGCAACTGCCTATGTCTCTTCTCTGGGCACACAGCCCGTCTTCTCCACTTTGGGAATTCTAATACCAATTATTTTCCCCTGTTTCCATTTCCTAAGTCTATTTTGCATCTTCCCATTTTGTGGATAAATTAGTTAAACTCTTATTCCTTAGGCATCTTTTCAAGAATACATATTCCCAACCCTAAATAATATTATTGAGAGTCTAACATGAACCCCCTCCAAGGGTGCCAACCACATACACATGGGGTGCTATTCTCATGTTGAAAAAATATTGAAATTCATGGGGCTCAGACATGTACACCCCTCAAATCTACTTTTGCTCCTTTTCCTATTCACTGGATAACTTGATCATATTCCAGGCCACAAGTTACTGCCATGTTCCTCACAAAACCTTCCTCCATGTTTCTCAAATGTTACCCTGTACACAAATAATCACTTGATAATGAGTTTCTTCATTACCCTACTTCTCATTTTAGTTATTTATAGACAGAGTGTTGTCATCTGTAGGTTGCCAAATGCCTGCAACAGCCTGTGTTGGGTCAGAGCAGGAGTCAAGAGACAGGAACTCAATCTAAATCACTCAAATGGGTGGCAGGGATACAACTATTTCAGCCTCCTGTTACATGTTAGCAAGAAGCTGAAGTAGGGAACCATAGCCAGGACCCAAGCCAGACATTCCAATATGAGAAGTGGGCTTCCCCAGCCATGCCTTAACCACTGTGCCAAGTGCCTACTGCAATCCTGAACTTCTTAAGCTCAGGAGTTATCTTATCTTTGTTAATACCTGCCTATCACTCCATTTGTACATGGTAAGATTTCCTTTCTTGGGGCCAGCGCTGCAGCATAGTGGGTTAAGCCACCTCCTGCAGTGCTGGTATCCCATATGGGCACTGGTTCGAGACGCAACTGCTCCACTTCTTTTTTTTTTAATCTTTAGAAATTTTGGTGTTTCTTTTTTTAAAGAGATTTATTCATTTATTTGAAAGGCAAAGTTACAGAGAGGCAGAGAAAGAGAGAGAGCGGGGTCTTCCTTCAGCTGGTTCACTCCCCAAATGGCCACAATGACTGGAGCTGGGTGGATCTGAAGCCAGTAGCCAGGAGCTTCTTCTGGGTCTCCCACATGGGTGCAGAGGCCCAAGGACTTGGGCCATCTTCTGCTGCTTTCCCAGGCCATAGCAGAAAGCTGGATCAGAGGTGGAGCAGCCAGACTTGAACCGGTGTCCAACTGGGATGCCGGCAATGCAGGCAGCTGCTTTACCAGCTATGCCATAGCACCAGCCCCAATTGCTCCACTTCTGATCCAGCTTTCTGCTCTGAGAAAGCAGTAGAAGACAGCCCAAGTGCTTAGGCCCCTACATCCGCATGGGAGACCCAGAAGCAGCTCACGGCTCCTGGCTTCGGATTGGCCCACCTCTGGCCATTGCACCCATTTGAGGAGTGAACCAGTGGGTGGAAGACCTCTCTCTCTGCCTCTGCTCTGCCTCTGTTTGTCTGTAACTCTGCCTTTCAGATAAACAAATCAATCTTTAAAAATAGGTATCATTTCTTATGCTTATATACACTTATCTCATTGTGGGTAACGTAACTGTCCTCTGAAAGACAGCTGTTTGTACATCATGAATGAATGCAATCTTTCAAACATGTTTTTGACTCCCTTTCTACACTTGCACCTTCTTGGAGGGATACACAGTGAATGCAGAACCTGAGTAGTGTTAAGAATCCGAAGCCTCCCCAAATGGCCTTTGCCATCACTATGACAATGAGGACAACAACACATCTTTGTGATGTGCATTTGCCTATCTCTTCAAATCTGAGCTTAGTACCAGCACCTGCAATGCAGTTTGGAATCTATTGAGGGAAACAGAAAAATCAGAGATATGTGTGATGAAAAAAGGAAGCTAGGAAGTAAGAGTCATCCAAGGTGAGGTGAGGGTGTGGTCAAGGACACGACCCCACTGTCGAATGGCTAAATAAATTATGAGCATTTCCTTCAATAGGCTCTTACCTAAGCATAAAAGTGCAGATTTTGTGGCACAATGGTAAGTGGAAAACAGAAGCTATCTCAACATGGATAAGGCTGAATTTATAAGCAGACCAGAAGGATGTGTGTACAATGACTTTGATATTTTGCTGACAGTAGACCATTAATACTTTCCTTCTTAGAATTTTTTCCCATAGGCTACTATTCCAGTGGTAGAAAGGGATAAACAAAGACTAAAAGGAGGTAGCATTACCCTGCCCACAAGCACGGGGTCAGGTCCGGTGTACTCCTCTATCACGAAGAACTGGTTCCAGACCCAGCCTCTCTTGGAGCGCTGCAGCACCTGGCCCTCCTTGCCCTTCTCATGGTGCCCATGGAACGAGGGCCGCAGGTGGCTCCGCCATTCTGGGCTGAATGCCTGGCTGTGGCACAGCATGCCCAGGCACACCAGGGCAGCTTGTAAACAGTAATTCTCCTTCATTTTTGGTTATGTGGTAGGCACAGGAGAAAGCGGCTGTCACCCCTTCTGCAAGCCGTGTGGCGAACCTTCCAACTGTGGCCTCCAGATGTGTCACACAGACTTCTCTTGGAACAGAATGTCTCCACTTGCTGAGCACATCACGTCAGGGGTGCCCACTTCCCCAGTCAGGTTCTGCAAGCAGAGGGAGAGAGAGGTTAGACTGACTTCAGACTCCATCCTCACCTCATTTCAGCTCTATTCAGTAAAAGCTTAGCTATAGTATCTGTTTTACTACTTGCCAGTTTGGGACAAGGTAGCTTCTTTGAATTCAGTTTGCTCATTATCAAATGGGAATCAGACTCATACATACTACAAGGTCATCACGGGAATTAAATGATTAATGCCTGTAAGTCTTTTAGCACAATTCCTAACACAAACAAATGTTCTATATTTATCTGTTATTGTGATTGATCAGGAATGTGCTTTGATATGTTTTTAAAAATTTATTTGTTTGAAAAGCAGAGTTACAGATACACAGGGAGAGATATAGAGAGAGACAGATCTTCCGTCTGCTGGATCACTCCTCAAATGGCAGCCAGGGCTTGGCCAGGCTGAAGCCAGGAGTTAGGAGCTTCTTCAGGGTCTCCCACGTGGGTGCAGGGACCCAAGCACTAGGACCATCTTCCATTGTTTTCCCAGGCCGTTAGCGGGGAACTGGATTGGAAGTGGAGCAGCCAGGACTCACACTGGCACCCAGAGGGGATGCTAGCATCACAGATGGTGGTTTCACCAGCTACACCACAATGCTGACCTCTTGATAGGTTTTTGTAATGGGAAAATGGTGCATTATGGGAGCTCAAGAGAGGGGACGGAATGTAATAAGTACTGAAGGAATCCTTCTGGAGGACAGGATGGCTCAGTTCAATTCTAAGTGAGAATTACCATAATAAGAAGGAATAAGAAGCTGGGGCTGTCATCGTGGTGCACTGGCTGCCACACCAGCATCACATAGGCATCCAATTTCATTGTGCCAGTTCAAGTCCCTACAGCTCCATTTCTGATCCACTTCCTGCCAACATGCATGGGAAGGCAGCAGATGATGAGCCAAGTATTTGAGCCTCTATCATCTGAACTCCATTTGGTCTGGCTTTGGCTTGGCTCAGACCTCAATGTTATGGCCATTTAGGGGAATGAACCAGAAGATGCAAGATATCTCTTTCTCTCTCCCTCTCTCTCTCTGTCTCTCTCTCTCTCTCCTTCTCCCTTCCTCTATGTTGTGCTACCTTTAAAATAAATAAATAAATCTTTAAAAAAAAAAAGAAGGGAGTGGGATCAGTGCTATGGCACAGAAGGCTTAGACATGGCCCACATCCCATACGGGTACCAGTTCAAGTCCCGGCTGCTCCACTTCCAATCCAGCTCCCTCCTAATGCAACTGGGAAAGCAGTTGCAGATGGTCCAACTTTCTGGACCGCTGCATCCCATGTGGGAGACCAGAAAAAGTCCTGGCTCCTGACTTAGGTCTGGTCCAGCCCCAGCCACTGTGGTCATTTAGGGGAGTGAACAAACCAATGGATGAAAAATACCTCTCTCTGTCTCTCCCTCTCTCTGTAACACTGCCTTTCAAATAAATAAATCCCTCTTTAAAAATTTAAAAAGAAGGAAGAGAAAGTGATGCCATGCAGAGGCAAAAACACAGAGGTCAAAAACACAGTATGTCTCAAAACCTTCAGCATGAAGTGGGGGGTAAAGGCAGGCAATGCATGTTGCTATAAGACAGCTTGGAACAGATCCTGAGAAACAATGGATAGTTACTAAAATATGTTGGAGAAATATAGATGAAGTTACTGCTGACACATTGGTGGGTCAGTGAAGGTTACAGTGATCATGTAGGGCTATAGTGTCAATTCAATGAGCAAGATTAGCTCTTGTCTGGTCAGCGGTTCAACAAAACCACTGAAGATCCTCCAGGAGCTTGGTAGTCTCATAAAGGATACTTGATAAGTTCTCTCAAACCAGAAGAAGTAAAATATCACAATATGCCCCAGCAGCTGGTTCAACAGTCTTCTTGGCGCAGACGTTGCACATCTACTCATCAGTACAGAGGAGGAGTTTCTAACATCTTCGCCTTTCCACACTCCTTATGGGTTTCTGAGCACGGTCATTCCTGCCCCCTCCAGCACTCTGGTTCTTCTCTCCAGTCTTCAAGTTCCTGGATTTAAGCTTTCTGGTGATGAAAGCTTAATTCTCCCCTAAGGAACCTCCTCGCTCCCTCTCAGGGAGTCCCACACTTTCTTCTGGAAACTCACCCATTCTCTCCAGAATGCCACTCAGATACCAGTCAGAGCCCTGGTGTCTGGAACCTGACTGCCTCACAGACACCCCCAGTCCCAGTGGGAAGGAATACCAGAAAATTCTGTGCATGGAGGAGGACATGTTGATAGTGAGGTGACACCTTATTTCAGCACCGGTGGTTCTAAATGAAACTAGTGAGCTTTGCACATTGTAGGAATAACCCCCATTAATGAATTCTTTGCTATGTGGTTTGAAAGAAGTGGTGCAGGGAAGAGAGGAGCAGGAAAGGATAGCATGGCTCTTGTTAAAGTGGACAGTAACTACATGTGGAGGTCAGACAGGCCAGAATCGGACCTCCACTTCTGTATCATACAATGTGGAGGACTTGGGGCATGTCCATCAGTCCCTCCAAGCATCGGTGGTATCACATGAACTTTGTGTCCACACAAGGCTGAACACATCATGGGAGTCTCCACCTGAGCTGGGGAAATGTTCTACAAGTGGCCTCCAGCACCATATTCTTGGTTAGAGTTCCAGTGAGATTCTGTGAGGTATTTCTTCAGACTCATATACTGCCTCCTTACTAGACTGGAAGCCTCATAATGGTTAGGATTGTTTCTTAGTAGCAATTATTATGTCCAATAACTAAACATATGATTTGAACCACATACTTCAGCTTCATACTGGATGTTGCCTCTACAGAAATTTAAGAAAAAGCAAGAGAAAGGAAAGAACAGATGGTGTGGCAGGAATCCTGCCCATTTTGTATCGTGCCAAGTATTAAGTGTTCATTCACATGGCGATAAATTATTCTTGCATATAAACTGTGAAGTGTATTTGAAAGAAAGGGTTTAATTAGAGTTGATATCTCTGCACCTCTTACTTCTGGCTGCCATTTTGCTGTAAAGCACAATTATTTCTGACACAGGAAGTGCTGAAACTAGATGACAACTTTTTTTCTCTTTATAAAAAAATTCTTGCTTAGTACTAATGAATTTAAGAGTTTCTGCGTGACCAATTAACAATAATCTTCACCCTTTGTTCAAAAGAAGAGATTCTCTCTTCTAATGGAAAGAATACAAAAAATCAATTTGCCTTCACTTTATTTATTTATGTATTTATTTTCACTTTATTTGAAAGGCAGAGAGAAACACAGAGAGACAGGGAGAGATCTTCCATCTTGCTGACTCAATCCCCAAATGTCCTCAACATCCAGGGTTTGGCCAGGACATAGCCAGGAATCTGGAACATACTCTAGAACTCCCATGTGAGGGTCAAGGACCAAAAATTTTGAAAAATCCCCTCCTGCCTTCCAAGAAAGTGCATTAGCAAGAAGCTGGATTGGAACTGGAGGAGCTGTTATATATATACCAGGCACTCTGACAGGGGACATGGGTATCCCAAGTGGCATCTTAACTGTTGTGTCAAATGCTTGCTACCCAAAATGCTCTTAAAAGTAATTAATCAAACTCACTAATTTTAAGTAATTTAATATCTACATATAATATGTAAAGGTGTTTTAATGGTTAATATTAGCTATGTACAAGAAGAACTTGAGGACATATTTTTGTTTGTTTACTTTCAGAACGAACATCTATTTAGCAAACGATTTTTTAAACCACTGTTCTAAAAACTTTACAAATATTAACTCATCTATTAATTTCTATATCAACCTTATGAATGGGCACCATGGACAGTCTTACTTTAAACGATGCAGAAATCAGTGGCCCAGATAGATTAAGCAATGTGTGCAAGGCTTGGTTTCTGGAGATAGCGGGGCTGACATGTGAACTGTTCTTACCTAATGAACAATACCAGCTCTTGGTGTTTGTATTTGAAGTTCAGAAGGAAACAGACATTGTAACTAAAAAATAAATGGTCGTTTAGAAGCCACATAAAGGTAGAAAGTAAGCTAATATTGTAATTTGATACATACTAATAATATGACTATGATGAGTATATTAATAAGCATTAACATTTATCAAGTGTTAACTGCCTAACACTGATGTAAGGGCTTCTCATGAGTTACTGTCAAATCTTTACAATAATTCTAAAAAGTATTGTTATCCCCACTTCGTAGTAAATAGTTTGAGGCATACAAAGATTAAGTAACTTGCCCAAGATTACACAACATGTTTGCACCCTCCATGTTTTGTTTCACAGACGGCATTCTTAACCCCTACAATTCTACCTGCACTGCCTCTCAGAGAGAAGCCGCAGATCAAATTAGAAATACATTCCTGTGCACACACAGTAGCCTTATTTACTTTATTTGAAAGAGACAGAGATGGGGACAGTGACAGACAGACAACCAGAGAGACACAGGCAGAGATAGACAGAGATCTTCCACCTGCTGGTTCACTCTGCCTGTGTCCACAATAGCTGAGGCTGGGCCAGGCTGAAGCCAGGAACCTGGATCTCCATTTTAGTGAACCACATGAGTGGCGGGGACTCAAGTACTTGCATTACCACCTGCTGCCTCTTGGGGTGCACATAATAAGGACAGGAGCATGGGAAGTGGAGCCAGGACACCATCTCTGGCCCACAGATATGGGATGCAGCATCTCAAGCAGTGTCCGTCAAACACTTGCCTCTAATTTAAGTTTAGAGAGCACTAACAGGGATGAGGGAGACTATGACAAAAAGTATCAACCAACCTGAAAGAGGAACGGAAAGGAATTCATAACAACAATGAAAGAGAAGACAAATAAGAGGTGATTACATCTGCCTATCAGTATCAGAGTACAACCGAATCCCTATGCAATGCAATACACAGCAGTTCATCTTTGCTTTTTATTTTTAAAGCTCTGTTTCAAAGTTGCTTAATGTTTAAATTAAAGAAAGATATTCAAGGAGATTATTTTTATTTTCTCCTCTCTTTTTAAAAAATGCTTCCAGGCCCAGCACTGTGGCATAGCAGTTAAAGCCACCACCTACAGTGCTGGCATCCCATATGGGTGCTGCTTCAAGCCCTGGCTGCTCCACTTCCAATCCAGCTCTCTGCTATGGCCTGGGAAAGCAGTAGAAGATGGCCCAAGTTGTTGGGCCCCTGCACCTACACTGGAGACCCAGAAGAAGCTCCTGGTTCCTGGCTTTGGATCGGCCCAGCTCTGGCCATTGTGGCCATTTGGGTAGTGAACCAGTGGATGGAAGATTTCTCTTTTAATCTCTCTCTCTCTCTCTCTCTCTCTCTGCCTCTCTGTAACTCTGCCTTTCAAATAAAATAAATAAATATTTAAAAAAAAAAAAGAAAATACTTCCAGGATCTAGAGAACTGATTGATGTATTCAGTGAGACAGACTTTGCAGGAATCTCCTATGAAAATTAATAAGAGACCGCCCTCCTAAGAAGACCTTGACGTTGGTAATAATCAGGGAAATATATCAGTGGTCTAATTGGTTTTAATAAAGATCCCCCAGGGCAGTTCTTGAACAATCCTTCCATTAAAGCACTTTTCCAGCACTATGCCTGGATACCTAAGCACTGAGGTTTCACTAAAACATACAGGAAGACTTTATTTTATGATGGGAGCATATTGCTTGGAGGGGAAAATAAATGTTGTTGAAAGTCACAGGAGTAATAACATGACAGGAAAATGGATTTGCAAAACCACCAGCTCTAAGTGGAAGGCTCACCCTCTGTCTGGAGAGCAGAGAGTCCCTCTTAAGCTACTGTGCCTTGAGCATGTAACTCTCTTGCTGTGCCTGCTTTTGTCTCCGTAAAAGAAAATGACATATACGGGTGTTTAAGTATATGTGGACTCCTGCTGGAAATTGTTATCAGGGAGAGAAAGAAAGATGAAAAGCATAGCAGAAAGCAGCTTTCTCCTCCCCACAGAGCTGCAAGGACCAGTCAGGCTGACCCGTTTTCACTTACTGGTAGCTAATTTACAGTTAAAGACAGGTTATCATTACATTAAGAGTATTGTCATAGCCCACACCAGAACTCAAAACCCCACTCTGTCCCCTTGCTGGTGAGCTCAGGGGCTCTGCTCTCTTTTTCAACAAACACAGCTTTGTAACCAATCGGATTCTATTATGCAAATTAATTCAAGCATATTTTATTCCCAGTTCAGATCTCATCACTCAGCACTGAGCTGGTCTCTCCTTTCAAATCAAATCACAGGAATTATGCTATGTCTGTGGAAATCACAGAGATTGGGGGAGAGGAAGTAGTACAAGAATTATTGAATCAAATTCCTTCTTCCTTGATTTCCACTCTTAGCGCATGGCATAAACTGGGGGTAATCAATGCTTTTCAGGTACAAAAAAAAAAAAAAAAAAAAACGCAAGGACCATGGAAAGGGTTATTGCATATACGCTGTTTCATTCTTTGATATTGAATCCAAATGTTAGAGTATGCAGAAATTAAGGCCGCTTATCAATAACCAAGACATCCTCTGAACTTGGGTGGGAATTTAAAAACTGCTACCAGTTAAGTCTGTACTTGCTTCTGGAGAAACAGAGCACCATACAGCTCTGGAAGTGGAAAGATCATTCACTACCTGTGTGCCTGGTTAACCTGGGACTGAACCCTGTTTCCATCACTTACGGGCTGCATAAAACTAAGTAGTAAGAGCAAGTACTATGCTAGCTCAGGTGCTTGATTTTTCTGGTACTAGGCTGCATGCTCAGTGCTTGATACACACCATTTCATTGCGTTTTCACCAAACCCCATATAACTATCACTCAGATTTTATCGAGGAGAAAACCGAGGCTAAGAGTGATTAAGCAACTCACCCAAGCATGCCCTGAACTGTTGGTGACACAGCAACTCAAGTTCACTTTTATATGACTGTTAAACCCAACCTTGGCTTTGAGCTGTTACTTAACTCCCGGACTCTGGCAGTCCATGTTCCTGGTGTTCAGCATAAGAGGAGCGCGTGATTCATTGCCAATGAGCAACTCAGCATTGCATTTCATACCAGACATAATCTTTGTAGATGTGAATTCCACTTATTTTTAAGTATATATAGGCAGCCTTTATAATCCTAGGGTCTCATGACCACAATCAATTATAAGAATCCAAAATAAGGCCCCAAGTTTCACATCTGTGGAGTCTTGTAGTGATTATTTCTCTCTTTGGGTAATTAAATCATCTTCAAATGATAAGATGATAAAGTACAATATGTGCAATGAAGAATTTATTATTTGTGCTGTATTCAATTTTTAAGAAATGCTTTTTCTCACTGCAATATTTTTAAATGTTAATCATTAAGGTGAATAAAATATATCAACACATACAGGAAATAACACTGTCTGTAGTGTCATCATTGGCTATGAATAAATGCTCTAAATGAATGTGTGGGAAGAGATCGATCTTACTTTCAATTTTTCTTTTGCATGAGTTAAAATACCTGAGGGAGTATCAGGGCAAAGTAGCAATGATAAACAGATGGTTAACATAATGTAATGTCATTTGTAGTAACAAATGCCTATACGTAAACCTTCCTTTGTCTCGGGGCTGTAAATATGTATAAACCTTTTTTTTAATTTGCCCAGCCCTTCATTCAGCAGTAATTTTCATGGTGCTGGGCTTAGGTGGGACCTTGGGGACATCAGGATATCAATACACCTTCCATCTGTACACTATCTTCAAACAAGGGTCAGACCGTGGTCTAAGCAGGTACATGGTGGTAAGATGTGACCAGTGCAATCATCAATACATTCAAGAGCACGGAGGAATCAATGACAATCCTTCTGCAGACAAACCCTTAACTTATCAGTGCTGTCTCCCCATACCGGCCTACTGCAGCTTTTTCCAGATTAAGAACCATATATTCAGCCTCTCCAGAGCCCGGAGCCTCCATGCCCACTCTGAGATGAATATGCCCTTCCCAGTGACAACCAAGCCATGTGCCAATTGTTGATTGCTTCAAACTGTGCAACCTGGCTCAAATGATAGTCTAGGCAAACCAGAGCCTCTTGAGAACCCGAGTGAAAGATAACAGGAACCCTCTGCAGTTAGGGAGGCAGCTGAAGCAGGAGCGTTGCGAGGCACCTGAGCAAGGCCGTAACCACTGTCTGTTCGTCTCCCTCTCTCTCTGTTGCTCAGTCTAATAAATAATAATAAAATAACTTTTTAAAGATTTATTATAATTACTTGAAATACAGAATTACAGAGAGAGAGAGAGAGAGAGAGAGAGAGAGATTTTCCATCTGCTGGTTCATTCTCCAAATAGCCGCAACAGCCAGGGTGGGCCAGTAGCCAGGGGCTTCTTATGGGTCTCCCATGTGGGTTCAGGGACCCAAACACCTAAGCTACCTTCCACTGCTTCCACAGGCATATTAGCAGGGAACTGGATCAGAAATGGAGCAGCCGGGACTCAAACTGGCGCCCATATGGGTTGCTGGCATCACAGGCGGAGGCTTAACCTACTATGCCATAATGCTGACCGTAATAAAATAACTTTTTAAAAATGAAACCAAAGAGAGTCAAATATGGTTTCTATCCACAAGCCACATAAATTGCTGAATGCACGCCCCATGCTCTACAGATCATGGCTGTCAAGGTCTGTCTACTGCAGTTTCCATGGGGCTGAGTACTACTAAGCTCACCTGCAGTGTCCATCCTCTGGATGACAATAAGCCTCCTGCACACGGGCTAACATGAGTGCTTTCTGTTAGCATCAGAACAGCCAGCCTAGGATAATCAAGAGGGAAATGGAAGCTGGTTCTCTGGTCATGAGAAACCAGAGCAGATCATTTGTTCAGATCTAGAAAATGTCATATTTGAATTTCCAAGGAAGTCTGGGACATTAGAAAGAGCTCCAGACCACGGTCACCACACATGTGTTCTGGAAGAGGCTCTGCCACTGAATTGCTGTGCAACCTCAGAAAATGCAGTTCTCTCTCTGCAACTCAGTTTCTCCTTTTTTAAAATGAAGGCTGTGGGAGGAGCCTCTCAAGAGTCTTCTAGGGCCGGCACCGTGGCTCACTTGGTTGATCCTCCGCCTGTGGTGCCGGAATCCCATATGGGTGCCGGGTTCTAGTACCAGTTGCTCCTCTTCCAGTCCAGTTCTCTGCTGTGGCCCGGGAAGGCAGTGGAGGATGGCCCAAGTGCTTGGGCCCCTGCACCCACATGGGACACCAGGAAAGGGCACCTAGCTCCTGGCTTCGGATTGGCGCAGCTCTGGCAGTAGCGGCCATTTGGGGGTGAACTAATGGAAGGAAGACCTTTCTCCCTGTCTCTCTCTCACTGCCTAACTCTATCTGTCAAATTAAAAAAAACAAAAACAAACAAACAAAAAAAAAACAAAAACAAAAAAAAAAAAAAGGAGTCTTCCAGGGCTGCAGAAGCCTGAGAGTCTGTGCCGTGCCGAGAGAGAGTGGCCTTCCCAGATGGAGGTTTTCATCTCATTTTGAAGGTTTAGGGCCCCGATGGCAGGACCACTCCGTGTGCTACAGCATCTACTACACCATGTACTACTACACGTACTATGTTAGTACTACACCACTCCATGTACTATGCCCCACTTACGTAGGATTTAACAGGAAAGGACACTTAGGGTTGGACAGTGCAAACCTGCAGACAAGCCCAGCGTCAGGAATCACACTTCACCAGATGACCCACGTGAATCCACTCAGGATTTCCCATAAGCAGATGGAAGAGGCCTGAGCTGTCAGGCATGAGCAGGAGAAACGGAGGTGAGAGCGGCAGCCCTCACAGAACAGCTAAGAGCAAGGGCAGAGGAGACGGAAGGCGCTGGAGGGCCAGCGCTCAGGAGTTAGTCCTCACTGGACACGTGAGCCAGGCTCAGGGCGCTCAGGGCGCTAGGACCGCGTGAGCCAGGCTCAGGGCGCTCAGGGCGCTAGGACCGCGTGAGTCAGGCTCAGGGCGCTCAGGGCGCTAGGACCGCGTGAGTCAGGCTCAGGGCGCTCAGGGTGCTAGGACTGGTCTCAAAGCAGGGGTGCTGTGAGGAAAAGAGGTAAAGCATACAGAAACTCTTGTCTGGTCCCTGTCACGGGGCACCTACACATACAGCGTAACCTCTGTGCGGACGCGGCTCTCTTCCTTGGTGCTCTCTACTGTAACAGAGCGCGTGGCTGGCGTGTGGCAGGTGACTGGGAAGAAAAGGAAGAGATGTTGTTCCCTCAATGAAATTTCACAATATGGGGCAGATTCAAAAAGTTCATGGAAAATGTGCATCAGGAACCAAAATAAAAGCATCTTTTCATTACATTGAAAGCTATCTTAATCATTTACATATTGATTACATATTAATATTCAGTGAATCTTTTGGAGTTCCTTGCTATAAACTGTAAGCACCAGTCACCATGCAACAAGGTATAACCCTTATAAAGGGCTCCAGAAACCCACTTTCTGTTAGAGTAAACCAAAAAACCAGTATTATAGATTGCTAAGACTGTCATAGAAATGTCTGAGGGGGGACCAGAGCTGTGACGCAGCGGATTAATGCTCTGGCCTGAAGCGCCAGCATCCCATATGGGTGCCGGTTCTAGACCCAGCTGCTCCACTTCCGATCTGGCTCTCTGCTGTGGCCTGGGAGAGCAGTGGAGCATGGCCCAAGTCTTTAGGCCCCTGTGCCCATGTGGAAGCTCCAACTCCTAGGCCGGTGCTGTGGCTCAATAGGCTAATCCAATTGCTGCGGCGCCGGCACACCAGGTTCTAGTCCCGGTTGGGGTGCTGGATTCTGTGTCATTGCTCCTCTTCCAGGCCAGCTCTCTGCTGTGGCCCGGGAGTGCAGTGGAGGATGGCCCAAGTGCTTGGGCCCTGCACCCACATGGGAGACCAGGAGAAGCACCTGGCTCCTAGCTCCTGGATCAGCGCGGTGTGCTGGCCACAGTGGCCATTGGGGGGGTGAACCAACAGAAAAGGAAGACCTTTCTCTCTGTCTCTCTCTCTCTCACTGTACACTCTGCCTGTCAAAAAAAAAAAAAAAAAAAAAAAAAAAAAAACTTAAAAAAGCTCCAGCTCCCGGCTTCAGATCAGCACAGCTCCGGCCATTGCGGCCAACAGGGGAGTGAAAAAAAAAGAAATGTCTGAGGGGATGAGGTGAAGTAGATCACTGTTGTCCAATAGAAATATGAGTCATATGTAACTGGGAGTCTTCCAGAAGCCACATTAAAAAGTTAAAAATGGGAAAATTAATTTTAAAGATAGATTATAATTCAGTATACCCTGAATGATAGTACATTACTATGGTATCAATATGTAAATGATGAAGAGAGCTGACTGAAAAATTCAGCTGAGTCTTAAAATCCAGTCTGCCTTTTACACTGAAGGCACATCTCGGTTTGGACTGGACACACTTCAAGAGCTCAATGAGGACACGTGGCTCCCAGCTACCACCGGGAGACTCCTCTACTTAGAGGAGTCTGGCGTACCTGGAAGGAGACTTCCCGGAGGCATTGCAAATAGCTCAGGTGAGAGGTCCCATGAAAAATCACACTCTGAGCTTGGAAAACAAGCCTCGAATGGATGAGAGGGCCATTCTAGAAACCGCGCAGGCATAGAAGGCCTGAGAACTGGTCACAGACAGATAGAGGAGGAGGCTGGGTTGTTTTTCCAGCCTCCCTAGGAGAAGGGGCTGATATGGGAGTAAAGGACATTTGGACTTGAACTTTTTAAATTTCCTGAAGCCAGAGGACAGATGCCCGAGTTTCAAGTTTAGAGCAGAGTTAGGCTCTAGAATTCCACCTGGAATGGACACTCTTAGTGCTGTAATTTTTGTCAGCTGTTTAGAGATTTTGCTGCATCATTGAATTCTGTAATCTCAGAATTGGATGACACTGTACAGACCTTCACCTAAGCCTTTTATTAGACAAGTGGGAAAGTAAGGTACAACTATGCTACTGAATATTCAAAATTAAAGACAAAAGGAACAAAACCTAAACCCCTCACTCTTCAGAAGAAAAACAAAAGGGAAGAAAAAAACATCAGCAAGTGAAAGATAATTCAGATAGCATTTGCCCAGCCCTCTCACTCCAAAATCTGGTTTAAAAGCAATTTTGCACTTCCAACCATTTCTATGGAAACGACCAGCTCCAGTTCTGGAAGAGAAAGGACATGGGTAAGGCAGGACCTGAGAGAATTCTTTCAAGATTATCAGAGAACTAGGCTAAAGACAATGGCCTGCGCTTTCCCCCTGAAATCTGATGTCTTCCAGAGAACCACTCTCCAAGTCTGTTTTTTAACACACAAACAAGGAGAGGAGGCATTGTCCTAAGGCAGCCTTACCAAGAACAAGAGCTCCCTGTGGTCTTTAGAAACAAATACTAAAAGGAGAGGCAGTGTCTCAAACCTCTCCTGCCCAGAAATGCATCCTGTGACCCCAATTCACTAGGTCCACCTACCTGAGCTCTACTTAAATCAGTGTGGACAGTGAGAAACGCAGGACATCAAGATGTTTCCAACTGTCAGAAGCCTGATTTCTGCCAGAATGTGGACGGGCTGTTCCGGAGGTCTCAAATCCTACTGTGCCTCCCCAAATCTCCCCCATCACATGGATTACACTAAACCCTGCAGCATTTTCAAATGGATTTTTAAAAGATCGACTTATACTACAGAAGGTATCCCCTGCCTTTATTTTTAGGAAGCAGACACCCATGATAGCCTCATAAGGAGCTCATTGTTGTTTTGAATAATCCAATCTTTGAAACCCAATTCTTTTTTTTAAGGTGTATTAATGTCATTCATCAAAAGTAATGGATTTTTTTTTAAAAGTTAAGGATAAAGGAGAAGAGGATGCAGCAAAGCAGTCAAGGATCTTGGAGACGTGTGCAGAACATTTTCTGAGGCATATGCTGGACACTCTAAGACAGGCAGGACTTTCAAAGGCAACGTTAAGTGGCTTTTGTGGGTCTCAGATAATATGGTGCACTTAATTAGATTTTCCATAATCCCAGGTTAATCCTATTGTGAATTACAGACATGAATTTTGACTTGCCTGGCAGTGACAGTTATTACTACAAATGCATTTCTGGAGAAAAAAAAAAATACCTTATTTTTAATTCATTACCAAAACCATTACTGCAGCCACCCTCGGTCTTCCCGTTTCCCTGCTCACAGGTACAAGTGGCCATTTCCATTAGCCTAGATTACACAGTCCTTGTATAAAACATAATACAGGGCGCTTTCAGTAATTCTCTGCCTCTGATTATGTCTTCCTCTTCTCAGGACACAGCAAGTTCTCTAAGATTTGGGATGAATGCTAACATCTCACTGAATTCCTTGGTACTGGTACAATGAAGTAAAGAGCTAATGTGGTTTTCGCCCTCCTGCAACTTAAAATCCATACCACTGTCTCTTGACCCTGACTGTGCCTCATCATTAACTGTAGAGCTTTAAAAATGCCATTGCGCAGACCTTATTCTGAGTCAATTAAAATCAATGAGACTCAAGAATTAGTGTTTTTTAAGCTCCTAGGTGATTTCAGTGTCCATCTACGTTATCCAATAAGATAGCAACTAGATATATGTGGCTTTTAAAATTTAAATTAAATTAAAAATTTGCTTTCTCAGTGTACTCTTACTGATCCCATTTCAACTGATCCATGGCCTTTCAACCCTTGCAAAAAGTCATGTTAGTCAGTGTTGGTCTTAGGTATGAAAATTGTTATCTAAAACATAAAAGATGTTCAATGAATAAAGGTGCACAGTGAACACCACGCTAGGCATTCAAAGATCTGCCAGTATCTCACCGTGAAACAGTCAGTAGCCTAGGCCTCAACTTTCTCAACTGTGAAGTGAAGAGTTAGGCAAGATGGGTGGATCTGAAAAACATCATCAGCAGTAGACCCTGAAAATCCAAGGGATGTGGGACCATCGTGGGTGGGATGGATGAACTCACTAGACCCAAACTCCCTAGCAAACAAGATATAATAAAATGTTTCTTTGAAATACAGCTTTCCTGCATTTAGAGAGAGAGAGAAACACTTCTGATATCTTGATGCCTAACCAGCTCCCAGTCTCAGTCCAGTGGCCGGTTAGTAAATTCCTGCTTTAATGCTCACAACATCCTAGCACAGGGAGGAAGCCTCTGCTCAGCAAACAAACTGTGGGACCACTGACCACTGACAACTCACTTCACCTCTCTTCACATCTGCTTCCTCTTAAAATAAAAAATAAAAAGAGAGGACGAATGAAGTCTGACCTCCCTGGCTCCCAAGTTAATTTGAGGGTTGAGTGAGATAATGGATTGGGAAGCTCTTTGTAAAAGCACAATGCAGGCTACGCAGGTGAAGAGAAGGATGATGGAATGTAGCGAGTAGTGGCAACTTATATTTCTCTGGGCAATTTAAAGAGTTTAGGCTTGAGCAGTATGGGTTGTGGATAAATGTAAATTATCTTTTATTATTACAGAAAGTATTTGTGATTTCTTCCTTTGCTGTGAAAAGCATTTCAAACAGCTCCCCTTGATGTACATGAGCATCCTTTTTGTTTGCCCAAAAATCCAAAGGAAGGCTAGAGCATCAAATTGTGAGGATTCTGACCACAGCTGTAGCTCCTTGGCTAGGGGAAAGTGTGTGTGTGGTAGGGGGTGCCGGAGGGTAACTGATTCCAATGAGAAAATGCGTTATATAGCAGAGCCACAGACTGAGTGAGGTATAGGTGGAGTCCCTCTGGAGAAACTCATGGCCTTTCAACTATTGATGACATAGGATGAGAATGGAGATATCAAGAAGGTAGGTGAGGCCGGCGCCGTGGCTCAATAGGCTAATCCTCCACCTTGTGGCGCAGGCACACCGGGTTCTAGTCCCGGTCGGGGCGCCGGATTCTGTCCCGGTTGCCCCTCTTCCAGGCCAGCTCTCTGCTGTGGCCCGGGAGTGCAGTGGAGGATGGCCCAGGTGTTTGGGCCCTGCACCCCATGGGAGACCAGGAGAAGCACCTGGCTCCTGCCTTCAGATCAGTGCAGTGCGCCAGCCGTGGTGGCCATTGGAGGGTGAACCAACGGCAAAGGAAGACCTTTTTCTCTGTCTCTCTCTCTCACTGTCCACTCTGTCTGTCAAAAAAAAAAAAAAAAAAAAAAAAAGAAGGTAGGTGAGTGGGAAGAGGCAGCGGTCAAAGCTCTGGTGCAGATGATGTGGAACTTTGGCTAGATGGGGTTCTACAGGTCATCTTTTCACATCATTCATTCTCCACTGAATCTCTGCTTAAAACAGCCAGTCCATTGGTGAGTGTGTCTATCAAAGAGTTGTTATCCACTGATCAGCTTCTTTTTAATGACTATCAACTAAGTGACAGACACTGGGTCACATTTTTGCATTCATTCTGATCAACTATTTCTAGCATTTCCCTGACATTGATATTATTGCCTCCACTGCCAAAATAAGTTAACAAGGGCTTGAGCACTTTCGTTTGTATTCAGTTTATTTCGTTTATTTAGCTAACTTTCAAAATGGGATTTGAAGCTATATAGGGCCCACTTGGGAGCTCTTGCCTTGCTAACCTTGGACACTGCATTAAGGCCTACTTCTCTGTAGTTCTAAATTTTGTTTTTAGAGCAGCACAACTCAGTTATTAATTTTTATTTTTTTTAAACAGTATGTATTTATTTGGAAAGCGGGTGGGGCAGGGAGAGAGAGAGGGAAAGGAAGGACAGAACATGTGTGAGAGAGAGATTTTCCATCTGAACAACCAGGGCTGAGCCATGACAAAGCCAGCAGCCAAGAACTTCACTCATCAGTTCTCTGTGATGGGTGGCAGGAACCCAAGTACTTGGTCCATCATCTGCTGCCTCCAAGGCACATTAACAGGAAGCTGGATCAAAAGCAGAAGAAGGTCACGATCCCAGGCACTCTGATGTGGGATGTGGGCATCCCAAGCAGCAGCTTAACACCCTGTGCCACAACGTCTTCTCCATTATCCTATACAGAAACCACTTACGAAATATTTATGAAGTCTAGGATTTTTACAATAGTAAATGCTAAGAATTTTTGCAAAACATGTTCTTCGCCCTTAAGATACTTATACATTGCCGAAACGTTTAGAGAGTAGACATTTCCAACAGGGTCTTGCATTCCCCTCCTCAAACATCAGCAGTTCCTTCAGAACTTGCTTAGATCTGCTCTCATCTTTCCCCAGATTTTCCACAGTCTGCCCAACTCTTCCAAATAGTCCCTGGATGATTAAATCATGATTTTCAAACTTCTCTCCTATAACACTTTTCACATTAGAACAAATTTTTGCTCTACATTGCTTCCCTGCCTAGCTATCCAAAGGATGTGCTAATAAGTAATAAAATGCAAGCCACACAGGGAATTATAGGATAGCAACCAGGTGATAAAGATCCTCAAACAAATGGAGCCAGCCCAACAGGACACAACTCTGTGAGATCTCATGAGTTAATCATTGTCAAAGGGGTTGGATAAGTTGCTCAGGGAATAAGTTAATGTGGTTATGGAGGCATAATACCACCCTAAGATAAGAATATGCATCCAGAGATAGGTTTTGCTGGTTCCAAAATGACTTCCTGGAAGGCTTAATTTGCAAACTATGGAACCAAGTGCTCTCCTGCTTTATTCCATACAGGTAAGCCTCTTTGGACCCCTGATGGCCCCATTCAACCAAGGAGTTGATGAAGAATAGATAATAAAGTAGTGCTATGTGCAAGCCATGGACTCTGCCAACAATGATTTATTGCTTTCCTGGTAAGACATTCACAGCAGAAATCCCCACCCTTACCATTTCAGGGATGGCTGCCCCTTGAGACCATAGAAATAGGAATTGTTTTCTTAGGAGAGACGATATTCCCATTTCTGAATCCAACCATGACACTGTCTTGGATTGTCAGTCTAGATGTTCATCCTCCAGGATTTAAACTTCAGCATTCTAATCTAGTCCACACAGCCCTCACAAGGCAGGGAGGACTCCCCACTTGAAATACAGTTAATTTCACAATGGTACACACACAGAAGATGGCTAACATTTCCAGAGCAAGGCAGTTCATTAAAATTCAAGATAAATATAAACATTAAGAGAGGTCAAGGACATTCAAAATAGCAAAACTACTTCACAAAGAAAGATTGGGGCCACATCTAGAAGAATCTGTATAGAACTTTAGAACACAGACATGGAAGGGAGGCATTCGGGGGCCATGTTTTCTATATTTCAAGTGTGTTCCTTGTTCCTGGGAAACCCATTGACTTGCCCTTGTTGCAAGGTGTCTGGCGCGTAACAAATCTTCCCAGGCAGACGAATCTATTAATTCACAAGCTGGGATTCTGCTCCCGCGCGAGGTTCACTAGTCCCAAGAGAGCAACAGAGCTGGGGCCGGCGATTCTGGCCTCCAGAGTAGCGGTCAACCAGATGCTTCTCCATCCATACATGCTGTCCCTGTGGAGCCCCAAGATACCCCCAGCGGGCCCCTGTAGACGACATCACCAGTCAGCAGGAAGTAGCCAGACTCATCGTTGCCCCCTTTCCTATCATCAAAAGGTCGGGATGGTAGCTTTGGGATCCGCAAGGAGAAAAGGCCTATACTTCCGGGAATGGAGAGTCCCTACCCGTACTTTCAGGGAAGAAAAGTCCTTGTGAAGGTCCCCACGGGTGCCTGAAGGTCAACCAGTGAGGATCAGACCTGCCTCAACCTTTAACCCCCATGCCCCATATCTATAAAAGAAGCCCTCCCAACCTCTGATGCGCGACTTCCCCGGTCCCCGCTCTGTTGCTCTGTTGGGACCTGTGAACCTCACCCAGGAGTGGAACCCCAATAAAAGTCTGTGGATTAATTGATTCGTCTGCCTGGGAAGATTTGTTACACGCCGGACACCTTGCACTCATCATGACTGCTGCTCTGCTTAGAGGTCAAGTTTAACTGATTAGAGCTGTGAGGTTCTACCTAAGCCACACTAGATTTTTCTTCATGGAGTTTACTCCTGCCCTTGGCATTTTTGCCACTGTTGGGAGCCCTACTCCTGCCAGAGCATAGGAAATAGTAAACAATGCTGGCTATGATATCTGTGTATGACCAATGGTGGCTATGAACCATTCAGGTGGCCATTCTTTGGATCGAAACAGATCAAAGACTCTGGGATCTTCATAGTGTCCAGCTACTCCTCTGGCACGCACACACACACACACACACACACGTAATTAGGTCTCACTTCTTTCCCTTCCTCTCCCGTGCAGTGGAGATAGCCCAGTAAGTCCCAGAACTGAGTCTCTTTACAGGAAGCTGCTGAATCCTGCTTTACATTGCATGGAATGAACTGAGCCCTCTGCAGCTACATAATATAAATCCCTTTCTTATGTCAATATTTCACTAGCCTGCATGACTCCCTTCAACAGATGCCCACCTCACAGTGCTTGAGTAACCATTAAATTCTTGCCTACTGAATATGCAACAATAGGGATGAGCCTTGAGGACATTATTCCAAGTGAAATAAGCCAAGCCCACAAAGGCAAATGCTGCATAATTCCATTTATATGAAGTATCTAAAATATTCAAACTCCAAAGGGGACTGAGGACAGGGAAATGGAAAAGTTACGAATTCACTAATCAACAGGTATAAAGTTTCATTTAAATAAGAAAAG
Source organism: Oryctolagus cuniculus (assembly GCF_964237555.1). NCBI lineage: Eukaryota > Metazoa > Chordata > Mammalia > Lagomorpha > Leporidae > Oryctolagus > Oryctolagus cuniculus. The sequence continues at coordinate 48,010,865 of NC_091449.1, forward strand.
AAAGCTACACATCTGCTGTATACTATCGTCCCTATAGTAGGCAATACTGGATTATACACTTAAAAAATAAGTGTATAAGTGTAAGTGTAAGAAGATAGGTCTCTTAATACAAACAACAGAGGCCTGCATTGTGGCATAGCAGGTAAAGTAGCTGCCTGTGGGGCTGGCATCCCATATGGGTACAGGTTTGGTCCCAGCCGCTCCACTTCCAAACCAGCTCCTTGCTAATATGCCTGGGAAGACAACAGAAAATTGCCCAAGTGCTTGGGCCCCTGCCACCCATGTGGCAGACCTGGAAAATGTCCTGGCTCCTGGTTTAAGCTTGTCCCAGTGATGGCCATTGTATCCATCTGGGGAGTGAACGGTGAATGGAAGATCTGTATGTGTGTCTTTCTCTAACTCTCAATTTCAAATAAATAAATAAATCTTCAAATATTATATATATGTATATGTATGTATGTATGCACGTATTCTTGGGTTGGTGCAGTAGTAAAACCTGCAATGCTGGCATCCCATATGGGTACCAGTTCGAGTCTCAGCTGCTCCACTTGCAAACCAGGTCCCTGCTAATATGCCTGGGAAGAAGGCAGAAGGTGAAATGAAATGAAATGAAATTTTATCCCTGCATCCACATAAGAGATCTGGAAGAGGCTCCTGGCTCCTGGTTTCAGCCTGGCTCAGCCCTGGCCATTGCAACCATTTGGGGAGTGAACAAAAGCGGAGATATCTCTCTGTGTGCTCTCTTTCTCTGCCTCTGCCTCTCTGTAACTCTGCCTTTCCTTCTTTTCTTAAGATTTATTTATTTTATTTGAAAGGCAGAGTTACAGAGAGGCAGACAGAGAGAGAGAGAGAGAGGTCTTCCATCCGTTGGCTCACTCCCCAAATGGCCACAACAGCAGGATCTGAGCTGATCCAAAGCCAGGAACCTGGAGCTTCCTCTGGTTCTCCCACACTGGTGCAGGGGACCAAAGACTTGGGTCATCTTCTACTGCTTTCCCATGCCAGAGCAGAGCTGAATCTGAAGTGGAGCATCCAGACTTGAACCAGCGCCCATATGGGATGCCAGCACTGCAGGCGGCAACTTCACCGCTATACCGAAGCTCCGGACCCTGTAACTCTGCCTGTCAACTAAATAAATAAATAAATAAATCTTTTTTTTTAAATAAGTGTTCTTACTACTGTAAAATAAATTTTTCCAATGTAAAAGGATATATAAAAAAGATCTTCCTGCTGAGGAGTAAAGGTTTAAGTGTCATACAGGATCCTAATTGGAAAGCAATGCTACCTTAAAGTGAGTGGAATATTGACTGTTTGACATAAAGCAGGCAGTGTATTGGAGGGACTGGAAGTGTCACTTTGAACAAACTCAGTGTGAAGCATCAGTGGTACCCAAACCAAAAGCCAGAGGAAATGTCCCCAGGGCCATAAGCAAAACAACCAGACATTTTGTTGAACAGATTTAAAAGAAGCAAAGTCTCCTCCAAACAATTACAAATCAAAAACTTGGCGCTGAGATTGAACTTGGAGCAGACAGATGAGAAAAGATGAATTTCTTTTTTTCTGCAGAGAATAATAAAGGTCTTGATGGAAATGTGATTTTCTTTCTCCTAAGAAGCCATCCTGGAACAAGAAAAGCATGATGAGGAAGAAAAATGTGGCTTCCAGTAGAACAGTACAATTCTTTCACTTGTAAGTGCAAAAGAATTTTAAATCAGTTCCTTAGTGAGCAGAGAGAATTGAAAGTTTATGTGAGAGACAATTGTACATCATGTATACTGGTTAAATGGATAGCTTTAGAGTAAATTGCTTATCCTTATTCTATTGTCTGCTCTGGGTTATCCTCAGTAGACTTCCTTTTGTTAGCTTTTCAATGTCCTACACAACAAAAACCTTCAGTTTTTTTTTTTTTTTTTTTTTAAGAGAGCCTTCACCTCAGTGGGAACTCACCTGACACAGTCAAGCTTGTGGTATATCTAGCTGAAAAAACTATGTCACAAATATCCTTGATAAAACTGTCTTACACTGACTCATTTCTTGGGGCTGGTGTTGTGGCAAAGTGAGCTAAGTTGTCACCTTCAATGCCAGCACCTCATATCTGGGTGCTGCTTTGAGTTCTGGCTTCTCTGTTTCTGATCTGGCTTCCTGTTAGTGCACACGGGGAGGCAACAAAGGACAGCCCAAGTCCTTGGACCCCTGCCACCCTTGAGGGAAACAGATGGAGCTCTGGTTTCCTGGCTTTGCCTGGGCCTCCCCTGGCCATTGCAGCCATCTGCAGAGTGAACCAGCAGAGACTTGCTCACTCTCTCTCTCTCTTTCCCTCCCTTCCTCCTTCCTTCCCTCCATCCCTCCATCCCTCCTCCCTCCCTTCAAATAAATGTTTTTAAAATATGACTCCTTTCTCTAGAGTTGGGTACCATGTTAAACCAATTCTTGCTTTGTTCAAATGAGCTAGGCTTCCAGGACCTCATTATAACCTTGGAAAACCATTTTGCTGTAGAATAGAATAACTCCACTCCTAGTCATAAGATTTTGACGATACTGACTTGAGACAAGAAAGCTTGGATAATGGGTCACCCTCTACCATATCTATGGTAACAAGCTTCCCAAACCTTAATAGGCAAGCAGTATGGGGCCTGCATTGGGGAGTAGCGAGTTAAGCTGCTGCCTGAGATGCCAGCATCCCATACAGCCACCATTTCAAGACCAGCTGCTCCACTTTCAATCCAGCTCCCTGCTAATGCACTTGGGAAAGCAGTAGAAGATGACCCAAGTCCTTGGGATCCTGCACCCATGTGGGAGACCCAGATGAAGCTCCTGGCCTCAGCCTAGTCCAGTCCTGGCCATTGCAGCAATTTGGGGAGTGAACCAGTGGAAGGAAGATTTCTCTGTGTGTGTGTATGTGTGTGTGTGTATGTGTTTCCCCAGCTATATCTGTAACTCTGACTTTCAAATAAATAAATAAATCAATATTTTTTAAAAAATAGGCAAGAAATTAATTTGTGTGGAGTCTAGAAGAGCCAAGTTTAACAAACCAAAACACAGTATCTCTAATTTATATAAACAGCAATGATTTTTAGTATAGGTATGCCCTCATACAATTTTTGAGATGCATGTTGATACATCAAGAAGTGGGTGGAAATTAAAAAATAAATAAATTAAATTTAAGAGATTTAAAAGATAAGCTTATTTGGGTCCATGCATAATTTTTTCGTAATAGGCATTTTTCATGAACTTTTTGAAGACCTCTTATACTACACTAACACAGCTGCTTAGTGTATGAAAATCATATTTAACTGGAAATGCTATATTTAGTCTGGCAACATTACTGGAAATTCATCTGTCAAAATAATGAACTGGACTAGGTAAGTCAATCTTCAAGCTCCAAGTTATTTTTATGTTACTTTTTCCAAGGAAATTGCTAAATTTTATTTTTAGCTTTTTGTATTTTTCCCAAGTTATTTTTATTCTAAATTCCAGAATCATTTTCTTACCAGCTTTCTCTGTGAATTCAGAATTCTCTTTCTTAGTTTTCACAGCAATAACGTAATTGGGTAGTAGAGACCACTTTTGGGGATATACCAACAATTTGAGAACTTTTAACATCAATGTAAGTGAGGTCAGAGGAACCAAAAGAAAGATATTTGATTTTCTTGGAAAAGGTAGAAAAGCCTTTCAAAATTGACAGGTGACCTACAATGTAAAAGGCTTAAGGATAAAAAATATTATCCAAGGTGATAATTGATGGAAAAATTAGGGGAAAAATGTTTTCTTTCATCCTCCACATTGGCACTGATTTTCAGAAAACAGCTAATACTCAGCTTTTGGGTGTTAGGAGCATGTACCACATGGGATCAATGGGAAACTTTCCAAGTCTTTTCAGAATGCAGAACTCACAGATGCATCTTCATACACACCCAAAATTTGAAGAAATGCATTCACTGACCATGCTCTGAGCTGGGGGTGGGAACCTGGTCTTGTGCTAAGTATAGGCAATAACAAGAAGATGCTGTCGTGGTATGAGAAGACAGACTAAAGGCTGAGTCCACAGAATGGGAAGAAGTCCAGAAAAGAGGTAAACATAAATATGATACTACAGGGGCTCCAAAGGGGGCCTCACGGGGAAGAGAGAGCTCAGAGGGAGTTACATCAACCAAGATGTGAGGAGTTAGATGATGAGGGAAAATTTATTGGGTAAGCTAGCAATTCTGAATTTAGTCTTGAAGCATAGAATATGACAAATGATCATGGTGAGAAGCAAAACAATTCAGGTGGAGAGAATCACATGAGAAAACACCTAGGACAAAAAAATTAAATATCGTGTTCAGGGAAGCATATGAAATTGAGATTATGAAAGCACAGGGGTTATTCAGGAAAGAGGAAAGAGACTGGGCAGAAAATGTAGACAGATAGTAGACTACACACACATGCATAATACAAAATAATAAGTAAAACTAATGTGAAAAATAATAAGTAAAAATAGCTTTTTACTCTTTGGATAATGCAGGCAAAGAAGGTGTTTGGATTGATATCTATACTGAAGCATGCAAAGATGAAAAGATAGTGAGTAGAAACTCAGTTAGATATACAAAAATAATCAAATGTCCATTATTTTGATGTTCTAAATTTAAAACAAATGTATAGCTAGTTCAGTGATTCAGCTTCCTTCTGGATGTGTTAAATTCTTAGAAATTAGAAGCAGGATGCCTATGACTCAGAAATAGGATGGATGTGTGACTGCTGTGGGAAGAATACTTCTGCCCCACCTTCAAGAGCTGGTGGAAGGGATTGGAAATAATGGAATAGGGAAGGAATATTGTATTGCATTATTGCATTCCTACAAAGGTAGAATTTGAGTTAGAAGCATGGATACTATTTAACCTTTATAGTCTTATGAAGTAGGCAAATGAGACAGAGAATCAAAGAAATTAAGTTCCCCAAGTTCTGACATCAGATAAAATAGCTTAACCTAGATCTGACCCCAGCTATAAGGAATACACCCAAACACACGTACGACACATTCCCTAAATCCCCAGGAAAAACAGTCAAAGAAAAGAGGCTCATGATATAACAGAGATGATGCCTATGCAAAGAAGGAAATTAATTTCATTCTGATTTCCCCTGATCTGTACTGTATGTACCAAATCACAGCCCTCTTTGCAAAATTAAGGGCATTAGTTATCTTCACATTCAGTCGCAGAGGCATTATACTTGCATGCAGACATTCCTAGCTAAGATGAAGAATATCAAGTTTTTACAAAATCATTCATCAAGGGGTGAGACCTAACCCTGATTAGCGTTTCAATAAGAAGGCTGGGACTAAATAGAGAATAAGCACATGATCACAGCAGCAATTAGGCATCTTCTAGACAGCTAAGCTTTTCTTCAGACCAATCGCATTTGAGCAAATGAGAATTTTGTTCCTCTCCCTTTCTCTTTTTTTCTTCCTGCTGTGAAATGAACTGCCTTAAATAACTGATGAGGTGACAGCAAGCCTGTTAAAGGAAACGTTTGCCCATTAAGTGAGGCTTAATTAAACAGAGCACAGGCTAATCGTTCTCCCATCTAATACGTGATACACTCTGGTTAAAATCACCCTGCATGCGGAGGATGGTCTGGGAGAACTGGGAGGGCATCCCACCAGTAAACTGGCAAAAAATCATGGGTAGACTGAGAAATTGCAAGACTACTTGGCAAAGCAATGGATGAACTGGAGCTGTGCACATGCAAATAAAGTTAATAAAATATTAATAAATATTCATATCTGTCTCCTGGTTATTCTCTTTGTCTTACTCAGAATGATGTAGCTCCATTCACTGTGCCCGAAATATGAGCCATTTGGGGCAAATGATGAACGGTTTAGCACCAGTACCCTGAGGCAATTTGAAATTTCTAAGAGTGTATCATCAGCTGCATGAAGAAGGGATTCTAAGAATTTTGTTTATCATCTTATCTCCAGTGGGTTACAAGATATAAGATGCGAAAGTAGCATTCAATGAGTATTTGTTGGATGAATATGTGGAAAATGAATATGTGGCCAAAGGGATAATCTTAAAAATAGTGTGGATGTTATCATGGATTCAAATGCATCTCTCAAAAAACATGTTTATGCCCTAACTTCCAGTATCTATGAATGTGGCTGTATCTGCAAACAAGGTCCTTGCAGATGGCCAAGTTGAAACACAGTCAATAAGGTGTGCACTAATTCAGCATGATCGATATCTTTATAAACACCAGAAATTTAGACATAAGGAGGACCACCTACAAACCAAGGAAAGCTTGAGGCTACAAGAAACTAAGGAGGAAAGCACAGGATAGATTCTTCCTCACGGCCTTCATAAGGAACCAACTGCAGACACTCCAACTTCAGACTGGCCTCCCAAACCACAAGATGACACGTTTCTGTTGTGTAAGCTCCCAGTTTGTAAGATTTGTTACTATGGTAACCTCAGCAAACTAATACAGAGAAGGCAAAGTGCGGGCTGAGCCAGACTTAGAACCAGACTTTGTGATGATGTTGGCCATCATTTCGTCATCCTGCACATGATTTGAACCCGGCAAGCTATTGGGAACTTCTAGGTTCAAAGTCCTTGGGTTCAAAACCAATCTGTGATCTTCCTTATCATGTGGCCTCATTTGAAAATCCAGGTAATACTGTAGTGCATTTCCCCTCGGGTTCTTGTGAAGACTGAAAGATAATTCTTGTGAAGGGCTGAACACTGTATGGCAGGCGGAGAGTGCTCACTGAATACTACCTGTTACTACCAGTACTAAAGCCTTGGCCCCTACACATATTGGTGTTGAAGCCAGTTTTACTTTTCTCCCATTTGTTATTGAAACAGGGTGGACGTGGCTATATGTGGACTACTGAGAGCAGGATGAGAATGTAGTTTTTGGAGTCATGTAGGTCCTTTACTATCTGAGGAATATGGCCAGGAATTCAGACTATACACACTGGTTTTAATAGGTAGTCTTCTGCTCCAACCCCATTTACCCCAAATCTCCAAGAGAATTATCAAGAGGAGGCACTGGGGCGGGGGAGCAGCGCTGTAGCATGGCAGGTAAAGCTGCTGCCTACTACGCCTGCATCCCATATGGGCCCTGATTCACATCCCAGCTGCTTCACTTCTGTCCCAGCTTCCTGCTAATGGCCTGGGAAAAGCAGCAGAAGATGGCCCAAGTATTTGGGTCCCTGAAACCCACATGAGAGACCTGGATGAAGCTCCTGGCTCCTGTCTTTGGCCTGACTCCGGGCCCTGGTTGTTACGGCCCCCTGGGAGTGTAGCAGCTGATGGAAGATCTCCCTCTGTAACACTGACTTTCAAATAAATAAATTTTTAAAAAAAAGAAAAAGGAGGCATTGAAATCTGCAAAGACCTAGCTATGTTGGAATTGACTTTAGAAGTCTGAAGGTCAGCAGGGTCAGTGAAGTGCAGGGAGGTGAGGCTGCAGAGCTGAGGTGGCAATGACCTTCACAAGGCCGCTGGGGACTCAGATGATGAAGATGATTAGAGTTTCAATGACAAGCCTCAGGCTGAAGACAGAGTACCTGTCAATCACAGCAGCCATTAGTCTACAATTAGGAGGATTCTTCAAGCGCCCAGGGCTGTGTGATCATTATCTTATTTACTCTTCACAGCAACTTAAAGAGGTAGATATTACTACCTTTATTTTACCATGGAGGGAAGTGAGGTTCAAGCAGTCTTGGGTAATTCTGAGGAGCACACCGGCACACCAGTAGTTGCTATTGGTAGTTGCTATTCGGATCCAGGGAAACACAGGCTCCCTCAGCTAACCATCGTGCTCTGTTGCCTGTAATATCCACAGCATTGCCTCTGCCATCAAGTCACTCTTAATGGGCAGTTACTAACAATGAAATCAGATGAACACTGCACTATTGTCCCCATCTGCTGACAGTATACAACTACATACTTAAAAGGCATAAATGCTCTTTTTTTTTTAAAGATTTATTTATTCTTTGAAGGTCAGAATTACACAGAGAGAGGAGAGGCAGAGGGAGAAGAAGAGGAAGAGAGAAAGAGAGACAGAGACAGAGAGAGAGGTCTTCCATCTGCTGGTTCACTCCCCAATTAGCTGCACTGGTCAGAGCTACGCTGATTTGAAGCCAAGAGCCAGGAGCCTCCTCCACGTTTCCCATGCGGGTGCAGGGTCCCAGGGTCCTCCAGGGTCTTGGGCCATCTTCTACTGATTTCCCAGGCCATAGCAGAGAGCTGGATCAGAAGCTAGAGCAGTCGGGACTAGAACCAGCACCCATATGGGATGCTGGCACTGCAGGCAGCGGATTTTGCCACAGCGCCAGCCCCCATAAATGCTCTTTGAATATCAGCAGGATGTGTCCTTAATTTTCTGCATTGTTTATGGAATACCTGCAGCAGAGCAATTGCAATACTAACTCATACTCTATAGCACTTTGTAATTTGCAAAAGGCTTTCATGAATATTAGCTCATTTCATACATCAGCAGACAAAAGTTAAGAGTTATTATTATTATCCTCATTTCTTTGATGGACAATGAAGGGATAAGTCACACATAGTCTTTAGTATTCAGAGATACTAGGGAATATAAAGGCTGCTATTGATAGTAAAGCTGAAGCGGAAAAAGCTGCCCCAAGAAAGGAAAACACACTTTGCAGATGGGAGAGGGCAGCTTCTTCATCAGCCCCAAGTCAGCTTCCATTTGCTCCATGTTTGGATCCAGGAGGACACAGCTGATGAATAGTAGCCGATGGTGATAGCACTGGCTGACGGTTACCGGGTACTTCTTTCACGTTGCAAACTGTAGTGAGCACTCCACTGATTGCTTCTGCTCATTTGCACATGGCCCAGAAGGCTTGTACTTAGGTGACTCCCATCTTACAGATGAAGAAGGTGAATCTACCATGGGATAAATAACTCACCGAAGGTCCCACAGCCATGAGACTGTGACCTCCTCGTCTTAAAGGCTTCATTTTTAACGACTGGATTTCAAGGTGGGCTGCCCGAATTCTGCAGTCTCTTTAATAACTACATGCTGCAGTCTTCCCCTCCTCCATGCCCACAGTCTCTTGACTGTGGCTTGATTCAAAGGCGTGGCTTCCTTCTTCTCGGGATCCCACAGGCATTGGATCCAACACTGCACCTGCTTTTAGGAAGGTGCCTGCAATGCTCCTTTTCCATACGGACTGAGGTTTTCAATTAAAGAGATTGATTTTGTGCAAACACCAGAGCCCATGCATACAAATGTGCTGATGGAGACAGCTTTGAAGTCAGAAAGAAGATGCAGACCAACCTTGTCAGGGTCACAACTCACTGCTCATCACAACTCAAGTTGGGGGGGGGGTTCCCTTTAGTTCTGCATTCATCGTGTCCATGGGCAACTTTGGGAGCTTTATATATTCTCCCGAGATAGACCTCTTGCCATTTTTAAAATGATTCCAAAAAGCAGACCCACAGGAAAGCTACAGAGATACTATCAGCCAAGGCGATGTCACAGGTAATTAGTACCCAACTCCAGTGGGAGATTAACTTTGAAGGCAAGAAGGATCACTTGAATGCTTAAGTCCCAAACTGCTTGCAAGCATCCATCACCTGACTTTCTGCCTGAAATAACCTGGAACAGAAGGAACTTGAGTCCCGGAGACAAAGAGCAGGTGAAAGATGACAAGGCAGACAGGGACGTTTGATGGCACAATTTTGGGTGCAAAAAGAAAATGCTGAAAGCAAACAGACTGTGACCTTGGGTTTCTGTTCATTAGGGAGACAGAGTAGAGACATTCTAGGGGAGTGAGCCAGTCCCGTCACAGTGGTCCACTCTATATGCCATCACACAAGCGAGAAAGCAGGAGAGCTCAGGCTGAGGCAGGGCCTGCTGTTAGATGTGAAAAACTACATTTTGGATGTAAAATAGTAGTTCAGTTTCCTCCGCTTGGTCCACTTACCAGCTGTGCTGCAGCAGGCATATTTTCAATCCCTTCTGTTTTCTCATGTGAGAAATAGAGATAAAATGCCCCCTGCACGGGGGAAAGCAGGAGTTAAACAATAAGAGAACAGAATCCACTACGTGTTTGACGCATGAGTAACTTTCTTCCCCTTTGCACTGTTTCCTCCTTTTTCTACTCCTGATCCATGATCGTCTCTTCTAACTAGAAGCATTGAGCTTTTTTTCCTTAAGCTTGAAAACCTCAGATCAAATCTTCAACTGTCTGTTGGCCCTCTCAGAGCAGAAAATACCCAATGCCAGCCTCCCACATATGTCATTGCACAGCCTCGCCTCCGGACAGACACTCTTGAGGTGAGGAACTCTTACTAGCGACTCACATGTGGGGCTGCAAAGGGTGGCTGTGGTTCCTGTTGTTGTAATCTTGTAATGGGAAGCCAGCGAAAACACATTAATAAGGGAGGCTGGCGCTGTGGCGTAGCAGGTAAGCCACTGCCTGCAGTGTCAGCATCCCATTTGGGTGCTGGTTCAAGTTTCAACTGCTCCACTTCCCATCCAGCTGTCTGCTGTGGCCTGGGAAAGCAGAAGATGGCCCAAGTCCTTGGGCCCCTGCACCCGTGTGGGAGACCGGGAAGAAGCTTCTGGCTCCTGGCTTCAGCCTTGACTGACCTTGGCCTTTGTGGCTATCTGGGGAGTGATCCAGTTGATGGAAGATCTTTCCCTCTTATGTGTTCCTCTCTGTATTTAACTCTGATTTTCAAATAAAGAAATCAGGAGTCAGGAAGGAAAGAAGGAAGGAAGGAAGGAAGGAAGAAAGGAAGGAAGGAAGGAAGACGTTTGCTCCCAAAGAAGTACATAAACCAATTCCCAGAGCCTTTGAATACATTACCTTGTTGGCTACAAAGCTTTGCAATGTGGTTAAATTAAGAATTGTGAGATGGGGACATTATCCTGAATCATCAAAGTGAACTCAGCATCACCGCAGGGGTCTTTATAAGAGGGAGGCAGGAGCATCAGTGACTGAGATGGGCAGAGAGAAGCAGCTGCTGGAAGAATGTGCTTTGAAAACAGAAAAAGAGGCCATGAGCCAAGGAATGCAGGAGGTTGCTAGGATCTGAAAAGAATAAGAAAATGGATTCTCCCTGAGGGTGACAGAAGGAACACAGCCCTACCAATAAGTTGATTGGAGCCCTGCAGACCTGTTTTGAATCTCTGATATCTGAAATGCTAAGAAAAAAAGTTCTGTGTTTTACACTACTTTATCACAATGGCAATAAGCAACAAACACACCCATTTAACAGTGAGAAAACTGAAGTCTGATGGAGTTTCATCACTCAGCCACAGTCCCGTAGTCAGCTCATAAACACACTGAAAGGAAGACCACGAACCTGTCCACATCTCTGCTCCTGCGTGCTGTGCCACACTGCTTTGGAGATACAGCAGGACAAAACAACACCACAGGGTAACAAATCCAAGTCCTTCCTCAGTCTGTGAACTAGTCAGCACCGTCACTGTTTCCTCCTGTCTCTTTATACAAAAACAAAGTGTGGGCACGAGCAAGTTACTCTCCTGTCCAAAGACAGAAGCAGACGGGAAATTCCAACCCAGGTCAGCTGGTTCTTTCTACCGCATGCTGCCAGCCCCATATACTCTGCTGCTTCTGTATTCTGCAAGGCATTTTGATAACAACCACCCTTCTGGAGAGAGGAGCATGTGTCTGTGGTAACCAGGGGACAGGGCCATCGGAGCCCGCAGAGAGGCTGTGCCTTGACCACCTAACAAGCTGATTCTCGGGCCATGCAACACATGTTGCAAAAACCCAGCTGTGACCTTGGACTTCATCAGTCACTGAAAGCTCTGTCAACACAGCCTCCAATTTGGAAACACCTGGGTATGTGGAGTGGTGTAGACCTGCACCTTGCAATCACTGTCACCCTGACTCCTGTGTGACAGGCAGTCATCTAGACACATGAGAGGGACCACATCTCTTAGTCACCACAGAATCCGCAGGGTGCAGGCATTGATTATTGGATAATTACAATCATCTCCCTGCTGTTGACCACATTTGACAAACGATCACAGAAATGTGGACGGAGCGATCGTTAGCCCAGTAAGTGGCAGGTACAAGATCAGAACCCAGGCGTTGCCACTCTTGAGTCAGGTTGCACATCCAAACTCTTCAATGAGGGAGAAACAAACACTATGAAACGGGCAGGGATATATTTCAAGATGTATTAATTTTTTAAAAGGAAATGAATTGCTCTTTTAACTCCATGAAAGCTAGCAAAACTGCTAAGAAATGGGGAAAGAGGGCATCTGCCATTTAAGATTTCTGTTTCCTAAGCTCCGGTTCGTTCTGACCTGGAGAAGATCTAATTTTATTTACACTTTCTGAATGCAGCCCAGCAGTGTAGACTGCCGGGGCTGGGCTCTGGCGGGGGATTGCAAACAGAGCTTTTGTTTTGATCGCACTGCTTCAGTTAATGCACGGTGACTCCTCCACAGGCAGTTTCACTGTCTGCTGGGGAAGAAAATGTCCCCGTGAAAATAAATTAAATGCAGCGGTTTTTACAAATACCGAGTTGGATTCCCATTCTGTCCAACAGGATGGGAATTTGACCCATTATTTCCACTCGTAAGCTGAGAATGACATCAAAAGCACTGTCGCAGACCACAAGGGAGATAATGATTTAAGGGACTTGAATCTAGACATGGCCTTTACAATGGAAATGTGTGTCTATACCTTCTACAAAGGAAAAGACCAACAGCACTTCCTTCCTTCTTTAATGGACAGGACATCTAATTCTAAGCCTTGATTCTAAACGCCCGTGGATCTCACAGCTCTATGGTTTCACTTAGCAATTCCTCCTGCACTGGGCAAAAAGGATGCATGAAAAACTCTGGGGAGAGACAGGGTCCAAAGTGGAGGTGGAAGCACAGAGGGAATACCTTACATATCAGGAAAAGAGAAGGCAGCATTCCCTGTGCAGCCTGGAAAGCAGAGTTGGGCTTGCTTTTCTCCTGAGACGCACTCCACCTCTGCAGGTGCACGCACACACATTTGCAATGCCCAATCTCTCAGGGATGCTATAAGAACAAGTCAGAGAAGAAAGATGAGGGCACCATCCAAGCTCTAAAGCCCTCAGCCGAGACACATCGTTTCCACTGTTGCTACCATTCATGTGTTCACAACATAAATGTCCACCTTTTCTGGGCTCCAACATGGTGGGATGGGACGCATCTGGACACTGGAGCCAGGCAAAATATCAGCTCCATTATTCCCTGGCTATGTCACTTCCTGAACAAGGCACATACTGATCTGACCCTGAGTTTCTTCTTCTGTAGAATGGGTATATGCCTCCCTCCTTACCACAGGAAAGATGTCCTCGATAAGCACTGGTCTGCTCCAACTAAGTCCAATTTAAACTAAGTCCAATTCTCTGCACATAGAATGAACTTTACTATCACTTGGCTATGTAGAATTCACAATGAAAATAATGGCAATTTCATTCAGATATAATTCACATAGAAAGTCTCCTTTCTTAAGTTATACAGTATTTCTTAATATGCTTGCAAAGTTCTGCATTGATCAGTCGCATAACTGCCATTAGCAACTGCTGTTTTATGACATATTTTACTAATCAACATACTGCTGTTCTTCAAGTTGTGATAAATCTTCTCTAAGTCCACACTGAATTACTCCTCAATGCACAGTCAGCAACAAAGCACTTGCCTATCCCTCTGGAGCTCCAGGATTGACAGCTGAAACCTTACCAAATAGATGGAATGTTCTTGGAGGGTAATAATCATGTTTCCTGTCTTTCTTCCCCCAGCAACTCAGAACACACACAGTAGGAATTCAGGAAAGGCATAGGAAGTAGCTGATTGGACATCACCACATCTTCCAAAGACCAGCACGTTTGTCACCTGTCTGCTTCTCTAAATGCCAATGCCTCCACAAGCTGTCATGTTCCATGATTATTCTCCCCAAAGCATGTGCTGTTAATTTTTCATCTTAATGAACTGTCCAGTTAAGTTTAGCAATGGGAATAGTGATAGAAGCACAATAAAAATGGCTCATGCCTTGCTATTGTCAGAAACCTTCTCTCTACAACACCAGCACATAATTGAAATAAAATATCTCAATGGCTGCAAACACCATTTGTCAAGAATAAACTGGAGTAAGTGCCATTTCAAAAATTCATACCAACAGGCTTTATAAACTTAGATTATTGGAATGTTCTTCCAACTGATACCTACTCAAGCATTTAAGTGCATGGCTATTATTCTCTGTGTTTGCTTGAGTGGAATCGCTTTGGGTACCAAGCTCCATGTCAGCCCCAATTTTCCAGAGTATTACAGATGCATGGGCTCCCCTGCTGGGAGATGGGTCAGGCAAGTCGGAGCAGGCCCGAAAGGCCCATGTTAATGCACAGTTGAACACACAGAGAAACCATTATGCAGCTGTTGACTTCCCAAGAGCGGAGTGCTCCAGGAAATGATGCCACTCAAATCTGAGTGATGGTCCAGGAGGCACCATCACTCAGGAATAGATGCAGAAGCTCCTGCTCATCCCAGCCATGTGAGGCCGCCCAGGCTCCAGTCCCCCGAGCCAAGATGTTTTCTAAGGCAAGCACCCCAACCATCATATTCTTGTCGACCCATCAGGGAAACATTTAACGCTTATGTCTTGGTTTAGTTATTCATTTGAAAAATATTGTTGTTGCTCCTACTAGTGTGAACAGCACTGCTTTTGACACTCAAGACATAGGAGACAGCAATACAGGGCAAGTCTCTGAACCTCCAGGGGCTCAGAATCTCATGGAAGAAACATAGACAATTTAAAAGTCAACTGTGAGAGGTTCAGCCTTTTGGTGCAGTGGGTTAAGCTGCCACTTACCATGTGGGCATCCCATACTGGAGTGCTGGTTCAAGTCCTGGCTGCTCTGCTTCTGATCCAGCTTCCTGTTAATGTGCTTGAGAGGCAAGGGAAGACGGCCCAAGTGCTTGGGCCCCTGCCACCCATGTGGGACACCAGGATAGAGTCCCTGTTTCCTGGCTTCAGCCTGACTCAGTCCTGACTGTTGTGGCCATCTGGGGAGTGAACCAGCACATGGACGATCTCTCTCTCTCTCTCTCTCTCTCTCTCTGTGTGTGTGTGTGTGTGTGTGTGTCTCCCTCTCTGTTTCTATAATTCTGCCTTTCAAATAAATAAATAAAATTTTAAAAGTTAACTATGAAATAAAAATAGACTATTTGGAAGTCATGAGAACTTCCACGAACCATTAGACAGAAAAAGATGAAATGCAGACTGACTGCAGGGTGGGAGGCAGGTGTGGCTCTGAGGTTGGGAAAGACCTCTGAAAGGGGGACACTGAGGAGAGGATGAGAAGGAGACTCCGAGGACAGAGAATGCCAAGTTCCAGAGGCTGGGAGCACCTGGGTCTACTCAGGAGGCAGCCAGCCCTCAGCACAGCGGAGTGGATGGGAGAGGGAAGAGCTAGGGAGTGACAGCAGCAAGGGAGCGCTGATGGCAGAGTTAGACTCTGGGGTGTCATTCGAGAGGTTTAAATAAGGACTGTGGGCAATGCAAGGAAACCCCGCCCCTCACCCCTCCATCCTACTGAAAATTAAATCCAGACCTCTGTCCCTTCCATCTTATCTTTTCCTGTCAACTTCTGATGCTAACAGGAATTCCCACTGGCTTCCTATGGACCTGAGGCCAACCTCTCAAAACCCATTCTGGGCAGCCATCCCAGCCCCTGCTCTCCTGTTCCAGCTCGAGCCCCTTCCGACCCAGACTTCACACTGGGCCTAGGAGGAAGGAAACGAGGAGTCCCTGGACAGGTGAGGGGACAGCCACTCAATGACGCAGCTGCCAATCCCCAGAAGCCGCCTTTCCTATGGAAAGCAATCATCAGAACTCAGATAACGGGGAGTTCTCTTGTCCCTCTGTCCATTTCAGTGCTGGGGTAACTAGAATGCTCTTGGAGACACAGAACCTGCACAGAGAAATGGGAGTATCATCTGCCTTCAGAGGAGAAGTAATGGAAAGTGCGTGTAACCAAACGTCCTTTTCTGTCTGGCTCGTGGCAGCACCCTGGTACCTAGCACAGTGCTAAGCATCCAGTGAATAGGCATTCAATGAACACAATGAAGATATAAGTGGATCTGGTCTATTCATGCACAGACAGAAGAAGGCTTGTTGCAGAGGACTCAATAGAGTTCGTCGCAGGTTGGATGCTCCGGGAGACTTACTGTGAGCCCAAGTTTCATGTGGGGATGCTCGTTAGAGGGTGCGGTACTCTCGGGAACAACATCTGGGGAAGGATAGCAGGGTCAGATACAAAGAGAAGGCGAGGTGTGACGCAGCCCAACAATGACCACCCTGCAAGGCCGTCTGGGGCAAAGCTGATAATTAAAACTGATTCCTGGTAGAGCCGAGAGAGCCACACCACCACGGACCAGTTCTCCCACGTGGGATGCCCTGGGAAAGGACATGACTCGAGCTGAATTGGAAGTTGCAAGTGAAGCAAACCTTGACGGGGCTGAGTGGGGCGTCGTCTGCCAACGGCACCCCCAGTGCCTGGAATCGCCAGTGCTTCCGTGAGGTGGAAACCGGGTGGTACAGCACAGTGCTCAGCTTGGGATCCACTGTTTCCAACAGGTCTTGATACTTCCAAAAATGTTGTAGAAAAATGGAGCAATATCTTGCTTAATTTGAGTAGAGTGCTCTGTGCTTTGAAAGAAAATTGACACTGGTCTCTCAGGAGGAAAAAAAAATAGACTCGAATCCTGACTCTGCCAAGTACTATGCACATAGAGGACAATGGTTATTTCTCAAACCCCATAACCTGTCTAAGCCTCAGTTTATTCTCAGTGGAATAGGCTGAGTAACACTCACTTCAAGGAAACATAATCGACAAGGCACAGGGGAGCTCCGTGCAAACTTTAAAGGGTGTTGCAGATAGTAGGGGGTGAGGATGCTGTCCTTTTTGGAAAAGTAGCCTTGGCCTAACGGAGTCTGTGTCAAGCTCTAAGCAGCACAAGGCTCCCGCAGTTGAAGATCATGTCTCATTCCTGTGAAAACCGGTTCACAAAGCACACATAGGTGCCCTACACACTGCACTAGAAGATGTGGTATTGAGCATGATGCTGTCTTCCAAAACCTAACTTGCAGAGTTGAAAATGAATACATGGCAATGCATTGACAGAGGGACATCAGTGCCAACTTCTCCATGAGGCTCAGCAGGTAACACTGCCTGGGGCCCACAGCACCTCCAGAGGGTTCACAGGGATGTTTTAATCTCATTTAAACTCAGAAGGAAAAATGAGCTTTTAGAACAGATTACATTCATGTTCACACCAAAATAGTTGTAAAGTATCATTTTTTCCATTTTTCTTGTATGGAAAAAGAGGCTCATGAGGGTAAAACTCCCCAGTGCCTGTGGAAGTGATAGTAGGACCCTGAGGAACCAAAGCCTTCCATCAACAGGGCAGAGAAGTGACAAATTATTTCATGGGGTCTGAAAACCCCACCCAGGGGAGAGACTTCTGCTCTGCTACCAAGACAAATGGGGACACAGAAGAAAAACCCGTGAGAGATAAGTAAGATGTGAAGTTCTGCAGTGTGTCCAGGCATCATCAACGTATGATACGGATTCGGATGGAGAGTTGAATAGGAAGATGGCGGGGGGGGGGGGGTGCTTCTGGAAACGAGAGTGGGAGCTGGGTTATGTCAGCTTTACGAGCCAGGAAAAGGACTTTCCTATTTATCCTGTGAGGGACTGCAAGCTCCCGAAGCTGGGTTTGAAGCTAAAGCAACTTGATACAATTTGGATTGAGAAAAATCATGCTGTGGCTCAGTGGAGGACTGGGGAACAGAGCACTGAGATGGACATTCTCATGACCCTGACCTCCAGTCCCCCTGGCAAGTACCGTGTGAGCACAGGCTGCTGGTTCTGTGTGTGTGTGTGTGTGTGTGGCGGAGGCGGGGGGGGGGGGTGGTGCAGGAGTGCAGCAGATGTGTAGGGTCCAGCTTAAAATCCTGCAAGAGAGAAACTACATGAGCAAAAAATGGTGTGACTTCCTTTGGCTGAAGAATAATGTAAATTTTCTTGGAGTAATGAATAAATTTCTCTGGGTCCATTTTTTAAGTGGAAATTCTGAAGGAGTTGAGAGTAAAGAGATCCAAAATAGTGTCTGTTATGGACACATGGGGAAATCATTTAGAAATTTCCATCGAAAGAATTCATTTAGAGAGATATCATATAATTGGAACTTCTAAAAATTCCTTTTCTTAAAAAAACGGTGGTGGGGCCAGCACTGTGGCGCAGCGAGTTAACACCCTGGTTGAAGCGCCGGCATCCCATATGGGCGCCAGTTCAAGTCCCGGCTGTTCCACTTCCCATCCAGCTCTCTGCTATGGCCTGAGATAGCAGTAGAAGATGGCCCAAGTCCTTGGGCCCCTGAACCAGCATGGGCGACCTGGAGGAGGCTCTCAGCTCCTGGCTTCGGATCGGCACAGTTCCAGCCGTTGAGGACAATTGGGGAGTGAACCATCAGAGGAAAGACCTCTCTCTCTCTCTCTCTCTCTCTCTCTCTGCCTCTCCTCTCTCTGTGTAACTCTGACTTTCAAGTAAAATAAATAAATCTTAAAAAAAAAATGGTGGTTGGCATTTGGTCTAGTGATTAAAACACTGAATAGGATGCCCAAGTCCCATGTCAGGGTGCCTGGGTTTGATGCCTACCTCTGGCTCCCTGCCCATGCAAAACTCTGAAAGGCAGTGGTGATGGTTCAAGAACTTGGGTTCCTGCCACCCACATGGGAGACCTGGCTTGACTTCCCAACTCCTGGCTTTGGCATGGGCCAGCCTCAGCTGTGGAGTGAACTGGGGAATGGGAGCTCACTCTCTCTCTCTCTCTCTCTCTCTCTCTCTCTCTGTGCCTTTCAAATAAATATTTTTTAACATATAAAAGCTGTTGCTATGGTAGCCCAACAGCATTTGGAATAGCACTTAGATTCTAAAATTCAGAGCCCTTGAAAAGATAAACTCGATGTCCCCTCCTCAATTTTTCTAAGGCTTCCAAATGGAGCCATCAGCCAGGTGTCGGCTGTGACCTTTGAGATCTTCAGCAGATGCAGCACGTGGGTGGTGGATTTTAGAAGGCTTGTTAAGTTTTCTTCCCTGCTCTCTCTCATTGTCTTGAGCTCTGAGTGCCCCACGGGCACAGGGTAATGTGGGTTACCAGCCTCCAGAGGAAACAGTGATTCTGTGGCCCAGGGATCACAGGGGACCTAAGAAAACAAACCTGCAATAGCTTGGTTTTCTCCTGAAACACTCCAGGGACAACTGAACCTTCCAGGTGGACCCAACTCAAGGAAACCGATAAACTCAGAGAGACGTCAGGGAATACCCAGACACACAAATGTGTTTCTTGAGAATAGGAAACTGCAATGGCCTATTCTTGGGTGCACGTGTAGATTTAGAACAGCAGCCAGTAAACATGTGTTTAAAGTATATGAATGGACTAATTAATGAATAGCCAGGAAACGATTTCTTAGAGAGTCTACCCCACCATTCTCATGTTAATTGCTTTCTTCAATTAAGATTGTGATTGTCTAGTTGTCAACCCATAGATCCTGAGAACTCGGTCTGCAAAAAGCATGCCCATATCTTGGCATGGAGCACAGAAAAGTGCCATGAATTCCTTCAGGAATTATTTGATGAGTCAATGAATGAATAATTGAAAACAATCCTCTTAGGCCCAGGGCACATGGCTGCAATACCATAACATACTGTCTGATTGAGTTAAACCCTGCCTGTCACAGTATTCAAAGTCCCTCGCACCTCCAGTCCGAACTATCTCTCACCATGCAATGCACAGAGGATGTGCACAGATAACTTGAGCAGCGCTCAGAAGCTTTGATCTTTAAGGGGAGGCAATCCTACACCAGGCTTTGAGATGGCGTGTTGTCTTTTAACAAGCAGAACAGAGATAATGCTCTCTAAGTGGCCAGTTGTAGGAAATGAAGTGATTACATTTCAACTGCACTGTTTGTAACCGTCCTGGAACACTGGACACAGAAGCCAGGTGCAGAGAGGACGCTCACATGTCTGTGACATTTGCTCTTGCTAAGTGCTTGAGGAAACAGCAAAACTGATTCCCCAAAATCAAATGGCCTAAAGAGATGGCCTTCCATCTCTACTCTGGAGGTAGATTTGCTGCTCCTGGCAATGCCGTGCAAGTAATATGGAGGGGAACATATTCTCAGCTTCAAATGTCTCTGGATTATCTTGCTGTTTGTGTTGGGAAGAGGAAGCTTGCCCATGTCTGTGGGTAACTGATGTCCAGTGTACCTTGGCTTTGGATTACATTCATAAAAAGTATTGCATGGAACATGGAAAAACGATTTAAAGAATCAGTGACTACAAATGAAGGATTCCTAAGAATTAACTGTACAGTTTTTGCAACTTTTATGTAGGGTTGGAGTATTTTAAAATTTTCTTAAAAATGTTTTTGACCCAATGAGTGTAAGCAAACCAAACATGGAGAAAAAATTAGAAACAGTTTATTTTTGAAAGCAAAGAGCACAGAACGGTATTTATAGTTGGTTTCCATCCATGTGCATATCCAAATGCGGAGGAAGTAACTCCGTGGATGTGTTTGTAACTCACCCACTGAAAGGTTGCACAGAAATCCAAAAATAGTGATTGATTCCAGGAAAAGAAATTGAGGGATTACAAACTGAAGGAGATTCAATTCTCTATAGAGTTCCTTTTCACATTTTGGATTTTAAACCATCTTTATATAATTAGCCACCTTGTCTATTTAAATAGAAATGAAAATCATCAAATTTTTCATGGGGTACTCCACTAGCCGTGACAACTCCTGTAGTGGTTGTTTTGTTTGCTTCCTGATCTGTTCCTGGGAGTCTATGCCCACAGTCTCACTTGACTCTGTCTAGCACAGGCAGCCCCCCTGCACCCCTACAGATCTGCAAAATTGTCTGGAAGTACCTCCACACCAGGGTTATTTGTCTGCCAGCCTAGGTACATTACAATAAGGGGAGATTTTAGAAGGCATAACCTTAGTTTCATTGTTGTACTGACTCATCTGCATTTGGTTTCTCATTATATTCCTGGTCCAAGGCATAAAATAGGAATGGTTCTCAAGAAATGGTTGATGCAGTAGACTGGATAAAGAAATTATGGGATATGTACTCTATAGAATACTATACAGCAGTAAAAAACAATGAAATCCAGTCATTTGCAACAAAATGGAGGAATCTGGAAAACATTATGCTGAGTGAAATAAGCTAGTCCCAAAGGAACAAATATCATATGTTCTCCCTGATAGGTGACAACTAACCGAGCACCAAAAAGGAAACTGTTAAAGTGAAATGAACACCATGAGAAATGGTGACTTGATCAGCCCTTGCCCTGACTGTTGATGAACAATTTAATACGTTATCCCTCTTAGTATTTTTTGTTTGTTTGTTCTATTTAATACTATTGGTTGAATTCTGTAATTAATACACAGTTATTCTTAAGTGTTGAAACTTAACTGAAAAGTGATCACTGTTAAATATAAGAGTGGGAATAAGAGAAGGAGGGGATGTACAGTTTGGGACACGCTCAAGCTGACTTGCCCCAAACAGTAGTTAGAAACATACCAGGGGATTACAATTCAATCCCATCAAGGTGGCATGTACCAATGCCATCTCACTAGTCCAAGTGATCAATTTCAGTTCACAATTGATCATAATGATAGGACTAAGAGTCAAAGGGATCACATAAACAAGACTAGTCTCTGCAAATACTAGCTGATAGAATAAAAAAAGGGAGAGAACGATCCAACGTGGGAAGCGAGATACACAGCAGACTCATAGAATGGTGGATGTCCTAAACAGCACTCAGGCCTCAGAATCAGCCCTTAAGGCATGCGGATCTGGCTGAAAAGCCCATGAGAGTATTTCAGGCATGGAAAGCCAAGACACTCTGGCAAAAATAAATAAATAAATAAATAACCTAAATGAAAGATCTCCGCGAGTGAGATCCCAGTGGAAAGAACAGGTCATCAAAGAAGGAGGTACCTTTCTTTGAAGGGAGGAGAGAACTTCCACTTTGACTACGACCTTGTCTAAATATGATCAGAGTCTCGGTGAACTCAAAAGGCTTCCATAGCTTTGGCAACTCATGACAAGAGCCTAGGGTGATCGCTGATGCCATAAACAAGAGTGTCAATTTGTTAAATCAACAACAGGAGTCACTGTGCACTTACTCCTCATGTAGGATCTCTGTTCTTAATGTGCTGTACATTGTGATTTAATGCTATAACTAGTAGTCAAACAGTATTTTTCACTTTGTGTTTCTATGTGGGTGCAAACTGTTGAAATCTTTACTTAATATATGCTAAACTGATCTTCTGTATACAACGAGAATTGAAAATGAATCTTGCTGTGAATGGAAGGGAAGAGGGAGCAGGAAAGGGGAGGGTTGCAGGTGGGAGGGAAGTTATGGGGGGGAAGCCATTGTAATCCATAAGCTGTACTTTGGAAATTTATATTCATTAAATTAAAGTTAAAAAAAAGTCAAAATCGGAACACTGTCAATGTATTGCACAAGTTTTGATTAGTTCAAGAAATAAAATGTTTCCTTCAATATGTGCTTTTATATGAAAAAAAAAAAAGAAATGGTTGATGAATGAAAACATCTAGAGCTCTGATTTCCTCTACCTATATTTGCTTCTCATTAAGCGTCTATTTGGCTTCCTACTGCTGAGTTAGCCACAACCAGGTAGATCTCCTTGAAAGTCCAAGTAGAGATTTAGAAGCCAGCCACATCAAGATAATTTTAATAATTATTAGCCTCCAACTTTGATAAAACTAGAAGTTAGAGAAAGTAGAAGACACACACTGATCAATAGGAGGCACTACAGTGCTGTGCTTCAGCATGGGGACCCTGTGTCTACCCACCATTGGCAATGTCTTATTTTCTATGAATCTCAGTGCCCTCATCTATAAATGAACCATGGAAACTGCGTTAGACTTAGAATGTCAGTAATATCAAAGACAATGATGAATGCAGAGCACACAGCATAGTGCCTACAAGTGGACATGCTCAGTAAACGTCAGCTGTCACCGTTAGTGTTGGGAGGAGCCTCTGTCCTTTGCTTATCGTTAGCTACATAAAGCAACCTCAAGTTTGGTTCAGGTTTTTCCTTTAATGTTGATTTCAGTCAGGGGTATTGTGTTCATGTGCCTAGCCCACAGAGTTTCAGGTAATCATTAGTTGATCGTGGTAGTGACAGTCACATTGCAAACGCTTATTTTTGCTGTTTTATTTATTTGGACGATAGAGAGACGGGTGGAGATCTCCCATGCACTGGTTCATTCTCCAAATGTGTACAATAGCCTGGGCTGGGCCAGGATGAAATCAGGAGCTGGGAATTCAATACAGGTCTCCCATGTGAGTGGCAAGGACCCAAGCTGCCTACCTGAGTGCAGTCTAGCAGGAAATTACCATTGTAAGTGAATCCAGGATCTAAACTCACACACTCCAGGAGGAGATGCAGTACATGCCAAATCCCTACCCAGAGTGACAGTCATATTTTATACACCGAAGAGCTGCAATGTGCGATCAACAAGTGAACTTGAGTGTCTGTTTATGATTCCGGTGACACTGACTACAGATATCTGGCCTCCTTCTCCATAGTAGCCTACATCCCAAAATAGGAAATGTGCATTAACAGACAGACCCAGCAGGCACAGAGGGCTAGAAAGCCGGCTGCCAACATTTTGAGCTGTCAGGGACAATGCAGAGCCGGGTGGAAATGCCAGCACAGGTGAGCTGCCTTCCCAGCAGCTTCCTAGATTGACTTCTATGCAAATGAAAGATAATTGGGTGACCTGTGACCAGCAGCCCCCGCTGATTGCTACTCAGCAGGGTGCCAGTGTGTGTACACTTCTCTTGATCAAAGGACATGTCCCCTTCACTTCTGCAAGACATTTACTTCCAGGCCCTAGTGCCCTATTAAAAGCCCAACAAGGCTGCAAGACTGAGAAGCCCCATCCTCTGTTTTCACAAGTAATTCCTTCCCTGCTCTGAGAAGTGTGCTGAGGCAGGCCAGATGTGCCAGGAAGGGACACTCAAGCTCGATTCCCCTGGAAGTTAGAAAGAGCGCTAATGCTGGGAGCCCAAGGCACTTCTTCACCATGGCATCACTTGTTCAAAGCGCTCTCTCTCTCCCTCTCTCTCTCTTCCCCACCCACCCATTTATCACTACCTCTATACCCATCTCCCCCACTCCCAACTCAGACTTTGACTGCTGTATACAGAGATACGTGGCTGTAAGTTCTTAAGGAAGGGAGAGCGCTCTTGCACTTCCATCTGTAATTGCAGCACGTCCTAGGTAGTTACCCAAGAAACACTGATCCTGAATGGATTTGGCGTCAAAAACACGAAGTTGTTGGTTACTTTTGTCTTTCCAAAACCTGAAATTATGATAACCAGCAAGTCCTTTCCTTCCCCAAGACACGAAATTCCTCTCCATAAAACAAAGAGCTTAGCCAGCAGATCTAAGGATTGTTCTACTGGCAACACTTTTAAGGGTACCACAAGCACTTGTATATTCTCCCTCCCTATTTTGGAATAAAACCTATGCAAAACTCTTCAAAACAGGCTGTTCTTCACTTCTAGGTGAAAGAAAAAGGAACCTAGCAGATTTCCTAGAAGTGAAATTAAATTCAAGTACTTTCTGTTTAACTTTTGACTCGGTTTCATTGGTACCTTATTCTAATTGTCCCTATTATCTAGAAAAATAGGAAATGCCACTTGCACATCCTATTGAAGAATTCAAAGAGCTGATGAAGTGAAGAGGCCATTTGGCTTGGCAGAAATGAGGTGATCATCATTCACAGCCATATCCACGGAGAGATGTGTTTCATCTGCTGAACCAGGCTTCATTCAGCACAAATGAGGGAAAATCTGTGAATGTAAGAGGAGTCAGTCCCATGATTTTCAAAACATACTGGTGCATTTGCAGAGGAGTGGCGTTTCGCTTCCTCTGTGAGTGTTTTCCTTTTGTTTATCCCCATGATAAATAACAACAGGAGCACAGGAGAAAGAGCTGGGGGCTCTGCAAGCTGAAATTTTCTCCCCAAAAAGATACACATTCAAATACGAGTGTAAGTTACAAACAATTTATGGATTTCAGTTGCAGGGGTACCTTGCCTATCTGTTTAACATGAGTTTAGCTGCAGAAAAAGCCTCTGGCTTGATGTAGAGGAAATGTCTTTTGTAAAAGACATGATGTAAAAGATTTATTCACAGAAAGGCAGAAGAGGAGAGTGGTGAAAAATAAAAAAAAAAAAAAACACAAAAAACAAACAAACAAAAAAAAAACAAGCTCTGGCTAAAGTAAGACTTCCCATGGTCACACATTCAGGGATAAATATTAAAGCATATGACCTTGGGCAAGTTACTTACTTTCTCCAAGAGTTTTCTCATTTTTAAAATGTTGGACATTTATCATTATTTACCAAAGACCTTTTACATGAGTCAAGGAAAGTTGTATCTTTAAAGACACTATGAGCTTGATCCATGGTAAGAAGGCAATATCTGTTACCTGTCATTATTATCACTGTGGTTACCCACTATACTTCTTCCTAGTCTTCTATTAAAAATACACTGATAGTCTCTACTGCTTGCAAGTTCTGCCCTCAAGAATCTTAAAGTCCATCTGGGAAGAAAGACAACTCAGTAGATAATGATGACCCAGTGTGGAATCGAAGTAAACAGTACTACCATTTACTGCCAAAGTATTGTGTAGGAGGCATCCACAGCTTAGCTGCTTAGTCTTAGGAGATGAAAGAAAAAAAGAAAAGAAAGAAAAAAGAGAAATAGAAAGAAAGAGGAAGGAAGGAAGGAAGGAAGGAAGGAAGGAAGGAAGGAAGGAAGGAAAGAAAACCCATATAGTGAGACCCAAGCTAATATATAAAGTAAGACTGCTTGTGAGGAAAGAAAGATTATGCAGATTTGTGGAAATGAGGTTGTGTTCTGTGGGTAAATCTCACAGTGGATACCCGTAATGAAGGTTGGGTAGGAAGACAGAGAAGCTAAGAAATGAGTTTGGACATCAAAACAGGGCCACCATCATCAAAGGGCTCTAGAGGCTTGTAAAGGAGTTCAAATCTCTGTCAATGAAAAGGATTAAGTGGAAATGTTATATAATACACAGACTTAGGGACATGGTAGAGTAAGGGTAAAGAAGGTGAATCATGTTGGAACTGACAAGGAAAAAATAAACAAGGAGAAAAAAAAGGCCCAATAGGTGGTAATTTCAGTAATACTGATGCACAGGGTTTGGCTTGAATTTGGGTGGTGACAGCAGGAATAGAGAGATGTAAGATAATTCTAAAAGTCAGCAGAGAGTAGGACTGACAGGAATCAATTGCTGTTGGAAGTGAGGGATTGAGAGACACATAGGATCTTTCCCATGCTTCTCATCTGGGTGGTTTTAATGATGTCAAATGTGTGACACAGAACAAAGTGCACGTTTAGGTGGGAAAATAATGCTGTGAATTTTGCTTATTCTGGACATCCACATAGGGATGAGCTGTAGACACCTGGACAAGCAGATGTTAAACCCCAAATGTAGAAAGCCATGCTGGTAGAAAAAATTCTTCTATTTCCATCCAGATATCTGGATGTCCTATGAAAACAGCTCCAGTTACCACTGAGCAGGTGGAGAAGATGAAAGGATATGTAGACTCCTAGAGGCTAGGAAGTATTGGAGATCCTAGGTTCAACCAACCACCCTTGTAGCCCAGAAAAGAGCTCATTAACCTAAGGGTACACAGACAGTGCACGGCAGAATTGGGTCTGAGAGTTGAAATCAAGCCTCCTGGCTCATGGCCTCTGGCTCTGACCTATGAGGTCTTAAAGGTTCAGCCTCCAGAAATTTCTTTTCCTTTTGGAATGTAAGGTGGTTTGTTCCTATTTTAAGAATTCTTGTCAAAAGAAAGGAAAGCACAAAGAAGCAACATGGCAATTATCTCAGCCAGTCTGTCTACCAAGCCCTTGAAAATAATTGCAATCCTTTTAGTTGTTGCTTTGTCCTCTGCATTTTCTATAGTCACAGAGATTACCGTCCCTGCGCTACCACATAACAGGTGTTAAATAAAGAGAACTCAATAGCAAAAACACTGAAAAATTTCATTCTTCAGAGCCCAGGACGAAAGGCCTTCCCTGCCTTCCAAGTTCTGCTTTGCATTTCTGAAGGCTCAGTCAAGCCAAGGTTGAGGGATGGACTAGGAAGGCGCGGTTCCCACCCTGACACTCACAGTGGCATGCAAACTGGTCCGCCTTACCTTCTTCACCCATTGGATACTTGCTGCCAATTTCTATAACACACTCCACCCATCTGATTGGTCACTCAACAAATAACAGGAATGAATGTCACGGAGCCACTGAGCCAAAAACACAGTGATTTCTACAAAGAAACAAAAAAGTAAAAGCATGATTAGTATCCGAGACGTTACATCCAAAATGGGTATACACAATTGCATAATACAGAGTTTAATCTTAGAGGATAACAGTCCTGTTGGGTAAAGACAGCTACAAACAAATTGGCACAACTGATAGACAACAGGGGAAGTACTTGTCATGGATTGGGAGGTCCCTGGATGGTGTGATTAACCACAAGTGCTTGGTACTTTGATTAAAAAAAAAAAGATAAAAGCAGTTGCACACTCAAAGCACACAACGTGCTGTGTACTTCACATGCATTTTCTCCAGCACTGACAACAAACCCAAGGAGTAGATATGAAGTCTCAGAGCCAATTTCTGATAAGATGTTGAGTCCAGGGCAATGAATTCCTTGCTAAAATGAAAGAAGCACTGTTCTGGAGCTGCAAGGGCGAGGGATAACACTGGTGGCGGTGGTGACAGGAGCTCTCATCTCCACTTCAGGAGACCAGAGCACTGGGCTGACAGAGCTGCAACTCTTTTCAAGACTGAATTCTACGCACTCTGGTACACTGCACTCTGCTGTTCTGTGCGGTGATTTTGTTCTGCCTGGATTTTGGTTTGATTCATTTTCATATCTACCAGTGTCTAACACATTCCCTAGCCCAGAGCAGCTGTTCAATGTATACTTGCAGAATGAATGAATAAACAGGAATAGGGAATGCCTAAATAGCTGTCGTCTTTAGAAAGTGAGGCACTGAACCAAGGAAGGCGCTGGCTGGCAGAACTTGCCCACATGACAGCACGAAGGAGTTCCTGAACGTCCTTCATCTGGAGAGCTTCTGCTTTCTAGGACCATTCCAGCGTGTACCATGGGCTTAAGCAGCTCTTTTCTTTGACTTTTTAAAAATTCCGCTTTGTTTCTTTCCAAATTCACTTTCCCTTGTTTGTCTTGCTTCCATCTAAAAGCCCGCCACAATCAACACCATTTTTAAAACAGTAAACAAACAAAAATCTTGCTTAGTGAAGAACAGGACATGGATTTTAAATCTACTGAAGAATGTTCCTAACATTTGGTTTTGGTGACTATATTAAAAAGAAGAGGGGCCAGCGCTGTGGCGGAGTGGGTAAAGTTGCTGCCTGCAGTGCCGGCATCCCATATGGGTGCCGGTTCAAGTCCCAGCTGCTCCACTTCTGACCCAGCTCTCTGCTATGGCCTGGGAAAGTAGTGGAAGATGGCCCAAGTGCTTGGGCCCCTGTACCCACATGGGAGACCCGGAAGAAGCTCATGGGTCCTGGTTTCGGATCAGCATAGCTCCGGCCGTTGCAGCCATCTGGGGAGTGAACCAGTGGATGGAGGACCCCTCTCTCTCTCTTTCTCTGCTTCTGCCTCTCTATAATTCTGCCTTTCAAATAAATAAGTAAATTAGGAGGAGGAGGAAGAAGAGGAGGAGGAGGAACTGTCTTCATATATGCAATTCCTGAGATGCCCAGGACAGAGCAGCACAAGGAAAGCTTCTAGATGCACTTGTCATCATGGAGAAAACCACACAGAGCGTTCATATAACACATAAACCAATGAGGAAGGACCCAACCTTGCCTTAAGTTACAAGTTGCAGATGGTCTCCAAGAATGGTCCTACCAACGAACCATGCCTTCTGATATTCATGTCCTTATGCAGTTCCTTTCCCTGTGAATTTGAGCCAATCAGCAAAGAAACAAAGCAAATGCAACACTCTATGAGATATGGGGAAGGGGCCTGAATCCTGGCAGTTCTACCAGGCAGAGCATTGGTCCAAAAAGGATACTTTTTGAGTTAAGGTCTAATGGCACTTGCCTTGCTAGGCTTGGACTTGGTTGGGTCCCATTGCCCCTTTCTTCCTCCCAGTTTCTCCACCTAGGAATGGGAATGTCTATCATTTGCATGTCTATCGCTGTATTTTGTAAGTACACAACTTATCTATCTTCACAGAGTCACAAAAATAAGAGTCTTGGATCAGCATGAATCCTACTTTGAGTCATACAAATACTGATTTAGATAATTTTTAGACAAAAGTTCGAAATTTAGAGTTGATGCTGAAACAAGTTGACAATATGGGAGTTGCTGGGATTGGATGAATGGGTTTTGAACGAAGTAAAAATATGAATTTTGTGAGGCTAAGGATGGAATTTTATGAATTGAATGTTTTTGTAACACAGAATTCATATCCATAAACCCCAATGTGGTATCATTTGGAAGTAGGCGCTTTAAGAGGTAATTAGGTCTAGATGAGGTTATGATGGTGTAGCTTCCATTACAGAATTGGTATCCTTGTAAGAATCAAAAAAGAGGGACCAGTGCTGTGGCACAGAGGGTTAAAGCCCTGGCCTGAAGCACCGGCATCCATATGGGTTCCGGTCCTAGTCCCGGCTGCTCCTCTTCTGATCCAGCTCTCTGCGACGGCCTGGGAAAGCAGTAGAAGATGGCCCAAGTGCTTGGGCCCCTGTACCCACATGGGAGACCCAGAAGAAGCTCCTGGCTCCTGGCTTCAGATCAGTGCAGCTCCGGCCGTTGCGGCCATCTGGGGAGTGACCTAGCAGATGGAAGACCTCTCTCTCTCTCTACCCTCTCTGTAACTCTTTCAAATAAAAAAAAAAAAAACTTTAAAAGAAAAGAATCAAAAAAGAAAGCTCTTTCTCTGAATCTGTCTCTCAGCAATCTGAGGATGCAATGAGAAGAGAGCTGTCTGAAAGCCAGCAGGAAAGCCCTCAACAGGAACCAAATGTATTGGCTCCTTGATCTTGGACTTTTTAGCCTCAAACACTGTAACAAATAAATATCTATCA
This sequence comes from Oryctolagus cuniculus, assembly GCF_964237555.1. NCBI lineage: Eukaryota > Metazoa > Chordata > Mammalia > Lagomorpha > Leporidae > Oryctolagus > Oryctolagus cuniculus. The sequence goes on from NC_091449.1 coordinate 48,041,095, forward strand.
TTTTAGTCACCTGGTCTATGGTATTTTAATTTATTTATTTTAACGATTTATATATTTATTTGAAAGGCAGAACTACAGAAAGACTGAGGCAGAGAGAGAGAGAGAGGTCTCCCATCCAATGGTTCACTCCCCAAATGGTTTCAACGGGTGGAGCTGGGCCAATCCATAGATAGGAGACAGGAGCTTCTTCCGGGTCTCCCACTTGGGTGCAGGGGCCCAAGAACCTGAGCCATCTTCTACTGTTTTCCCAGGCCATAGGAGAGAGGTGGATCAGAAGTAGAGCAGCTGGGTCTCGAACCGGCACTCATATGGGATGCTGGCACTGCAGATGGAAGCTTTACTCGCTATGCCACAGTGCCGGCCACTCTATAGCATTTTATTACAGTTGGCTGAGCTGACCAATATAGAAATATGGTAGACTGTGTCTTGTGCTCTTTGAATGCTTGCTCTGGGAGAATAGAGCTGCTGTTTCAGAAGGCTGAACACACCTTCATGTCCTGGACAAACTTCAGCCAGCCACATGGAGAAATAGAGACGCCCTTCATCTCCATATTTACCCAGAAAGGTGAATGAAGATGCCATCTTGGACAGTCAACTCATTCAGACATTCATGTGACACAATCATCTGACTTTATGACATGAGAGACTCTAAATAAGAACCAGCTAATTTAAGTCACTCAACTCGAAAAAATTGTAAGATGAAAGAGTAGATCATTGTAAGTCACTAACTCTGGAAGTGAAGCTATGATTTAGACATGGTCTAAATGCGTTCCCTAAGACTGCATGGGTTGGGCGCTTGGTCCCATGTGTCAGCAGGGGGAGTGGGGGAGAGGTGAGGCCTAGACGGGAAGTCATCGGGTCAGGGAGGGCCCTGTCCCTGGAGGGAACTGATGCAGTTCTCTTGGAACCATGGGAAGATCTTCAAAAACAGCTGCACCAAAGAGCAATACTGATCCTTCCCTGGCCTCTGACTTCCTGCCTCACCATGTGATCTCTCCCTGTTCCATGCACTCCCCCAGAATGCTAGCCACCATAATGCAATGTAGGAAGGGGTCCACGCAAGAGCTAGCAACATACTGTTTGGATATTCAGCTTCCAAAACTGTGAACTAAATGAACATCTTTACTTATATATTGCCCAGGCTCCGATATTTGGTTACAGCAATGGAAGACTCATTAATAAAGATGGCATGTGACTAAGCAATAAATAACTGAAAAGTTATAAGCAGACACTTTCAGAGGGTTCACCAACACATTCTCTTTAAATACATATTAACACTGAGTATTAAGAACCCACCATTCAAAGGGCTAAGACTCTTGCTGAAGGTGTGCATAGGCAATGGTATTCAAGGTCGGAACAGAATCCAGCAGTCAGACTTCATAGCCTGTGTTCTGCTTTCTTTCTCGTCTCCAGCCTGTTAAAGCAGCTGGGTTTTTTGGTCAATGTGTTTTTAAAAGTTTGTTTCTTAAATCTATTTAGAAAAGAAAAGAAGAAGAAGAACCTAATTGAACTCTCTCTACTTGGCCTTTTCTTCCCTACCACATGTTTCCTATAAAATGCCTTTTACCAAAAGCCTGCACATCCAATTAAAAGGTTCAGAAGGAAAACAAAAATCAATGGTGAATTGTCTATGAATCCTGAGCACTACAAACATTTTAGAAAAACGTGGGCATGAGTTCTCTGAAAATTGATGGCTTACAGCTATACCATGTTTCTCAGAAAAGAAAAAAAAAAGCAACCATAGGAAATCAAAGCTGTTTTTTATACTTTAAACAAAGTTGATGCATTTGAAGGGGCTGTGTAGGTATCCAGTAGATGTTCTATTGCTGCAGAAGCTTTCTTGATTGGAATATTCATTTTTCCTCATCCCTCTGATAACTGAGAACTCCCCCATACCCAGAATCAAGGGTTCCTTTTGAGCCACAGAACTCGGATCCAACCTTGCTACATCTATCGCCTGCCTGCTCTCAGGACTTCTCCCATTCATGTATTTGCTAAGATCTGTGTTTCATCACACATGCCTTCTAGCTCAGAATCACTGCCCTCCAGCAGCCCCCTATCTCCCTGTGCATGGCTTTCCACTGAATAAGTGGACAAGCCACTAATTCATAAGCGCACAGATGCTCCATGCTATATATTATTTCAGGAAGATTGGGAAACCAGGAAAAGGGACACTATGAAGCCCAGGGGTAAAGTGGGTGAAGAAAATGTTTGATCATGGCAAAGTCCAAGAAAACAGTCAAGGAAGGCGGTTATTAAGAGTACATGTGAATTAGATTTAAATATATGTGAATGTGATTGAAACAGTCCCCACTCTACCAATCCCATCAATGCCCCTGCCAGGTCCTCAGACCTGTACACACTGAGTACACACTGTGTGCACTGTCCTGGTATAGGTGCAACACAGGGGTCACGAGCTAAAAGGGAAAAAGCCGCCATTGAGGGAAGCAGCATAGCCCAAGGATATAGCGACAGCTCTATTTTACAGATGGAGAAACTGAGACTGAACAGTAAGTGACCAAGTGTATATAGCAAGGAAGTAGCCTGGCTGGGCTAAATCACTCTTTTTACCAGAAATAAGAATCCACAATTTTTCCTGCTTCCAAGGGCAAATCAAGCCAACTGTCCGGCACACAAGCATAGATAATTTCCACGTTTAGCTACAGCAACAAAATGGGGAATTTCAGGTGTTTTGAAACAGAGTCAACTAAAACAAACAACTATTACATGTTTATATATCACCATTGTATAAACAGATGAAATACTAGGTTTTTGAAACTCTCATTGGAAGAAGAAGAATTGTCGCCATGCACTTCGCAGTTATCTAGAAATCCAAGCTGCATGGCTGATGCTGCTCTGTGCTTTTCTCACTCTGCAGGCAGGAAAAGGGGTGACACAGAGGCCACACGTGAGCAGTGGGTCCTGGGAGCCCTGCAGACAGGGACTTCTGTCTCTTTTGGATATCATGTGTTTTTGACATTGTTGAAGGAATGATTAGACTCAACTAATAATCATCATTGAGTGTTTTTCTTCGTGTTACTGCCAAAAGTTCCAGAACCATATGGTGAAACATATTTTGTAAGATAGGATTGTAGATGATGAATTTCTTTTGAGTTTTTAGAATTTCTCTTTTTTTAAAAAATTATTGAAAGGCACTATATATACAAAGAAATGCACATAAGTATTCAGATAAATGAGCTTTTTGTTTTCTGAGCACATTCATAACCAACACCCATAACCAACACCCTCTCCAGTTCTTTCTTTTAATGTGCAAAAGAGTATATTGCCATTTACATGGTAAGATTCAAAATTTTTTTTTTAATGGAAGAAGCAGTACTGAATGTGAGAAACCAAGACCTAATTTCTAGGCTTTGACTCTTCCCAGCTGGTATGATTTGGGTCAAAAAAGAATTTTCTGAGCCTCAGAAAATGGGGGTAATAGCAGTTGTGGGGATTTACTGTGAAGAGTTGTGAAGATAAATGCATTCCATGCCTTTAAAATAAATAATATTCAATAGCAGTGATTATGAAAAGATACACATTGTGCTCTTACAATTGGGCAAGTTTTACCTCTCATTGTGTATTTATTATTCATGAAGCCCTATGGTATATGTGTAAGCGTGTTTCGTTTTGTTTTGTTTTTTGACAGGCAGAGTGGACAGTGAGAGAGAGACAGAAAGAAAGGTCTTCCTTTTCCGTTGGTTCACCCCCCAGTGGCTGCTGCAGCCGGCGCACTGCGCTGATCCGAAGCCAGGAGCCAGGTGCCTTTCCTGGTCTCCCATGCGGGTGCAGGGCCCAAGGACCTGGGCCATCCTCCACTGCCCTCCCAGGCCACAGCAGAGAGCTGGACTGGAAGAGGAGCAACCGGAACAGAATCCGGCGCTCGAACCAGGACTAGAACCCAGTGTGCCGGCGCCGCAGGCAGAGGATTAGCCTAGTGAGTCGCGGCGCTGGCCGTGTAAGCGTTTTTATAAACCCAATATTGATATATTTTATATATTAATATTCAATCACTGTAAGTCATATTAATCTACAGGCATTTTGCATACATCCTATATTTCAGATGAGAAAACCGAGTCTCAAAAAAGTTCAGGGATCCTTCAAAGTTTACTGGTTCAGCCTGAACCTCAGTTCCCACTGGGTGGTTAAGGGCTGCCAGCTGCCCACGGCTCTGCCTGCCCTGCAAAAATCCCCAGGCTGGCTCCTCGCTGCCCTACAGGGGATGACTCCAAGTGTCTCACTGTAATTACAAGAAAACAACCATAAAGAGTTTCTGGGCTCCAAATGGATTTGACACAGTGGCCCTTTAAATCAAACTCTTAACACGATTATCTTTATTTCTCTTTAGTCGTTTTTCTAAGTAAGTCATGCCTTTGGAGGCACCTTAATACAAAGTGACAACCTTCGCCGTTTTCCAAAGCGCCGATGGACGGGCGTAGAGAGAGTCCATTGTCACCATGGTAATTACTGCACAATACCTGACGGCCAATGGACAGTCAGGAGGCTCAGGCAGCAGCTGAATCCGGCATTGTCCAGGCCCGATAAAAAGATTAGCGGGCCTGAAAAGCCGGGGAGCGGGATCTCACAGCTCTCTCGCAGGGTCCTGAAAGACCCATTGTGCTGCCACCATAAATTCTGGGTTCCCCGGGCACTTGACAACTGAAGCCAGGGACAATAGAATTCTTGTGTCCAACAAAACACTCCTTGTCCAATTCCAGTCTTATCAGCCGCATTTACAAATGTCTTTCGTTGTACCCAAATAATTCCCTATTAGAAGGGCTATTGGGAGCAGAACTAAATAAATATTCACAGCCTTTGTAATATCTTTGGGAAATGAATAAACAAACAGTCATCTAGCATATGAGCAAACCTGCTACTCTCTACATTTTTTCCTATTTCTTGCTCAAATTACATAGCTTCACTTTCCTCCTTTGCAATACTGGAAGCTCCAGGTTTATTTGCCATCTACTATGTCTATAATGTCCCTGACTTTATTGTCATGGTGCTTCTAATGTGCCTTTTTAAACAATTAATCTTCCCAACACTACTGGGAGGGTCTTGGCTTTATTCCATTCCTAGCTTCCCAAAGTGGAGGGTATGAGGTCTCAGAGAAGTCAAAGACCATATCCATGATAAACAAGCTACTTAGTAGGAACCGGAATTCCAAACTAGATTTCCCTGGCTCCAAAAGCTCTGCCCTTCCCACTTGGCCATAATAATTTCTCCACCGCATGAATGGGGCTGGAGTAGCGGTAAGCAGTTCCACTGTGAAAGCTGCACATCCGAAATGAGCTGGTCCCATTGTCATGCAACCTGGGATCACCTGGGATAGATCAAAAAGGAACAGCCTTCCTCCAAGACAGGGCATGCCACTTTTTATTCTAAAATGCTAGTGATCTTACTTTTTAGCTTTTGGGAGATTATTTTTTGGGAGGCAGGTGGCAAGCAAATACAAATAAATATAGGCAAGATGCAAGAAAGCTGTAGGGACAACTGTAAGGCCACCACAAAACACACCAAACAGAGTGAGAGGAAAGGTTTATTGTGGGGTGGGGGAAGCCCGAGGGGCCGGCAAGGGGGTAGGGGTGAGAGAGTAAGAGAGATAGAGACCAGGAGCATAGGTCCTGCTATACTTTTGCGGGGGGGGGGGGGGGGGCAGGAAAGTAGGAGCATTGAATCCCATCAGAGTGGGGGGTGGAGCTGGCACCTGTGGTTGGGCCATCTGGTCACCTGGTTTCTAGCAATGGCGGCGGGGGCTAAAGCATAAGATGGTGTCTCGGATCTAAAGTGCACCACAGACAAGACCATGCCATCTTACTAACAACATCCATCCAGTCTACTGGTAAGGGTTAAATGTGCTCCAAAACAGCAAGTACTACTTCTTCTGCAGTTTATTTTGTTTGTCGCCTTTGTGATGAATAATACATCTCAAACAATTTTAATGTAATTCACATGGCAAAGCAGACACACCTTCTTTTTATTAAGATTTATTTATATATTTATTTGAAAGGCAGAGTTACACAGAGATAAGGAGAGATAGGGGGAGAAAGAGACAGAACGAGAGACAGATCTTCCATGCACTGGTTCACCCCCTAAATGGTTGCAGGGGCTAGGGATGAACCAGGCTGAAGCCAGGAGCCTAGAACTCCATCCAGGTCTTCCACGGGGGTAGCAAGGGCACAAGCACTTGAGCCATCTCCCACTGCTTTCCCAGGCAGATTAGCGGAACTGAAGCAGCTGGGACTTGAGCCAGCACTCATACAGGATTCTGGTGTTGCAGGTAGTGGCTTCACCCACTACACCACAACACCAGTCCCAGACAGTCCCTTTTTGAGGGAAGTCACCAACTAGAAGGATGGCAATTGTCACATAAAGTCTCTGACACTATTAAGATTCTACATGGTTTCCTATTGGGTCAGGATATGTCTATGCTCACTAACACAGGTCATGTATCCCTCACCAGTCTATTCCCAGCCTCACCTACTGCCCCAGGGAGTCTGCTCTTCTCTGTGCCTGTGTCCACAATGCTCCCTCAGCTGAACCCTCCCATTGACTGCTAGTGTAATTTTGGTAGCACTCCCTGGTGTGAATTAGTTGCTGGACTCCTGTGGTACACTGTGTTTCTCTTAGTCTCCCTCCAGGGATAGCACCCATCATTATTATCACTGTCTGTCTCTTCTAACTTTGCATGCCAGGAACTGTGAGCCATGTGAGAACTCATCTTTGGTCTGGCCTAGGTTAATCCACTCTAAGGCTGGCTATTTGGGAAAACAGAGGAACGGTTGTAGTTAGAAATCAATCACAAAAGTAAATATATAAATACATATACATATACATTAAATTTTAGAATATTGAAAAGAGCCATTGACTTTTTATCTACTGCAGTGTCAAATGACAGGTGGAATTTGTAATTTATTTTCAAGGGCTGTAATGATGTTCTCAGTTGGCCCACATTATTCAGCCTTGATAAATGTAGGTTTGGGTTGTTTTCTAAAACACTTAAAATAAGCAAAAAATAAGTCAAGTGGGCTATCATTTTTTTTTTTTTTTGACAGGCAGAGTGGACAGTGAGAGAGAGAGACAGAGAGAAAGGTCTTCCTTTTGCCGTTCGTTCACCCTCCAATGACCTCCGCGCTGATCCGAAGGCAGGAGCCAGGTACTTATCCCGGTCTCCAATGGGGTGCAGGGCCCAAACACTTGGGCCATCCTCCACTGCACTCCCTGGCCACAGCAGAGAGCTGGCCTGGAAGAGGGGCATCCAGGACAGAATCCGGCACCCTGACCGGGACTAGACCCTGGTGTGCCGGCGCCGCAAGGTGGAGGATTAGCCTAGTGAGCCGCGGCGTCGGCCAAGTGGGCTATGATTTTGCAAATAATTAGTTATTAACAAGGAAAGACTGGAAAACCAATGGGCATTTTCCAACTGTAACTAAATGTATGTGTTCATGAAAGTTGAGTTTGAAAAAGTGTAATCAACAATTTCCAAGTTCTTCACATGCCAAGCAAAGCATCTGACCATCTTGGGGATTCAAAGCAGTCATGGATATATGATGCTGACTTCCAGCATTTCTACATACTTAGAAGCTGGGTGTTATATACACAAGTTAATCCAAACAGGCAACGATGATTGCTAACATTTACTGAGAGTTTGCAATGTGTCAGATCCTGGGCCAAGTACTATATCACTCTAAGTTTCTATTTCATGAAGTCAATTGTGTAATGATCTTATAGTCAGTCTACGATTTCCTTTATTGCATATCCATGATACATATAACTAGAAAAGCTGAGTTAAGTTGCCTTCCATCACAAGGCTGCTAAAAATGAACTCAGGATCTAGACACAGGCAGGTTTATCCATAGCAATTCACCCAACAGCTGTCCTCAACAGCATTCTTCAGATACAAATTAGGTCACTAATTTGAGGACATAGTCCAATGATTTTAAAAACAGTGACTAAGGACAATGTCACTTTACTACATATTCAGAGAGAGCAGCCACCAAAGGAGGAGTGAAATGCAAAAAGTAACAAAGCCTGGGATGGTAACTTTGACATTTTGTCAAATCTAGGCAACTTCTAGACAAGTGAGGAGTCAATTTACTTGCAAATTTCTGAAGATATAAATTTGCATATTCACAAAGTTAGAGAAGTATTGCGCGCACAGACACACACAGTGTAGATTTTACTGTGTGCCAGAAATAGTTGCAGCCTGCTACTAACTTCTTATACTAAGGAAAGTAAACTGTACTGTCCATAGCAATCTGATTGATTTACTATGTAATAGGATAGAACTTTCTCTGGAACTATTGTGCTCAGAAAGAAACAAAGCAGGTTTTCTTAATTTCTCTAAAAATTAAGTAAGGCTGTCCTTTTGCCATTTAAAATTAAGAGAAAATGCCATTTCATTATTTATCATTTCTTAGATGGTTATTCTGAAGACATAAGCTGTGAAAACTCAAACTGTCTACAAGTCCCCCAAGGGCCAGAAGCTTATATGTCTTCTTGCACACTGGATATCAGGTAAACAAGGGCACACACTAAATGCTCCAGAATGGTGTTTGAACAAGTCAGTTCGCAACTAGACGTGAGTCCCTGGCACTATAGCTTCACCAACACACAAAGGATCCTCAGGAGCTGCAGGGGGTGGTAACATCATTTTCTTCAGGCACAAATTTGAATTCTGCCACAGAGGGGCTGCCATGAGCCTGAAAGAGACTCCAGTGGGCTCCATGCATCCTCACTAACCCTCCTTACGTCCACCAGCTTCAGTCACGAGCACACGCGAAGCAGCCCAGTGAAACGTTTCCCTTCAGCTTGCTCTACTTTATGGGTGCATTCCTCCCTAATAGGATTTGTACATCCTTGAAGATTCTGAGACATGTCATTGCTGATAGCAAGGAAACTTTACCTACGCTGGTGCCCCTCCATTTAAATCTAAAGCACTGGAGTCTACACGCTATCTCAAATGTCCATTTACCCTTTCTCTTCTTTGTAAAGACTTATTTATTTATTTGAAAGTCAGAATTACAGAAAGAGAGAGAGAGAGAATCTTCCATTTGCTGAGTCACTCCGCAGGTGGGTTGGGCCAGGCCAAAGCTAGGAGCATCATTTGGGTCTCCCACGTGGGTGCAGGGCCCCCAGCACTTGGGCATCTTCCTCTGCTTTCTCAGGCCATCAGCAGGGAGCTGGATGAAAGTGGAGTAGCTGGGACTCGACCTGGTGCCCATATGGGCTGCCGGATCTGCAGAGGGTGGCTTAACCTGCTGCTGTGCCACAACGCTGTCCCCTTCTTTTCACATTTTTAAAAATCCCTCCAGTGGATACAAATAACATGTACTTTTAAGAACTGAGAATGAAGATAACAAACATTGCCAGCAGTTGGGCAGAGCTGGGTAGTTAGTGTGGGAGTGACAAACAGTCCTGCTTGTGCCTAAAGAGGCCTACAGGCTCTCCCACTACAATATTCACTAACTCTCTAGCCAAGCCCATTGGGTTAGATTTTGAAAGACATTTTCTTTATGCTTGCTTGACTTTCATAACTGCAACTGTTCTACATCTTTATATCATATCTGTAAATGAGTCCACACACACACACACACACACACAAATTGATTGTCCATCTCTGGAATTATTTAAACTATCTTTTTTATCCAGTAAGTTTTAAATTAATTTTGGCATTAAGTATCCAGATCTGGTGGAAAGTAAGGTTCTTTCCTACTCTGAGATTACGGAATTTTATGATGGGAATAATCAGTTCTCCCAGATGCAGCCAGTTCCTCTCCAGCTGTGTTCTGGTTACACTCTGGGAAACACTGAGCTAGAGCTCCTACCTCTCTGGCACTCAACACGTGTCCGTGACTTCAAGAACTCAAGCCTGATATCACGCCGAGGGGCAGCTTGAAAGTGACAATGTATGAGAAGATTTTGAGGCTGGGGTGGTGGGTTATGCTTTAGCTCTTGGTGTGATGTGCAGGCACACCCAGATTTCAGAGTCTCTGAAAACATGGTTGCCTCAGAGAAAGCCCAGGGGACTTGCCCAGGCAAACCACACAGGCATGTCATCCAGCAGGCAGAGAGTGAGAGCAGAAGGATCAAGCTGGAGAGTCAGATGGATCTCGGCAGGAGAGGCAGCCCCTGCTGGGGTGAGGAACTTGAACTCCAGCAGGCTGGTTCCTATGTGGGGCTCTAAGACTTATCAGGAGTGTGGCTTACAGTTCAGTTTCCTTCCCTGTAAAATGGGCATCAGAACATCTCACAGGGCTGCACGGAACACAAATGAGATAATATGTACAAATTATGCCCGTTTCTGATTGTTATTTACTGTTCATTAAATATTAGCTGATATCAACATTAAAACATTATCACTGTTCAGTTAAAAGATTCAAGATAAAGAAATTAGTGTAATGCAAGATACAACAGGGGTCTAACGAGTTGATAATTATTATTGGCATTAAATGACAATGAATCAGCACATAGGGAAGTACCTTCTCAACTTCCTTCCATGCCTGATATCAGCAAAGAGAAAGTCTCTATTTGTTCAGAAGATTTTCTGAACAAAGAGAAAGCTGTCTCAGGCTCAAAGAGCATTCAGCTACATTGTACCCCTTAAATATCTCTATGTTATGGCTACCTCATATTTATGACAACAGGCATTGGTTTGCCATCAATGAGAACAATAGGCTTTCTTCAAATATATCTTTAAGAAAAGCAGGGTCAATAAAAATATTAAGGAAATAACCATGTAGATGATTCCTAGATATAACAAGACAAAGCTTGAATTACTAAAGGATTAAAAACACTGATCCAATGCCTTGCAATTATTCTATGGACAGAGTTTGAGGCCCGAGTGGGAAGCAGATGAGGAGCGGAACGGACAGTAGCCTACAGCAGCTTCAGCAGCCACAGACCCTGCCACCCCCACCTCAGTCTCTGCACCGAACTTTTGTTAATATCATGCATCGGATCAGGTGTGTGAGGGGACAGCACGGAATGACTGCATGCCTCTTCTAAGGACAGAAAAAGAATTATAGGGAGAGACCAATGCCTATCCTGACCAGGTGATGGAGGGAGCAGCAGAGTCTATTAACCCTCCAGGAAACTAGGTCTTCTAGAAGAAACTAGGTTGAAACCTCAGTGAGCCCACACTCCACCTTGTGTCACTCCCTAAACTCCATGCCATGTGTTTTACATGTATCTTCTTTAACAACAAAGGAACTTTAAAGACATTTACAAAATCCATTGTAGTGCAACAAATGACAGCACTGTTTTATGTGATCAGAATGTAAAGACAGGATATGAATTAACCTGGGGCTGGCATTGTGGTGTAAGAGACAGCAGGCAACTGAGACACCAGCATCCCATATGGTCGCCGATTTGAGACCCGACTGCTCTATGCTTCATAAACTATCCTTTGTCCTTTAAAGTGTTGGTTAAATAGTACTTCTTGAAAATCAACCTTCTAATTTTACACATGCAAACACACACACACACACACCCCTCCCTGTCGCATCATCTCTGTCAACCATTCATCCGTTCAACAAGTGTTTTTGGAGCTTCTGCAAAGTGTGAGGCACTGGTCAAGTCACTAGCATACCAAACAGACAGCATTGCCATATTACGGAACTTCCCTACAGCAAGTAAGCAAAGTAATAATGATAATAACAACAATAATAATAAACAGCAAAGAAGTAGACAGTAGTAAATGACACATAGTAGGCTTTAAACAGTTCATAAAACAAAGTGGATCACAGCTGCTTCTTAGAATCCCTTTAAACCAATGCACACACGCCCAGCACGCAGTAAGGACGGATGGAATGAGAGGCACCACCTACTAATTTACAAACATCCTGTTATTTTATGCATCATTCGCATTGACCATCACCAGTTGCCCTCAACCCTCTATGCGATTATGAAGAGCAGATCTCATGGTCTGCACCACACACTACAGTATCTACTATGGCACAATCATACGCATTTTCTCCAAACTATAAACACGGGGACCCAGGCTGGAGGTTTGGGACCATCACAAATCCCAGCATGTTACAGCCAAATGAAAACTCGGCAGTCTCCCTGATGCAGTGGTCTCACTAACTGTGCTTGGCAGAGATCGGGTGTTCCTAGAATACCCGAAAGGCTGTGCTGGAGAGTAGAGAGTGTCAGGAGGAGGGCTCTCTGGGATGCCCATTGCTTTCTTCTTCCTCCTATTTAATCCACAGAAGCCCTACTTGATCCATTTTCTGTGTTAAGATTGATAAGATTTTATCTGCATGAAACTTGAGGAGTAAGGGGGAGGGGAGGACAGTGACTCCAGGGGTTAAAGGACTCCTTTAAATTTTTAGAAAATCTCATTCTGGAAGGATATACATAGGTTTAGATAGAGGTAGATGTACACAGAGCACTGGACAGATGACTAGACGTTGTTAGAATACAGAGAGGAAGTGAATAGATTAATGTTGGAAGTGGATAGGTGTAGAAAGGGGATATTAAAACATAAGTGGGCTATGCTTTCAAGGGAGGCAGAAGGTTTTTTTTAACCCAGCATTCCCTCTCGAGAATGCCGCCTTCTCTTCAGCTCCGGTCACTCACTCATTCATTCACTTATATCCTAATTACATATCAAGCGTTTCTATGCACTAATCTCTTTGGCAATGATGAACACATGGAATCGGGGGTCTTGTTAAAATAAGATAGGAGAAGAGATGGAGAGAAGGAAGGGGATGGGGAAGGACATGATAACTGGAAGCTAAAGTCGTTTCATGAGTGGGGGTCCTGAAACTGCCTGCCTTCCCTCTCCTCTCCAGCACGCAGTGGGGGTGCGCTATCCAAAGCAAACACATAGTGGCAGAGGGAGCCTGTGAGTGAGAAAGAGCAGGACTCCCAGAATAAGACATGACTAAAGAGAGAGAGAGGCGGGATGACGGCATGATTGATCTACGACACTGTCTATTTTTAGTGACCTAAGGAAGACTCTCTTCAGTGACCTTGCCAAATTATGATGCAGACAGAGTTACTGAAAGCTCTCTCAACCTTCTCTGAGAAGTCAGCTCATTACCAGATTGCTTCCGCAGACACATCGCCTAAAACCCTGTAACCTCATTACCGGAGCGATCCTAACAGGGCTGACCTGAAAGTGAGCAAATGAATTTACTACAACAGTTCCTGCCTTTCAAGCTGTTTTTCTTGAAGAAACTTGAAAGACCAGGTTATGTTTCCTGAGCAGTGAATTTTAATCTTTTATTGCTTTGTTATTTTGTCTTCTGGTTAGATGCCACCCTATTTTCAAAAATGAGGACAACGCTCTTAGCAATTAAAAAAGATGCTTGCTTTCAAAGTCATATTAATTATTTAAATTATGAAAAAGAGAAAAAGAACAAAAAGAAGAATTCTGATAGTGACTAATTCTAGGTTTCCAAAGATAGAGCACTAAAGCTTTAACAGGCTGGGTCACAATGGAATCATTGACTTGAAGTCAAGGACCTTGTAGGTATTGTGATTCTTTTCATAATCCCATTCTATTTCGTGAAAATTGCCAATGAGAATTATATCCTTATGTTCACATAAAGTCAGAACTGCCTCATTGTAGTGGGTGAATGTTTAAGTCACACACAGCACACACTGTGCACAGAATAACAGGCCTTCTCCAAAATGCAATTCTGTGAATTGCAAAGCAACATGAAAAAATACTTTGGCCTATTTCAGTACAGATCATTATGAAATAAAATCTCCACTACAATGGTACTAATGTAAAAATATGATCAAGTTGAATACTGGAAGGAAAGAGGAAAAATAAGAACAGATTATGCGTCCGCATGAATGAATGACAGGTGAGGGTTTTCGTCCCCCCCTTTTTTCTTCCCATTTCTTATAAATGGGAAATATTATCTGCTCTAGTAACAAATGTACTATCTTGCACACTGGACACCCAAGCCAGCCACATCCAAAGAGCACTAAAGCATTGATACCTGAGCACAATCTACTACCTTCTTGTGCAGTCAGGAGAAAAACTACTGTGCTTAGAGATGCCAAAAGAAGGAGACCGTTTATTCCAAAATAGAAACAGGAGAACAGTTTATGATGTTAAATGACTGAATCATCGAAGTGTCAAATTAAATATTGATACCAACAATTTGAGTTTAAAATACTCTCTGGTGTTGGGAAAATCCAAGAAGGAAGGTCAGTATTGTCAGGTGGCTAATAAGAGCGTAAGGAGGCGATCCTCGGAGTCCCCCTTCATCTCATCCAGTTCATTCATCCAAGACGTGGCACTCACTACGGACAGTACGGGTGGGACTGTGCTGGAAATGAGGGACAGGGTGAGGAACAACATCAGACCCTTTCCCGGATGAACTCACATTGCACCCAGTGTTGCCTGAATCCATCTCACGCCTGAAGAGCACTCCCCAGGAGAACTGGAGATTTGCTGCCGAGCTCAGGACAAACTAGCCAATACCGAGGTAGTGTGCCATGAACAACCCCACCAGCCGTAGATGAAGGTTGCCGAGTTCAAGCAAGGCCCTGCACCATGTGGCCACGAGAAAAATCTGTTTGCCGCTTGGAGCCTGAGTGCCCTCATCTGAATAATCCAGTGAGTCAGCACAGTAGCTTAGGAAATTAGGAGCTCTGTGGTTCTATGGAGCAACAGACTCATCTGTATGTACCTAGGATTCTCACAGAGCTTACAATAAACCAGACACCATGGAACATGGAGAGGACAGAGGGTATGCCCACAGGAAAAAACACGAATCTAGTGGGAAAGAGAAGTAAGAAATCCAAGATCCTGGTGATTACACGCTCCATAGGGAAAGTTTTAGAGTCTGACAATCCTGGGTTCAAATCCTGCCTCTGCCTTGTAATCCAACAAATGACTCAATTCAACTCCATTAGCTTCCTCTTTGGCAAAATGTCATCTTGAATGCTTAAGTTGCAGGGTTGGTGTGAAGACTAAAGAGGGAACGTACAAAAGGCACTTGGCACCACCCCTAACACACAGTGAGTGCTCAATAAACTTTATCCAAATTAAAGTGAATTAATAAGAATACTACTGGGTGTCAGAAACTGCCACTAAGACTAAATGTTGTTCACTTTTCTATTCCCAGCACCTGCCATAGGTCAGGCACCTAGGAGGTACTCAGTAAACAAATAAATGTTAACTCTGATTAACTCATACTGATTAGAGCTCTGATTGGCAAATATGCACATACAATTACTTTAAAGTAGCAAAAGGAATTGGTTATTCCAATATAAATACAGTTTCTTTGGGGAAAGTATTTTTCAAAATGCAGGGAAAATGATGAGACAGACTCCAGGATTTGCTGGAAAAACCAACTTCCCACATGGCTTGTGCGTTTGCAGAGGCAAAAGCCAAATGAGTGAGTCACAGCTCAGCAATGCTAAGCAGGGGCCAACTGAAGACATGTGCCATCCTCCTAACTGTCCCGCCTGCACTCTTCATTCATCCAACGAACAGTCTGAAAGGTCCTTTGAGTAACTCCCCAGTGCTCTTTGGCGGGAAGGACGCAAACAGAGCTGACAGTAAAAGCAGAAAATGTGAGAAGCTGTGCTCAATGGAAAGTGCTCCCAGGGTACAATGTGAGGAGGTCAAAACAGAGAAACCAGCAGGGCCATGAACTACTCCATACAAAGCCACAGGACTGTTTCCCTAAACGTAACATGGAAAGTGCCAGCTTCATTTAGGTAGCTGCATGACAGACACACACACACACACACACACACACATAAATACGTGGATACACTCACACATGCCCACACTCCAAGGAGGTAGAAACAACTCTAAAATAACAGTCTACTCGGAATCCCAGTGAACACAACGTTATGATGAGCAAGGGGTTACGTAGCGGCTCTCTCTGTAACTAGGTCAGGCACCAATTGGTAGTCAACTCCACAGACCCAGGAAGATTTAATGAGGAGGAGGCCAGACAAAGACAGAAGATGGAAATAGTGCCCCAAGCGTGTGTCTTCAGACACCAAAATCTGGAAACAGGACCCTGTCCCTGCCATTTCACTCAGAGATAGATCAGAACAAACTTTCAGAAACTCCTAACATGAGGCCGCACAATCCAGGCCAAGCTGTTGAGCCACAGCTCTGGCAGCAGAGACCAAGCTGGAGCATAAACAAACCTGGAATCAAAAGAGGATCACGACCCGGGCAGAAAGTACAGAAATAGCAAACATGTAAGAAGTCAGCAGCCGTTATGATCCGGGTAGGACGTAAATCAAACGGCAATGCCAACCTAATTCTTGTGTCCACAAAAAAGTCCCCTTTGCCGGCTCTCTGTGCCTCCATCCCCAGCCCTCATGTGTGCTGGATAGTGGACCTGGCACCTGCCCTCAGGCTGGCAGATGGAGAGGCCAGGCTTGTTACACCCAGTGCCTACTCACTCCACCAGCACGAAGGTCACGGAGCAGCAGCTGGCCTCCTACAGTCTTCCCGGGGAGGCAGGATCCAGCCTCGGCAGTGCCATCTCTAACAGGCACCCTCTCCCTTCCATCTCAGGACACCTCGTACAGGGACACCAAGGTTCCACAGGGCCATGAGAGATCTTGGCCCAGCTTCGTTCTGCACAGCCAGAGACACAGCCTCCCAGGAAAGCCAGAGAGGCGGCTCCAATCCCTGGCACTGCTGACAGCCCTGTGAATGAGCCACTGTGGTGAGACACACACCCACTGCTAATAAGTCCCACACAGACACAGGCCAGAGAGGCAAGGACAGTGGCTGCTGCAGAACAGGCAGGGCAGAAGCAAACATGGGGGCTGGGCAAGATCCGCAACAGGCCCACCTGGGCCCAGAGGACATCCAGCCCACAGGGCCTGGCGAGCGGGCCCCAGTCCAGCAAAGAGGGCTCAGCAATACCTGTCTTCTCTCCTGCTCTTTTGCTCAATTAAAACGAAAATGGCAGCCAAAATTTAAGGGCATTTTAAACAGCAACTTCTAACATTTATAGTCTCATTTCATTGTTCTAAAGAACATTTTAACATAGAGACATGAAGAGCCAGATTTTCAGAATAGAGAGACTATTGGCAATAAAATAATCATACATGGATGAAACAGGGTACATATTTGAGTTAGAACTTTGAATGCAAGGTGAATTCATTTATACTATTGTACTATGGGTTTTGAAGTAGTAAACAGAGTTGACTCGGGGAAAATTGTGTGGAGGTGAAGTTACTGAATCTCTGCAGATCTCCAGGTTCTCATCTCTAAAACAGTGCCTCCCACAGAGGGGCTCTCATAAGAATCAAATAGGTTAATTCATGTGAAGCTGTCAACACAAAGCCAGCCCTTAACAAAGCTTGGCTACTTTGCTCATTAGCATGACTGACCTTGGCCAGCTGAGCTGACCCTGGAGCATCCCAGGTTCCAGTTACCATGCTGCATCCCTTGAGTACAGCCACAGTTATTGAAACCCAAATAATATATGGGTGTGCAGACCAAACGGGAGGCAAAGCAGAGCAATTTCACTTGCTGAAACTTCAGAATATTCACAGTAAACAAGAAAACAAAGGATCCACGTCTTCAATCAATTTCTCTTGCCTTTGCCCCCAGTACCCAGAAGGGAGAAGACTGTCGATGAGCAAGTATATTTGTAAAATATTCTTAATTATTGCGTCAAATACTGCTTACAGCGATGACTGCATTTTCTGGAATGCTCTTAAATTTTTTTTTCTTTTTTTTAATTTTTTTTAAAATTTTTTTAACTTTTATTTAATGAATATAAATTTCCAAAATACAGCTTATGGATGGAATGCTCTTAAATTTTGGACCTGTGCCCATGACTCGCTTATGGGATCCTATCCCTGGCCTTGAGTGGGAGGCGAGTCCTTCTCCTTCCTCAGAGCTTATCTCTGCCACTGAGAGGTGCAAGCCACCTGGTACCTTTTATTGAAATGCAGGTTCGGCTCCAGCAGATCTGAGCCAGGGTGCCCAGGTGATAGGCTGCTGGTGGTTCAGGAAGCGCTCAGAGGGCACAGCCTTGGAGGAGGCTGATGTCTGGGATGCAGGGAAGCGGAGCAAACACCTGAGTTTCACTCTGGTGTGTCTCTTTGATGTAGGGTTGTTTTCAAACAACTTGCAAACTCTTTCATTATTCATGGGAAACACTGTTGTTAAATCTGCAGCTAAGTCCTTAGACCCAGAGGCGGGGAACATTTGCTGTTCTGTTTTGTTCTAAATCAAACAAATAGAAAAAAGCAAATACCCATTGACTCCTGGTGACTGCCCTTTGGGGAGCTCACTTAACTTTCTATTCCCCCTGTTCCTGGCCTGGCTGGAAAAGCAGGGGTAGGACTGCCACAGAGGGTGGGGCCGTGCTTTGGTTGGCTTTGCAAAATTATCCAGGCCCCAAGTGGAACGGTTGTTGATGAGAAAAACCAAAGTGCCGGATCAATATACTGGTATTAACTGTCTCTCACTGCCCTTTCATAAAACTCCAGGAAGGAGCAAGAGCTCAGAGTTTCGGACTTGGGAACTTGGGATTCAGATGAAACTTCCATCAATTCCAGGCTGTGTGACCTCAGGCAACTGCGTTAGCCTCTCTGAACCTTGGTTACCCTACCTGGAATGTTATCCCAACAGTGCCCGTCTTGCAGGATTGTTGCCAAGACAATTCATTTACACATGTGAAAAATACATGAAAAATTACTTTTCCCAAGGCTCAAAAAATCATCTAGGAAGTTGAATATTTCTGAGACGTTCCACAGGTGCACCCTTGTATATGAATTCCTGTGTTTCCAAGTCTAAGCCTTTCCCAGAATGTGTGTGTCCAGGCAGATACATATGTTCGTGTGTGTGTGTGTGTGTGTGTGTGTACACAGACAGAAAGAAGGATGGTAGGAGAAAAAAAAATAAATGAAAATGGTTTAACAGGAAAAACAGTGGATTAGTATAGTAATAAAGAACACTAATAAAGATCCATATTCAAAAGTCTTTTTCTTTATAAGTCCTTAGTAATTATTGTACAGAATAATTCAAAAGTGATTAGAACAATCTTAAATCATCTCCTATACTTAGGTGAAAGAAAGAATATTTTTTATTAAAATGTGTGTACTTGAAAATATTCTTTTGAATCAAATGTTGAGTCCCTCAACACGTGCGTGCATACACACACACGTTTTTTCTTTGCCTCCTTCCACTCCTAGACCCTCCAGCACTGTGTCCTACACACAGGGATGCTCACACGTATCTGCAGGCTGGTTCCACAGAAGGAGAAGCGTGTGTGTGGCTGATAATCTGCTCATCACACCACCATTTGGAGGTAAGTGTTGCCAGCCGGGTCCACCAGCCAGACTAGAATAAAGAGACAGGGGGAAAAAAAAAAAAAAACCAGGATTGAAGGAAATGGGAACCAGCCTTGCCTTTAATTTTCACTATGGGGAGAGGCAGAATATCAGACAAGCTTTCTTGTCTGTGAAAGAGATACAGCAACTCAGGCAGAGGATTAGGGAATCCACGTGGCACGGTGGCTTCTCTGATGATTCTGAACTAAAGGCCGTCCCCACTCTGCATGGGGGGGAGCGTGGGGCTCTCTCCATCAAATCCTACTTATGGGACCATCTGTGTCCCTGCCCGTGTAAATAAGGCCCTCTGCTCTCACTCGAGCATTGTTGCAAATTGTCCTCTTCTTGATGCTATTGCTCAAGGCTGTGGGCCACTGCAAAGGACCCTTCTTTCATTAGGGATTTTCCTGTCTAAACAGGATTTATGATGATCCTTTGGCAAGGATCTTTGAATCACTGGCTTTCACAGAACAGCCAAGAGAGTATTTCAGGGGAATCCACCTCGAACAAGCACTGCAGCCCTGAAGATTTATCTCCTCTGATGAAATGGGCACAGTTAACGCTGCCAGGATGCTGCTCCTGGACAAGGTGCTACTGCATAGCCGGTGCAGATGGCACAGTTTTGGATTCAACAACTGTCTACCAAATACCTATGGGACCTGGGAAGCTGATTCACCTCTCTGAACAATGCATCTCCTCTCTAAAGTGTCGCTCCCCCTCTTCGTGGAGGAGCAACACTGAACCCTGCGCTGTTCTTTCGTCTGCTCGGCCCTCCCCGGGATTGCTGCTGGTTCTTCCCGGGTTGGCTACTATCCCTTCCACCTCCGTGGAAGGGCAGTTCCCCCTGGCCACATTCCCCACTTCCGCAGGGGAGCGGCACACCGCCGGCCGGGTCTCTCGGGGGCTGCACGGGTGTTCCTTCAGCTAGATGTTCCCCATAGATGTTCCTGGTGCATGCCGTCTCTCTCCTCCTTTATAGTCCTCCTCCGCCAATCCCAACTCGGCCGCCCACACGCCGAGTACGCTGCTCTCCAATCAGGAGCAAGTCCTACAATTTATTAGTTGAACTGGAGGCAGCTGTGCGGAAGCTGTTTACTTCTCTCCCAGCGCCATATTGTGGGAGAGCAGATGCATAGAATAAGTCTTAATTCGAGTAACTTAGTCTAGTCCGGATTGCTCCCCACAGATCCCCCTTTCTTTTTATTTTTTGGCGTTGATACGCGCCTGTCTTCGGTGTCCCGCGGCACACACTCTGCTCTACTTGCTAGAGTTGCCACAGGCTCTTACAAGTCCTATCCATCAGGCAAACCGAATCCGGGTCCTCTCTTCGCCATGTTGTGAGGAGGTTTTTAGGCGCTGATGCGTGCCTGTGTTCGGTGCCCCGCAGCGCATGCTCTGCTCTGCCTGCAGGGGACTTACAAGACCTATCAGGCAAACCGAATCCAAGCCTTCTCATTGCCTTATTGTGGGGGAGACTTATTAGTGTTGGCTCGTGCCTGTCTTCGGTGACCTGCGGTGCATAAGCTGCTAGCTGCCCGCAGGTGCTCATCGCCTCACTTGATTAGGCAGACCGAATCCAAGCTCTCACATTGCAGTGTTGTAGGGAGGCCTTTATTTCTCTATTTCTCTATCTCCGGGCATTCCTATTTCTCCCATTTTACTTCTATCTTCCAGCATTCCTATTTCTCTTCTACCTCCAAACTTCCGTTTCTCTTATCCCTGCGGCTTTCCGGCGCCTCACCCCGCCGGCGGTTCCCGGCTCTGCGCCGCTTCAGCCCGCGCCTCATCTGCGCGGCTCGGCTTTGCTCGGCTTGGCTTCGCGCGCTCCGCGGTCTCCACGCTTAACCCTTTCGCGTCTGAACCACAGCCTCGCCAGCCCCGTTCCCTATCTACTCACGCCCCGTGCTCTCTCTGCACGCGGCGGCTTCCGCGAGTAACACAGCGTAGCTTACGTGTCCGTCACTAGCATTCAATCTAAGTTCCCCGGGCTAGCCTGGCGAATTCAACCCAGCGTACGTCTCCGCCCCACGGTTTGGCTTCCCGTCCTTTGCTCCCCGGGCTAATCAGACGGATCCCAATCTGGCTTACGTCTCAGCTTCTGGTTTCAACTTTTCGCCCCCTATTCCCGGGCTAACTTGAGAACCCCAAAGTGGCTTTCGTATCCGCCTCGGCCTGCCCCCCGCGGCTTCAATTTCCCTAACATTTTTCTCTACCCGGTATGTTTCCCCAAGCTTTCCTCCAACGATATTCCTCCCTCATTTCTCCTGGCCTCTCCCCACAGTCCGCGTCCGAGTCTGTTTGTTCTAGCTTTCACTTTCGCTTTCGACCTTAAAGATTTCTCCCAGCTTCCCCCCGTAGTCCGTATCTGAGTCTATGCCTAGGCTTTCAATAGCTTCTTCCGGCACCCTTTTCGTCCGGCTTTTCCCTAGGCTGTTTGCTAGTCTCTCTCTCTGGTAATTTCCCAGTTCTTCCCGTTTCTTTCCCTCCTAAATTTTTTATCCGTCCTAGGTTTCCTATCCGAGTCACGGCACCATTATGTCGCTCCCCCTCTTCGTGGAGGAGCAACACTGAACCCTGCGCTGTTCTTTCGTCTGCTCGGCCCTCCCCGGGATTGCTGCTGGTTCTTCCCGGGTTGGCTACTATCCCTTCCACCTCCGTGGAAGGGCAGTTCCCCCTGGCCACATTCCCCACTTCCGCAGGGGAGCGGCACACCGCCGGCCGGGTCTCTCGGGGGCTGCACGGGTGTTCCTTCAGCTAGATGTTCCCCATAGATGTTCCTGGTGCATGCCGTCTCTCTCCTCCTTTATAGTCCTCCTCCGCCAATCCCAACTCGGCCGCCCACACGCCGAGTACGCTGCTCTCCAATCAGGAGCAAGTCCTACAATTTATTAGTTGAACTGGAGGCAGCTGTGCGGAAGCTGTTTACTTCTCTCCCAGCGCCATATTGTGGGAGAGCAGATGCATAGAATAAGTCTTAATTCCAGTAACAGTATAGTCCGAATTGCTCCCCACACTAAAGTAGACTTGATCATGTGTTCTCCTTGGGGATGTCATAGAAGTTGGTGAATGCTAGCACCTAAAACCTGACTCATGGGTGTGACTTGCTACAAGGTACCTATTTATTTTTTAAAGGTCTCACAGTGAAGAAAAAAAAAAAAAAGAGCAGCGTTGATGGATCATTTCATGCTCTGCCCTTGAATGGCTCTGTGCTGCTAGGCTCAGGCAAAAATGAGATTAGTGCACCTGTGCCTCCCAGAGTTTGCCAAAGACCTGCCATCTCCGCTGAGGGGGCAGTAATTACATTTTTAGCAAGAGGAGCACAGATCCTACCTTACCACCCAGCACTTGTTAAACTCAAATTTTATTTGCACCAATTCGAGACAATTTCCCTTGATTTATCTCTCATCGGTCTCTCTTCCAATTCCTGCACCTCAGCTCGAAAGGCATGTCTCTACTTTTCCTTTTCTCTTTTGCAGGGTGATGTCAACTAGCCAAAAAGAAGACACTCCCTTTCTTGGGTTTACATGGCTGCTGCACCACCTGCAACAGCCATCAGTAACCTCCATTAATGACCCACAGCCTGAAAACACTGAGGTTGGGCAGAGAAAAAGAGACAGGAAACCTTTCCTCTCACCCAGCCCATCATGGGAGCTTGTGACATTTCGAATACCTACCAACACTGGGACAGGGAGCTCTGGTCAAGCTCATTTTTTCTGCACAGCAACAAAAACTTGGGGAGTCTAAATGACTCCTCAGATGTCACCTAAAGAGTCGGGGGGGGTAAAACCCAGTTTGCCCAATTTGTGCATATCCCACACGCTTTCCAGTGCATCATGTTATTTCTTAGGGAGGGAAAAAATAATAATCTCTTTGATTTTCACCCATTAACAAAGACTGCAAACAAAGGTCACAAAATAGTAATGATACCCACATGTCTAACTCAGGCTCAATCAATCCACCCTATGAACGTCTGAAAATCACTTGATCTCTTTAACATGTCAGTTTCTCATCTGAGGAAAAGGATGGGTGTCAGCACTTTGAGTGATGATCACACAGGCCTACAGTGAGATAAGGAAGCAGAGAGCCCGGCAACAGGAAGAAGCTTGCTACATGTGTGTGGCTTCCTTTCCAGATTCAGAAAAACATATTTTACTGTAAGACACATGTGGCAGGAAAGCGGGATGTAAAGAGGATAATGACTAACAATGGAAATGAGTGCCTTGCTTTGTCTAATTATAAAAGTGGCACTAGAATGTGAAAACACAATGGCAACTGAGAAAAAGAAAAGGAAAAATAAGATTAACAAATGCTACATCTCACCCACACAAATCTTAACATGTTCTTTATAGTCAAGACAATGACAAAATGAATTATGAGGTACCTTAAAAGGAACTGCACATGATTTACAATCAACATAATATGCTTAAAGGGAGAAATCCTTTTAAATTAAATATTAAGTCATTACACAGTTATAGAACTAAGTAACATCAAGTTTCACAAATATGTGATTGGGATCTGTAAAATGGAATGAACATCATAGGGTTTTCTATTCTGTTCATCCTCAAGACTTTATGGTTTCCTACCTCTTCCTATCAAAGAAAAAGCAGACTCTTCTCAAATATTTTCCCTTCATTTTTGGCTTATCTGAGCCAGAAATGCATCTTGCACACTCTCTGTGTGCTTAACACCTGCAGTGACTTGGTTCACAGACATGGAAACACAGAGATGTTCAGTGTAAGTGTCTCCGAAGCAGAAAGTGGCAATTAGGATGATTCTTTGGTTCTCGGACCATAATCACTCTATCCAGCAACCTCTATGCCGTGCCACCCCGTGAGATGCATTATCACTGACAGCAAATGATGGCGTCCTCTGCTCATTCTGCTGGAAATTTATTTTCTATACTCCGACAATACAGAAAAGCAAAGAAATCTCCCTGACATACTGATGGTGAAATTTAAAGAGAATGAAATCTGTGATAGTGTTTGTCTATAAGACCATACAGTTTCTGGCCCTTGCTCTGCTGTTTCCATGTGCAGAAAGAAACAATTCATAGACCCCTACTCATGAATAAATGTGTACATATTTATTGAGCTCCAAACCTCCTGCCTCCCACTGGAGATGTGATACATTAGTGTTCCCAGTGGTCCGAGGCCCATATAATATACCATTGATCACAGAATATCGTCAGTAGTAGTACTGCCATACACATCACCTTGTATTATACCATTCCCCCAACAAGGCACAGAGAGGTCCCAAAGGAAATCAATACCTCCCCTATTAAAAATAATTGTCCCTTGTTTCACTGGGAGGAAACTGTTTTCCCCCTAGAACGTCCCAGACTTTCTAGGATGGCATATTATCCATCTCAAAACATAGAGAATTCTAATCCACTTGTCATTTTGGTCACCACGTCATCAGGTATTCATCAGGCACTGCTTTCTGCCAAGCTTACACTAAAAATCCTGATGCAGGTGAGAGAGCAACACAGGTGCTTGTGTTGGGCTCCTAGAGTCTGTGACAGAGGCTGAGTCTAGATAGAGTCCCCATTCCCCAGGTAAGAAAACTAAGGAAACAACACAGAACGAATGCCATCCAGGGTCTTGGAGCAGAGGCTGAACTAGAACTTAGGGCTGCTGACTGCCTATCATTAAGCAATGTGCAATCCACATATTTTGGTCTTCAAAATCACTAACAATTTAGAAATGAACACCACGGTGGATGTGAACTGTGGTATTCACCTGGCCCAACCTGCTGTGTTGATTCCTAGACCAAGAATGTTCCGAGTTATGGGAAGTTACAGAAGTCAACCTCAAGAATTCTGACAAAGCCTTCTGTGGGCAGTTGCCTTAGGCAATTAACTCAGGAAGCAACTTACTAGTGATGAGCAACTAGTAACTCAGGAAGCAACTAGTAATGAAGCGCTACATACAAAGAGATACAAGGGCACATGCAGAGGATCTCTTCACTGTCAGCAAAGTTTGCAATCCAAGCTGTGACTACTGATAGACAGCAACAGGTGAGGAGGCACCTGGTGCAGGGTAGTTGGTCAGCAAGAGCCTCTCTAAGAGACAAGAAAAAATTTGCTATGGGAGAAGAAAGTGTATTTTTCTTAAGTTATCGTTTTCCTATGTAATTTATTTAAGTAAGTTATCTTTTTCCTGTGTAGTTTACTTTGGATGTTTTCACAGAGAAAACATTGATTTTTTTTTCTCAAAATGTTTGCAAAAAAGTATTTATACATATGTTTATGTGTATTTGCTTTGATTCTTGTGATGAATTTTGTCTCATATTGTGTGTAGGTACCTGCGTGTGCACACATGCATACATGTGTGCCTATGCAGCCATGTGGGTGCGTTCTAATCAGAACCCAGCTGTGAGTCTCCCAGACTATGACTGGGTTTTGATGCTTAGACTGCAGCATGACCTAAACATGAAAAGTCATTTGCCGCACGATGCCTGTCTATCTCGCTTGATCCAACTGATCCTTTGCCCTGCAGAGAGCACGCCCCGAACACATCAGATCGATTTCATTCTCTGACTATGCTGGCTGTGTTTCTGTTTCTGTCATTTGTACAGCTCATGCCCCTGAAGGTCCTCAAACAACTTGCCCTCATCCACCAGGAAAACTGTGTCTTGGTTCCTAAACTACATCTCCTTTTCTTTAGGCATCTCTGCCTGTTTCATCAAGTGAATTAATTGGTCAATCTTCTGGAAACCTCTCTTTCCTTTGTACAACTGTCATCTCACTTTGCGTTAGGACTATCAATAACATTTTCAGGTTGTATTCATTGATTTTTTTCTAATTACCAGAGAATGTAGGCTTAGTGTCAAAACATTAGAAAATAGTGTATAAATGAGGAAACAAACATTTCCCGCCACCATATTTTTCTTTCAAACACAATTGAGATTTTTATTCTGCTTTCATACCTGGCTTAATATGTACCCTGAGTATTTTTATGCATCACCACTAAAGAATCGTTGGGAGCCCTGCTTCTAATGGTTCTATAATTGCTTGTCAGGATGTACAACAAACTACCTAACCGTTCGACCCCCTACTTTTGGGCTATTTGGTAGTTTTTAAATTTTCCTATTACAAGTAACAATGCAGCAAACTTTACTGTGTATTAATCTCTGTCTACATTCTTGCTTATTCTTTTCAAATGGATGCTTAGAAGTGAAATTGCTGGGTCAAAGTGGTGATGTTGTAAACTTCTATGTACATATTGTAGATTATCTGCCAGAAAAAGATGTTTTAATTAACATATGCGCCAGCATTATAATGAAATGCCTATTGCAAACCCCTGCCTCATCATAATAGCAATAACAGATTTTTTTTAACACAGCATAAATGCATTGCTTGGACTTCTCTTTCTTTGATTAGTAGCAAAATTGAAATCTTTATGTGAATACTTGTACACATATATGAAATACACTGAACATTTCAACAGCTGTCACAAATATTTAAGTTAATCCATCAGAATGGGTATTGAAAACAGGTACAAACATCGAATGATAGCTCTTGGATGAGCCATTTAGGGCAAGGGCAATCAAACAATGATACGCGCAGGGTATGTAGCGGGCATGTACTGCTGCAGCCATGCTGCACGGCCTATCCAAACAATGGCTTACTCTGATTGCCTATCAAAGTATAAGGTTATTTGTAAAACACTATGTCTGGCAGATCAGCACTGTGGCGCAGTGGATTAAACCACTGCCTGCAACAGGCATCCCACGTGAGTGCAGATCTGTGGACACTCTGCTTCCAGTCCAACTCTCTGCTAATGTTCCTGGGAAAGCAAATGAAAATGATTTAAGTGCTTGAGCCTCTGCCACCTATGTGGGAGACCCAGACAGAGTTCTTGATTCTTGACTTTGGTTTGGTCTCGCCCCAACCATTACACCCTTACAACCAAATCATAACTAAGGAAAAGCTTCTCTTGATACAATACCCCAACAAACCATCGATAAGAGACGACAGGGCTGGAAGATGTACATTATAAAAAAAAAAAAGGTGCAAGCATGAGTTATCTAGGGTGGCTAACATCACGACAAGGGAAATTAGCAGCATTATGAGCCTGCAGAGAAGTAGTATTAGAAATAAACATAAATAAATAAAAAATTGAATCTGAAGTAGGTGATGGCTCTGATCCAAGATCCAATTGTCAAAGTTAAGAAGACAGAGGGAAACTCTACAGCAATGGTTTTCAATTGGAAGTGATTTTGCTCCTGAGGAGACTTCTGATAATGCCTGGACACACTTTTGTCAAGACTGGGGAAGGGATGTTACCTGGCATCTCAAGGGTACAAACCAGGGCTGCTGTAAAACTTCCTATAATGCTCATAGCAGATCCTTACAGTCAAGAATTGTCCTGCTCCAAACTGTCTGTCAATAGCACTGAAATTGAGAAACCCTCTGTTACAGGATAGATGACTCCATTTCTTCAATAGATTGGGATGATAAGTGAATCTATAGATTTAAAAAAAAAAAAAAAAAAAAACCTCGAAAGGTACTCTGAGATTAACAAAAGAGGAAAAGTCAAAACTAAATGGTACAATTTAGGGATGCAGGCATTGGCAGCAAAGAAGTCATCGTCATGGACGTGAAGGGAGCAGCGTGACAGCCTCTGGGAGACTCCTGAGTGTTTGTAAGGTTCCACCTTGGCTTAAGAGTGTTCACCTCGCAGTAAAAATTAATTCAGCTACACAACTGTGTCGTTTCCCATGATAGAGCCAACAATAATATAATTTAAAATAATATTAAGCAGAAATATAAGGTATTTTCTTCCCACTTCAGATAAGATTTGAGTATGTATAGTTATTGAATAATGAAAGTATGGGTGACTCATCTGAATGCACAATTTCTTTTTCCATGTTTCCCACAGGTGCTGAAAAATTATTTCTAGGCCTTCCCAACCCTGTTGCCTACTGCTAGAGATTACTCTCCAAAGCCCAAGAGGCCAAAGGACCATGGCAGAGAAATTAAGGGCAGGAGCATTGAAATCAGAATACCTGACTTGCTGCCTTATCCCAACTTAGTCCACTTCTCTAAACTTGAGTTTCCTCTTCATCCTCTGTAAGATAAGTAATTATACCTTCCTTGTGCAGTTGTTGGGAGCATGAGCCAAAGAATGCATATAATTGGACCCTGAAAATAGTTCCTTTTATGCAGTTTATTTAGTTACTTATCATTGATCCCATGCCTATTCATCAAGTGCTTAGCAAGTGTTAAAAACAGTCCCAGAGGCCGGGGATAGAGACGTCCCATCTCCAGCCTTTCTTCCTTCCTCCAGGAGCCTTCAAGCCTATTACTGTGGAGTTTCTCAGTTCTGTTTTATTATTGGGATTCACCACTCAGGCGTCGCGGCTACTTCCGATTTAAACAGAGAGAACCAAAGCTCAGAAAACAACAATGCATATCCATGGCTACATGTCTTACAACATTCTCAGCACTTGCTGATTACCAGGTCCTCAGAAAAGCACTTTCCATTCATTGTCTTACTTAATGCTAAAAATCGCCATGAGCAAGGAGGGTGCTTATCATTATGCATCTTTTTTTTTTTTTCAGGGATGAAAATAAGGTTCTCAGATATCTTTACCATTCCTAAAAGCCATACAGCTGGTAAATGTCAAAAACAAGATTTAACTCAATTAGCTTTAACTTGAGACCTTGTCATCTAATTTAAACCCCAACGCGACTTGTCGTGCTATTTTGATGTTGCTTTTAAGAGACTGAAACCATTACCTTCCTGGTGGGGCGATTACCTGTTTTAAAGGCATTATTTGCCTGTGACATTGATTCTAAAAATCTCTTCTGAAGCTTTAAGTCTATGAGATTCTCTAAAAGGAGCTGTGGTCTAAAGGAAATTGCTGGCTCACACTTTCACACAAATCGGTAAAGCTGACAACTTAAATAAGTGGAGGCATGCAGCTGGCGCAGAGGGCCACAAGGTTGTATTTTACAGCAGTGGTTCTCAAACTTTATAAGGCATCTGTGCCTGCAAGGCTTTTTAAAACCACTCCATATGTTGCATATTCAGAAAGTTTGAGGTAGGCCCAGGAGATGGATCCCAAAGCATGATGGTACTGCTGTTGGTCCAGGAGACACATTTTGGAAGCCATGTTTAAGTGATTCTCTACTGGTTCTGAGATATTTGGTGATTACGAAGTGCCTACCTGCAAAGAGAGCTGTGGTGTGGTGAGGAATGGGATAGTAAAAGTGAAAACTTTCTTAAAGTGGAAAAGACCTGGATCAGCACTATGGTGTAGCAGATAAAGCTGCCGCCTGCAGTGCTGACATCCCATATGGGCGCAGGTTCGAGTCCCGGCTGCTCCACTTCCAATCCAGATCTCTGCTATGGCCTGGGAAAGCAGTGAAGATGGCTCAAGTCCTTGGGCCCCTGCACCCATGTGGGAGAACTGGAAGAAGCTCCTGGCCCTGGCTTCGGATTGGCGCAACTCCAGTCGTTGTGGCCATGTGGGGAGTGAACCATCGGATGGAAGACCTCTACCTCTCTCTCTCTCTCTTTCCCCCTCTGTGTCTCTGTAACCCTGCCTTTCAAATAAATAAATCTAAAAAAATAAAGAAATAGATAAAACCAAGTGAAAAAGGCCTAATCCGGCACCTCCCAAGCATTAGGGAGCCTCAGAATCAACTGGAAGCTTATCGGAGTAAGAAGGCCTGCCTTAGAATTCTGGAAGCTGCTCTTCAGACAAGCTCCCCAAAATGTTGAAGCAGATGGTCTGCAGGCCACTTAGAAAAACCTTTGTAAAACAAAGAAAAGAGAGGCTGGCATTGTGACACAGCATTGTGGGGTAGCAGGTAAGGCCACCAGCTGTGACACCAGCATCCCATATGGGTGCCAACTAGAGTCCCAGCTGCTCCACTTCTGATCCAGCTCCCTGCTAATGCACCTGGGAAAGCAGCAGATGATGGCCCAGGTCCTTGGGCCCCTGCACTCACATGGGAGTCCCAGAAGCAGCTTTGGGATACTGACTTCAGCCTGGCCCAGCCCTGGCCATTGTGGTCATCTGGGGAGTGAACCAGCAGATGGAAAAATCAATCTCTCTCTCTTACTCTCTCTTCCTTTCTCTGTGTGTAACTCTTCCACTCAAATAAATAAATAAATCATTAAAAAAAAAAGACAAGATCCAAAACATGGAAGGCATTAAGTCTCACAGCCACAAAGCCAAAATTTGATCTAGAAATTAGGTGTCCCACATAGTTGTATACCCTTACATATTCCACAACAGAAAAAATAGATAGATAGGTAGATAGATAGATGGATAGAAAATGCATTAAAATTTGAAAGCTAGGGGGACAAGCGTTGTGGCTCAGCAGGTTAAGCCACTGCTTGGGAATCAGGAATCCCATTTCTGAGTGCATAGGTTGAGTCCCTCTCACTGTTCTGATCCAGCTTCCTGCTAAAGCATCTTGGGAAACTGCAAATGATGACCCAATATTTGGGTCTCTGCCACCCATGTGGGAAACCCAGATGAAGTTCCTGGGTTCTGGCTTCAGCCTGGCCCAGTCCTGGCTGTTGCACTTTGGGGAGTGAACCAAATGAAAAAATTATCTTTCTCCCCCTCTGTCACTCTGCCTTTCGAGTAGATGAAAATAAATAAATAAACATTAAAATTTTTTTCAGGGAAACATCTAAGTCAAATATTTGACGTTAGGGACTTCAGAGTGAATTTTAAATGAGAAAAAAATGATACCATTTGAGATGAAAGAAAAGCTTAGACAAGCACACTCTCGAATCTTTCAATTTCAAGCAAGCTGCAGAGTTAGGTGTGAATTGGAAATGTCCCAGAAGATAGATACTAGGTAATCAGAGCTATTACATTTTGCACCTGACTCAGGTATTGCTCCTTGTAACAATAACAGCAGCAGAGACTGAGCAATTTCAATGTCTTAATCACTTTCCCTTTCTTTCTGAATCCAGGGAATTTAGTCTAATTCTTCAAGTCCTCCCTCAGGAATTGTGAAGTGTTGGCTACCATAAAGAATACACAAGTGGTTTCACATAAGACGTGTTTGCTGAATTTCGGAGGACTATGTAATTGAGTTAACAAGTTGTAGGAAATATGTCCACATCTTGGACTAGAACCGAGGATCTGACCATGAAAAGTATCAAGCTGCAGGAACTGGACCGTTATGCAAATCGCTCACCACATGCTACCATAGTGAGCAAATTCCCTGCTCTTAACAGTTTGATTAGAGTCCATGGAAATAATGGAAATTAAAAAACCCACTGTTGGCTAAATGTAAAGAGGGCGATTTATGTAAATCAACTGCACTAAGTGAACTCTTTGCAACACAACTTGTTCTGCAGGATATCCTCAGAACCGATCCACAACCGCTAAGGTTGAGAAAGTGAATGCTAATGAATTTCTGTCAATGCTATTTAACTGGGTCCTTCTGGCCAGGTATGCACTCTTATTAGTCTGTAGTTTAATATACTAAACACGGAGCAACATGCAGCTGTTCCCTGACACAAAGCAGACCGCTGTTTTACAGGACTCCTCACTTTGAACTTGCTGTTGCCATTTCTTTATTTGTAACAGTAGTTAATCATCACTGAAGAATATTTTGAAAATGTAGGAGTTTCAAATAAATAAAATTGACTAAACAAATGATTGATGCCATGGCCTGAAGCCCAATATTCTTCCAGAATCTATATGTTGGAACCTAACATCCTGTGCAACAGTATTAAGTAAAGACTCTGCCAAGTGATTAAGTCAGAAGGACTCATTCATACTTGATGAATAAGATCACACCTGCAGGGAAGGGGCTGGAGGGCCTTGCCCTCCCCCTTCTGCCATGGGAGGGCCCAGAGAAGGCACCATCCATTAGGAACCTATTCTAAGGTATTTTTAATAGGAAATAGAACAACGGGGTAATGAATAGGTAATGCTGTCACTGAAAGATAATTGTTTACCGTGGCAATTTATTTCCTTCTCAGGACATTCTTTCAAAGTAAATACTGTGGTTCACATATGATAGACACTAAGTATCTTCATAAATATAACCAAAGGATGCTCAACTTTAAGTTGCCTGTATGTAAAGATGTCCTCCAAGGGACAGTTATTTACCATGATTTCACTTTTCCTGCAATAAAACATGTGATGCACAACTTTTAGCAGCAGTATGAAAGTACAATTTATATACCATGGAAATTACCTGGGTGAACCTTTTAAAAAAAATAACTGGAATTAATCACTGTGTATGCTTTGTAAAGCCAGATATCCGAAAGAAACCATACGAAGGTTCTGTATGCAAATTCAAGAAAAACCAGAGACCAAATGCCTTCTGGTATTAATTTATAGTCCCTCCTTCTGAGTATCAAAGTATGCATCTTATACTCCCAGGTCAGAAAGAGTAGTAGTAGCATTTAAGGCTCTGTCATATTTAATGAAAAAGTCAAGCTCTCAACACATAGTTCAAAAACTGGAAATGACAATTAGGAATTCGATTTCCACTTTTGATAAACTTTGACTACTTTTGTCCTGTTCATTCTGCTAAGATGGGGTAACATATGCTCCAATAGACTGCCCTTATTGAACTTGTTGCTAAAAATTAAGAATGAAAGCTTTCAAAGTGGGCAATTGTGCACATCTCAAGCAGTAGCCTTGCCCAATCCAAGAGACCTAACCAGAGTCTAACTCTGGGCTGCAAGTCACAAGCTGCAATGCCCTAGGCAGGGATGCAACCTCAGGGATGAGGTACTGTATTCCTCACTGTTAAGATAATAATAATAATTGAATTAGAAGATGATCAAAAGAAGATTTTAGGCATTTAGCCAGACAACTGATATATCTCCAGGTCATTTTTTGAGACATGTTATTTCATTGTTAAGAAAAAGACATGCTGCATTTTATTGAATAGACATTTATAATCAAACTCTACAAAAGCCAGAATCTGCTTTCAATAAAGAGAGTTTGGGCATTACCAAATAATGTAATGCCATTCAGTGTTTTAGAAACACAAAGTGTTTTTTAAAATGCTCTTTTACCCTCCAATTCCAATAGCCCTTGAGAAAACTTGTTCTTAAAACTATTAAAGAATGGTAAAATCACTAATTACACATGGATTACTCTCATGACTTCTCCTTTTCTCTGAGGCATGCTGTGCTTTAAAAAAAAGAACTTGTTACTGTTGGTTATCAGCACTTCATGTAACATTTGATTCAAGTAACACACAGCATTCCAGTTCTATGTATTCATTATGTCACTAAATTGCAAAGGAAAGAAGCCAATTCTAATGAATTGTAACCATAGTTTCTTTTGCGTATTACATATTAAAGTGGGTAGCACTTTAAATTATGGTACACAAAACAGCATATAATTAATTCTGAATAAAAGATAATGTATTCTTACTAAATACGAGTTATTTTAAAATCTCTTAATGAAGAACTAAGCATATGCTGTACTGCTGCACTGTGAAAATGTTTAGCATATGCCGCTAGAGCCAACATTTTGCAATTATTATTATATTTATTTTCAATAATAATATATTATTTTAAGTGAACACACAAAAAACCTTAATCACTAACATTCCGAATGTGGAAAATATATGCAAATTACAGGAAACTTTTTGGCTCCCCATAAGTTTTCACTAAATAACTTTTTGATGACATGGTGTGATTGCAATTTACAATAGAATGAGAAAAATGGAAAAGACTGTTACTTTTAAATCACAGAACATATGCACAATGAATTTTAAAATTCAGATTGGAGATAAACATTTCTATTCTGAAAGCTAACATGTTCTAAGTTTTCACTGAATAGCAAAGCTGAAATCTAGACCTTAACTTCCGCTTGATTTAGCATTGGACTTCCAACTTTCTTTCTGAGATTGTATTCCTGCATTTAAAAGAATGCGTCCTGAAGGTTCTACACTCTCACAATTAATGTGTTCTATCTTCCAGCTGTGTATGAGCTGGGGCCCTCATTCTGCCTCTAATCACCATTACCATGGATATCTTTATTACCATGACCAACAACAAAATAACAAATTTTGCTCCAAACCCTTTTAACTATTCTCTTTCTAGTCTTACATTGATGACATTTAATGTCCCAATCCATACCAAGCCACATGACCACAGGCAAACCACTCTTCCATCTTGTTACCCTTAGAGGTCATAGTTGCAAAATGACTATGCTGGGTCCTTTTATTCCCGACAGTTCTGCCACCCTTTTTCCCAGCCCTTCCTGGGGTGCCAACAGAAACACACGATTAGAATATGCTTTCCATTCTTGCTTCATTTACATTTGGAAAGAAAAATGTGGACAGCAAAAATGAACTGCACTATTGCAAAAGCCTCAAATTAAAACCAAAATATAACATTTATTTTTAAATCTCAGGTTTAACTTCTGATCCAGAGGTCTGATGACTAATTCAACAGAAACAGGTTAAAACTAGAAGAAACCACTATTTAACTCTTTTCCAAATACTACAGGTTTGGGGATATTTTAAGTTTATTTCAATTCAAATATTAATATGGAGTAATGAAAAATTGAAAAACAATACAAATTAAAAATTGAATTAAAAATTAATCATCCCTGCATGTTAGCTGCTGTCATTTCATGATTGCTTTCCAAGCTCTGTTGTGTGTAAGGATCTAGAAAGTAAAACTCAGACTAAAGAGATTATTCAGGAACCTATCTCTCACCTCATAATGTTTTACTCTTGGCATATGTCACATAGCTAGGATCTCTCTGTTAATATTTCCAGTGAAGGAATTACAGCCCATCATAAGAACATACCATAATTTATTTAAGCAATGTCTTCTTGCTTTATATTTGTTTTCTGTATTCTTTCCTGCTATGATATTTTTGAACATCTCTTTTTTAATATTTCCAGCTTTTTTTTCTCCAAAAACTGTGATGACTGTAGCAAAACCTCAGCAGAAATATCATAATTACTTCAAAAATAACTTTAATGATTTATTTCCCTTCTAAACATCCTTTACTTTTTTACACATTCTTTTTTAATTTCTTTTTTATTTGTTTAAGAGCCATAGGGTTAGAAACATGGAGGGGGAGAGAGAGAGGGAGAGAGTCAAAGAGAGAGGGAGAGCAACCCATGCCCTGGCTCACTCCATAAATGCCAGCAATGGTCTTAGCTAGACCAAGGTCAGACCCAGAAGCTGAAAAGGCTTCCTTGAAAGTAGCAGGAACCCATTGCTTGTGCACCACCATTGCCTCCTTAGTCTACATGGGCAGGAAGCTGGAGCTGGGACTTGAACCCAGGCATTCCAGTGTGTGCTAAGTGCTCACTCTGCTATGTACCCTTTTCATACTTCAGCACAACAAAGTCCCCAGGTTCCTGTACCCCTTCCAACTGCCTTTGTTACAATAGAAGGTAAATATTTATTTCTACATATTTTTTCCACTCTGGACTATGTCTTTCTTATGGAATATTTCATACAAACTAAATCTCATAGCCCCAGTTCCTTACTTACTGTCAAAAACACATATGTTCACTGAATTGACTAATGCATCTTAAAAATGATGTATCAAGTTCTGCCATCCTTGTCCATAGAATGTAAATGCATTTTTTGCCCAAGTAGCCAAGATTCTTCTTTATTATTTGCCTTTGTTTATTCCTTGACACATTCCACAAAAAATTCAAGGCAAGAGATCTCTCCCTAATCAATTATGCTTTCTACTGCTGTTGCTGACATGGAATTGTAAGGGACAAAGCTATTTTATCAGATGGCATTTTAACTGTGTAGCATGAAAGGAAAAAGACAAAGCCCCAGTCCTATCACCTCCTCAGGGAAGTCTTTCTGGGTCACTTTATCAAGAATACTAGACTTCATCTCTGTTATCATTACACACGTTTGTTAATTTCCTTTATGCAAGACCTCACAACCTGAGATTGTCCTATCAAGGATGGAGATGGCAGATTCTCTGCTTTTCACTCACTGTCTCCAACCCACAGCAATGTGATTGGTAACACTGGCACCCCTCAGAACCAGAAAAGTTCTTACAGGTTAAAAAGTTTAGCTTCCTTATTTAAAAATATATGTTAAACAGATGCCCCAGGAAGGAATATTACTTACCTAACACTTCACTAAAAATGATATAATCTGGGTGAGCATACAGAATTCTGGACTCCCAGACTGGTGTTTCTTTCACAGCTGCCCAGTGAGGGCTACTTCTGATTTCACAGAAGAGAGAAGGAAGTCCTCACTCATGTTAAGCCCAGGGAGACCGAAGTCCTTTGGACAAAACCGATAGAAGCATCTCTTCTTGGCTGTCATTGGCACTATGCATACCTATAATATAATACTGTCTGTATAATACTGTCTTTATACAACAGCCATTCTCACATCAACCTTCATAACAATGGGGCAGCCATTGCTAAGGACATGAAGATACTGAAAAATGTGGCCACAGACATGTGGCCAAGTCCAGACCATACGCCAAGTGTCCATTCACCATGACCAAGGATGTGCCTCCTATAAAGCATCTCAAATGACAAGTTCCTCATCCCATTCATGCACAGATTCCATGGATCACGGCTCTACACTGGAACACTGAAGTTCCTCTTCCTCATGAGATACTTCCACAAAGGAAAAATAACTAAATAACAAGAATACTTAAGTCAGCCCTACAGTGATGTGATGTACTTTGTAACAAATTGATGGGACTTCCACTAATCACAAAATCACAGTTTTCTCAGGAGTTCAGGGGATGGTATCGAAGGCCTAAAACCCATCTCAGATTCTACACCTCTTCACTCTGCATTTCTGATACCTAAAGACTCTTAGTAGCATAATGACCTAGTCCTTGGCATCCAAACCCAAAGGCTACAAAGGGCAATGCCTTCTGAGTTACAAGACAGACATGTTACAAGTGATGGAAGTACTCAGAACTCAAGATCCACAGTGCTCTGACCCCAGTAAACCGAATGGTAGTGGGGTTCTGAAAGCAGCAGCAGCTGGGCCCACCTAGCTGTCCTCCTCTATCTGCAGTCAGTGTGAGGAAGAGGCCATGAGGAAGTGTGTCAGAGCAGAGACTGCAGCTACAACACAGTCATCTAACTTCCTTGGCAGAGTCACTGTGTCAGATCATGGCTACTGAAATAGGCTGCTATGTTTGGGTCCCTATTTGAGTTAAGCAACCCTGGAGATGTGCATATATACATACACACACATACACACACACACACACACACACACACACACACATATATATATATAAACACACACCTGTATAAATACATGTGACACATGTATGGTGCACGTGCATGTCTGTGTGTCTGTTTACTCTTGGGTTATTGTGAAAGGAATTAAAGTCTCTTGGGGAGAAATTCTAGCAGTATGAATTTCCAAAAAATCAAGCATTTATCTAGACATGGATATATTTTTGTTTTGTGGTGGTTTTGAATGTCTGGTGTATCTGGTTGCTATGGGGACTAGGAAACCACGAGCTACATCGCCAGTGACAGTGTACCTTCCAGTGAAGTCCTCGCAACCTTACTTTTCCTTTCCTAATTTCTTTAAAACATCCCTTTGTTGTAATCTGAGTGCACCACTGGTATTTATGAAGGTCATTTCTAGTTCTCTTAAGAACTTCAAGTATGTATATTTTCCTGGGCTCTGTTTCCTGAGTAGAACCCTAGCTGTACACATCAATCTGTACAAATGGAAACTTTAGAAAATTTCTGACTCAACAAAACGGAAGAAGCTATCCCATCTCATCACAGCAGCAAGAAACGCATTTAACTTTCCTGAATGACAGTTGTCTTCTTACCTGTATCCAAAGGTCAAATTTCAATTGCTCCAATAACTAGAATGCTAGCTCCCAGCTTGCAATTTTTTTGACAAGTGCTTGTCAAAAGTAATACACAGTAGTCTATTATCATGCTTCAATAAAGGCATTATTGCAGAGGACCATGTGTTTGATATCTTTGTAAAGCCTCTTCTCGTTATTGCCTTTTTCTTCTTGTTTAACAAGAAAAAGTCAACTGGGGGAGGGAAATGTATTTTTAAGTTTTCAAAATATTATTTTTTGCTGGAGAAGTAATAATAAGTGACCTAATGTATTTGTTGTAAAAAATAAGGACTTGGACTTCAAAGGGAATTGGGTTCCCAACAAAGTGATGCTGGAGAAATTAGGCTGTTTCCTTTAATGTGAAATGTAGATCTGGTCTACCTATGAGTTACTGTGAACGATGGCCGCTATATGGCCATGGAGCAGTCAGTCTTGCAGATTGATCCTCATTCTCTGGGGTAGGAATTCTCAGCTTCAGCTCTATTGTGACTTCATGCTGGACCATGATTTTCTAAGAGCATTTTCCTGTAGATGGCAGGAGCTCCGTAGGATTGCTTGTCTCTACCCACTAGATGCCAGTGGCATTATTTCCCAAATTGTGATAAAAACCAATGGCTTCAGACCTTGTCAACTATCTCCTAGGGCAAGATCAGCACCATTCTAGGGGTAGAATTATTGTTAGTAGTAGAAATAGCATTTGCCTTTTGTTTTTCCAAAAAGCCTTAGATACAAGCTCCGTGAATACAGCCATGACATCAATCCTATAATAAAGAACAGAATAGCTCCATCTCCTCACCCCACAGGGAAAGCTTCTGACCCTCTCTACAGTCACTACTGAGGACTTTTGGTTAAGGAAATTAAGATATACATTTTAAAACAGAAGAAACTCAGAATATAAGTCTGTGAACTAGTTTCCTGCATGAGTTAGCCTAGGCAACAAAGCTCTGCTGGAATGATAATCTAACCAGAAACCATCATAAGGGAGCATGTGAGACATGCACACCCAGCCTAGCGTTGCCTGGATTTTTGTTTCTCCTTCCAAAAGACTGAGATGGCTCAACACAATGGAGAAAACAGATTGCCAAAAGAGATCAACTGGGGAAGAGAAGGCCATGGGACTGGTAGACCAACAGCTAGAAGACCCAACCAGGCCAATGTGATATCAGCCAAGAACACGAATAATCGGGTATTCAAGAAAAAACTGTCTTCAGCTGTTCTCACATTTACTCCCTCTTTTCCATAGGCTTCCTTTTCAGATGCTGCTATGAAATGATTCTATGGTCCAATTACACGACAGGTTCAAACAGCAAGAAAATGTGGAAGCACCTGGCCAGAATGACACTCCTCTCTGGATCTGTGATACTTCAAATTCCCCTGCTTTGTCTGTGAACTTTGGAGAACCGGAGCTTTGCCTTGTCATGTTTAACATCCCTTGTAACAGGATCTGTCAGGGCCTGGATATAGTAGCTGCTTCTCTAAGGCACGTGGTTGAGATAATGAATTGGGTAATGGAGAGTGCAGCTCACTAAGAAGCAAAACTAGTCCAATCCTGTTCTTGGCCCTGCTACTATTATGCTTGTGACATTGGGATAATATTGTATATTTTTCTCAATATCACGTCACAGATCTATAAAAAGTAAAAAAGAATAAAATGACCCTAAAGGTCATTTTCAAATCTTTAATATATCAAAGATATAAATCACTAACATATATATATAAATTACTAATATATAAATTACTAATTTATATATAGTTATATATAACTAATATATATTAATAATAAAATATATAATATATATAACTAATGTATATTAGTAATTTAGCATATATGCTAATTCAGATATATAGTATTTACATATAATATATATTTAGATATAGCATATATACGAAATTACTAATATATAAATTATTAATATATTAGTAATTTAGGCAAAGCATATGAAATTAAAGGGATGCTATATAACCAACAATTTATTTTCTACTTATTCTGTCATTCATTCATTTATGCTTTCAATCATTTTTTCATTCACCTTTCCAGCAGAATTGGACACCATGAAATAGGAAGCGAGATGATAATCCAGGCCTCATGGAACCCCCAGCTACTGGAGAATCGCACAGAGGCAGCTGCATCACACTGAGTTCTATATTGGAGGTGCCATGAGTTCCTTCTTCCAAGGAAAGTAAAAGTAGAGACACAGACTAATGAAAAGATAGAGAAAATCTAGGGCAGCCAAATACGAATTCACTCTTCCATTAATCTATCTTGCCATCTAGCAATAATTCTCAGCACAAAATGGTAAAATTTTCCTTTTCTGTCACAACCCCTTTGTCAATCACAAAACTGAACGCATGACCCACATTGGGTCCTTCAGAATATTCACAGGACATGGCAAACAGCACCGAAGTTGGACTGGGCATTCAAGCAAGGCAATCTCAGTTATGCTTTGGAATTTTCTGATGTACTTGCATAAAGATAGCTCTTGCTTGTTTTTGCAATGTGAAAGCATCAAAGATGGGCTCTGAGATATTCAGTGTTTTTGTCAACTAGAAAATCTCCTAGGAGCCGTAGACTATGAAGCCAACTCTTGACAAGAAGCAGATATAAGTAGATCAAGATATGTATATATACTGAAGAATAAGACCCCCAAATTTTTTTCTTAAAGTCTTCTGATCTGTGATTATGTAACTTATTACCACTACAACCTACCTTGTGCTAAACACAGAAGAAAGATAAAGTAATAAGACCTGCCAAGTCATTACCCTCATGAGGCTCATGTTCACGAGCAGAGTACAGGAAATGTTACAGCTGAAGTTCAGAGGATCCCATACAAAGAAAGAGGCGAAGAGAGAATCAGGAGAAATAGGATGGATCCTAGAAGAGAAGCACTAAGGGATAAAACTTTGGCAGAGGCAACTGGAAAAAATGGACTTACTCAGAGAGAAAGATCAGAAATAAAA
Source organism: Oryctolagus cuniculus (assembly GCF_964237555.1). Lineage (NCBI taxonomy): Eukaryota > Metazoa > Chordata > Mammalia > Lagomorpha > Leporidae > Oryctolagus > Oryctolagus cuniculus. Next base: position 48,082,126 of record NC_091449.1, read on the forward strand.
TCAACAGTAACAGGCAATGGACTGCAAAGGAGGTCTCAAAGATGGCTACTCCCAAGGTTTATGTTGGTTCACTTGCCTCTGCCTGGATAACTGGGTGAATAAGTTGACATTACTCAAGTAGGTAACACAGGACAGTTACCAGATTTAAGAGTCTACAAAGTGAGAGCTGAAGTGCAGCTTGAGCAGTGGCGATGTTCAGATAGTAGACGATGGATGCACCTGGCGAATCATCCCAGGCAATGAGCATAATACGAGGACAAAACGGGAGGAAACAGTAAGGAAAAGGGTCCTAATAACTGATGATATTTAAGGAGAAAAGCTGAGCTTATCGGCAACCAAGAAAAATGAGAAAACGTTTCTCTTCCTGAGAAAAAGAAGTATCTTAAGAAAAACTGCAAGACAGTGGATGTAAGACAGCTGGAACGAGAGGGCAGCCAGGGGCACGCTCCACCAGAATAGCATTTATGAGTGGTATCCAAGATGGATAGACAATTGCTTTGCTTAATGCCCTCTGAGAAAACAATTTTATGCCCTTCCACTTATGGCTAACACCTCTTAAGAGAGCAGTTCAGATTTAATCTTAATTTCTCATCTTGAGAAGTACCTTTAGCTGATATTTTATATATAGTCAGGGCTGAAAATCTGATAAGTTCTTCCTCAAAGCAATCCCTCACATTTCTGTGAACTACATTCCTCCAGGCATCACCTCAAAACAGTTATCTGATACTCAGAGGAGCTATGTTCTAATAATGTTTTACATCATAACCAGTTATGTACTCAAACTTGTTCTCCACATCCATTGGCTTCTCAGAACCCCACGGGGATCCTGCTCTCCTACACATCGCTGCTAGGACACATCTTCCCTGATACAAAGGCACTGAGCAACCATAAGGGCTGAGCACAAGCAAGCAGGTAACTGTGAACATTAGAGGCTCGGGCATTGCTCTGGGAGAAGCCCTGACTGCACCTGTGATGCTGCTCACGGTCCTTTTCCTCCTCAGGAGCTTCCTTCAACATTCACAGGCCCAAGTCCCAGGAAAATTGTGGGGATTCCACGTCAGCATTTTTAACACTTTGTCCTTCCTTCCTCTATTTATTCTTTCTTGTCACTTTTATTCTTCCTTCTTTCCCTCCTTTCTCAGCCCCCTACTCATCACTTCGTAAGCCCTTGATAATGGTAAACATTACCACTGCTGTGTTCCCGGTTCCTGTGAGCAGGACTCCCCAGCAGGGATAACACAGAGCGTGATTATCATTCGCAATCCTCAGGGTCACTTCCAAATTCATCCCCTTGCCATGTTTTACTAGGCACACTTACACTATGAAAAGTATTTTGATCATTTCTCTATTGTGATTGTCTTCTCCTTCAAGCAAATATAAGATCTATCCATTTTATAGCTTTTACACATGATACTCCTCTGTGTTCAGTATAAGACTATAGACACAATAAGTGTTTAATATAGTACCACAGCCCATGTGGTCTGCATCCCTAGCCTTGCCGATTAACAGTGTATGATGGACGATTAACTGTAAGATGGACGGATGGATGGACAGATTGATGGACGGATAGATGGATGGATGGATGGATGGATGGCTGGACATGGATGGATGGATGGATGGACGGATGGATGCATGGATGAATAGATGGATGGGCAGATGAACAGACAGTTGGATGGACGGATGGATACATGGCATACCTATAGTCTAATGGATTGGTTTGTTTCAGGGACACCTTTACTAATGCTGCAATGCACTGTTACTTATGCACTGTTTGGAATTCTATGCAGCTCTATACTCAAAGTACCGTCCAACTTGCTCTAGTGAGTCAACAGAGGAACAGACTGTGTGGGAACGTTTCTAATTGGGGTCTTTTTTGCAACCTGTCCATACATCCTCCTGCCTGCAGATTCACTTACTTCCCTTTTGGGAAACCCCTAAGGGATAATTCTGCTTTCTTTTGTTCATGTTGTTGGGTAAGGACCCTTATAATGACTCTGGGTTTAGCCATATTGCCAATATTAGCCTATTACCAATGGGATAAAGACAAGCATGATGCAAACAGAGCAGTAAAAGCATCTGTACATTGAGATTTATCCTTTGGAACACATGATCTTGGGATATTTCCTCTTTGAAGCCAACCACCATGGTATAAGTCAAACACAGCTCCATTTAGATGTCAAATTCCTGTTCAGTTCCACTTGAGCTCTCAGCTGCCAGGAAGTACTAGTTTTCCTCCAGCCCTTATCATGATTCCCTATGTCTAATATCACATTTTTTAAAAAGTGCTGTCTCCACTAAGCTATGCCTTAATTGCAAATCCCAAACAAATAAATAGTTGCTGATGTTGTATGTGAACTAATAAGTAGTGATAGATAGCAAGATACCTTAATGAACAATTTTCAGTTTCCATGTTTTTAGAAAAGATTCTTCTTATTTGAGAGGGAAGGAGGGAGACGGAGAGAGAGACAGAGTTGCTACCAGCTGGGCCACCCCCCAAATGTCCACAGTAGCCAGGGGTGGGCCAGGCTGAAGCTGAGAACTCAATTTTGGTCTCCCACATAGGAATCAGAAACTCAACATCTTGACCTATCCCTACTGCTTCCTAATGTCTGAACCAACAGAAAGCTGGAATAAGGAGCCAAACCCAGGCATCAAACCCTGGCCACTCGGATGTAGGATACTGGCATCTTAATCACTAAGGTAACACTGGCCCTTAGTTCCAGGTTTTTGTTTAAATCTACATTTCCATATAATAGGGAAGTATATTTTCATAAACATAGTGGGCGGGACTATCCATTTTATAGCTTTTACACATGATACTCCTCTGTGTTCAGTATAAGACTATGTACACAGTAAGTGTTTAATATTTGCTAACTGAACTATGATATAAATATTAATTTTCCCATAGAGATGTAAAACACTGGAGATAAAATACTGTATTTGACAATATTTTAGGAATCTCACTTTATAATTATTTTTTTGTTCATGAATTTACTCATTCAATCATTCCTTTGCAGGCTTTAGCATATACAAGACTCATGAATCATGAAATTTCCATGAAACTCTCAAAAGAATACAGAAGGTAAAGAGACAGATGCAGCAATGTTTTTTTCCTTCTCTTTCTCTTTTCTCCCTTGCTGTTTAAAAATGACAAACAATGAAAGAGCATGCATTCATGCCAGAGGAGCTCCATACTTTAAGGTCAGGTCCTAAAGCTCGTGTCAGTGAGAGCTCACCCACTCTTATGAAAGCCAGGATAGTACCTAGCTACAGATAAGAAACACTCCCATCTTGGCTACCGATTTTGCACGGCTCCTGCTGTCGGACATAACTTTGGGGTGGAGATGCAGAGATATAGCAATGGGACAAAGAAGACTGCAAGACAGTGGGTCAGCAGCAGTGGTTCAAAGGCACTGAGACTGAGATGCAGATGTGAGCTCCTTTCTCTGTGCCCTCTCCTGTTCTCCCTCTGTCCAAGGCCTGGACATGTGCATTCACATGGTGCCTACCCAAATGGCCCAAGCACCAGCACACATCACCCTGGGATTCTTGTTCCATTGAAACTCTCATCTCACATAAATCTGATTTCATGGATGAGCGTGACATTGAAAGCAGCATGGTTTATCATCTATCACATCTTTTTGTTTAGCTTTGGACCTTACAACCCGCTAGGGACTTATTTATGATATAAATATGCATTTAATGGATCGTGTATGAAATGTGACTCAACAAAGCAGTACATGAAACAATGTAAGAGAAAGGTCTATAAATTCACCAATGCCAGGTGTTAACACAGTTGTTATGTTAATGCTATTATTGTTATTTCCTCATCATTGTCCTCATTATCATGATCACCATCATTACATGGTAATGGGATTGTAGAAAGATGTCTAGATGAGGAGACAAAATATGCAAACTCTAAATTCAAGTTCACATCTTAGTATTTGTATAATAATAGGCATCTCACATAATCTGTCTTACATTTCCTTGTCTAAAAAATAACAGTGATAGTACAGGGTTGTTTTGACTGAAATTAAACAATAAGACAATATGCCCAAAATAAAATATCCTTCACAAATAGTAGTCTTTTAAAAATATTTATTATTTATTTATTAACTTATTTATTTGAAAGGCAGAGTGACAGAGAGAGAGAGAGAGAAAGAGAGAGATTCTATCTACTGGTTCACTCCCAAAATGATTGCAACAACCAGGTCTGGGCCAGGTTGAACTCAGGACCAGGAACTCCGTATCAGGAACTCCATCCCACAAGGATGGCCAAGGTTAAAATAATTGGACCATTTTTTGCTGCCTTCCCAAGTGCACTAGCAGGAAGCTAGATTAAAAGTAGAGCAGCTGGGACTCAAACTGGCACTGTGATATGGGATGTTGGTGTTGCAAGCAGCACTTAACTCACAATTCCAAAATTCTGTCCCCTCAATAGCAGTGTTTTTAAATTGTTGTGTAAATTTCTCCTTATGAAGCTGAGATAACTACAAGTTGTACATGACTACTGAGCACTTACATGTGTCTATTTCCATCTGAGATGTGTAGTAAAAACACATTCTGTATTTTGAAGATGTGGTATGAAAAAATAACTTGAAATACCACATTAATAATTTTATATTGCAAATAAATAATTTATAGTTATGTTGTATTATGTTGAAACATTTTATATATATTGGGTTAAACAAATATATTATTAAAATTAATATTACTTATTTGTTATTTTTTACTTTGTAATGTGTCTGTTAGAAATATTAAAAATATATTTGTGACTTACATTTGTGGCTTTGTATCATAGTTCCTCTGTACAGCACTGGGTTGAATACTTATCCTGAAATTTCAATTATAAATATGAAAGCTCAAAAACAAAGGATTTTGGGGAGGAAAATTGGGTTTTTATTATCCTCAGAACTCTGCAAATATGAGTCATGCTGGGAAAGAAAGCATTATTTGTGTCAATTTCTTTCAAAAGTAAACCATTTTTCATAAGCAATGGAATGCTTCTCCCCCTTAAATCCAGGTGGCCAGGGCAGCAGTCTGGCATAGTCGTTAAGATGCAGCTCGAGCATCCCATACTGCAATGCCTGAGTTCAAGTCTCATCTCCATCCCAGATTCCAGTTTGCTACGAATGCATACTCTAGGAGGTGGCCAGTGATGGCTCAAGTAAATGTGTCCCTGGCACCCATGAAGGAGATCCATACTGAGTTCCCAGTTCCTAGCTTTGAACCTGGTCCCTGGCTGTTTGTGGTATTTGGAGAGTGAACAAGCAAAGGGAGATTTATTCATTCTCTCTCTCCCTCTCTCTCTCTCTCTCCCTTTCAAATAAACAAATAAATTTATAAATAAAAAAATCTATAAATACAGGTGAGGGTTTGGTACAGAAGAGAGGCAGCAGCCTAGTAAATGTTAGTGCAGAGAACACGAAGAAATACACAGATCTGGATACCAATCCCACCTTGTCACTCACTAGCCATCTAAACCACAGTATGATGCACGAACTCAGTGAAAACCCACTTCTTCCCTATGGCACAGAAGTACTAATACATGTTGAACCCACAGGCTTGTAGCTAGCATTCTTTCAATGCTCACTACATACTTAGTACTTAGTAGGTGTCTTTATAGTTCCAAAATTACTTGGGAGGAAACTGAAGCATGTAATACACACATGAACACACCTGCTTTGAACCCTGTAAGAACTGTTCAATGCTTTAGGAAAATCTACTCAGAAGTTAGCCTACACAATATGAAGCTGAAAGAATTCTGACTTATACTAAGTGTCTGAGATCTTCCCAGTACTGCCTTAGACTACCTGGGAATGCTAAGCCCACCTTGGCAGTGTGGGTATCAAGTCACACTACCTTTATGTAAGGTAAAGCACAAATTCTTTAAGACTGCACTATTTATAGAAAGGTTGCTTTTTGGTTTTTTGTTTGTTTCTAAGGGGCTCTGCAGGGCACTGGGAATTCAGGCAGAGGCTGAATGAAATGTGGAAGGAGACTGGGGAATGTTCCCAGGTGAGAAGAGCCTGCTGCCAGCAGTGGTCCCTAGGAGATTCCCAGTGGGTGTGGTTGAGTCCAGCACACTAGGTGACCTTGATCCATGTCCACACAACACAAGAGGACCTCACAGGATGGCAGTCACATCTCTCTAACTATCCGATGTGGCATCTCTATAATAGACATGATTATTTCTGATAAACTAATTTCTTGTTCAATTTGATATGAAAATTAAAGCTGGATTAGCACAATTGGTCATATCTAAAAGCATGTGAATGGCACCTTCATTGTCCCCTTACAATAAACCCAACTGAGCCTTGAAAGGAGATGCGAGAAAGCAGGTCACGTTACTGTCTTCCAAAACCACTCTGCTTCATGTCCAACTGAGCCCTTTGTGGGAAATCATTCTCTATGGGCCAAGCTGAAACGATCACTCTCACTTTCTCAGGAAAAAATATCTTCAGGAAAAAAATGGTAATCAAATCATTCACCATGCAAATGTAAAAACAGAGGAAGTGACACTAAAGATAATATCAATATTTTCAACATTAAAGAAAGACAGACAATCCTGGAAGAGTGATGCTATTTTCATGAATTTACTCAATTTACCTTCTTTCCCCAAGCTCATCTTTTTTGCTTTGTTTTAACATCTGTCACTTTAAATGAGCTGAGGGACAGGTTTGGGGGACTCTGTGCCAGCACTGAGAACTGAGTTTCCAAGAGCCTACCCTCAACATGGTTTGCACTGCTTAACTAAAACTGTGACCTCGAGGAGCTGCGGTAGGAGGGGAACAATGGTGTATTCTCCGGGCCAGAAGGGTGACCAGAGCTTCTTGGGCTTTGTGAGCAGAGCTTAGCTGCCCTTCCCCAGCCCTCCTGTGTGGAAGCAATTTTCACTTCTTTCTTCTTCTGTGAGAACAGGACACTTGATTCCAACGAGGGAAGTGAGTTCCTACTTGTCCACAGTGGGTTCCTTAAAAATGAAGGGGTTTAGGCCGGCGCCGCGGCTCACTAGGCTAATCCTCCGCCTTGCGGCGCAGGCACACCGGGTTCTAGTCCCGGTCGGGGCACCAGATTCTGTCCCGGTTGCCCCTCTTCCAGGCCAGCTCTCTGCTGTGGCCAGGGAGTGCAGTGGAGGATGGCTCAAGTGCTTGGGCCCTGCACCCCATGGGAGACCAGGAGAAGTACCTGGCTCCTGCCATCGGATCAGTGCGGTGCGCCGGCCACGGTGGCCATTGGAGGGTGAACCAACGGCAAAAGGAAGACCTTTCTCTCTGTCTCTCTCACTGTCCACTCTGCCTGTCAAAAATAAAATAAAATACAAATAAAAAAATTAAAAAATGAAGGGGTTAATAAGCAAACAGACCCATACAGAAAGTCTCCAAAAAATATTACAGCAGATAAAGAAATAGAAAACACAGACAGGCTGGCGGCTTTTGTCTACTTAAACATTGCCAGGTTGGTGTTTACAGGTACATTTGTTTTGGTATCAGCATAGAGTGCTAACGCGATGCCATTTATGTCTGCCTAAAGCCCAGTTCACATTACTCCTTTATTTCCTAGAAACACTGGTCCTTTGTAACATGCATCACAGAAGCGGGAAAGCGACTCTCTTCTCCCACCTTTGACAAGCATCTTACATGCTCCTGATGCTGCATCACAGAAAGTAGACACCCCCATTGAGGGACTAAACCCGAAGGTGTGAGTCTTCTCTCAGTACACCCTAGAAACACACTGTGAACCTTGGGTGCAACATAAATGTGCTGCTGTGGCATTCTGGGTGGCATCTTTCCTTCCTCTGCCAGGGCTGGACAGAAGCCACAGTTTCAGGAAAGAACATGGATCTTGGACACACAGCCTTTCTGCCCAGCACATTCTTTTAAATATTTGAGTCGTATGAGCATGTCACAGAAAGAGTAACATTTTCTGTGTCATCTTCACATTATCCTGGGCAGGGAGAAAGCCCTGAATCTGTCAATCTTGGATGCATTAGAAAAAAAAAATCACAGGAAAAATTTTCTGGATGTTTCAGGTCTTGAATTCAAATTCCTTTCCATTTTCTGCTGTGTGATCTCATGCTCCTGTTTATAGGAATGGATGGATAAAGTGGAATTACGTATAGAAATCTCAGTTCCAAGCACTCAAAACACTTGGTAAATATCCGTGGATAATTAGCATTAAGTATTCGGAACACACCACCTGGAAGCATCTGTAATCAGTCTGCCTTATAACAGAGCAGTGGAGAATATCTATCCGCTCAAATCCCTGCGCATCCACTTACTCACTGCATACCACCGGGGAAAGTTGCCTAACTATACTTTCCACATTTTATAAATGGAGATAATTATAGCTCTTACTTCATTGATGTAGGACTGCAGACAGACTGGGATAATTCATGGAAAGTGCTGAGCGCAGAGTGTGCAGAGTAAACGCTCAGTACACATCAGCTATTAGCATAACGCCACCACCCCAGCTCTGTGTTCATCATCTCTGTAAGACCTTCCTTGCTGGTTTTCTTGTTTAGAGTTTCATCCCCTGGCTATATAGATTACAATCAATGCTGGTCCAGAAGTCATGAAATCAAGTATTTTTTTTAAAGATCAATTTATGTATTTGAGAGAGAGAGAGAGAGAGACAGAGAGAGAGAGACAGAGAGAGAGATCTTCCATCTGCTGCCTCACTTGCCGGATGACAGCAACAGCTAGGGCAGAGCCAGGAGCTTCATCTGGTTCTCCTCCCTGAGTGGCAGGAGCTCAGGTACTTGGAATATCTTCTGTTGTTTCATCCAGGCCATTAGCTGGGAGCTGGACTGGAAGTGAAACATCCAGGACACTAACCAGCACCCACAGGGCATGCTGGGGTCACAGCTTTACCTGCTATCTCAGTAAGTCGAGTTTTAAAGTCATCATGCTCCTACTCCAAATCCTTCAAGGCTCCCTTGGTCCTAAGGAATAAGGTCCAAGCCAAGTTTCAAGTGAGGTGCTCCACAAAGGGTTCTAAAACTGTACCTCCTGCAGGCACACCACAGCCCCTAGTGCTGCCCTCTGAACAAATGCACTCCATGCACTCACGTCCCAGTGTTCTTGTTTGCTGTCTCCTTCCACAGAAGGCTAAGAGGCAATGGTCAGAAAGTGCCAGGGCAATTGATTTGTGGAAGATCTGGGAGTCAGACCATTTTAGATCTGGAAAGAACCCAAAAGGCCCCTTTACAGATGGGGAAACTGAGGTCAACTGGCTTTTCCCAGGCATTTATCAGTGACACCAGGGCTGCACTAGCTGATCTGTCTACACAAGGTGGGAAACACAGGGTGGCCTATTATGGAAAATTTGTCAGCAACTAGCCGCAAACTTGCTGAAAGGGGATCCTTCTCCATTTTGAGAAATGGAACGGAAGCTATGGATCCAATAAGGAAAGAACACAAGACATGCTTCTCCGTAAGTGGAAACTGGCTTCCACTCGGGCTTGCGATACAGGTGTGAGTCAGGTGACGGGGAGATAACTACCTGAAATGCTTCTCCACCATCCAAACTTCCCCTCCCTTCAAGGTGTGGCCTCTCAGGTACATCGGTCTCCTGGTCAATGCTCCCAGAAGCACTGCCAAGATTTACTGAGGTTGAGGAGTCTCTGCAATGTTTTACAGTAGGAATGATGATGAATAAAACACAAAAATCACCAATGCATTTCTGGGAAGGCAAGTGTGCCAAGCTCTAACTGCTAAATTGCAATTTTCACTCCAAGATAATAACACTAATAGTGACACTTCATTTATACAATGCTTTTTAAGTTTGCAAAAATAATAGTGAAATGAAAACTGTCTCTTATACAACAGCTGTGTCTGTATTTGATGCATGTAGGAGAATGACATAGTTCAAGACAGCTCCCTTTACTGTGGTGATACTTCACAACAAAGTGTTGTTACAATTGTTTGCATAAACAAACCATACTATTCAAATTGGCTGTAGAGTTTTCATATAGTTTTGTTGCTACTGCTAAATAAATATTTTAGAAACCTCTTAGATGTGGCTTTAGTACATACTCAGTGGAAAGCTGGTAATTACCAACTGTCCAACCATTCTCACCTGTGTATCTTTAGTCATCCTTCGTTGGCGGTCTGAGTTTGTGTCCATGGTGACCAGGTAGGGAGTATCACACAGAAATCAAAATGCATAGTTCCCGGAGTCCTGTGTAGTTGTGACATCTAGGTGAAGTCTGAGCAAGGAGCTCTTTCTAGCACAAAATTAATGTCCTTATTTAGTTCAGCTAACCCAGCCTGATAGACAGGCTGCCAGCTCTCAGAGGCTCTGAGTCACCATGCTTCCCTGCAGACTGGCATTCCCTGCAATGGGGATGCTGACTCCCTTTGAAAGTGGGTCAGGAGAGCTGTCCTGGGATGGGAGGGGTCCTGCTCCAGGGGAAGTTTTCATTTGTGCATTCCTGTTGCCCAGATTCATCCAACTGTATGCACAGTCACCTAGTCCAACACAGGCCACACAGAAGCCAAGATCTAGCTTTTAGTCATTTTTCCACTATTATGAGAGGTTTCTTGCGTGCACCCGTCAATGTTTGCAGAGTTCCTACGTATCTGAGCTTTTTAAATGTTTGCATTTGCTTCATGGCTAGCACCCATGGCCATTTCCCATCATAACCTATTCTGGCCACTACAAGAGACCATCTGCCATCCACACATCTCCCTGCTATGCTATTCGCTACTAACAGATCAAGGACACAAACCTCAGAGCCACTTTAGCTCCTTACCTGAAAGTCCTCCAAGGGACTTCCTGGCCCCTGCATTCTTTCCCCATCCTCTGAATTCTTTAACCAGTCCACAGAGAGGAAGGCCCAACATTTGAAAAGCCCACAAAAAGCCTGTACAAACCAGTTGAGCTTCCCCCACCCCCAGCCCACCTCAGCCTGTTCGAAACTATGAAGTCCCAGCTTACAGGGGAGGTGGGCTTTCTGCCACGTTTGCCCTATGCATGTATTGACAGTTAGCCCCTCTCAGGTTTATTTTCCCTTTTTAATGAACCTGCTCTGGCTGTGAATTTGTTCCCTCTCTGTCCTGCTCTTATTTCCTTGTACCTATAGTTCCCTTGGAAGCGCCACCCCATCCACAGAGCTATAGCATTAGACTCTGTCCAGATTCCGACACCTTGCTCAATTATTGCTCAACCCAACTGGACTACTCCATGTTTCATAAAGGCCCCTTCTGCTCTGCCCTTGCACTATCCAACTATCAACATTCTATCCAGCCTGCAGGACAAACGCAACAGCCAGATGCTTCACTCACTATTAGTGGATATGGTTCCTCACAAGAGTCTTACAAGGATCTGTGCAGAAAGAAAGCCTTTGTGGGTTTCTCAGTTGAAAGCAACAGAAGTGGACCCTGGACAACATAATTTTGACAACAAAACCAGAGAAGCAGGCTCAGAAAATCACCAAAAACATCAAGATCCGGGGCAGGCAGAACCAAGACCAGATCCTGTTAAGGAACCTGATGACAGCACCACCACTGGCACTCGGGGCATGTGTGGCTACAGATCACTGCACTAACTTTGTCACCTTAGGGAGCTGGGTGCTGCTGCAGCTGCTGCTAGGATAGTGAAATGAGTTCTCAGTGGACAACGATTATGCAAATATGCCGTGTGTGCATGTGCGTGTGTGTGTGTGTGTGTGTGTGTAAGATTCTGAGTGCATCCTGAAAACACTAGCTGACTGGTGTGGAATGGATGTGCTAAGTTCCAGAGGAGCAAGGGAAGGGACCCCTAGAGCTTCTGGCTCTTCTTTCCATCTAGAATCGTATTGAGATTTATTCCCCAAACGCAGGACAGTGGTACTGATGCTTAGCAGCCAAACAAAATGAGCAAGCAGACAAAACGACAATGACATGAGTAACATGTAAGATGTTGTCTTCCAGGGTGCCAAATCTCTGAATAGAGTTATTTTGCATGCTTTAACAAGACACTGTCTCTGCTTCCATCTGGGTATTTCTGTTGCTTTGTTCTTGTTTTACCAAGCAAGATTGGTGGCAGAGGAAATCAGATCATAGCATGACCCTACGAGAAATGGGAGATATTCTGGATAACAGACTTAGGGTCTAAATTCTGATTTTTTTCATACACTGTGTCCATGGACTGAGCTTAACAATATGAAATATAATAGTGATAATAGAAGCAACCCCATTCCATGCATGCTTCCAAGCATTTCATATGTTAATATCACTTAATATCAGAGCTTCCGTATGAGGTACATATAATATTAACCCCGGTGTGATAGGAAAATTGAGAAATGGATGAAGAAGCTTTCACAGCTGGTAAGTAGCAGGGACAAGCTTTGAAGCAGGGCAGCCTGACTTCAGAGACTGTGCTAATGCCATGGAAGGTGCCTTATCATGTCCTATGTGCTCAGAGACAGGTGGGAAATGTGACTTAACAGCAGCACATAAGGAAAAGCAAATAAACAAATAAACTGTGGAGCATAAGTCCTCTGGGTGATGTGGCTGGCAATAAAAGCTAATGTAATGTAGCCTTAGGCTGCAATAAAAAGAAGTGTGTAGAAGGGAGTCGGTAATCTAGACTCTAGCTGCCTAGATTTCAGTCTTCAGTTCTTTCCTCCAAGAAAGGCTGGGGAGAAAAAAAAAAAAAAAAAAAAAAGGAATGGGATGTTCAATCTGGAGATGTCAGAAGTGGGAAGAAGGCTTCCTGCAAGAGAACTACTGGAAATGGCAATGTGGAGGGACCACTGCTGCTGTTTTGCATGACACCAAAGCCTTTATCAAAGAAGATAACCTTGAGTTTGACTCAACAATAGTGAAGGTTCCCACTAACTCAGTGATTTGCATAAGGAAGTAAAGAATTCCACAACGTGATGTCGCGGCCATCCCCAGGATATGGGAACAGCGACTGTATCACCTGGTGGCTGGTTTGTGTAGTCTCCAGTGTTTCCTTGTACCATACAGCACTGGGACTCTGTTATTCCTTCCCTAAACCGTTCTTGATCACTGAACTGCATGTAACTACTTCTGCCTGTGCCTGGTTTGTTTATACTTTATTTTCAGGATGTAATGTGTTATCCTGGTGCTTTTAAAGGAAGACTTAGTATTTGCTGCATTATTGATACTGTCAGCTCCCAGAGGGAAGGCCCTTGTGATTTGATCAGTTCTGTGTGCACAACTCAGAGCCTTTCAATACTTTAATTACAACAAAACGGGCTTGAAATAAATTCCAAATCAAACCCACCAGAGGGACCTGTGCAGGCTTTGGGGTGGAGGTAAAGAAATTTTTCTCACTCTGGTCTCTGTGGAAACTCAGAGTGGAGGTATTAATGGTAGGTGACTAAAAAGCAGGACAGAGCTGAAGTCTAGGGTTAAATGCAAAATATCATCAAAGGGCATATCAAATGACACTGGACTGACCATGAACTTTCAAATGGATAAAGACTCATATAACATCTTGCAAGGATAAAGACTCACATAATCTTACAACAATCTGTGCGGAAACAAAACCTTTTTGGGTTTCTCAGTTGAAAGCAACAGAAGTAGACCCTGGGCAACACAATCTTGGCAAGAAAATCAAAGAATCAGGCTCAGAAAATCACCACCTTCAAGAAGCTGAACAGGCAGAACCACAGACTATATCCTGCTAAGGAACCAGGTGTTGATGGCACCACTTATGTATTACAGCTTAACTACCCAAGGACATGGTAGGTAGGTAGATAGGTAGATAGATAGATAGAGTTGAACTCTATGTGTGCGTGTGTGTGTGTGTGTGTGTGTACATATATTTAATAGGTACATCTATTAAAAGCAATTAATTAGGGGCAGGCATTTGACCTAGCAGTTAAGATGCCTACATCTCATACCAAAGTTCCTGGATTCAAGGCCTGATTCCAGTTTCCTGCTAATGTGAAGTCTAGAAGCAGTAGTGATGGCTCAAGCAGTCAGGTTCCCGTCACCCACGTGGAGACCTGGATTGGGATCCTGACCTCTAGCTTTGGACCATGTGCATTTTGGGCATTTGAGAAGTGAGCCAGTGGATGAGAACTAACTCTTTCTCTCTCTCTCTCTCTCCTTCCCTCCCTCAATATTCCCTTTCAAATTTAAAAGAAAAAATCATCCATTTAAAGAGCAGTTTTGGATGTACATAGTAAAAATGATTAAATTAAGAGGCAAGAGAACTTAGTTCTGTTCCATCTGTCCCTAAATTATGTGTGATCTTGGGAAAGTCCCGGTCCCTGGACCCTCCCTCACCTGTAAATGAAGCTGCACAGGAATAGCCAGTGTTCAGTTGATGACTTTAGACCTGACTCCTGACTGTTCTACTTCGTAAAAGGAGTCCATAGTCACCATTACAGGAAGTAGGGATTCCACTCGCTTGAAGCGGTTAGACTGCAACACAGATTCTTGGTAGCACAGCACATAGTGAAAGGGTTGATGACAAAATAGGGTGGAGCAGGAGTGACGGATGAGGACAGTGAGAGGTCTGGAAACTGAAGCTCCGAAGACCTGTTGAAGCACTGCATGGTGGGAAAAGCCTGGCAGGGTGGCTAATCTTTGATTTCCACACTAGGGTCTGAATCCCTGCTGTGCCAGTAACAAGCCGTGAAACACTGGGAATCTCTGTTTTACTGGGTAAGTTGATGACCAACATCTTCCCAGCTCATAAGCTGTGTAGGTTTCATATCATACAGAACGTCCTTAGCATAGCATCTGAAACTAGCTCAATAAACACTTGATTTTAATTCTGATCTACTACCAGCTGCAGATATTTGCAGGGCTGTCAGGAGAAGGAAAAAGTCATGGGAGGAAGAAAGTTCGAGGACTGGGAGCAAATGACACAAGAGGTCTATTTTAGCTCCTCCTTCATTAAAATGAGGCGTTTTAATGAACAGAGTTAATGAATCACCTGTTCACCTCCCAGGTTCCCGGAGAGGTAGTTAGCAGGCTGTCATCAGGACATTTAGAATGCTGTAGGATTACTGGCAAAAGGAAAACCTGCTGAGAAGGGAGTCAGATCCAAAGATCTCAGAAACTCCTTTTGGGAGATTTGGGATCTTGTAGAAACACAGGACGAAGCAGTCAGTTCAGTTCTTCTGTCCTGCTGCTCTAGTGCGGCCAGAGAGGGAGGTGCCTGTGAGAGGGGCACCGACCAGAGTGGGAAATGCCTAAGCATCTGGTGCCGGAGCAGGCGTGGAGCCCACCCTCCATTCTTTTCTGCCTGGTAAGCTGAGAGGACTGTTTTGCCTTCTGGAAAATGGAGGTGATAGCGCCTCCCTCCCTGGGGTGAAATGAGGTACTGGGTAGGCCATTTTGTGCTTATGAGGGTCTTCAAAAACTCCATGAAAATGTGTATTAGGAAAAAACCATGCATGAATTTCAAAATTGCTAGCACCAACATAAGCTTACATTTCAATTCCATTTTTCCTCAGACCTTTTACAGTATTTCTATAGTAGGATTCTAGGAAGTTGGCTCTCACCCATTCTGTATTAGTCAGCTGTTTGTTACTACAGTGAAACACGGGAGACAAGCTGCTTAGGGAGGAAACAGAGGTCCACTGAGCTCACAGATTCAGAGGTTCAAGTCCAAGTTTGAGTGGCCCCATAGGTGTGGCCTCTGAGAGGGCAGTGGAGGGCAAGGGCAGAACATGCATGGAAGACCACAGGGTGAGCTGGACAGCCATGGAAGCTGCTGAGTCCAAACAGGCTTTAATAACCAACCCTCTTCCAAGAACTAACTTCCAAGGGCATGCTCCCAATAACCAAAGAAGCTCCTGCTAGGCCCCACCTCCCAGACACCTTAAGTGGATTAAGTTTTAATTTTCCTACTCCCAACTCATGACTTTGAGATTTAAACATATACATGAGTTTGGGGGCCTGGTCATATTCAAAATACAAGACAAACAGAGCAGACAGTCCTTTTCATTGCTAGGCACACATAGCAGGGAGCACTGGCCTGGAGAAGGAACAGATGACACAAGGGGGCCACGGACGGGAAAGACAGGACCGACTGGAAGGTCCAGGAGCACTGGACAGCAAAGACCGGCTGCAGTACTGGGTGGGGAAACAGTGTGATACCATTAAGGGCACACGAGGGTGTGGGCTCCTAACACAACACCAAATAGCTGTGCTTTTGCCTGGGTCTGGGCAAGACCTCAAGGCAGGGCAAGGGCACTTCAGAAAGGTCTTCTCATGAGTTAAAACTGTCACTGCTCAAACCCCTGAAAATCCCAAACCACACTGACCTGCAAACCAACAGGAGCAGCCTTGAAAGGAGACAATTTATCAAGAGACTAATTATCTTTAAGCATGTTGGGAATAGCAATGAGCCCCTTTTAGGGGATGAGTGTCTTCCTACTGCAAGCTTAGCAAACATAACCTCAGGGTAACTTACCACGGCAACCCCTAGGACAAATGAACAGAGGGGGAAAAATGCAAAGGTACAAAGGAGGCAGGTGCTTTTCAAAAGCAGTAATTACCTCCAAATCCAACATCTCCACTGCTTGTTGAATATTTTCAATGGGAAAGGGATGGGTCATTTAAACTTACGCAGTCATTCAAGAAAGGCAAGCACTAATAACTGTTCATCCCTAATTGGGAGCAGTGACTGTTCAATGCAGGAATTTTGGCCAAATCTTTGCTAAAAGGAACCACTATCTTTCCCTGTAGCCCAGGAAGCAGAATCTCGGTATTGCCTGAGTGCCCATCCTGCACCAGACATTGCACTAAGTTCTCAATTTATCTTCATCACTCTCCTAGGACACAGATATTGTTATCAGTCCCATCTCCCCACACACCCTTTATTTTTCTTACAGAAGAGGCCTTTGACTCTCTTACTCTCGGTCACAGACATTGGAAACAACAGAGCTGGAAGGTAGCAAATTAAACAGCTGGGCAGGACCAGGACTTGGATAAGGTAAGCACAGTACAAAATAGAAAAAGATAACAACAAAAAAAAAAAACAACCTCAAGAATCAAGATAAATAATATTTAATGTGTTTAAGATTAAAATTAATGGAAAAATCTGATTGGCAAAAAAAAAAATCAAAATTTTCAATGAAGTCAAAATCAAAATGTGCTTTGGTTTCACTCGCCTGATCCTCTTCCCAGCCCTGCTGTCTCAGGATGACGCGTGCAGAGCTGAACAACTGGCCCAAGCCTCGCGAATGATGCAAAGCAGCCTGAACAGCCCAGGGTGTACCCATGAGTAAAACACTCCCCCGGACCCGCAGCTGGGATGGGCCCCCAGTAACCTGGTCAGCCCTGCCCAGCCCTGTTACGGAAGAACACGTAGCAGGGACCCCGCTCTAAATCCACAAGAATGCACTCACGGACGGACAGGGCCTTGATCAGGTTGGAAAGATTTCTATGCCTCATAACCAGGACCAGAGAGGAGCCTCCCACTACCACTTGGCAGCTGGTTTGGTGACTGTCACAGTGGGGACAAAGCCAGGCCTGAAGCCATTTTCTTCAAGAGAATTGCATGTGCAGAGATAACCCTGATTTGTGACAATCAATCCAGGGCAGAGGGCTGTGGCAGCAGGATTTCTGGGAACTAAAGGGGTGGCAGAGGAGAAAGGGGAGGCTTTTTTCGCCTTCCAGCACCAGGCAATGTTGACAATGAGGCTGTACTCATTCACAGATACTGTCTGAGGCGTACTCACGGCCAGCACACATGGAGTGAGAGTGTGGCCACTGTTTCCTTAGGCCGGGAAAGCTGTGTATAGCCAAACTTCTAGCTTCAGCCCCTAAATGAGAGAGGGAGAGCAGCAGAGAGAGACAGACAGACAGGGACAGAGCAGTAATTGTCCCGCCATGAGAAAAGCACCCTCAGCCTCTTTCTTCCTGCCGGCCTGCTCTTCACCCACATGCTCCTGTCTCACTCACTGTGCTGTTGCAGCCAAGTTCTCCACCCGAGCAGGGACCTGGGACTGCACAGCCTCTATGCTTTATCTCAATGAGAATCCCCAAACTCTGCAACTGTCTGAAGACTAATTAAACCAAATAACAGTGGATTTTGCCTCTGGTTCAAACAACATGCATTATTCACAAACACACAGAATTGTGTTAAAGTGTCCAGTGTGAGAGAGCACTGGTTCACACACGCTTTGTCCTGCTTCCCTCTGTGTTACTTAATGCACCCTCCATAAGCCATTTGCACTGAGTCCTTCTTCATCACCTTCTGCGCGTTCCAACAGAGCTCAGGCTGCAGGGAACTCCACTGCCGAATGGCCAGGGGGGCGACTGTGCTCCGTCGGAAACATACAAATACGTATCCCCTTAAGACAGTACTTATTTTTATTGGAGCTTTCCTCTTAATTACAATATGGCGTAATTCTTCTTGTGAACTCTCAAATTGATATACAACAGTAACATATTACATGTGTGTAATATGTTACATAGGTAACAAATGTTAACAGTTACATATCAACAGGAACAAATATAAATTTGTGCAGCCTGAGCTACGCACTTTAATCATATGCCATCATTTCTGTATCATGGAGGAGGAAAAAAATCAAATGATTAAACTCCAGCGCCTGAGTACCTATCTTGAATTAAACTTTACACTCTGCCTCAGTTAGGCTTCCTACAGCGATATCAAGAATGGTTGCAAGGTAAAGCATTCACTCTTCTATGGTAACTCCATGCCCCAAAGTGCTTATCAAAGCTCAAACCGCTATTTTTTTTTCCCCTACAAGTTGTAAATGTCTTGCAGATGTCTTCAAAACCTCTTGAAAGAACTGGCAGTCATATCACTGCAATGTCATTAATATTTTTGTTTATTCACTCTGTTCACTTTGGAGTCAGAGTGAGGCTCTTTCTGCCAGAAAAAAGAAAATCCAGAAAATCGTCCCAGATCACGTTTATCCTGCAGTCCAGCCCCCACGGGGGGCTAATCTGAAGTTACAAGATTTCCTAACTTTCTAGTAAATTCCGAGGTAGGCAGAAGAGGCGGAAGGTAACGGCATCTCCCCACTAGAAGGATGCTAATCCTGACAAACTGCTCAAGTAGTAGCCTGAACCACAGCTAGATTGAATTCGTTTTCTCCTGAGAGGACCAGACAAGGCTGATGGTAACAAAACCGCTTTTCACGGCGCCCTCAAAAGCAGATGGGCCCCATGCACAAAGTTGGAGAAGGGCGCCATTGCCCTCTAGTGGCCACAAGTGCGATCTTCCGCGAAGGAGTCCATTTCCAGAGACGCACAAAGCTTTCAATGTCAGGGTAAAATTATAGCAGAGAGATGTCTAATTCCCCTCCTGGCGTGTCTGCTTGAGTCCTTCCTGCTCGGAGAGGAGGCCGCGGACGGCTATCGCTGTAATCCTGAAGGAACAGCTTCCTGATGTTCCCGCTGGGGCGTCAGAGTAGGCCCAACTTCCTAGAGCGTTAGCATCTTTCTTCTTTTTTAAGAGACTGGTTGATGTTTCTTCTTTAATCAAGGAAATCACACATTTATATGGACCAAAAATATATACCGTGTGTGTGACGAATCCTTTGAATCAGAAAAGCTGACAACTCCCAATTCTTGGAAAATACAGAATGAAGGTTCTTGATAGACTAAGTAAATTTTGTGAAACCACAACCAGTTTTATGAGGGGGGGGGAGGGTCGTCTCAAACACATTTTAATCCCTTGAATCATTGGCTAGTGAATTTATCTAGCGCTCACATTTGCTAAAACGGAAAAAAAGTCGAGAATTTGTAGTCACCCTGCAAATTCGACGATTGAAGAAGAAATGTTTGCTGCCTACTTTTAAACTCCATAGGCCACTGTTTTACTACCATTAATTAATACGAGGTATGCCTATGAGCAAAGTGAAAAGGATCAATATTTGAAAATAAACCCAAATGAAATCATTATTATTGCTGACCATCTACCTACGGTAGTGTATTGAGAATGGAGGAAGACGAGATCTTGTTTAGACGGTTTTGAAAACATAGATTTAAATATAACAGATCAAAGTTTACACCAACTGTCAACTTCATAAGTCACAGGCCTCCACAGGCAAGGCTCCAAGACCCACTACGCTCCTGGGAGTGTAGCTGTGGCGTGATAAATCAGGCCTTGAGGTCACAGCCATGGCGTTTCCCATATGAGGTCCCCAAACCAGAGTCTTTACAAAGCAGCCATGTAATTCTATTCAAAGTGGAAGAAAAACCATGAGTTATGAAGACAAGTGCAATAAAAGAGCATGAAATTGATCCGTATTCCCCCAAATCACGACATGGTTCTCCCCCTCTGCCCTCCCCCCAAAATAAACACACACACCCACAGCCATCACCCCGGGAAGGAAATATGTGTTCTGGGTCCAAAAAAAAAAAAAAAGAGCTGTAACTTTTAAAAAATTCTCAAATTAACAAAAGATTGCATCTTAATTGAAAGTAGAATTTAGGCTTCTAGCAATTTTACCGTCTGGTGTTCTGATAAGGATGCTGAACATAACGGGGACTCTGCAGTGTTATCAAGATGGTCCAGCACTTCAATTAGAACTGGTTTAAAAGCCTATTTTTCTAATACGCAATAAACCCAGTTTGAATACATCTATATGTCTGGGCCTCACCAGACTTTCCCATTTCAATCCTTCCCATGCATTTTTCTTCCTCCTAGAGGTGGGGAAGCCAGCTGCTTCTTCTTCTTCTTTTCTTTAATGTTCTAAAGTGATGTCTATGCAGACTACAATATCAACTGAAATAATCACAGTCATAATTATAATAAAGGAAAAGCCGTTCCGTGTATTCACATGATGGTCTCGAAAGCAAGGTGGGAAGCTAATGACCACTGCAGCAAAGTTTCCTGGCCTCCCAGAGGCCGTGCCCTGGTCTCTACTGAGAGCTACTCACATTCCTTTGTACAGGAAGGAGTTCGGGTCTGAACTGAAGCTCCCTTCCAGGGCCCAGTGGCCAACTCTGAAACTTGGACGCGGAGCCTGTGTTTTAGGGACTGGAGTGGCTGGGGTTTCGGAGCCCCTCTGGTAGTGGCCACAAGTCCGTCCCTTTGTTGTGTAACTTTTATTCCTTTGTGCTACGCGAAGAAGACCAGGCTTCCCGCAGCTGGGGTTGGGCCCCTTCGGTGTCCCGGCGTCTGCGCCTCCGCACTCCTAGGAAAAACCGTTCCAGGATTCCTGAAGATCGGCCGTCTTCAGACTCCAGCGCTCAGCGGCCAGCCTCGTGGCTGTGCTGATGGGATGCTGGGGAATCCTCGCTCCTGAGAACACTTCTGCAAGCCCACCCCCCGCCAACCCGGGCACCCCGCGAAACCTTGCGCGCCTGGGGCAAGCCCCAGCGATCAGCAAAGGGATCCATCCTGTCGCCGGCTTAAGCATCGTGCTTTTCCCGGGATTAGACCGAAAACTCACTCAGTGCGTCCTCTGAAGAGGCTAGGGATGACTGGGAGAGGAGAGCAGGGACAGACTGCAGAGCCATCGGACGAGATTTCTTTAGGGAAAAGAGGAGGGGCAGACTCTGGGTCCAATCCACCCCCTCAGGCGGCAGGGCTGCTGCCACGACCCCCTCATTCCCACCCCGCGGCGACGGCATTATTAAATAATTAAAAGATGCGAAGCTTTCGTAGTGGCGCGGTGGCCCGTGAAATTCCTGCTGCATTATCAGCAAAAGCAACAGGGTTTCTTCTCGCATCCAGAAAACCTTTCACCCGGGAGAGGCAGGCGTCCCGAGCCCCGGCTGGAAAGCAGGGCCTTGGCGACAACGGGCTGAGCTGCGCCGCGCGGGCCTCCAGGACCCCACTTTTCTCTGGGGATTCCTGGCTCCCAGGGTGAGGCCGTGCTCCCCCCCACCCCCGATCCCGCCCGCTTCTCGGCTCCCCGCACCTCCCGCGGACTCCTAGTCCCTGGCAAGGCTCCGGGAGCGGGGCCGTGCGCGCCGGGGCTGGAGAGGCTCGGCGCGCTCCGAGCGCAGGCGCGGGCTCCGGGGACGGTTTGGCTCGCAAAGTTGACGGTGGCCCCGGCGGGCTCCGCCGAGCGCAGGCCGGAGCCGAGCCGAGAGTGAGCGGCTCGCGGACCTTACCCCACGCTGCCGGGAGCGCAGCTCCGCTAGGAAAGTGCGCGAACTCGCCGCTTCACGCTCGGGCCCTTGCTATGGACTGGGCTTTCTCGGCAGTCTCGACCCGAGGCACCGAGCCCCGGGGACGCTCGGCGGGCATCAGCAGGCAGGACCCGGTGGGAACCCCGCACAGCACGGTCCTGTAGCGGCTCTCGGGGAAGCGGCACCGCGCGGACGGGCGGGTACCGCGCGGGAGACGACTTTCCCCAGAGAGAAGACGAGAGGGCAGGCGACGTGTCCAGGACTCGACTGCGCAGCCTGGAGCCCCAGCCGCGTGCAAACCCCCCGTGCCGCGGCCTCGGCGCAGACCCAGAGGAGGCCCGAGCGGCGCTGGCGGCGGAGCGCACATCTGGCGCCTCTGCGCTCTGTTCTGCCCGCGCCCACCGCTGGCTCCCTGCTCCCTCCCCGTGTTCCCAACAAATCTTCTCTCGGCCCCCAGCCCTTTGGGCTGCGCACTGGGGGGAATCCCTTTAGAGTCAGACACCAGAGCCCCCACCCCACCTCCCCCGCGCCAAGACATTCTCCTCCAGAGAAGAGCCTGCTCCCCACTCCGGGAAGCCCCATCCAGGCAAGAAGGGACCCGCGGCGCGTCTCACCTGGGGCCCTCGCGGGTGGACGAGACCTCCGGGCCGTCGGTCCCTGGCGCAGGGCGCGCGCACCGGTGTCAGCCCCGGCCCCAGTCCCGGTCCCATTCACAAGTCGGCGGCGGCTGCTGCGAGCGGCCCCCGCGGCATCTGCTCCTCGGCCCGCGACGCTCCCCTCAGCTGGCGGCGGCCGCGGAATGAGCCGCCGAGCGCGCTAGTGGCAGGAATGAGAAACCGGGGGGAGGTGGCGGGCGGGCGGTGGGGGGAGGAGGGAGGCCGCCGCTGGGAGGGGAGGGGAGGGCGGGGGGCGGAGAGGAGCCGCGGCTGCGAGACGCGCCGAGCCGGGCCTGGCCGCGGCTGCGGGGGCCGACCCCGTGCGCGCCCCTCCCCCAGGGGCCACGGAGATGCCACCCTGGGGACCCGCAGCCGCCCCTCCCGCGCCGGGTCGCGGCGCTCCGGCTCCCTTGGGGCTCAGACAGAGTCTGGAGCCGCTGAAGTTGGGCTCTGGGGACGCACAGCCAATCGGGGAGGGCGGTGGGGGAAAGCCGGTGAGGGGCTGGGAGCCCCGGTGTTCCTCGTCTCTCCCAAATCCGCTGCAGCTGGGGAGGCTGGGCCCTCCTCTCCCGGCCCGGCCAGGTCCGCGGGCGGAGGGACGTGGGAGAGGCCCCGGGGAAAAGGGCAGCGCGTTCTCTGCTCTCACACCCGATCACCCCACGTCCCGAAACGCTTCCGCGGGGACCGCTTCCGCACCGTCTCCACCCAGCCCCCCAGCCCTTGAAATGGTGCTGGTGGCGCGGGTGCCGGAGGAGCCGGGGACGGCGGCTTCGGACTTGGGAGAGCTCGGTCCCCGCGCTCCTGCAGCTCGCCCCGCCTCTCCCTCAAGCCGGCGCCTCAAAGCGGGCGCGGAAGCAGCTTCGCCTCGGGCCGCCCCGCCAGCCCCCTCCCCAGGGGTGCGTTGGCCGCGGTCCCAGCCACAGGGGCCGGGATCTCTGCAAGTCCGGTCACTTGTTGCCTCCCCCAGCCCCCGCAGACCCGCCGCGGCGCTGTGGAGTGCGCGGTTCCGCTGGAGCGAGGGCCCGCGGGGCGCGGAGCCCGCATCCGTCCGCGGTCCCCCAGCTTCCCCGCTCTCGGAGGAACCCGCTACTGAGAAGGGAGCCCCCCCCACCCCAGCCCGCTTCCGGCCCGCGGAGTCTCTCTGGGCGAAAGGGGTGCCGCGGTCGGGGCTTCCGAGTGGCGCCAGGGACTGGGCGGGGCGCTCGTGGCGCGGGGAGCGGCGCTGGGACCCGCAGACCCCGCGGGGAACACCCGTGCCTGCGAGGGTGCTCGCGGTCGGGATAAGTTTCCGGCTTGGGAGGTGACGGCAAGAGAAGACGCCGAGAGACGGTGAAAAGGCGAAGGAGCCGCAGGCGAGGACGGGGGAAAGGCGGAGAGAGGGACCCGCAAGAGGGCAGGATGCGGAGGGCGTGGAGGGAACGCGGCCCTTAGAGCGCAGCAGGCGGCAAGGGCGTGCGGAGAGGAGCGGGCCCGGGAGTTCGCGGAGGAAGAGGCCTAAGATGGAAGGGAAAGCCTGGGGGCCTGTGCGCTTGAGGAAGGGGCCGGCGAGGGGGCGCGGAGAAGGGCGGCCGGCCCCCGCCCCGCGGCTCCCCGAGCGCGCAGCTCCCCGGGTGTCCACGCCGCAGGGCGAGCCTGCCTCCTGCCCGCACCCCTGCCCCACCGCCCACGCCTCTCCCAGAGACTCGGGATCCCTCTGGCTCCGAGTGTGTCTGCCCTCACCCCGCGCCCACAGGACGCGCCTGTCGCCCTCCGTGCGGACCGGGCCTCGAACTTGCCCATTTCTTCTCTGGGGGAGGAGGGCGCTAAGGTTCCAGCAGCCCTTACTCCCGCACTACGCCGCCGCTGACCACGTCCGAGGTGACAGCCCTCCGGGTCCCCAGCCCCCGCACGTCTGCCACACACGCGCTCGCGCTCGGCGCACAGGAGAGCTAGGGGCGGCCGAGCCTGCCGCTTCTGCCTCCTCCTGTGGATCCCTAGCCCTGAGCCCCTTCCACAACTCCGTGTGCTTTTCTGTGGACCTCTTTGGCCCTGTCTCTGAGTCTGCTCTGAGCCCTAAAACTTTGGCCCTCCTGCCTGCCCCATCGCGGAAGGGAGCAGCGATGGTAATGGGGTGCCTGGGTGTAGCCATCTGTACGCAGCAGTGAGGTTTCATCCCAGAGGATGGAAGAGGGGCCACTCCCTCTCAGAGATCTTCCGGGTTTGCTGTTTGGCTCGCTACACACTTGTCTGGATTTTCTTGTCCTTCCCAGGTGAGCATGAAGCCGAGGTCAGTTTAAGGACAAGGGCAAAGATCCCCCGGAAGTGAAGTGGTTAGAAAATCCCTCTATTCGTGAGGAAAGACTCCTTAGCTCCATTCTGGAGGCAAAGCCACGGAGGAACCTGGTCATGTGCGACCTGACATTAGGTGGATTTACCCTCTGTCTTCTGTCCCGATTGCAGGCGGTTAAGACAACTCCTGTCATGAGCAGAACTAGCAGATTTTAAAAAGTAGTTAGAAATCGCTTGGTGGGTTTACACCAAATCAGATGGCATCGTGTGCTACCAGCGGTCAATATTCCTTCGTACAAAGCGGCAAGTCCATGCCTAGCATTACATTAGGGAGAATAGAACATGTGTGCCCACACTAAGACATGTATCTGAACGTTTTTACTCTCAATGGCTAAAGCCTGGAAACCATTCAGGTGCCCATCAACTGGTGAATGGACGAACAACTCGGTGTGTTCACACGATGGAGTAATATTCAACAGGAAAGGAATTCCAAGGCTTGTTACATCAGGAATGATCTTTCAAAGCGTATGCCAAAAGCCAAAATCTGTGTGATTTTATGCTCTGTAATTGCATTTATGAGAAACGTCCAGAAAAGGCAAGTTTGTAGAGAGAGAAGGCAGGTACCTGGTTGCATGGGGATGAGGGTATGAACAAGAATCTGCAAAGAGGGTGAGAGGGAACTTTGTTGTGTGATGAAATTTTCTAAAACTGATAGTGTTGATGTTGCACAGATCTATGAATTCCCCAACAATCACTGAATTCTAGCAAAAAAGGCAATGTTTCCCGCTTGCATACCAGAGTATCTGTGAGCTGCAGCTAAGCCTCAAGGGGAAACTTTCTGTAAGGCAGTTTTAGAGAAAGAAAAAAGTAAAAACAGAATTCTAGTTCTCATAGAAAGATAACTCTACTTGTATTCAGCAAGTTCTATTTTGGCGACTTCTTTGGAGAGACTTCTAAGTGTTAAAGCAAGTTAATTTCCCCCTTTCACTCTTCTAAGTGATTAATTCCTAGGAACTAGAGTTAGGCATTCCAGTTCGTGACATTTTAAACACACCTACACAGACACAGTACAAAGTGCACATTTCAGAGGGTTTTTTTTATGACTATGTTAGGATCTGTCTTAGAAATCCATATCAAGAACTTGGGTGTGGTATTGTGCGGTTACAGTTTAGATCTTAAAAGCAAAAAGAAAGAATAGGGAAAAAAATAACCCACTGACAGCTTAAATTGAAAATTCATCTTAGACAGGCAGTCAAAAGTTTGGGTGTTTATCTTAAGTTTCCTCACCTTGCCTTCGCCTCCTTCTTCAAGGGAGGAAGCCAAGGTTCCTGGCTGCTGTGGAGCCAGGATTCAACAGCGCTTATACTTCCTGCCTATCCCAATCCAGACAGAGCCAAGGCTCAGACAGCCCTTTCTTGTCTTTGTCCTTGCCAGCACAGGCTGATTAATTTCCTGTCGGTTCCTTCATCAAAGTAGGAGGCTCTCATCTCTTTGATGCGCCCCTCTTCAGGCTCAGAAGATAACCAGGCCCTGCTGAGGGATTCCAGTTTCCACTCCGAAGCTCCATGCTCCCCAGGCTTCTCAAAGCTTCCTGCTCTGGAGATATGCTTCCAAAGGTAAAGAGTGAGGCCAGATCCAAGCAGGGTTTCCTCACATTGCAGTGGTCTCCAACTGTGCCTTCCGCAGGCAGAGGGAGAGAATTGAAAAACAAGTCATGAGAACACCACTTCTGAGTCAGACACTTCACAGGGAGAATCCCACCATTGGGTCTGCAGAGGAAAGTGGGCAGACCACACACAGATCGGATTCAGTCTGATTCCTGGCTCTGTCACGTACTAGAAAAGACTTCATCTCCATGAGATGTGGTTTCTGTATCTGGGACATGGGGTCTGTTATCTGTGCCTAGACTGCTGCAGAGATTCCATGTGCCACAAACCTACAGCAATAAGTACTATGCTTGGATTGTAGTCTCAGTAGGTACAAGGTAGTGACTACAATTATTAATTATGAGATCTGATGATTGTCACACCTTAAATGACCTGAGCTAGAAAGGAGACATGTTACAATTATGAATTGGAATAATTATGGGGATTAATCTTATATTAAGTAGGGGTCATAATAACACATCTGGCCAAGAATTGTATGGCAGTTGAAAATTTACCAACATTGTTGGCCAGCGCCCCAGGTTCTAGTCCCGGTCGGGTCGCTGGATTCTGTCCCGGTTGCTCCTCTTCCAGTTCAGCTCTGTGCTGTGGCCCGGGAAGGCAGTGGAGGATGGCCCAAGTGCTTGGGCCCTGCACCCGCATAGGAGACCAGGAGGAAGCACCTGGCTCCTGGCTTTGGATCGGCTCAGCGTACCGGCCATAGCGGCCATTTTGGGGATGAACCAGCAGAAAAGGAAGACCTTCCTCTCTGTCTCTCTCTCTCACTGTCTAACTCTGCCTTTAAAAAAAAAAAGGAAAAGGAAAAAAAATTTACCGACACTGTAAGACTTGTTTTGGGTTATACAAAATTAGATGTGCCAGCCTTAGGACAGAGGTCTTGTCACAAATTGATTGGATCACTTTGGATTAAGTCCGTTTATCTGAGGCTCAATTGTCTTAGCTATACATGAGAGCTTACCCAAAGTGAGCTCTGGGGAGGATCCTTCCAGGGCTAAAATTCTAGAGTCAGTGTATTACCCTTCAAAGCATCTTCAAAGATACAATCCCCCTCTCTGCCCCTAGGCTGACTAGAGCAACCACTATCTGATTGTACCCTTCTCAACTCAATGCTATCAGTATTTCCTTGTCTTTCCCCTGTTGTCCGCTGCCTGTTCCCCAGGAACAGTGATGATATTCTGGTTTTGCAAGAGTATTTCACAATGCTCATGGCAGATGGAATTCAAAGATAAGTTTACTTTGGTGAAAAATTTTGAAATCCATGCATAGTTTTTTCATAATATGTATTTTCCATGAACTTTATGAAGGCACCTCATACACATGGGTTTCAGAAGCCTTTCCATCAACATAAATTTCTATTGTGATTATATTTTCCATGGACTTTTTGAAGTATCTTTCTATCTACATCCTCAGCATGTAGCTCAGTGTCTGACATAAAGAAGTCCAATAAATATTTTTGAATGAATTAACAAATACTTTTGAATGAATTAAAATCAGTACCTTGATCAAATATCACAACAGTACTATGTTATGAGTGATCACACCGCTCATTGGCTTCAAACAACACTTATTAACTCTAATAGATCTATAAGTTGGCTGGGATTGTCTGGTCCAGACTGGGTTGAGTTGGGGCCACTCATCTGGGCTTCCTGTCTTTCTCGTCCTCCATCCTTGAACAAGTTCTTACGACAATGAAAACCTTCACAGCCCCTTTAGGCTTAGGTTCAGAATTGGAAACTGTGTACTCTACTTATTCCATTGGCCAAAGAATGTCACATGGCCAGGCAGAAAGTTAAGCAATGGAGAAATACAGTATTTTTCATTGGAAAAAAATCTTCAAAAAGAGTTGCATGGCAAACAATATGGGCCCAGGGAAGGATGATGTGACAGGATCACTAATGTAGCAGTCCCCCACAGACAAAAAGGGGTTTCCATCATCCTCCACTCTGGGCCATGTTGGATTTTTGAGTTCCGTAGGTCACAGTACAATACTCAGGAAGATTAGAGACAACACAGAATCAGAATACACTTAGAGTCTCACACAAAATCATTGTCATTGTGCATTTCCTTTACATTGAGGCTCAAGTGGGAAGGAAAAATGCAAGCAGTAATAATAATGTAACAATAGATATCAACAGTTTTTGTTCAGCCTGTTTGATAGTCCAGAAGCATTTACATATAAAGGTAAGAATCCTCAAAATTTCCTTCAAGTATGCATTATTGTCCCTAAGGAAATGATATTCACTGCCCAGTCTAATAAAACTGGTGAGTAGTGGAGCTGGGATTCCACCTGTGGGTATTTTCTCACAAACTGTCCCACTGGCATGCCTTTCAGTGGAAAAGCCCATGCCAATGCTCCAGATGCAACTGTGGGGTACATGGCAGAGGGCATCTATCAGATTCCTAGGAACAGTGCCTGGCACAATGAGCAAACACATTTCATGGAAGGGTAGAAGGTGAGAAGGTAAATGGGAAGGGAGGAAGACAGGGAAGGAAAGGCTATAGAAGCAGGAAGGTAGGGAAGAAAAAAGGAAGGTACAAGGAAGAAAATAAAAGCAATGCTGATCTATTGAAAACCCTTGGCATATTGTGCAGAAACCTGTGCACCCTGAGGGTCATGCATTACCTGCCCCTAATGGTGCTGAGAACATTACCTCCTGCCCATCCCCTTTCCACAGCCTGGAAGGAAAAACGAGCTGGCCCTTGCCTATTTTGCTTCCAATCTCTCCTTAGATCATTCTCTACTTTTTTTTGCTGTTGTTCAAACACAGGTGTGCTCCAGATTCAAGATCTTTGCATATGCTGTTCCCTCTGCCTAGAACACCCTTTCTCTCTTCTTTCTCATGGTTTGTTCCTTTGCTCTGTTTGTCCATCTGCAGAAGCACTCACTCAACACTACAGTCCCCTTCAATCACTTTTTATCTCCTTTGAAGGTTTTACTCTTGTTCATAATGCATATATCTATTAAAATTCTATTAACTCTTTTTATTTGCTTACTTTTATTGATCATCTTATACCACTAGGACACAAGCTTCAGGAGGGAAAAATACCTAATCCCTCTTGTTCACTGATGTATCTTGAGCATCCAACACAGTGCCAGGCATATGGTAGGCACTCAGCAAATATTTGCAGAATGAATACATGAATAGTAAATTCATGAATAATGTTCACTGAATGAATGGACCCTGAACCAACAGCAGATGGGTCTTAACATGGTGCCAGTGCCCTTTATTTGCAAAGTGAATTTGATAGTACCAATTACTCACATTGTACAAAAATCATTCTTTGATTTACTAAAGAATTTATTGGGAAACTACTTAAAACAGTGCTTTTAAAAATAAAATCCAGTTTAAAAAATGATGTCATATCAACAACTTTTCTAACATTTGAATTCCCTAAAATGAAATATACAGGTATTCACAATGACAATTCTGCTTCCAAGTTCTGACTCCAGTTTGTTTGCTGTCTGGACTGGCTGATTAAAACACCTCACAGAAGGCTACTTCAATGTTCGTATGTGCATATATTTACTTTTTTTTTGAAATTTGTGAATAGACACATTTAAATGTGTTTGCTTTCCAGGGGAACCACTGAAAATGTATTCAAGATGTACTGGCTTGCTTTGCAAGTGGTCTACACTTCGGACAACAGGATTTAAGAAAGCTCTGTGCTCCAATTTTCATAACCATTAACTATCAATATTGGGAAAGGGAAGGCAGGAATCATTCTTGACCAATGAGAAACCATTTAAAAGATTTTTCCTTCTTCAAACTCCTCTACAAGGTAAGATAGTTGACCTTGCCCAGAACTGGCTGTGAGAATTTAAGTGCTTTATCTAATTGTTTGTTTCCCTCTCACTGCTCACTAGCCTCTTTGGTAACTAAGGGCTAATTGAGGTGTTTCCCTGAAACTCAAGGTAGTTCAAAACCCATTGTATTTTTATACACAAGTGGTTCAAGAGCTTTCTTCTTGTAAACAATATTCCAGAGAAGACATTCTATTCTGGTTGACAGTCACCCTAGTTCTGGGTCTTAATCCGTGATTGATTCTCCATTGTACAGAATATTGTTCTGGGCTACACGTAGAATTAAAGAATAACATTTTTAAATAGCTCTTCATTGAATGCCTGTTAAGTGCTTTCATTCAAATCCTTACGACCACTCTACAGAGTGTTACAATTGCCCATTTTATAGGTGAGAATGGCAAAGCTCAGAGAATTGAACATCTTACTCAAAGTCAAACAGCTCACTAATAAATGAATAATTAAATGTCATTTCATTGCTCCTAGTTTATAATGGAATATAACTGGAACCCAGTTTCTAAGGGGAATGGTAAAGACAGGTGAGTGAAGTATTCTCCAAAGATATTCTTTCAAAGTTGAGAATTAAAGTATAAAGAAGTACTGGTTGGGATAAGTGTGGGAACAGAACCTTTCATTGTCAAGGAATAGACTGTGTTAGGGCTCTGGGGCACAATGGGATTTGGAGTGTTTGAGAATCTAAGGAAGAATCCATAGGGCTGATGTTTAATGAGCTTTGGGAAAATATAAAGAGACAGACAATCTAGAAATTTATAGAATAAGAAAAAAATCCTGAACTGTATCCCAAATGCAATGGGCAATTACTGAATTTTTAATTGCTGTCATTTTATTGTTGTTTTAAATGAGAATGATCCAGTTATATTGTTGATAAAGAGGATTGTGGGTGGATGAGCACTGGACTGATACAAAGGGAGTGTTGCACTTACCCAGGAGACAGGGGCTGCAGCTCGGGCTTGGGAGTGGCAGACAAGAAGGGTACAGGTCCTATGTGTGCTTGGGAAGTGGAATCAGCATTGTTGGCAAGGTTGGTTGCAATAGGTGAGAAAGAGAAAGATGTCAAGGACTGTTCTCATAAGACCGCTCCAGGCAGTTGAGTAGCAATTGTAAGTAAATGGGTACTTCTTTATTGACTTGGAGAAGCCGGAGCAGGACCAGGTATTTGAGTGTGTGAGACAAGGTTCCCAAACCTGAAGCTTGGGGAATACCTGTGGGTACCAGGGTGCTCTTCTTTCTTGTGCCACAGGTATCTTCCCAGGTCAGGAAGCCCGTGTCCTCTGATGTACAATTAGTTAAAAATATAAAGTACTCACATCCAAGGTGTTTGGGCTCTGGATTTCAAACTTCTCTTTCTCTGAGCCATTTCAACCTTTTTTTTTTTTTTTTTTTTTTTTTTTGTCTAAAATGAGGAGTCTTCCACGTGCCAGTTTCCCTCTGAAAGCCCATGATCACTAACTATGGCCACTCCAGGGGCAATTTTTCAAAACTTTATCTGAAGGATATTGATCCTGTGTCAGTTAGAGTTTTGTCCTGAGACACAGATGAAGTAGGAAGTGGGGCAGTGATAGTGACATACACAGGCAGTCCGGTCACCCAAGAGTTCATTGCAGAGGTCAGCAAGGTCCCCTCATGTTGCCACTCAGAACCATCCATCAGTGATTTGTTGCCACTCACAGCACCCAAGGGTTTTCACTTGTTCCCCTTTCCTACCTAAAATATCCATACTGGGATTTACTCCCTTCTTTCCTTTTCTCTTTCTGGAGACAAAGTAGAATTCCATGGCACAAGACAGGCTTGGAAGTTGAGCTGCCCAAGTTTGAATCCTAGTTATGCCTCTTATTTGTTATGAGCCTATGATTTCCCTTGTAGGTCACCAGTTTCACATCTTGTAACATAGTCATAACATTTGTACTTAGTTCTGAAAATTACAGTGAGTTATGAAGACAATACCTAGACTTCAGTAAATATTGAATGTTGTTTTCCCTCTCCCTCCCTCCAATCTCCTTTTTACTTCTACTGTTCATTACCCACCATCTTTTATAAGGAAGCTAAGGAATCATATATTTCAGGAAAGTATCCCCTCACCTTTTCCCTTCCCACAGATAATCCTGTCTATAATTTTAAAATATTTGTTTATTTATTTATTTGGCAGAGTGACAGGAAGAAAGGGAGAAAGAAGGAGAGAGGGATGGGAGAGAGAAGAAGGGAAGGAAAGAGAGACAGAAATGAGAAAGAGAGAGAAAATATAATTGACAAAATATCTTGGCATCTGCTAGATCTCTCAAATGCTCACATCAGTCAGGGCTGGGACAGGTCAAAGCCAGCAGCCCAGAACTGCACCCAGGTCTCCCATATGGGTGGCAGGACCCAAGCACTTACACCACCATCTGCTGCCTCCCTGGTGCATTGCAAGAAGTTGGGTCAGAAGGAAAGTAGTTAGGACTCTAACCAGTCACTCTGATACGGGATGTGGGAGTCCCACATGGCGTTAACCCAGCCCCCATAATGTTTACTGATTTATTTGAAAGAGAGACAGAGAAAGACAGAAAGAGAGGGAGAGAAGGAGAGGGATAGGGAGAAGGTGAGAGAGAGAGAGAGAGAGAGAGAGAATATTTTGTATCTACTGGTTTACTTTCCAAATGACTATAACAACTAGGTCTGGGTCAAGCTGAAGGTGGTATCCAGGAACTCCCTTCTGGTCTCCCACATAAATGGCAGAAGTCCAAGTACTTGGACATCATTTGCTGCCTGCACGGGTACATTAGCAGGAAGCTGGATAAAAAGCAGAGGAATAGGGTCTAGGACCAGCACTCGAATATGGGATGCTGGGATAACAAATGGGTGCTTAAGGCCGGCGCCGCGGCTCACTAGGCTAATCCTCCGCCTAGCGGCGCCGGCACACCAGGTTCTAGTCCCGGTCGGGGCGCCGGGTTCTAGTCCCGGTCGGGGCGCCGGATTCTGTCCCGGTTGCCCCTCTTCCAGGCCAGCCCTCTGCTGTGGCCAGGGAGTGCAGTGGAGGATGGCCCAGGTGCTTGGGCCCTGCACCCCATGGGAGACCAGGAAAAGCACCTGGCTCCTGGCTCCTGCCATCGGATCAGCGCGGTGCGCCGGCTGCAGCTCGCTGGCCGCGGCGGCCATTGGAGGGTGAACCAACGGCAAAAGGAAGACCTTTCCCTCTGTCTCTCTCTCTCACTGTCCACTCTGCCTGTCAAAAAATAAAAAAAAAAATAAAAAAAAAAAAAAAACAAATGGGTGCTTAACCCGTTGTGCTGTAGTGCTGGCCTCTTGCCCCTATAACTTGGCCTTACTCTGGTATATTATCTCCATTGCTCTAGGTCTCTAGATCTCATCTTACTGCTCTGCAAGAGACATATAGAGCTAAAATTATTAATATTTCTTTGCTGTACCTAAGGTAAATGGGCCTGTTGTAGGCATTGATTTCCATAATTGCCAAAGAGGTTGCTGGAAGAAGGAGTTCTGGAAGAATGAAGGTAGAAAAAGAAAAGGGGGAATCATATATGTCATGTAAGCTTCTCAAAAAACTTATATAGAATATAAAGAAAAAAATACAGTAAAACCAGAATCCAGTAATTTTCCCAGATTGCATTATTAGTTCTCTACTATGTGACATGCAGTCATCGTTTAGTCATTAGTACAAGCAATCGTTGATTGACTAAGAAGTATTTACCAAAAGAAGCAAAATTTACCACGTGTATTTACAGTCTAAAATGCTCTGCTCACTTAGCTTTGCTTGCATCAACAGAAGGGGAAAAATGCAGCCAGACAGTCTAATTTCTTTAAGTCAGATGAGTCACAGAAGCAAACATTGAAAGATGTGCTACAAAATAACCAATCATCAGATAAAACTCTTTGATGGGGCAGATGTATAAAATGAAGTGAGACTATTTTTTAAGCTAAACGTTTGCATATTTACAGAAGACTGTGGTAGAAAAAGTAGAGACATTTAGCCACATCATCACTTAAAGGTAAGTATGATTTTAAGATATAAAGGCAAGTGAAAACAGCAGTCCTCAGTCTTCTCTATCCATTGATTCCCGAACTCATTCCTCATCCTCATGCCCAATACCTAGTAATTGTTTTTTTCCATGGAAAGCATCTTTGATTTTATCTTTGATTAACCATGAGGCTTTAAAATATGCATTTCTTTTGTTTTTTCAGTGTCTGTCTTCAATATTGTGTCGTAAATAAAAAACATCAGCCCATGCGCTTGCCAGTGAATATAAGGTGGTGTCCTCTTGCATTTCATTGGTAGGTGTCATTACACCCATTTTGCTGATGCAGAAAATCAATGCTATGTGAGAAGCCATATGTTCCGGGTCACACAGTTTAGCCTTTATGGAGCTTACAGCTCTGTGGGTATCTTTCCTCAACCCAGTATGTTTTGATATTTCTCAAATGCTAACTGACAAGCATCCAGTCTGATTAGATGATAACTTCCTGTAAATCAGACATTTAGCATCTTACAATGTATTTATTTCCTGAAACTAATTTCATGGAAATCCATCAAACTCCACCTGTCTTCAAATGTCTATGTGCTGTGACATCACCATCTTTGCACACACATTGTTCCCTTTGATTAAAATAAGCTTTCCCCTTTAAGATCCAGAAATTTTTTCCAAAAATTTCATGTTCATGTATCTGATTCTTTAGGAATATTTTTCCAGTATTTCTTGTCTCTCTCTTCCCATCACCAATATGGACCAGTATCCTTCCTTTGGGCTCTGTGCACCCTGTGCCTAATTCTGATACAATATTTGACCCATGATTCTCAACATTTTCTTCTCCCACGGTTCTTATTTATTTCAGGGACATATTTTATACATCTGTATATCCCTAGTATCTATTATGGATTTCAGCAAATAGACTATATCAATGAACATGAAGACAAATAAGAAATCACTAGAATTCCATTATTGCTTATGAAGTCCATCACCATTCTAAGCGGTGATATGTAGAATCAAGTAATTCTCATAACATACATGCAAGATGGACACTAACGATAAGGATCTTTTCTTACCAGAGAAACAGAGAGAAAAGAACATGTAGACAAATACATATACAGAAATCATAGAAATGGGGATTTTGCTAATCATTTATTTGATGATTTTCAACTGGAAGAAATTTACGATGTATCTAACTGCATTAACACATACGTGATGTGAATCCTAGGTGGCTCTCTGTATTCTGTCATAGTCTGTGTTAGAGTCCTCAGCCTTGATGTCGCATCTACATTCAGGACACTGAAGAAGTTCTCAGAATGTGAGTCACATGGAAAATGATTGGAGGATGTAGACTTTGGAAAGAGGATGCTCTGGGGACACATGATCACTGTTCAAATAGCTAAAGGGCTGTCATGAAGGAGAGTGATTAGATTCATTTTGCTTGGCCCCAGGGGGTACAAAACTGGGATTAATGGCTGGAAACTTGAGGAGAGAGAACGCTGCTCAGACTGAGGCAGGTTTTCTATCAAGAAAGGTCTCTGTTGCTGGGTTGCCTGCCTTGGGGAATAGGGAACCTTGGTTCACCTACAGCAGGGGAACTCAGACTGTGTCTGCTTGATAGGCATTGTTGTCTTTCACAGAGGGGATCCTGCCTTTGGTAGGAGAGGAATTTACAGGGCCACCATGATCTCTACTAAGTATAAACTTCAAAGAAAATGGTAACAAACTAGGATACTATATGCCATGAACAAACGTGTCTTTCTATTAATCTTAATTGAAACATTAACAGCAATAATGTTAAAATTAATTTTAATGACACCCCTTCCCATAGTGTTAGTAGTAGTGGTTTTCAGGACAGGGCCTGGGTACCAGGTCCATAATCTCTCCACAAGACATTCTGCACACCCTGTGTCATTGAAATGGCCCAGCAGTCCTGAATGGCTGATGTTATCAATCCCACTTTGCAGTTGTACGGGACTGAGGCTTTGAGGGAGGTGAAGCCATCTGCTTATGGGTAGCCAGACAGTAACATTCAAACTCATGTAGATCTGACCCCAAACCAGTTCTTTTTCTGTTTTACAGAGGGGCAGCAGGGGAAGGGATGAGGAGAAGACAGAAGCATATAATATCTAGTCCTAGGGTTAAGCCAGATTTATTTTGGGAAAAGATGATATTCTTCTTGAAACTTTATAAAGTTTCTTGATTCTTTCTGAGATGAATCCATTTCATCCTGAGGCCACAGCATGCTTCTTAGGAAGAGACACTTCACAGTTGCTTGAGATGGCTGGCGCCGTGGCTCACTAGGCTAATCCTCTGCCTGTGGTGCGGGCAGCCTGGGTTCTAGTCCCAGTTGGGGCGCCGGTTCTGTCCAGGTTGCTCCTCTTCCAGTCCAGCTCTCTGCTGTGGCCCGGAAAGGCAGTGGAGGATGGCCCACGTGCTTAGGCCCTACACCCGCATGGGAGACCAGGGGGAGACACCTGGCTCCTGGCTTCGGATTGGCGCACAGCCAGCCGTGGCGGCCACTTGGGGGGGTGAACCAGCGGAAGGAAGACCTTTCTGTCTCTCTCTCTCTCACCGTCTAACTCTGCCTATCAAAAAAAAAAAAGTTTCCTAAGAACAGACCAACTGATGCATATGGTGCACAAATATCTTCTCACAAAGAGAAATTGAGAGGATCTCAGGTAGTGTACGATGTAGAACTTTAAAATGAACTGGAGGATCAACAAACGGTGGGCAGATTTGGAAACGCCATCAGCATATCAGAAATAACAAAACTAAACATATGTATGAAAGCAAATGATTGTAAGCTCTGATATAGTCTCTTCCCCAAGAGATTTAAGAATCCGAGATGGGTGCACTAATGTACAGAAAATAAATCACATGACAGAATTCGCCAACCAGTTTTCAGAACCCACCCCCACTGTGAAGCCTTTACTCATTTTTCTAATTCCCAAATTTCTTTATCAATCTCCTTTAGAACTTCTGAATCCTGCTCTTTTATTACTGGATTTTTTTCTTTTCAATGCCTTCTTTCCTTTCCCAAAAATCGCAGGGTGGGCTGCAGTTTGGAGAGAAATGCCAGCTGGAGGTCTTCAGGACCTTCACTTTGAGACGCATGGTGAATTCCAATGTGTCGTCTTTATGGTTTTGGAACTCCAAGAATGGTGATTGATTTGACCATTGATCCTATTTTCCTAACACTTGAGTTGTCTTAGTGTAAAGTGGAGGTGATTTGGAGAAAACAGAAGCTTATTGTCCCAACCACTTGCAAAGCAATGAAGACAGTCACTCACTGGAATTCCACCTAAGGGGATTCCTGCATGTACTTTGAAGAGAGAAATAATATGCAGAGTGAATGAAGAACATCAATAAAACCACCAATAGAGAAAGATGCTCCCTGAATGGTTTGAGGATGAAAATTTGGGACTGAGCAACCAGGTACAGCTAAACTGTGCGGGGCTGTTACATCACACAACTCGAGGAGGCCTCCGTGGCATCAAAGCAGAGGTGTGAACTTTGAGCAGTGGAATATCTGATGGAGAAAATCTGATTCATAAAGATATGATGCAAGGTCCCTTTTCTATTTATTTTTATTCCTATCATACCTTCAGTAACTTTTACCAAACTTGATCTTGCTTTTGTGAGACTGGAT
Organism: Oryctolagus cuniculus; assembly: GCF_964237555.1. Classification (NCBI taxonomy): domain Eukaryota; kingdom Metazoa; phylum Chordata; class Mammalia; order Lagomorpha; family Leporidae; genus Oryctolagus; species Oryctolagus cuniculus. The sequence continues at coordinate 48,120,173 of NC_091449.1, forward strand.
TGTTTCGAGGGCTATTAAAATGGTACTGGGTTAGTAATGTGAGTTTGTACAGGTGAAACAGTGTCTCTTGAAGCTAAAACTAAACATGGAGAGGACATTTGGGTTGCATGTAGTTATGAGATGATGATGTCTAACTTTTGGGACTGTTAGAAGAATTAAAACAAATTATAAATATGTGAAAGTAGTAGATTCTCAACACATGTTTATTAACTTGTAATGGGAAAGCAAATGTTATCAACTACTCATGAGAAACATGATGAAGTTGGTAACAATGAGAACTCAGAATGGGTGTTGTGTGGGGGGGGGGGGGTGACTATTGGGATTTCATGTGGAGACCTGTAACAATGAGAGCATCTCACGAATGAAGAGGGGACTTGGTGATGATACAGATGGCTTCAACTTGATAGTCTGTGCACCACCTCTGCAACAGGACCTGCCTAGTCGTAGGGAAAGAGGTCCCTATTTCTGTCTCTCTTTTCCCCCACACCTTCTTGGGACATATTATAAATCTGTGTCTTCTTGCCTGCTCCTTTCTTTGGATACCCACAGCCCTCTTCAAATATGTTAATACATGAAATTTTGCTCCAGCCAAATCTTTTGATTGCCAAGAAGTCATTTATCTCTCTTATATGATTTTTTATACTGGTCCCTTATTTTATTCTATTTTTTTTTAATCCCAGAGTTTATTGTTGCTGCTCTGAGTACTGGAGACAAGAGAACAGCAACTTACTATGTGGGTGTGGGAGTTGGAGTCCCTGGCTTGCTAAATGCCGGTGTTGCTCCTGTGCTGTGGCTTGCTTGCTTGCCTGCTGTAACGCCATGACAGGCTTCATCCTGAACCAGGATGGAGGCAGGCCGGCTTCTTGGAAACAAAGAACACAAAACATTTCCTGGAATTTATGGCCCATTGTTTCCCACCATTTCCTTTGTGTAACGTTCCTGCCATTTCTTTTTGTGTGACGTATAGCCCTGTTACATTTAAACAAACCAATAAAGATGCTAGGTTTAGATACTTGCCATATAGAGAATAAGGAAGTAACACACGTATGAGATGATGTGCATGCTTGTTTATATGAGGCTATAAAAACTTCTCCTGTATGTAGGAGGGGGCCTTTTGCGTGTGCACTGCCGGAAGGCTGTGTGTGGGTAGGGGGTCCCAGCCGGCTGGTAATAAATAACCTTCTGCTTTTGCATCGTGACTGTGCTTTGTGTTTTGTTTGGGAAATCGGACACTACAACTAAAACTCTCATAAGTATAAGTTTCTTGGGAGAGGGGCTGGCGCTGTGGTTTGGTGGGTTAAGCCACCACCTGCAGTGCTGGCATCCCAAATGGGCACCAGTTCGAGGCCCAGCTGCTCCACTTCTGATCCAGCTCCCTGCTATGGCCTGGGAAGGTAGTGGAAGATGGCCCAGGTCCTGGAGCCCCTGTACCTATGTGGGAGACCGGGAAGAAGCTCCTGGCTTCGGATTGACTCAGCTTCAACCATTGCAGTCAATTGGGGAGTGAACCAGCAAATGGAAGACCTCTCTCTCCCTCCCTCCCTTCCTCCCTCCCTTCCTCTCTCTCTCTGCTGCTCCTTCTCTGTATAACTCTGACTTTCAAATAAATAAATAAAACTTTTTTTTAAAAAAATGTTTCTTAGGTGAGAAATCTTGCTTTTGTCTTTGCATCCCCAGAAATTCTAGGACAGAACAAGGCACAGACTAGAAGTTCGGCAAACAAGCAAGTTTTTCCCGAGGTCCTTTTGATGTAAGAGACTCTATCACATTTCACACACTTCTAGCAACAAAAGATCTGCTTTATTCTTGGAGTCTATTATTGTTAAGTACATTTTCTTGGGTTCCAGTAAATTAAAATTTGCAGCAACTTAACCTGTCTCTCTCTAAACACATTTGTAATATTTGCCATTCTTTCCTTTGTTGTTCTCTGTGTGACATGTATCATTATACCGTGTTGCATTTCTTACAGAGAAAACTTACTGAAAGTGTATTTTGAAAAACACAACATCCTTTATTGTTATGGTCTATAGCAATTAAAGCTTGAAATTAGAATTAAGGATTGTGCATTTTGATGCAGGCAACCATATAGAAATATTAACATTTTTGTAAGATTTTTCTTTGCAGGCACAAAGTTGTTATTAGAAAATATAATACTCATTTTTTGCTTGATTAATTACAGCAAAGGCATAACAAAATATGTATTGTCCATTAGTGCATGCACTATTTGTAAAATTATGAGTCATGGATAAGCTGAGGCATGAATCCAAAACATTCTGTCAGAAATTCACAGAGTAAATATGAAACTTGTTTTTTGAAACCAAGAGAACTTACTTAAAACATGAACAAATGCCTTGAGAAAAATCCACAATTAAAATAGTCTGAGTTCTCCCAGCTTAACAAGTATGCACTGGATTTATATATGTATAACCTAAGAAGACACCCTGATAATTGTATGTAATACACAATGCTTAGCATATAACAAACAATAATAGTTACTCTTTTCTGAGGATACCTGCTTTAATCATCATGACAGCCTTGCAAACTGGGTAGTTTATTACTATTGATTATTTTTGTTATTGAGGTAAAACAATCAGTGAGATACAAATGTCTTAGCTGTATAACTTCATATTTTTGATAAGCATGTGCATTTGTATACTCAGCACCTCAGTTAAGGTAGATAACATTTCCATCACTTCAAAGTAGGTGCTATTTTCGGAAATGAACCAGCAGATGGGAGCTCACTCTTTATCTCTCTCGCCTTGTTTGTCACTCTGCTTCCCAAATCATATACACATACCTGTATAAAATATGTTCATTGTTCATTTGCATATATGAAAAACAAGGCCCAGAAGAATTAAATAATTTGCTGAAATGCATAGCAACTCTAAATAGCAAACTGATGGCCCAACCCACATTACTTGTCATACTATATTAGGACACCTAAGGCTGTGGACTTCCTTTTGTTAAAAAGATTCTTTTAGAACATCTATCTAGCTCTTTACATTTCACAAGGGTTTTCTACATTTTTGATTAACATATGATAATTGTACATATTTATGGGATATAGTACAACAGTTGAAGACATTTATATAGCATGTACTAATCAAACCACAGTATTTAGCATTTCCATCTCCTTATCATTTTTACACTTAAAAAGAAAAGAGTTTGGAGAGGAAGCAGATTGGAAGTCTGAGTGGAACTAGCTGACACCTAACAGTGTTTTTCAAAACTGCTAATCATTTGAATATTTTAGTTTTGTGAGATTATTCAAAGAGATCTGTGTCCCATCCTTAGGAATTCAATTCAGTAGACTGGAGTATGGATCTACAATCTGATTTTTTTATTGTTTTGCTCTCCGGTGAGCGTTACGGTCACCATGAATTTTCAGGATAGGTTATATAATTCCATGTCACAAATTAACCAAACCATGAAATATAAAGGACTTAACACATTCAAGTTTATTCTTACAAATCTGCCAAATGGGTTACCTTGAAGGGAAGATTTTCTATTTATAATCACCATCCAAGATGCTCTATCTGACACTGATGCTGAAATGTCCTTGGAGCAGGTGAAGAGAAGAGTTGAAGCATGGGCACTGACTCTTAGATCTTTGTCAAATCCATTGCTCAGCATGCATCCCATGGCCCTGCCTGAGAAACGTGGAGGAGGGACATCGATACTTGGAGAACAGTGAGTATTTTTGCCACAGTTTTGTTTTCAGAATTGTTGATCTCTAAGCCTCTTTCCTCCTCTGGAAGTGTGTGGATCCTACTCATCCTAGATAGCTTTAATCTGCTTCTGTAGGAAGTACTTCCACTGTGACGCTTCTGTCTTGCCACAGAGTGTTTTTCCTTGTTTTCTCTTTGACTAGTGTGATGTAATGCTGGCATGAAAAGTGTGAAACGATCATGTTGCCGCTGACCATCCTACTGCCACTTTTCTCAGTTGTTCTTCCATTCCTTTGATTTAGCATAATGTAAGTTGGTCTGAGCCAGAATGCTATGATTCCCACCTGAACTTGCTGCCAGCTGGATCCCAACATAGTGCCTGCTGGTATGTTAGAAGGCAGGCGCTTTAAGGTTCTAGACTCCAATGGTTACGAACTGACTCTACAATCATATTGCCCAGCTTCAGCTCTAAGTGCCATTGCTTACGAGGTGATGAGTTTAGTAAGTGACTTCACCTCTCTGAACTGACTTTCCTCTTGAATAAAATGGGGGCAATTATAATATATACCTCCTGGAGCTGTTATAAGTATTAAAAGTGATAATCCACATAAGTGCTTAGCCTGGGGTCTGGCATATAAAGACCCACCAACAAACTTTGCCTACTTTTTATAATGGGATATCATTAAGATGGCTGACCTGTCAATATCTAATAAAAAGAAATTCCTCTACTGCCTCATCCAGAGAAATACATTTTACCATCATATGCTGAGGGGGACGCTTTTTTCATGCCTCCAAGTTTATCAATTTTAATTCACTTCCCCACCTTCTAGTAGAGCCAACTTTGACCTTTCAACTTTGATGATTTTAGGAAAGCTAAAATGAAATTAACAAAATGGTATTTTTCTATCAATGACAGTGTAGCCACTGTGGTAGGGTGATGAACAATAACACATCTCTCCTGCTCTGTCTTACATGAAGCTGTGTGTTATCTAGCAATTGGAGGATGTTAAATCATGCAACATAAACTTTCTTCTCCCAGAGTGGCAAGTGAGCTATTTTCAACTTTCTGTTGTGACACTGTTTTCTGGGTTGTGTCAGCACTCTTATTATCAATTTACCTCTTTGCAAGCTGTGTTCCTCTTCTCCCAGAGTGTTCATTGAGATCTCCTTCTTGCCATTGTCTAGGTATTTCCCTAAACGAGCTGTATGGAATGCTAATCTGATGTACTTATAGGAGGTGGATTGCCCCTGACAAAAGAGCCCCTTGTCAGATATGAAAATACTGCAGGTTCCATTTAACTCTGACATTCACAATACAGATTTGTGTATCGGTATACTGAACGAATCCAGCATATACTCCTAGACTTTCTATAGCAGTGTCTGGTTAGCTCTGTCCCACTGATCACCTATAAAACTTACTTAGATATAAATAGTTTATTTTCAGAAAAAGGGATATTCCAAACAAAGAATGGCGAATTTAAGCAGGAAATTTTCCTGCTTTTAGATTTAGAAAGACAATAGCAAAGGAGCTATTTCTAGATCTGATCTGGTTTTAAAAAGCCAATGGGACCATAAGCACCCAACTCTAATCTGTTTGACATGGCTGGGACTGGGGCGGGGAGAGTGAGGTACTAGTTGCAGGTGTCATGCCTCTTAAAGAGATAACAAAACAACCCTCAAATAGTATTTAAATGAAATATTTTTTAAAAATAGATACAATAAAATATTTTAAAGTAAAAAATGCAAAATTATATGATGAACAAAGTGGCAGATTTTAAAGATTCATTCATTTGAAAAGCAGAGTGACAGAGAGAGAAGGAAAGACAAAGAGAGAGAAAGAGATCTTCTGTCCATCTGTTCACTCCTTCAAAAGGCCAGTCCAAAGACAGGAGCCAAGAAACCCATCTTGGTCTCCCATGTGGGGACAGGGACCAAAGTACTTGGGCCATCTTCAGCTCCTTCCCAGGTACATTGACAGGAAGCTAGATGGGAAGAGGAGTAGCTGGGACTGGAACTGGCACTCCAATACAGGATGCTGGTGTCACAAGTGGTGGCTTACCCTGCTGCAACACAGCAATGACTCGGAAGTGCCAAATTTCAAATAAGGCAGGATCAATTTCTCTATTTTCTTCTTTTGAACCCACCTGTAATTTGGCTCTTTTTAAAATTCTTTTAAAAATTGCTTATTAATGCAAAGAGAACATATTTCATGTATTTCATAGGTACAATTATTAGAAGATAACCATACTTCCCTTCCTCCTTCTTTCCTTCCCTCAAATACTGCTATTGTTTATTTCTTTATTTAAAATTTTCATTTTTCATCATTAATTTTTGCTGAATTAGTTTCTGATATCTTAAGCAGTGTATTGAAATATCATTTCTCTTGGTTTCAGAAGCTCCTGAAGCCCTTTAAATGCCATTGTCATCTACATACCCATACCATCACTCCAGTTTCAGTTCTGCTGCTTGATTCCTGCCCAATTACAGCTGAGGACTGAAGATGAAACTCTTTCAGTTTTGGACAGAGTTTCCATACAAACTCAAGAAAAATGGCACTCCTATATTAATAGTTCCACAGCACATCATAGCTCACCATGCATGAAAACAGCCCCAGTGTGCATCTATGGATGGACAGAAAAATAAAATGAAGGTATACACATATGAGAGAATTGTATCTAACCAAAAAATAATTAAATTCTGAAATATGCTGCAAAATGGATGACCCTTGAGACATCATGCTAAATGAAGCCAATCACAGAATGAAAAATATTGCACAATTTCACTTATCTGAGGCATCAAGCATGGTCAAACCCATAGAAACAGAAGATAACATGGTAGTCACCAGGGCACTGGGGGAGAGGCAAACAGGTGGCTGTTATTTAAGGAGTACACAGTTTCATTCTTGCAAGATGAAAAATGTCTGGAGATTGGTTTCAAAGTGTTATGAACACACTAATAGACTCTAATGTTTACGCTTCAAAATGGTTAATGTTGTGTATATCTTATCACAATTTTTAAGTTACAACATTTAAAAAGAAATGAGAAGAAATGGAAAAGGCCAAGGATATCATCAAAGGCATATAACCCAAAGTAGAGTCAGAGAATGGAGGAGAATCAGAGAGCCAGGAAAGGGGAGTGAGGAAACAGCTGGGGTCAGCAGCCTCCATGAATTCCTGCCTCAAGACCTCTACTTGTTGTTGGAATCGGCAGCATTGAAAATGGGGTTGAGGTATAGTCTTTCAACTTCTGATGCCTTTTCTGGCTCTTCTTCTTCTCCTTCGGCTACTTTCTAGGGAAAAAAAAAGTCTTTAAATTTAAGATATATTTTGATTAGAGATCCCATCTGTTAATGCACACCTTCACAGTGCTGATGGACTGGCCAAGACGTGCAGCACATTTTGGATGCTTTTATAGAAAAGCAGAGACTTATTTTTCTAATAACTCTTTCATCTGCAGCATCTAGTTTTTCCATTAGGAAAACTAAAATAGCTTGTGGAATTGCTTTTTTCCTTCTACAATAACAGACACTGCAGTGAACTAGTCACTTTGGGACATATGTAGAATATGATGTAGACACAATGAGAAAATTTTCTCTCTACTCCACGCCCTTTTGTCAGAAGGACATTTTGTGACTTCTCCTTTATGTTTCTGGGTCACAGAACATCTTCCCTTGTGTGAGTGGAAGAGATAATTCATAACAACATATGTGGAGATAATGGACTGTGATCTCTTTGAGGGCAGATAGTATCTATAAATAATTTTAATAACTCACAAAGAGCCTTGGCCATAATTAGGTTCTAAGTAAGCATTTTTCTTTATGTATGTTTTCTTTCACTGGGAAAGACTAGATAATTCTTTTTTGTTAGAGGTGGTGGGGGGTAGACAGTGAATATCAGTCAGGGTTGGCTAGATTAAGCTTTGATAATAAAGATCCCCCAAACTCTATTGACTTAGAAAATGGGACTGCATTGCTTTCTCATATAATATGTCCATTGCAGGTCAGCGATAGCTCTGCCCTCTGTCACCCTTACTTTGGGATACATGCTAGAAAAATAACCTTCCTCTGGTTGTCATAATCAAGAGAACAAAAGAGCATGAGGAGCTAAACTTCTGTTGCTCAAAAGCAACACATTTGTGTGGTGACATTTCATTGGCCAAAGCGATTCACATGGTGCCTCAAGTTCAATGGGGGTCGTTATGTATAATCTTTCTGAAGAGATGGTTCTTGTAACATCAGCAATAGCAATAACAAATGGAACTGGCTACTGAATAGGTAACTGAAGAAGTGGAAAGAGAGCTACTATCACTACAAGTTTCCAGGAACTGTATACATGTGTGCTGTTCTCATTGTCTCCACCACACCATTATGAGACATGTGTTGTTCTGTTTTCCTTATAGGCGAAGAATCTCAGTTTAGGCTGAATCAGTGATGTACCTGAAGTCACTGTATTACTATGTGTTAGAGTTGGTGTTGTACTCCGTGTTCCACTGACTCCAAACCCATGCTCTTCCCAAGAAACCAAGTAATTCCCATGCTCACATGTAGTCACAGTAAGTTCTGAAACATCTGTTAAACCATTTCTTCAGTGATGCAATTCAATGAGGACATACATGTTAGTTGGCTAGGCAGGTAGAAAGCATAGTCATATAAAGATGGGAGAGGAGTAGGTGTTGGGCACTGCGCTTTAGATCCCGAGATATTGCTTCTCACACTTGAGTGCCTGTGTTCAAGATTCGGCTATGCTCCCAGTTCCAGCTTCTCACTAAGGTGCACTTGAGTGACAACAGGTGATGGCTCAAGTAGTTGGATTCTTTCCACCTAGGTGGGAGATCTGGATTGAGTTCCTGGCTTCTGGCTTTGGAATGGCCCAACCATATTTGTTGTGAGCATTTGGTCAGTGAACCATCAGATGGGAAATCTCTGTTTCTCTTTCCCTTTCTTCCCATCTCTTGCACTTCAAATTAAAAGAAAGTCTCAATAGGCCGGCGCCACGGCTCAATAGGCTAATCCTCTGCCTACGGCACCGGCACACTGGGTTCTAGTCCCGGTGGGGCACCGAATTCTGTCCAGGTTGCCCCTCTTCCAGTCCAGCTGTCTGCTGTGGCCAGGGAGTGCAGTAGAGGATGGCCCAAGTGCTTGGGTCCTGCACCCACATGGGAGACCAGGAGAAGCACCTGGCTCCTGCCTTCGGATCAGTGAGATGTGCCGGCTGCAGCGCGGCGGCCATTGGAGGGTAAACCAACGGAAAAGGAAGATCTTTCTCTCTGTCTCTGTCTCTCACTGTCCACTTTGCCTGTCAAAAAAAAAAAAAAAAAGTCTCAAAAGATGGGTAGAAATGCTTATGTTTTTGGTATCAGGTTAATACTGGAAAAGCAAGGTTACTTACTCCAGGTCATGCATTTCCATATAAAAAAAGCTCACGAGTCTCAATGGCCATCAAATTTTAGGTGATCACACTCTTTGAAGAAAAAATCACTATATCTGAAGCATTAGAAATGAAACTAAAACATTCATTTCTAGAAGTGGCTGTAGAAAAGTGGAAATTAATAATAAATTCATCAGTTGTACAAGCCGAGTATATGAAGGCAAGGCATTCATATCAAAGTAATGGCTGGTCAAGGAAACCAAGTTGGCGTACAGGTAGATTTAACCATTTGGGAAAGCTACACCAACATCTTTAAAATCTCAGAGAATTCACACCCTCCCATGTGCCACCATTCTGTTTCTACCCTGAGGACATTGTTAGAAATATATATATATATATATATATATATATATATATATACATGTATTTGTACAAATGCTTATCACACTGTTAGTGAGAAGAGTGAATTAAAAGTGAAAAAAAGTCTATTTGATAATGGGCAAATAAGTGGGTAAAGTCTGACTTACTGTTTGAAGGTGAACCATCCCATTGTTCAAAGACTCATTTAGGCAATGTTCAAAATAATGTGTGAAGGTGGTTTGTAGCTTTCATATTAAGTGAAACAATTAGGGTATAAAGTAGAATCTACTTTAAGATCTCCACTCTATAAGGCAAATGTACAGAAAAAGCAGAAATATGCACATACATGCAGAAAATTAGGAAGAGAATATGCATGAATATTAAATATACTCCAACGTGGTTTAGTATGTATGTATATAGTCTGTGTGCCCATAAACAGTTATTACATTCATTTATTTACCCAGAAGGTATTTATAGAGAGATTACAACTATGTAGACATAGTTCCAGGCACAGCAGTGAATAAAATCAACCAAACATTGGGTTAAGCCACTTCCTGCAGTGCCAGCATCCTATGTGGGCACCAGTTGAAGGGCCAGTTGCTCTGCTTCTTATCCAGCTCCCTGCTGATGCACCTGGGAAAAGCAGTGGAGGATGGTCTAAATCCCTGCACCTACGTGGGTGACCTGAAGGAAGCTCCTGGCTTCTGGTGTCGGCCTGGCCCAGCCCTAGCCATTGTGGCCATTTGGGGAGTGAACCAGCAGATGGAAATTACTCTCTGTCTCTCCCTTCTCTCTGTAACTCTGACTTTCAAATAAACAAATCTTCTTAAAAGAGGCCGGTACTGCGGCGAAGTAGGTAAAGCCACCACCTTCAGTGCCGGCATCCCATGTGGGTGCTGGTTTGAGTCCTGGCTGCTCCACTTCCGATGCAGTCTCTGCTATGGCCTGGGAAAGCAGTGGAAGATGGCCTAAGTGCTTGAGCCCCATGAGTTTCCCATGAAGGAAGACCCAGAGGAGGCTCCTGGATCCTGGCTTCGGATTGGCACAGCTCCCGCCATTGCAGCCAGTCGGGGAGTGAACCAGTGCCTCTCCTTTTCTCTCTGTGTAACTCTGACTTTGAAATAAATAAATGAATCTTTAAAAAAAATTTTTCTTAAAAAATTCAACCAGACTAGTGTCATGTGCTACTTATGTAATAATGGGAGGAGGGAATGTGAAAAAGAAACATGTTAGGGGATTAAAATTTCTTTGGTGGCCGGTGCCGCGGCTCACTAGGCTAATCCTCCGCCTAGCGGCGCCGGCACACCGGGTTCTAGTCCTGGTCGGGGCGCCGGATTCTGTCCCGGTTGCCCCTCTTCCAGGCCAGCCCTCTGCTGTGGCCCGGGAGTGCAGTGGAGGATGGCCCAGGTGCTTGGGCCCTGCACCCCATGGGAGACCAGGAAAAGCACCTGGCTCCTGGCTCCTGCCATCGGATCAGCACGGTGCGCTGGTGCAGCGCTCCGGCTGCGGCGGCCATTGGAGGGTGAACCAACGGCAAAAGGAAGACCTTTCTCTCTGTCTCTCTCTCTCACTGTCCACTCTGCCTGTCAAAAAAAAAAAAAAAAAAAACAAACTTCTTTGGTGAAAACTAAAAAGAAAAGAATGCTATTGATGAAGGGTTATTCTGTGTCTGTTAGTCATGGGAGATTTCTCTGAAAAGATGGTTTTGAGTGGAGGCCTGAAGAAAGTAGGGTAGCTTTTCAGGCAGGTGGATGGGAGCAAGCTTTCAGCAGAGAAGAGAAGATGCTAAGGCCCTGTGGTGCTTGGAGGCCTCAGGGCACGAAGGAAACAGGTATGACTTGAATTCTGAGGACACAGGAGGTAGTAAAAGGAGAGATCAGAGACGTGGTGGTTGGTGGTAAGGGCCAATCATGTGAGTCTGACTTTTTACTAAAAGAGATAAGAAGTCACAGAAGGATGCTGAGCTAAGGTGTAGCATGGTCACTCACACAAGAACCATACTGGCTGCTGTGAGAGAAAGTGCTTGGGAGCTGGATGGGCAAAGCAGAAACAGGGAGAATACTGGTCGCTTAGGACTAGGAGATGGCAGTGGCACAAATGAGGGACACACTGAGTTTAAATGTTCCTGAGAGGAACCTGACAGGGTTTGCTTACGAATTGGAGATGGCATATGAGGAGTCAGTGACAACACCCATGGTTGTGCCCTATAGAGCTGGTAAGATAAAGTCGCCACTTACTGAGGGAAGATCAAGAATGTAGAAGGAGCTGATTCAGGGGTAGGAGGGGCCGGAATCTGTTTGGAATGGATCGGTTTTGAGATTTTTCTTTTGTCAAATACGCAAATAAACATGCCAGTTCAACATTCAGAGTTTGAGTGGGTTAATTTAGGGATGAAAGAGTACTTCAACACAGAAAGAGGTCCAGGAGTCAATCCTAGGCAGTTCACTATGTAGAGCTGGGGAGGAAGAAAGTAAACCAGAAAAGCAAACTGGGAGGTGGTGACCAGTGAGGTAGAAAGAGAACTGGGTGCGTATTGTCCCAGCAGCCAAGATGTGATCTGAATGGTGAAGAGCACTTATGTCAAACTGTTACTGATGTGCTGTGTGCTAAGAGGTCAGGTAAAAGACCACTGCACCTGACAGAAAAAAATAGACAGGGGTTTCAGTAGAGGGCCAGCCTCATAGGAATTGGTACAAGGGATAGTGGGAAGGGGAGAAATTAAGGCAGTAAATGTGTATCTAGCAATTCTGTCGTCAAGGAAAATAGATATTGGGTCATCATTTAAGGGAGGTATAAGGTAAATGAAGTAGTTCTGATAAGACAAGAGATATCACAGTGTACTTTCGTGGTGGTGGGAATGATAAAGGAAACAGGGAAAGTTGATATGCAGAAAAGAGAGAAGGTAAATGAGCTGTTCTTGGCTAGATAGAGAGGGCCCAGGGTGCAATAAGAGAAGTTGACTTTGAAGCAAAGAAAGTTCATGCATTGTAATTTTTGCACAGATACAGGAAATTTGCCATATATGATGATGGATGCAGATGGAACGTCTCTTCTGACATAGCTTCTATTTTCTCCGAGAATAGAAATCTTGTTCTCTTTCCAAGTTGCACAGTAATAAATCATAGAATCTTCTGGATCTTAGATCCCAAGGTATGTTCTTTCCATGGCACTACAATGGTCTTGCCTAACCTTCTTCAGGGCAAAAATATACAATTCTTCATTTAGTATTAATATTAAAAAGAGGTCATTTTCCATTTACCAACACATATTGTAAACATTTTTTATTTTTTAAAACTTTGTTTACATTTTTATTTGAAAGGCCAAGTGACAGTGATATTTTTATTTTAAAGGCCAAGTGACAATGACAGAGAGAGAGAGAGATCTTCCATCTGCTGGTTCATTCCCTAAATGTTTACAAGAGCCGGGGTCAGGACAGATGGAATCCAGGGTTCTGGAATTCATTCCTGGCCTCTCACATGGGTGGCAGGAACTCACAGACTTGGGCCACCATCTGCTGCCACCCAGGATGCATTATCAGGAAGTTGGATTAGAAGCAGATGTGAGGGCTGGCGCCGCGGCTCACTAGGCTAATCCTCTACCTGCAGCGCCGGCACACCGGGTTCTAGTCCTGGTTGGGGTGCCGGATTCTGTCCCGGTTGCCCCTCTTCCAGGCCAGCTCTCTGCTGTGGCCTGGGAAGGCAGTGGAGGATGGCCCAAGTGCTTGGGCCCTGCACCCCATGGGAGACCAGGAGAGGCACCTGGCTCCTGACTTTGGATCAGCATGGTGCACCGGCCACGGCGGCCATTGGAGGGTGAACCAACAGCAAAAGGAAGACCTTTCTCTCTGTCTCTCTCTCACTGTCCACTCTGCCTGTCAAAAAAAAAAAAAAAAAAAAAAGAAGCAGATGTGAGACTTGATGCCAGGCCTTCCAATATGGGATGTGGGCATCTCAAGCTTAATCCACTGAGCCACATCACTCATCCTAGAAATATTTTTATTGGCCAATGAAATCCATTTAACTTTTACACATATAATAGTAATCCCTTAATGAATTTCCTAAACATTCCAAATCTAAAAATTAATGATAATAACTGTTAATAATAGCAACCCAGTACATGCACCCATGCCTTTGCATTCACTGCTGTTGTATGGAATAGTTTCACCTAACTTTGCAGCTTCTCTGACCACCATTTATGAAATAACTATCCTGATTTCTAACCTCTAGGACTTCCTATTCCATGCCCCAGTTTATTTTTCCCCTATCATTTTACAGCAATAAGCACACTATGTATTTATTTGTTAGTCTTTTTTTTTCCCATCAGAAAATAAGCTCCAAGAGGAAAGTCTGTATATTTCTGTTTTGTGCCTTGTTACAACATACTTATCAAGAGTAGAATCTTGGATGTATTAGGCAACTGATCCTTATAGAATAATTTAATAAACTGGAATCCCTGCATTCAAGAAGCTCCTGGTCTATTGGGGAAGACGTGAGAACAAATCCACCAGCCAACCACCAACCGATCAACTAATCAACAACCATGAACTCACCCAGCAGCTATTCACACATCCACTAAATGGGTTCTATTGCACTAACATGAGACACAAGAACACTCTAGAGATGGATGCCTGAGACTATCTTAACAGCTCCACCAGCTCACCCTGATAAATCTAGGACGGCTTGTTAAGCTGTCTAACATTCAGTCCTGCATCAGTGACATGGGCTCAATAGATTGTTTTGGGAATTAGATAATCTCTGTAGAACCCTTTACACATTGCCAGACACACACATCAACATTGCTCCATACATATATGTACAACTTCATTATACATGGGACTAATCATTGGTGCAAGTGTTAAGATACCCTTGAGATGCGAGCATCCTATGTCTGACTCCCTGGGGTCAAGTCCTGGCTCTGCTTCCATTCCAGTTTCCTGCTAATGTGCATCCTGAGGAGTAACAAGCGATGACTTCATTGCTTGGAGCCCTGCCATCCACATCCACTTGGGGAACCTAAATTGAGTTGCAGGCTCCTGACTGGCCTGGCTCAGCCCTAGCCCCATATTCTGAGAATTTAGAGAGTAAAACGGCAGTTGGAAAATATTCTCTCTTTCTCCCTTCTCTCTCTCTCTCTCTCTCTCTCTCTCTCTCTCTCTCTCTCTCTCTTTCCCATTTAAAGTTTTATTATACAATAATCCCCAGCCTCTAACATTTCAATTTCACTTTACCACAGCGTGAAAGCAATAAACACACTGTAGAAATAATACTTTAAATTTTGACTTTTGACCTTTTCCTAGGCACTGTATTCTTTGATGATACTGACAGCAGCAGAGAGCCACATTTTCCAGTCAACCATGTGATCAAGAGGGTGAATGACCAACACTGTGGAGTACTGGGCTGCTGAACTATGCTCTTAGGTAGGTGAGGCATATTTGACTTACGATATTTTCAACTTAATGATATTTTCAATTTATAGTGCATTTATAATGGTATAACCCTGCCGCAACTCAAGGAGCATCTGTATATAAAAAGTGCAAGATACTGTAGGGGCCCGGATGAGCTCTGGCAGGAGAATTTAGGAAATCAAAACAGAGACGAGCCTGAAACTCTAGGTGCTCTGTAGACATTTATTGAACACTGAAGAAAGAGTGGCTATATGGAAAGACTTCATTCCCTTAAAACTTTTATGTCTGGGAGATGTGTCATTGTTCTCCTTGGTCTCTGCTCATCAATCCATGTTAAAACTGGAGTGATCAGTGCAGGGGCAGAACCACTGCTCCAGCCATCGGGATGTGACTTGATGAAGTACATTTGCATCTGTTTTCTGCTATAATTTTCTTCTTGTTTCACATGTTAGTGGTTAAAATCAGGGAAGTTTAGAGTTACAACATAGCTTAAATACATTATACAATTAAATATAACTACATTAGCTTTGCCATCACATATTCCGTGGGTGATTTCTAAAATATCAAAACTTCTGTATGCAGTCAATGATTATTTTTGCTTCCAAAGAAGGGAATGTGATGCTTTCTTCAGCTTAATTATACATGCATAATACATAGAATATTGGGTAGACCTTGATTTCCACAGAGTAGGCGCACAATGGAATGAGTTCAAAATTATAAACTGCAACAGTAATCTGTTTTTTCAAACAATATGCAAATTGTGTCAAACAAAGAAACAAACTCAAGTTATGTCAGTTAATAACAATTGTCTAGGAAATGTTGAGTTATTATTATTCTCTATTAGTTCTACTTGCATTCATGTTAAATGAATGAAAGCTGAATTAAAAGGTGACATTTGGGCTATTTCCTCAAAAAATGTGATTTCTCAGTCTTTAAATACATTTCCTTTGCTTATGTTTTCATCTAAGCAACTTTGCTACTCTAATGTTCTTTAAAATTAAATTTGTTCTTTGGTTCGTTCCAATGCTTAGTGAGTTAATAACTTTATAAATCATAATTAACTACAACTTTTTGTTCTGTTGCCCTTCTGAGTTACTTTCTTCTATACTTTTTTTTTCTTTTCTCTTTGTTTGCCATGTGTATGCTTCACCTGAAGGATGGATATACCTCCTTTCTAGGTATCACTTTTTTTTTTTTTTTTTTTTTGACAGACAGAGTGGATAGTGAGAGAGAGAGAGACAAGAGAGAAAGGTCTTCCTTTTGCCGTTGGTTCACCCTCCAATGGCCGCCACGGCTGGCGTGCTGCGGCCGGTGCACCGCACTGATCTGAAGCCAGGAGCCAAGTGCTTCTGGTCTCCCATGGGGTGCAGGGCCCAAGCACTTGGGCCATCCTCCACTGCACACCCGGGCCACAGCAGAGAGCTGGCCTGGAAGAGGGGCAACCGGGACAGAATCCGGCACCCCAACCGGGACTAGAACCCAGTGTGCCGGCGCCGCTAGGTGGAGGATTAGCCTAGTGAGCCGCGGCGCCGGCCCTCTAGGTATCACTTTAACTGGAAATGTGCAACTATGTCGTGAGTGATATACATGTGAAGGTGTGGATGCAAATGCATTCACATACATATATGAACAGAAAGGTGTAGATGAAGGCAAAATTGGCTTCCAGAGAGCATTGTTGTTAACAGAGTCTCCTCTACTTTGTTGGGTGTAATTCCTGAAACATGTTGACTCCAGTATTCCATCAGAGACATCAATAAAAAGAAGTCAAATAAAGTGTAATGAATTTTCAAACACTTCAGTAAAGCTTTAAGGTGTTCAAAGAGAGATTCCAAAGGCCTTAGACCTTAGGATTCTACTTAGGGATCGGGGGTGAGCTTCATTAGGATGCTTCATTAGGATTTAGGGACAAAGGGATTCTTGCAAATGCCTCTTTCTGCATTGTATCACATCACACAGATCTTCACTGAGGGCTTACCTATAAAAAAAACTGTGGTTTTAGCAAGAAGGAGTACAGAGACAAGTGGTTATTTTTTTTTAGATATTTATTTATTTATTTGAAAGTCAGAGTTACACAGAGCAGAGGCAGAGAGAGAGAGAGGTCTTCCATCCGCTGGTTCACTCCCCAGTTGGCCACAACAGCTGGAGCTGCACCGATCCAAAGCCAGGAACCAGGAGCTTCTTCTGGGTCTCCCACATAGGTGCAGCGGCCCAAGGACTTGGGCCATCTTCTACTGCTTTCCCAGGCCATAGCAGAGAGCTAGATTGGAAGTGGAGTTGCCGGGTCTTGAACCGGTGCCCATACGGGATGCCGGCACTGCAGGCAGCGGCTTAACCGGCTATGCCACACTGCCGACCCCGAGACAAGCGGTTATAATTAAGAAGGTGTAGACCTAACTATGCAAACTATTCCTCAACTTCTGGAAAATCCCCCTTTCACAAGCATTTCTGTTTGCCTGTATACCAACATACAACTCCCCACGTTGTTTTTATGCCTAAGACATGCTTAAATTTCTTCCCTAAACTTCTGCCTTCACCTATACTGTTTATAACAGGTTTCATTGTTGTTTTCAATCTCATAGAAATAATGTAAGCTACAGCCTGGTGCCCCCAGTTTTTTACAGTTAGTTTACGTTTTACACGTTGGTTGCTCTCAGGCCTTCATGTCCTTCACATGTTTTCCATCTCTAAGTTGTGAGGACAGGTATCCTTTATTTCCTCAAAACTTCTCTCTCCTCTCAATCTTCACCTCTCCTGGCTCATTGTGTTGTATTGCAAGAGACATCTCCATCACATCAGGACATCTTCTATTGTGACTTTCTAATTGATGCTGCTACATCCACAGCCTCCAGTGTTCTCCTTCCCCTCAGAGCCACAGGGCACTTCTCTAACCTGCGGATGGCCAGGGAAGATCAGCACCTGGAGCAGCTACTTTAGACCTACATTCACAAAGATCTTTAAAAAAAAAAAAAAAAGTAAGACTTAGGGCTGGCTCCATGGCTCACTGGGTTAATCCTCCGCCTGCGGCGTCAGCATCCCATATGGGTGCCGGGTTCTAGTCCCGGCTGCTACTCTTCCAGTCCAGCTCTCTGCTCTGGCCCAGGAGTGCAGTGGAGGATGGCCCAAGTGCTTGGGCCCTGCACCCCCATGGGAGACCAGGAAGAAGCACCTTGCTCCTGGCTTCTGATCGGCATAGTTCTAGCCGTGGCAGCCGTTTGGGGAGTGAACCAACGGAAAAGGAAGACCTTTCTTTCTGTCTCTCTCACTATTTGTAACTCTACCTGACAAATAAATAAATAAAATCTTAAAAAAAAGTAAGATTCTCTTGACCCTCAGGAAACTCCATCTGGTTTCACCTGCCCCCGTGGTCTCTGGTCTGATACTGGTTTCCATCCTAATAGCTCTACAAATAGATACTCATCTCCAAAACCGTTATGATGGAGAATTTACTCAAGTACTTACTCTGCCTAACTTTCCCACTCTACATTTTCGTTAAGATGTTGAGCCTTTCTTGTCTGCATATCAAAAAATGAGTCTGTAATTTAAGCCCTGAAGATACCAATCGTGAAAATCGTCCAAAATTACTTTTTTTTTATTTTTCAAAGTGGAAGCAATTCAACAGTCTAGACTCAGAAAATTCAGATAAATATTGTTGTAGATAAGCATGAAATAATACAAACCCAACACTTCCCTGGAAAATTCTTTCTTCTGAGGTAGTTAGTTGTACTAACACTGATATGGAGAATGCCTGGGTTCCGGTGCTGGCTCTCTCACAAGCCTAAATAAGTAATCTTAAATGACTGTCTGGCCTTCATTGTGATGTAATTTTTCATACTTTTTGAAGGAAGAAGCATTTTTAAAATTATTCATCTACTAACTCCTACATCATATCATGGGCTGCTATGTTAATTGCAAAGTCATGGTGCAGGATGGGGAAGAACGCACAGCACTCTTATAAACCACATCACATTTCAAGGTTTATGTGGGATCTCAAGAAAATGAAGTATGAATTTCTTAAAAACATGGTAAATGTTAAATACATTGTAGTTATTATCATACACAAGTACTTAATCTATTTGTATTAATGTATTAGAGCACATCATAAATTAAATGTCTTCATAAAATCAAAATCGAATACATTAAATATCCATTTTGACTACATTGATTTTTAAATAGCAAAACTTTTTCTTCCCTCTCCTGAGACAGGATGGAGAAGATTGCTTCTTTTTGAAATCTGTATTAGGTATAGATCATAATATGTTAAACTTAGAAAAGGCCCACAATTACCAACAGTTTACAGCAAACAAACATTATTTTCTCCCAGTCTGTGCCGCCATCACTTACTGAATATGGGCTATGGCAAGCTATTTTTATGCCAGATTCTAGCTAAGAGATAAGATCTTATTTGCATAGTGCTGCTTTTGTGCCATGGGTACATATCTTGGGACCACACGATGACAACACTTCTGCTGACATGTGTACATGTCACTTCTGTTGACATTTGGTGATGGAGCAAGTCACAGGACTCAGGGAGAGGACAGTAAGGCAGAACGCGTAACCTTTCCTGGGCGGATAGAAGAGAGACTTGAGAGCTGCACATCAAAAGAAGCACACATCATGAAGTATGGAAGGAGAGTATTACAACACGTGCAGTTTTCTTCTAGTTGAAAATATTTTGGCATTAAGTACCAATACTGGGGTCTCTACTCTGTCATTAACTCACTGCATGATTTAGAACTATTTATTTAATGTCTTCATCATAAAGTAATTAGAGGCCAGCCTCCTTGCTTACTTTCTGAAACTGGTAAGAGGAAGATGTTAGGGAATAAAATTATCAAAGTGTTTTGCAAATCATACAAAACCTAAATAAGCAAAAGTCCAGGAGGATCCAAGAATCCAAAGCCAACATGTTCATTCACTCCACAGACTGGTGATTGTTCTGGACAAGGATACCTGCTATGTCATAATCATGCAATATCAGCAATATGAAAAAAAAAAGTAAATTAAGGTTTGTCCCACCATTTGTATCTACAAGGAGTTATAATTTATAGGTGACTACATTCAAAGAGATGTCCAAATACAAATAGAGATACCCTTTTAGATGAAAAGAAAGTCTACTCTTTCTTGATTCATATTCAGATCTGGGTGTGACCTAGACACATGTTAAAGACAAGTTTGGCTGGCGCCGTGGCTCACTAGGCTAATCCTTCACCTTGCGGCGCCGGCACACTGCGTTCTAGTCCCGGTCAGGGTGCCGGATTCTGTCCCAGTCGCCCCTCTTCCAGGCCAGCTCTCTGCTGTGGCCAGGGAATGCAGTGGAGGATGGCCCAAGTCCTTGGGCCCTGCACCCCATGGGAGACCAGGAGAAGCACCTGGCTCCTGCCATGGATCAGCGCGGTGCGCTGGCCGCAGCACGTTGGCCGCAGAGGCCATTGGAGGGTGAACCAACGGCAAAGGAAGACCTTTCTCTCTGTCTCTCTCTCTCACTGTCCACTCTGCCTGACAAAAAAAAAAAAAAAGACAAGTTTGGCCACTCAGGGTTTTTTACTATGTACATGGTACAAGTAATTTTTTTTTAGCAATGATACTAACATGTCCTGAGTTCCTATCTGTCCCCAAACTGGACTTCTATAAATGCTACTTAAGGGGCATTATCACTTAAATAGAATCATCTTCCCTGGTCTCCTCGAGGGTTGGGTGCAAAAGCCAATGTCAGAAACAAACAAACAAACAAACAAACTCAATGTCCAGGAGTCACGGCCCCTGCATGTGAGCTCTGCATTTGTTTGCAAGGAAACGAGCAAACACTCAGTGATGCCAAAGTACCAAACACTAAGCTTCTTGTCTCATAGTTCTGGATTTGAGAAGTCTGATGGAGGTATTGGCAGGTTGAATTCTCTGTAGAGGCAGTAGGAAAGACTGTGTTCCTAGACTCTCCTAGCTGCTGATAGTTCCTTGGCTCATGGCAGCAGAACTCCGGTCTTCAGATGATGGACTCCTCATGTATGTTTTTCTGTTAAAATTGTCCCTTTTCATACGATCCCCAGTCACATGAGATGAGGGCCCAGCATAATGACTTCATTTTCACTTCAGATTTCATCTTCAATGACCCTATTTCCAAATAAGGTCACAACCTGCGGTACCAGATGTTAAGACTTCAATATATGAATTTCTGGAGATAAAATCCAACCCCTCACAAGGCCTACCTCAATTTGCTGGGTGATTTTAGTTAAGTCATTTTTCACTCTCTGTGCTACAACGTTTTTCTCTCATGTGACCTCTCTTTGCCAGAAGATGTCTGTAGGCTCTGTGAGCTTCAGAACTCTAAGACTCTTAGCTACTGGACCCCAATTAATTTCCCAGAGGCTAAAATCAAATGAAGGGACCAAAAATATTTGATCTGCTGAGTCAAGACTACTCAAGAATCTTTGTTCTCCTTAGAAGCCTTTGTCTAGGGAGAGAATCGTAAAGTGACTAAGTTAAAAGCGTCTTTCATGGTCAACTAGAGGAACCTTCCTTCCCAGGAAAGTGGTTTTCTTGTCTTTGGTTAAGTGTTTCCAGCAGCAAGAAACTCATTACCACTTAGGCTCTCTGCTTTGTATTAGGATGGGTGGACCAGCCAGACATTCTCTCTGAAGCTGGGCCAATTGCACTCAGCCATAGGTGGAAATGTAACCTCCTGTGAGTAGACTACGTCATTTACTCAGAGCCAGTTTCCGCTTCCTTCTCTACTGACGGTCCTTATTTAGATGCTTTCAGATTAAATATTTGAAGCTGCAATATCCAGAGAAAAAGACAGCTCAGATGTCATTGACTCTTTTATTATTCATGCAACATTTCAGATTCTTCAGTTCCCACTCTTATCCACACAACAGCAAACGTAATGGCCCACCCTATGCAATAGCTGAACTTCCCATTAACTCAAGAAGAAACTCTATCTGGTAAACACGAACTATGACACTTTCACAGCAGTTACAGAAATTTGAAGAAAAAATACAGATTAATTATGACATGCTTAGAAACCATTAATCTGTGTGGGTGCCAATGAAGTAATTATTCAAACCCACACATTCACAAAAAATATGAAAGATTATCATGAGGAATCTGCATACACACACTTGAGAAGTTTATTTCTAAAATCTGCTATGATTTATACACCCACGTTGTGATAATTTGAGTTATGTATTAAACACATGCTTCAAAAATACCTGTCATTATAATATGCTTTACACAACAATGTGTTATATTTCTTGCTGGGAATTCATTATTCATGTATATTTACAGGACATCCAAATGTATCAAGAAATGTAGCTGCATTTATTGATAACAAATGAAATTAATGAAGCATCTGTGAATGAGACTTTAATTGGCTGCTACCTGAGACTTAATAAAACCTTAAAAATTGATTAAAAATTCATCAAGATGCTAAAAAGGAGATTTCTTTTAAAAGGATAAGAGGGAAAGAAAATCAACATGCTTCTACTTTTCTTCCAGTTCAGGGTACCGCTTACTAAAGACTTTAATATGGATATGACATTGCAATGACCTACAAAATAAAAGCAGTCAGGATCTAGCCTAGGCAACCTACCAAGAAAATTGTGGCATGGGGTGTGTGTCTGTGTGCGTGTGTGTTTGTGCGCATGCGTGCTATGAAATTGACTATGATAGCTTCAAGGCAGCACTAGAGGTGAGACAAAAGAGAGATTACTGGAGAACAAAAACACAGAGCACAAAGAATGTTAATTGTGGTATTATTTAAAACACCATATTATAAAATCTCAAGGAATCCTAATGAATCAGAGGATTTATTTGAGTCTAACAATGGCTAAGTACTTCTTAAAATGAAATCAAGAGAGATTAGGAAAAAAAGAGAGAAAATTAAACAGTCCATCTTGAGCTTAGAAGTCAGGAAATAAAGATGCATTGCATGCCAGGTCAGTGGAGAACTTGAAAACTTGTTCTGATTTCGCCAACATATTAAACTCCATACAAAGCTGAGTTTTTGTTTCACAGTCGAGTCATTAGGCTCCACCCTTGGCAATATTTTCTCAGCCCCTAGCTCTGCACTCTGTTATTTATTTTCCTTTCTGCCACAAAGAAATGGAGACTTAATAAAAGCATATTTTATTTCCAATCTGCTATTTCATGGTTCTTGCACTGATAATCATTACTTCTCTTTATTGCAAAACAATTTCTTTTTTAAAAGGCATGCATCTTGAATGACCATATTTATGTGCTGGCTGTTCCCTAAACAGCAGCAAACTTCCCTTTAGCAACTCCGGCTTTTCTCTGTGGGTTGGGGACAAGGGTGGAGTGAATGATTGATGGTCTTATTGGTGAGCAAGGCTCCTGGTTTGACTCCCTAAGGCCAGAGCTTAACAGCCTAAGCAGAAAAGAGGGTTGATAAATTACTCAAATATTTTTTCCCAAGTTACCCTTGAAGCCCCACAACCCTAAATAGATATAAGGACAGATATGATTTGATGGAGCCCAAATCTAGTTCGTACTCCCACTCCCCTCTGAAGCAGAATAAAGTCCCCCTTTGCCACCTCCTCTGGAATGTGCTTGTAGTAACTCTCAGGAAATACGTGATCATGTCTAGGATCCACTGGGGAAGCTGTAATGTTTCCTGTTCGTATTTTAGTTTCCTCACCCGTATGGCTGCCCGTGAGTAATTATTCAAACCTACACATTCACAAGAAAATACATGAATTCCCGTCTTCATTTGCTCACTGCCAAGTAAATGACAATCATGTTACCCTGCCTCCATGAATGAATGGATGTATAAATAAATCAAGATCAGAGAGAGATTTTGGCAATTTGTCCCCTCGCCACAAAGATAGCAAGTGACTGAGTCGAAATTCCAACCCTTGTTGGAGGTCTCTCCGGGGATTTGAACTAAGGGATGTTGTGCCATAAGGTTGGAAGTGATGAAAAGGAGAAGACATCTGTGCCAGTTGAGGGCATTGTACATTTGCTTTATGCAGTCCCTAGAGCAATCCTTAATTTACACTGTCAATAAGCATAGTAGACAAATTCATTTTAACTTGTTTTTCTTATGTTTGTCAATGTGTACTCCTGCCTGGCCATCCATTGATATTTTAGGGTCAGATAAAAAGGGACAGATGAAAATACCAATAGAACCATATCTCAAGGATAGTCCTTGGGAAAAAGACAGAAGACACATCAGATCACCCTGGAGTGTTAAATTTTACTTTTGTATAATTTATAATCCTGTGTAATTGAGTATACACACATGAATTTGGAAGCTCACTTAAAAGAAGCCATGAGTTTCTATATTTCTACTCATTTGTAGCCAGGCCTACTTTTGATATCCTTACCTTGGTAATCAAAAAAGAATCTCACTCCCTATTTACAAGATAAAACACATTCCAAAACAAGGACAACCACCACAAAAATCACCCTGAACTGTATTTCTCCTTATGTTCCATTAGTAAAGATAACATGTAAACAGTTACACCTTGCTTAGAGATATAATGAAGGTCCTGAGAGGCTGGATTCCCTACTTTGACTTATCTTTATCAAACACTTTATCATATCTAGTTAAGAATACATCTCTAATGAATGAAAAACACCTATAATTCAGACCCCTTGATCCCGTTTCATTGGAACTGTATCCAGCGTATTAAACTTACTTCTTCACTTGAGACCCATAATTCCATGACTGACATTGATCTTTACCCCACAGCCAGTAGCCTTAGTTAGAATGCTGAAGGGCACCTTACCTTCAGTGCATCCTGCTGATACTTTAGACTCCAGCATCTCCTTCATCCACCATTTTAGCCAACTTCAGGTTGCTATGTTGGAACCAGAAAGGTATCATTGAAATGGGACTGTGCACATTTTTCTTGCTTGCCTACAAACCTCAAGTGGATCAACCAAGTCCTTAGACTCACCTTTACCACTCACCCTTTTGTTCCCTCCTCTCGAAGTCCTAGTCCCTGGAAGCTGTCTTTCAGTACATGCTTCCTCCTATCTCCCAGGCCTTTGTTCATGCTATTTCAGCAATCTGGCTTGTCTTCCCTGCCTTGCCAAAGAAGGCCTTCCCCTTCTCTCCAGCGTCAGCTCACATCATCTCCTTCATGAGGTGATCTCAGTTTATGTTTTTAGCATGAAATAAAATTGCACATTTGTGACCCCTCTCTAATCTCTGTCATGGCACCACTATCACCACATTGAATTTATTCACTTAAGAGTTGGTTCCTTCATTACACTGAAGTCATCTTGGAATCATGGTTTGTCCTGGTTTCTTGGTGCCTATCACAGGGTCTGGTAAGCATCAAATAAATATTTGCTGAATAAATAAGCAAAAACGCAATTCATTTTCCCAATTTCCTGTCATCTATCTCAGAACAACCCTTTCAGACACTCTAGAAAATTATTACCATTGTCTCAGATTTTGCAATAACTCAGACATCCTGTCTATAACACTTATTAATCATAATAACTTTGAAATAATTTCTCTGTGCAAATATTCAGGGTCTCATCCATAACTAAGTGAAATACAGCCTAAAATAATCAATCATTATTTTCTAAACCAAAGACCCTGTAATTAAGGAGTCCATCAATGTGCCAACAACTTGTGGGTTTAGAAATTAATTTTTGTTTGTTAAAGGACCCTAAAGATAATGTAACATGGATCCATTGTGAAATGAATTAATAAATTGCTTGTCTTATTTCACTTGTTCTTTTATATTTAAATCCTGTGGGGAAGTAGCACAGTCATGCAGTTCTATTCCTGTAAAATTAAAACAAGCTGTACATTTTCTTGCAAAGTCAGAAGAATCATTCTGTTTGATTCTAAGACATGGGGAAGGAGGAAGTGAACACATAAATATTTACATCAGTTTATAGGTGGGTGATTTCACTTAGTTCTCTATTGAGTTTGATCTTTCAACTAGCAGGTATTGAATGTCCTCCATATGTCATGCACACATTGCTACTTTTCTTTTGGAGATGATAAAATCTGAGGTCAGATGACAAAATCAGTGAATGAGTCTGAATTACTCCTGGGCTCCCTAATTAATAACTTTCAGCGCAGGAATCAGAACCCAAGTCTGTCTCCAGAGCCCATGGACACATTTGGTTCACACACATTTGATTCCAAGGCCCTTACTTGACACATTGCTTGAAAACTTTTCTTTGGAGTAGTTGAAGGAAAGTCTGCCTTTCCTATTAAATACCCACTTGGCATATAAGTAACACATCTCTAGCTTAAACAGGACTTGGTGATCATCTTATCCCATCCTTTCATTTGAAAGATTAATGAATAAGTATTCACTGAGTATATCTATAGGTTATTTATTTATTTAACCAATATTCATGGAACACCTACTCTATGAAACACTGTGCTAAACACTTGTGTTAAAACATTAAACAGGACAGATTTGTTCTTAAGCCCTCATGGAATTCTAAATTTTCCTTAGAGTAATTGGATGAGAAGAAGTTAAACAGAACGCCCTTTGAGCTGTCATAAATGCAGGGCTTATGCAGTGAAATCACACTGGTAAGTTATGGGTATCATGGTTATTCCAAGGGCAGATTTATTTGTGACTCAGATTAGCATCAGGGAACTAAGTCTTTCTCATAAAGACCAGAAAGATAAAATACAACAGTGATTGGGTGGAATGAAGAGTATTCCAGCTGGCACCGTGGCTCACCAGCTAATCCTCTGCCTTGCGGCGCCAGCACACCGGGTTCTAGTCCTGGTCGGGGCACCAGATTCTATCCCGGTTGCCCCTCTTCCAGGTCAGCTCTCTGCTGTGGCCAGGGAATGCAGTGGAGGATGGCCCAAGTACCTGGGCCCTGCACCCCAAGGGAGACCAGGATAAGTATCTGGCTCCTGCCATCGGATCAGCGCGGTGCGCCGGCCACAGCGGCCCCTGGAGGGTGAACCAACGGCAAAGGAAGACCTTTCTCTCTGTCTCTCTCTCACTGTCCACTCTGCCTGTCAAAAAAAAAAAAAAAAAAAA
Organism: Oryctolagus cuniculus; assembly: GCF_964237555.1. Taxonomy (NCBI): domain Eukaryota; kingdom Metazoa; phylum Chordata; class Mammalia; order Lagomorpha; family Leporidae; genus Oryctolagus; species Oryctolagus cuniculus. Next base: position 48,146,961 of record NC_091449.1, read on the forward strand.
AAAAAGAGTATTCCACTTAGAGAGATGGAACAGACAACATTACAGAGTTCTTGTCTTGGCCCTGACCCACGCTTCCTGAAAAGCGAGGTGCTTCCTGAAAAGTGTCCCGTATTACTCTGTATGTAGCCCTGTGGAGGCATGCACTCTTCCATGGCTGGTAGGTGAAGTGTGTGCCACTTCTCCTAGACACAAGCATCTTGAGGTTGGGAACCTGGTCTTCCTACCCATCGGGGAACATCAGGAACCCAGTAAGTTCCCAACACTCAGGTTAGCAATGAATGAATGGAAACATTTGGCACACATTTTGGGGGCAAGCAGGTTTTCTTTGCAATGCTAAATTACATAGTGAATATTAATGAGGGTATCACCAAAAAGGAGGAATTGTATACATAGACTAAGAGGGGCTCTGATATTAGAGAGTCATCAGCTGCATGCAGATCAATGTGGAAACAAAGAGTGGCAGAACTGGGAGTGAGGGGCACAAGAAAAGATAAGTTCAGGTAGTAACTCCAGGTAGAAATTTCCCCATGACAGTGGTTTTTAATGGATTTGAATAGTTCTCTTATTCATGGAGAGTTAGCATTTATATCAGAAATACAAGTTACATCTCTTAAAGGGCTATCCTACATTTAAGAACATGATATTGTAAACTATGCAGTTCTTAAAAGATTCATCTGTTTAATCAACAAATATTTTAAAATTGTTTACTGCTTGTTAAATGCTGGTAGACAGAAGTAGTTATGACTAAGCATTTAATTCATTTTTCATTAAATATGTTAAATGTATCTCAATATTGCTAACTCTCCAGGTATTGTTCTGGATGGATGTGTATATTGTGATGACCCTAGGTCACAACAGGAGCCCAGACTGGACAAAATTGATAGGGTTACCTTGATACCTTGATTTCAGAATGTTACTTTTTTTTTTTTTTTTTGACAGACAGAGTGGACAGTGAGAAAGAGAGACAGAGAGAAAGGTCTTCCTTTTTGCCATTGGTTCACCCTCCAATGGCTGCTGTGGCCGGCGCGCTGCGGCCAGCGCATTGCACTGATCCGAAGCCAGGAGGCAGGTGCTTCTCCTGGTCTCCCATGCGGGTGCAGGGCCCAAGCACTTGGGCCATCCTCCACTGCCCTCCCGGGCCACAGCAGAGAGCTGGCCTAGGAGAGGGGCAACTGGGACAGAATCCGGCACCCCGACCGGGACTAGAACCCGGTGTGCCGGCGCCGCAAGGCGGAGGATTAGCCTAGTGAGCCGCGGCGCCGGCCATCAGAATGTTACTTTGGACAAAGAAGCATCTTGTCTAGATGTGCCAGATGTTACCATTTCTCATTTAATCTTCTCATCATTTCTCCCTATGACAACCAGATTTATCTTCCAATGATCATTTGCATTTTAAAATTGAGATTGTATCCCTGATTGTAAAATTGAGATATGCTCATGATAGAAAGTTTTGAAAGCAGAAAAATCTTCAGAGCCTGGAGAAAATCATTGTTTATGTATTATTGCATGTCCAGGTGTTTTCACACATTAAAAACAAATGTAATGCACTCATTAACACAGACCTTGAGATCCTTTCATTAAATTTTTTTAAAATTTTTTCTTGGTTTGATAACTTATTTTTAATGAATTTTTTAATTGGTAAATGAAATCTTAAGTGGTTACCATTTAGAACATTATTTTGAAGTCTATATACATGGTAAAATAGCTAAAAGTAGCTAATTAACACAATTAATAATCAATTTCATATGTGAACATCAATTTTTAAATGGCTTTACATAATGACACTGCATGTACTAAAGCCCCTCCTATTTGTTGGAAACTTTCCTAAACCACTAAATTTCATAATTTTAATCCCTACAACAAATCCATGGAAAAAGTTCTGCACTTTATGGTGAAATTGCCTTCATTTTGAAGATGGGAGAACTATGGCAATGGGAGTGTAAATTAGGTTTTCCCATGGTCAGAAAACTTGTGAGGGGAAGATAAACTAAGAATCCAGAAGGCTCCACTCAGAACTTGCGTCCTAACCACCAGGAGTAGCCAACTCCTGTGGGCAACAGTCTGTGTTGCTGATGAACTATAATACTTACTTATTTTCTGCAAAAATAAAACATTCAAATTTTAAAAAATCATGTAATTCTACAACATGGGTAAAAAACATCAGCAAACTACTAGATCTTCTACTCAGAAACAACTGCTTTTCTTTTCTTTTCTTTTCTTTTCTTTTCTTTTCTTTTCTTTAGATTTATTTGTTTATTTGAAAGTCAGAGTTACACAGAGAGGAGAGGTAGGGGGAGAGAGAGAGGTCTTCCATCTGATGGTTCACTTCCCAAATGACCACAATGGCCAGAGCTGAGCTGATCCGAATCCAGGAGCCAGGAGCCAGGAGCTTCTTCTGGGTCTCCCACAAGGGTGCAGGAGCCCAAGGACTTGGGCCATCTTCTACTGCTTTCCCAGGCCACAGCAGAGAGCTGGATTGGAAGTGGAGCAGCCGAGACTACAACTGGCACCCATATGGGATGCTGACACTGCAGGAGGCCTCACCTGCTATGCCACAGCGCAGGTTTCGTCCTATATTTTTTGCCTGTTTAATAATACATCCTCCAAATCTCTGACAAAATCACAAGTCTCCGTTCAACATGGGATAGGCTATCAGCTTCATTTTCTTTCCTTGAAGACATCCTTTCTGAAGCCCATTGGCCCCCTGCTCTGCTCTTTAAAGGCTCTCAGACTGTCATTTGAGAGATCTCCATCACACTGGGGGTTCTCACTGCCTTTATCCTGTTAGGGCTCTGTCATTTCCTGTGCCTCTCCTGTTCTTCCTTCATGACTGTCTCAGGTTGGTGGTGCACATCTTCCAGAGGTTTACTGGGTCAGGGTGCACAGCAGGTAATATTTTTAAGACTGCATGTTTCAGAATCTCTTCTTATAACTTTCAACTTGGGTTGCTGGTTTGACTGGATACCGATGACTAGGTTGAAAATAATTTTAACCTTAGAGTGTTGAAGGTGTTTCTTCTTGTCTTTAAAAGCTTTAGCTGGTGCTGGGTTATTATTTATGTATACTTTTTCCCTAAGTTTTTGAGATCATTTGCTTATCTTTATGCTCTGAAATTTCATGAGGATATTTTTTGATATTAAATATAGTAGGTACTCAATGTATCTTTTTTGATTTGAAAACAGTCAGTTGCTAATGGGAAATTTTCTTAATCAATTTTTAACAATTTTTTTCTATTTATTTTTACTATTACCTTTTTTGAAGCATCTATGTTTAAATAATAAGTCCTGAGCAATACCCTCTTATTGTATTCCATCCCCTACATTTCTCTGAAGGATCATCAACTCTTTGAACACTTGTAATTTTGCTACTGATACGGTATTTTTAATGTAGCCTATTTTTTCATTTATGAATTTTTTGAAGTATCTGGTTCTTATTTCATCAGTTCAATATCTCCTCTTATTTCCCCAAGGAAATAATCTAAAGCAATTATTCCCTCACAACTTTTTCCTATTTGCTTCAAGTGCACATTTTTTTTTCTATATGTACTTTTGCATCTGACCTGTCTCATTCCTTTTAGTGATGTTCCTGTTGATGTTGATGACCATTGGTAGTCAGTCACATCTGAAAATTAAAACTGGAGAGTTGATTAAAAGTTCTGTGTATGGGGTGGGGCTTAATTTATAGGATTCCCTGTAAGGGTGGTAAGGTAGGAAATATATCTCTTCTCTTAAGGGGATGTCCATTCTATGTAGTTGCATTGCATTGTGTTCTCTCCCCTTCCTGTCCTTTCCCTCCCCTCCCTTTACCTTCCCTTCCCTCCCCTCCCCTCCCCACCCCTCCCCTCCCCTCCCCTCCCCTTCCCATCTCATTCCCATCAATTTATATATTTACTATTCCCCTTTCTCTTGAGCTACTCAGTTTTCCCAGTAAAACTAATTCAAATTTCTTAAGATTATACAACTTTTCATCAGCATTACAGCAGCCAAGCAAGAAAGGTGACCTGAGTAGAAACTCACCTTTCAATCTGTGGAGATGCAGGACATGTCCCTCTTTCTGGGGCGATGCTTCATTAATACCTTCACCTGTGCCGTGTGGCCTGAGGCTGGAGTTTCTTGCTCACTTTCTCTGGAAGCATTTTTTCTGGAAGCATTAACTCAAAATCTTCTATTGTCTTTGGGGAGCAGTGGCTTTCTGGTACCACTGAGCGAATGAATGTGATTTGAAGATCTGAGCAACCTTACAAGGTCATTTGGGAAACCCTCCCGCATGCCGTCCCGCACCTCATTCTGCCATCTGAGATAATCGGAGTGTACGGCTTCTGAGTTATTCTCAAGTTCTCAGACAGAGTAGCCTCTCCTGCCTCCTTAAGCCATTTCTATTCTACAAAGTCTGTTTTCACTCTTTCATCTGCTTTCTGTCATCCCGAATATGTGTTTCTTTCCCCTTTCCTCTTTGATTTCTTCCTTTGTTATTCTTGCTTTTTTTAGACTTTTGCATCTTGCAATCTTTTTCTGTCATTTTAGTGATCTTTGGAAGAGACGGAAGATGAACTCATGAGTTCAGTCTTCCACCTTTAGCTGAAAGTCTAGAGCAACAATTCCAGGGAGGTATGATGATCCCATTTTACCAATTAAGTTATGGAGAGTTTGTAGCATACTTAAGGTCAAAAATTGAATGAGCTTATGAATTAGGTGACCTTCCCAAAGGATTACCTGACTTTAGCTGCAAGCCTGGGTTCCCATTGCTGCAGTATAATCTCTTCCTCTCTACGATCTAAACAACCCAACTACAGTCCATATTTGTGAGTCTTCCCTAAACATTTATGTCTAAAAAAAGATATATGTGATTTCCAAAGCTTCATGCTCACCTCTCAAATGTGTCCTTAATTTATTAAGTTGAAATCAATAAATAAAATATTGCATGTGAATGATGTAACGACTTCAGGCTAGAACTCCCTGTGATACTGCTACAAATCTTGGAGTGTTTCTTACATAAAACGCTCCTGCCTTGAACACACACAAAAGCCATCATTAATCTCCTCACTGATAAGATATGTTAACATCTCAGATTGATGCATAAATATTTGGTTGAAGCCTCATGCAAGCAGGGACCACCCAGCTTACCTTCAGTGGTTTCTCTTCCCATGGAAATATTCTGCAGTTTCCTTTCTACCTGTCTGTGTCTTTCTAATCCAGAAACAGAATTGTTTTCAGTTCACAGCTTCTCAAGTTCAGGATCCTGAGTCAGAACTCTATTGAGATTCGGGTTCTTCTATCTACTTTTGGGCACATTGTTGGGATTGTATGGTGTTCTACTCCATGTCCAAGGATACTTCAGAAAGTTTGTGGAAAAATGAAATTAAAAGATATGTTTATTTTACTACAAAACATTTTAAATTCATGGATGATTTTTTTCACAATATACATTTTCCATGGTTTTGAAAACCCTGTTATATAAGTGGGACCAATGTAAATTTCACAGCATTGTTTCCTGGACCGGAGTAGGTACTTAAAGTAATTTAATGAAAAAATTGAGTAAATGCTAAAATCTGATTCAGTAGGTATCAAACTGTTTCCTTTTGTTTACATTTATATCTTCTGTGATCAATTTTTACTATTCACCTTTTTTTTTCTTCCCAAATATTTTACTCTAGAACTTTAAAAACATACAACAAGGTTAAAAGAATTTTGTAATAAGCACTCGCATACCACCTACCTACTTTCTACCATGAATATTTTATTATACTCAATTTTAGAATCATCTATCTGTCCATTCATCCCTCTACCATTTATCCATCCATTTTTAATACATTCCAAAGCATATTGCAGATATCTACACATCCCCCTTACTACTTCAGTATGGCTATCATGAACCAGAATTTAATATTTATTTACACTATTCTTCATTCATTCAAAATGTGTGTACAGTGAAATGGAAAAATCCAAAGTATGCACTCATTGGGTTTTTTACCAAAAAATTTGTTTTCTGATCTTTTATTTTCTCTGGTAGTCTACGCATTTATGTAACTCAATAGATGTTGACCAAACACATCCCTTGTGATGAACATTAACAATGTCACACATTAATGTGATGTATGTTAGAGAAGGAAGTGACCTATACACATGGTAGAAGTATGGAATTAAGCATTCAGAAGAGAAGTGTTTTAAAAAAGGCTTTATCACTGAAGAAATTCCATGATGAACAAAAGCATGAAGAATGAAAAAAATATTCTATGTTTGGGGCAAGCATGTTGTCTTGTACACTTGACCCTAGTGAAAATATGCGTGTGCAGAGGAGGAGGGATAAGGGAGGGTTTTACTATTATTATTATTTCTCTAAATGATGTGTATTAAGCCAATTGGCACTAAATAAAGTATTTAATACTGTAGAACTGAGCTTAGGAAAAAGCCTGAATTTCCTCAGTGTTTCATTCTAGAATCCAAAATGACAAGCTGACAACTCAGACTTCAGTCTGCTTTATTTCATTGATAAACTGCTGAAATGCAACACTAATATATGTTTGACATCCGACTGCTTGAAATGTTTGAAAATTGACTACAAATTTGTTCCCAAATGTCTTAATATAAATATGTTTGAAAAAAATTGGGGTGATTATTTTAAAAAGTGAAATATCACTATGTGGAATGCCTTATTACTTAAATTGAACTATAAATGCATTTGCTGAAAACTGGAAAAATGAAGACATGTCAAAATTCAAGACAAAGCCTTAAAATGGCATGGAAAAGAAAAAACACTCTTTTTAAATGTGTGGATTTATTATTATGGACATGACATGGTGCAAACCTTGTCATCACTCATTCATTGACCCCATCAGGGCTGTGTATGTGTGTCCCTAACTAGGACACAGCTCTCCTAACTATCCGGTTAACTCTGACTTCTCTGACACTATTCCTTGCTCAGGATCTCATTTCAGGTAGCATCCTCTGCTTGGTCCTTCATCATAACTTCATCCATCCTGAGGAGTTTGGACTTGATTGTTCATTCATTCATGAAAAGTTATTGGGCATTTACTATCTGCCTTTCTTTTCAGCATATATTGCATCTTCTGTAGTAAGAACTACAATGTTACATTGCTATAAAATACATAAAAATAGAAAACAAACTTCCTGAGGGAGAAATTGATATTTGGTCATCCATTTGTTTTTTTTTTTTAAATTTTTTTTTTATTTGACAGAGTTAGACAGTGAGGGAGAGAGACAGAGAAAAAGGTCTTCCTTCTGTTGGTTCACCCCTCAAAGGGCCGCCACGGCTGGCACTGGGCCGATCTGAAGCCAGGAGCCAGGTCTTCCTGGTCTCCCATGCAGGTACAGGCATCCAAGCACTTGGGCCATCCTCCACTGCCCTCCTGGTCCACAGCAGAGAGCTGGACTGGAAGAGGAGCAGCTGGGACTAGAACCTGGTGCCCACATGGGATGCCGGTGCCACAGGCGGAGGATTAGCCAAGTGAGTCATGGCACTGGCCCCTTAATTTTTAATTTATAACACAGTCCCTGCATGTTATGAATATGTAATAAATTAGTTTTTCTTGCATTGATATCTATTATTCAGGCAGTGAATATTAAATTAGCTCAGAGAGTCAGGTGGATAATTGAAGATAGGGTAATCTAGGTAATTAATTTAGATTTTGAAGGGTAGGTGGGATTTAGATGAAACTAGAGCAGGGGCTAGAAGATCACAATGGAGAGAACTACATATGCATAAAACAAACCAACAATTATAATTGGACCCAGTATATTTGAAATAAGTAAAATCGATCTCTTTTAGCACTGATACATTTTAATTTCTTTTTTCCTCTTTCCAACCAGAATTCCACTTTTAATCTCATTCTTGCTCCTTGAAAAGAAAAGATCAGGATAACTAGTCAAAAGGATTTTTTAAAATCATATACATCCATCTACCTACTCATAATTCCATCAATTTCTCCCATTTATTCATCCAATTGCTTACTCATCTAGTCAACATTATATGATTCAACCTATTCTTATCCAAAAGAACAATGTATGTCCAACACATGTCATAAAGTCATAAAAATGATGTTTTCTGCCCCAAAGGTGAATGGAGGGTTGGAGAATAAAGTTAACTAGGGAACAAAGGATTGGGAGTAGGAGGTACAGATGCCAGGAGGTAAATGAGTCTACTTGTTAGTGGCAATTAATATATTGAGAAGTTTGAGAATATCTGTAACTACTACCCAATCATTTTTCACAAAGTGAGAAAAGCGCTATAATCCAAACCACCCCTTAAGATGGCTCTGCCAGACCCCCCTTTTCCCCCAGGAATTGCTGATGCTTGGGCATCAGGAATTCCCTGAAAGCAGGACTCATTATTACAATGGACCACCCGGAACCCCTGTAGGAATAAAGACCCCATTATTCATCTACCGTGTTGAAAGTACTGCTGGAAGGTATCCTGCATCAATCAGTCCTCTTTGGGGAGTGCCTTGGATGAAGAGAACTGCCTTGCCTACTCAGGACAGCATTCCATGCCTTGTCACAGGACTATAAAGACCTCTCTCTTCATTCCAAGTAGAGATAACTCCAAATGGCCATTCTGGATTTAGATCTCATGAAGGCATTTGAAGCCTTCATTGAGACTTCTTTGTACCTCTTCTTTCCCATCTAACGCGTTCTTCCTTATGTATATTTCCATAGGTGTTGTTCAAAGGGTGCTTGCAACATTAATCTTCATCTTAGGGAATAAAACTTTCAATTGAAATGAAAAATACAGGAGAGCTATCTAAGAAAAAGACTACTAAAATGAAGGTGATCATACCACACTACTCCATCCAATGTGGTTAATTGGTTAACAAGGAAACTAAAATCCACAGGAAATCTATTGATGAGGAGGATAATATATTGAACTAATGGTTTTATAATTTTTAATACACCTTCCTGTTTCATACTTTGTAACTAGCCAACAGTTAGTCCCAGGATGTCAGGTTCAAGGATGAGCATGAGGATTAGGGCTTGAGCAGCATCATTGTCATCGTTCCCTCATGAGTAGTAGTTTATCAAGGGAAATTCTTCATGTTTTCTATTTCAGCATGGGGACTATAAGAAGTTAGCTAGATTTTCCCAACATTTTAAAATCACATTCTACAGCACACAAAGATTTCATAACTGTTCATCCATGTTCACTTGCATCCTTCCACCTGTCCTTTCACAACTCTTGTTAGATTTATTTGTGGGAACTTGAATTCAATCAATCTTTCCTTGCTACCACACCCATCTCTATTTGATTTCTTCCATGTATGTTTCTGACAGCTCTTCAGGTTATCTATTACAATTTTTAAAAAGATATTTAGCAAGATAGATTGATCTTGTATTAGATCTTAAGGCTTCCAATTCTTAAATTTTAATTAAAATAAAAAGTACAAGCTAAAGACCTAGATACAAATAAGCAGTTAGAAAGGGGAAGGTTTGGAGTGGGCCTTATGGCACAGCTTGTTAAGCTGCTGTTTGGGACCTCTGAATCCTGCATCAGAGTCCTTGGTTCAATCCTGGCTACTCCATACTGTAGATTCATTCTCCTATTAGTGAACCCAGGAGGCTGTGGGTAATGACCCAAGTATCTGAGCTCCTGCCACCCATGTGGCATTGAGGTTGCAGGTTTGTGGCTTTAGCCTGGCCTAGTTCTGCCTGTTGCAGGCATTTGGGGAGTGAACCAGCAGGCAGAAAATCAGTCTCTCTCTCTCTCTCTCTGTTTTTTTCTCTTTCAGTGCGTGTCTGTGTGTTTTCTACCTTTCTGTCTGTCATTCTATCTTAAAAAATAATAAATAAATAAAGCCTTAGAAGACCAAGAGGAAGATTATATTATAAAACAGGAAACCTCAAGTTTACACATGCTTTGGAGATGGGAGGTATATTGTAAATCAGTTTTAATACTAGAAGACAATAAATGTTTCTGAAGATCACTAAAATCTGTTGATAGTGAAAAATAATAACTTGAGAAAGAAAATCTCAAAGATGAAGAGTCAGCTCAGGAGACAATCATGTTTAGGAAAGAAGCCTGGGAAAATGCAGAGAAAAAAGGCATAGTGAATACTAAATGTGTTTGAAAGACTGAACCTCAAGGAAGTAGAATTGTTAAGTGAAAAGAGTTTGGAATTTGATGTCTCAAGGACATGTGTTTACTATATAGATTCACATATTTGTTTTAGTATGAACACTTGACTCTCATTTTCCTTAATAAAATGGATATATAAGAGTTAATTCACAGGGAAGGCAGTGGTGCTCCATAGAGGCTGGTGTTAGTATGATGTTTTAGACAGGGGCCCAGACTACCACTAGGTTTCTCATTTGGATGGATGGATTGGTGCAGATGGATTTTCCTGAAGTGAAGAAACCGTAAGGAAGACTGGGATTGGGGAAGTTGCAATTCAACTTTAGATGAGTAGATTTGGAGTTAACTTGCATAATACCTAATTGGAGATGTCTGATTGTTGATTGGATACCTTAGTATGAATTAGAGGTCAAAAATATGGATGATGAGATACACTTGGAAGTGCCCCAGAGAAGTAAATTAATACAGACACCAGTAGGGAGTAGGAAGAATACGCATATTTGGGAAATAGGAAGAGACATTGCTAGGAAGAGGCATATTGAGCCTTTAAGGAAATACTGAAACAGATAGCATGAATCACCTTGAAACACAGGGATCAGAGAATAAATGCATAAGCAGAACAATGTGTAAGCGTGTGTGAACAAATAGGGGTGCAAAGGCTCTGTACGCCATAGCAAAAATACCAAAACAGGCCTCTCATAGAACACCAGTCCCATGAATTAATTCCCCAAAAGAAAGGTTTATATGGAAAGGTATTTTGGGGGTTGAATTAAGCTCTGGCAGATTCTAGAGTAAATCATTTTATTACGGGCTCTTGGGACTTCAGTAGTTTAACTCAATGTTCTAGAAATTGCTCACCAGGGGCCAGCGCTGTGGTGTAGTGGGTAAGGCCACCACCTGTGGTGCTGGCATCCCATAGGAGCGCAGGTTTGAGTCCCGGCTGCTCCACTTCCAATCCAGCTCTCTGCAATGGCCTGGGAAAACAGTGGAAGATGGCTCAAGTCCTTGGGCCCCTGCGCCTATATTGGAGACCTGGAGGAAGCTCCTGGCTCCTGGCTTTGGATCGGTGCAGCTCTGGCTGTTGCAGCCATTTGGGGAGTGAACCAGTACATGAAGGACCTCTCTCTCTCTCTGCCTCTCCCTCTCTCTGTATAACTCTGTCTTTCAAATAAATAAATAAATCTTAAAAAAAGAAAAAAATTGCTAACCATTTTCCTATTCAAATACCTTTCATCAAATTAGGGGTCTTCAGGACAGAATTTCATGACTATCCCTTGATCAGAACCCTCTAAAAGTCTGAGGTGCCAAACAATCAACAGAGATCTCAAAAGAAAAATTTCAAGTTAGAGAACTAATGAGTGAGAGAAGCATGGAAGGCAAGTGTAGGCTCTCATTTATGGAAGAAAAGAACGGGGATCATTGTAAGGGCACTATGCTCAAGAGAATTTTTATCATCTCACCTTTGATTTTGAAATAATTATAGTCTGCAGAAAGGGAGGTCTCATGTATAGTTTGCCCAATCTTTCCTAAAGGTTACATCTTGTGTAATTGTGACACAGTAGCAAAATCAGAAGGTTGATGTTTGGATAATTCAAAGGGCTTATTCAAATTTCACTAGTTATATACGAACTCGTGTGTGTGTGTATGTGTGTGGTTGTGCACAATCTTATCACATATATTGATTTTTACCACATATATTTTCATAACCAATGCCACCATATTCAAATATACATAAAGAACAGTCAGCACAACCCTTTGTGATATTGCTTTATAGCTACATATTAATCTCTTACTCCAATCCAAACACCTGACAATTATTAATATCTGCCTTATAATTCATTTCAAGAATGTTATATAAATGGAATAATACAATATTCAATGTTTTCAGAGACAGAGTAAAATCTTCCATCGGCTGGTTCACTCCCTAGCTGGCCACAACATCCAGGGCAGGCTGAAGCCAGGAGTTAGGAACTTTATTCAGGTATCCCACAAGGGTGGCAGTGTCCCAAACACTTGGACCACCAATTCCACTGTTTTTGCCTTTCCAGGCACATTAGCAAGGACCCCGATTCTAGACATAGCATCCAGGACTCAAACAGGCACTCCGATACAAGATGTCAGCAATGCAAGTTGCTCATTACCTTGCCATACCATAATGTTCATCCTTTTCTGGTATTTTTTTTAAGCTTGATGCCACCATTTTTTTCTCTTATGCCTGTTTTTCTGGGTTTCTTATAACAAGTAAAATGAATCTTTTCATGGTCCCTAAACCTCTCCACAGGTCAAGAAACCTTCCTATGAGCTGACATTGCGACAGTCTCAGCTGAGTTTTTGTGTGAGGCACGCTGGTGCTGAAGACCAGTTCCAATGCTGCCTACCCTTGTTACCTTTGTAGTTCCAATTCTCTGATACTCCACTTGCTCATCTGTAAAATGGAAATGGGAACTCCAATCCCATGGTGTTTTTGATGGGATTTATGGGATGATGTGATGGAAATATTCTGAAATGGAATAATGCTGAGGGTCCTAGGTTCTGGAAACCATGGATTGTGTTTAAAATGGCTAAAATGGTAGATTTTATGTTCTGTGGATATCACCTCTAGCAAAAGGGTTTAAAAACAGTGTTTAACACTGCACCACCTGGAATGTATTCAGTGGGTCTCATCAACTCCTCATTGGTTCCTGCCAGGAAGCTTGGACTTCATGACAATCACTTGGAAGCAAGTTGGAGTTCACAGAGAGGAAAATAAACAGGGGTAGAACCGAGGGACTTTCCACGTCTGCTGACCATGCTGACAGCATGCTCCCCGCAGCCACCAAGATCAAGAGGCATCTTGGTGTGTATTTTCCATGCCCTCTACTCCCTCCAGGTCCCTAGGGCTCTTCCTTCAGACAGCACTTCCAACAGAGCAAGGGTGGACAATGGGTTTCAGACTTTGGTGGCTAAACAGCTCCAGGAGCAGCTGGAAGATTTCATGTGGATGATGATTGTTCACACTTAGAATCACAAAAATAATATATGACATGAAAGCGTGGGAGAGGAAGGGTCAGTGAAAATAAACATCTTCTCTAGAAGACACCCTACAGCTGTGTGCTGCTGCAGCCCAGAACAGGAAGGTTTTGGAGTCTCCAAAACACAGAGCTGTGGTCAGGATGGAGAAAAGAGGACTCATCTACTTGTCCTCATCTCTTCATGGTGACCACAAGCCAGAAATTAGAGGAAACTGTCCTTAGCATTCATAGAAACTCAAAATTTTAGATTTGAGAGAATGGCTCTAAAGATAGAAGGTCAAACAAGAGGAAGTCGGTAGTTAACCCAGGGAAGCTTAAATCACACAAGGCGTTAGGGGTTCAGGTCAGGAAAATGCACGTTGGAATCATGGCTCCGTCACTCATTGATGACCTTGATAGACCACATGAGCTCTCAGATTCCCCACATTCTATTCTCTGGCATGGGGGTCATAATATTTACCTTGATGACTTCATGAGAAGAGGGGAGATTCTGAACATAAAGAGCTTAGCAGTGTCTGCTCATATGAATCCTTCAATGAGTGGTAATACTAACAGCAGCAACAGCAGCAATGCCAATCAGGTGGCATAGTTCAGTCCCCTGATGCTCAGTCATCTTTTGTCACTTTGCATCACAGAAATGGTCACAGCAAGACAGACTCATTTCCAGCTGATGTTTATAGGCATTGTTAACCAAAGCAGAGGGAGGGACACCTGTTATCTGGCAGCAAACCAGATTAAAAATACTTGTCATTTAAAGTTTGCAAATAAGCCCCTGTGGAATAATAACAACGATAATAATAATTATGTTGTTGTCAGTAGAAAGGTAGTACTTCAAGATACTTGTCCTGCTGCCAGGGCTTTCATTTTCAAAGAGAGATTATTGGAATAGATTTGCCAATAGTCATTATAATGTCCTTAAGCATAAGCCGGTCTCTGCCCCAATGATTACATCAACAGCTCCCCAGAATGTATTTCTGTGCCTCACCTTGAAAAGACAGATTATATCCAAAGATTAAAAGCAGAGGATGCCATCTGCTACTCACCCTAACAAAGGGGCAATTAAGCAGGCTCAGTATTACCCTGGAAATAATAGTCCTCGCGCCCACCAACACCACAAAAGGAGTGATATACTAAGCTATGGTATTAAGGGAACCTTAGGAAGGCCCCTAAATCTCCAAGGAGGTAAAAGTCAAACAAGACTGAGGTGAGCTAGATATAGGGAATATTAGACTGAGACGTGCAAAGGAGTGGTGACTGCAAGCTAGTGACCCAACATGATAGCAGGGACATGGTTGTGAAAATCCAGTCCTGTAGCATTTGAATCCTTTCGAAAGTGCTTTATGCCTGACATTAGGGCTCATTGAGTAGCACTAGGAACTTGGTATTGCATGCAGATCATAAATGGAATTGTCCGCTTTTATGTCTTCGCTCTCCAATTAGGGCTTCATGCATCAATTAATTAGGCAATTAGTATAAATCATCAGTGAATCTAAACTCTGTGTGCCCTGATAGGGTTGTGGAGGCAGGCCATATAGGGCCTGCTATTTCCATTCAACAGGAGTTAACAGTTCGTTATATATTCTTCAAGACTTACAATATGGCCTTAAAGTTAAAAATATCTAAGGCATCACAATTCCTTGGAATTAAATTTTAGCCTTTACAGGGCAGCTTGGTCAAATAATCCCTATTCTCCTATTTGCTAATCTGTCCTATGTCCTAATCTTCCTTAAGTCTTCATCTGTAGTATGTGATAGTAGTGCTATTCCTCAGTAATTTTGCTAAGATTCAATAAATGGGGGCCTGTGCTGTGGTGTAGTGAGTAAAGCTGCCGCCTCCAGTGCTGGCATCTCATATGGGTACAGGTTCAAGTCCCAGCTGCTCCACTTCTGATCCAGCTCTCTGCTATGGCCTGGGGAAGCAGTGGAAGATGGCCCGAGTCCATGGGCTCCTGCACCCACGTGGGAGACCTGGAGAAGCTCCTGGCTCCTGTTTAGGATCAACCCAGCTCTGGCAGCCAATGTGGCCATTTGGGGAGTGACCCAGTGGATGAAAGATTCTCTCTCTCTCTCTCTCTGCTTCTGCCTCTCTGTAAATCTACCTTTCAATTAAATAAATAAATCTTTTTTAAAAAAACATTCAATGAATAGATTAATCACAACAAAGAACAAGAAGACACTCAACAAATTATTTAGACAAAGTGTCTTCCTGTGTAAGTATATGGTGAATGGCATTATTTTCAACCACTTCATGATATACTTTATGAATGCAACATGGTTATTTAGCCAATCCCATATTTATGCACCTTATCATTACTTCCATTTCTGTTCTTTCAAATGATGCTAAAATAATCACTCTTATTTTTATATCATGAAACCTTCAAGACATTTCTGATGAATACATTCTTCAACATGTAGTATATTCAATATTGACCAAGATATCCTCTAAATGAGTGGTAGTGGGTGAATGGGAGTTGTCCAAGTAGAAAAGATATGTTTCTAGGAGGGAGGACTGTTTTGAGGAGGAGAATTTTCTAGGTGGTAGAAGTAATGTGTGTGAAAGTATAGAGATGCAGAGTCATGGATCCACCCTTTGTCAGCGTTAGAATGAGAAAAATGAGTCATGTGGTGTTGTTGGGCAAGAAGAGCAGAAAAGCAGCTGAACTGCAACCACTTGTAGGTGCTAAATGACTGATAAGCTCCTAAGGACTTGTGCCTTTTCAAACGACATGGCTTCATTACAACAAAACAGCTGCGCACTAGAGAGGATTTCTCAAAGCATGGAACACAGACCCCTGACAGTACTAAGATGGGAATATGAACACAAGCATTATATCTTCAAATTATACAATGTAATAGTGTACATTTTTCAGAAATCAGTCCAGTCACTGAATTTATTGGTGCTTAGTCTCTAATACCTGTCTAAAACTTTCTAATCTCTCTTTAAACAGAAACAACAACAAAATCCTCAAAAGATTAGTCCTCACACTTAGTCTTCAGGAAGTAACTTCTTGTTTCATTTTCATGCTATTTGTGTTTATATCATCTGCTTGTTGCAATTGCTAATATGTTCCTGATAAGAGAGGCACAAATTTCCTTTACAAACATACTTAAAAGGCAAATCAGTTTTCATACTGGAATTTTGGGAAATATCCAGATGGAATAAGAGACTAAATGGAAAAGTGTGAGAAATAGACCTTGCTTAATTTCTCCAGGGTCAGAGAACTTTGATAATTATAGTTTTAGTTTTACCACCCCAATCACTGGGAATGGCCAGTTCTATGCCTTGGTCTTGTTCAAGTGATTGCAGATGTTAAAATTAGCTTAAAGCACATCGGACTCTTGAATTGGCTCATGGAGCTCACCACCTGAAAACATTTGCCCTCAAAACCCCCCCTCACCAAATTTCCCTTGACAATAACCACAGTCCCAGGTGAAGCCAGCCTGAGCTCTGGGCTGTTTATTTAAAAAACCATTCCTGGACTAGAAATCAAATAACTGAAGATGTTTGGATCATTGGCATCTTAAATCCAATATGGAGACTTGTTTACCAAATTCAAAGGGTCACACCCAGCTTCTCTAGAAAGGTTGATAAATTCATGTTTATCAGGATTCTGTGCAAAATAAACCCCAGAATAGTTTTATTGAAACTCCAGTACTCTGTGAGCACCAATATGTGGCAGATGCTGGAAATTTGGAGATCAAATCCAACATTTCAGAAACGCATCTTTTTTGTACTCCAAAAGAGAGAAAATGAGCCCAGAGTTGGCCTAATTTCACTGGTTAGATTTTTTTCCCCTGAATCTCATAAATTAAACTACATATTTAGGAATCTTTTGCTCACATGGTATTTATAGTTTTCTATAATTCCTTGAGATTTTTGAAGAGTTATAGCTTTGTATTAGGCTTTCCAATTTTTTTTTTTCACTTTGTCTAGAGGCCCAAAAAGCTGAAAACTATCCTGAGAAACTGGTGGGGATTAGATGTTTTTAGGTCACAAGTTAAAAGATTCCTAATACTCACAGACATTCTATGTCTAGGAATGTTTGTTAATTCGAGCCCCTCTCTCTCCATGTGTATCTTTAATCTCCCAACCAGCTGTCTCCCATAAAAAGATATTTCTGTTTTTAGTTACAAATCTGTTTAGAGATAAAACTCACTCATAAATACACAACCACATGCAAAGATTTTTTTCTGCTGACAGCATAGAAATAACTCCAGATGAAAAATATTAAAGTTTGTTTAGAAATAGCAAATGCGTTCTACCTCCCTCAATGGAGGCCCATGTTTTATGAGTGTTTAAGATCTTCCTATGTCCCTGAATAAGTCTCTCAGCACAATTCTGTTACCTCTATAGTTTAGTTCTTCAAATAGACAAAATTCTCTGCCACATTCTTAAATGAGGAATTAACTTCTTGCAAAGGCAAGTATTGGCCCGCTAATGAAAAGAAAGATAACTAGGAAATAGACTCTTGTGCACTGATAATATTGTGCCTACAATTGTGTGAATGGCCTATTCAGCTCCTTACTCTTTGTTGCTTGTGGATTCCTTACTCTGGGAAGTATTAAGTGAGAGACTGCATTGTCTTCTCTTTTGATCTCCAATTTCTGTCAGCAGCATAGTATTTAATCAATGTTCAAATATATTATTTGCTGTTAATTCAGTTGGTATCATATCATTATATAATAAATTATGCAAAAATGAAAACATATTTATTCTTGGCTTCTTTCCCAAATTCTTCAGTGCTTAGGATGCTCTCATTAATTCATCACCACTCAGTTTAGTTAAAAAGAGCTGTGCCAGCTCTTCCTTCCCTGATTTGGTTGTTGTTGTCAGAGCTAACCATTGCCTGCTTTGTGTCAAAAGTCACTCAGTAACAAATGATACAGTTTATTGTGCCAATACATTGAAGAAAGTTGAAAGAAAACAGATTTCACCCAAACCTCATCAGCCATGTAAAGAAGTTGCACCTGGTTCCATTTCAGAGCTGAGAAAATGAAGGCTCAATGGATTTAAGTTACTAGAATTCACAAGACAAGCTCTAGACTATGTGACTCCAAATCATTAGCTACTCCACTGCGTGAAACTGTATCTTTGAAAGGCAAAATGAAAGGAATTAGTGCATGTGAGCTCTGTTTTTAAAAATTATTTATTTATATTCATTTTATTTGAGAGGCAGAGAGATAGGGATAGAAAGAGACAGAAACAGATCTTCCATCTTCTGTTTCAGTCCTCAAATGCCCACAACAGTCAGAGCCGGGCCAGGCTGAGGACAGGAGCCAAGAACTCATTCCAGGTCTGTGACTTGTGTGACAGGAGCTCAAATATTTGAACCATTCCTGCTGCTTCTTAGAGTGTTCACTAGGAGGGAGCTGGAATTGGAAGTGGAGTTGGGATTTGAGCTCAGGCACTCTGATATAGGAAGAAGGCATCTTACCAGCTGCACTGACCTCCCGTGCCCCAGTGAGCTTCCTGAAGTGTCACTTGGCAATTGACATTTGAACCACTTTCTCTCAATCTATCCTCACCAAAGTCTGAAGAGATCAGTATCAAAAGTCCTATTTTAGTTTTACTTTTAAAAATGTATTAATATAAAGAGAACAGAGTTCACGTGTTTCATAGATGTGATTCTAAAAAGATACTTCCCTTCCTCCCTCCTTCCATTCCCCCCTCCTTCTGTCACCTTTTTTTATTTCATTTAATTTCTGCAATAACATAATTTCAATTTACTTTATAATCACAGGCTTAATGCACCGCCAACCATAATGTTCAACAAGGAAAAACTAGAAAGACTGCTATTCCACAGGAGTATAGACAAGGGCTAAAAATAATAATCAAATCATAAGATGTTAGTTTTATTCTTTTACATTTTTGTATTCTATATTAACTGCCATATATCAGAGAAAATATACAATATTTGTCTTTCTGGACTGGATTTTTTCACTAAGTGTCTCCAGTTGCATCTATTTTGTTGTCATATACAAAAGTTCATTCTTTTTAATGGCTGAGTAATATTTCATAGTGTATATATACCACGTTTTCTTTATCCAGTCATCTGTTGATGGACATCTGGGTTGATTCCACATCTTAGCTATTGTGAATTGAGCTGCAATAAACATTGGAGGTACAAATAAATCTTTCATATGCTGATTCCATTTCCTTTGGGTAAATTCCCAGGAGTGGGATGGCTGGGTCATATGGTAGATCTATTTTCACAGCTGAGGAATCTCATACTGCCTTCTATTTTAGATCTCAGAAAAATGAAGGCTGAGATAACAGATGTAAACTGCCTTAGGACATAGGAATAGCTCACGGATGCATACTGCAGACAAATCAATATTTTGGGAAGCAGTGTCTTTGGTTAAGTTTTCTATTGAGCATCTTGGGCCTCCTAGCAAGCCAAATATATCTAGTACATGCCATGGAATTCTTTCATCAAGCACAATTTGCATCCAGCTTTCAAAGATGCAAAATACTCTGACCCACTAGCCCTGGTTTTAAAATATTTGTCTGTGGAGCTTCATACTACAGATTCATGTCACCACCTTCCTTCTAAAAAAAAAAAAACCTATTAACTTCCTTCTAAAAAAAAAAAAAAAAAAAAAAAAAACAAAGAAAACCCTACTCTTCTCCCACGTTTTTCATATGCAATTGATTTTCCCATATAATATCCTTCTCAATGTAGTAACTATTTCCTCCTCTAATTTCTCTTTTAATGCATGTGCGTGCGTGCACAGCATGGTTAGGAAGTGGTTAAGATGTTCATATAACTAACACACACAGAGTTTTCGAAATGTTCATAGAAAGTGATTATTACTAAAATGCTATGCATGCATTTTGAAAATTTTGCACTAAAACAAGAGTATCTTAATTCCATTTTCCATGAACTTTTTGAAGTATGCTTTTGGAAATACATGATTTTTATATTTAGATTTCCTTAACAAGCCCCTAACTGGTGTTTTGCTTACCATTGTCTGCATTATCTTCCTTCCATCCTGTGCAAAGCATGCCAGGGTGAATGTGATATTTCAAGAGCATGATCTGCTTATGCCAGACCTCACTGTCAACCAGACAAGGGCTGATTTCTGGGTCTCAACAGAGTAGGAACCCAGGAGCCTCTAGAGCCCTTCAGTGTTGCTCAAATCAACCTTGCCTGGCCTTATTCCTCATTCCTGCCTCTCTTACTCCCAGAGATCAGCTTGGTGGCCTCTGTCACCTTGCACTTGCTGTCCCTATCCACAAATGCCCTTTGTGGAGCAGGATCAGAGTAAACTTAGGTATCTTGATGCACAGTGCCTGCTCTTTCCTTATGGTACCTGAAGCAATATTTTAAAAATGGGAGAGTCTTTTAAAAAATGTTCTATGTGCTCATCAGAGTTGGGGGCAGCCCAAGACCAATTGCCATTTCCAGAGTTAGATGCTGCAAGTGAAAAATGAGCTGACAAACTTAAAACTCTTTGCAGAAACCACCAGGGAGAGGATCTGGCAGCTCGGCAAGCCGGGTTAATACCTGAATTACAAGGTGCTCATGAGCACCCTCAGTTGCAGGACTCGGCTGTGAACAAAAGCCTTCGAGGTGGGCCCCCGGTGCCTGCCCTGCCGCCACCTGACGGAGAGCAATAGGCAGGTGGATTCTTTTAGACTCTGCCATCTACCAAGCCCTGGGGAATTGCTTTTTTCTATTTTAGTTTTTAAAAATGCCTCTACTGGGTCTTTCCCAAGGTATGTGAGGGAACAAGAACAAAGGCTTCTAGCCAGGTTTAGCCTGGCCTCAAATCTACTTTGCTTCACAAATGAAAGTTCCTGTTACATCACTTTGTGGCAGTATGTCTGCCTTTGGGCTCCTTAAAATAATAGCTGATTAAAATTGTGAGTGCTGAGAGACAACAGAAATAGCATTCATTCTATTTTATGTCTGGCTACTTTACATTTACTTTATTTAACCCTATTTAAAAAATATTTTAACATTTCCAGTAGAGGAAATGGGTGAAAGGAGGGTTTACATAATTTGTTCAAATGTATGTAGTTGGCCAGTTTGTATAATTTATTCAAAGGCAGACAGAAGTTACTGTGGCCAGGGCTCAACCCAAGTCTTCCCTATATTCCAGCCTCAACTGGGACTTCCTATAACAAAATTGAGAGTCTGGAATATTTAAGTTTGGAGATCACAGAAGCTGGATTATGTGGATTAAAGCAATGCTGGAGGTGACCCCGTCAGCTTGCAGGTTTCTGTTTTGCAGGTTCAGTTTTCTCATCTAGGCTGACTCTGTAAAACATGGTTTCACTCCCCGACGGAACCTGCCATGCCGCCTGGTGACTTCAGCAGTGATGTCCAATACATCCCAAAGGTTTGGCTGAGAGAGACAATATTCTTGGGATATGGTCTGGGAACGTCAAGTCTCTTTACTCTTCTGAGGGTCTAAGTCTTTTTTTTTTTTTTTTTTTTTTTTACAGATAGTGTGAGAGACAGAGAGAAAGGAGAAAGGTCTTCCTTCCGTTGGTTCACCCTCCAAATGGCTGCCAAGGCCAGAGCTACGCCGATCCGAAGCCAGGAGCCAGGTGCTTCTTCCTGGTTTCCCATGTGGGTGCAAGGCCCAAGCACTTGGGCCATCCTCCACTGCTTTCCCGGGCCACAGCAGAGAGCTGGACTGGAAGAGGAGCAACCGGGACTAGAACCCAGAGCTCCTGAGGTTCTAAATCAATTCTGGAATAAGCCAGACCATCAGCCATCAGTCTCGTACTTGCAGAGTATCGCATTCTGTCCACCCAGCATCACCATGTTGTGCTCTGGAACTCTTCTCTGGGCCTGTCCCGGGAAACAGCAGAAGGGCAAAAGCCACACCAAGAAGCCAACGGCTGGGTTTGCAGTTGGGACGACATCTGCACATGCTTTGTTACTTTTGGCTGCCCAGGATGTTTGAGTCACATGCAGCCGTCACTCCAGTTCAAGAATCAGAGATGATTATCATAAGCCTGAAAAATGAACTTTCTTGTCACTCACAACTAACGTGAAGACCATGAAGTATATACTTTATCCTTTCTTCCACCCTTCTTCTCTCCCTCCACTTCTTGCAAAATTGTACTTGAAACTGAAAACTAAATGTGAGATATAATCTTAATAAGTATATTCAACCTTATTAAAAATAAATGGCTGGGGCTGGCGCTGTGGTGTAGTACGTTGGCCTTCAGCCAGTGGCTTCAGCATCCCATATGAGCCCGGTTCAAGTACTGGCTGCTCCTCTTCCGATCCAGCTCTCTGCTATGGCCAGGGAAAATAGTGGGGGATAGCCCAAGTGCTTGGGCCCCTACACCTGTGTGGGAGACCAAGAAGAAGCTCCTGGATCCTGGCTGCAGATCAACCAAGCTCAGGCATTGTGGCCATTTGGGGGAATGAACTAACAGATGGAAGACTTCTCTGTGCCTCTCTCTCTGTGTCTGTAACTGTACATCTCAAATAAAGAAATATTAAAAAAATAAAAAGTAAATGGTTTCCTTCTGCCCCAAGTAGGGTGCTAGGACCTCAAGAAAAAAATGAACAATAACACCAGCTACACTCTCATGGGGCTTGTAATCTAGGGGAGGAGAAAGATGTCAGCCCCCATAACACACTTGGGAATGTGTCCTTGCCTGTTGAGATAAGACTAGTAAAGGGAAAGAGAGTGATTTTGTGAATGCATAAAACAAAATCCCTGATTTAAATTAAGGGCTCTCCTGTGGAAATGTCACACAAGTTAACTAAATAGACAGGGTGTTGGATATGGTGGTGGGGCCAGAGTTTATGTGTGATGCATTTAATTATGAGAGGAACCTGCATGTTCCTTGCAAATGGCTTGTGGCAGAAGAGAAAATGGCTCATTTGAGAAATGGGATGAATATCACTACAGTAGGAACTTTGAAGCTAAGGGGAGTGTGTTATTAAATGGACTTTAAGAAAGTAGAAGCTAGAATGTGGCCATCAGGAAAAATATTCTGTCTTCTAAAAATATTTTTAATTTAGTGTATTGGAGAGAAAGAGAGAGCTCTTTCATCTGCTGGTTCATACCCAAATATAGGCTGCAGCTAAGAACCAGGAGCCAAGAACTCTGTCCAGGTGTTCTACATGGGTGGCAGGGATCCACTTGAACCATCGACTTCTGCCTCCAGCGTGTCCATGAGCAGAAAGCTGGAGTCCAGAGTGAGACTGGGGCTTGAACCCAGGCAGATGCAGGGATGCCAAGTGATGTCTTTTTTTTTTTTTTTTTTTTTTTTTGACAGGCAGAGTTAGACAGTGAGAGAGAGCCAGAGAGAAAGGTCTTCCTTTTTCCATTGGTTCACCCCCCAAGTGGCCGCTATGGTTGGCGCGTTGCAGCCAGCACACTGCACGGATCCAAAGCCAGGAGCCAGGTGCTTCCTCCTGGTCTCCCATGCGGGTGCAGGGCCCGAGGACCTGGGCCACCCTCCACTGCCCTCCCGGGCCACAGTAGAGAGCTGGACTGGAAGAGGAGCAACTGGGACAGAATCCGGCACCCTAACTGGGACTAGAACCTGGGGTGCCAGCACTGCAGGCGGAGGATTAGCCTAGTAAGCCGAGGCGCCGGCCGCCAAGTGATGTCTTAACTGCAAAGCCAAATGCCCACTCTAAACCATCTTCTTGCATTTGAGGGGTCTGTGTTATAATAGGAGGCCCAAAGAGAAGGTTTCAAAGTTTAGTCCGCACATGCTCAAGCTGACTTGCCCCAAATGGTAGAGTTAGAAATATACCAGGGGATTCCAATTCAATCCCATCAAGGTGGCATGTACCAATGCCATCTCACTAGTCCAAGTGATCAATTTCAGTTCACAATTGATCATAATGAAAGGACTAAGAGTTAAAGGGATCACATAAACAAGTCTAGTGCCTGCTAATACTAACTGATAGAATAAATAAAGGGGAGAGTGATCCAACATGGGAAGCGAGATACACAGTAGACTCATAGAATGGCAGATGTCCTAAACAGCACTCTGGCCTCAGAATCAGCCCTAAAGGCATTCGGATCTGGCTGAAAAGCCCATGAGAGTATTTCAGGCATGGAAAGCCAAGACACTCTGGCAAAAAAAAAAAAAAAAAAAAAAAAAAAAAACTAAATGAAAGATATCTGTGAGTGAGATCCCAGTGGAAAGAACAGGTCTTCAAAGAAGGAGGTACCTTTCTCTGAAGGGAGGAGAGAACTTCCACTTTGACTATGACCTTGTCTAAATAAGAGAAGAGTTGGAGAACTCAAAAGGCTTCCATAGCCTTGGAAACTCATGACTGGAGCATAGGGAAATTACTGATGCCATAAACAGGAGTGTCAATTTGCAAAGTCAACAACAGGAGTCACTGTGCACTTACTCCTCATGTAGGATCTCTGTCCTTAATGTGCTGTACATTGAGATTTAATGCTATAACGAGTACTCAAACAGTATTTTTGACTTTGTGTTTCTATGTAGGTGCAAACTGTTGAAATCTTTACTTAATGTATACTAAACTGATCTTCTGTATATACAGAAAATTGAAAATGAATCTTGATATGAATAGAAGGGGAGAGAGAGCGGGAAAGGGGAGGGTTGCAGGTGGGAGGGAAGTCATCGGGGCGGGCGGGGGAGCCAATGTAGTCCATAAGCTGTACTTTGGAAATCTATATTCATTAAATAAAAGTTAAAAAAAAGTTTAGTCCCCAAACCAGCAGCAGCAGCAGCATCACCTGGCAAAGTGCAAGAAAGACAAATTGCCGGCCCTGCCTAGAACATCCGGAGTCAAAAATTCTGATAGAGGACCTCAAGACCATGGATTCTAACAGGCTCTTCAGAAGTCCCTGATGCATGGTGAATTTGGAGGACCATGGTGGGGCAGACATGTGAGGAGAGAACTGGCTGCACCCTGTTGTGAGGAACAGAGTTGTCACAATGAAATTGCCATCATGAGGAGATCACTAAGGCTGATAGAGGTGGGTAGGTTGGAGAGGACTTGGGAGCCTTGGGGGGCCTACAGAGAGGAGAGTAGAAACTGATGTGGACTCGTATTTGTCATGGTTTTATGGGTGGATCCTTGTTTTTCCCTTTGCCTTATTGTCTTCAGCTGATTCCAACATGTATTTCTTTTGATTGAGTTGCATTGAGATTTTTCTTAAGTCAGTATTAGAACAAGGTAGGAGATCTATAAGGCATATATACATTTTTAGTTAACAAACGGGGATTATGCATTTGAGAATGATCTCTTGGTTCTGAGAATACCAGTCCAGGAAGGGCAACACTTCAAGGGCAGCCTAGTAAGGGGGCAATCTCTTTTGGAAATAAGATTTGCAAAACGTCTTTCTCTTCCCCAATCCAAACTGCATGACAGTGAAACATACTGTGGACTGGCCAAGCTAAATTATTAAATAAAAGTAAATGGTGTGAAACTACAATTTAGAAAATGGATTATTTCCCAGTTTGTTTCTGCTCTGGTTCGTTTTAATGCAGTGGGCTTTTTCTTTGTTTCTAGCTAGAATTCATGAAACAAATCCAGGTCCAGCACATTTTAGGTAGGAGAACAGCCAATGGTGAACGAGCAAGCAAAAGTAAGAGGGATATGTGGAATTTGATTGAAAGCAGCACAGGTGTGGAAGAGGCAGTGCTTTCAAGCTGATTGCGCTGAGAACACCTGTTCTACACACTGATACCTGAGTCGTATCTCCAGATTTGTAATTTAGCTGACTTATGGGATGTTCCAGGGATCGTTCTTTTCAACCCCTCCATGAAGGTTGAACAACTGTACTGATAGATCAGAAAAGGATAGGATATAAACATCTCTGAATATACTGTATAGTTTGAAAGTAACTTGTTTACAGAATTATCAACTCAAGCCATGGACTTGCAAATTTAAATTCCAGAGGCAAAGTCCTGAACTAGAAATCAAATCAAAGATCTGGTTTCAACACTGAGCTTTAAAATGGTTCACATCAGAATGTCATGAAAGTCTGTTTTGGAGGATAGCTGGAAATAACTCCGTATAAAAATTGGGAGGTCTGGCGTTTGGCACAGCAGTTAAGTCACTGCGTGGGATGGCCGCATCCCAGATGGAAATGTATAGGTTGAGTCTTGGCTCTTCCATTTCCAATCCAGCTTCCTTCTTATGCACTCCCTGGAAGGCACAGATGATGGTTCAAGTATTTGTGTCCCTGTCACCCATGTGACAGGCTCCTGGCTCCTGTTCCTCATCCTGTCTGTTGCAGGCATTTGGGGAGTGAGCCGATAGGATATTTCCCTCTCTCTCTCTTTCTCTCTCTCAAATAAAATATAAATAAATTTAAGAAAGAATTGATTGGGGTTCTGTATGAGGCTCACCTGTGTCCAAATCATTTAAGAATATTTATTGATTAATTAAATATATTGGACTCACCAGACCTACAGAATCAGAAGTTTTGGAAATGGAAACTCTTGTGTACTCCATACATGATTCTCATACACTTTGAGTCTTAGCACAGTTGATGTGATCAGCTGCTCATTCATTGAACAATATTAAGTACCTGTTATCTGTTGGAACGGTGCTTGGTTCCAGCTATGTAGTAGTGGGTAAGACCACCTTGGTTTCTGCCCACATGGATTTTTCATCCAAGTCTTCTCAATTTTCTACTTCCTTTCCTAACTTAAAAATCTGCATGTTGGTAAATTTGATCTGCCTGATTTACTTTAGCTTTGGAATTCTTTGTGCACGGGGTAGGTTCTTAGGTTTAACAGGGTTCCTGGCATGTTAACAACGCGGCCATGCATCTCACTGAACCCCAGGTAATGGGGTCGATCAAACCTTTACCCATTCACCTATTTATTCACTGATGATTGACCCCGGGATTCATTCATCAGTTTTGGAAAAAGCTTTATAAT
Source organism: Oryctolagus cuniculus (assembly GCF_964237555.1). Taxonomy (NCBI): domain Eukaryota; kingdom Metazoa; phylum Chordata; class Mammalia; order Lagomorpha; family Leporidae; genus Oryctolagus; species Oryctolagus cuniculus. The sequence continues at coordinate 48,173,912 of NC_091449.1, forward strand.
AAGAGAATATAATGTTCTTGATTGATTTCTAATCAAATAAGTGGAAAAAGTGGGATTTCCTGATGGTGAATTTAGATGGATCTGCACAGCATCTATGACTCTGGAACCTCACGCTACTTGACAACTTGATGGTCACATTCCAGACACAGAGATGCAAAGCCCAATGTGCCTGTTTATTTTGGCGAGAATACTGTCGTGGGCCCCTGATGAGAACATGCTGCTGGGAGTATCCGCTGTTGGGAAAACACAAGCATCGCCTGCAGTCTTCAGTGTGATTGACTTGCTCTTGCTTAATGACAATTCCACCCTTCCTAATGACCCATACCCTGCCGGCTCTGCTAGGAATGTCAATTTCCTTGCAAACAAGGCTCAGGTTTTATTGCCTCTTATAGCTCCTAACTCCTTCTGTTAATGATATTGGCCCTAATAAGGATTAAACCTTCTGACTCCTGGCAATGAGGACGGTAAGAACCTTAATGGTGCTGCAGCCATTTCAAGCATGTCTCTGTGGCTAATGTTGCCATTTTTGTGACTGAGACACTTTTGCAAAAAGGATGGTGTGCAATGTGGATGACCTTACCCTGGTGAGCTTCCCATTGAGAAAGAGGCAGTGAGAGCGCACACACACTAAATGTTTCAGATTCCATGAGAAGTTTTATGTTCATCATTTTATTCATAACAACCAAGGGTTAAAAGCAGGGCCCTTGTTCTTCAGATGGCATTTGAATATTGAAAGTCACTCAAGAGACAGAAATGGTGACGCAGACAACCAATCCGGCTCATGAGAATCTGGGCACAATGCTCTTCTCAGTCTGCCCATTCAAATCACCACCTAGCAGCCAGGGCATTGCCTGGAATTTGCAGGAAATGCCTAAGCCTCATCCCAGATGCACCGAATGAGAACATACATGTTACCTAACAAGGACCGCAGGTCAGCGTCAAGGGACGTGACAATGTGAGAAGCCTGGCGTTTAGCTTATACTACCATATCCTACTGTCTGCCTGCTCACTGACACTCATTCTTGAAAAAAATAAATAAATAAAAATAAATAAATAAATCTTCCTTAAGAAACGCTCTCTTAGGGACTGGCATTGAGGTGCAGTGAGTTAAACCGCCACTGGGGACACCACCTTCCCGTATCAACTCCTGGCTGCTCCATTTCCGATGCAGCTCACTGCTCTTGTGCCTGGGAAAGCAACAGAAGTTGGCCCAAGTGCTCAGGCTCCTGCCACCCTTATAGGAGACCAGGATGGAATTCCTGTTTCTGGCTTCAGCCCAGCCTAGAACTGACAATTTCAGCTATTTGGGAAATAAACCAGTGGAAGGAAGATCGATTGATTTACTTTCTTTCTCTCTCTCTCTCTCTCTCCCTCCCTCCCTTCCTTCCTTTCTCTCACTTTCAAATAAATAAATGTCTTTTGAAAGGAGTACCTATTCCTAAGGTGACCCCTGTTGATGTTCATGCTGACCACCTGGCTGAGGAAGCATTTGTCAGGTTTCTCCTAATGTAAGGCTATTCCCTCCTTTCCATTCGGAAGTGTTTGTGATCCAAAGCACAGCTCACACCAAGGGAGTAGCAAGCTATGCTCCGCCTCTTTGAGGGTGGTGTGCCTGCAAAAATTATTTGAAATTCTTTTGCATGGGAGATTCCTCACAGTGACTGATTGATTTAATGGCTGATTTGTATCCATATGGACTCACTGATGTTTGCCTTACACTCTGAGTTTGAATCCAGTACTACTTAATTTTGTTGCCCCAGTTGTCCTAGCTTTGGCCATTAGGAGCTCTTCTAGTTGGCTCCAGTGTCCCTGGACATATTCTCATCATTACTATTATTTTTGCCCTTAATTTCTGGTCTTACAAAATGCTTGAACTTCTGCCTATTTTCTGCCTCAGTCTTAGACTACCCCATTTTTCCAGGAAGCCCTGTTTTCTTTCATTAGGAGAACTGCATTAGAAACCACGTTCTGGACACTAACTGTGGTCATTACCATTGCTGTTCAGTTGCTCTTCGGTTTTCTCAGCTGGCAGAGCAAGGATACGCATGTGTACCTATTACTACTGTGGATTTGGGGCCAGCGCTCTGGCGTAGTGGGCTAAGCCTCCATCTGTGGTGCTGGCATCCCATATGGGCGCCAGTTTAGTCCTGGCTGCTCCATTTGCCAGCGAGCTCTCTGCTAATGGCTGGAGAAAACAGTGGAAGATGGCCCAAGTGCTTGGGTCGCTGCACCCATGTGGGGGACCCAGAAGAAGCTCCTGGCTCCTGACTTCAGATTGGCCCAGCTCCGGCCGTGGTGACCATTTGCTGAGTGAACAAGTAGATGGAAGACCTTTCTTTTTCTTTCCCTCTCACTGTCTATCACTCTATTTCTCAAATAAAAAATCTTTAAAAAAATACTGTAAAAGGCACATATCCATAAATACTTAGTTATAACCAGCTGGTCAATTTTCATGAATTCTAATTGAAATCTCCAACTAACATCCATTACCACATAAGCCATTCCAGCCTGCTCCTCTGCCTCTCTGTCATCTCCCAGACAACAGGGAGAAACTTGGCTAGGGCCATATACCACTGTTACCTTAGCTGTTCAATTCCAACACACATGTGTGGTGCTATAAGAATTAATAACTTATCTATCTCCTACAGGACTCAGCATTACCAACTGGGTTCAGCACTTAGTCAAAGCTCCTTCATTATTATCTTACAGATTTCACTCATTTGCAGACTTACTTGGGTCGCTGGTCTCCCTCTCCTCCCCCTTTAGAGAAATTATTCCATATATTTCCAAAATGCTTAGGTTCTTTGCTTACATTATTTATTTCATCCTGGGATTCCCTCAAACTCCTAAATGAAGTGGTTTTTTTTTTTTAAGTTTAATCTGTTAAGTTTCACTCTGCTGCAAGGTTCTACTGGTTTTGACAAATGCATGGTGTCACATAGCATGTCTATAACATCATGCAGCAGAATTTCATTGCCCTAAAGTATGCCCTGTTCTTCATTTATTTAATCCTAACCCCTTCACCCAACCCCCTGGCAACCCCTCATCTTTTTGCTGTCTCTGTAGTTTTGCCTTTCACAGAATGTTATGTGATTATATTCATACAATACATAGCCTTTGAAGACTACTTTTTTTCTTTACTTAGCAACCTGTATTTTAAGAGTCATCTATTTTTCTTGTGGTTTGATACTTTATTTCCTTTCAATGCTGTGACTATTACAGTTTATGGATATACCACAGTTTATTCACCTGTTGAAGGGCCTATTAGTTGCTTTTAGTTTTGTGGGAAATGCAATGAAAGCTGTAAATCATGCGTAGGATTTGTGTGCGTGTGTGTGTGTGTGTGTGTCTGGGACTGTGTCTTCAAATTACACTGGGAACTAGGAGGGGTCTCGAAAAGTTCATGGAAGGCATGGGCATTTGGTCTCGTAGTTATGTTGCCGTGTCTTACGTGAGAGTGCCAGGGTTTGACACCCAGCTCTGGCTCCTGATTCCAACCTCCTGCCAGTGCAGACCCTGAGAGGCAGCAGTGGCAGCTTCAGTGATTGGATTCCTGCATCCACATAGAGACCAGGACTGAACTGGGTTTGGGCCCATCTTTTTCAGGCATGTGAGGAGTGAAGCAGCAGATGAGAACTCTTCTCTTTATCTCTGTCTCTCAGTCTCTGTCTCTTTCTCTCTACCTCTCAAATAGATTAAAAAATAGTTCTTAGAAAATGTGCGTTATGAAAAAACTAAGTATGAATATAAAAATTTTTCACTATAATGAACAACTTTTAGTTCCTTTTTTGCACAGACTTTTTGAAGTGCTCTCATACACTCTGAGCTTCTAAAGGAATTTGCAGACTGTCTTCCAAAGAGACTGTGCAACTTTACATGCCCGTCACAGTGGGTAGAGTTCCAGTTGCTCAACACTCTCACCAGGATCTGCACTGTTATTTATTTATTTATTCTTATGATTTTTAATTCTGTAGTGACAAATGATGTTGGACATCTTTTCATACACTTACTTGCCAGCTCAGTATCTTTGGCGGGGTGTCTGTTCAGGACTGTGTCATTCTGTAAAAAAAAATCATTTCTTTATTGTTGAGTTTCAGGAGTCCCTTTAAATATTTTGGGAATAGCCTTAAGTATTTATAATGTGAATATTTTCCAAGTGTGGCATGTTATGTAATTCTTTTTATAATGTGTCTCACAGAGCAAATGTTTTTGATTTTAATGAAGCCCAATTTATATACTCTTTCATAGACTGTACTTTTTATGTTACATCTGAAAACTTGTAACAAAACCTAGTGTCAGATTTCCTCCTAAATTTTCTTCTGGGTCTTTTATAGTTTTATGTTCTACATTTAGGTCTATGATCTGTTTTGAGTAAAAGGTATAAGATATGTGTGCCGAGATTAATTATTTTTTTGCACGTGGATTTTTTTAGGTATGTGCCTATTTTCTATTTCATTTTCAGAACCAAATTCAGGTTTAATTCATTTTGTGTATTGTTTTTCTAGTCTATGTTTCATTTGTTTCTACTCTAATATTCATTATTTTCTTCTAGCTTTGGATTTGATTTGCTCTCCTATCGATATTTACTTGCATTGGTTATATTATTGGCCTTGAATCTTTCTTCTTTTCTAATTTTTTTTTTATTTGAAAGGCAAAGAGACAGCGATGAGTTGGAGGGGAGAAAGAGGGGGAGAGAGGAAGAAGGAGAGGGAAGAGGGCTCTCATTTGCTGGTTCACTCCCTGAATTCCCACAATAGGTGGGGCTGGGCCAGGGTGAAGCCAGGAGCCAGGAACTCAGTCAAGGTCTTCCATGTGGGTGGGTGAAGACCGAACAGCTTGAGCCATCACCTGCTGCCCCCTCAGGGTCTAAGTGGCAGGAAGCTGTATTCAGAAGAGGGGCCAGGACTTGAACCAGGCATTCTGATATGGGATGTGACATTCTAACCACTATCTTAACTGATAGGCTGGAATGCCTGCCAATTTCTTCTCTTTTAATGTAGATATTTTTGATGAGAAATTATATTCTGAATACTGCTTTCACATAATCTTGTAAGTTTTGGTATATTGTGTGGTTTTTTTTTGTCTTAATGTTTTCTAATTTCACTTTGAATTTTTTCTTGGACCCATATGTTGTTTAAAAATACATTAGTTGTACACATGGATTTTCTCATTTTCTTTGTTATTGATTTCTGATTTCATTCCTTTTTTATTTTTTTAAAGATTCATTTATTTACTTGAAAGACAGAGTTTCACAGAGAAAGAAGGGGAGGCAGAGAGAGAGAGAGAGAGAGAGATCTTTCATACACTGGCTCACTCCCCAGATGGCTGCAATGGCTGGAGCTGCACCCATCTGAAGCCAGGAGCCAGGAGCCAGGAGCTTCTTTTGGGTATCCCACACAGGTGCAGGGGCCCAAGGATTTGGGCCATCTTCCATTGTTTTCCTGGGCCATAGCAGAGAGCTGGATCAGAAGTGGAGCAGCCAGGACTCGAACCAGCGCCCATATGGGATGCCAGCACCGCAGGCAGTGGCTTTACTCTCTACACCACAGTGCTGGCCCCTTCATTCCTTTTTAATCAGAGAAGATTTTAGTGGATTTTAGTATTTTTGATTTTATCAAACATTGTCCTGGGGAAAGTTTCTTTCATGTGCATAGGAAAATTATTGTATTGTTGGGTAGTGTCTCATATCTAGCTGGTTTATAGTATAATAATTGTTCAAGCTGGTTGGGCTATCTAGTTATTTTATCCATTATGGAAACTGAAACACGGACCTCTCCAGCAATTACTGTAGAGTGGTGTATTTCTCCCTTCAGTTCTCAATCCTCTTCCTCTATTTGGGTGATCTGTTGTTTGATTTGTATATGAATAGAATCATTAAATCTTTGGATAGATTGACTCATTTATCAACATAGAATGTCCTTCTTTGTCTCTTGTAACAATTTTTTACTTAATATAGCAAGTCCATCTCTTTTCTGTTACACTTATCATGAAATATCTCTTCTGTCCTTTCACTTTCAATTTATTTGTGATTTTAGGGCTAAATTGGGTCTCTTATACACAGACTATGATTGGATTTTGAGTTTATTTTTAAATCCAATCTGATAACCTCTACTTCTAAATTGGAGAGTTTAACCCATTCACATTTTACCTAAATTTTACGAGGAATGACTTGTTTCTACCAATTCACTATTTTCCTTTGTGCTTCATATCTGTTCTGCTCCTCAGTTTCTCCACTTCTTCCCTCTTTTCCGCAGTTGATTTTTCTACCTGGCCCAGCACTTGCTAGACATTGCTTCTGCTTCATTCGTGTCTGTACCTCTACCCACCAGCATTATGAAGGCGTTAATGGCTTTTAGCTGAATGTCACATGAACAGTCTGCCAAGCAGAATCTGAAGAGACCTGTACCTGTTGTTATCCCTCTTAGGGTTCAGGAGAAACCACCTTTTAAAAAAGAGTGTTGTTTTAATACTCATGGCATCCTAAAGGCGCTGGCCTCCTCTCCTGTAGGATACTGCTGGGTATATCCATCATGATTTAGGGTCTTACTGCAGCCTTGTGAAACTCCAGGACACTCAAAGATAATTGAGTACTTGAAACTGACTGACAATGATCAAAATCACAAGAGATAAGAGTATAATTTAGAGGCCAACATATTCACTTGCAATTATGTATTTATAGGTTATGTGCACCTTGCAAATAATCAGAATATACACATCTGTAATTCCAAGTAATCTCTAACAGACTTTTCAATTATTCCAGTATGAATGGCAATTAGAGCGAAGAGCAATAGAAATATTGAGAAATACATTCTCTAGATAGTGGAGATGCCTCTTGAACAATCCCTGGTGCCCAGGATATGAGTCTGCTATTGTTATATTTAGTTTCTCTCTCCCTGGACAACATTGAATCAAACTGACAACATTCTTGTTGTCCCTTCAGTCTTCTCAGAGGCAGAACCTCCCTACACTTCTCATTTTTTTTTAATATGCTCTCTCATCAGATTTAATAGTTCCATTGGCCAGGCTACAGAATTCTTTTATGTCCTGCTGAGGCTTGAATGAATATATAAGCACATCTATTCCTGACATTGAATTTGGATAAATCAAATTCCAATTAGCTAAATCTGACCCATAAAGAAAATTGCTTCAGATTATTGATGTCATGTGTTTAATGAGTTGTCCTCTCAATGGTGTTCTCTCAATGGAGACTCCAAGCTCCACTTTAAGGACCCTCTTCTTTGAGCAACAATGGCCTAGTTACCTTGAGTCTCTTTCTGAATGCACATTTCCTTAAATGTCTATTCACTAACCCAATTATATTGCAATTCATGGATAGTTCTAGATGATATGACCATTTTATTATGCTCGTTAACCACCATAATGATTTCAAGATCATGTCCTGAGTGCCTACTCATGCCTTTCAGAAGTCAATTGCACACAGTCACAGTAGATTGTGTCCTTTAAAGGAATCAAGAAAATTCAACAGTCAAAAATGACTTGCACACTAGACCTGAGAGAGACCCGCTTTCCTTGATAAATGATGCTGCCAGTGTTTCTTTGGGACCTTTGACAATAACAGTATATTGCAATTGTGTGACACTTAGGATCAGTGACTGAATTGTTTACACCTTCCTTAACTTATATTTTATCCTCCAGGGAGAACTGGGAAGCTATACTTGGCTAGTGAGACATCATGTTATCATAAGAAAAAGGACTTTAGAATCAATAAAATCTATTGCTACAAACATTGCATTGTCTTGTACTGATGGAAAGATCATGCTCAAGTAAATGAGCCCCTCTGAATCTTGGTTTCCTCACCTTGAAAACCGAGCATGGCAGTGTCTCTGTCCCAGGATTGTTGGAGGGAACAAATGAGATGATGTTGAGTGCTCCTGGCCCCATGCATGGCCCCTAGTGGATTCCCCAAATGCATTTACCTCTGCCTGCTTTGTCCCACCGCCCGCATTGCATCTTTCCGTTGGCACTCATTGAATTCTCCCTTCCTTGCACTTAGCTGCCTACCCATCTGTCTGTCTTTCTCAGGAGATTTCTTGCTCCCCAAGACCAGAAAAGCGCTTTTAACCTCTGCCTCTCCTCCTCAACAGGTCTCCGCATAATACCTGGAATGTAGCAGATGCTAATAAAGGTAACAAAGTGGGACCAAGGCCAGATCCACCAGCTGTTTTCGTGGGCTTACAGATTCAGTCAGGTGTTAGTCCCCTCCTGTCATTATCAATTTGTCAGTGTTTCAGTCTGGTGGGGTTTTTGATTTACAAACTTCTCTAGAATATGAGGATCTTTGCATGATCTCATTTCATCCTCACTCCAAACCTGGCTGGCAAGTACTATTACCACTCCTCAATTGACAGGAAAGAAAAAAATAAAACCTCACAGAGACTAAATACCTCTCTCAGACCAGTCATTCGCATGTGGTACAGGTTAGATCAAGCCTGGTTCATGTGAACCCCATGCCCAGATGTCTGTAGAGGGGAAAGTTGCCTGGCACTGTATCCCTTTGTTAGCTCACCCCATTGACTGGGTGGTAAGGGTTTAACAGGGCAAAAGTCTTGTGTCTGTCTTACTCTTACTCGAATCTCCAGCACCCTACATGCAGCCAGACAAAAAGTAGCTGCCAATCCTCACGATGTGCGAGATGAATGAAGCATTGGTCTCTACGTGGAGGCAAATGAGTAGCTCTCTTTATATCTATTAGACAAATAACTGGGCAGGTAGTAAGTTAAGCATGGCCATGTAGTAGTAAGTAGGTGACTCAGTATTTTAAATGAAGTCTGTTTGATTGAACACTTAACTTCTCTGTTATCTTAAAGAAAGACAGGTAAATATATGCGAACAAAGAAAAAATTTAAAACTGAAAGAAAGAAAAGTAAAAAAGAAAGTGGCATTATCCTTCTCCCATTAGCTCTGAATGTGGTTACAAATTCTTTTTCAGTCAAAAGAAATATTGGGTCGTGAAACACTCCTCAGCCTTGCCCCCTCACCTCTCTTTGTTTGTGTGTTGCTCCTTTCAAAATCATTAAGCCTGTGACTGTTCTTGGGGTAATTCTGAGCATACGACAATTGCATCTGAGTCAAAGGCTGTATCCCAACAGCTTAAATATAACAATGGTAGGTGCTTTTCAAAGAGTACATTTTCCCTCGCAGCTGCCAGCTCTGCTTTCTATACAAACTAAAAATAATGATCTTTCCATTATGGGAGCACTAGTATTGTTGCTTTCCCTCTTAGCTTATATTAGTGCTTAAATTATACACCCCTGGTCTCCAGGGGGGGTTAAACTTGGCTGGGAAACTTTTCCTGAGGCCAAATAGCAGCTTGGAGCAGGCGGCTTCTAGGGCAGCCTCCCGTGGAGCCTGGGGCAGAATTACAGCTCCGACATTGGATCCAGATATCATCGTTTGTCAGCTACAAAACGCAGCCAATAGAGTCCTTGCAGTCAACCTGCTCCCTTCACGAGGTAGAAGACTCACTGCTCCTTCTGTGCCTGCAATACTGCCTAAATCAAAGCACAAAGCAGCCTCCCCCTCATTTGCCAAGGCTGCAAAGGGCAATTTTATTGTAATGACTGACTATAGGACTTTACCTTTAGGGGTTCAACCCCCAATTGGCCACAACAGCCGGACCTGCGCCAATCTGAAGCCAGGAGCCAGGAGCTTCTTCCAGGTCTCCCATGTGGGTACAGGGGCCCAAGGACTTGGGCCATCTTCTACTGCTTTCCCAGGCCACAGCAGAGAGCTGGATTGGAAGTAGAGCAGCTGGGACTGGAACTGGCACCCATATGGGATGCCAGCACTTCAGGTGGCGGCTTTACCCGCTACGCCACAGTGCCGGCCCCACTGGTGTTGTTTTAAAAGCAAGGGAGCAGCCTTGCCCTGGTGCAGTCTGAGTCCTGCTAGCGTGTGGTCCACAGTGGTGCTATGTAAGGGCTGCATAAGGCAATGAGCTCCAAATGTTCTGGAGCGTAGCTGTGGGGAGAGGAGGAGAAAGAGTTGATAACTTAGAGAGTTGTCTCCAGATGATCTTGTCACCTACCCTTCAGGTCCTGTAACATGAGTTAATGCAGAGTAATAGTGAATATTTTTCATGCACAAATCACAGGAAAAAATAATGGATGTGTGTGTTTTTGTTCCCTCCCTGAATTGCCCTTAAACATTTGCATTTGCTGCTGCTCACTTCCTGGCAAGTTCTGTTTTACGAGGTTTTTTACCCACTAAGGAAGGTGCTGCCAGTTGTCAGTGGTGGGCTTTAGTAGACTGCACGTATGAACCTTGACTTTTGGAGGTCCACTAAGGTCCACTTGGCCTAACTCCCCGTCTGTGATATCTCTGGAGAAAGCCTTTAATTCAAGACTTCATGGAGAAGACAGGATTAGCTGAGAATGCCTGAGCCACGCTCTAGAATGAAAACCAGGCACGACTTTAATACACTTAATGAAAACATAATTACGTACAACACTCTACAGATGGCATCCTGAGCGATCCTCATTCCAACCTCTAATCCCTCTTCAGTATGGAATTGCTTGCAGCAGAATTCTGAAGACCGATCCCCTCGGTTTACCCACCTTCTGCGGATTCCTTTCCTCCTGTTCCAGGTCGATCCAGCTCCTGGTAGCTGGAGCTGCAATGGCTGGCTTCTTCAGGCACCACTCGCCCAAAGGCCCTTGTTTGGGAGCTTGTAGAAAACACCTCCTTGGAGTGGTGCTGTTTAGGGCCCCTGCCTGCCACTCCCCAGTCATGCTCCATGAAGCAAGGTTATATTTCTCTCTCCTCCTCCTCCTCCTCCTCCTCCTCCTCCTCCTCCTCCTCCTCCTCCTCTTCTCCACCTCCTCCTCTTCCTCTTCTCCTCTTCCTCCTCTTCCTCTTCTCCTCCTCCTCTTCCTCTTCTCCTCCTCCTCCTCCTCCTCCTTCTTCATTTCATTTATTCAATTGGGAGGCATAGTGACCGACATAGAAAGATCTTCCACCCAGTAGTCCACTCCCCAGAGGTTCACAGCACATAGGGCTTGTTCAGGTCAAAGTCAGGAGCCCAGAACTCCATATAAGTGGCAGGGGACCAGGCAGTTGGACAAGGCAGTTGGACCATCATCTACTTCCTCCCAGGGTGCTGCATGGGAAGCAGAGGAAGGACTTGATCTCAGGCACTGATATTGGATATGCGTGTTCCAAGTGGCAGCTTAATCCACTGCACCACAATGCCTGCGGCAGAAGGTGGTCTTTTGAGGAGAGAAAGGCTTTTTATTACTGCATCTCGTGTGTAAGGAAATAAGAGAAAGAGGTCTTCAATCTGCTGCCCTGAAAGGGGGTGGGGAAACTCCATGGATTAGGTGGGAGAAGGCTGCTATAGGTAACTGCCTTGTGAGGCACATCTTAGCTGGAGAGATTTGGAATAAGGCCAGCCTGGTACGCCCGGCTTTTAATTCCAGATTTCCATGTTGGAGGGGCCTCTAGCTTCTCAATGGTCTCTGGTGTAATTAGATACAGTGTTGCTGTGGCTTCTTAGATTCTGCTAGTGAGGTTTTCCTTCTTGTTCACAGGCCTAGGTTGTGTGACGTAGACGTCTCTGCTCCAGGGTCCCTCTGCACATGCACAGCCGTATCCTAAAAAGCAGGGACCGAAAAAATATGACCGGACCCAGTGTTAGAGCATAAAAACAGGAAAACTGTCAGGAAAAGCTTGGGGAAGCATCCCAAGAGGCCCTTCTGGTCCAGGCGGCAAGGGCGAGCCCAGTCCACGGGCAGCCTGCAGCCAGAGCCGCTAAGAGTCTTCCTCCCTCCAGTTGGCTCTGCAGAGCACTCCTACCACCCAGCTGTCTTAGGGGAAGCCGCTCTCTCTTCTGGGAGTTTTGAACTTATCATTCGCATGTGAGAACTCTAGATTCTCTGGCTTTTCCTGTGATAGCTCCAAGATTTTGACATAAAGAATTAATTTTCAGATTGAGTCCAAGCTGGAAAATCTCCCATTGGATGTGTGTTGTGGGCACATGAGTTTTATCGTGACATTGAAATAACTATTCCTACAGCAATCTCTCAAGTATCTTTATTTAAATACTCCACAACACATTGTTCTATGGGCTTCTACGAAATATCAAAAAAGTACAATTTTTTCCAGGTACGCATTTTATTTGTGTGTTTAAAGTTTCCACATGTGCCATAGCTGCAATGCAGAAAAGTAAGCCCTTAACATTTAAAACAGCTCCAAGACATTTGGTCTCTTCTGTGTCCAAAGGTACAGGTAGATATTAATTACCTGAGATACAGGTAAATATTAATGTAAAGATTCAAGAACTCTTAATTAGGCCCACTTTAATAACCCCCTTTTTAGTAAGTGCATGTGCTTATATTAAAGATACATTTCAGGCAAAGGGTACAGTTGGGTTTTCTGCTGGAGCTATTCTTAATCAGTGTGAGGACATAACTATAATAATATGCCTCAATGTGCTACAAATCTAGTATGGACTGTAGACGTTCTATCTCTTGAAGAGCTTTAAAAATCGTAGATTTATAGATACATATTTCATTTTACAAGACTGAGATTTTCAAAATTTAATTCTACTCCTAGGTCACCAGCTTACTTATTGCAGCACTGTATCTTTATCTCTATCTATCTATCTATCTATCTGTCTATATTCGTTGCTCTAGCCTACCTTTGGTCTCCTGTCTAGCTGGGAGGGTGAAACTGGAACGTCCCTAAAGGGCCCCTTTGTCTTCACAGTCATGTCATGGTGCTAAATACAAGCTGCCGCTTCCACAGTTAGCACAGTCCCTATGCCTGTTACTACTAAAGTTATCACTGATGTTGCCATTATTAGTAGTACTTCCTGCTGTCACTGCTGCTACTACGGCAGGAGTACCTCAAAAAGTTTGTGGAAAATGGAATTAAAAGATAAGCTTACTTGTGTGCAAAAAGTTCTGAAATTCAATGATAGCTTTTTCTTTTTTCTTTTTTTTTTTTATTTGACAGGTAGAGTTAGACAGTGAGAGAGAGAGAGAGAGAGAGAGAGAGAGAGAGAGAGAGAGAAAGGTCTTCCCTCCGCTGGTTCACTCCCCAAATGGCCGCTACGGCCGGAGCTGTGCCAATCTGAAGCCAGGTACTTCTCCTGGTCTCCCGTGGGGTGCAGGGCCCAAGCACTTGGGCCATCCTCCACTGCCCTCCTGGGTCACAGCAGAGAGCTGGACTGGAAGAGGGGCAGCTGGGACTGGAACCTGGTGCCCATATGGGATGCCGACACCACAGGTGGAGGATTAACCAAGTAGCCATGGTGTCGGCCCCCACAGCTTTTTCTTAGTATGCATTGCCCATAAACACTTGAAGTTCCCTTGTACTATTTATGATTGCTGCTGTTTCTGCTACTACAGACACTATTAGAGTGACTTCAGATTTTCATGGAGCTTTCATTTACTTTTATATTTGCCAAACAGAATTACAGGGGAAAGGGAGAGAGAGAGAGAGATCTTCCATCTGCTGGTTCACTCCCCAGCTGGTTGCAACTTTTAGGGCTAGGCCTAGCCAAAGGTAGGATCCAAGGGCATCATCTGGGTCTCCCACATGGGTAGCAGGGGTCCAAACCCTTGGGCCATCTTCCACTGCTTTTTCCATGCCATTAGCAGCACACTGGATCAAAATTGAAACAGCTGGAACACGAATCAACGTTCATTTGGGATGCTGGCGTCAAAGCTGGTGGCTTTACCTGCCACGCCACAACGGCCCCAAGATTTCATTTACATAGAGTTTTCCTATCTATTTTCTGGTTTCTAACAGCAACTCAGATGCAGCATGAGTCCTGGGGGAAGAGATGAGCTGATTCATAGAATAAAGACCCTGCATTTTCTTATCAGCACCACATTTATTCCTCAATTAATCACCCCAAGAAAATCCCCTTTAACTGAGTCAACCCCTACCTGCTGAAAGCCTTTACTAATCTTGATTTACAATAAAGTTAATTTGATTCTGTTGGATTTCTATGTGTCCAACAGTGGCAGAATTAACTCAACATTCTTGCTTGCTGCTACTCCACCAAAGTATCATATTGTATTTCACTTTTATTGTCATTTTACCAAATTCAAACATTTTTAGCTGGAAATTGTGATATTTGAATATTTCCTCTGTGGGACAGAAATAATTGATGTCATTTGTCCTGGAGTGTTAATGACAATTTTCTCATGAGTGTTTCATTCATCAAACAGGTGACAAGGCCTAGCAACCTGGTTAATGCATTGCTCTAGTTCCCCATAGTAGCCTATGCTCCAGTGTCATTAGGTGGTGGGGTGATTCTCATTTAAGTTGAGATTTTGACTTATCTTAGGAAAAGGTCTGTTGTATATCAGGTATGCTACTTAGGGTTATATAATGATTTATTGGTCTTGTGGATATTTAAGAAAATTCCCATGGCATTTCTGGAAATCAGTTAACAACATTAACAACAATATTGAACACATTTTTTAATTGTTTAATTGGCTCATGGACCCTCAGGCATGTCTATCAGCTTCATGGATGCCAACTGACAGGAAGGAAGCAGTCCAGGGAGCACCCTAACCATCCCGTAAAGGGGTGCATTTTTCTAAAGTCCAGTCCAAAAGTTTTTGGGCTACTGCAAGATCTGCATAACATCTCTCTGATTTGGGTTCTTTTCCAACACTGAGCAACCTCAATTTTGTGCCAAGAAGTTGAGGCGTTCCTGCAGTGTAGGGAAGACATAGTCATTCATGCTGTGGCGACCTCGGGCCTCCGTGATCTTACCTGCTTAGGCTGATGCAATTCCCAGAACTTTGTGAAGGACAACACCAGCCTGATCTGCTAGCACTGCACTGCTTTTGGAAGAACTCAGTGCTCCTGATCACTTCCCCGCAAGCACAATGCTGAGTCCCCTTTGTTGCGCAGGCTTGCCCTAGGGCGGCATCAGTGGACCAAAAAACTGTTTCATTTGTTGGTTGGGGGAAAGGTAAAGGCAACCTATTCTACAACAAAGAAAATCCCGTGATCATTGTTCCTTTTCACTAATTAGGAAATGGAAACAAAGAAACAATTACACCAGATCCTGAATATCAACGGGAAAAACCAAGTACTTTTCCAGACAAGCTTTTGTATAATGTTGCTTCACAAAGGTGAGGGACCAGGGCTACTTTCACCAGTTTCACCAAATGTCTCCCTGGATAAACCTGTTTACGTTGTAGGAGATAAGTGAGAATTATCCACAGCAGTGGATGTGACATAGAAAATGCTGGAAGATGATTGATCACTTGAACAATTACCACATTGAGGTCGGGCTGAAGAATGTGACCTCTACAGATAGAAACATCCCTCCTTGTCTTGAGGAAAGACAACATGATCCTGAATCGCATTTGGCCCATCTGTTAGGTTAGGTTAGGTTAGGTTAGATTAGGTTAGGGCAAGAGACCTTCCATGATGGCACGTGGTAGTTTGTAGAACGGGGTAGGGAGTGAAAGACAGGAGAGTGAAGCCGTCCTGAGGTTGTAAGCGTGCACTGATTCTGAAAGACCGTGGAGAGTTTCACAGAGCTTTTAAGAAATGAAGCATTGGAACTTTATATGAACACCTGGAGCTGTCTCTGTTGGATATGTCACAGGGGAAAATCCAAGACTCACTGTTTCTTTGAATGTTAGCTAAACACTATCATCACATAAGCTTGACATCACTCTATGGTCAACACTAGGACTCCACCTGCGAAGATGGGGGGTTGAGACGACATAGGATTATGTCTAGATGTCCCCAAGATCACACAGTATGCTAATAACGTATTTGGCTTTGGAGAGAGGAAATTGAGATTCCAAGTTCCGTGCTTCTGGTCCAGAGTCCTTCTGTTTGCTTCCGTACGAAAGGGTCATGCTCTCTTTTTTCTTAAATAAATATTCAATTTATTCATTTTAAAGGCAGAGTTATAGAGACAGAGATAGAAACGGACAAAGAGAGAGAGAAGGAGAGAGAGAGAGATCTTCCATCTGCTGGTTCACTCCCCAAATAGCTGCAATGACCAGAGTAGGGCCAGACCAAAGCCAGAAGCCAGGAGCTTCTTCCAGGTCTTCCATACGGGTACAGGGGCCAAAGGACTTGGGCCATCTTCTGCTGCTTTCCAGGGTGCATTTGCAGGGCGCTGGATCAGAGGTGGAGCAGCCAGGACTTGAATTGTTGCCCATGTGGGATGCCAATGCTGCAGGAAGCGGCTTTACCTACTACACCACAACGCCAACTTCAGTGCTCTCTGTTAACAAACTGTGCATCCTTCTCTGCCCAGAGGGCACTGCTTTCCGGGTTCCTTTTGTCTTTTTCTTATCTCATATGATGATTGCAAGACTCATTCTCCTCACTTATTCCTCTTTTCTAAAAAAATAAAATAGGAATATTGAGATTCTTGAGTTTGTAACATCTTTTTTCTTAAAAATATGTTTGTTTGTTTGTTTATTTATTTATTTATTTATCTATCTGAAAGTCAGAGTCACAAAGAGAGAGAAGAGGCAGAGAGAGAGAGAGAGAGAGAGAGAGAGGTCTTTCATCTGCTGACTCACTCCCCAACTGGCTGCAACAGCTTGAGCTGCGACAATCTGAAGCCAGGAGCCAGGAGCTTCTTCTGGGTCTCTCACATGGGTGCAGGGGCCCAAGGACTCAGGCCATCCTTCACTGCTTTCCCAGGCCATCGCAGAGAGCTGGATTGGAAGTGCAGTAGCCAGGACTCGAACCAGCACCTTTATGGGATGCTAGCACTGCAGGCGGTGGCTTTACCCCCTACACCACAGTGCCAGCCCCAACATCTTTAGACTCAAATATGGAGTTAGCAGCATACAGACTAGGGCAAGAGTAGTCACACAAGCAATTATTAGGTATTAGAGGAATTGGGGAATGGATTTCCCAGAAAGACACTGAATGCGTGTGTGTGTGCACATACATATAACTGACATGAGAGTCAAATCATCAAAGTGAATCCCTCCAAAGCGCAATTCTCGAATCTTCTGCAGCTGAACTATTCAGTCTGTAAGACAACTATTACAGTGTCAAGTATATGTGACATATAAAAAACCAAATGCATAGAAGCAGAGAACAGATGATGGTTGCAAGGGGACAGAAGATGCTGGCGAAAGGGTTCAAAGTCTCAAACAAGAGGAATAAGCTTTGGAGATCTATTGTACAGCAACGTTGCCTACAATTAATAATAATAGAGTACACTTGAACATTGTTAAGAGTAGAATTCCAATGTTCTCATCACAAAAATAATAAGAATGTGAGGGGATCAATATGTTAATTATCTGAGTTTTATTGTTCTACCATAGGAGTCATTTTTGAGCCATTCTTCCACCCTTCTCTTTCAATCTATCATCAAACCCCTATGAGCTCAGCCTCCCAGAAATAGATCCCATTTGTGTCTGTGTTTCCTACCACTTTATTTCAACCCATTGTTATCTCACAGGGTGCAATAATGTGCACCATCTATTGCTGCAATATTGCCATTCTCAAGAGTCAAGTCCATTCTTGCCTCCTTGTAGTCAAGTCAATGCACGGCCAGTGCCTCCACCTGCTCTATAAAGCAGCCACGGTCATGCTCCCGTTCCCTCTCCTTGCTTTGTTTTCTTAGCCCTCACCCTCACCTGGCACTACGCTCCTCATTGGGTTCATTCTCCATGCCCTCCACTAGAAGGAAGTTCCCTGGAAAGTGAGCTTTATTTTTCCATGTCAAGATTGCATCCCTAGAGATTAGAATACCACTGACACATAGCAGGGAGTCAATAAATATTTAACAAACAAATAAATGGATGGGTATGAGTATTTTTGTATGCAGGCCACCCTGAGAATTTAAATATTTTACCACTTCCCATGCATATTTTATGAAGTACTTGATATTTAAATCTGTGCATTTTAGAAATTATATCATTAATTATGATAATTAAAAATAAAATCTGGTGATGGTAGTCTTTTGCTGGTTGAAATGAAAGCATTGCTCCTTTTCCGTTGGACAAATAGACTCCAGCAGATAGATTTTGTGGGGCCATTTGACCTTCTTCTCAGTCATGACTTTTAGGAAAATTCTGAGTCCATGTTGAGATTTAAATCTTTTTTACATTTGAAAGGATAGAAGCTGTTGGTCATTTACTAGCTTGCAACTAATATTCTAAATTATAAATATAATATTTTAACATATTCTCCTTTCTGATTGCACGAGGAAGAAAAAACAAGGGAATAATTAGGAGAAAAATCTTTAAGGTCATCTGCTAAACATAGGTAATGTGTTTATATCTCTCTAGCCTCCGTTTCCCCAGTGTGTTGAGGCTTTCCTGGCCAGAGCTTTCAGAAAATATGTATTTGACTTAGTGATTAAGACAGAAGTTGAGTTCGAGTCCCTGCTACTCTGGTTACTCTGTTTCCAATCCAGCCTATTGTTAATACATATCCTGGGAGCCAGCAGGTGATGGCTCAAGTCCCTGGGCCACTGCCATCTCTAGGAGACTTGGACTGAGTTCTCTATACCCAGCTTTGGCCTGGCCTAGCCCTGGCTTCTGGGGGCTCTGGGAGAATGAACTAATGGATGGGAGTTCCCCCTCCTCTTTCTAGTCTCTCTCTGCCTCTCAAAAGCAAAGCAATAAATAACAATTTTTAAACGGATATTTATATCCATATACATTGTTTTCACATCAGTGTTTTTTGTAGGAGAGTCTGTATCTTGTTTTTATCAGCATCCAAGGAAGGTCAATTTCCATCCACAGCTCTTCAAACAGATAGACATAAAAAAGGAGGAGTCACACAACAGAAAACATTCCACTGACCAGATGGGGTCTGGGTTTCTCCTAGTCCATGTTTCAATGCTTCTCAGGAAGCATCAAGCAGCTGCAGGCCAATGAACTTGTCAGGGTTCTATGCAATCCATTGGCTTCATCAGAAGTTGGGATTTTTGAACAAGCAATGACTCAGGTTTCAATCTTGCTGACCCGTGGCAAATACTGATCACAATTCCTAGTGCTATACACAGGATCCATGTTCTAAGAGTCTTCCCACCATCTTACAAGGTTTCTCGGGTGAACTACACACTCCAACTCAGTGTTTCTCCATATGTAACCTGCACACTACCTGAGGCAGAATCACCTGAGATGTTTATTAAAATGCATCTCTGTAGGTCCTCTTAGGAGCACCTGAGCCAGATTTCTTGTCCAGGTTCTTCTCTATTTACCAAGTTTCCCAAGACATCCTCAAAGCCCTTGTTTGTTGCTGTTTTGCAAGCTATGACGTCATCTATGCTCATGGACATTGTTCAAGGTCCCCTTGAAGTTCTTGAGTTGGGTGTGGGAAAGCAATAAAGCAAAGGACTACCCATCTGTGTATGTGAGGATTGCAGGTGATCTAATTAGATAAGGAATAAATTCATTAAATGTTTCAGATACAGTTCATTAATGGAAAGATAGTGATCAATATCGTGTGTGTGAGCATCGAAGCTGGGACTTAGTTTTTTTTTTAAATTTTCCAGCATGAAGCAGAATGCTTGGTACAGCAGGCAAAGAACAAGGCTGTGTCCTGTAGAAACTAAGCCAACCTCTGGCTTCATTCTTTCTTACAAATACAATGTTCAATGCTGTCAACAGAGAAAAAATAAAACAAGAAGCAATAAAGCAGGTCTTGACTATACAAGAAACATAAAATTACATATAATTTAATGATGATGATGATGATACTGATATCAATGACAGAAATATAACACTTGCTGGATCCTCATAGTCAATTTCAAATTCATTATTAATTTATTTATTCAATGGATATTGAGTACCTAATATGTGCCAGATATTTTTGGCTTTTGGGATAACCTGGTGGATAAAGTAGTGGTAGTGCACTCTTGTGGATCTCATATTGTGTGTGGGGGTCAAAAAATAAAATACATATAATAAATAAGTACGTTATATAATATGTTAGAATGTGATAAATTCCATATTAAAAATGTTGAAGAATGTAAGAGACTCAAATTACAGAAGGGAGTGGGCTACAATAATAAATAGGGAAGTAAATATCTTGTTTTCTTTTTAGAAGTTAAAAATATTTTTTTTTATTTATTAGAGAGAGAGAGAGAGAGAGAGAGAGAGGAGACTGCACTCCCTGGGGCTGGTTCTCTCCCCAAACATTTGCAAGAGTCAGACCTGGGATAGGGCCAAAATCAGGAATAAGGAACTCATCCAGGTCTCCCACATCAGGCGCTGTGACCCTGCTCCGTTAGCTATCACCTGTTACCTCCCCGAGTCTTCATTAGCAAGAAGATGGAATTGGGAACTGGAACAGGGACTCAAGCCCAGCCATTCCAATATCAGATGTTGGTGTCTAGGCAGCTTCTTAACCATTACATCAAATGCTGTCTCTCTTATTTTCTATTCAACAAATGATGAAGACACTATCATTATTATGATTTTTTTTTTCAGAGTAATGGGCGGAGTTTTACCTCTATCTGTAAACTGTGTCAAGTTCCTACTCCCTGTAAGAGTTGGAACTGAATTCAAACCTAGGAAACCTAACTCCAGAGCCCAGACTTTTGGAAATCTTGCCTTACTTATTCTGTCCCAGTGACAAATGACGTGAGTGCCATTTGCATTTAGAAAAATATGATAACCACAGCCTTGGACCAGCTGCAGTGGTCTTCCAGGAGCTCTAGGATAGGAATAAGCAATTCTGATTTCGAAATCCCTTAATTACCAGTGGGCTGTAGGAGCCCACAGCCACCCGCAGAGTCTGCTGTCCAAACAGGACTCATGATTTCAATAAAGAATCAATACAGAAAGAATCATTGCATATTTTCCTCACTTGCTGAAATGGGGAGGGGCTCACTGGGGATATCATACCAGGGAGGAAGGGAAGGAGAGCTCAAAGAGGGTCACATAGTTATTTTTAGCTTTAATTAATAATTTTTGCTGAGCCATGAAGTAGGGGGAGGCTTTTGAAAACTTACAGTGCCATTACTTTCTAATTGCTGGAAATGAGCAGACATCTGAGTGCAATATCCCTGTATTTTTTTAATTGTGAAATTATGAACATTGTTTCACACACTCTGACACCTTGGTTATTACCTGAGAGAAAGAAAATGGTGTTATGGCCATGGAAATTTGTGTGAAAGGAGGCCCCAGAGATTACCTTGCCCAAATTCCTCATTTTAGAGATGATGAAATTTAGAGGCCCTGAAATGGAAAGAACCGTATCTAAGATCCCCTCAGACAGCATCTGAGGCATCAAAAAATAAAAAAAATAAAAAAAAAGGAGATCATAGATTATTAGTATTGGGAACTTTAAAGGCCTTTGCTCTCATTCTGCACATAAGGAAAATGGACTCCAGTGTAAGTAACTTGGCTTTCTCTTCAGAATCTTACTGACTTCAATCCTCCGGACAACTCCCTAATTTTCTTTAATGCAAATGTACATGTCGTTCACTTAGCATACATTACTGTTCTCTACCTTCTTCAAACTTAGATTTTGTTACTACGCACAGAATATTCTCCATCGTTTGTCCCTTACCTACATTTACAAATGCATCTCCTCGTGTTCTATTATACTCTTGTATTCTCTGCTGTGCGCTGTGCCTACCCGTATTTTGGTCTCAGCCTTTTCTTGTTGCCTGTTTTATTTCAGGTAGCGTGTTTTGCTCTTTTGTTCCCTCAATTTTTGGGGGTAGGTGCCCTTGTCTGCTCATGCTTCTAGTTTTAAATTATTATGCACCTCAAAATGTGTTGTTGATATCCGTCCTTTCCATCACTGGGAACCCATTTAGATCATGAACTGTGATTTTATTCATCTTTACATCTTTGATAGCACCATGCTTTGCACCTGGACAGCCTGCAATGAATTCTTGTAAAGGAATGAATGAGTGAATGAATATGTAGGTTGAAAAAGTTTGTGGGTTTCTAATAGGATTTTTAAAGCCACATTTTAAGGAGAAAACAATCTAAAATAAAACAGAATTTTGGTCTCTTACTCAAAACTTTCAAGTAAAAATGTCCTTGTAGAATTTCATAATAGAGATAAAATATGATTTATTAGAAAACATTTTGCAAAGACATTTCATTGCTCTTATCTTTCTAAGCCTCAGTTTCTCCCTGTATAGCTTAGCTTCTCCCTGTATATCTTAGTTTAGTAGCTCCACACCATCCCATACAGTTGAAACAAATGTTATCAAAATTGTGCATATTATATTCTGAATTTTTCATTCTTTTAGATATTAATTGAATTTACACTAAATTTAACCACATGCACCAGGGAGGGTTGAGCATATGAGTAAAATTAAAGGAGTTTATAGTCTAGGAAGAGAGATAAGAAGCACAAAGAATTCATGTATATAGAAAAACACTATACCTAATGTCCAAATTGATATGCAAAGTACCCGGGAAGTTCAGAACAGGTAAAAGTTATCTCTGTTTGGAGCGACAGTCAAAACTCTGTGAACAGGGTTCATTTGAGTGGAAGCTTACAGAATTTTAACTGAAAAGAATTTCATAAATCATGTTAATAGTAGAAATAGTAAAAAGACATCCTGGATTTTTTCTTGAAGCAAGGTAATACTCTGCACTCTCCTTGGAGCCAGTCTTATGATTTTACTGTTAAAATATTTGTACTTCATGATCTTAGGTGTACGAAGGTAAGTATTATTTAACCTGGGTTATTACAATCCCAATGGATTATTTTAGAGTCATTATCTCCAGATGCCACCAAGGTAAATATGCCTAGGGTGGCAAAACCCAAAGAGAAATTAGAATTGGCAAAAACATTCACAATAGGCTTTTCATTCATTCAATAAGTATTTACTGAGGATCTACTATGGGTTAGGTTTATATGAGGGTACATTAAAAAAAAAACTTTGAAAATTGGAATTAAAAAGTAAGTTTATTTTAGTGCATAACATTTGACATCCATGATTAACTTTTCATAACACAAGTCTTCCATGAAGTTTTTGAAAATCTCGTGAACTGAAGATAGCTGAAAACACCTTATTTTTGTTCTTAAAGTTTAGTGATGAGTTGGCCATAGAAACAATAAGACCTTGACATAATTATTTCCTGAAAGCATGCATGACTGTGACCATTGTGGGAGGCTTCCTGAGAAGGCATTATTTGAGTTGATCCTTGAAAGATACGTAGAAATTTGCCAGATATCCTGGACTAGGAATAGTAAGAGAGTACATGTACTGGGGTCGTGCTGTGGTGTGGAGAGTTAAAGCCCTTTCCTGAAGCACCGGCATCCCATATGGGTGCTGGTTCTAGTCCCGGCTGCTCCTCTTCCAATCCAGCTCTCTGCTGTGGCCTGGGAAAGCAGTAGAAGATGGTCCAAGTCCTTGGGCCCCTGCAGCTGTGTGGGAGACCTGGAAGAAGTTCCTGGCTTCTGGCTTCAGATAGGTGCAGCTTTGGCCGTTGGGGCCATCTAGGGAGTGAGCCAGCGGATGGAAGACCTCTTTCTCTCTGTTTCTACCTCTCTGTAACTCTCTTTCAAATAAATAAAATAAATCTTAAAAGAGAGAGAGAGAGAGTACATGTATTAATACCACACAAACTATAATGTTTTCAATTATTTTTAAAAGATTTATTTCTTTATTTGAATAACAGAGAGAGAAATATATAGAGAGAAATAACAGCCATGGCTGTGCCAGGCTGAAGTCAGGAACCAGGAGCCAGGAACTCCACCAGGATCTCCCATGTGGGTGGTAGGTACTCAGGCACTTGACCAAGCATCCATGCTTCCCAGGTTGATTTTCAGGAGCCACACTGGAAGTGAGATAGCTAGGACTCAAACCTGCACTCTGACATGGGATGTGGACATCCTAAGTGGTGGCTTAATCTGTTCTGACACATGCTGACCCCATACTGAGTATTTTTTTGAAGACTCAAATGATCTCCTTTGTTTATTGACAATATCACTTTTTATTTTGCTTTCAGCAGTTTCATTAGTATGCATACTAGATACGGTTTTGTCTTACAAAACTCTTTTTCCATTTTCCTTTTCTTACATTTGAGTTATTATCATATATTATATTTTTATGTATTTTTCAAGCACATAATAATTTGTTTTATTTTTGCTTTTAAATCAAGTGTTTTAAAGAAGTTTTTCAAAATATGAGGAAACATTTTTTATTATTTACTCATATATTTTACTGTTTCTTGGGCTCTTTTATTCCTTGGGTAGATGCCAATTTCCATGCTTCTGTTTCAAGGAATTCCTTTAACATTTTGTATGGTGCAGATCCTCACTGTTGATGAACTACTTTCAGATTTCATCTATCAGGTCTCTGTTTTGCCTGTACTTTTGGAGGATACATTCATCAGGTGTAGCAAGCTTGGATGACTGTTCCCTCTTCACCACCTGCAAATAACAAGGTTAACCATGTTAGCCAGCTCCGTGGCTCAATAGCTAATCCTCCGCCTGCAGTGCCAGCACCCTGGGATCTAGTCCTGGTCGGGGCGCCGGATTCTGTCCCGGTTGCCCCTCTTCCAGGCCAGCTCTCTGCTGTGGCCAGAGAGTGCAGTGGAGGATGGCCCAAGTGCTTGGGCCCTGCACCCGCATGGGAGACCAGGAGAAGCACCTGGCTCCTGGCTTCAGATCAGCGTGATGTGCCAGCCGCGGCGGCCATTGGAGGGTGAATCAACGGCAAAAGGAAGACCTTTCTCTCTGTCTTTCTCTCACTGTCCACTCTGCCTGTCGAAAAAAAACAAAAAACAAAACAAAACAAAAAAACAAAAAACAAGGTTAACCATGTTGCACACCATCTTCCAGCTTGCACTGTTTCGGAGGTCATTCTTGTCTTTGTTCCTCTGGATATACAGCGTTCTTCTTCCCTCTACGGATGTTTTAAGATGTTATCTCTTATCCTTAAGCAATTTGATTATAATGTGCCTTGGCATGCTGTTCATGATTCTTTCTTTTGTGGTTTGCTGAGCTTAAGTGTATTTCAATAATGATCAAATTTTAAAAGTGTTTTAGCTATTATTTCTCTGAATACAATCTTTCTTACTTTTCAGTGACACCAATTATGTGTGCATTACACTACTTAACTACTTAACTTTTCTTGCACCCGTCCTGTTGTTGTAGTTTCCATAATTTTTCTCTTTCCCTTTCATTTTGGATAATATCTATTGCTGTCTCCAATTTCACTAATCTATTCTTTAGTATTGCATCTGCTGTTAATCCCATTTGATGTATTTTGAATCTCAAACACTATATATTACCAGTAGGTATTTGATTTGGGTTTTAATTTTTATACCTTCTGCTTCTTCCTTTAATATGTTCATACTTCCTCTAAATTCTTAAACATATTTATTATACCCACTTAACTTTTAAAAAAAAAAACTGTGCCATCTGTGTAATTTCCAGGATTATTTCTATTCATTAATTTTGCTCTTGGTTATAGGTGGCCTTTTTCTGATTCTTTTCATGTCTAGTAATTGTGATTGGCAGAATGACATTTTTTGATGAGTTTTACTTCTAGAATGGGTATTTTTCTATTAAAAGGGCGTAAGCTTTGTTCTGAGATGCAGATAATCGAATTGAAATCAATTTCATCTTTCCAGGGTTCTCAGACTTGCTTGGAAGATGCAGAGTAGGCTATATATTGTGGCTAATTTTACCCTACTATCGAGGCAATGCCTTTACTGTGTACTCTATGTGATGTGCCAGGTAGTCTCAAAGCTTGTGCTGCTTTCTTTTAGCCTGATAACTTTTACAAAGTAGCTTTGATCAATCTCTGGCCAGAAATGTCATCAGTGAAAAATGCCACGAGAGTGATATTAAACATATCTTGCACAAGTATATCCGAAGAAAAGATGAAGCACTGACAGGATGAGTGAGTTTAGCCTGCAAAACTGATTATTTTACTTCCCAACTCTCCAGCCTTTAATTGAAATGGGTAGATTTGATGGAGTACCCTTGGCCTTGGCAATGAGTATCTGGCAGAGCTTAAAAACTGACCCCCTGACTTCTAAGAGCACCCAGCCGGGGTTCCATAGGTCAATTCTCCCTCCCCGCTCTTTTGCATTCAAGAGGTCAGGATCAATAAGAAGTTGTCCAGGTCACCTCTCTGATGCGTCCCTCTTCAGTACAGAGAAACTGAGCTTATATTACTCCAAAACAGGTAATAAAATTAGATTTTAGTGCCCAAAAAATGTTCATTCACCCATCAAAAATTACCCCTACTGGAGGAAACAAAGTGTACTTGCTGAAAAGACAAACATCCTAGAATTTTTCCTCAAGATCAATGATTGTTCTCTGGCTAAACTGGAAACTGGACGGTGGGGTTAGTGATCCTGACACAGTTTGTCCAAATCTGTTGTCATTTTTCACGTTGACGATCTTTGAAACCACCAAGTGAATGTTGCAGTATTGCTTGAGCAGCTGTGTGGCATTGATTGAAAAATTCAGAGACTGAAAAGGCAATTGGTCTCACGGTAAGATATGGGATATGCCAGGAGACCAAACAGCTAATTGAACAAGGTCTCACCTGCTTGAAAACCTAGTGTAATGATTTATCATGCAGAAGATTTATCATAGGGAACCATTCCTGGGAAGTTCCTTTGTGCGCTTATTTAGGAATGTCAAGTTGGCTTGGCTTGTTCTTTGAAGCAGGTGTATGTCACTGGTAGTGTTAACCCAGTTAATACACTTGGGTACTAAACAAAGGAACTAAATTACAGCTTTATTGAAGGTCTTATTAAAAGTGTATCAAGGAGCAGTAAGATTTAGAATACTTGTGTGCACATACATACATACACCAAGAGGAATGATTGATTACATTCTGATAAACATCACAAAATCTTCGTTATCTATCAGTGTTTACCAAACCTTAGAAAAACTGGAAAATCAAATAAAGAGGTAAAATACCACTGTTGGAAAGCTGATTTCTTCTGCCTCCCCTTTAGTTAGACTTTGATTTGCTATTTGAAGTTTTTATTTATTTATTTATTTATCTATCTGTCTATCCAAAAGGCAGGGTTACAGAGAAGCAGAGGCAGAGAGAGAGAGAGAAAGTCTTCCATTCGCTGGTTCACTCCCCAGATGGCCCCAATGGCCGGACCTGCGCCGATCTGAAGCCAGGAGCCAGGAGCTTCTTCCAGGTCTCCCACGTGGGTGCAGGGGCCCAAGGACTTGGGCCATCTTCTACTGCTTTCCCAGGCCATAGCAGAGAGTTAGATCAGAAGTGGAGCAGCTGGGACTTGAACCAGTGCCCATATGGGATGCCAGCACTGCCGGCAGCGACTTCTACCCGCTACACCACAGCACTGGCCCCTAGATGTTCTTTCAGACTGCTAATATATGAATACTACCAGTTGCCTTCTTCAATAACCTATGTGCAGTTTTCTCACCAGTTCTATTGATAGTGGGGGAAAATGGGAATGTAGGTGTAGCATCTATGAAATGTGGGTGCAACATCTGATTATACACTTATTTTTATATTAATATACTCAGAAGCATTAAAAAAGCATTTCATATTTCACTGAAAGTTCAGGAGTGATTACATAGGCTGAAGAACTATGATTGTTATTTTCTTCATACTTTTCATATTTCAATATCTGTGCATTGAATTTAAAATAAAAAAAAAACCATCAGTTCTTTGAAGGAAAAGAATGCTAGGAGACCCTCTGACCTCTGCTCCCCTAAACCTCAGGAGTTCATTGCTATTATCCCAGCAACCACTGAGAGAGAATCCAGATTCCCTAGAGGGTGACATGACTTTCTAGGGTGACATAGTGACTTAGTAATCGGTCAGCTCTGGACTCTACCCATGAGCATGGACAGCTGCTGTGAATAGTTTGGGGTCTTCATTGTTGTCGTTCAACCAGCTGTTTAATGTTTTGTGACCTGTAGCTCAAGAGCAATTGTAAATATCTCCTTCTCTCTCCATAAGAGGCTTTTATCGGAAGCATTAAGAACCCTACCAGTATAGCTCACTTCCTGACATTTTCCAAAGTCACAAGGAATACGACATGACATTTTACAGGGCTGTGATTTTGCAAGCATTTCTGTAAAACATCATGAACGTTGCTCATTAAACCCGCCTAATTTGACTGGGGCAACTGGTGATTTGGAAGATTTCTTCCTGCATCACAACGAGGTTTCCCAGCTTCTGATTCATGCATTTATCCTTTGCAGATCCTTTGCTAAATCTTGGAGGCCACTCTGATTTAAAATCTAATTATTTTCAACTTCTCATTACATTTGAGGAAAGATACTTACTTGTACCAAGACACACTTTTTATTAAAGTGAAATAAAGGGAGAGATGGATTTCTTCAACTCTAGAAAGCTCTTTAAAAATTTAAAGATTTGCCCAAACTCTAGACTTAACTAATAATGAGACCGTATTAACTACTGATGGAGCATTGATGAAATTGTATGAGTTTATAGTAAGATATTTATCAAAGTGTTCCAGTTTAGTGTTAAAAGACATAATACAAACAAAAATGCTTTCAAATGCATTGGAGAACTGCTTATATAAACTAAATTATACACATTTATTTGCTGAAGGATTTTTCAGAATTGTTAATCTATCTGAAAAAATGAGATTTGGTCTTCTGGGAAGGGTTCTATGCCTTATGGTAGCCATTGCTACTATTTTCTATGTAAGTTTTCTTTTCTTTCTCCTACTTCTGGAGGTATATTCTTTCTCCCAGTCATAAGAGTGAGGACATGACCATGCTTGGCCAATCACACAATGCACATATTTTCTTCAACAGCAATTGTTCCGAGGGTTGGGCATTTGAGTTGCCCCTGGGATTTCATAGAAATGAAGAAAGAAAAAAGGAATGCTCTCTTTTTTCTTCACTCCTATCTTTTCCAACCACTTTCTTGCTATATTTTTCTATGTAGCATTTACCATCATCCTGCACATTGTTTTTAAGCTTATTGTCTTATTCTCCTCTTCCCAACCACCAAGTAAACTCCAGAAGGGCAAGCATGTATATTCATCAGTTTATTGGGATATTCTGTTCATTGTTCATTGGCATAATGTGCGACATAGAGGATCGCCAACTAGTATTTGTTGTTGAATCTTGACTATGTCAAGAAACACAGGGTATACTGTGTTTCTCAACTTATTTTAAAATAGAACTTTTTATCCATTAGACACTTGGAGTTATTATTTTTCTGTAGAACAAACTTTGTGAAACACTGTGATTACAAGGGTCCTAATAATTTATCGACTTAAAATATATATTTTAAAAATGAGTAATCTCAGACCCACAGATGTAAAGTACTTGACCCAAAAGTCCACACCACAGCTGAAGATTTTTGTATCTGATGCTTCCATACTTCTATATCAATACCACATGGAGAGTGCCCACTACATCCCAGGCTGTCTGGGATGGGTTTGTCTACACTGGCATATTGTCTCACCAAAGCATGAATATGATCAGAGAGATCAGAATGGAATCTCCATTTCATCAACAAAGCTGATAATGCGACTTCTCTGAGGCTGCATGCTCTTATGTTCCAACAGGGGTTGGACTGTCCCCCATTTTGCATTTCTAATGAAGAGGAAATGTTGTCTACAAACTGTATTCTACCTCCTTACTATGGAAAAGCTCCAAATTTTCCCAAATGAATAAAGAATAAATGTGTGATAAAACAGAAACATGCCCGGAACTCCATTCAAATCATGTGTTACAGGTTGTACCTTTAGCATCCAATCAACCAATATTTATGGAATGTCTGCTAGGTGCCTGATGTTATATCAGGCACAAGCAATGCAAAACAGACATGGTGTCTCCTTTGTGTAATTTAAACTCTATTAAAGGAGAAAAAACAATCAAACATACTAAATAAATAATATGATATGAGATTAGAGGGCTGTGGTAAATGTTAAGCAGAGAAGAATACAATGGAAGATTTCTAAGCAACTCAATTTTAGATGGGCCTCTCTAAGGAAGGACCTTTACTCTGCTTGACAAAGAGAAGTAGATCCAGGTGTGTCATGCTTTCAAAAGTGAAGAGGAACCATCCATGCTAGCCTAGCCCTTTGGCCTTTTAGAAACCAGCACTGACGGGGCCGGCGTTGTGACGCAGTGGGTTAACACCCTGGCCTGAAACGCCCGCATCCCATATGGGTGCCGGTTCAAGACCTGGCAACTCCACTTCCTTCCCAGTTCTCTGCTAAGGCCTGGGAAAGCAATAGAGGATGGCCCAAGTCTTTGGGCCCCTGAACCTGCATGGGAGACCCAGAAGAAGCTCCTGGCTTTGGATTGGCACAGCTCCGGCTGTTGCAGCCAATTGGGGAGTGAACCATCAGATGGAGGACCTCTCTCTCTTTCTGTGTGTGTGTAACTCTGAATTTGGATTAAATAAATAAATCTTTAAAAAAGAAACCAACTCTGAGATTGATTCTAGAGTTGAATTATTTGCTTTCTCCAATGAGTAAGTTGGCAGCATCAAAGAGCCCTTCAAAAGGAACTGGCCTTCCCACCCAACAGATTTTATGCTGAACTGGACCTCAGATTAGATGGAAAGTGCTGTCTTGGAGGCAGATGCCAAGTGCTTTATGCACGTAACAGCACGATTCTTCACTATCCATTATTTATCAGCTTGGGGAGATTGGAGGAAGCAGAGCAAGACCCCTCGGTTTAATGTGAGGTCTATATCTTTCAGCTTTTTGAGCTCTAATATGCCAAGAGAAGTTGTTGAATTGTTTTCAACAAGCACACATATCATTGGATAGCCAGCTCACAGTCTGAAATGCCCAGGATTTCACAATGAAACCACAAGGAAATTAGATCAGGTTCTTAGGTTAGTAGGTTTTGTCAGGGAATTTGATTGTAGAGCCATGGGGACAGGGTGAATGGCAGGGTTTGGGACATTTTTCTTCTGAGTTATTCTCATGCCACTTTTATATAAACAAGTTCTCCACCTTTGCTGTACATTAGTGCCACTTGGGGAGTTTAATAAAAAGAAAAGCAACATCAACCAAATGTCTGAATCTTACCTCTAAGGAATTTGATTTTTTTAAATCTACTATCAGTCCTGAGAAATGCCTCTATAGATGTAGGCATGATTATGAAAAACAACTTAGGTGTGGGCAATGGGTCAACTATTTCAGGATTGTGTCAACCCTGCCTTGCCAGCCTCCACAAAAGACAAATTCAGGCAATTAATAGGCATATCTTAATTAATCTGGTTTCATGCTACCACTTTGATCATGTTAGACATTTACTAACATTGACATTATAGGAATTGTAAGATTTCTTGTAATTCACTTCACCAGTAGATTTTCTTACTTTCCGTTCTGAGGGATGCCAGGAGGCAGGACATCTAAATCAGTGTACTAGGGAGGTAGCATAAAGACTGTGTGTCAAACCTGGGTACTCTCCAGAAGAGCACCATGGAGACAGGAGTGCAGGAGAAATGGAAGAGTCAAAGGGATCTAGGAGCTCTTGCCATTTGAAGAAGGCAAGAATCATCGATGCAGCAGTTCTTAACATTTTCGACCAGAAATGTTGAGGTGGAAGGAATCTCAGAGACACAATAAAAGTAACTTTCTTGGTCCATCTGCGTACCTTGTACAATTAGTGTTGGAAAATTTTGTCACAAAATGACCACATTTAAAATATTTAATCATACATCTTGCTATCTGCTAGGCACAGTGAAGTTTTTTCTGCAGTCAGATATAACCACTGTTCTAATTCCAACCCAAGGCAATGAACGTCAAGCGTGTTTTCCCATAGGTATTTGCATGAGTGCATGACTTCTGCCAAGCTTTTCAAAAAGTGAAAGAGGGTAGACTCCTAGATACATTCAAACACCTCTGGGGAACAAGGCCCTGAGAAAGAAAGAGAGAAGGGAGCCAACAGGTATTAATCACCTATAATGGGCCAGGCACTTTGCTGCAAGATAGGAATCATCATCTTCATTTCATGGGTCAGGAAACTTGGACTCTGAGAGATCCAGTTATTGGCTCATGGTCCCAAGACAGTGAATGGAGCTAAGATTCGAATTGAGTCCTTCCTCTTTCGATGCTGCTTCCTCACTCCACACTAACCCCTGCGGGAAGTTCTCAATTTAGACTTTCGTCAGTGAGAGACTCTACTTCTTGGCCCCAAAGGAAGCTACTTTTATTGAGTCTCAGAGACTTCCTCAATCTATCTCGCAGAATGATAGGTTGAGCTAATAGGCCCAATTAGGAAGCTCATCTGGCTTTGACCCTGGATACATTGCAGTTTGCTGATCAGGGGAGGGATTCTGGCTTCAGATGGTCTGAGATTTATTCTGCCTCCACCTCTCACCAGTTGTGCTACCTCAGGCAGCTCATTAACTTCTCTGAGCCTCAGTTTCCATTATGTGTAAAGTAGGATAATTATAGGTCTTACAGGACAGGCAGGGTTTTTTTTTTTATTTTTTTGCGAAGATTCAAAGAGTTAGTCATGTCAAACACAGCACAGTCCATGGTAAGTACCTGGTTAATATTAAAGGTCACCATTATTAAAATCTCCGTCCGCCAAAGCCTGTGTCACTACTTTGCTTTCTATTGGCAGGCAGAGAAACCAATCACTCTCTCCTCTTCTCTTCATTCTCAGACACAGCAATGAGCCCAAGCAGTGTGCCACCTCCATTGCTTTTCAGCTCCTGCCTTCTTTCCAACTGTGCATTGATCTCATTTCCTTGCATCCCCAGCTTCCATTCACGTGGAGGTAATGCAATTGCTTAATTCAGAATGAGAGCAAAGAAAACTGACTCCTCCTCTTTGAAGAACAGCTGAAAAACCCTCAATTTTATGCGGTGTTAATCAGGCTTGAAAGAAGTGACAGAAAACCAATAGCCAGGTTTAGAAATCTGCTAGAAAAACACTCCAGGAAGGCTCATTGGTTTCTTGTGCATAAGTGAGAACCAAGAGGTTTCTGGAGAGCTTCAGAGCTGCTGCTTTGGTCCCTGTTCAAGCAGGAGCTGGGTGAGTGGGTACAGGATTCCCGGCTCAGACCTCATTGCTTCTGCCCGGCTATTACTTAATGGACTGGAACTCATCCCAAGCCCTTCGGAGTGATTTTCCTGGAACCCATGCCTACATGCATACACACACCCGGTGCTTGAACACACTAGTCCAACTTGTGTCTCAGTATTGTGAAGCCTCAAAGAAAGCCACACGTGTTAAATTCTGATGAACACAATGAAGGACTAATTCAAGGTCAAAATAGCCACTCTTTCAATTACAGGTATACTGTGTAACATCAATATCTGTGCTGCTTATTCCGCTTGTAAAACCTGTCCCTATGATTATCTCATTAGCAGAAATAATGATACTAAGGGAGCTGTCCTCACTCAGATAATGTCACCTAGTTATCTCTAGTGATGGTTTGATTTGATTTGATTTATAAAATAGGAATACCAAATCTTACTTCATAGAACTATTGTTTAAGTATAGACTGGAGTGTTTTCTAATATATGATAGCTATTAGATTATATGTCTAGTGGAATCTGAACCTAGGGAAGCCAGCATTTGTTGAAATATCGCATTCCAACAATGTTGAGATCCAGACTTTAATCCATGTCTTCAGAGTTGTGTTTACCACTATCACAGACAAAAATCTACACGGGGATCCCTAAGAGCAATTTGTGAGTTGTTCCTTCAGGGGGCCTGACAAAATGTCTCAGAAAAGGAACGATCTCGGGAGTCAGCACATCCAGGTTTGAATCAGTTCTCTTTGGCACAAGCTGTGTGACTTTGAGTATCTTACTTGCACATGCATCTCAATTTCCAGTATTTGCCATGCACGATTTTTGCAAGGTTCAAGAGTGACAGTATACATAAAGACATTCAATACTGGAACACATAAAACAACAATGGGCACAGGCTAACAGTCAGGAGAAATAACGGGAAATGTTAGGTAGAGCAGAGTTGGAAATGCACAAATGTGACCTACCTACAAAAGGGCAGAAGAAAGAGTCCAAAGTCACGCCCATCAACATCACCAAGTCCAGGCCTTTGTCGGTTGTACTAACAAAGCCTCGCTCTCAATTTAGATTTGACAGTGGCAGGTACGTGGTTCAGCAATTAAGATGCTGGGTGGAGCGCCTGAAGCCCATATCAGAAGTGTCTAACTTCAAGCCTTGGCTCTGCTCCCAATCCTAGCTTCCTGCTAATGCATACCTTGGGAGGCAACAGGTGATGGACTGACTAATTGGGTCCCTGCCACCCATGTGAGAGACCTGAACTGAGGAGTTTCTGGCTCCTTGCGGCATTTGAGGGGAGTGAACTAAACCTCTCTCTCTCTCTCTCTCTCTCTTTCTCTCTCTCTCTCTTTCTCTCTCTCTCTCTTTCTCTTTTTCTTTCTCTCTTTCTCTCTGATTTTAAAATAAGCAAAATCTTTAAAAAATAAGGAGAAAGTTATTCCTGGGTTGACCCAGGCACACAACTGCAAGTCAAGAGCATGGTGATCTGACTCCAAGAGTCAAACACAGCACAAGTGCCATGAAATCTGCACTTGTTTCATGGTCTATAGGGTAAGAGCTATCTCCATGCTGTAGGTAGGTAGGCAGAGCCTGTGCTTACTGGAAACACATTTGTAGTAGACTCTGTGTAGTGTCAGCCAAATCTTCAGTTCTGTCTTGTTTTTAGCATCTGTGGAGCCTTAGGCGAGTCACTGTATTTCATTAAACCTCAAGTTCCCTATTTATAAAATGGGCTTAACAATGATACATGTCCTGGGGTTTTTTAGAAATCTTAGGAGACTCTGCAAATTACTTAGTACCCACCAAACAGCATCATTTATAATCCTAAGTTGTACCTAAAATACTATGTTAATATATCTAATATAAATAGACCTATTATACTACTATTGCATATAATGTATCACAAACACAGTAGTTGTTAGTGTTGTATCTGAGAAAATTTGAAATAAGAGACTTTGAAGTAATCTTCATTAGGTGGACAGTGTATGTCATTGAAGACTCTAGACTCAGTAACCGAAATGTAGAGGCAGGGGAATTTCATAATCCATCTATAAAGGAGAATCAAAATAGGGATCTGTGACCATCAGATGTCAGACAGAATGAGATTAAATCCTGGAGGGCAGTTGATATGTGGCTTAAACTCCTGGAATCAAATAAATACAACATTTTTGAAAATAGAAGCCATAGGAATTTTCTGTGATAATGTCTAATACTGCATTAATGGAAATGGTGGTGTCAGGGTTGCATTCTCAGGGACAGTGAGGTCCCCTGTCACTGACTGCAGAAGCTGGCATGGAAAAAGCTCAAGTTGGCCACAGAACATCCTTCCTCAATGTTAGAGAGTTCAAGGCTGCTCTGAGCTCACTGGGGAGGAGCAGGCTTCATGAGCATCTGTAGAGTTTGGGCAGGGTCTTCACACTCCCCAATCTCTTGGGTTAAACATATTTAACTGCACCCTTGTGACCTTCACAGGGACAGGAATCTGTACTCTCTGTCTACTTTTGCTTGAGATTGAAAACCACTTCTGTCAATTTCAAAGAATCATAGATGCAGAAAAATAGTCTGGCTTAATCTTCCTGATATACAGAGAATAACATTTTCTCAAAGCTTTACAATCTGCAAATCCCTTGGCATATATAATATCTCATTTGTTCCTGATATGGATCAGGGTGATAAATATCAAGCAAGAAGGTGAGGAGAAAGCTTGGATATTGGAGACAGAATGCTGTGTGTTCCCATGCCAGGGCCACCCCCACTCTAGGTGATTGATTCATCTGTCCTTGCCTCAGTTTCCACATGGAATGGGGCCTGTGAAGGAGCGTGAAAAGGACTCAGTGTCTTCCCACCTGAAGCTCAAGGTCTAGTGAGTGCAGGACAGCCATTAATAAGTAGCCAAATGATAAATATCTATTTATAACTTTGTGAAGTACTGAAATCATATAGACAGATTGTCGTGACTGAGGTTAAAGGGGGAAGCTATCTATTCTAATACGATCTCCTGAAATGAGAGGCAGCTTGAAAGCGGAGACCTGCAGGGGGAAGCAGAGCCTGTCGGGGCAGTGGCAGAGGAAGCCGGCAGGCATGGGGGGAGCGCGGCGCTGGTGGAATTTAGACGCAGTACTCAGAAGCTCTCTCGATGCGTAGGGTTTGCTCCGTGAGTGCGGGCTTCCATCAGGATTCTGTATCCCTGCTGAGCAGATGGACACTTAGGACTAACTGAGAGAATTTCCCAGGGCTGATAACTCAGAGAGGGGGTGGTGTAGAATGGATTTCAACTCCATTCGTCCAAAGGTAAGTCCCACCGTTGGCCAGCAGTGTCCATTGCCTGGGAGATGCCACACAGATTGATTGACAAAGGCAGAGTCACCAGGCAAAGGGGCAAGAGGAATGAGCCCCACAGAGGTTATCCTGCCTCAATCCAGTGGTCTCCCAAGTCCTGAGACCCAGGGGTCACCATCCCACAAGAGCTCACTTTCTTGGAATAGAACCTTCGCCTACTCCCCTCATTTAAAGTAAAAACTTATTTTTATTGTTTTCCCTTTGATACTTTCATATTTTCTTTTTTTAAACACTTTTTTAAATTTATTAGACAAATAGAGTTAGACAGTGAGAGAGAGAGACAGAGAGAAAGGTCTTCCTTCCATTGGTTCACCCCCAAAATGGCTGCTATGGCTGGAGCTGCTCCAATCCGAAGCCAGGAACCAGGTGCTTCCTCCTGGTCTCCCATGCAGGTGCAGGGCCCAAGAACTTGGGCCATCCTCCACTGCCTTCCTGGGCCACAGCAGAGAGCTGGACTGGAAGAGGAGCAACTGGGACAGAATCTGGCGCCCCGACCGGGACTAGAACCCAGTGCCCATGTGGGATGCTGGCGTCGCAGGCGGAGGATTAACCAAATGAGCCACGGCGCCAGCCCCGATACTTTAATATTTTCAACCAAGACCAAGTCTAGGCTGTGCTAAAGCCCTTGAAAGTGGCCTGGCTGGAGCTAGGAGAGGGGTAACTGGGAGAGGAAGCCAAGTCCCGGGCAGACTGGTGGTCCCTTAGGGATACTGCTCTGGGCAGACGTTGGGGGGCAGCTATGTCACTGATGCCTGGGTGCCGAACGCAATGCTGACTCGACCAGAAGGTTGTTGCTGCTAGAATGAATTATGCGTCTGTGACTTCATGAAGACAACATAACTAGGCATCACCCAGTGGTGTGCCCATTAAATCTACAGCCTGCTCTCTGGGGAGAGGCCCACCAGGTAAGGGTGTAGGAAAGGAAAGAGAGCGCATGTGTAGTCTCGGAGGGGAGAGTCAGCAAGACGACACAAAACTGGGAAACACAGTAACAGGAGACAGAGTGAGGCCGGTGAAGAGACAAAAAGAAAAATACACTGTGAGCAAAAGGGGAAGAGCAGGACAACGTGAAAAGGAGGTGGAGAAGGAGAAACAAATAAAGTAGCAAGAGGGAAAAAGGCAAGGGAGTGATGCAATGAGCAAGACACAGAACAACAGATACCCGGGGAGAACGGGCTCGGCTCGACCATTTTAAAGACAAAAATAAAGATTAGGGGGCCAGTACTTGGAGGTGTTTTAACTGGCGAACAAAACAGCCAAAAAAGATGGCACTGAGGTGCAGCGGGTAAGGCCACTGCCTGCAGCGCTGGCATCCCATATGGGCACCGGTTCAAGTCCTGGCTGCTCCTCTTCCAATCCAGCTCACTACTGTGGCCTGGGAAGGCAGTGGAGGATGGCCCAAGTGCTTGGGCCCTGCACCCCATGGGAGACCAGGAGGAGGCACCTGGCTCCTGGCTTCGGATCGGCGTAGCTCCAGCCGTTGTGGCCAACTGGGGAATGAATTAGTGGATGGAAGACCTGTCTCTCTCTCTCTCTGCCCCTCCTCTCTCTGTGTAACTCTGACTTTCAAATAAATAAGTAAATCTTTAAATAAAAGATTGGGTGTCAGAAAAAAAAATGTAGAAAAAGAGACAGAGAAAAGAATGGAAGAAAGAAAACAGGAGGAAATAGAACAGAAAAAGACAACACTTGACAGACAGAACCAGAGAATGGAGACAGCAATGGAAAAATAAAACTGGAGTCAGAAGCACAGAGACTGGAGATGGCAGCACAGTCGATAAGACACTGCTTCAGATGCCCAAGCTCCATGTCAGAGTGCCTGGGTTCGAGTCCTGTTTCAGCTTCCTACTAATGTGCACCCTGGGAAGCAACAGTGTTGGCACAGGAGTTGGGTCCCAGCCACCCATAGGGTGATTTTTTTTGGACAGGCAGAGTGGACAGTGAGAGAGAGACAGAGAGAAAGGTCTTCCTTTGCTGCGGCCGGCACTGATCCGATGGCAGGAGCCAGGTGCTTCTCCTGGTCTCCCATGGGGTGCAGGACCCAAGCACTTGGGCCTTCCTCCACTGCACTCCCTGGCCACAGCAGAGAGCTGGCCTGGAAGAGGGGCAACCAGGACAGAATCCGGCGCCCTGACCGGGACTAGAACCCAGTGTGCCAGCGCCACAAGGTGGAGGATTAGCCTAGTGAGCCACGGCGCTGGCCTCCACAGGGTGATTTACATTGAATTCTGGGGTCCTGGCTTCTGCTTAGCCCAGACCCAGCTTTCGTTGGGGAGTAAACTAGTTCATGGGAGCCTCTCTATTTCTCCTCTCTCTCTCTGTGCCTCTCTCTGTTTCTCTCTCTCTCTCTCTCTCTCTCCACTCCGACTCTCTGAATTTCAAGTAAATAAAACAGAAGGAATTAAAAGAGAAACACAGAGTTGGAGACTAAACACTGCAAAAGAAACAACCAAAAAGACCCAGAGAAAGAGAAAAAGAAGGGAGAAATGGACAGATGATAGATAGATGGATAGATAGATAGATGATAGAAAGACAGCAAACAAAATCAGCCCAAGGCAGGAGAGATCAGCAGTTGGAAGAAGAGAGCGATACTGAAGTCTCCGCTCACCTGCGGGGGATGTATTCCAAGTCCCCTGCTGAAGCCGTGGACAGTAACAAACCCAATATATACTGTCTTTTTTCCTCTTTACATGTACACCTGCGATAAAGTTTAATTTATGAATTAGGTATGGTGACAGCTTAACAATAACGAATAATAAAAATAGGACAATGATAGCAATATATTTTAAACAAAGTTATACAAATCTGCTTTTTCTTTTAAAATAGTCAGGAAAAACACTATTTTCAAACCGTTTGACCACAGGTAACTGAAACCACAGAAAACAAAACCACGGATAGTAGGGGACAAGTGCCCACATCAAGAGGCACCACAGGGACCTCAAGTCACTCCCACAGAGGCGGAGAGAACCAGGGTAACAGCAGGTGCTTGGCTGGGCAGCCATGGGAAGCAGCGTCTGTTCTGGCCTCTGCTCTGCTGAGAAGGGGCTCGGTGGGTTTCAGGTAACACGATCCCGCTAATGAAAAATCGCCAGCTCATAAATGATATCTGCTAAAGGGGCCTCTTTTGCTTTCTTGAAAATGGAAGTGGGAGTCAGTGGCTGCTGCTTTTCTGAGAACAGGTACATATGTCAAAAAATGGCCCTTTCGATCCTCTGAAAGAAACCGCCAGTCAATTTCTACCTCAGATGGTGCTTTTTATTACAATCTACTACTTTTGGAGTGGACATGTTCCAAACGTATGTAGCAATTCTTTTCCCATTAGATGTTTGGATGCCACTTACCACAAGGGAAATACAATTTTCTGGTCTGTGAATTGTTTATGTCCTCGTCAAAACATGTCATTAACACCCTGAGAGGTGCTCTTCAGAAGAACTTTCCAGGGTGTAAACGTAAAAAACTTCCCTGCGAAGCATTGCACAGTCTCTAGAAGGGGAAAACACTCCTCATTGTGGGGGCGTTAGCTCACGCCATTTTGTACTTTGTTGAATATTTACAACAATGTTTACCACACGCTTATCCTGTGCTAAGTGATTTACAGAAAAGATCAAATGTAATCTTTCCTGCACCCGTTGGTCCCATTTCACAGATGGGGAGAATGGAGTGAGGTTCAGAAAGATGAAGTTGTTTGGTTGAAGTCCTGATGTTAACAGTGCTGACATCTCTAATACACTCAGTGTGTGAGTAGGAAGCACAGCTCCTATGTGTGTGACCTTGTTCCCCGGGACATCTCATG
This sequence comes from Oryctolagus cuniculus, assembly GCF_964237555.1. NCBI lineage: Eukaryota > Metazoa > Chordata > Mammalia > Lagomorpha > Leporidae > Oryctolagus > Oryctolagus cuniculus. Next base: position 48,213,934 of record NC_091449.1, read on the forward strand.
TGTGTTTCATTTTTTTAAAAAAAATTTTATTTGACAGAGTTAAGACAATGAGAGAGAGAGAGAGACAGAGAGAAAGGTCTTCCTTCCGTTGGTTCACCCCCCAAATGGCCGCTGTGGCCAGCACTGTGCTGTTCCGAAGCCAGGAGCCAGGTGCTTCCTCCTGGTCTCCCATGTGTGTGCAGGAGCCCAAGCACTTGGGCCATCCTCCACTGCCCTCCTGGGCCACAGCAGAGAGCTGGCCTGGAAGAGGAGCTACCGGGAGTAGAACCCGGCGCCCATATGGGATGCCGGCGCCACAGGCAAAGGATTAACCAAGGGAGCCACTGTGCTGGCCCCTCATGTGTGTTTCATAACAGCCTTTGGTGATGAGCATGGACCATCTATTTCATAGATGGAGGTTCTGAGACTCAACGAATTGAAGTAAATTTTGTAAATCCTCTTATTCACTAAGTGCAGAGCAAAAACTCAAACCATGACTCTGGAATCCCAAAGCCTTCACTCTCATCAAGATGGTTACTACCTGGTTGTTTTTGCTGGGAATCTCAACATCTCCCAAGCTTTGACTTCAAGGAATAGGGAGGCTACATGCTATTCAGTAGCGAGTTTCCCCCTCCAAGAAGGAGACATTCACAAGAGCAGGGGTCCTCCGTATAAGGAGCAGTATCTGATAGTTTGCAGAGTTCAAATAAATAGGCGCTAAATAAATGCATCTTTGAGCCCAGCCCTTCTTGGCATACTTGACACACAGTGGAGGTCCATCGCCTATGTGCTCCTACCCTCAGCTTTGAGGCTTAGAGGTTCTCAGTGTCCTGACTTTTGTAATGCTTTTCACCACTCAAAAAAAAAAAAAAAAAAAAAGAAATTCAAAGTCCAGCAAATTTGCCCTAAACATGCAAATCAAGTGCCTTCCTGGAACAATGGTTCAAACAAAGGCTCCTATTAAAACTCTCACTTGAGAAACGCATGACTTGAAAAAATTACCCCATGCTTCCTCATCCATTCCTTTGGCCTGCTCAGATTCCAGCATCATTTTTAAGTTTCAAACCGAAAAAAAAAAAAAAAAAGACTTTGATTCATGTTCCCCACTCCACAAAGCAGGCAGGGACACAGTTGTTGCTTTCATTAGAAAGCTGCTCTGATCAGGCCCGATTTACACCCTGACCTTGTTCTGACTTTAATTTGCAGGGCAAAAGCAAATCTAATTTAATTACACGGGAGCTTTTGTAAACTGGTACCTAAGAACTTTATGGTGAATTTTGGTTCATATTAAATAGGACCTGCGGGTCTGTAGGCTCCAGGACAAAGGAGAGTGTAATGAAGTAAACTCCTTGAAGCCTTGGTGTTTGTTCTTTGGTCTATAACTCTGAGAGAAGTTTCTGTTGTTGCTGGATGCCAGGTTCTAATTAGTCTCTATTTATAACAAGACATACGCTCAGTTAAGGATAGAGTTACTGACGGATATTTCCACAAAATGATGACTCTTGGATATATGCCTTTCCAGTTAAGAGGTTTCTACAGACGCGGCTCTGTTGCTCCTTCCTCCAGCTGTTTTAGCCCCTCGCCAAAGGCAAGCGAGCCTACAGCTTAAAGCAGCCGGGAACCTGGAGGTCCTCCTCTTCTCATCCACTGCTCAGTGCAGACAGCCGTGAGCCTGTTCTATGTTCTAGCGAAGTTTCCTTAGACACCTTTCTTTGTCTTTTTGTCATGTTTCTCAGAGAACGCTGACATAGACTCCCAGCTGATCACCTCTTGTGTTACATTCTTCAACACAAGCTCCATGGAGAAGAGGGTTCTCCCAGTAGTTGGGGCTTCAGACATCTTGAAGGCATGATGGGAACAATAGTAATGTACCAGACACTGGGAGCCGGCGCCCTGGCTCACTTGGTTAATCCTCCGCCTGTGGCACCCGCATCCCATATGGGCGCCGGGTTCTGGTCTCAGTTGCTCCTCTTCCAGTCCAGCTCTCTGCTGTGGCCTGGGAAGGCAGTGGAGGATGGCCCAAGTACTCAGGCCCCTGCACACACATGGGGGACCAGGAGGAAGCACCTGGCTCCTGGCTTCGGAACGGCATAGCGCTGGCCGCAGCAGCCATTTGGGGGGGGGGCAGTGAACCAACAGAGGAAAGACCTTTCTGTCTGTCTGTCTCTCTCTCACTGTCTATAACTCTACCTGTCAAAAAAAAAAAAAAAAAAACCAGATATTAGGCCATTACTCCATGCCACTCCCTTTACTTAGTTCAATGTATGTATTTCCTCATGTAACAATTGGGCAACTTTGTTTGTTGGGGGAGTTCCTTTCCTTGCTTTAATTTTGCAGAAAAAAGGCACGAAGGCATGGAGAGGTGCTGTGAATTGCCTGCCTTCAGTGAGCTAGTGAGCGGTGGCAGGAAGAGTCCACCACGCCTCTGAGCACTCTTCTACCCGGTCTCAGGAAGCCTTCGGGTTATATCACTCTGTTCGGAGAGCCCAGCTCTGAAATGTGCTGTCTCTACGGTCCAGTTGAGCAATTCCAGTTTTTGAGCTTTGGTTTCCCCATGTGTTGACTGGGTATTATAACATGTACTTGGGGGGTTATTTGCTATGATCACATGAAGATAGCAGGGAGTGGGTGTTTGGTGCAGCAGTCAAGATGCCTACATCCCACAACTGGAGTGCCTGGGTTCAATTCCTGAGGCTGGCTCTGAATCTAGCTTCTAGCTGAAGCATATTGTGGGAGGCAGTGGTGATGGCTCAGTTAGGCTCCTGCCACCCACTTGGGAGACCTGGGTTGAGTTCCTTGCTACTGGATCTGGCTCCAACCCAGTCCTGGCTGTTACAAACATTTGGAAAGTGAATGAGCAGATGGAAGTTCTGCCTGTCTCCCTGACTCTCCCTCTCTCCCTGTTCCATATCTCAGATCTCTCAAATAAATAACCAAATCTATATACATCTGCATATATATTTAAAAAATAAATTATCTAACTACTGTGGAATCCATTGCACTGGGTCATTCATGCATATCAGATGGATAGCCAAGACACAACTAAAAATCCTAAAAATAAAACTAAAGCCAGCTTCGAAGGTGGGTAAAAGACCATTCCTTGGACATTTATGAGCATTTCACATTGTCACAGACATGCAGAAAGGTGCTGGAGTGAGCATGATACTCAAGAAAGAAATTGACATTCAAAACAGTATTTTCAGACTCTTTGCTCCCCCCCCCCCGACAAAACATGGCCTTTCCACGTTAAAAAGAAAAATTACCAACAAGAGCAGTCTATGAAAAATATCTTTCTATCCTCTCTCCAATCATCACATTTATCCTAATGCCTTTGCTCAAATTTTCCTACCCGCTGCCTACAATGCAAAGTAACCAGCCCTCTTTGTTCTAACACCACATCTCGATGTCGGGGTTTCTTATGGGCAATTTGAAGATGGCAAATGATGATGGAATGTTCAATCACACACTGAGCTGCCCTCCTGGAGTGAAATACACCACACAATGCTTAACTGTTTCCTTGCTGGTATTTTCTGGGGGCAGAAACGTTACCCAGGGTACAGAACAAGTGACAGAAGGCAGACTGTTAAGACTAAGGTTTCCTGCTGCCTCAGGGAGCAGTGGAATCAGTTTACCTTTTGAAAGGTTGTTTTGTGCATCAATTAACAAGGTCAACATAGAGCAATCAGCCAGCTGTTGTAATGGAAGAAAAGGTGAGTACAATATGGGCTCTTGGCTCACCTGGACTGTATCCAGCTGTCCCTTCTGAGAATTGGAAATGAGTATCAGGGGAGAAGGGGAGAGAGACTCAGATAAGTGTCATGCTGTTCTGCAGAATCTCTGACAAGGGAGTACAACTGCACAGCCACCCTGAGTGCCACCGGCAGCCAAGAGCCCTTGAGTTTCTTAATTCTGACCTTCCTGGTCTTGCATCTGTTACCCCAAAATCTCCCATCTGTTCACTCGAGAGACTCTCAATCTGTTACTTCTTTCCAAAGAATGGCCATCAGAGGTACCCGGAAGCTGACAGAGCTATTTTAGCTTTTGCTGTATGCATGTGTTCACTTAGGGTTCATTCATGTATTTGTTAATTAATTAATTTAGAGAAAAATTCTCAGGAATTGTGTTGTCCTTGTTGGGGGAAGGGATGCACAGAGAGAACCCTTCTATAGAGCTACTAATATTGAAGGTCTTTTATGAACAGTCAGGAAATAAAAAGGGGGGGGGAGGGACCAGAATTGTTTTGATAATTGCAGGCCCCGTTAGGAAGAGAACATCAGGTCTGCTGATGAAGGCAGTCCTGCCTCCCCTGGAGACTGGTAGGCCTAGTGAAAAATGGAGAACCAGGGCACTTCTATTTGATTGGCACTGTCCTCAATGCCAGCCATGCCCCTGTCCTCCAATAGTCCCCATTCTAATGCACATTACTCCATGAACAATGTGTGAATAAAGTTGTCTCCGGAGAGAATGAAGAGACTAGGTCGTCAAAGACACTCAGTTCACATCAGTGCACTTTATCTGCTCATATGTGAAATCAGCATTTGAACATGGAAGAAAGTAAAGGAAGTGCTTGGATTTGAGGATGAGGTGATGGGCATTGGCAAAGACAGAGCATGGAGGAGCTGACTAGAAGCCAAACATAGAAGCATCTGCCCAAAGCAGTTGGCTGTTTTCCCAAAATATAAGTGACAAAGTTAACAATGTCCACAGGGAAAAATCTTGGAACATCAGGATGGGCAAGAGGGCATGGGCATAGCACACTAAGCGAGCCCTTGAAACAGTAAAAAAATCTACCATACAAGGACTTGATGGAGACAAACCAGATTTCAAAGAGGGATATATTCTCTGTTAGTAAATGTGAACTCTTCTTCACATGATTCTAAGTAGAGAGGAAGCCAGGGGAATGGTCCATTGTTTTATTTGCAGCTGCACTCTGGCTTCGAAGCCTGAAGAAATACAGGGAAAGGGCACATTATTATTCAAGATAACCGTAATATTTATAATTCTACACATTGGGGAATAGATTCTCAGGGGAAAATATATAAAACCCAGATATCGGCCGGCGCCGTGGCTCACTAGGCTAATCCTCCGCCTGCGACGCCGGCACCCAAGGTTCTAGTCCCGGTCAGGGCACCGGATTCTGTCCCGGTTGCTCCTCTTCCAGTCCAGCTCTCTGCTGTGGCCAGCGAGTGCAGTGGAGGATGGCCCAGGTCCTTGGGTCCTGCACCTGCATGGGAGACCAGGAAAAAGCACCTGGCTTCAGATCAGTGCGGTGCACCGGCCGCAGCGCACTGGCCGCAGCAGCCATTGGGGGGTGAACTAACGGAAAATGAAGACCTTTTTCTCCTTTCACTGTCCACTCTGCCTGTCAAAAAAAAAAAAAACCAAAAAAACAAAAAACAAAAACCAGATATCTAGAAGCTCAGCATGAAGCTCAGATCCGGGACAGGTCTACGCAGAAGCAGAACTGGTAAGGAAGGAAAATGGGGCAGGAGGCCCATGGTAGTGCCATAGCTAAGGAGCCAGGGGACGGATGGTAGGATTTGATGCTTAGAGGTTTCCCAGTGCCTTGAGAGCTAGAGCCTATGGTAAAGAGACAGCTGCTCCCAGCCATGGAAGGATTATCCCTGTAGAGGTGCAGAATTGAGGCTTCAGGTCAACATCATCAATGTAACAGCTTGGAGGGCCCAGCAAAGGCACAGCACAAAACAAAGGAGCGTAAGAGGCTACAGACATAACTTGCAAAGTGCAGTAGGAATGACCATGGGGGAAAGAAAAACACAGGCTTTGAAACCAATCAGATGTGGGTTTGGTTTCATCCTCCATAAGGATGGTGGAGGTGGTGGTCACAGAGGTGATGAAGGTGCTGGTGCTGGAAATGATGCCCCTTTCCTGGGTTACTGGGAGGATGAGTGAGATAGTGAATAGCAAATCCTTTTACAGTGGTCAGCAATCAATGCAAGTGGGCTGCCGTATTACCAAGACACGAAACCTTCCCTGGGTCACCTGCATTCCCACCTCTTCACATGGAAACTATTACCTAAGCCTCCAGTTCCTTACCAAAAAAAAAAAAAAAAAAAATACCATCACCACTACCACAAAGACAGGAGTAAAAGCAATGGCCAACACTTACAATTATTAGAAGTCGATCATTCTCGCTACTTTTCAAAAATGTTGACTCATTAAATTCTCAGAAACAATCCTACAAAGTAGTCACTTTTGCTATAATCCTTGTTTTGCAGCTTTGGAAATCAAAGACACAGGGCAGCACATCCACTTGTCCAAAGTCACAAATCCAGCTCCTCACCATTTCTGAGGCTTCCTCTAAGAAAGTTTTGCTCTGCAGCCCATCACTGTGTTCTTGGAGGTCACAAACAGCTCCTCCATGTGACTGGACGAGCTGTAGGACCCAGCTTGATGGCTCTGCTTTTAGAACAGGGTGAGGAGCATTGGCAGAGAATGCTGCATAAATTTCAACCTTATAACCTGGAGCCTCCACTCCAAACCCATAACTCCACATCCATCAGGCTGAGGCCTCGGAGTGTTATTAGAGGAAGCACTGGGGATAATTCCTTCCAGGAAAGGGCTTTTTTGCTCTGTGATTCATTAAAGACTCCCCTCTCAGAGCTGCGTCTTGCTGAGGTGCAGAGGTTCATTTTCACAGCAGTGAGAGAACACTTCTTTGTCCTCCACCAACGGGGGTCCCAGTGAAGACTTTTGATTTCCATTTTCCCCTCTAAGAGGAAGGCCCAGAAGCAAAATTCTCATTAAATATTTATTGCCATCTCCCCACCCTTTCTCAGTGTGTTAGGCCCCAACAAGCCTCCTTAATCACAGGCCAATCAGACCCTTAAGAGCTGGAAGTGCTGGCTCAGAAGGAGGGAGGCCAGATACATGGAGGAGAAGGTGGAATAGGTTTCCCTGGTGTGGGAAAGAAGTACCCACCGGAAGAGTGACAAGGAGTGTGGCTTGGAATTAAATGATGAATTTTGGAGAATGGGGACAACTTGCTCTCCAGCAGCTGAGCTCATCAACACCACATACATGTATCCGCGTGTCTCCCTGCACACTCAAAGTGCCCCCTTCCAATCAGGTGTAGTTGCTGTTTCCCTCTCTGGTTCTGCTTGAGCACGTCTCTAAGTAGTTACCCAGTTCTTGACTTTCCCAAACAGTCCCCCCAGTGTCTCTCCCTCCCTGGTGCTAGGGACTCAACAGCCCCTAAACCTGCCACACTGTGACCCTGACAAACTGGGTCCCCAGCCCACATGAACATGCCCAAGGAAGGCTGTTTCCCGTTGGTACAGAATTTCTGTGCCCACTCTCCCCATCTTGGATATCTTGGTACTTGACCTTCAGATTTTACACTGTATTTTAGCCTCTTTGGTAATATAATTCCCTGTGTATAAGCTGGGTCTTTGGCTCATTTGATTCTGCCTTCACAATCTGACTTGGGTTTTAAATTCTCCTTATCTCACACAATTGAAAAAGAGGGACTTTCTCTGCCAGTAAATCTCATAGAACCTGAAATATGAGGAGAGAGGCCAACCCCAACACTGGGGTTTCAGAAAAGGCTGATTTTTATGAGGGTGGTGCAGGCCTGGAGTTGCTGTCCCCAGGTTGAGAAGGCAGTGACTAGACCAGGCAGTCTGCTTGCTTTGATGGGATGCTCATCCCCTCTGGCCTTTCCCCGGCTGAGCGGGCGAACATGGCCTGCCTCGAATGTGGTCCCGCAGTGTGTATTAGTCTTCCCCTGTTGCTGGCAAATTCCACTCCCAAACTCACCGAGCACTTCTGTCCATTTACTCTGGGATTGTGCTGATGAAACTGATGCGTTTAGGGTTGTGTTAGTGTTGGGGATAATGGAATGTCATGTTCTTTCCACCTCTAAAAATCAATCATTTTCTTTTTTCTTCTTCTTCTTTTTTTTTTTTTTTTCAGGCAGAGTTAGACAGTGAGAGAGAGAGACAGAGAGAAAGGTCTTCCTTTTTCCATTGGTCCACCCCCCAAATGGCTGCTATGGCCGGCATGCTGCGCCGATTCAAAGCCAGGAGCCAGGTGCTTCCTCCTGGTCTCCCATGCAGGTGCAGGGCACAAGGACCTGGGCCATCCTCCACTGCACTCCCGGGCCACAGCAGAGAGCTGGCCTGGGACAGAATCTGGCGCCCCAACCGGGACTAGAACCCTGGGTGCTGGCACCGCTAGGTGGAGGATTAGCCTGTTGAGCCACAGCGCCAGCGATAAAAAAATCAATCATTTTCAACTCATCAAAACCTACCCAGAATTTTCGCTGTGAATGGAGGCATGTGAATTCAGAGAGGCTGATGTTCTTGTTCCTTGTCTTTTAATAAAATTAAAATATATAGAAGTGATACATATTTATGGGATACTATACAATGTTTTGTTGCATGTATGAATCATGTAGCATCCAATCAGGACAAATATATTTATACATTTTAGGATTTCCTATTTCTTTGAAAACATATAAAGAACCTACGTTCTAGCTTTTTCTGGAGAGAGAAATACATAGTATATTAATATTCTCTCTCTTCACCCTACTGTCCATAAAAGGAAACAGCCTCTTATTCCATCAAGGGGTAACCTGGTATCTGTCAATACCCTTTGAAGTAGCCAATGAGCACCAGACCCAAAATGAACTCAAATCTTTGGCATTCCAGAAAAGATTTTTAAAAATTCCTCCTATTTTGTGTCTCCCTCTGACATCTTGGTCTTGGTCTTTGTCAATACCGCTAGGAAGAGCATCTGCAAGGAGCGGCTTACAGTTGTGCAAGTCACCCTCACAGCGGCCGTCTGATGGGGATGCTCAGGTGCTCACTCTGCGTTTCCCTGGTACCCAGGGCTGCTGGAGCCCCGGTGAGTTGGGAATCAATTCCTCAGATAGGCATGACTAAGAAAAGTTCCTTTGGTGTTAAATAAATAGAATTATCCCCTGCAACTCTTCTTATTGTGTGTAGATGTTTTTAACCAATTTCAAGCATAACTAAGGAAATAAAGGAAGGACCAAAGCTACAGGATTTGAGATGCCTGACTATCATTGACAACCCTGGAGTTTAAAGCAGCAGGAAGAAAGAATAGAGAATTTTAATCAAGAACAGGAGCAAAGAATATCCCAAAAGGACCTCTTCAATGTGGGTGAGCACTAGCTTGGAGGCCCCACCATATACCAGTCTGATGAATCACAACAGGTCAGCTGCAAAGGCTAGCAAAAGTCTGCCTCCTGGGATGGGGTAATGAGGATATTGGTATGCTGCGGGGGCTATCCCACTTTAAATGGTGCTCATAAAGACTCAGGGGTAAAGGATTGAAAATGCTTATAATCTTGAGCAGCTAAATTTTATTTGAAAGTGTTGTATAAGAAGTAATAATACTCTAAAATCCAAACCCCAAGAGACTGTGACAATGAACAGTGCACTGGCATCTTCAGAACTCAAAGGAGAGTCTCTCTTTACAATATTCATAGAGGAGGAAGACGCAGTAGCCACTTCTCTGGCACAACTTTCAGACAAAAAGGATGAGCTTCCCTGAGCTCCATCACTGACTGTGTTCCCTCACTTTTTATTCTGGATCTCCAGTTTCTACCTCTGAGAAATGAGGATGCTATCTTAGTTGAGTTCTCTCAACTCTTCCAACTCTAAACTTTGGCCAGTCTGTGACAATGTAGGTTACCTCTTGCTAAAAGTGCAGTCAAATTCTCTGTCCTTGGAACAACATGTAAGTCATCCTGAATTATGTAACTAATGAGGTTTTCCAGTTTACACTAAAGGCTAACGTGCTCATTGTCACCACTAAGTCATGGCACCAGAAACTAGGAATCCCCAGAGACTTGAATCAAGCCCTAGAAGCTGTTCTAAAACAACCACATTGAATGGTCTCCTCAGGAGGGTTGAGGTTCCCCAGGGACTGACACCACTCAAAGCAAAGCCAACTGTCTAAAAAGGCCTGGCTCTTACCAAAGGTACAAGGATGCTATTGGGCTTCCCTTTAGAAATGTTCTTTCAACTCAAAATGCAGAGGACAAAAGTAGTGACTCTGAATTGGACTCTGAATATTTGGAAGAATGTCTACCGTTTTTTTAAAAGAAAACTTCATGCTTCCAAAAAGGACATTGAAAAAAAAGTTCAAGATATGGCATTTCCAATCAATGTAAGATGCCTAGTATATTTTCTGAATTCACAGATTCTTCAATAGGGACCACTCTGTTTTTGGGTAACACAAAAATTATTAGAAAATACTTTGTATGCAAGTATAGTTCTTCCTTTCAAATTCAAGGATAGTCAAGCATTTAATAAGAGTATTGTACTAGAACAAGGACTCTGCATTCTGCTTCTATCACTGAAATGACTTTGACCAAGCCACTGTCCCTTTCTAACTATCCCCAGGTATAAGAAAAAGAAGTTGAAATTCAATGTGTTTTAATTTTCTTTCCTTCATGTATCTTTGATTATTTATGGCTACTTTGATGGTAAGTAGCAGAAATCCCAGCCCAATCTGCTTTAAGTGAAACATAAATTCATGGATCCTAAGAATTAAGAAATTCAGTTATGAATCTACAGAATGTAGACTCAAACATGCTGGTCCTATACCAATGATGATGTCATCAGAGCCCAGGATCCCCACCTAGCTGTCAGATATTTCCTTAAGTGTGTAGATGTGAGTTTTAAATGGTTTGGGGTAGTCAGAAGATCACATGGGGTCCAGAGCTTCCACCTAAGATGAATAGCTCTGTCATTCAACTGTTGAACAAACACACTGTGCATGAGTCTCATTGACTTGACTTTGTTCATGTGGCCAGTCTGATCAATCACTGGACCTAGCACATGGCCTTGGGCCAATCAGTATTCACCCCAAGTATAGAGGTCAACTCAGTTCAAACCAATGGGTTGATTATGGGGAATTATTATTTCCCAAAAAATCTCTGGACACTCTTTGAAGAAAAATGAAGAATCAAAGGTAGCATAAACTATCACAGTTTAATTACAGGCATTCTTAAGAATCTGAAGTAGGTCTATACATTTTCCTAGAAAATAAATATATAAATGAACAAAAAATCAAACCCAAAAAAGAAAGTCTACATAAGGAATCAAAGGACATAAAACTCCATGAAACACATCCCTGGATTGCAATTACTGATTATGCCTATCCTGATAAGAACTCATTGGGCTAGACAAGACAAACTTTGGTGGTTTACTGGGGCCAAAGCAGGTGTATCTAGTCAGGTGACACAGGGCAGGTAAGGCGCCCCTCGCATGTTCCTGTATAACTGAAGCACACTCCAATCTAGATTTCCTGGATTGTGCAGGCACTTTCTCACAATAGAAATATCTGCAGCAGGTGTAGAAATATCTGCAGATCTTTTGGAAGGCAATTTTGCAAAATGTATCAGGAACTCTAAACTGCCAATGCCTTTTGACCCAGGAATTTCACTTCTGGGAATCTAGCCTAAGGAAATCACTAGAAACACAAAACAGCTTTGTGTGCAAACATGTTAATTGTCTCATTTGTATAATTAAAAAAGTGATAGTTCAAGTGGTCATCAATGGCCAATGGTTAGGTAAATTGTGGAATGCCTTTTCTGAGCTGCCATGGGATTATTTAACATTCTGAAATGAGTTTGACACAAAATAGGAAATATGAGTCTTCCAATGTTTGGAGACAAGATTTTGGATAGGAGGCTAGACAAACAGTATGAACAGTTTTGGGTGTGTTCAAGGTTGTGCAACATAACAATGTATACAGAGATCTTAAAATGTTTATAGAAAGAATAGAATTGTTCTTAAGCTTAGGTGGTAAGTTCATGCTTACTTCGTATCTCCATTTTCTCATTCTCTTACAAACAAAATTTAGAATGAAACAATTCCTGAAATTAACAGTAATGATAGATGAATGCATAAATTGATAGAAAATGAGTGCATAAATTAATGTAAAAATAAATTGATTCTTAAATTAATATAAAAATGATTATGGATTCTGGATGTGTCAGGGGAGAATGGGTAGTATAAATGAGATTATCAGGAACACTGAATCTGAATATGAACTGTGAATTAAACAATAATAATATTGGCATTAATCTTGAATATCATTGTTATATTTGAGGGAGTGAGAGCAAGAATATGCATGGAAGAACAAACCAAGGACACCATATAAAATAAAGAAAATACTTCAACAAGTTGCTATTTGTTGAGTGAAGGCAAAAATACATTGATCTTGATACTTCCAGGTATGAAATAGATAAATTAAATACTCCCTTATGATTCTAATGACTGAGTTGCAATAGCCATTGTAGAGTGAATGAAATGAGGGGATTTTGTAGCTTGTGTGTGAGTTAGAAGACCATTGCCCACTGAGTCTCTTGATTTTTGCATGAGTCTTGTGGAGAAGTTGTCTTTGCAGACATTGCTTTGGGTTGAGAGGAGCCACAACGTGAGAGTCACGAGGGGACTTGAGGGACATTTTGTCCAAGTTGTGTGTATCCACTGCCAGACTTCACACTTTTCTACATATACTTAGAAAACTAAAGACAGTACAGGATTATCCTAACACAACCAGAAACCTAAATAGCATCATAGCTATTTCCCTCTAGGGTGAACAACCACCCACATTTGCTAGGACAAAGGTCTGTCCTGGGATGTGGCCTCTGCAGTGCTGAAACTGGCCCTGTCAGTTGATCACCCTACTTGTCAAATCCATCATCTGATGCTTCCACCTTTATATACGTGGCATCTTTGCCATCCATCTGCATTTCCCCATCTGTCCCTTCCACTATCATATTCTCTCACCTTGCCGCTGCTCTACTTCAGAGATCCAGCTCCTGACACTCTATAATTTGTTACCATAGTGTGACTGCTGTGCTTGCTTTGGGAAACAAGTCTGATCATGCCAAACCTCTGCTCTATCCTCTGAAAAACTTCACACTTGCAGGAAAAAGACACACATCAGTCTGTGGTCCAGGAGGCCCCTGCGACTGTGTTCCTGACTGCCAGGGGTCTCCCGTCTGACCATCCTCACTCCGGTTCATCCCCATGGCCACGGTGGCCTCCCTTTCCTCCTTCACCAGTGCCCTGGGATCAAGAATTCTGTGTGTGAACTTGACTAGGTCATGGTACACAGATACCACATCAATTATCATTTTTTTTAAGATTCACTTTTTATTTATTTGGAAGGCAGAGTGAGAGGGCAGAGTTGAGAGAGAGAGGAGAGAGAGAGAGAGGGAAGGAAGGAGAGAGAGAGAGAGAGTTGTTTCCCTGCTGGTTCATGTCCCAAATGGCTGCAATGGCTAGGGTTAGGCTAGGCCAAATCCAGAAACCTGGAACTCCATCTGGGTCTCCCACTTGCGTAGCAGGGACCCAAGTACTTACTTGTACCCACCTTTTGCTGCTTTCCCAGATGCATTAGCAGGGATTGAATTAAAAGCGGAGCAGCCAGGACTTGAACTGGTGTTCATATGGGATGCCAGTGTCACAGGTGGCAGTTTAACCTGCTGCATCACAATACCAGAACCACATCAAATATCATTCTTGATGTCACTACAAAAATATATTTTAGATGATATTTAGAAAATCATCAGACCATGCTGGCGCCACAGCTCACTTGGCTAATCCTTCACCTGCGGCACCGTCACCGCAGGTCCTTGTCCTGGTTGCTCCTCTTCCAGTCCAGCTCTCTGCTGTGGCCCGGGAGGGCAGCGGAGGATGGCCCAATTCCTTGGGCCCTGCACTTGCGTGGGAGACCAGGAGGAAGCCCCTGGCTCCTGGCTTCGGATCGGCGTAGCGCACCAGCCGTAGCAGCCATTTGCGGGGTGAACCAACGGAAGGAAGACCTTTCTGTCTGTCTCTCTCACTGTCCAACTCTGCGTGTCAAAAAAAAAAAAAAAAAAAAAAAAAAAAAAAAAAAAAAAAAAAAAAAACCAGAAAGAAAAGAAAAGAAAAAGAAAGAAAGAAAATAATCAGACCTTTTAATAAAGATTAACCTCTAGAATATGGGTGGACCTCACCTAACTGGTTGAAGTCTCTAAGAGCTAAAAGCTTAGGTTTCTGAGGAAGAGGATGTTCTACCTCCAGACTGCATTTGGAGCCACTCCTCCTTGGGTCTCCAGCCTCCAGCTTAACTGATAGGTTTCACACTTGCTCTTGCAATCATGAGAATCAATTCCTTAAAATAAATACCTCTCTTGTACAACTTAATGGTCCTGTTTCTCTGGAGAATGCTGATCATACATGCCAATACTCCAGGAAGAGTCCCTGTTTTTTCTGTTTTGTTCATTATTTCTGAGCTCTCTGACTAGTTAAAATCTTCATACTATACTCTGTCAAAATAGCTTTACCTCCTGTTAGTAGAAACAATATATGCATTTCTATGATTATTGACAAATCTTGTCTTCCTACTGGAATATGTCTTTGAATTACCATAATAAGTGCTCATTAAATATTTGCCATATGAACCAATGAATCCTGATGAGCTGTAATGTGTGTTTTGGGGGAACAAACACTGAGAAGCCCTAATCGATTCCACACCTTTTATTTATTTTAAAAATTTGTATTAATTTATTTGATTTATTGTCAAGGGAGGGAGAGAGGGAGAAGGTAGGTGAGAGGAAGGAAGAGGGGAGAGAGAGACAGAGAGAGATCTTCCATCTGATGGTTTACTCCCTAACTGCCAGCAATGGCAGGGACTGGGCTAGACAAAGTCTGGAATCAGGAACTTAACCATGACTCCCACATGGGTGACAGGGACCCAAGTACTTGAACCATCACTTGCTGCCACCCAGGTTTGCATCAGCAGGAAGCTGGAATCAGAAGTGAGCTGGGACTTGAACCCAGGTGCTTTGGCATATAATGCAGGTGTCTTAACTTCATTGCAAAACATCCATCCTACCCTTTATTTTGTATGGGGAAACTGAGTTCCACAAACTCAAGAATGTGCTGGGACTCTGTCACTTGCTTTGCAATTATATCCAATTATTACTTTTGTGTTGTGAGTTATTTTGAAAATACACAGTGCCTTAGATAATCAGTGGCTGTCAATCCTAAGTGCTAAGCAATGTGAAAAATATAATTATCCAAACTCATCCGGAACCACTGTCTTATCTTCATTCTCTCTTCCAGTTGAAAAAAAATAAAAATTGGAGTATGGTCTACAAAGGAAAAGAGAAAAGAAGACTGATTAGTAATTTTTTCCCAGGCTAAATCCCTGGAATACATATGAGCTTAAAAATCTATGTGACTGTCTCTTTGTTTGTGTTTGAGAAATGAAGCCGGAAGTCCATTGCCCACTTACCATGACACACGCTCAGTCGTTCAGACAGCCATTCAAACCAACAATTACAGCACACCTACTGGATGGCAGGCGCTTGACTGGGCACCACGGAGGAAAGGGTAGAAAGGAACTGCTTAACATCTCTTGAGAGTGGTAATACATTCTCCAAGCAACATGAAGTAAAGCCTTCAAGTCAGGAGTCCATGCTGTGTACAGAGAAGAGAATTTACTTTGTACAGGTTGGTTTGGAAAGATGTGATGCAGGATGAGAATTTGGAAGGAGGCTTTGAAGGAGGAGAGGGACTCTGAAATGGAGACCTACAGGAATGGCAATTTGATGCTGAATTGCTAAGCAAAACAGCAAACTTAAAAGCCTACAGGTGGGGGCCACTGCTGCGGCTCACTAGGCTAATCCTCTGCCTGCAGTGCCGGCACCCCGGGTTCTAGTCCTGGTTGGGGCACCGGATTCTGTCCTGGTTGTTCCTCTTCCAGTCCAGCTCTCTGCTGTGGCCCGGGAGTGCAGCGGAGGATGGCCCAAATGCTTGGGCCCTGCACCCACATGGGAGACCAGGAGGAAGCACCTGGCTCCTGGCTCCTGGCTTCGGATTGGTGCAGCACGCCGGCCGCAACACGCTGGCCATAGAGGCCACTTGGGGGGTGAACCAATGGAAAAAGGAAGGAAGGAAGGAAGGAAGGAAGGAAGGAAGGAAGGAAGGAAGGAAGGAAGGAAGGAAGGAAAAAATGACACCTTATTTGATCAGGTTTCATTTTGAGAGCTACAGAGCAGGTGAGTCCTTACCGTCACTCACTCGTTCACTTACCCATTCATCTGTTCGTCTCTATGAGCACTCTCCTCTGACTTAGTCACTGATTTGGTTCCTGACAGTTTTTATGCTCTCTGCTTCCGGAAGCCTCTAGTCTGGTGGGTGAGATGGACTTGGGTCAGACATGGCCCTTCTGATTGCACAAGTGTAGACCACAAGGAACGCGGTGAAGACCAGGGACAAGGCTGGCTTGATGGACTGTGCAAGAGCAGATGCCCTGAGGTGACACTCAACAGGCTGAGACAGGAAGCAAATGTGCGAGGGGAGGGCTCACGGGAGACGGAGACCAGGCAGAAGGAGCAGCTGTGCAAATGTCCAGTTTACTGCAGGGATTTCTTTCTTCTTTAGGGTTGTTCATGGCATTGAGGATTCTGGAACTTTGTGTTTTTCCACACAGCACTGGGTTCTCAAACTGAATACAAAGTAAAATCACAGGGAATAGTGCACACATTTCAAAGCTACCGCTTTGTATCTCCTTCCCATGTTTCTGATATAATATATCCAAAGTGTGGCCTAGGCATTAATATTTTATGAAGCTCTCCAGTGACTTCCAATGGTTTTGAGACCACCACTGATTGCTAGGCTACTAAATGGTCAGTTCACCCAGTTCTTGCAAACAGTTCGCTGCTTGGAGTTAGGGAAGGGAGCAGCTGCAAAGGCAGAGCCTGCCAACCTCTGTCTTGTTCAAATTCACCCACCAGGTCTAGTTTTGTGCTTCCTGGTTCTCACCAGCCTCTGTTTCTCACCAGAGAAATTTGAATTAAAATCCTGGAAATTAGCTATCAAGAAATAAACATAATGATAGAATTAACCTCTCTCATGTTTCTAGGAAGGGTGACTTGGCTTCCTTATAGCTTTGGAATACCCCTCTTGAGGCTCCTGGCTTCTCACTTTCTTTCTCCCTTCCTCTCTCTGCCACGATGGGGATTGGATAGTTCTCTGACCTCTCTGAATTTCGGTTTCTCCTTGTATTTAGTGGACATGAGCTGGACCACTCCCTTGTATCCAGTGTCGAGCCTCAACCTCATGGTCATTCAGAAGCTACTCTTGCTTAATCTAGTACTCTGGACCAGGCCCATAGAAGAGACATGCAAGATGAATTCTTCGTAGCTCAATCTCCTAGTCCAGGATATATTTTTTCCAATTAATTTGAGCTCATCAGTTTGTTGATTTATACATTCATATATTCAGTCATCCAGTATTTACTGAGACTCTGCAATGTGGTGATTATCTTACTACATTCTGTAAAAGCAAAAAGGAATACGGCATAGTCCCTGCTGTCAAAAGACAGCAACCTATTGAGAAAGACAAAAGTAATTTTAATATAACATGTGCAGTGTTCCAATAAAGACATTCTCATGGTAGAGTGACTATCCTCAAGAGAGGAACTAAAACTATTCACAACTGAATGAGAAGGGCATCATGGATTATGGAGAACTTCTCAAGTTAAATGTTGTATTTAATCAGTCTTGGAGAATGACTAGTTGTTCTCAAGCAAAAAAGAAGAAAAGTTATAAAGAAAGTGGCAGTGGGGCCCATGTCTTGGAGTCGTGGCTTGAGCCACCACCTGGGATGCTGGCATCCTGTAAGGGTGCTGGTTTCCCAGCTGCTCCTCTTCTGATCCAGCTCCCTGCTGTGGCTTGGGAAAAGCAGCAGAAGATGGCCCAAGTGCTTGAGCCCCTGCTACCCATATGGGAGACTCACAAGAAGCTCTTGGCTCCTGGCTTCAGCTTGGCCCAGTGCTGGTTGTTAAAGCCATCTGGAAGAGTGAACCAGTAGGGATATAGAAGATTCTCTCTTCTCTCTTTCTCTCTCTCTCTTTCTCTCTCCCTCCCCCCTCCCCATTTCTATCTTCATGTAAATTTGACTTTCAAATAAATATTAACAAAAATGTTTAAAGAAAAAAAGAAAGTTGTAGAAAGAGATACCCTCCAGTAGTTAACACTGTTAAGAAATGGCACTAAGTATTCTGGGACATATACACACAATTCTTTATGGCCAGAAATAGGATGTGTGTGTTGGAGGAGCAGGAGTAAAGATGAGAGAGTTAGTCAGGCATCCAATCCAGAAGGGATGCGGGCCCCTCCTAATCCTGAGTCGCTGGCTTAGCACAGACTGAGCCTCAGCCAGATTTCAGAAGCCTTTTGGCAAGGGAAGCACAATGTGCACCCTGGGATCCACGCCCGCGCTCCGCACTGTGCGAGCTCCAGGACTGGTTCTGGTCTGTGTCCACAGTCTGCGGTGGGTGTAGCCTTCCTTGTGAGAGACTTTCCCAGCTCCTTATCACAGCTCCTGCTCTTGTTATGGCAACGTGGCTGGTGTCTCCAGGGGGGTGGGTCGTGCCTCTGGCTTGCTTATCTCTCAGTGTTGTTTCACTTGGCTGGAGGGTATCTGGTCACAAGGGAAGAGGATGGGAATGGTGTCAAGGGTTAGCTCCTTTCCTGTTCACTAAGCCACCATGAACGAACATCAGCCTGTGCTAAGCTGAGGTGCAAGACGTGTGCTTTATTCTTCATGATTCTGGATGTCCAGGAAAAATCAGCAGGTAAGTCAGCTGAAGCCAACGAGAAGACCATGATGGTTAATGTCTCATTATGATCGCTTAAAGTCAGAAAAAACCTCGGTTTGTATCCTGCCTCAGTCACTTTGTGGCTTTTTGTGTCTTTATAAAGCCATGAACGTCTTTGGACTTCAGTTCCTTATTTGTAAAGCGGGGACTATAACATCTGCTTTCTAAGCTTATTTTAGGGATTTAGTGGAGCAAGTACACGGAGGGTGCTTAAAATTGTCTGGCACATGATAAGCACTTCATCCGTGTTAACATTATTAATCTAAAATAAAATTATTAAAATTATTAAATCAAGGGGACGTCACACAAGCCCATTGTAAACCAGTACCTGATTCTTGATGTAGCTGCCGAAAAATCACAGTGGGACTTTGGACAAATATTTGATGTTCCCTGACTTCAGTTCACTTCCCATGACACATGAAAGAAGTAGAATATTTTTAATCTATGAACACTTTTAGTTCTGATAACCTATGTTTTATTAAGACTGATGTACATATATACATATGTGTGTATGTGTGTGTGTATATATATATATATGACTGTTCTATTTAATTACCCTATGACAGTCCTATAAGCTTTATTAAATGCGCAGGGGGTTTCAGATTAGACATAAAATATCCTTTTCATACTTAAAATTTTCAAATACTTCCACCCTGGGAACTTTCTCAATCCTGTGTGGGTTTTCACCTATCAGAGCCCATATTACCTAGCACCATAGAGCATCCATATGAACTCTTCATGGAAGGAGAGTGTTTTCTCTGTCCCTATAATGTAGCATTATCCATGGAGAGTTATATGCACATATTTTTAGTTAAACAAATAAAAGAACTTAGGAGAATGAATGAATGAGCACCTACCCTTAATTACTTCTAGCTTTTAAATGGCCTCAAAGAGTATGAAGGTAAAAACTTTCAAGGTACCACAGGACCTCAGAGACAGAATGGTTTATCTGTCCGATCCCCTTGTAGGATTGGATACTGTGCTAGGATTCTTTGCACAGTATCATAACAATGAATGTTTAGGTCAAGAGATGGAGAATCCAGAGCCTTCCAAGGGAGTGCATTTCATCTTTGGGTAATTAGTACTGCTTAAGGGTCTTTTATTCTACTGTTGAGCCAGAGTTTGTCTCCTGCTGTAATTTGAAGCGGCACCAGGCATAGAGCTTTTCATCAAGGAAGGTTAATAGGCCACACAGACAAAATCACAAGTAGGTATATGTGTTTGTGTGTCTGTTTGTCAACGTGTCTGTGTATCTATGTGTAGGAGATGTCATTTGAAAAAGTCAGCAAAGTCCAAAGAACTGCCTTTGACCTTGTGAGTACTCAGTCTTAACCTGGGAAATTAATTCATGACAATCAAGTTTTAAAGATGCAAATATAAACTTGACCCCAACTTGGTCATTTCTACTGTAGATAGAGCCTGCTTTTCACATGACCAGGAGGCACCTATCTGCTATTTCAGGCATGTGGAATGTGAATAGGAACGCCAGAAGATAGCTTAGTGAGGTAATTGTGAGGCCTGTTTTTCCTAGGCTCTTGGGGGGAACGTAATTAATAATCTTCCTTCATATCAAAATCCACTTCTCAGAGGACGAATAGGCAATTTCCCCAAGTCAATTTCACTACCGCGAAAGAGACTCAGCACAAGAACTGCTTTCAGGTTTCCTTTTCTGCCCTTGGTGCCAATCACTTGGTCGCGTGCAGGATATGGGAACTTTGAATATTCAGTGCGACACGGAATATATCAGTCCAATGTTTCTGGCTCTTCTTCACTGTCAGTGATTGGCTTAGGAATCTGTTTCTTGCAAAGGATCACCCTGTAACTTGTTCTCATATTTTGGATAGTTTGACACAATTACATCATTCGTAGATACACCCTAATGCTCCTGATAAAGGAATACCTTCCCACATTCCCTTAGCCTTCGTTTTCCTGAAATCGGGTTGGCCTGTTTGTACATGGATGATATCACTCACTATATGAGGATTGTTATCCAGGTAACTCTCAAAGAGAGCGGCAGGAACTAAAGTTTGGTTCACTCAACACTCCTCAGTTTCCTTTCTCCATTACGGAATTCCTCTACTGTGTAAATGCTTCCCAGCCTCCACTGACTTCAGGGACAGTCATTTAACACAGTTTTGGACAAGGACTCCTGCTCCTTCCTCCCCGCACTGAACTGAGCGTGTGAAGCGGTCCTGGAGCCGTCAGTAAATCAATCCTACACGACTGGGATCCATTTGGCATCATTTCTCCTGCCTTTGGGATACTCCTGACCTCTCAGATGTAAGTCAGCTTACAGCTCCTGAATGCCTGAGCTTGCAGCTCCCCAGCAGCTGGACTTGTCAGCTTCTGTGACCTGAATCCATCCTCGGAGAGAACACTTTGGCAGGTGCTTCTCTTGCTTGGTTACTGATGGAAGAGACAGATGTGCAAATTCATAGATCAGGAAATGTGATGCCTTGCAAACTTGGTCAATCAAGTGGAAAGAGGCAATAGATAATTTCATTCCTATAAGAACAGGCACACCAATAATTTTAATCCTAAAGCTATACAATTTTTAAGGTCGTTTTAAAAGGCTGAGCAGTTCTGATAGCAGTCTTTGGAGTAGGCCAGTTTGGGTTGGAATCTTGATTCCAGCACTTCCTGGTTGTGTTATTCCAGTCTGAGCGCTTTAAGCCTCAGATTTTCCACATGCGCAATGGGAATCGCAGAAGATTCTAATTCCTAAGGTTGAAAGGACTTACTGAAACAACACGTGCGAAGTACTTGACAAAGCATTCAGCATCCAGTAACAGCATTATAAATGATAGCTCTTGTAATTATTTAACTAGTGATTGCTACTAAGCTATTTTGATTATTAATGTTTATCAATCTTTTTCTATTTAGTGGTAAAAGGTAAAATTCTGTATCTAATATTTGATCATTAATAATGGCCCAAGAAGTTTAGTTGGTCAAGGTTTTTGGTCAAAACCTCAATGGTAAATTTTTATTGTCATTGTAAGTTTGCTGAGCAAATTATCGGTGGTTAATTTCCTCTTTCCATGAGGTCCAGAACGCTCAGCTGTGTCTCCGTGGTTGAAGGGCATGACTGGGGCTTGGGTACGAAGGAGTGAGGCATGCCCCAGAAAGGCAACAGCCGGGTCCCTCATTGCCAGAACTGCCAAGGGCCCACAGTACCCGGTTCCTGGCTGGACTACCCCACTGAGCTCTTCTTTGCCTGGTCTCAGTCATAGACTGTGGAGTCAGAATCATCCTTAGGTATCATATAATCACACTTCCCTGTTCCAGGTGACTAAGCTGACTCTCAGGGAGGAGACATGATGAGTGGAAGTTATGCAGCCAGATACTGAAATTATTTTCTACTTTTTATTCCTTGATAATTTTTTCCACTGCCGACTAAATGCTTTACTGCTGATATGACCTATATCTGCCATCAAAAGGAAAAAAATTGCTATTCCAAGGTGGGAAATGATTAAGCTTGAGCCCTAATCTTTCCACAAAAGAGCCAGAATAGTATAGGAAATTGGATGTCTACAGCAAAAAGAACTCATGCATATGTTGAGGTAAGAGATACTGGAATCCTCCATACCAAAGAGGCAAAGGGTTACCTCTGCATGGGGAAAATATCTGTGGCAATCATAAATGGACTCTGTCCCAACTCGAAGGTCAGAGATGCCCACCAGATCCCTGCGCTGCAGCCGTCATTAGGAAGAGGCACCGCGGTAAGCATGCAGTGTTTAGAGTGAGAACGGCCAGGGTTGACCGTCTCGCCCCGGCTGTGTGACTTTGCTTATGCTACCTGGTATTCTTGTGCTTTAATTGTCTGATCTGAGAAATGAGTGTGTACTTTTTGTTGCTTTCTAAGACAATTTGTTGCTTACAGCATCTAAACCTCATTTTTCAGGGAGCTCTTTTCTTCTCTTTGCTTGTTTGAATCAGCCCTGCCCAGCACCATTTCAGAGGGCCAGTCTGTGGCTCCAACAGCCTCACCCTCAAGACCGCAATCTCCTGGGTGGGTCCTGGCTCGGCCTGCTTGGACGAGATGAGTCCAAGGCCTGGATTCTATCCTGTTGCTCTTGGAGAAAATTCAGTTCTTATTTTTAGTTATTTCTTGGGTGAATGCAGAGAAAACTCAAGGGTAAGGAAAAACCCGAGTTTGTTTAATCATTAGTTTCTCTCTCTTTTTTTTGTTCAAGATTTATTTATTTTGAAAAGAAGAGTTACAGAGTGAGTGAGAGCGAGAGCAAGAGAGAGAGAGAGAGAGAGGGAGAGAGAGAGGGAGATCTTCCATTTGCTGGTTCACGCTTCAGATGGCCATAACAGCCATCACTGGCCCAGGCCAAAACCATGAGCCAGGAGCTTCTTCTGCATCTCCAGTGTGAGAGGCAGGACCCAAATACTTAAGCCATCCTCCACTCCTTTCCCAGGCCATAACCAGGGATCTGGATCAGAAGCAAAGCAGCTGGGACACAAACTGGTGCACACATGAGATACCGAAGTCGCACATGGCAGCTTTACTTACTACACCAAATGCCAGTCCCTAATCACTCATTTCTGAGGCAATGCATGCGCATAGTCCCTTTTCAGTACCAGTGTTTCTCTCAAATTGTCTGTTGCAAGGCTATGTTTGCTTCTGTCTCTAGTTCATCCTGAAATCTTGTATCTTTTCAACTACATAACGAATGGCTTCATAATTTTAATTTTATTTTATAATTTTAAATTTTATAATTTTAATAGAGAGAGATCAGAACCTTAATTTCTATACTTTAGAAATGAACCAATAAAGAAATGAAGATCTGGCTTTTTTTTAAAGAGTTTATTTATTTATTTATTTATTTGAGAGGTAGAGTTATAGAGAGAGAGAGAGAGAGAGAGAGACAGAGAGAAAGGTCTTCCATCCACTGGTTCACTCCTCAAATGGCCACAACAGCCGGAGCTGGGCAAATCTGAAGCTAGGAGCCAGGAGCTTCTTCTGGGTCTCCCACAGGGGTGCAAGGCTTGGGCCCTCTTCCACTGCTTTCCCAGGCCATAGCAGAGAGCTGAATTCGAAGAGGAGCAGCCAGGACATGAACCAGGGTCCATATGAGATGCTGGTGCTGTGGGCAGAGGCTTAGCCTACCACATCACAGCACCAGCCCCCTGGCTTTCCTTAGAGCAGATAACAGTAGAGGTAAGCCCTGGTCTCTGGGAGTCTTGTACAGAACTACTTCCAGTACCTAGGTGAGTAGTGATGTATTCTGGACGCCTCTGTTGTGTTACACCAGGCTTCCTGGGATGCAAGTTGGAACTGAAAAAGGGTCTTGTGGCCATAACCAGGGTGGCTGCCTTGGCCAAATTAACTAACTTACTATTTTAAAAGTTTTGACTATTTAACAATTATACACAATTCAGGGGTACAGTGTGATATTTCAACACATGAATGTGTTATATACTGATTAAATCAGAACAATGAATTCTTCTCCCAGTGAGACATCAATGAGGTCACATGGGTCACATGCCAAATGTTTATCCCGCGGGGAAGTCCATGAATGCCTTACGGAGAAGGAGTTTAACTGATGCTTAGCACCGACTGCTTTAGAGACGACGAGGAGAGAGCAGAGAGACTGCAGTAACTCAGGTGAGGAGCCACAGTCCAAGCCTCAGCATTTCTGACAAGGAAAGCAGCAGGGAGCCCTGACGGTGGGCAGAATGAGCATGAGTGTCGATGAGTTCCTTCAGTGCTAATCTCAATGAACTTCCCCAGACTCACTTCTGTGCCTTGAATTGAAATCTTGGCATAATCGTTTTCCCTGCCTGTATGTACTCTGATGCCCATCTAATCCATCGCCTAGCATATCAATTCTACTTCCACAAAGTCAATCATTTCTTACTGAGTGTCCATGGTGTTAGCCACTGTGGGAGAAGATGAAGTCGAATAAACTAGATTGTTCGATTATAGATTAGATTTAAAGGATGAGGCAGGATCGGGTTAAAAAAAAAAAGAAAATGATTCTCCGTCTTCTGCTTTAAATAACAGGGTGTTTGGTGGAGGGATCACTGAATGAGAAAACCAGCTTTTGATGAATGGACCTTCGGTTTGACTTTAGTCATGTTCAGTGTTCAAGGGGAGATTTCAGATATGCGGATAGAGTATCTGATTAGAATTTGCATAGGATGCTCAATCTTTCTCAAACTCAGTTTCTCTACCAATAAATTATATAAATTTATAACACCTCTTGAGACTTTGAACTAAATATTCACTCTACAAAACCATTTAGAATAGTGGTTAGAATCCTCCATGTGGTCAAGAACTCATAGCTATAGTATAAGTTTGCTAGAGTTGCTACAACAAATTATCAGACTGGGAGTCTGAGAGAACAAAAATTTATTTTCTCACAGCTCAGGAGGCTGGAAATCCAAGATCCAAGTATCTGCAGGTCTGTTTTTATTTCTGAGGTCTCTTTGCCTTGCATGTGGCCACCCTCTGTCGATTTCTGTAAATTATCTTTACTCAAGTGTGTGTGTGTACTCCTGACTATCCTTTTTGTATACAAGTTTCCTTCATTCAGATTAGGACCAACCCAAATAAATAACCTCATGTTAACCTGGGTACCTCTTTAAAGACATTGTTCCAAATAAAGGCACATTCTGAGGTACTGGGGTTTAGGGATACGAATTTGAGGTGGCAATTCAATCCACAACAGGCACCATTTCATTATTTTACATTTTACTAACTCAGAATGATCGGGTTGTGTTCATTTTTGCCTCTCTCCTCAACCTATAATCACTTCACCATATTTCTGCTTCTCTAACTGGAAAAGTTTGTAAAACACAATACTGTGTGGTCAGGATGATCTGGCATTGAAGTCAGACTCATTAGCAAGCATCATCCATGCCCTGTGCCCTTTTTTCAAATGCTCCCTTCTTTCTCTACTTGGTTTAAAACAATAAGGCTAAATGAACTTGTCATCAGTGGAAATTGCTGTACCAGGGTAAAATTAATCTATGCCCAGTGCAATAAGATAGGAAATGTATTCTCAAAAACCACAAATCATGCCTTCCCTTCCCCTTTGCTATGGGTGATTGAGTTATTTGAGAGGAGTGCACATGCTTCATGAGATGAAAATGAAATACCTACCCCACGTAGTTTATTTTCAACGGAAAAGTCAGCGGCATACCCTTCAATCTTTCTGTGATTGTGTCACCAGTGGTCCACTGAATCCCAGGTACTGATGCTGGGTGAGGGAGGAGGGATCTGTGAAGGAAGACACTCCTACACTGAATAGTGATGAAGTGCACAGTGCCATAGTGCACTGTTCTCAGGGTCTCTGACTCCAGCTTTCCCCCGCACCTCTGTCTGGAGCCTTGGAGGATACTTTTCTTCAGAAGATATGAGTCCAAAAATGGAGATTCCATAAGCTGGACTCGAAATTACTTCCCGTGCAGTATAGCACCCCAAAACAAGCCTCCAAACTGGAGATAGCCATTCAAGAGGTCTATTTTAAAATGAGGTTTATCCTAAGTGCAAAAACCTAAGCAAGTGGATTTGAGGTGGACAAAGTCACTGTACATTTTAAGTTATGGTCACTCATTCATCCATTATGGCCATTCATTCATATATTCATTTACCAAATTGTTACTGTATCAGTGGGTACTGGGGCTTCCAAGTAGTGGGGAGTTACAATGGAACCAGAGGAAAGAAAGCCAGAATTTAGTGAAGATTTACAGATTATCATTGAAAAGCTTCCCGGCAGTATTTTGAAGTGTGCCTTTCTCAGCCTGTTTAATAAATGTGAAAATTAGACCCTCTTCCTTCTTCTTTTAGCCCAAACTTGGAGGAGAGGCAGTCTGTCCTACACAGATGCTAGGCGCTTAAAGAATAGCTAAATCTGGACCAGACTTGCACCATCCTTGCTGCTTTATAAATACAAAGATTCTTCAAATAGTTCATGGAAAATGTATATCACAAAATGCTATGCATGGGTTTTAGGCGCTTTTTTGTACTAAAATAAACTTCTTTTAATTTGATTTTCTTATAAACTTTTTGAATTACCCTTCTGGAGGTCAATTACAAATGGAGCTGAGAAAGGGGGCATCAGAAACAAGAGATGAGTAAGGAATAGCATTGATTGGTAGTGACATCAAGCCATATATAGTGCTATATGAAACTCTTTAACTGTCTTGGTATGTGAGTAAATAAATCTCCCTTTTAGTTAAAAATAGTTTTAGTTATGTAGAGTCATTTAAAGTAGAAACATCCATTAGAATAGAAACAGAGATTTAGATCTGTTAATTTGCCCAAGGTCACATATTTGTATTATATAAGATAGTAAGAGATGACACTAGGCTCTAATGTAAATTTGTTTCTCCCAAACACTCAAGATTTTAAATTACAAGCTACAGGTGAAGAACAATTACTTCTGCCTCTGGATAGAGTTCATCTTTCATTATGTTAGGCCAGAAACAGACCTGTTATACACATCTGGGTGCAGAAGAAGGTCCACAATGTGTCACCAACATATCCGTTACCCTCACCACACATAATAAGCTCATCAAAGGCACTTTTCCTCTCTTAGTCGCACTGGAAACCAACGCTGGGGCCTCGGGTGAGACACTGGGAAGGGCCAGTCCTCGGTTTCCTTCTTTCGTGTTTGACGGCTTCTGAGCACACTCTCAACTTGACGGTCAATGCGGCCTTACTGTGCTCCCCCCAGTACTTCCATTGATGATTCATGATACACTGGTGGAGGACAGGGGCAGTGACTTAGGAAAGGAATGAAGGCGACACAGAGCCTGTCCCTCCCAGCCTGCTACTGAGCTGCACTGGCATTCATTCCCCCCTGGAGAACTCTAGGATACAGTGTAAAACAGTCTTCAGTGTTATCATCCTAACGGGCAAAACTACTGTGATATTTGTTCACCAAGTCCTGGTAGCAATTGGTTTAAGTATACTCTCCTGAGCTGTTCATCCTCCAGCACTTCTGGGGTTGCTAAACAGGCTATAGTGATGGGGATTTAAAATAAACAAACAAACAAATCTTAGGGCAAAAAGTTGTAGGTGCTTACAGTTGGAAGACATTCACATGGAGGTATTGAGTGTTGAGGGAGTACAGGCAGGATTTAGACAATACCAAATAGATTTAGAGTTGGGTTGTGGCACTTGTGTTAAGGCTTTGTAAGCTTGCAGAGAGGGAGGGAAAGCAACAGGAAAAGTAAAACAGGGGCAAATTAATAGGAAGGCATTGTGCGTGGTGTGGCTATGTTTGAATCTGGCTAGGACCAGTGGTTGGGAACCATCTTGCAAAAGTTGCCTGAACCAGCTACTAAATAAATCTTTTTTTTGACAGAGTGGACAGTGAGAGAGAGAGACAGAGAGAAAGGTCTTCCTTTGCCGTTGGTTCACCCTCCAATGGCCTTCCAATCAGCGCATCGCGCTGATCCAAAGCCAGGAGCCAGATGCTTCTCCTGGTCTCCCATGCGGGTGCAGAGCCCAAGGACTTGGGCTATCCTCCACTGCACTCCCGGGCCACAGCAGAGAGCTGGCCTGGAAGAAGGGCAACTGGAACAGAATCCGGCACCCCGACCGGGACTACAACCCGGTGTGTCGGTGCCACTAGGTGGAGGATTAGCCTGTTGAGCCACGGCGCTGGCACTAAATAAAATTTCTAACACAGTTTGATTCACACTGAGGCACTGCCACCTTAAAAGCATCACCCTTGTCCATAGTATTTAAGGAAAGTTTTGTTTTATCAAATGAGAAAAGTAAAATCTCCCCAAAATTGGCCCATAACTTTTGTGCAAAACTTAGCACATTTTGGGTAAATGTTTGGTTTCGTGTTATGCTACATGGGGCGCCTGCCTTCCCATATCTGAGTGCCTGCATTCGAGTTGAGGTTCCATGTCTGGTTCCAATTTCATGCTACTACTCACTCTGAGAGACATCAATGGGGCTCCAATATTGGGGTCCTGTCGCCCACGTGGGAGACTCAGGTGGAGTTCTGGTCTCCTGGCTTTGGCCTGGTCCTGCCCCAGCTGTTGCAGACATCTGGGGAGTGAACCCACACATGGAGAATCCTTCTCTGTCTCTTTCTTCTTGTCTCTCCAATATATGAATATAAACATGTAAATGTTTTAAAAACATGTTGTGTTTCAATGTAATCTTATCATGCAGATGGTTTTCCAAAGACAGTGGTCCTAATCAAATTTATCTCTATATACATACATACTTTAGTATCTTAGATTTTTGAAGAATGCTTGTTGAATAAATAGGTAAGGAATTTGAGTAGGTGATTCACAGTCCCCACAGCTATATCAAAGCAAACACCCACGCCAAGAAACTCTTACAGATCGTCACAGGTGTCTCTGAACACCCACCTGGAGGAAGCGTCCGTCTTCTGCCATTGGCAATCATACTTAGAGCACCTTCTGGCAGAAATGAGGAGTGAGGCATGTTTTCCACAGACATACGATATCCTGGTGGGCATTTAAGAGATGATTATGAGAGAAATACAAAGACCTTGGAAAGAGCTTTCCACATGGCTTTATCTCTGGTACTGCTCCTTGACTTGATCTACTTGACTGTCATTAGCGAAAGCAATGCAGCTTTCAACTTTCCTATGGTTAGTATTTCTTTCACATACTGTTTTTCCCCCAAGCTTTTACTTGTAACCTAATCAAATCTTAACAATTAAAGGGCTTCCTTGAAGACAGCATAGTCTGAATAATCTGTTTCTTTCCATTGGTGATATTATAGCAGAGTAGAATTTGAATCTGTCATCATCCTTTTGTTTTCTGTTTATTTGACTGTCTTCCTAGGGATAATCAGATTTTTTGGTACTATTTTTAAATGCTGTATTAGCTTGTAGTCACATTCTTTCACTTTTTGGTGGTTGCTCTAGAAATTACAGTAGCAATCTTGGATCTAGCTGTTAATTAATGGAATTATCAGTTTTTTAAATGATTAAACAATTAGTAATATGAATACTTAATATGTGTGTTAAAATTTATAACAGTATCATTTTAGTTATCACCCTATATTTTGTTGTCCAATTTTTTCTAAAGATTTATATATTATTTATTTGAAAGTCAGAGTTACACAGAGAGAGAGAAGGAGAAGCTGAGAGAGAGAGAGAGGTCTTCCATCTGCTGGTTTACTCCCCAATTGGCTGCGACGGCCAGAGCTGTGCCAATCCGAAGACAGGAGCCAGGAACTTCTTCCGGGTCTCCCACGCCGGGGCAGGGTCCCAAGGACTTGGGCCATCTGCCACTACTTTCCCAGGCCATAACATAGAGCTGGATCGGAATTGGAGCAGCCAGGACTTGAACTGGTGCCCATATGGGATTCCTACAGTGAAGGTGGTGGCTTTACCTGCCATGCCACAGTGCCAGCCCCCAATATTTTATGAGTGAAAATTTTGTAAATCCCTAAGAATATTATGATTTTTCAATGTATGTGTTCACTTATCTTTCAAAGAAATTAAAGGAAAAAAATAATGTTACCTTTGCCAATATTTTTATCCTTTCTTATACTCATCAATTCTTTGAAGCTCTGAAATTTTTACTGGATGTGGAAATCTACATTGGCAGTTTCATTTGTAGCATTCTAGTTATTCTGTTTCATTGTTTCATGGCTTCCGTTCTTTCGGAATAGAAACCAGCTGACATTTATAGCATGGATCTCTTTTATTTACCACAAGTTTTTCTTCTGGTCATTTTCAAGATATTTCCCCATATCTTGGATTTCATCACATGGCCTGTGATATTTCTGGGTGTGGTTGTCCTTATATTTGTTCTCTTAGATAGCTGAGTTAACGTTCACTACTTTGGGATATTGGCCATTATTTCTTCACATCATTTTTGTGTCCCATTGTCTTTCTGCTGCTGGTACATCCATTCCACACATGCTAAACCTCTTGCTACTAGTCCATAGTTCACTGGAGATTTATTTGTTTTGTTTGTTTATATAAATATTTTTGAGTTACGGTTTGCATACTATACGAGTCACTCATTTGAAGTGTATAATTTGGTGGTTTTTCAGTCTATTCCCAGACTTGCAAAACTAAAAGCAGTGTCTAATTTTAGAACATTTTAATCAATCCTAGAAAAATTTGCCTCTTAGCAGTAACCCCGTCCTCCCACACTTCTCCCACTAGATCTAAACACCATTAATCTACTGCTCTGTCTCTGCAGATTTATATAATCTGTCCCTATAGATTACAGAGAGAGGTAGAGACAGAGAGAGGTCTTCCATCCTATAGTTCACTCCCCAGATAGTCCCAACAGCCGGAGTTGGACTGATCTGAAGCCAGGAGCCAGGAGCTTCTTCCAGGTCTCTCACGTGGGTGCAGGGGCCCAAAGACTTGGGCCATCTTCCACTGCTTTCCCAGGCCATAGCAGGGAGCTGGATTGGAAGAGGAGCAGCCAGGACTAGAACTGGTACCCATATGGGATGCTGGCGCTTCAGGCCAGGGCTTTAACACGCTGTGCCACAGTGCCGGCCTGTCCCTATAGATTTTTATAATCTGGTTCTATAGGTTTATATCTTCCGGACATTTCATATAAATAGTGTCATATAACATATGATTTTTGTGAGTGGAATCTTTTACTTAGAATGATATATTCAAGTTTCATGAATTTTAAAAATTTATTTTTAAAATTTTTAATTGTTAAAATTATATTCTAGGTAGATTTTGCCTTTGTTTATTCCTCAGTTAAAGGGTATTTGTTGCCTGTACTTTTTAGCTTTTATGAATAATGTTTGTATGATGATTTGTGTACAAAATTTTGTGTGAGTGAATGCTTTCATTTCCCTTGGAGTTTAACACCTAGGAGAAGGCTGTGAGGCACGTGGTAATTCCAGGTTTAACCATTCCTCCAAGTGGATACAGTATTTTACATTCCCAACAGCACTGTATGTGGGGGGGGCCTCCAATTTTCTATATCCTCATTAGCCTTGTTATTATTTTTTTATTATAGTTCTACTAGTGGGTGTGAAGTGGTATCTCATTGTGGCTTTGATTTGCATCTTCCTGATGATTAAAGATATATTGAGTATTTTTGCATGTGTTTAGAAGTCATTTGACCAGTTTTGTCATCTCTTTAAATTTGTTTCCTATTCCTCTGTTGTCTATTTATCCTTGAGTTGTAGAAGCTTTTATATATTCAAGATGCAATTCCCATTGTTTTTCCAAATCAAGTGTTCACTCTCCTTTGAAAAACCCAAGTATATCCCTTTGTCACTGCGCAGGTCCTGCTGATGTCTTCCCTGGCACCTGGGGCACCCGGGGATGAGAGTGTTCACAGAATAAGGGAAGTCCGACGGGAGTCCCCTTGGGAAGGGACTGCAGACCACAAGGAATTAGTTTCCATCAGAGTTGCTTAGTTTCAAAGTTTCCTCTTCAAAGTGCACCTGAGGTTTTAATCTCATCGTCCTGCAGCAGCGTCTGTATGGAGATACGGAATAGCTCTTCAGAAAGACATCAAAGCCAAAGAAAAGCAAAACAGAGGAGAAGGCACAGTGAACTCCCATACAGGGTACATCGCCTCACTTCCTTCTGGTGGCCTTTAAAGTGTAAGTTTTTCATTTCGACACACAGAGCCAATTTTTCTATTTTTTGTTGCTTTGGCATTAAACTAAAGGACTATTGCTTAATTCAAATTTATATATTTAGTCTGAAGTTTTCTTCTAAAAAATTGATAGGCTTAGTTCTTAGAAAGGTTCACTGATTCAGTTTGAGTTAATTTTTTGTGAGGTAAAGATGCAAGTTCTTTCCTTTGCATTTGGATACACAGTTGTCCCGGACCCATTTATTGAAAAGATTGTCTTCCATACTGCACTGTCTTGCACTTATTTATTAATTTAAAAATATTTATAAGGATATACTCATGACTTCTTTTCCTCTATCTTCAAGTTCACTAGCTTTTTCTTTTATAGTCTCCAATCTGCTCTTTTTATTTCTTTTTATTCGTATATATCTCATAAATGCGACATTAGGAACATCGTAATTCCTCCCACCACCCCGTCCTCCCACTCACTAACCCCACCCTTCCTGCCCCCTCTCCTGTTTGGTCTGAGAAAGAAAAGGAGAAGAAAAGAAAGAAGAAAGAAGAAAGAAGAAAGAAGAAAGAAGAAAGAAGAAAGAAGAAAGAAGAAAGAAGAAAGAAGAAAGAAGAAAGAAGAAAGAAGAAAGAAGAAAGAAAGAAAGAAAGAAAGAAAGAAAGAAAGAAAGAAAGAAAGAAAGAAAGAAAGAAAAGGAGGGAAGGAAGGAAGGAAGGAAGGAAGGAAGGAAGGAAGGAAGGAAGGAAGGAAGGAAGGAAGGAAGAGAAGTAAAAAACACTAAAGAACTGTTCCTCAACAGTCTAAACAAGGGCTGTTCTTTGTAACTTCTTCTCAAAGGTGCTTTTGCTTTGTTCCCCTTCTTTAATTACCTCCATAATTCCTTTTTACTTGTTTTGCTGCTACTCCTTATATGTGCAGTCTTTATGATCATCTTTTCTTTTAAAAAACTTTATTATTTGTTTTTATTTCAGAGATAGTGAGATAGACGGATAGACAACTCCTAACTTCTGGGTTTCTCACCAAATGCCTGCCATGGCCAGAGCTGATCCCAGCCCAAACCAGAAGCAAATAACTCAATCTTGATATCCCACAGGGGTGGCAGAGACTCAACTACTTGGGTCATCCCTGTTGCCTA
This sequence comes from Oryctolagus cuniculus, assembly GCF_964237555.1. Lineage (NCBI taxonomy): Eukaryota > Metazoa > Chordata > Mammalia > Lagomorpha > Leporidae > Oryctolagus > Oryctolagus cuniculus. The sequence continues at coordinate 48,247,242 of NC_091449.1, forward strand.
CCAGGGTTTTATTATCAAGAAGCTGGTGTCAGGAGCTGCGCTGGGTATCAAACCCAGGAACTCTGACATGACATGAAGGCGTTCCAACAGGTATCATAACAGCGAGGCTAAAAACCTATCCATTATCATTTTTTCAGGAATCTACCTGAGAGGGGCCAGCATTGTGATAGGCAGTGGGTTAAGCTGCCACTTACAGTGGTGGTGTCCCATATTGGAGTGCTGGTTTGAGTCCCGACTGCTCTGTTTCCAATCCAGCCTCTTGCTAATGCACCTGGGAAAGCAGTGGAGGATGACCCAAGTGCTTGGGCCACTGCACAGATGTGAAAGACCTGGATGGAGTTCCTGTCTCCTGGTTTCAGCCTGGTCCGGCTCAAGTGGTTGTGGCCATCTGGGGAGTGAATTTGCAAATAGAAGATATCTCTCTATCATTCATCCTCTCTCTCTGTCACTCTGCCTTTCAACTAAAATAAATAAATAAGTAAATAAATAAATGCATCTTTTTATAAAGTAAATAAATATACCTAAGAGGAAGAGAGACAGAGAAATGGAGCTTTTGTGAGTTCCATCATTCCCCTAAGGCTTCAATGGCCCCTGACTGGGCTAAAGCCGGGAACTGAATCCAGGTCTTCCAAGTGGCTGGCGAGTGTCACCTGCTGCTTTCCAGGGCTGCGCAATGGGGTCGCTGGAATTACTGGTGGAGCTGGTACTCAAACTCCTGCACTCTGAAGTGCTACTTCGGCATCTCTGCCTGCATCTTAATTGCTGTGCCAAATGTTTACCTGTTGATTGTCTTTAAGTCGTTAAACACATGCATAATACTTCTAATTTCAGCACCTCAGTCATCTTAAGGACATTTTTTATTGCTTACTTACTTTTCTGATGGTCACATTTCCTGCTTCTGCAGATGTCTGAAATGCACTATCATATGCCCAACATGGCATACAAAACATCGCGAGGAGCCTGGATTATGTTATATTGATTTAAAATGTAAAGACATTTCATTTTATTTTTGCACAGTGCCAACCTTTTGGTGACTGCTGCTGGCAGAGCAGGTCCTGCCTTGTTCTTTATCAGGAAGGGTGTATTTTGGTTTCCTCCTTACTCAAAGAGTAAGACTCTAACTAAAATGAGGAGCTCAGTCCTAAGTAACGGTCTTTATGGGCTCTCACATAAAAGCCCAAGGGCTTAGCAACATCTGCACATGCTCTGGTGTGTCCATCCAACAGTCATAGGGCAGTCCTCTCCTGGGCCTGGTGTCTCCCAGCAGGAGCAGGAATAGCTCATCACCCGTGATCACGGATGACCCTGTGTGCTGACTTCTAGGCCACTACAGCACAACTTGGTAACCTGTAACACAAACTCTAGTTACTTTAGCACCCTAAACTCTTGCTGTCTGACTTGCTGTTCCCCTGTTCATTAAGACTGGCCTTTCTCATGGCTTCTGTATCCCCCACACTGCAGTTTGGTAAACACCCAGGGAAATAATCCAGGGCTAACATGGGGTTCGCCTCATGTGTCCATTTTCTCGAAAAATCACAGTCCTACTCCATTTTCTAATGCATGGAGACTGTTGTTCCGTTATTCTGTGCAGTTTCATAGTTGTTGACTCCAGTCCTTGTTATGCTATTATGGCCAAAGGAAGACTTTCCATTAACAATAATGATAATAATTGTAAGAATTCTGCCAGCTGAATGTTTGAATACCATCTGTGAAAATCACAGTGACCATCGTCTGACTATTGGCCAGAATTGAATTAGAGAAAGAACTTGAGAAGAAGTTTGAGTTTACAGATGAGAGTAACTGAGGTCCCCAGAGCATAAACGTATTGAGAAAGTGAGAACTTTCTGCTTATATCACAGACTAATCTTGCGATCTTGTGTGAGTCACTTCACTCATATAAATTTCAGCTTCAATTAGATATTGTATGAGGTACTTTAGAATATTAGCCCTGATATTACATTCACCTTAATTCTAATATTAATTTTAATTCTAATGCTAATAATAGTAATGTTAATGACTTCAATTTACACAATGTTTAAATTTTCTGAGTCCACACTTAACTTACATACAGATCTGTTAATTCTCATTACATCACCGTTATCAGAAGAATCATCGTACTTCTTTTTATAGGAGAAGAGTAGGAAGCGCAAGTTTCCCTGGGTCACATGATTTATAGGTGGTGAAGCTGGCGTTTGGACCCACTTTGTCGGATTCCAAACCCCATGCTCTTTGTTGCCAACACTCAGCCTTCTGTGACTGCCACCTGACCAGGGCATAGAGAAGACAGTGCCCTGCCTGTTGTGAGCCCACCCACACCCCCTCTTCCGTCACTGCTAGTCCCTTTCTTTCCAGCTGTGCAGACTCTGAGGAAAGAAGAAACAAAAACTCAAGTTGTACACATGAGTCTTGCTAATGAATCAAACCTGTAGAAGATGGCTTTGGTGCATGATTACTTCCCCTAATAATGTCTAATTTATACGTTTCACGCAGGTCCTGTAGGTTAATTTACCAGGGGAGGGGGGAGGTGAATAAAAGCCTATTAGTCTTTTTTTTTCTGCCTCAGAAATTACAGACTTAGATATTTCTATGAGGGAACATTAATAATGCATTTATCATTTCAAGCCCTTAACCTCTTAAGTTCTTCAAACAGAATTAAAAGAATCCTGAACTACTAAATAATTGAATTTATGCGGCTGAATGGAGAGAGTGAACACCACTAAAACGACACTAATCTATTTATTCTCCTCCTCCAAACTGGTCACTCAGGGTGGGGTGCACATCGTCCTTACACTTTGCTTCACGGCTTCTTCTGAACTTCTCTGCAGTTAGGCAGAGGTGCTTCCCACCCTTGCTGTCTCTAGAACGCCAACCAATTGCTATGTTTCCCCCACCCCAGCCAAGGCAGTACAAATAAAGCACAGATAAGGTTAACCACACAGCTACTGTGAGGGAATGCACACCTCTGTTTCTTGCTTCTCTGGTTGCACGTTGGGACATGAGGACATAACCATGGTACTTAAGCTTCGATGGATACCATTTTCTCATTGACTTCTTGGCCCCATGTAGCCTGGCTCAGTTTCAAGGGCTGAAGACTTTCACCTTGGTTTCCGGTCTCACCCATCTTTTGGATCAGTGTTGGCCAAAGTTAAGAATGGTGAATAAGACCAGTCACCACCTTCAGATGGAATTGAGAATTAGTCTTGCTAGTGTGTGTATCTGGCACACTCTAAGTATCCACTGACATGCACTGTTTCTCTTGGGTCTTGGCAATACCTTCTAATGCCAGTTTTCTCTCGCCCTGGACCAGGGTCTGCTAGGTTTACACTCTCACTCCATTTCCTGAGCAGTTACCAAGCTCTGTCCAGTGGGGAACTACTGACCATCTCTTTTACCCTCTCAGATATGGCTAGTTAGAGACACTGTATTTCATTCATCCCAGAACTGAGTGAGGGATTGAATAGACAACCGCATGCATGCCCCTTAATCTGGCTGTCTGCCTATTGTTGCCTGGTGTCCTACTAGATTTCATGAAAGTAAGTACACTTCCCTCTGGGGTACTCCACTCAGAGGGCAGAGCTCTTTTCCACTACCAATATTTCATTTTAGTCTACTGAAAAGTTTTTGAGGACTTTGCCTTACCCTTGACCTTGTTCTGCTCATCTAGTCTCTCTCCTTCCCCAGTGCCCACCTGCTTGGTGGCTGAGCCCACAGCTATTGTGATAAACTCTGATAAATCTATTCATGATGATGATACATTTAGGAGGACATTACAGATATGTTTATATGTTTGATTTTTTTAAAGATTGATTTATTTATTTGAAAGTTATAGAGTTACACACACATACACACACACACACAGAGAGAGAGAGAGAGAGAGAGAGAGAGAGAGAGAGAGAGAGGAGAGAAAGGTCTTCCCTCCAATGATTCACTCCCCAATTGGCCGCAATGGCTGGAGCTGTCCTGATCAAAAGCCAGGAGCCAGGAGCTTCTTCTGAGTCTCCCATGCGGGTGCAGGGGCCCAAAAACTTGGGTATCCTCTACTGCTTTCCAGGCCATAGCAGAGAGCTGGATCAGAAATGGAGCAACTGGGGCTTGAACCGGCACTCATATGGAATGCTGGCACTTCAGGCCAGGGCGTTAACTCACTGAGCCATAGGGCTTGCCCCTACTGATATATTTAATTAGCAGTCTTGTTAATAGTTGAGATGCAATCTTCATCCATAAAATGTCTAAATAACGTCTACAAATCATTTCTTTCCTAATTTCCCATAAATCATCCTCTATGCTCATACACAACCACCTTAGACAAATATCTCAAACTCCTTTTCTTTGATTTCCCTCTCTTTTCTACTTCTACTTCTGCTGGTTCTTATTCTATGTCACTGTCTGTGTTCCAGGACCCCAACTTGTCCTTAAGGTACAGTAAGCCTTTTGTAAACTTCAGACTAGGTTAGTTCCAAGGGAAGCTAACCTTTCTTTCTATTTTTAAATTTTTTTCTTTTTTTTTAACTTTTATTTAGTGAATATAAATTTCCAAAGTACAGCTTATGGATATTTTTAAAATTTTTTAAATTTTATTTTACTTAGTTGAAAGTTGGGAGTTGGGAGTAGAGAGAAAAAGGTAGAGAATTGATCTCCTATCTGCTAATTTACTCCCCCCAAATCCTATAACAGCTGGGGCTGGGCCAGCTGAAGTCAGGAGCTGGGAATTAAATCCTGTCTCCCAGGGACACGACTGGTTAAATCAGTACCCATTGCCTTCCAGGTTGTGCATTTGCTGGAGCCTGGAGTTGGAAGCATAGCCAGCACTCCAGCCCAGGGGCTCTAGTATGTGAACATGCCAAGTTCAGTCTTAAACACCTGCCTACCTTTCTCTTCATCATGGAGAAGATTTCTTACAGTTAATTTCCATTGTTTTAGCCTAAGCAAACCTTTACATATTTCATTTATTTGAGAGAGAGAATCTTCCATTCTGTGATTTGCTTCCAAAATACGCTAACCCTTGGGGGTCAGACCAGAGCTGAAAGTAGGGAACTCAAACTGGGTCCCTCATATGGGTGGCAGGGACCCAAGAACTCCTTGTGCCATGGAATTAGAAGTGAAGCCTCAATTTTAACCCAGGCTCTCCAAGATGAGATTGAGCATTCCAACAGTGTCTATACTGCTGTACCAAACGCATACCCTGTAAAATCTTTATTTATTATATGCTGCTACCTCTTCTTCCTCATCAAATACTGTCTCCATACAAGCCTTGGAATGTGAGGAAAATGATCCGAGTGAGGGGTGTGGACCATCCTATTTTGCCTCCTGGGACTCTCCACCAGGGAATTTGTAAGATTTACTGTAAAAACTATTCATAATGCTTTCTGTACATCTTTCTCACCTTCTTTCTGGACAGCTAAAGTGGATAGCTGAGGAGTTGGAGAGGATACAAAAAGATTCTTACTTTATGAAAAGGGTAACTGAGGCCAACTGAAGTTAGACAATTCATCTAAGGTCCTAGAGGAATTCTGTAATTTCAGAAGACTAGGATTTTGTTCTGTTTTGGAATTTCTTATTTTTTCTCCTCTTAGGCAACTTCTACTGTGTGCAGGAGTGGAGTCCAGTATCAATTGTTCAAGTACCTCTTCCCTGGTAGAGCCAAATGTATGTGTGATTAAATGCGTGCATGCGTGCATGCGCGCACGCACACACACACACACACACACACACACGTCTCCAGGTTTTCAGACTGCAGCAGCATTTTATGATCAGGAAAGTTGAGATTTGTCCAACTTGCTAATTCTGATTCTTAAATAAGGGCATGGGAAGTTCTAAAATGCATGTTGTTCGGTCCCCAGAGATCTTATCATCTGAAAATGAACTTTGCTTTAGTTAAGGTTCACCCTGTGTTGGTGTCATTTCACTGTATGTAATTACAGAATAGTGAGGGTGATATATGTCTTTTGATGGTTTCTTTAACAGAAATGCCTGTGCTACTCTTCATTCATTTTTCCAATCATTCTTTGCAAAAGCTCTCTTGAGTATCTCCATTTGGACACATAAGGACACAGAGGCTCAGGTAAATTTACTAACTAGTTCAAAGCCATATGGCCAATAAATCACAATTTAGGACTTGGAAATCCAGGATCACTTGAACCTAAAGCTGAGCATTTCACTTCACTTCCTTAGGAAAGAGGGTTTTAGCTTTCACATATTCGTATTCCCATGGTTTACCTTAATTATATTTCTTCATTTTGCTACATAAAGAAAAGTGAGTGAGTGATAGGAGAGACAGAGAGAGAGAGAGAGAGAGAGAGAGAGAGAGAAACACTTCCTATAGTCTCAACTTTCAAACTAAAGCACATTACTATTTTTTTAGGGTAAATTAGAGCTGCTTGATCAGTGCTAAGTGAGACCACTTCCATTAGAAACCCAAGAGCAGTGATTACAGGTGATTGGAGAGCATTTTCATTGGCTGCTGTGTTTGGATTGCTCTTCTGTCTTAATCATAAAAGATCTGACCATTGAGTGGTGAAATTGTACTCCTAATACGAGCCGAGTGCCTCTCATATTGGCATATCTTGTGAAGCGAATTAGCCATCTAATAGCTAACAGGATGACATGGAGAGAAGTCAAATGTAGCATAGATTTCCCAGGAGGCTTCCAAGTAGATCAAGTAACACTAAAATAAAATTGTCAAGCTAGAAAATGATTCTCATCAGAATATTTTTTCTCCCCTATAAATAAACGGCTTAGACCAGTTCAAGAATTACACAGGTTGTGAAAGACATTGCATAGGGTGGTCTAAAAAAAGGATTTGCTACTAATTTTTACAGTTGTCCATAATCTAAGACCAGTCATTTGAAAGCAGGAAACTCTATTTAAACTTGAGAATCCTCTGCAGTTCATGTCTATTGCTCTTTCTCTTTGAGAAAGACAAAAATAACAATGATACAATCCATCCCCAACTCCTTCTCCTGGAGAATGTTGCAGAAACTTGTCCCAGAATTTGAAAGGATTTTTTGTTAAGCTACTTGACTTTCCATCCTGTTCAAGGATTTCCAATCATAAAGGTATAAGAAAATAACAATTTTAGTAATTAATAAGGGTATATCCTCGTCTCTTCCCTAGGTAGGAAATCCTGTAACACACGCTATCACAAAGAGGGTAGCATTTGTGTCACATTGATATGGGCTTGAATTCTAGATGCTGTCTTTGGGCATGTTGCTTTTTTTTCTGAGTATTAGGGTACTTAAGCACAAGATAAAGCTGAAAATTCTTAATTTTGTTATTAGGGATATTTTTCTTGCATGTATCAGTATTACTATACAGTTCTGTCAAATTTTGGTTGTACTGTTGTCAAACAATGACTAATAAGGAATGCTACTATAGCCTTAATGATCTGAGTTTATTTTAAAATTTACTGCGTATGAGTAGAATTGCCATCTTTTCATTTGATGATTGTTTATTGCCTTTGCGATATTCTTGCTGAGCCATGATCTTTTGACTTTTCACTTTTACAACTCTTTATTTGGTGGAGCATTAAGCATTTGACTATCAGGTAAATTAAAAATATGTTATCTCAAGAACTAAGAAAGGAAGGAAGGAAGTTAGGAAGAGAGAGAGATAGAGAGAAAGGGAGGTAGGTATCATATTATTTGAATTGTATCCAGCAACTACATTAAATTTGTTCTCTTTATATTAATAAAATAATTTCTGAAATCATTTATTTATTTATTTGAAAGGCAGAGAGACAGAGGCAGAGAGGAGACAAAGAGAGTTTCCATTTGCTGGTTCACTCCCCAACTGGCTACAATAGCGCCCAGCTAGGGCTGGAGCTAGGAGTGGACAACTCAATCTAAGCATTCCATATGGGCATCCGGGACACAATTATTTGAGCAACCATCTGCTGCCTCCTGTGGTATGCGTTATCCAGAAGCTGAAATTGTAAGCAGAACCAGAACTCAAGCCCAGGTGCTCCAAATTGGGATGGGGGTGTCCTAAATGACATTCTGAACATTAAGTCAAATGATAACCCTGTTATTGAAAATATTATTAATATTTTTCCTCCTTTCTCTGTACTAACTTCTACAAATAAGAGGAAACTTGTGATATTTATCTTTCTTGGTCTGGCTTATTTCACTTAGCATAATTATTTCCAGTTTCATCCATTCTGTTGCAAATGTCAGGATTTCATTCTTTTTATGGATGAGTAATATTCTATCATGTATACATAGCACATTTTAGAAAGATTTCTCTATTTAATTGAAAAGCAGAGGTACACAGAGAAACAGAGAGGGAGGGAGAAACATGGAAAAAAGAGAGAGAGAGAAAGAGAGAGAGGATCCAGAGAGAGAAGATCCTGAACTCTAGCCAAGTCTCTCACAAGGGTGGCAGAGACTCAAGCACTCAGATCATCTTCTGCTACTTTCCCAGGTTCATTAGAATGGAACTGGATCAGAAGTGGAGCAGCCGGGACTTGAACCAGTGTTTATATGGGATGCTGGCATTGCAGGCAGTGGTTTAACCCACTACACCACTATCCCAGCCCCATACTACAGATTTCTGTAAGGTCAACAGCTATTAAGTGTTCACTCTGTGCCAATGCTCTTAACATAATGCTAAGTACTTCATACGCACCTCATTTAATTTTCACAAAATATTTTATCTTTGTCTTCCCTTCTTCAGATGAAAATCTGAAACTCGGAGATGTCAAGGTTGCTGCGCTATTACTTGGCAGATGGAGGGTTCAGACGTCCATATTCTTGCACTGGAATGCTTGCTTTAAACTATGATGTCATTAGTTCAATCCTATCATTGTACAAATGAAGGAGAAAAATTTAGATATCGGAGAGGTGTAAGAGATAAGCTATCTAGTAAGTTACAGGACTATGAAGTCTAGGAAGGGTGAGGCCAAAATTAAATTCTTTGCCTCTTATTCTCAAAATAACGGCACACGATTGACAGACAGGAGCCTAGTGTCACTGACCAGGAAATCTAAGCTTTTCCACTTGCAAAAGAAGGGCATGCGGCTCTGAATGTCCTAAGATGGTTGGACCATCTGTTCTAAATGCATGTTGGCATCACAAGGAATAAAACCTGAAACACAACAGAAATTATTCCCTTTGCAAAACAAATGCTAAAGGGAGAAATCACAGAGTCATTTCACCCAATTTCTCCGCAATTCTCACAAGATTGTGCATGTTAATTGCTTGTAGCTGCAGGTTAGTACTGCTAGTTCCTGTGTGGCAGCTAAGGAGGAAATGGCAGGCCCTTCAATCACAGAATTACAGACATTAGGGGCTGGGGATGCCCGCCAGGTCATTCTGCCCATTTTCCAACCACACAGGCTTTTCCTGAAGGCTTCAAATCGTTTTGCCTAGTTGAGCTTGAAGTGACAGAGTGATGGGGCTTCTCCGGAGGAGTCATTACAGTACTGGAGATGTAACTGTGGGGCAATGCTTTATTTGGTTCAAACTATTGTGTTACTTACTCTGTTACACTCATTAATTCTAGCTCCCCTCTGGACTGTTTGGTCTCTAATCACACATAGGAATCACTTGTCTCGGTGTTCCAAGTCCACTGTTGATTTCAGACGTGAAAATAGGAAGCTTGTTTCTCTTCTTTGGCACTCCATCCCCCTGTCTGCAAGAATTGGAAGTAAAGGATCTGAAATCTCTGTTTCTCTATTTACTCTTTAATTCTTCTTTCATTTAATTTCTTTATATATATATATATATATGTGTGTGTGTGTATATATATATATATATATATATATATATTTGTTTGCTTTTACTCTATGCCTGCCCTTCCCTCTTTCTTTCCTTGCCCAACAACTATCTTGAAGCAGTTAATGCAAGCTCTTCTTGCTATCTTGGGAGAGCCAACTGTCTTAATTTCTTCCCAGCTCTGTCAGCAGTGATGGTAACTTGAGATCAGCCACAAGGGGAATCTTTCCAGTATGGGATTCAGCAAAGGAGATGGATCACAGCTCCCTGACTTCTGCCCCTGCACCATGCACATCACTGCTTTCACCACTTTCTGAATAGACTATAGGCATCACTAATCTTCTCTTATTAATGTAACCATGGGGAAAATGGATTTTACACACACACACACACACACACAGTCAGTTTATCCAGCTTTGAAGGAGTTGTCCTACACCCACACAATGTGAAAAATCACATTCAAAGGTATATGTAAAGGCAGAGGAATGGATTGACTGCTTTTTTTTTTTTTGGACTGGCAGAGTTAGACAGTTGAGAGAGAGACAGAAAGAAAGGTCTTCCTTCCGTTGGTTCACCCCCCAAATGGCCACTATGGCTTGCGCTGCGCCGATCCGAAGCCAGGAGCCAGGTGCTTCCTCCTGGTCTCCCATGCGGGTGCAGGGCCCAAGCACCTGGGCCATCCTCCACTGCCTTCCCAGGCCACAGCAGAGAGCTGGACTGGAAGAGGAGCAACCGGGACAAAATCCGGCACCCCAACCGGGACTAGAACCCGCGGTGCCAGTGCTGCAGACGGAGGATTAGCCTAGTGAGCCGCGGTGCCGGCCTGACTGCTGGTTTTAAGCAGCTTCTCTATGTCAGAAATAAAGCAATCTTCATTACAGCTTCAAGAAATATGTTCCATCCCCATTTTACATATAAGGAATTTGAGACTCAGCAAGATTAAGCTACTGGCAAAGGACAGAAACCCACTGTTCAATGACAAGCTGGAAGTTCAGCATCATTTAAGTTTCCCTCAAATTCAGCAAGTGTCAAAGGTGCAGAACGAACCCAAAGATCCTTGAATTCAACAAAATCCACCCAGAACCATTCAGATGGCAATAGCTGAGGGTACAATAGATTGTGATCCAGAAGAAAGTTCAAATGAGCCCCTTGTGGGATTTTTGGAGACAATCACTTTACAGATGAATGTAAATATTAGAAAAGGAAAAGAACTTGGTGCTTCTTCTTCAAAGTGTTCAAGTTCTTAGTCTAGAGTGTTCCATTGGTTTTAACATCTTAAACTGCAGTGGTTACATTTTAATTATTATTATAGTTGTTATTTTCTGCTTCGAAAAATAATATCAAGGCGACTCAGGGCAGTGATCTTTCTCAAACGCCTCTGTAGACCACGCTGCGCCTTCTCTATCTGCCCTGAGACTGAAGGTCACTGTGACTTGTGCATGCAAGAGATTGCTTGAATTCAGAGCTCAGTCTGTTGACTATAAATCACATACATGGTTTAGGAGCTGGCATTTGCACCAGTGATTAAATGCCTGCATCCCGCACCAGAGTGCCTGGGTTTGAGTCACAACTCTGTTCCTCTCTCCACCATCCTGCAAATGCAGACCCTGGGAGGCAGCAGTGAGACCTCAAGTGACTGGGTTCCCACCACTTGTGGAAGACCTGATTTGTATTCCTGGCTTTTTGCTATAGGCAATTGGGAAGTGAATCAGCAGATGGGAGTCCTCTGCATCTGACTGTCTCCCTGTCTCTCAAATAAATAAAAATTACATTTTAGAAATAGAAATTCTGACTTAACAATTGACACTCTTGTTTATGGCATCAGTAATCACTCTAGGCTCTTGTCACAAGTTGCCAAGGCTATGGAAGCCTTTTGAGTTCACCAACTTTGATCATATTTAGACTAGGTCATAGTCAAAGTAGAAGTTCTCTCCTCCCTTCAGAGAAAGGTGTCTCCTTCTTTGATGGCCCATTCTTTCCACTCACAGAGATCTTTCATTTAGGTGGGTTGTTGTTGTTGTTGTTGTTGTTGTTTTTGCCACAGTGTCTTGGCTTTCCATGCCTAAAATACTCTCATGGGCTTTTTAGCCAGATCTGAATGCCTTAAGGGCTGATTCTGAGGCCAGAGTGCTGTTTAGGACATCTGCTATTCTATGAGTCTGCTGTGTATCCTGCTTCCCCTGTTGGATCGTTCTCTCCTTTTTAATTCTATCAGTTAGTATTAGCAGACACTAGTCTTGTTTATGTGATCCCTTTGACTCTTAATCCTATCATTATGATCAATTGTGAACTGAAACTGATCACTTGGACTAGTGAGATGGCATTGGCATATGCCACCTTGATGGGATTGAATTGGAATTCCCTGGTATGTTTCTAACTCTACCGTTTGGGGCAAGTCCGATTGAGCATGTGCCAAACTGTACATCTCCTCCCTCTCTTATTCCCACTTTTATATTTAACAGGGATCACTTTTCAGCTAAATTTAAACACCTAAGAATAATTGTGTGTTAATTAAAGAGTTCAACCAATAGTATTAAGTAGAACAAAAAAAAATACTAAAAGGGATAAAGTATTAAGTTGTTCATCAATAGTCAGGACAAGGGCTGATCAAGTCACTGTTTCTCATAGTGTCTATTTCACTTCAACAGGTTTCCCTTTTTGTGCTCGGTTAGTTGTCACAGATCAGGGAGAACATATGTTAAATCAACAGCAGGAGTCACTGTGCACTTACTCCCCATGTAGGATCTCTGTCCTTAATGTGTTGTACAAAGTGAATTAATGCTATAACTAGTACTCAAACAATATTTTACACTTTGTGTTTCTCTGTGGGTGCAAACTGTTGAAATCTTTACTTATTATATACTAAATTGATCTTCTGTATATAAAGATAATTGAAAATGAATTTTTTGGACAGGCAGAGTGGACAGTGAGAAAGAGAGAGACAGAGAGAAAGGTCTTCCTTTACCATTGGATCACCCTCCAATGGCTGCTGCAGCCGGTGCACCGCGCCAATCCGAAGCCAGGAGCCAGGTGCTTCTCTTGGTCTCCCATGTGGGTGCAGGGCCCAAGGACTTGGGTCATCCTCCACTGCACTCCTGGGCCATAGCAGAGAGCTGGACTGGAAGAGGGGCAACGGGGACAGAATCTGGCGCCCCGACTGGGACTAGAACCCGGTGTGCTGGCGCCACAGGCAGAGGATTAGCCTATTGAGCCACGGTGCCTGCCGAAAATGAATCTTGATGTGAATGGGATGGGAGAGGGAGCAGGAGATGGGAGGATTGTGGGTGGGAGAGAAGTTATGTGGGGGAAAAGCCACTGTAATCCAAAAGCTGTACTTTGGAAATTCATATTTATTAAATAAAAGTTAAAAAAAGAAATAGAAATTCTGTTGTTTTTCACCCACATTTCAGTGATGGGAGAGACACGAGTGCCACTCTAGGGCTGGCATTGTGGTATAGCAGGTTAAGCCACTGGCGCTGACACCAGCATTCCTTATGGGTGCCAGTTTGAGTCCACTCCCGATCTGCTTCTGATCCAGCTTCCTGATAACACACCTAGGAAAATGGTGGGAGATGGCCCAAATGCTTGGAGTTTGGCCACTTATGTGGGAGACCCAGATGCAGCTTCTGGCTCCTGTATTTGGCCTGGTCTAGCCCTGGCCATTGTTACTGTTTGGAGAATGAACCAGCAGATGAAAGACCTCTCCTCTCCCCTCTCTTTGTAACACTGCCTTTCAAATAAATAAATACATATCTTTTTAAGAAAATGAGTGCCACTCTGGATATAACTTCAGTGATACCTGTGTCCAAGATACTCTTGTATTTAGCAGCATTCTCCATATTAGTGTGTTTCTGCACATCCCAAAATAGGACATTAATTCATTTCCTGCTTGTTACATTTTGATGCTCTTCCCACTGCTAATGGGGACCAGAGATGCTGGCCACAAGGGGAGACCTCCAGGCAGAACATGGATAGATTCTTCAAAGGCATGGAGGAAGGGAGCCTCTGGAACCCAGCTGCCTCCCAGATGGGGCTCATTATCCACACCACCCTCCCACATTGAAGGGAGGCCAAAAAAGAGCCACAGAAAATTAGAGACTTGTGCTGGAAAGGCCAGATGTCGAGACAACAGGGACATCCTGTCTCCACTGGCCTGGCTAGTGGCTTTGAGTGCTCTTTGTGGTGGTGGACAATGTGGGCTTTTTTTTTCTGCATAGAATGAAGGTCATGCTAGAGAGAAGTTCATGATAAGAACATCTATTAAGCACAAACTCAGGAGAATCAGTTTGCAAAGGAAAATGATGGCATGGTTTCCTTGGGTCCCACCTGCACAGGTGCAGAGGGGGACACACACATTGAAGTGATCTTTTCCTGGCTGATGCTTTACTGCGTGTACTACTGTGCTTTGACACATGTTATTTTACTGGTTCCTAGGGGCAACATTTTGAAAACATTCCTAGGGGATATTTCAACATTTTATAAATAGCAGCAGCAACAATAGCAACAACAGCATCCCATAGAAGAAAGAGGTTAAATGACTTGGACAAGGCTATGTGATTATTATAAGTGCAAAAGTAAGACTAGAGGCTGTAGAATTTTGACTCTGAACTTCTTCCTCCCTTTACATCAGTGGCTTCAGCATCACTTGAGAATTGGATAAAAAAGCAGATCTCCAGGCATCATCTTAGTCTTACTAAAGATCCAAAGATCAGAACTGTAACAAGTTTTCAGGGTGATTTGGATGCACACAGAAGTTGGGGAGCCACAGTCTTGTGCCATACTTACTGCCTTTTGCAGCAGCCACTGACATCAGTCCCTTGAGGTTTTTCAGTCTTTTTCAGTCTGTCTCTGTTAAGACTCTAGTTTTCCTGAACATAAAATTGGCTGTTCAGGAGTCTTCTGGACAAAGCATTGTGAGAGTTGGCTGTCTTCAATGAAAACAAATGCCAACAGAATAATCTTGCACCTGGCTCAGTCTGGCTTCCTCTGGTTCAGTGGCTGCAGGTGGGGAGATGCAAAGAGGCAAGAGGGCAGGACACGGAACAGTGCTTTTCAGTAACCAAAACCCTGCCTTGACTTCCTGAGTTCTTGACCCACTGACTAGAATTTTTGAGTTTCTCCTCCACTGAGTAAGATTTACCTTCTGACTTCTTGGCAGGCATACATGGAGAATGACCCTAGGGTTTGGATTTCCAAATTACAAAGTGCTAAAAAGAGTAGCTTTTTAATCTTCTGACCACAAAAATAAGTATATATAATCAATATTTATTCATTAAAACGAATGCATAAAAAAGGAAACATACCTTGCAATTATCTTTCATCATCCAAATCCAGGCACCCTCTGCTGGACCAAAATCAATGAACAAACACTAATCCCTAGGGTCTGGTTCGAGGTCAACATGTGCTGTCCAGAGTGGTAGGTACTTCCTTATAATTGTTTTAGATCTCCATTAAAATGCCAATTATACAACATGAAAGTTGTCAGTTTTCGTAAACACACATGGAAAATTTGATGTTAAAAATCTTCTACAATGTTGTAAAAAAACAGAATCAGAAAACTGGAAATTTGAGTTAAAAACATCTCAGGCGGTCCTGGGATTCTAGCTAGTACTTAAGCAATTACCAGTACCAAATCCTGTAAGAAAGGCAAGTCATGGGGTTACTGGACAGGCTGAGATGGAGGGAGACAATTTAAAGAAGATATGCCATGCACATAACCAGGAGTGTTGGATGTAATCACAAGAAATCCGATGTGGTTGTGCCATATTGATAGACTTCCTGGTGTGGTACTTAAAATCAAGGTTTACTGTTTCTCATGTTATTTTTCATCTCCAGATGCAATCCATTGGAACCACAGGATGAAGTTATGTTATGGGAATTTTACTTCCCTCTTCATCCCTCTGGGGTTTGTGCAAGGCAAGTAGAAAAACAAATAAAAGTGATAACCTTGGGCAGCTCACATGTTGACTGTTGTATTTGTTCCACAATTCCAAAGATTGATAAGAAAGACGAGATCCAGAGAAGGAAAGTATAACTCTTGGAAAGTGATGACAATACTCAGAGATGTTTTGACTGGTGAAAAAACAACCAAAGATGGAGGGGCTGGTGCTGTGGTGTAGCAGGTAAAGCCGCTGCCTCCAGTGTCAGAATCCCATATGGGCACTGGTTCGAGTCCCGGCTGCTCTACTTCTGATCCAGCTCTCTGCTATAGCCTGGGAAAGCAGTGAAGGATGGCCCAAGTCCTTAGGCCCCTGCACCCATGTGGGAGACCTGGAGGAAGCTCCTGGCTCCTGGCTTCAGATCAGTGCAGCTCCAGCCATTGTGGCCAATAGGGGAGTGAACCAGCGGATGGAAGACCTCTCTCTCTCTCTCTCTGCCTCTCCTTCTCTCTCTGTGTAACTCTGCTTTCAAATAAATAAATACAATCTTAAAAAAAAAGAAAGAAAGATGGAGTGGAACATCTCCTATCTTCCAATGCTTCCATCTTAAAATATCTCAGTCATTAAAATTTATAAGAAGAACTTTGACCAAGTTTGAGGAC
Organism: Oryctolagus cuniculus; assembly: GCF_964237555.1. Taxonomy (NCBI): domain Eukaryota; kingdom Metazoa; phylum Chordata; class Mammalia; order Lagomorpha; family Leporidae; genus Oryctolagus; species Oryctolagus cuniculus. Next base: position 48,263,493 of record NC_091449.1, read on the forward strand.
ATCTGAAAACAAACAACACATTTCTCCATGCTGTCACCATTCCAACATGCAGCCTATTTATATACTTTGCATATTCCCTTTTAGTACTTCCATTATTTCTTTTCTACGGCTCAAAAACACAGTCTGAATGCCTGTTGTAACAATTGCATGGAGCCCATGTGTTACACATTACAAACAAGAACGTCCATATGTTTAGCACATTTGAAAGCCCTGCTGAGTTCAGGCCATGTGACATTGGAGTCAGCCATCATGCCGGGGATGAGCTCTTCTCCCTTGGGTTATTCAAACATGGACTCAAGGAGTGTCTGGCAGCAAGGCTGGGGGTGTTTTCTCAGGGCAGCTTTCACACTCTCTTCCTGATCAGAAGTGTGGGTGACTCTGTGACCACACTATAGTTGTCCTACTTCCTTCCTTGAATACAGATCTTGGATCCTTATTTCAGAAAACAAGTGGCAAGAATGGATCTGACATTTTTCTACGCCCACTCCGTCACATCTGCCCTTTGATCCCTTTACATTAGGCCTCTCCCAGAACAAATGTAGTCACCATTTGTTATCTCTGTATTAATGATTGGCTATCTCAGGATGCATTTGCTCCCATAAATTAAAATTAAAACTATAACCAAACTGCTTCAAAATGTGGAAGACCCAAGAGCTGACTATAGAAATCCATAGCTTGGATTGGGGGTGGGGCTGTATCCTTCAGAGGCCTTAGTATCAAGGGTTGCTGGGTCTTACAAATGTGGCTCAACCATCCATCGAACTTGGCTTCCAAGTCTCAGGATGCCTCTTTAGTGTCACATGTTTTAGAGAGAGAATCGCATTGGTTTCTTTTATTCCAGTCAGTGAGCTGGTTTGCCTTGAGTTGAGTCCCATGAGCTATGATCAAGGGTGCACGAAGTGCTTCAGGTAAGACACATTGGTCAGCAGCATGAGCAGGCTGTGAACACTGGCATGGATAATGGAAGAGTTATCTTAGAAATACGTAAGTAGAGGACAACAGAGAGGACTCCTACGAAAGCTTGCCAGCTTCCTAAGTGCCCACAGCTATAGATCTCAAATCAGAATAAAGTCCTTGTACACATGGAGTCACTGATCTTGCTAACACATCTAGTAACCAAAGGATAATACTAACGCTCAGCATCTTAATACTGAGGATGATACTGACTTCTCAGAGAAGCTACTCCTTTGTTCAAGGTTACAGGGGCAGTGGGAAATGCACATGAGGATCATTTAATTTCCATTACTCTCTGCCCAATATTAAAATGTGTTGGGGAAGGGTCCGTCAAACTCTTCACTTCGGTAAGCTGTATTAACAGAGTCAGTAGGATGTAACTTGCAGATTTGAGAAGGGTTTTGCAATTGTAATGATGAGGATTCAACTCCCAAATCTGCCCATTGCTAATAGGAGAATCTTGGACTAGTTTATCAATGCATGGACAAAGTACTGACTTGGAGATTCCTTTAAAAATTTTTATTTATTATTCATTGTATTTGAAATGAGAGAGAGAGAGAGAAAGAGGAAGAGAAAGAGCAGACAGAGATCTTCCATTTCCATTTGCTGGTTCACTGTCCAAATGCCTTCAATGGCCAGGGTTGGGCTAGGCCAAAGCCAGGAGCCTGGAAGCCGATCTGGGCCTCCCATGTGGGTGTCAGGGATACAGTTACTTGAGCAATATCACCTAGTGCCTCCAAGGTGCACATTAGCAGGAAGTTGAATTGAAACCACAGGATCCAGGTATTTTGATATAGGATATGGCTGTCCAAAATGACATCTTAGCTGTGGCATCAAAGGCATGCCCTTGCTCTGGCTATTTTAATCCCTGGATTCTAGGAACCTCAACAAATCAGTAAATGAGGGTGTTGAACTACATTCTTTCCAAAGCCTTTCTACATCTCAAATTCTGATCAGGGCCTGGTGCAGGGATTGGTGTGCAAGATCCCATGAGTCAACGCCCCCCTCCCCCCCACACCCCCCCGTCTTGGTGAATAAATGTGACAGAAGGCAGCCGCACGTGTTCATGGACAAATCGTCTGTGGCCGCTTCAGTGCTGCATCAGGACGGTTGAGAGAGATTGCAGAAAATGTGTAGGCTCAGAGTGTGGGATAGTTACTATCTGACCCTGCATGGGAAACGTTAGCCAACTCTGGTCCACCAGAAAGCATTTCAGTTCTGCCTACAGCACTCATAGTCTTTTGCTCAATTCTCGCCTTCTCTTCATGCTATTCTCCTTCGTATCCTTTTATGAGAACATAGAGACCAGTCTTTGAACTTACGCTCTCTGGACCCACTTCTGATTCTACCGCTCACTCACAGTGCCAGCCTGGGCAAGTGCTATCAATTATCCAAGCTGCAGTTTTCTTCTCTGGAAATAGAGATTGGACAGGCTCTGCTCGCAGTGTTCTCCTGAGCCTTCAGTAGGATAGTCTGTGGAAACTGCTTAGAAAGTGCCCAGTGAACATTAGCTACTATTAAAAAGACTTATTTTCTTCATTCATTGCTCTGGGCAAATGGCCATATCCATGTTTTGTCATTCAGGAGTTTGGCACTTAATAGCTTCTAGCTCGCGGTGCCATAAATGATCTGGTCTGTGGGAAATAAATTGTAGGACAGGGAGATGTCTGAGGAATGAGAAAGTTGTCAAAATTACACGTGTAGCACACTCTCTGATTCCTTGTGTCATGTCCCACCTGGGACAGGAAGGGGCTGGAACCTGCTGACTGCAAGAGCCCAGGAAGCCCCCTGGGTTGCTTTTGCCCATTCTTTTCTCAGGCCAATGATGAAGCGGCCCGGATTCCTGAGACAGCCCAGCCCAGGCAGGGAGTTGGGTCTCCTGGCTGTCCTTATGTTAATCAGAAGCAAGCACACTCTGCTGAACAGGCTGCTCAGTGAAGAATACAAATGCCTGAGCCTAGGGGACAGGGGCACACTCCACCAAAACCACACAGACGCCCCTCCCCTCCCCATCCCCCTGCACCGGAAGCTGCAGGCTAACGGCTTCTAAGCCTGCGCGGCACCCACACCGTGAGTCTCCACCTCTTTCCCCAGCCGTGGGGATTCTAAGTTGCATTACAAATCTCAGGAGGGGTCTTCATTCTCCCTTCCATGGACAACATCTGGTTCAGCGGACCTCCCAATTACAACCACAGAGTAATTCTTGTCACCCCCTCTTTCTCTGTATCGTTTATGTTCTCTGGGTGACCCCCACCCCACCCCAGCGCCCGCAGGTTCCTTCAGGAATGGCTGGTCTGAGGTTTCTTTTTCCCTTTCATGAATCTTCCGTCCCAAGCATGTTTCTCGTGGAGATGGAGGTCTGGGATGCTGATTGCTATGATGGTTTCCAATTGCCTATTCTCCCTCTGGCCTTTCTGAAAGGAGCCATTGAGAAAGAGGTCATGATTAAAGCCCTTGGAACAAGCAAAGTGTAATTGAAGCGGTGGCTGGCGCCGCTTGGCTTAACCTCCCTCCCCATAAACTGCAGCCAAGCCTAGCAGGCTGTAGACCCCTTCCTACAATTCTGCAAGGGAAATGCCAAGTGTGAAGTGGGGGAGGGGGCCACCGAGTCCATTTAAGCCAAGATCGCAGGGGGCTCAGACGAAACATCCTTGACACATGAGGAGGATGTTTGGGAAAAACCATGCAAAAAGAATTATGTCAAACTCGTCACAAAAGGACTGGAAAATGTATTTAAACTGCATACTTGGGGCTGGTGCAGTGGTGCAGCTGGTTAAAGCCCCCGTCTGCAGTGCAGGCATCCCGTATGGGCGCCGGTTCGAGTCCCGGCTGCTCTACTTCCGATCCAGCTCTCTGCTATGGCCTGGGAAAGCAGTGGAGGATGGCCCAAGTCCTTGGGCCTCTGCACCTGCATGGGAGACCAGGAAAAAGCTCCTGGCTCCTGGCTTCAGATCTGCATAGCTGCAGCCATTGCGGCCATCTGGGGAGTGAGCCAGTGGATGAAAGACCCCTCTCTCTGCCTCTTCCTCTCTGTAACTCTGCTTTCAAATAAATAAATAAATAATAATAAAAAAATAAACTGCACATTCTTCAGGTCCTTAAATGCAAGGCAGAGATTAAAGATCTGTGAAGGTGGAAAGGGCTTCTCCGAAATCTGCCACTGCCTCCAGCTCACTGAATCCTGGGCGTGCAACGCTGGGGCATTCCTTTCACATTGAGCTCCGCCTTCTTCTGTGGCTCGTCCTTGCTAGGTGCTGGGGAGGAGTCGGGAAGCTGATGTGCGTGGAGTGGGGAACACAAAGCCTGGGCACAAAAGCTGCTTACTCACTGGCAATGTTGATCTGGCAAAGAGGCACGGAGAGCTGGGGCTTCGCTGCGGATTTGAGTCATAATCAGCAGTAGCAGCATCTCATCAGCTAACTCTGTCCAGTTGTATTGCGTCAGCACACACGCATGCACATGCACCCCCCGTGCACACATACACACACGATGCACACTCATGTACACACACACATGCACATTGTTACTCCAGCAATGATAAAACATATCAGCTCCCTACTGTTATTCTCTTCACTTGAGGACACAATTACTAAGACGTGGTTCTTATTGGAAAGGGAATCAGGGCTGGCGCCACGGCTCAACAGGCTAATCCTCCACCTTGCGGCGCCAGCACACGGGGTTCTAGTCCTGGTCGGGGAGCCAGATTCTGTCCCGGTTGCCCCTCTTCCAGGCCAGCTCTCTGCTGTGGCCCGGGAGTGCAGTGGAGGATGGCTCAAGTGCTTGGGCCCTGCACCCCATGGGAGACCAGGAGAAGCACCTGGCTCCTGGCTTTGGATCAGTGTGGTGCGTTGGCCGCAGCGCACCGGCTGCGGCAGCCATTGGAGGGTGAACCAACGGCAAAGGAAGACCTTTCTCTCTGTCTCTCTCTCTCACTGTCCACTCTGCCTGTCAAAAAAAAAAATCATAAAAAAAAGAAAGGGTATCAGACTTTGTTTAGAAGCCATGTCCAGAACTGTTAACATGTGCTAGTCTAGCAGTTAAGATGCCCATATGCGCTGTTGCGGTGCCTGGGTTTGCTTCCAGCCTCTGCCTCCTGATCCCAGCTCCCTGCCAGTGCAGACCCTGGGAGGCAGCCCTGCCGGCTCAAGTAATTGTGTTCCTGCCACCCACATGGGAGAGCAGGATTGAGTTTCCAGATCCAGGCTTGGATCCTAGCCCAGTCCTGATACTGCAGGCACCTGGGGAGTGAGTCAGTGGCTGGGAGCCCTTGCTGTCCTCCTGTCTCTCTGTATATAACCCTCCCTATCTACCTCTTTGCCTCTCAACTAAATAAATAACTTTAAAAAAATCTGCTCACTACAACATTATTTATAGTCCCAAGGCAATGAGGGAAGTAAAGAAATAATCAAAACAAGTACCCCAAGTTTATTGAGGTGAATACATTATGGATGCATATCCATATGATAGTATGTAAAATATTAAATCTATTTTAAGGGATGATTATCAAGAATTCATGATGATAGCATGTTTAAAATAGCACATAAGAAAAGAAAAGCAGAATATAAAGCTTTACAGATGCATAAACAAATATAAGTTATGAAAAAAAGTTGCTTTTTTTTCTAATAGGAAAAGAAAAGGCCTGGAAGGAAATTTGTCACTATGTTGAGATAAATCTTTGGATTACTTGTAAAATATCTTTTAAAAATATTTATTTATTTATTTCAAAGTCAGAGGAGTTACAGAGAGAGGAAAGACAGAGAGAGAGAGAGAGCAAGCTTCCATCCTCTGGTTCACTCCCCAGATGGCCACAATGGTCAGGGATGAGCCAGGCCAAAGCCAGGAGCCAAGAGCTTCTTCCAGGTCTCTCCTGGTGGGTGGCAGGGGCCCAAGCACTTGAGCCAGCTTCTGCTGCTTTTCCCAGGCCATTAGCAGAGAGCTGGATTGGAAGTGAGCAGCCGGGACATGAACCAGCAACTATGTGGGGTGCCGGTGTCACAGGCGGTGGCTTTACATACAATGCCACAATACCAGCCCCCAAAATATCTTTTTTAAATACATTTTTAAAACATTTATTGATATTTATTTATTTGGAAGGCTAAAGACACACACACACACACACACACAGATGAATAGAGATCTTTCATCTGCTGGTTCTCTTTCCAAATTCTTAAAACAGCTCGGGCTGGCTCAGGCCAAAGTCAGGCACCAGGAATTCAACCCAGGTCTTCCACATGGGTTGAGCCATCACTGTTCCCTCCCTCAGTGCACATTAGCCAGAAGCTGGAATCAGGAGTGGGGCCAGCACTCAACCCCGGGCATTGAAATGTAGGATGAGGGTATCCAATGTGACATCTTAACTGCTCTGCCAAGCACTCACCCTCACGTTTAGTATTAAACATGGCCTTGGCCTTGAGCTTGAGTCCTGGTTCTACTATGCACAAGGTAAGATGCTTTATTCCCTATCTCTGATTTTCCTTCTGCAATGAAGTCTCAGGTATGTTGCAAGGGCTGAAGCAGAACATGTGTGCACACCATAGCCTGCTGTCCTGTGCCTTGACACTAAAGAAAACAGAATCGAGGAACCCAAAGTACAGCAGCAGTGACAAGGAGAGTTGATAAGGGGAGGCTGTTTCCAGACCTGCCTGGTGCGCCCTGGGGGGCCTGGCAGCCCTGGGCCTGCCCCTATCTCTTTCCACAAACAAACACATGGGTCCTGTAGGGAGATTCCTGGCTGACCATCTGGGTCCCTTCAACACCCACATTCGCCCTTCTTAACCCCCAGTGTTCCTCATCTGCTTTTCTGCCAACAGCTGTTATTTCTCTTTGATATGGAGAAAAATCCCGCTGTAGCAGCCCAGTGCCTTAGAACAGTGAGATTTGGACTGCAGGTCCCTGTTTGTATTGGGGAAAAAAAAAAAAAAAAAAGGAGGAGGAGACTGTGAGGTCAGCAGCACCTGGCAGAGGGGCCGGAGTTCTGCCCTAGGCTGGGCAAAATGCTGCACAGGGCCTGGAGATTTGCATTGGACATAGGCACACACTCTGCCTTCTTTCAAGAGCCATCTATGTGGGAGCCTGTGGGCTTTCTAACTTTTTAAAGTGTTTCTCTCCCCCTAATCCCTTACAGAAACACACACACACACACACACACACATACACACACCCACAGCCCATTTGGAGACCAGGGTAAAGATCACTCACTCCCAGATCCTTGTCTTTGGCCATAGAGGTCCCAGGAACTCCTGTTACCCATTCCCACAGCACCTTACACCTCCTTAATGAAAGAGGGTTGTGATTTTTTAGAACATGGTTTGTATAATCCTGGCTTCCATAAAGATGGTGAAAATCTCCCCAGGGCAGGGAGTATCCCAGACTTCCTGGACATTGTGTCGCCAGCACATGGTACGTGCTTTGAGATCCAACTGGAGAACGCCTGTGACTCCAGCAGCAAGGGAGCCCTATCTGCATTTGGGACCCCTAACTAGACGCTCTGCAGAGTTGCTGCTTAGAGGGGGCCAGTGAAGGCAACGTCGCTGGACAGGACAAGTCTACTCAAGGGCTTTCCATGGCCCACATCCCTCTTATTCTTGTAGGGCTGGGCAACTTTGCTCTGCCAAGGGCCACTTGGATATTTATAACATCCTTCACAGGCCACACAAAATTGTCAACCTAAAAAGTAGCCTGCTATAGATGTATTGAGTGTCAGGTCTAGCCTATGGCTGCCTTGGTAGAGCCAGACCAAGTGATTTCGAGGGCCTCTTACGCTCCGTAGGCTGGATGTTCCCCACTCCTGCTTTAGAGTTTGCCAAGAGGTGTGACGAGTCAGGGCCCTAACTCTGGTCTTTATTTTCTCTCTGTCTCTCTCCCACTCTCTGGTTCTCTCTCCCCTTAATTATCATGACCATGACAGTAGCAGTTATTATGCTCTCGTTGAAACTGTTTTCTCCCCCAGCCAGTGATGGGCATTGCTTTTCTAAAAAGCTTTAAATTTCCTATTTGCCTTTGACATCCCAGATTGCGTGTATTTGCAGTAATGCGCAGCCCCCAGGGTCAGGGTTCTGGACGATGCTTGGCATGCAGTGTGCCCTCAATGTTTGTTGCTTCTTGAGATATTAGAGTGGGCAAAGGAGGCTTGGAAACTAAGAGCCTAAGCTTCAAAAGCTAGTTTAATTTTCAAAAGCAAAGCAAAATTGTCGTGTTTCATGTGGGTCAGACCTCAAGAGGTTTAATAAGGGTACCAACTGCCCACGTAGTCTGCAGCAAGGGCCAGATGGCTGCCTGGTGTCTTAAGAAAGTGCTAGACAGTCTCCCCAGACCCCTCGAGGACATCATTGTCTCTGACCACTGAGTTGAGCCTCCCTGCACCTCATGCCTGGGTCATCATTGCACAACCAATCATGATCTCACTGCCTCCAGACACAGCTCGCCCTGGCTATGCCGCCTGAATCTCGCCCCGGCTATGCCGCCTGAAAGCACACGCCTTATCTACACGGTCTTGGTTTCTGGACTCCAGCTTCATGCTACGAACTGAACTGGGACTTTCCTGAGGCCAATTCTTCAGTGCTTCAGGGGTTTCTTAGCTTTGCGCAATGTCCTGGGATTCACTTGGCCATGATTATCATCAAAGTTACACAATCAAGGAAAAAGTAAGTGGAGCAGCTGTCTTTTCAGATCCAAGAACAGTGGTGAACGTTAGCTGGTTGGGTTCACAAAACACCACTGCGCGTGCTCCCAGAGGGCAGTGGCTCTCCCACTGCCTCCTCACCCCCTCCCCTCTTCTCCTTGGCTTTCCTATAGAGGCAGCTACTGTCTTAACAACTCCTGCAGATTTTCTGTTCCCCGTATCACACCTCCAAGCTCACTGACAGTGGCGTATTCAGCTCCTCGCAAGGTTATCTTGAAGGCAATTTTGATCATGGTTTTGCCCCTGATTTTTGAAGACCTTCTGGCCATAGGACGCCATGGGAGCTGGGGCAGTGGTCTGTGATCACCAGTTCTCTCCCCATCTTCATTTAAAACGCCCTAGCCTGTTCCGCAGGAGGAGCTGAACCTTCGCGATTTTGCTTGTACTAGGGACAAAAGGAAACACAGAATTAGCAGCAGTGCCCAAGACCCCTCCTGACTCCGCCTCACCAGCTAGCCCCCCCAATTCTCTTTATTTCTTCCTTTAACACAATGTGTCTCTTCTCTTGTCACCTGTTGCCTATCCACACTGACATCTAAGGCAGTACTTTGTTGTTCCTGGCGTGGACTTGGCCTTACGACCCTGTGAGATGGGCATCAGGCAGATGGCAAGACCTCTGGTCCTAACGGAGAACCGGTATCTGCTGCAGCAACGCCTCTGTCAGGAGCCTCAGGGGGTACATCGACCTAACAAAGGAAGTACTTACCCAGACCGCCCAGATATCCCATGAAAACCAGATGGGAGGAGGCCTGTGGAGGTGTTTATTAAACTACAATATTCCTACGATGCGTGTGAAGCATGATGCCTTCGACCTGATTTACATGTTTGGATTGCATCTTTGTCTTTTTGGTGTCAAGTAATAACAATCCCTTTGAAAATAGGTAGACTATTGTGAAAGTGACATGGTAGAAAAAGTAGGCAAACAGTACATTTCACAGATGAGTATGGGGTATAAAAAGAAAATCTCAGCAGGGAAAAATATACAAGTTAAAAAGCACAAGAGTAGTTGAGAATGAGCTCAGGGTTGAGAGATAGTGCTTTAAGAATACAATAGTTGGAGCAGTCATTGTGGCACAGTGGGTTAAGCTGCCGCCTGTGATGCCAGCATCCTCTATGGGTACCAGCTCCAGCCTGAGTCTGGGCTGCTCCACTTCTGATCCAGGTTCCTGCTAATGCCCCCTGGAAAAGCAATGGAAGATGATCCAAGTCCATGGGTCCCTGCCACCCATGTGGGAGACCCGGAAGAAGCTCCTGGCTCCTGGCTTCAGTCTGGCTCAGCCATTTGGAGAGGGAACAAGCAGATAAAATATCTCCCTCTTTCTTTCTCTTCTCTCTCTGGAACTTTGCCTTTCAAATAAATAAAATAAACCTTTACAAAAGGAATAGAATATGTGATGATTACACACACACAAAAAATCAGGAATGATCTCAAGATATGATACTCATTTGTTCTTAGGGAAAATTAACATTTCTGCAAGAAAACAATTTAGCATCATGCATCATGAGACCTAAAATATCCATATTTTTTTGATTCAGTAGTCTAACTATTTGGAATCTATCCAAAAAATGAATTACAGGCAGAACCACATGTACAAGATAGTTCAACATGGTGCTGCTTATAGTAGAAAAGTGCTGTTAATAAACTAAAACCCTGGCAGCAGGGAAAAATTCAACAAATGCTCCAATAAAGAGTAATGCATCCAAATTCATCAGTTAAGCACATCATACTCTAAGAATATTTAATGTGAGGAGAAAATGTTCTCCATATAATATCAAGTGATAAAAAGAAGACATTTCCCAAGTTTTCAAATAGAAGCATCTTTGTATCCAATAATGATATTAAAAGTGTACAAATATAAAATTGCCAGTACCCCATACCACAATAATACACATTACATATTTGCAAATTTCATACATATGTGTGTATAATTATTTATGTAATTCATTTTTTGTCAATTCTTTCTTTATGTTGCCATGTTGTTCTGTATCATGTATTGCTTTTTAAAAGATTTCTTTATTCATTTAAAAGGCAGAGTTATAGGGAAATTCCATCCACTGGTTCAGTCCCCAAACGGCCTCACAGCTAGGGCTGTGCCAGGACAAAGGCAGGAGACCAAAACCTCATCCAGGTCTCCCACGAGGGTGGCAGGGTCCAAGCACTTGGGCCTTCTTTCACAGTCTTCCTAGGCACATTTGCAGGGAGCTAGTTCAGAAGTAGAATAACCAATACTCAAACTGGTACCCATATGCAGGTTTCACAGGCATTGGCTTAATCCATGTGCCACAATGCTGGCCCCCTTGCATTACTTTTAAAATAGAGAATAAATATTATTTTTCAATCCTAAATTTTAGTTTGCATTCTAATTTCCAATTTTTGTGTGATAAACTAGTAACGAGTGTATTCAATGTATTGTTATGATGTGTGAAAAATTGAATAAGGATTGCTTTTCATTGAAGAAAATGATGCTTAATTGGGGAGAGACGTGAAATAACCCAGTGAGGGCCCCAGTTATCTCACTGGGTTCTCTGTGGATCATCCTGTCCCCAGTCCTGAGCCAGTTCTTTCCCTTGTCCCGGCAAGATTTTATTGCTGATCCGTCTCTCTCCCTGTCTCCCTCTCTCTCCCTATCTCTCCTCTCTTTCTCATGAAAGGAAAATTGCCTTGTTGAAAGAGTAGGAGCATAAGCAGAAAAAGTCCAAGTCAGGTAACACTGAGCCAACTGTGGCCTCCCTGTCCCTGTCCTTTCCATAGACTCAAATATCCTGCTGCCCAGAGACCCCTCGCCCCACTCTGGCACCTCTCAACAATGCAGGCAATGCCTAAATGCCTAGGTCACCGTCAGACTGCTCCAGGGATCTGCTTTTCAGATTTTGGAATTGTTTCTCCTCAGCCAAAATGTGAATTTTAGAAAGATCTAAAATCCATATAATTTGGGAAATTATACAGAATTTTTTGGTACAAAATGCAAAACTCCAAGTACATTAAAATTATACTCCAATTATAAACATGAGCATGCCACATCTACAAAGACAAAGCTGGTCCAGAGGAGCACATGCATGACAGGAACAAGACTGCAGGCTTCCTTTCTGGTTTTCAAAATTCCGTGTGACGTTCCTCTCAGGCGGCATATACCAAAACCTATTTTATAAAAAGTGGCTCCAAGGAAAGAGACTGAGAATGAAGGCTATGTGAATGACTGAATCAACTTTGCTAAATTAAGTCTTGGAAGTAGTTCATATTTTGCAATCAGAAAATACAGCTCTCTCTCCAGTGCTTGTCTTCTGGGGCTAGTTCAAAGCCACCTACTTAGAAATTCTCTTGCACTCTGAAATTTTGTTGTAGGATATATATACCTTGGTTGCAATTTTACTTTGACTTTTTAAAAAAATTTAATTTATTTATTTGAGAGGTAAAGTTACACACACACACACACAGTGAGAGAGAGAGAGAGAGAGATCTTCCATCTGCTGGTTCACTCCCTAGATGGCCACAAAATGGCCGAACTGAGCCAATCTGAAGCCAGGAATCAGGAGGTTTTTCCAGGTCTCCCATGTGTGTTCAAGGGTCCAAGCACTTGGATCATCTTCCACTGCTTTCCCAGGCCATAAGCAGAAAGCTAGATCAGAAGAGGAGCAGCCAGGACATGAACCAGTGCCCATATGGGATGCCTGTATGGCATACAGAGGCCTAGCCTACTATGCCACAGCACTGACCCCTTTACTTTGGCTGTTATACTTATTTATTTCATGCCAATCTTTTCCATCAGACCAAGAACAACCCAAGTGCAAAGATTGTTTCAGCTTTGTTCTCTACCCCTAGCATTTAGAACTAGTTTGACAAGTGGGAGATGCTCAGTTGACGTTTGTTGACTGAGTGGGTGGACAATGAATTTCATTCTGTCCTCATGACAGAGTTGCCTGCTCCACTAACATGTCTCCCCTTCGGGTGTGTTGGCAGCTGGAGACTGACCACTCGAACAGCAGCCCTCCCAGAATCTCAAGCTAAACTCCATAGTAGGTACTGATAGAATTTTTGATAGCAAAGTGCAAAAGTCCGTCTCAGTGCTCCCTCTGGACTGAAGGGCTGCAGGCCAGATTTAATCTCAAGAGATAATCCAGCTGAAAAGGGAAGGATTGCTTTGCAAACCCGGAGCATCAGCTGATGACCTTATCTTTGAGAACCTTGCTTGTGCGTCATTCTCAAACAACGTATTCTCCTTCTCTTCAGACACGAGCTTCTTGAGTTCTGTGTCTGTAGTGCAATTCACTAAGTGTTTGTATCTCCTTTAAATTCATGTGTGGAATCCCTAAACATGGTAGTGCTTGGGAAGTGATTAAGTTTAGACGAGGTTGTGGGGGTGGAGTGTCCCTGACGGGAGTGGTGACTTTCATGGGGATAATGACAGGAGGGCTCTTTCTCCCTTGTGTGAAGATTCAGTGTGAAGCCAGCTGTCCACAGACCAGGAAGAAGGCCCTCGTCCAATACCTGAGCTTGTTGCCTCTCCAATCTCATTTCCAATCTCCAGAACTTTGTGAAAGGCATATTTGTTGCTTAAGCCACTCTGCTTACAGTGTTCTTCCATAGCATCTCAAGATGACCAAAAGAGTAAGAATGCATCATTCTAGGGCCAATATAGAGATCAATGCGCTCCTTCACTCAATAACTTTTTATTAAGTATACATTTTGTTCCAAGCACTGAGGATACAGAAATAACAGTTCCCAGTTTAGCAGGGGAAAAAGAGATGAACAGAATTCTGTTCCCAAGAATAAATGTCATGGATCACATGGTAGCTCTGTTTTTAGTTTTTTTTGTTTGTTTGTTTTTTTTTAAGGAATCTCCATACTCTTCCATCATGGTTGAACTAATTTGCATTCCATTAAAATCTGGTTATTTTAATTTCCATTAAAATATGGTTAGGGTGGTAAATTTTGTATTATGTGTATTTCACCACAGATTTTTTTAAACTCAAAAACATACACCAAGTTCTGTGTAGAAATTTGTTTAAGACATGCATTGAATCTCACACTGGGTTCCACAAATATATGCCAAGTCCTAAGTGTCAATTGAAATACGGATATGTTTCTAGAAAGAGAGAAGAAAAAAAAAATAATTCCAGGTCTCTAAAACCCCCATTGTTCTTTCTTGAGCAGTACTCTAATGGATAAATTAGGACTGCTTCCTGTGTGAGAACTCATATTTAAGATGAAAATCTAAATAAAAGTGCTATCAAAATGTGATTCCCCCATTTCAAGAACTTAAGTGGACGTGGATTGCCCATTTGAAATCTCTCACACAGTTACCGAGTTTCTCCTAAATGTGTGTTGCTTTGCTGCTGATGGCATGCTTATCAGGGGGATTAAAGACAGTGTCTGGTCCATCAGCCCAGGATCTGTTTCGCTTTGATTCTATGGAGCACGGTTCACTGCCAGCACAGCCTTGACCAATTAGGGTCCAAGAGCCACAGAATAATTGGAACACTTTATCACATATATTTAACGAATCTCTAGGCGTATTTTTCAAACACTTTTGTACAGCTTTATTCATGTTGAATGCTACTCTCCTGGGTTTCTTTTTCTTTCATTAAACATTATTTTCCTCCAAAGAAGTCAAGTATCTGTGTATTCTCTAGTTTGAAAAATAAAGAAGCAATTTAGCAAGTGCAAACTCATAGGCTAGGACTCTTTATCACAGATTCCCATTTTGTGGAGCAATTCCTGCTAATCAATGATCAGGTTAAAAGAAAAAGTTAAATGGAAGGTGTGCCTGAGGCTTCAGGATGAGAGAAATTGTACAGATGGAGAATTGGGGTGATAGTCCTTACATGACCTCATCACATCAAAAGCAATGAGAAGTCTAAGGAAGCAGCTCTGGAGAGAGTGGTGGGTGTGAGTCTCCCTGACTCCACAACCAGAAGGGGAAAGCGGCTCAAGACCCCACCAGGGACCTTGGCAAGGCTGCGCTGGAAATTGGGTCTATGTCTCCTGAAAGGGCAATGGCACGGAAGCCTGGTGTCTGTAACCTACCCCAGCTACTGCAGCCACAGTAACAAGAGACGTGACCCCTAGAAACTTTACTGGAGCGAAGATGAGGACTGTGTGCTGGTGCTCTGTGTTCCTGCAGTTGACTGTGCAAAGTAATGTGTGACACCATGCGCGAGAGCTGTGCCACTGAAGAGAGATTCGGCATGGAGGCGGAGGATTGACCTACTGCGCCATGGCACCAGCCCCAAATTGTCTCTTAAGGTTCAGAATCTCCCCCTTCCCAGATAGATGCCCAGGCAAACATAAAAAGGCCACCCACATGTGAGACCTGGGTTGATTTCCCAGATCCTAACTTTGACCTGGCCCACCTATGATTGTGGAAATTCGGGGAGTGAGCCAGCTGGCTTTGCTTCTCTCTCTCTCTCTTTATCCCCCTCTGCCTTTCTAATAAATGAAATAAATAAATATGTTTTTTAAAAAAGTGACAAAGTTTGACCATTTTATGGGACTGGATTTGTGCTTGTTAAAGAGGCACTGGCTACTGTTTTTGTGAATTGATATGAGAACTATATGCAGAGGCTAAGACTGACTAGCAAAGTTTGAGTGCTTAACATATTTATCCAGCAGCTGGGATGAGCTTGCAGTGGAAGGATCAATTTAGAGTAACCTTGAGAGATCATGCTGGATGTGCCCTTATATGTCTTGTTCACTCAGTGTGGACACCATGGGGTGGCTAGGTCCAGGTTTTTTCCTTTGATGCAATACAAGAATTTGAGGATGACATGTGGGTAAAGGTCAGTAGAGAAGCAAGATTTATTTACAGGCAAACTGAACGTGCATGCCAAGGACGGATTGCGAGCATGCTCCCCAGAGAGCTACACTCAACGAAGTTCAGGTCCATCCCTTTATATGATCTGGAGGCACAGGGGTTGGTATCTGTGGTTTGTTTTAATTGAATATTCATAAGGGGTAGAGTTTGGAGTAGCATTTGAATAGCACTATTTCTTAGCATTGTTAGGAAATCTCAGAGGTGTCTTAGTGTCATCAGGTGCATGATGGGAGTGGGAGTGTCAGCCATTGCCACTTTATTAAAATGACCTCACAGTTAGCTAAAGATTGCGGGGTGGGAAACATCTGAAGCCACGTCGGTTATTTTTAGCTTGTGCTGGTTCTACGGTGAAGCCACGGAAGCTGTGGTTTTCTGCTACACAGAAAGGGAGGGAGGTTTGGGCAGCACAAGGGTGATGCAGCCAAGGGCTGGTGACCTCAGCTCCCTCTTGCTGGCTTCTTTTTTGCCTATATTGTGATGACAAATGACACAGAATTGGCTGGTGCCACAGCTCAATAGGCTAATCCTCCACCTGCGGCACGGGCACACTGGGTTCTAGTCCCAGTTGGGGCGCCGGATTCTGTCCCGGTTGCTCCTCTTCCAGGCCAGCTCTCTGCTGTGGCCCTGGAGTGCAGTGGAGGATGGCCCAAGTGCTTGGGCCCTGCACCCGCATGGGAGACCAGGAGAAGCACCTGGCTCCTGCCATCGGATCAGCGCGGTGCGCTGGCCGCAACCTGCCGGCCGCGGTGGCCATTGGAGGGTGAACCAACGGCAAAGGAAGACCTTTCTCTCTGTCTCTCTCTCTCTCACTATCTACTCTGCCTGTAAAATAAATAAATAAATAAATAAACCACAAATGACACAGAATCATAGTGAATTGAAGGAGCAGGAATGGGGCCTGACCTGAGGAACCACTGGAGCTTCCTTGAGGAGCAGGTGTCTGAGAAGAGTGCACTGACAAGTGGAAGTTGATAGAGTGTTGAGGTTTTTAACACAGAGGCATCTGCAAGCCCAAATATTTATCTCATGAAGTCACTCAGGGATTTGAGCAAGCAGATTTGCAAAATTTCTCGCATTCTCGGTATTCACATTCTTATCTTAGAGGCCCTCTTCAGTTTCCGCCTGAAACCATTACAAATTCTTTGCCCAACTCTTGCCTCCTCCTTTTCCCCCCCCGAAGGGTCAAGGCATTCCATCCCAACTATTGTGGGCGACAATGGGGGCCTCCCAGCCTGCACTTCTTAGGCTGTGGTGGGAGACTCAGCACGCATCCTCCTCCACGTAACCTCTCGCATGTTCGCCTCTATGGGTAAAGGCTGCTTTCCTCTACAACATTTCCTTGGCATTCTGTAATTTCTTGATACTTCGAGGAAATTGCTATGAAAGGAGCCTTGGAGGGCTGCCTTAGGATAAACACATCAAAAGACAACACTTAGCTGTCTCTTTTCGCCCTGAAGGTCAACAAACTGCTCCCCACCGCTTTTTGCAATATGAATTTGAGGTCGATATTATGGTGTAGCATGTAAATCCACCTGTGATGCCAGCTTCCCATATGGCCGCCGGTTTGTGTCCAGCAGCTCCACTCTTGACCAAGCTCTCTGATGATGTGTCTGAGAAAGCAAAGAAAGATGGCCTAAGTATTTGGGCCCCTGCCTCTCACATAGGAAATTTTTTTAAAAAGATTTATTTATTTATATGAAAGTAAGAGTTACACAGAGGAGAGGCAGAGAGAGAGAGAGAGGTCTTCCATCCAATGGTTCATTCCCCAATTGGCTACAATGGGCGGAGCTGCACCGATTCTAAGCCAGGAGCTTCTTCCAGGTCCCCCATGCAGGTGCAGAGGCCCAAAGACTTGGGCCATCTTCTACTGTTTTCCCAGGCCATAGCAGAGAGCTGGATCAGAAGAGGAGCAGCCAGGACTAGAACTGGCACCCATATGGGATGCCGGCGCTTCAGGCCAGGGTGTTCACCCACTGCGCCACTGCGCCACAGCGCCGGCCCCTCCCGTAGGAAACTGATGAGGCTCTTGGCTCCTGGCTTTGTCCTAGCACAGCCCCGGCTATTGCAGCCACCTGGGGTAGGAACCAGCAGATGGAAGACATGGCATGCACTCTCTCTCTCTTTCTCTCTCTCTCCCCTCTTTGTAACTCTGACTTTCAAATAAATAAATATGCTTTTTGTAAAAACAGAAATAAAATGAATTCTTCAAGATCATGTGCCTGGGCCTGCCAGAAGCTGACATGGAGCATCATAAGAGTGGTGTCTCCAGTCACCTCTCCCTGAGCACCCATGTGAGTCAGACCTTCGGAGAAGCACTCTGCATAGATTTTCTCTACGTTTCTCCTTCAAATAGCCGAAATGGAGAGGCTGTGACTTCCGTTTGCAGATGAAGAGAATGAGCCTAGGGGGGTTCCCCAGAAATCCAGCTCTCCCGTAAGTGAGACGCGAGCAGGATTTCCACTAAGTTGCTTTCTGGCCCCAGGACTGGCACCCATTAGCATTCTTTATGTGGTGGATGAGTTCATTCTTTAACTTAATTCTCTGGCCCATCTTTTCAGGAGAGCTCTCCCTGACATCTCCAAACAGCACCCTGAAGTTCTTGCCTTCTACTGCTCCTGTAATCTTTCATCCAAGTCTGGAAAATGGGGTTTACCTTGTTCCTGTAAAGATTTATTTATAGACCGGTCTCCAATTAAATGGGAAAATTTCCAAGTGCTGAGAAAGAAGCACATCTCCTTTATTTTCACTACACATCTAGGCTAGTTTTGCACACAGTAGGACCTTTTAAAGTTAACAAATGAATGAGTGTAGAATCAATTATAAATGAGAAAATGTTAACTCAGAGAAATGGAGTAACAGACAAAGGTAACACAAGTAGTGATTTAGAGCCATAATCTAAATCCCTGTCTCTTGACTTCAAATACAGGTTCTTACTTATATACTCAAGGTAGGGTTTATACCATTGTAAGGATGGCTGTGCACTTATGGCTTAAGACTAACAAGAAAAATTCAGGATGAAATAGGTACATGTGGGTGCAGACATGCGTGGAAAAATACATTGAAAAAATTTTAATGAGTTAATTTGGGCCAGTAATATGACACTTCTCCAACTAGCCTTGCTGGTTATCTTAGCTCACAATGGTTGGGATTTGGGGAATTTTTTGAGATAATTCCATAACTTGTACTCAACAAATGTTTGCTGAGTACTTGCCATGTTGGAGGCAATGTGGTAAATGTGGGAGATTCAGAAACATATATGTGTGTCATACATATATAATGCATGCATACACATATGTAATATATAATTAGATACTAACTATTTTTTAAATATTTATTTACTTGAAAGTTATAGAGAGAGGGAGAGAGATTGATTCTAATTGATGGTTCACTCCCAAAATGGCCACAATGGCTGGGTTGGGCCAAGCTAAAGCCAAAAGCCAGGAACTCCATCTGGGTTTCCCAAGTGGGTGCAGGGGCCCAAGTTCTTGGGCCATTCTCTGCTGCCTTCCCAGGCTCCTTATTGGGATGTTGGATCAGAAGCGGAGCAACCAAGACTTGAATGGGCACACATATGGTGTGGTGGTGTCTCAGGCAGTGGCTTAACACAATGTGAGCCCTGTACATGTTAATTATTAATGTGAATTTCAGTGGTAAGGAGGAAAAGTATAGGGGGACTTAGGCTGGTGTTTTGGAGCAAGCTTTCCTCAGGGAGTGGAGACAGTTCAAAGATGTAAAAGATAGATGAGATGTATGTCAAGAGTAGGTGACGAGAGGTTCCATTGGATACTAAAGGGAGTTTGATGTAGCTGTAACGCAGAGACCAAGAGATAGGACTGTATGGGCGTATGTAGGAGTGAGCACTGGCCAGGTTGTTCAGGATCCTATTAAAGGTATTGATATTTTGGAGTAGGTGTTTAGTCTACTGGTTAAGATGCCCTTGTCCCACTGCAGAGTGCCTAGATTCTCTTCCTTTTTCTGGTACTGACTCCAAATTCTGGCTAATGCAGAACCTGGGAGACACAGTGATAGCTCAAGTAACAGTTCCTAATACCCCTGTGGAAGTCCTGGTTTGAGTTCACAGTTCTTGGCTCTGGACCCAGCCCTAGCCAAGTTCCTGGCTATTGTAAGCATTTGAGCATTTAGGACGTGAACAAGCTGATGAGGTCAGCTTACCTCATTCTCTCCTCTCTCTCTCTCTCTCTCACACACACACACACATACACACACACAGTATTGATAATTTGTTATTTTCTCTACAAGCACGATAAAGGCACTGAAGTGTTTTAACTGGAAAGTAACACAGCCAGTCTTAAATTTCTAAATCACATGTGATGGATGTGAGGAGAGTGAGTTGGAAGAAGAAAGCTTAGATGTTGAGAGGTCCATTATGAAGTATAGAAGGAGTCAAGGAAGAGGCAATAGAAATGTATCTGAATATTCTATAAATCATCAGAGCTATCTGTCTTGGTACATGTACATAAAAAAGATAGTTCAGTCCTCTGGTTTTGGATATAAACAGAGAAATTTCCCCTAAAGAATATTGCCACCGTTTTGTCCTATACAATCCTCCCAAGCTTTCTTCACAGTAGCCCGTCATGGAGAGAAGTTGTGTTGGTATGTTTAGATCTATGTTTGCCCCGATCTATGGCCTTCGGGATGCCACAAGTTTTCGTTCTTCACTGATGTTATATCCCATTGTCTCCAAACAAGCCTTTTTGCTACAAAGCTGGTGATCAATTTTTTGAGGCTGTCATCTGGGAGTAGCCTGAGAAGGTACCATTAGCTAATGCCTAGAGCCAAGTGGACAACTAATTCTCCACCTCACCTCTGCCTTGAGTAAAGGGCAAGCAATCCCTCAACTCCAGTCTCTCTGAGCTTTCTCTTGCCTTCTCGCACGCTCAGAACTGAGGGCCATGAACACTTCCCTACTTCTCTTCCCCCTCTTGCTCCCCTGTTGCAGCAGTAGAGTGGAGACGGGAGTCTGGGCAGTGACTGGCACAACCTCAGAATAGAAAAATAGAAAGAAGCAGAGGGAAGGCTCCTCTGGGTTCTTTCCTAGCCAGTGGTTAAGGATTCCATTTGGAGAAATAATGTTGAATTAATGGCTCTGTCAGCCTGATCATGACTTTTTTTATCTTTTCTAAAACTGCAAAAAAGAAAAGAAAAAAAAAAAAAAAACAACCTCAGCCGTCGCTAATCTGAAGCAGACCACACATCAATCGATTCCTATAACCTTTTACCATGTGAGAGCTCCTGTTCCCTGGGGCTCACCTAGCATTTCTCCTCACATTCCACAGCTGGAAAAATTGATAAACACAAACATAAGCTCATTAACTCGTCTAAAAATGTGCAAAAAAGGGCCCATTGTGTTCTAGGACATGAATCAGAGGAGAGAGTAAAGACATACATGGGCAAAGTCACTGCTGTTGAGCTCCTAGACTGCCTGGTAAACAAGTGGATGAACCATTGCCTTGGGAAAGCTCTACTCTTGCAGGGGACGATAGCTCATAGTGACATGGGCCAGAGTGGTCTGGCCTTGGGCCCGAGGCTCAGACAGGGGCTAAAGCAAAAGTTCTCTCTCTACCAGAAAACATCGAACTTGTTAAGCTTTGGAGTTAAACACAATCTTTTTTCCTTATCTTGTATTTTTTAAGCTTGGAGTACTTCAATTACAAGCTTATTAGGTAGATAAATGTATATTTTACAGCTTTAATTTGGATCCAGGAAAAGATACACCATCTTATAAAACTTATCCTAAGGCCACCAATATTGCAACTACTTAATGTATTAAATGTTGACTATATACTGGGAAGAATAGTCTACTACCCTCTCATTTCTTGGCTGATATTGGTACAATTAACCAATATCAGCAGACCCAATTTAGAATGTGCCTTCACAAAAAATGTACCAAGAGTAAGGATTTAGGGTGGCTTAGTGAATGGAAGAACACTTGCAGAAGTCCTGGAAGAATGGGACACATGCTAATAATAGCTGTGTACTGGGGAACATCTGTTCAGACATATCCTAGATACACTATCTCACTCATGTGAGCCTGACTTTCCTTAAAGACAAAGAAAATGTTGGTAGTACCTTGCCAGCTTCATGCTGTGAGAATTAAATGAAACATTTATTGTGAAACCTGTCCTGAATGCACAGTGATAATGACAACAATGTTTACGGTGATGACAGTGGTGGTGGTGGCTGTGGCAGTGGTGGTATTAATGAGCATAGTGATAATGGTGCTGGAGATAATGAGTACGATGGCCAAAGTGATGATGATGGCATTGATGGTAGTTTTGGTGGTGACGGTGATGATGGCTATGGTGATAATTATGGTAACGGTAATGATGATGATGAAGATGATGATGGTCATGGTGAGATGGTGGTGGTGATGGTGATGGTGCCAATGATGCTGGTATAATGAGGTGAGTAGGAGTAATGACTGCAGTGGTAGTGGTGGTAATGATCATGATGATCATGGTGAAGGACTTTGCCACTTCCATGGGTACCAGCCACAACCTTGAAGCAATCTTCAGAGTTTGCAATTATTCAGTTCTTTCTTTTGGGTATTAATGCACACTGCTAAGAATGACAGATTTCACAAGGAATTTTCTCACTATTCATGAGGTCCCAAAGGACAGAGTGGCATCTCCCAGTTGGCAAAGGAGCCTGTGGACCGTGACTGCCCAAGAGTGTATCCACCCAACCAAACACAGACAGGAGACAGACAGTCATCAGAGGCATTTGACATCTAGCACAGAAACTCTCTCTTGTCTGTCAACAGAAAGTTTATTTTCTATGTGAAAGAGTTTGCTGGATAATTCTTATTTACTTGTGTTATGCACTAGGCAGTAAATAACACATGCTATTTCATTCTTTACAATGTCTTATCAATAACAAGATTGCCTCTGGCTGCTTTTCTTGTCTGCACCAGTATTAAGAATCCCGCTTATGGTTTCTTCAGTCAGAGGATTCCTTCTGATCTAAGGAAGAGGAGAGGAAGCTTGAGAGAAAAAAATTCTGGGATATGGATGTTAACATCCTCCCAAACTTTCAGTGTAGCCCTGGGAAGTTTTCTTGAAGCATACAATGTCATTAACACCTAACTCTTGCTCTTTTCTCCCATCTTTTACCTCCACTCTTTCCATCTCTGGCTCAGGCTTTCCTATGCCTAATTAGCATGATTTTGAGTTACCCCAAAATTTTGCAGAGAGCTCACTTGGCTGTACCCGGGGGAGAACATCTCTTGGGATGAAGGCAAAGAGCTGGTCCTGCGTGGTAGATGAGCCCCAAGTGTGGGGATGCTGCTCTGCCATCTAGAGGGACCTGAAACACAGGGACTCAGGAGGTATCGGAACGACGTAAGGGGTACCTATTGAAAGAAGTCATGGAATTGTTCATAAAAAGAACATTTTGCTTAAAAACAGCCCACGACTCCCTCCTGCAAATTGGCCCTCTCCCCTTCATTCTGACTTTACTGCAGTCTATAATCATATATGAGTGAATGCAAGTCTTGCTAACCTTGAGATAAAAGCTTTCTTAAAAAAGAAAAGATAGCTGGTTTCCAGTATGGCGTGTAAGGAGCTTAGAAGTCTCCACTGTGTCCTAATAACAAGTAAAAAGCTGAACAAACTGAAAAATCAACAACTTTTCTTCGATCCATCAAAGAAGTAAGGTCACAGGGCAAAATGCCATCCCTAAAATTGGAGAGCCTGGTGGATACGGAGAATTACACCTTAGCAGAGCAAAAACCCGTGAACAGAAACCTCTGCAGAAACCAGTGCAGGAAAAAAACCTAAATTGCAATTGATGAATCACTGGAGGCGCAGTGTGCACCCACCTGAGAGTCAAAAACTCCAGGGTCACCGAGTCACAGGAAGATCCCACACTCCTGTCAATTTTATTTGCAGAAGCTCTACCAAGTTCTCACAGCGAATATAGAAGAAAAATCCTCTCTCATGCTGTCAGGGAAAGGGAACCCTTTGAAATATGCCAGAGCTTTCTGCCTTCAATAGAAATTATTTAATCCAAGCACAGTCTGCTGGATTTTATCAGGGCCTATCTGATGTGGTGTATGGGACATACCTCATGCCAGTCTGCTTTAGCCATCCCATCCCTCCAAAGGGGTGAGGAAAAAAAAAAATAGTGGAGAAGCACTTGTCAGGTTCACAGACCAGAGGCACAGGCTTACTAACAGAAAGAAGGGTAATTAATCATAGGACCATAGCATTCTTTCCCTCCCTCCAGTCCTTACCCCGCATTGCAAAGTAATGCTTCCAGACTCTCATTTTACACAGTGCATTCAGCTGATGAAAAAAAAAAAAAAGGTGAAGGTAGACTATAAGGTAAAAAACAGAGTTTGAAGAGACCAGACAAGCAGCAAAATAGAGTTAGCTATGGCAAGGATGATGAAATTTTCATACTGGGAATTTAATTGTTATTTATTTCTTCTTTTATTTGAAAGAGAGAACAATCTCACATCCGTTGGCTTACTCCCCCTTCAACAGCTGGGGCTGGGCCAAGTTGAAGACAGGATCCCAGAATTCAAATCAGG
Source organism: Oryctolagus cuniculus (assembly GCF_964237555.1). NCBI lineage: Eukaryota > Metazoa > Chordata > Mammalia > Lagomorpha > Leporidae > Oryctolagus > Oryctolagus cuniculus. The sequence continues at coordinate 48,287,494 of NC_091449.1, forward strand.
TCTCCCACGTAGACAGCAGGTACTCAAGTATTTGGCTGCCTCCCAGGGTGCCTATTAGCAGGAAGCTGGATCAGAAGCAGAGGTTTTAGGTAGTTTGTGGACATCCCAAGTGACAACTTAACTGGTACTCCAATGCCTGCCCCTAGACTAAGAATTTAAAACAGCTCTTATTAATGTACTATAGAGTATAAAACAAAAAGTAGACCACATGCAAAAATACATGGATAATGTAAGCAGAGAGATGAGAATTTTTGAAAGGAATTTTAAAATGCCAGAGATACAAAACACCAACATAGAAGAATGACTTTGATGGGGTCATTAGGAGACTGGGCATGGCTGAGGAACGAATCTCTAAGATTGTGCATATGACAATAGAAACTTCCAAACTGAAGTGGAAAGAGGAAAACTGATTTAAAAAATGGAACAAGATATTCAAACTCCATGACACAACTACAAAACATCCACATGGCCAAAATTACATACCGGAAGGAGGAAAAAAAAGCAAATATAAGAAATTCATTTGATTTCCCCCAAAAATTACATAAACAAAAAGAGAGTGCAGTGACAAAATACTGAGAAAACGATTCACCAACCCAGAAATTTGTGAAACTCTCCTTCAGAAGTAAGGAAAGGGACAGGAGTTCTGGCCCAGGTTGTTACACCACCACTTGGGACACCCACATTCCGTACTGGAATGCATGGGCTAGAGTCTCCCCTCTCCCTCCCATCCAGCTTTCTGCTGAAGCACCTGAGTTCAGCACATGATAGTCCAAGTGCCTGGGTTCTTGATTCACACATACGAAACCCTGACTGCTGGCTTGGGACTGGCCCAGTCCTGGCTGTGGTGGGCATTTGAGGAGTGAATCAGCAGATGGATTCTCTTTCTTTCTTTCTCTCTCTCTCTCTCTCTCTCTCCCCCCCCCCCCCCGCCTTTCTCTCCCCCCTCATTTCCCTCTTCTGTTCAAACAAATAACTAAACTTTTAAAAAATCAAAGAAAAAAGACCTTTTCATACAAACAAACTTAAAATTTATGCCAGTAGGCAAGCCTTGAAAGAAATATTAAAAGAAATTCCTTAAAGAGAAGATAAATGATGTAGGTCAGGAACTGAGATTCACACGGAGAAAGAAAGAGCATCAGAGAATGATTAAGTGAAAATAAATGTAAAACGATTATATCTTCCTAATTTATCTACCAGATAACAGATCTTTCAAAATAGTAATAGCACCAGTGCATTCATATATACAAAAGGATTTCAGATACTAAAATTAAGTTGAAAAATAATGTCATTTCTGTGAACACTTTGATGTCCTTGTATACTAGTACATGCTTCTGTATAAGTAAAATGAATGACAGTGATGATACAAATGACACAAGGAAGGTATTAGGGAAATTTTATAATTATGAGAAGTGATTTGTGATTTCAAAGTGGGCTTGAGTTAGCTCACATATATTTGATACTCTGGGGCAATAAGTGAAGAAAAAAAGTAGTACAATCAATAGTAATCATAAAATGACAAATAACAACTAAAGTATGGAAACGTAAACTAGAACAAGTACAGGGCTGCAAATACAAATCAGTACCAGATTTGACAGATGTCAATCTAACTATGTTAATAATCACATGTTATAATAATCACATTATGTTAATAATCACATTAATTATCAATGTTCTAAATGCTCCAGTTAAGACAGAGATTGTCACAGTAAATCAGAAAACAAGACCAAACTTGATGTTGTATACAAGAAAACTACTTTAAATATAAATGCACATAATATTAAAAGCAAAAGGGTAGAGAAAGATATCCATGCTATCTCTATCAAAAGAAAATGGAAGTGGTTATGTGCATTTCAGACAGGAAAATGATCAGGAATAAGGAGGAACATTGCATAATGAGAAAGAGGACAATACTCCAAGAAGATGTAATAATCCTTAATGTGCATGTAACTAGCAATGCAGTATCAAAATACACGTGGTAAAAACTGATAGAAGTACAAGGAGAAATGGAAGAACTCACCTTCTAGTTGGAGACTTTAACATCCTTCTGTCATAAGTAGATCCAGCAGGAAGAAAATCTGTAAGGCATAGTCAAACTCAACAACACCATCTATTCCCTGGACGTAATTGTAATCTAAAGATGGCTTCATTCAACAACAGCAAATTACACCTTCTTTCCAAGCTCACATGGAACGTTCACCATTCACCGTGATAGACCACATCTGTCCCATAACACACATAGATAAATTTAACAGAATAGAATTCATGGAATGCCTGGTCTCAAATCACAGTGGAATTAACCAGGAAATCAATAACAGAAAGATACATGAAAAGTACAAAAATGCTTAAGCAACTTCTAGAAAATACATAGCTCAAAGAAGAAATCTCAGGAGAAATTTAAAAATAATTTAATTAAATGAAAATGATAATACAAGTTATAAGAATTTGTGAATGCAGCGAAAAATTCTCAGAGTGAAACTTTTAGCACTGAATGCACTTGCTAGAAAATAAAAATCTAAAACCAATAATCTAGCCTTCCATTTAAAAAAATAAAAACGAAAGAAGAGTAAATTAAATCCAAGGTAAACAGAAGAAGAGAAGTAATAAGAATTAGAGGAGAAATCAATGGAATTTAAAATGAGAAATCAATAGAGAAAGTCAACACAACTAAAAGCTGGTTCTTTGAAAAGATTAATAAAATTGAAAGGCCTTTAGCCAAGTTAAGGAAAAAGTGACAAACACATAAAATACCAATATCAAAAATGAAAGAGGGAACATTACTGCACATGGACTTTGAAAGTATAATAAAACGATATTATGAACAACTTTGAGTTGATAACCTAAGAGTTTGATAACCTAAATGAAATGGACCAATTTCTTTAAAGACAGACAGAATCTGTCAAAATTCACACAAGAAATAATAAATGATATGAATAGGACCATATCTGTTAGAAATTAAATCAATAATTAACACATTCCCAAAGCCCAAAACAACAGACTCAAATGGGCTTGTAGTGAATTCTATCAAACTATCAAACACTTATGTAGGAAATTACACAAACGCTCTGAAATTTCTTCCAGAATATTGAAGCAGAATGAAAGGTTCTGAACCTATTCATTGAGGTCAGTGTTACCCTACTAGCAAAACAAGCCATTACAAGGAAAAAAGATAGACAAATATCTCTCATGAACACAATTGCAAAAATCCTCAATAAAATACTAGCAAATAAAAGCAATGGTGTATAAAAAAGGATGATGCACCATGACCAACTGTAATTTAGGCCAGGTTGGTGGGGCTGAATCAGCATTTGAAAATCAATAAATATAATCCATCACATGCACGCTTAAAAGAAAAATTGCATGATCATGCCAATAGATGCAGAAAATGCATTTATCAAAATTCAACACATAGTCATCTTTAAAAAAACTCAGAAAATAGAAACAGGCGTGAAGAACCTCAACTCAAAAAAGAACATCCATGAAAATAATCTGCAACTAACAGAATAATGGTTTAAAATGGAAACTGTTCTGCTAAGCCAAGAAACAATATAAAGCTGTTCCCTCTTACCTCTGCTTTTCAACACTGAACTAGAAATTTTACCTAATACATTGGAATAAGAAAAGAAAAAGAAATAAAAGCTACATATATTGGGAAGAAAGAAATAGAACTGTCTTTGTTCACAGATAACATGATCTTCTACATAGAAAACCCAAAAGAATCAACAAAAATTCTAATAAACTACAGTAAATTTGTGAAATACATAAAATTTAATCACTTTTCTATAAAACTTTAATGAACAAGTAAAATTTGAAATTAAAATACATTATCATTTACATCCGCACCCTCCAGAATGAAATACAAGCGTATAACCCAACAAAATTTGTACAAGGTCTATATGAGGAAAAATATAAAACTAACAAAATATACCAGAGAAAACAGAATAAAGGAAAAATATTTCATGCTAGTGGATAGGACACTCAATATTATCCATAATTTAGTTCTCTAAATATGATTTATCTATTGAATATAACCCCAATCAGAACTATAGAAAATTATTTGTGGATATCTATAAATAAATTGTGAAATTCATATGTAGAACTCAAAAACCTAGAATAATCAACTCGATATAAAAGGAGAAGAGAGAATATGGAGGATTGACACTGACTTTAACAATTAAGGCAGTGTAAGCATTAGTGAAAGAATAGCAAACTAAAGCAGCAGAATGAACAGCCCAGAAATAGACCCACAAAAAATATGTCAATTCATCTTTGACGAAGAATAAAGGCAACCCAATTGAGCAAAGACAATCTTTTCATAAAACGGTGCAGGAGTTGGTCATCCAAAACAAAGTACTCAAAGATCTTAGAAACTTCACAAAACTTAACTCAAAATGGACCAATCTAAATTTAAAAGGCATATCTATAAAACTCTTAGAAGACAATATAATGAAACCCTGTATCACAGTGGCTATGAGGATTTTCTTTTTATATTCAACACCAAAAGTACATAAAAATGATGAGCTGGATTTTATTAAAATCAAAAACTTCTGTCTTAGAGAAGACAATGCCAAGAGAATAGAAGACAAGTCACAGACTGGAAGTAAAGGTTTGCAAAAGACACATCTGATAAAAGACTAACAGCCAAAATATACAACAAACTCCAAAACTCTACAATAATAAAACAGACAGCTCATCTTAAAAATGAACTAACTATCTTTACAGACACCTCACCAAAGAAGATATACAGAGGGAAAACAAACATATGAAGAGATTTCACATCATATGTGATTATGGAATTGCATAGTAAAACAATAAGATACTACCACTTACCTTTTAGAATGGTGCAAATCCAACATGCAGAGAACAGTAATTGGAAAATATTTGGAAGAACTCTCATCCATTGCTGATAGAAACGCAAAATGGTATAGCCACCTTACAAGGCAGCGTGGCAGTTCGTTACAAGAGAAGACATACTCTAACCACTTGATCCTGTAGTCTTCTTCCTGGGTATGTATCCAAACGAACTGAAAACTGAACATACGCATAAACTGCACACAAGTATTTTAGCTGCTTTATTCATAATGGCCCACATTTGAAAGCAACCATGAAGGATGCTCTTCGGTAGATGAATACATAATCTGTGTTGCATCTAAACAACAGAATATCATTCCATACTACAATGAAGCAAGCTACTAAGCCATAATAAGACAAGGAAGACACTTAAATGCTCATTCCTAAGTGAAAAACATTCAGTCTGAAAATGTTACACACTATTTCCATGACATGATATTCCAAAACAAGCAAAACTATGGTGATATTAAAAAGATCAGGGGTTGTCCGTGTTTACGGGGGGGGGGGGGGGACAATTGGGCAGAACTTAGAGGACTTCTTTATTTTTATTTTTTTTTTAATTTTATTTAAGGAATACAAACTTCATGCATTGAATGTATACAATTTTGGGAACATGGTGACTCTCCCCTGTACACCTCCCTCCCACCATACTCCCACCCTTTCTCCTCTTCCCTCTCCCTTTCCCATTATTATTTTTAACAAAGGCAAGTTTTCAGTTGATTTTATACTCATAAGATTAACCTTACACTAAGTAGAGAGCTCGCTGAATAGTGTGAAGAAAAAAAGAAAAATAACAGAAACAAACAAAAATTGTTCCGTGACAGTCAAGTCATGAGCTGTTCAGAATCATCGCATCTCAAGGTGTCAGTTTTGTCCCCAGAGATCACCTTTTAGGTACTCTATTAGTTACCACAGATCAGAGAAATCGTGATATTTGTCTTCTTGTGACTGGCTTATTTCACTTCTCATAATTACAAAAATGATTTCCAGTTGCATCGATTTTATTGCAAATGACAGGACTTCATTTTTATTTTTACTGCTGTGTAGTATTCCACAGTGTGTATATACTATCATTTCTTTATCCAGTTTTCAGTTTTGGACATCTGGGTTGATTCCATCTTAGCTATTGTAAATTGAACTGAAATGAACATGGGGATACAGATAACTCTTTCATATGCTGATTTCTTTTCATTTGGGTAAATTCCTAGGAGTGGCATGACTGGGTCATATGGTAGGTCTATATTCAGCTTTCTGAGCTATCTCCATACTTTCCTCCACAGTGGCTGTACCAATTTACATTCCACCAACAGTGGATTAGGGTACCCTTCTCCCCGCATTCACATCAGCATTTGTTGTTTTTTCCATATGAAAACCATTCTAATGGGAGTGAAGTGAAACCTCATTGTGGTTTTGATTTGCATTTCCCTGATAGCTGGCAATCCAGAGCATTTTTCATGTGTCTGTTGGCCATTTGAATTTTCTCTCTTGAAAAATGTCTGTTCATGTCCTTTGTCCATTTCTTTTTTTTTTAAGATTTATTTATTTATTTGAAAGTCAGAGTTACACAGAGAGAAGAGAGGCAGAGAGAGAGAGAGAGGTCTTCCATCTGCTGGTTCACTCCCCAGATGGCCGCAACAGCCGGAGCTGAGCCGATCCAAAGCCAGGAGCCAGGAGCTTCTTCCAGGTCTCCCATGTGGGTACAGAGGCCTAAGGACTTGGGCCATCTTCTACTGTTTTCCCAGGCCATAGCAGAGAGCTGGATTGGAAGTGAAGCAGACAGGTCTCGAACCAATGCTCATATGGAATGCCAGTGCTTCAGGCCAGGGTGTTAACCCACTTTGCCACAGCGCTGGCACCTGTCCATTTCTTTTTTTTTTTTTATGTCTTCCAAAATTCTTTTTTTTTAAACTTTTATTTAATGAATATAAATTTCCAAAGTACAGAATATGGATTACAATGGCTTCCCCCCCATAATGTTCCTCCCACCTGCAACCCTCCCCTTTCCCACTCCCTCTCCCCTTCCATTCACATCAAGATTCATTTTCGTTTCTCTTTATATACAGAAGATCAGTTTAGCATACATTAAGTAAAGATTTCAACAGTTTGCTCCCACACAGAAACATAAAGTGAAAAATACTGTTTGAGTACTAGTTATAGCATTAAATCTCAATGTACAGCACACTAAGGGCAAAGATCCTACATGAGGAGTAAGTGCACAGTGACTCCTGTTGTTGATTTAAAAATTGACACTCTTGTTTATGGCATCAGTAATCAACCTAGACCCTTGTCATGAGCTGCCTAGGCTATGGAAGCCCCCTGAGTTCACTGACTCTGATAATTTTTAGACAAGGCCATGGTCAAAGTGGAAGTTCTTTCCTCCCTTCAGAGAAAGGTACCTCCTTCTTTGATGACCCGTTCTTTCCACTGGGATCTCACTCGCAGAGATCTTTCATTTAGGGTTTTTTTTTGTTTTTTTTTTTTGTTTTTTTTGTTTTTTTTTTTTTTTTATTTCCAGAGTGTCTTGGCTTTCCATGCCTGAAATACTCTCATGGGCTTTTCAGCCAGATCCGCATGCCTTAAGGGCTGATTCTGAGGCCAGAGTGCTGTTTAGGACATTTGCCATTCTATGGGTCTGCTGTGTATCTCACTTCCCATGTTGGATCGTTCTCTCCCTTTTTTATTCTGTCAGCTAGTATTTGTAGACACTATTCTTGTTTATGTGATCCCTTTGGTTCTTAGTCCTATCATTATGATCAATTGTGAACAGAAATTGATCACTGGGACTAGTGAGATGGCGTTGGTATATGCCACCTTGATGGGATTGAATTGGAATCCCCTGGTATGTTTCTAACTCTACTGTTTGAGGTAAGTCAGCTTGAGCATGTCCTGAATTGCACATCTCTTCCCTCTCTTATTCCCACTCTTATATTTAACAGTGATCACTTTTCAGTTAAGTATGAAACCTGTTAAAGTGAAATGGACACTATGAGAAACGATGACTTGATCAGCCCTCATCCTGACTGTTAATGAGCAACTTGATATGTTATCCCTCTTAGTATTTTTTTTTGTTTGTTCTATTTAATACTTTTGGTTGAATACTGTAATCAATACACAGTTCTTCTTAAGTGCTGAAACTTAACCTGTCCATTTCTTAAGTAGGTTGTTTTGTAGTTGTTGAGTTTATTGAGCTCTTTATAAATTCTGGAAATCAATCCTTTATCAGCTGCATAATTTGGAAATACTTTCTCCCATTCTGTCGGTTTCCTCTTCACTTTGTTGACTGTTTCTTTTGCAGTGCGTAAGCTTCTCAGTTTGATATAATCCCATTTGTTAATTTTGGCTTTGATTTTCTGTACTTCTGGGGTCTTTTCCAAGAAATATTTCCCTATTCCAATGTCTTGCAAAGTTTTTCCAATGTTCCCTAGTAATTTGATAGTATCACCGTATAGATTTAGGTCTCTGATCCATTTTGAGTGATTTTTGTGTAAGGTGTAAGGAAGGAGTCTTGTTTCAGACTTCTGCAAATGGAGATCCAGTATTACCAAAACCATTTGTTGAAGAGACTGTCTTGGCTCCAGGATTGATTTTTGCTCTTTGTCAAAGATAAGTTGGTTATAGATGTGTGGGTTGATTTCTGAAGTTTCTATTCTGTTCCTTTGGTCTACACATCTGTTTTTGTGTCAGTATCAGGCTGTTTTGATTATAATTGGCCTGTAGTATGTCTTACTATCTGGCATTGTGATGCCTCCAGCTTTGTTTTTGTTGTTTCAGATTGCTTTAGCTATTCAGGGTCTTTTGTGTTTCCATATGGATTTTAGCATAGAGGATTTTTTTAATGTAATGAAATGATTCTGATACTCCTCACTGTGATACTATATGATAAGACATGCTATTTATACATGGTAGTTACTCACAGAGGATACAATACCCAGAGTGAACCCTAACGTAAACTTTTGGACTTTGGATGATACATCAGTCTAAGTTCATCACTTATAACAAATGTACTACTTTGGATGTCAATAGTGAGGAAGGTTATGTATTTGTGAGAACAAGAATTAGAGACACTATGTACTTTTATTCAATTTTTTCTGTGAACCAAGAACTGCTTAAAATAATATTTAAGAATCCAACAATAAAAATGTAGTATGAAAGCTGAGTGCTCTCCTGGAAATGGAAATAGCGGAAGTAATAATAACTCAGATGAACGTAACAACTAAGTGACTGAACATTTACTCCGCACCCTGTATCTCATTAAATCCTTATATACATTATCTCCTTGAATTCTTCCAATAACCAAAGGAGATATCTGCTAGTAACCTTTCTTTCTTTCTTCTTCTTCTTTTTTTTTTTTTTTTTTGAAATTTGAAGTCGAGGAAAGTGAGTCAGCCAAATAAGTCATTTCCTCAAGATGCTCAAGTTGTAGGTAGTAGACTCAGGGTTTGCATCTGGCTCCTCTACTTTACATTTCATTCTGAAACACGTGCCTGTGTCACAGCATTCATTTCCCAGATACTGGTTAGCATGCCAACGAAGAAGAGTAGCTAAGATTCTAAAATGTGGAAGAGCACTAGGGATCCTAGATGGAACATGGAGAATTTTTGTGCCCCTACAACACTGATATTTTAGGTCAGGTATTTCACTATTGCGGGGACTCTCCTGTACCTCATGGGACATTTTGAAGCATCTCTAGCAGCGTCTACTGTTTTCCAGGAACACCCTCACCTCTACTGGGGCAGCCAAAATTGTCTGCAGGCATTGCTGAATGTCCCCTGGAGTAAAACATTATCTCAGTTAAGAGCCACTGCTTCAATATCTTCTCCCCATTCCCCCAAATCAATAACAGCCTGGGAAGAGTCAGTTCCCAAATTTGATATTTTTTCCTGTGTACATTAAGCAGACATTTGGAAACATCTGATAAAAAATAATGACATTTCTTAGTTTTTATCCATGTGGTTTTTGCTTCTCAGATAAAAGCCAGAAATGATTTTAGTTGACTTGTGAAATCTTAAATGGACTGTACAGGCTTAGTCCATTGATTCTTTTGTTTAAAACAAGACCATCAAGTCATCAAATTCAAATAATGCCTCATGTAGACAGATATGCACACCAGTACGACATCAGTATTTATATTTGTGTTTTTATGCATATACGCATACATCCATGCACAATACACATATGTGATTCCATGCATTAATGGGAAAATTATGTGGCTGACACAAAGCCATCTGTATCAGAGGAAGTAGGAGGAAAAAAAGAAAGTTTAACATATTGGTCAATCTATAAAGAGCACACATACACAAATGCAGCCCATCTTGGAAGGAAAAAATGGTACTTTCTTCCCTCTAATGGCTTGATAATAGCCATTATCAGCTACAATGTAAATGAAAAGAAAATAAAAGAGGCATTTTTATGGACTGTCCATTAAGAGCAGTGTGCATATAAACTCATGAACTTGGAAAATAAACAAACAGACTGGTTGCTAAACAAAAGCTTGATTTCATTTTCAGTCCTATCGATGGATTGTGTGTCATTAAAAAGATAGAGCCGTTTAAGCTGTCCCAAGGGAAAAACTTAAAGTGAGATAAAAAGAATCCAGTGGAGTATGCAGACCTGAGCCAATTTTAAATAATTGCCATTCCACCCTAAAGTCCAAGAGATTGTGTTGAGTAATGGCCCATCAGCCACAGGAGCAGGTGACACATCACAGACACCCATGGGATCAACCCCTAAGCGAAGATGGTGGAGTCACAGATGATACATTTGGCCTAGTGGTTAAACTGCCAGTGGGGAGGCTTTCAGCCTATACCAGAGTGACTGGGCTTGAGCCCGGCTGTGCTGCTGATTCCAGCTCTCTGCGGCTGCGCACCTTGGGAAAGTGGTTGGGTCCCCGCCACCCACATGACCGGAACTAAGTACCTGGCTCCTGGTTTTGAGCTGGCCCAGTCCTGGCTGATGTGAGCAGCAGGAAGTAAATCAGTGGACGAGAACTCTTTGTACCTGTTTCTCTCTGGCTCTCAAAAATAAATAAATAAATAAATAAATAAATAAATAATACATTTTTTACAAGATGGAGAAATCCCTACCTTTGCTATGTGATAAAATGACACTTAACCTGTATATTTTCCTTGCTAGTTTGCTCATATGGCCTCATATGTCTTTAGAACAGTGTCTGCGAATCATGGAATGAAACTGAAGGTTATCTTTAAAAATTGTGTCTATGGCACATGTACAGACCTTTTTTCCTCATCATTATTCCCCAAACAATACAGAACATCTCCTTACAGCATTTACATTGTATTAGGCATTTAAATAATCTAGAGACTATTTAAAGTATGGGAAAGAGGGGTGGGTGTTTGGCACAGCAATTACAATGACATTTGGGATGCCTGCATCCCGTGTCAGAATAGCTGCGTAAGAGTCCTGGCTCTCTTCTGATTCCAGCTCCCTACTAACGTAAACCTTGGATCAAGTACTTACCACTACGTGTGAGCTCCAGGTTCCTGGCTTTGGCCTGGCCTGGTTCTTGGTGTTGCAGGCATTTGGGGCAGTGAATTAACAGATGGAAGATGTCTCTGTCTGTCTCTGTGTGTTTCTCTCTCTCTCTCCCTGTCAAGTAAATAAAAACAAAATTTTAAAAAATCTTTGTTAGAAAATTATTAGGAGTTGTATATTACTATATTTTGATCATCTGTGACTATCTTGAACTTCATGGTGTATGAGTGAAGTTGATATCTTTTCATTTGATTGTTTATGGTCCTTGCCTGTGTTCCTGTTGAACTATGGTCTTTTTGCTTTTGGTCTCTTGAACTCTTTTTGGTGGAGCATTAAACCTTTGACTATAATGTAAATTGAAAATGTTATCTCAAAAATAAAAAAATAAAAATAAAGTACTAACAATTTAAAAATGAAGAATTTTTAAAAATCTGGTTACTAAGTTAGAATATAGAAGAGGGTACGTATGAGTTTCTTGTACATGTCAACTAATTCTTTAAAATTTGTTATTATTTTTATTAATTAAAGAGGAAGGGGGGTGGAGGGAGAGAGAGAGAGAGAGAGAGAGAGAGAGAGAGAATTTTCATTTTAGTGATTCACTCCCCAAATGCTTGCAATGACCAGGGTTGGGCCTGATTCCAGTTTCCTACTAACATAACCCTGGATCTAGACTTGGAGCTGAGACATGGGAACACAGTGTAGGTTCCCTACGTGGGTGGCAGGAAGCTGATTATCTGAGTTATCACCAGGGCTTGCCAGGGTCTACACTGCGGGAGGCTGGAGTCGGAGCCCAAGCCCAGAGTCAAACTTAGGCACTCGAGAGTGGGACTTGGGCACCTTAACCACTGGATTTCTGTGCCATTTTATATCCGGAACTGGTCATGTGTGGATTTGGGTATCTAAGGGGGATCTCAGAGCTAATCCTGCACAATACCAAGGGACAACTGCATATCTATAAACGTGCTCCACCAAAATGTTTCATTCACTCATGTATTCTGCCAATGCCAACACTTACTTTTAAACTAAAGAGGTTGAGCCTGGTACTCACCAACTTGGTCTTCACTATGCAATCAGCAAGCTCTAAAACCCCATTCTTGGGCACTACAGTTTGATGAACAGGGCAAGCATTCTCTCTAGCCGATCCCATCTCTTCCTCACTCACTCTTGCTCTCTCCCTCTCTTTTCTTCCCCTCTGTCTCCTGCTATCTAATTCCTCCCGAGTGCAAGAGAGCAAATTTACTGCTGGGTGCACGCCCACTGGGAGCCACTTCCCAGACCTCAGCTGCCCTATTCATCACTGGAGTGGAGACAGAAACGTTCACTGTGGCTTTCCCTAACGTTGCAACTGACCAGTTTCTCCTGCTGCCTTGCAAACCTTTAATTTGTCAGTAAAATTGCTCCATTTTCTTACGGCTACTTGGGGTTTATCATCCTGCTGTGACTGCGGAAATGGAGCCTGGTGAGCCATGCCTATTTTTACGAGAACAGCCTTGCACAACACTTGGGTTATCTCTGGGAGCTGGGAGCCGCTTCAAAGGCAGATGGATGAGTGATTTCCTTCAAAGGCACCTCAGCACCCGGGGAATTTGAGTCTCAGTTTTTACTTCCTTGAGGCCTTAGAATATTTGCTGTTTTCTCCTAAACAGACCAAGCTGAAGTGCAATGCATTTTTCTCTTAGCCATTGTCAATTCCCAACACATCCCTTGATCAGCTATTTAACGTGGCCAGATTGCCAGCATTCTTCCCAAGCCTCAGTTTCCTTAGCTGTATGATGAGGATTGAAATGTGACGAACTGGGATAATTTGAGAATGAAAATCTGGGGAGTGTCATGTTACAGTACTCTTCACTGGGGGTCTATGAATTACTGTTAACACTGGAAGAGATTTGACTTTTGCACATATTCTATTCCACATGCTTCTGCCTGTTTCACCAGCATCCCATATGAGTACCTGTTCGAGTCCTAGCTGTTTCACTTCCAACACAGCTCCCTTCTAATGTGTCTGGGAAAGCAGCAGAAGGGGGCACGAGTGCCCTGGCCCTCTGCCACTCATGTGGGAGACCCAGATGGAGTCCCAAGCTCCTGGATTAAGCCTGGTTAAGCCCCCTCTGTTGCAGCCATTTGGGAGTGAACCAAAGGATGAAAGATCTCTCTCTCTCTCTCTCTCTCTCTCTGTCTGTGTGTGTGTGTGTGTGTGTGTGTGTGTGTGGTGAGAGAGAGAGAAAGAGAGAAAATAATTAAATAAACTTCAAGAATTTCATGGAAAATGGAATTAAAGGATACATTTATCTTGGAATTGGCATCGTAGTGCAGGAGGTTAAGCTATTTGTAAGCCAGCAACCCATATCACAGTGCAGGTTCGAATCTCAGCTACTCAGATTCCCATCCAGCTTTCCACTAATGTATCTGATAAGAGAACAGATAATGGGCCAAGCACTTGGCTCTCTGTCACTCACATGGGAGATCAGGATGGAGTTCTTGGCTCCAGGCTTCAGCCTGGCCCACATCTGGCCATTGAGGCCATCTGGGGAATGAACCATCAGATGAAAGATCTCTGTTTCTCCATCTCTCTCTGTTGCTGTGGATCTTACATAAATAAAATAAGTAAATCTTTAAAAAATACCATTACTTTGTTACCATTATTTTGAAATCCATATATCTGAAGGGTCTCCAAAAATTCTGAGACATGTGCATTATGAAAAAACTATGCACGGATTTAAAAAATATTTCACACCAACATAAAATTACACTGTAATTTAACTTTCCACAAACTCCTTGCAACATCTTCATATTAACACGCTAGGTTTGAATCACTACCTAAGCTCTGATACAAATATCAATCGTTTCTTTGCCTGGAGAAGAATGCAATCTGGTAAGAATTGCTAGAGATTTGGTATCCACATTCCCCCTTCCATTCTGGGTTTGTGAACAAAAGAGCTACAAACACATTGAAGCAATAATTATGGAGAAAGCTTAGCTCAGGCATTCCTCTTACAGTGCCAGTTTAGGACTTCCTAGTAAACTCTACTGGAGTGTGACTGACTTCCTCTACTCTCCTCTTGGAGTCCCTAATAGCTGGTGAATGGTGCAGTCCTACTTATTACCAAATCAGCTGCCTCAACCATGCATGCTGGCTTGACACCTCATTCTGAAGAGTGCACTAATAGACAGATGTTTATTCCTTTTCAGTAAAATGTGACCTTACCCACAAAGGAATCATGGCTCACAGAATGTCTACCAGTTCCATCGTTTGCTCTTGAACAAAGAGCTACTACTCGGGTAGGTGAGGAGGGACAGGAGCACAGAGGGTTAAAGGTGTTGCTCTGTTTTTCCCATGCTATATACAAGGATAAAATTCATGTGAAGAGCCTACATTTAACACCAGTCCTTGACCAAGCAAGGAAGACACGCATAGACGGAAGCATTCAAGTACGAGCATAGCTTGCTGTGTTGTATAATCACGGGTTAGATGCTCAATCACAGACGTTGGACGTGAGACGAAGAATCAGGAAAAGAAACAGTGAAGCAGCCTTAGGAGTCACCCAGCTCTGAGGGGGATTTCTTTGTCCTCTGGAAGTTTGTATCCCTGCTCACGTACAGTAATCTATTTTCAGACGGCAGCCCTGCAGGATCTTTTTCATGTTCACCTTTCAAAGATTCATTTTGGCTGAGCTTGCCTGAATGCCTACTGTATACAAGGATATGGTAGGTACAGTAGGAAAGATGAAAATGCCACGTTAGCCTCCTGGTGATCATGTGCTCCAGGGGCAGACACATGTCTCTAGAGTAAAACTCCTAGAAAAGGCATTCCCTTGTCTCTGGTCCTTACAAGTCACTGCCTTCTGAAAGCCTCCATCTCCTCATCCACCAAACAAGTCTGATACAACCTGTTTCTCGGGGCTGTTGATGTGATTCCACATAAGCAACTGAGATGTAGCAGTTGCTCAGTAAACATTAGTTTCCTCTTCCTACATCCCCACAGGAGAACTAAGATACCGGGCACTATCCTTGGAGAAAGGGGAAATGGGCAATGTGGGGATAATAAATTCCAGCATCTGTGTGTTGGACCTTTTATCTGTGCTTGGAGACAGTGAGTTTATGGAGACAAGGTAGATTTGCAGTGATGCATTATTAATAGTTTGTGATATGTTCTGGGTGATGGATATCTACCCCTAGACAGACAACAACAGCTGCATTCTCTCGCGAGGAAAACAACAGCATCAAGCCAGAGCAGAGAGCTCCCAGGGAAAAGGGAGCAAAAAAAATCAGATGGCAATTATGATCCATGCTATATTCCTTTGGATTACTAGAAATATCTTGGCCACCTCCTACCCTAACAATTACAGGCAAAACGTGCCTGTAATTCGTAACACTTGTGTTCAGGAGTTCTTACTGGCATAGACACTGCAAGGACAAGACTTTCAAAACATTCTTTCATTTTGGTTGTGTTATGGTAAATTTGAGAGACTTACAGTGCATCACTACCTACTTTGTTTTCTGAGCGATGTGATAATACGCTTGTTCTGGTTACAGACTGATGAGTCTCTGCAGCAGCTCAGGCAATGGTGATCCTACAACACAAAAATCCAGAATTAGACAATGGAATCAAGGTTTTCAAAAGTGAACTAAGTGGTTAAAGTGCACTGAGAAATTGAAGAGATCATTGATTCCCATACTTACTATTTTACAGAGGGGGAAAAGTTGAAGGGTGGGCTAAGGGTTATGTCAGCAATCAGAAGCTTGACAAAGGATAAGCGCTTTGGAGTTTGATGGTGTGAGCCGGGACTGGATCTGATTTTTGTAGATATAAACAGTATTTATGATCTTGAGAGTATAAGCAAGCATGCATTACTCCCCCATTCCACAGTAACTCTTCTTAATTTGCTCTGTGAGTCTTGTGAGTCTTGGGACATCAATTAAGGCATGAAGCCATCATTTATCCCTATTTCTACAGATTGATCCAGTAGAAGAATATTATGTTTGGAACCCAAATAGTTGTATTCTTCCTGTCATCATGGAGAATAAAACTAACCTCTTTGATTTCTTCACAGGGAAGATTTAACAGCAATGGTTTCTCTGAGAGTTGATTTTATTTCTGTGACTCTTTCAAGTTAGCTATTGGGTACTCACCAAATGCCTAGCAATGTCTACGAGCTATAGCACTATAAAGTGGAATAAAACATTGCGTACCACTTTAGGGCTTTGAATTGTAATGTGGAATCTGCCCAGATTCTAGGATACTGGTTTTTATTTTCCAACCATTTGAGGTTGTTTTGGTATGATAAACAAGAGTTTATCATCTCTTGAGATGAGCCTAGAAAGGATGGTGTGCCCATTTATCTTGAAAAGGTAAATACTATTAGGAGCCTTATGCCTGGTTTTGTAGAATTTATTAATAGAAGTGAGTTCGCTGGGAGACTTATCTGGCTTTAATTTTGCACATGCTAGAATCAAGGCAGAGCTAGCATGGTCTAGTTGGAGAAAGATAGGATTCACTCTGGGCATGGTTAGGAAGGCAGGACATGGGGAGCTCTGATCTTAACTAAAAGCTTGACATCTCCAACAACATGATAGGAACAGTGTCATCCCTTGTGGTATGACTTCCATCTGCTGGTGCACATTCCAAATGACCACAACAGCCAGATCTGGACCAGACCGAAACCAGGGGGCCAGGAACATCATCTGGGTCTATGATGTGGGTGACAGGGGCTGAAGTACTTGAGTCATCTTCTGCTGCTTTTCCAGGTGTGTAAGCAAAGAGGTGGATCAGAAGTAGAGCATCTGGGACTTGAACCGATGCTCATATGGGATGCTGGCATCACAAGTGGTGACTTAAACCCCTGCACCACAACACTGGCCCTAAGGATATGTTTTATTTTTGGAAATAGTTAACATTATGAGTGAAATTTACTTTGCCTATAAACCCATGCCTTATGTAAGTTTTGTTCTAAATAGTTCAGTCTTAGATAACAGCCCCTTCCTGCACATGTGTGTGTAGACATGTTGGTGTATATTGTAGAGATGTAGAGGCATCAATTAATGTACCACTACTCCTTTACTCTTCCATATGTGGCATGTTTGCAAGACATCCCTTCTCAACTTCATCTTTGGATGAGAACATTGTAATCTCCCACAGGATAGCACATCATAGGTTTACTGGTAAGGTTTGAACGTTTGTTTCCTGCAAAACTCATTTTAGAAGTTTCAGTATGGCAGTATGGCGGTATTATTTATTTATTTATTTTTTGACAGGCAGAGTGGATAGTGAGAGAGAGAGACAGAGAGAAAGGTCTTCCTTTGTTGTTGGTTCACCCTCCAATGGCCGCCACGGCTGGCGCACTACGGCCGGCGCACCGCGCTGATCTGAAGACAGGAGCCAGGTGCTTCTTCTGGTCTCCCATGGGGTGCAGGGCCCAAGCACTTGGGCCATCCTCCACTGCCTTCCCTGGCCACAGCAGAGAGCTGGCCTGGAAGAGGGGCAACCGGGACAGAATCCGGCGCCCCGACCAGGACTAGAACCCAGTGTGCCGGCGCCACTAGGTGGAGGATTAGCCTGTTGAGCCACGGCGCCGGCCTAGTATGGCAGTATTAAGAGGTGATTGAACCATGAGGGCTCCACCTTCTTGCTCTCTGTCACGTGATGGTACAGTTAGAATGCCCTCATTAAATACCAGCACCCTCATATTGAAATTCCCAGCTTCCAGAACTGTGAGCCAGCCCATTTTTGTTCTTGATAAATCACCCAAACTCAGGTACAGTGCTCTGTTACAGCAACACCAAGAGGACTAGGGGATTCACCAGTGAGATGGCTCCTATTCTCTGGGATGGATATTGGTTGAACATTTAGACAATGAGATTCATAGAATCAGTTTACAATATCCTTTGGTGGGTTTGAGTATCATTCTTCTGAAGAGAGGATGTTCTAGTTCTCAGGAAGCGCCTCACTGATCCAGGCATGCTTCCTCATCCTCTCTGCTTCACTCTTTCAGACAGGAGAACCAACCCTCAGACACCTCCACTTGGAAGCTGCCACTTCCCACACTCCCCTGTTGTCCACCGACACCTCTTCTGCCACCTGTTGCTTTTCCCTTCTTAGAACAGCCCATTCAACTCTACTTTATTTGTTACTTTTTAAAGTTCGAAGTCTGAAGGAAGAACACTCACTGTTATTCTGTTATTAACTCATCTTCACTTATTTTCAAAGATGATTTTAAAACAGACTCATTACTAAGTCTTTTCCATCAATTATTTTATTAAATATTTCCAATAGCTCTATAAGTAAACATTGTTTTATCCCCAAATTATAAAGAAAGTGAAGTACTAAAGAGTAAATGATTTGCTAAGGTACACACTAGTAAGAAGTCCAGCTTTTCTAGATTTCATTGTTAACATGCATGGAGAAATAGAGAGGAAAAATCAAAAAATATGAAAACTGAGAATTATAATCATAACAAAACTCTTAGAGAAATCTGAACATAAAACAAATTAAAATTTTTTTTGTCCCCTTGGTATAATACTCTTCCAGTCTTCTTTTTTTTTTCATTATCTTTATGTTCCTATCTTTCATCCAAGGAAGGTCAAATTATGTCATTCTATGACAAAAGATATGCTACTATAACTGTTTAAAAATGCATGATATAGTTAACTTTTTAAAATAATTCAATGTTTTGAGAATGAATCATGTTTCAAATAGTCATCAACAACAGATCAGTTTTCCTGGGATTAAATGGCTTCCTAGTTACAGAATTGATCAAATTCTTTACCTTATTCCTTCATTTATTCCTGAAAGTATTTATGAACTATGAAGGAATGTAACATTTCCTGACAAATTTATAATACAAACAATCACAATTGTCATTTGTTGAGCTCCTTTATGTGCCAGCCTCGCTGGTAAACTTCCACATACAATTTTATTTAATCACCATAGAATTCTATGAGGCAGGGATTACTATCTCAAGCTTTAACAATGAGGATATAATGTCTTAGGGAAGTTAAATAATATACCTAAGATTACAAAAGTAGTAAGGAACAGAAGAATAAAAACAGAAGTGCCCATGCTTGGAAAGATTATACCAAGGGTGGTAGCTGGAGCCAACCTTCCAATGTGGCTAGATCTTTCTTGATGGAACAGGAAGATATTGTAAGACATCACAGGATCAAAAAGACAAAGCACCTTTAACAATCACCTAATTATAATCCAAATAAGATCTCACCATATGCAAGATATTAAGGGAATAATTTTCTTCTAAAACTCTAGCAAGAGTAGTAAAAGCTTGGCTAGCTGGAATGATTTTCCATCATCAATATATCTAAAATGATGACGTTCTAGTCAAAACACACGTGGGTCCATCAGCACTAGACTGATGAAACTAGACTGTATCTTTGGCCCTGTTTCAAAGATCAGCAACGGGAGCACTCCTACTCTGGACACACAGTAATAGTACAACCCATGTAACAGAGAGAGCAATGGCTAAGTGTCTGGAGTCACTCGTTTTCTTTCTGTTGTAGGAAGATTATGTTTCTTCTTTCCACCTCTCCTTCTACTTCTGTAAAGATAGTTATGACTCAAGGAGGTCCTTGAAGCATGTATATTTTCGACAGTTGTTCTTCATGTATCATTCATCTAAAATAAGATTGATCCTCCATTGCACAAGTTTTAAATATAAAATCAAATTTAAAGTGTGTGTACATGCATTTTCATATGGAGTTAAATCGAATATAAGGAAAGAAATATTGGAGGGCTTTCAAAACTTGGACTACATAGAATTGGAGTATTTACAATAATATGATACTGAGGACTTGCTATGGGCTAAGCATTGTGTGTACACTATTTCTAATATGAGTCTGTGATAGAATAATATCCCCACTTTATAGATGAGCTGACTGAGGTTTAGTCAGGCTAAATAACTTACGCAAGCTTACCTCTTCCATGATTCACCAAACAACTACATTTCTCACTGACCAGCACTGCCTCTTTAACCTACTATGCAGAGCATATATCTAGTGCCAGCCCACGTGAAAGGCCATCATCCTGAAACAATGCAATCCAATAGTAGTGACATGTCCCATACAGCCAGACAGCCCCTATCTAAGAGTCAAACTTAGCTGCAGCAAATACAAAACCAAGAGCCTTGATTAGATCAAGGTGCTGTGCTCAGTACCTTTATGAAGGTGAAATGCAGAGACCTGAGAGGATTTTGAAGATGGGGCAGTAAGTCCATCCAAGGGAGGGACTCAAGTTCTGACTCTGTTGTCTGTCATTCTACTCAACTTTCAGACTGACTCATATTTTGCACTGAAGATTCTGATTAAATAGCAACATAATTTGATCCTCAAGTATTTTCCAGCTCCAGGCATCCTCTGGGTCCCTGTGAGTGGGCAGCTTTTATAGTCCTGCAAATGACACCATTAAAGACATGCTTGTACTCTCCAAGCCAGAGGGAAAAGAGTGCTGGCATTTATTGGCTCCTTATATATGTGTTAAACACAACTCACAGCAACTTGATAAGGAAAATAGACTCCACATTTTATGGATGAGCAAAGTGAAGGTTGGAGGAGTAATCTTTTCTCCCCATGCTTCCAAGCTAAGTCAGATTCTGAATCTGTCTTGCCTGAATCCAAACACAGTCTTCTCTGGCTAACAAACACTCTTCCCTCCTCGCTGCTTGCTTTTAGTGTTCAGGGTCTTTTTGGAGTGAATCCAGAGCAGAATGGCTCTCCCCTGGCAAGCTGTACACAAACCCCAAAGACTCCTTTCTAGCCCTCTGGAAGGAGTCTCCTCTTGGACATCTGACGCAAAGTTTGGTTGCAAAGCTGGATCTGTGTACTTAGGCAATGGAACTGCTTGAGACTGATGGGGAGTTCACTGGTCACATGCCAGCTGGCTCTGAGTACTGTTTCTCTTCCCATTTTTGGAGCAAGCAAAAATTACGTCTGGCCATGCTTGTCTGCTTTGGTGCCCAATTCCACAGCCATTTCAAGTCTTGTCTCTCCCCAAAATGAGCATTTACACTCTCATGGATCACCCTTTTGAAATTTCCAGCCACGTAGCTCCAGCTCAGAAAACAAATCAGGAATGACATTGAGTTACTCTATTTTCAGCTATTGCTCATAATTTAGTGTAAAACTTGTCATTGTCTGAGAAACATATCCCTGTGCAGGAAGCCCACTGGACACCCAAGTGAAATTGACTAAATAAAAGCAGTTCTACTGAACAATTTGCAAATATCACTGCTTCTTGCCAAGCCTTTCTGGCAAACCATCTTCAGTGACTGGAGAGCGTTTCCAGCCAGAAAGAGATTTGGGTTACCTTATGCTTTCCTCTCTACATGTTTCTGATACAAATACTTCCATTAAATCCCATCAATCTCAGACAATGGGAACGCCATTCAGGGAAACCGTTGCATTAGTTTTTCAGAAAGCATTTTTCAGTTTTTCACCTTCTACTCAGAGGAAATGGACCTCATTTGAAAGTCAAAAGTAATATTTTCCAGAGACGGTTCAGCATTGCATATTCACAAATGTGTGTGAATGTGTGTATGTGTGTGTGTGTGGGGGGGTGATGGTGAAAAGTTTCTGTTTTGCGGAGCTTCAGTGTGCAAAAAGGAGCATTAGTATGGCAGAAAACTTTCCATGAAGGATAACTGGAAAAACCCTGGAACATACCTCAATAAACACAGATCCCAGTCCGAATCTAACCAAAAACTATTAGCCTATCTTAAGAAATAAACATATACACATATATACCAGGAGGTTTCAAAAACTCATGAGAGTCTAGAGTTAAAATAAGCTTATTTTGGTGCAAAATAAATTTGAAATATTTCATTTTTTATAATATGCATTTTCCATAGACTATTTAATTTTTCATTTGAGAGACAGACAGATACTGAACTCCCATCTACCAGTTCACTCACAGAATGTCCACAAATGTACCCAACTGGGCCAAAGCTTTGATCCAGGAGCTCAATCAGCCTTCATGCAGCTTCCATTCTTTGTCACTCATCTTTTTTAAGTCTTGGAGTGTTCATCCATAACACTGTGTAGAAAGGAAACAGCACAAGCCAAGCCACAATGGTACTTCTGTGGCCCTGTGCCACATCCCACATGAGATTTAGACAAAATGACAGCCCAATTTTCCACTTGACACAAACCGTAGCTCTGTTCTTTAATTGCTTTTTTAAATATTTTTTGACAGATAGACAGTGAGAGAAAGAGACAGAAAGAAAGGTCTTCCTTCCATTGGTTCACTTCCCAAATGGCAGCTACAGTCGGTGCTGCGCCAATCCGAAGCCAGGAGCCAGGTGCTTCCCCCTCGTCTCCCATGCAGGTGCAGGCACCCAAGCACTTGAGCCATCCTCCACTGCCCTCCTGGGCCACAGCAGAGAGCTGGACTGGAAGAGGAGCAACTGGGACTAGAACCCGGCGCCCATATAGGATGCCGGCGCCGCAGGCGGAGGATTAGCCAAGTGAGCCACAGCACCGGCCCCAATTATTTTTTTTTAATTTAAATCATGTATTTTAAAATTTCTTTCGAAGGGAGAGAGAGAGATCTCGTAGATCTACTAGTTCACCCTGCAAATGCTTGCAATGACCAGAACTGGACCAGGCTGAAACTGGGAGAACTCAGTCCAAGACTCCCACATGAGTGGCAGGAAACAACTACTTCAGCCAGCAGCCGCTGCCTCCAAGGGTCTGCGTGACCAGCAAGTTGGAATCAGAAATGGAGCTGTAACTCAAATCCAGGCTCTCCACTCCGGGATTAGGCATCCAAGTGACATCTTAACCATTGTGCCAAAATTCACCCCATAGTCATCCTGTTGAGACCTATTTTAGTGAAACTTATTAAGAGAGGATGCTGTTTGGAAAAGACTAATCCCTTTCTCTGCCTACGCAGATCTTATGGTCCAGTAACTCAGTTCTCACAGCTAAGATGTAAATAGCAAGAAGAAGTGGAAACTCTTCCTAGCACCCTGCTGATAACTGATTTTTAAGCTTGATTATGAGAATATTTCAAAACGTTTGTATAAAATTAAATTAAAAGATAATTTTATTTTGGCTCAAGAAATTTGCAATCCATGCATATGAGGTGTCTTCCAAAAAATCATTTAAAAAACTTCATGGGTTTCCAAGAGTTTTGCCACACAAATAAATGCATCTTTAATTCCATTTCCCATGAGTGATTTCACGTCACCTCATATTAATAGTCAGTCTGCTCACTCACATGATCCCAAGATTTTTTTCTCAGACTTATAGCTGGACAATTTTTACAACACCCAGTTGTAGCTAGGGCAGGACAACAGCCAAACATTTCAGTCCAAATAGAACTTAAAAAATTTCTGGAATAAATGATTTGCTGATTGCTGCACATAGTTGGAATAGGAGATGTAGAAGCTTAGAGCTTTTATGAGACAATACAAGCCAGAACTCTCTGTTTTCAGATGAGAATAGCAGCCCAGAAATGGGAACTAACTCAAGAATAAACAGCAGATCCAGGGCTGTAACCACTCTTTCTGGACTCCTGTCCAGTCACTCAGTCTTCCTAATGTTTCCAGTTGAGTGTGGTACTCAAAGGATGCGACTGGGTAATCAAAAAAGGGTGAAAAATCTAAAGCATAGATCCAGTTAATACTTTCTTTCATTCTTTCAATTTACTCTTGGATTTTTTCTAACTTTAAAAAACATATGAGGATTTTTGAAAGAGTTACTATTATTTATTTGGAAGTCAGAGTCACAGAGAAGGGGAGAGAGATCAGAGGTTGGGGGTGGGGAAGGAGGGGGAGAGAGAGAGAGAGAGATTGATTTTCCATCTGCTGGTTCACCTGGCTCATTTCCCAAATGGCTGTAATGGCCAGGGCCAGACCAGACCAAAAGCAGGAGCTGGAAACTTCATCCAAGCCTTGCACGTGGATGGCAGGGGACCAAGTACTTATGCCATCTTCCATGGTTTTCCTAGGTGCATTGGCAGGGAGCTGGAATGGAAGTGGAGCAGCCGGAATCTGAACCAGTGCTCATATGAAATGCCAGCATCACAGCCAACAGCTTAAGTCTCTGTATCACAAGGGGATTTTCATGTAGTTGAAAATATGCAAATACATAATTATATAACTACACAACGCATATCAAAACTCCAATTCTACCATGAGCAGATAAGCTTCATTAAACTCCCAGGGATAAATCCTTGCATATATATTTTTTCTTTGCTACTGTAACAAGATTGGATTGTTCATAGTATCAGATGATTATTTAATTTGTTTGTTTAGCATACTTGACTATGCATCTCACATTACTGACACATTCTTTGGAAAGGTGATTTGAGGGGGACAGGAAACCTTTCCTTATCATCTCTCCCGGGATCTCCCGTCCCCATTGCCTCCTGTTGCCAGGGATTCTGCTAGAAGGTCACCTGTATGTTGACGCCTGGAGTAGCGGGAAGATGCTCAGAGGAGAGGACTAACAGGAGGCCTTCCTCAGTAATTGAAACCATAGCCTGAGTGGGCTGGATCCTGTCAGCAGGTGGCCCGAGAGAAGGTTTTTGGCAGCAGGGAGAGAGAACTGCAGAGAGAAGTGTGGGTTACGTGTGCTGCTCAGTGGAAGGTGAGGTGGGGGCTGCTGACACTGTGCCGCTGGAGGCCAAGCTGGGAAAGTGGCAGAGATACAGGAAAGGGCTGAGCTTTGCAGCTGCGAAGGAGAGACCCAACAGAATGGAGAGGAACGCGGCTGGCGTTGTGGGGTAGCAGGTTAAGCTGGGGCCTGTGATGCTTGCACTGCATGTGGTCGTCAGTTCAAGTCCCAGCTGCTCCACTTCCAACCCAACTCTCCGGTAATGTGCCTGGCAAGGCAGCAGAAGATGGGCCAAGTACCTGGGCCCCTGCCGCTCATGTGGACCAGGTGGAGATCCAGGCTCCTGGTTTCTACCTGGCTCAACCCTGGCTGATGCGACCATTTGGAGAGTGAATCAGCAGATGGGAGAATCTCTCCCTCTCTCCTGTCTCTCTCTATTTGTAACTCTGCCTTTCAAATAAATAAAGTAAATGCTTCAGAAAAGGAATGGAGAAGAAGGAGAGCATGGAAGACTTGCTCTGTAAAACCACCCTTTATAAGCGTCAATGGGCAAGCTCGTGCGTGGTGCAGTGGAGAAACCACACTTGGGAAGCCTGCATCCCACATCAGAGTGCCTGCTTCAGTTCCCAGCTTTGCTGCTTCTAACTCAGCTTCCTGCTAATAGGCAGCAGGTAAAGGCTCCAGCGTGTAGGTCTCTGCCACCCATGTGGGGGACCCAGAGTGAGTTTTGGGCTCCTGGATATGACCTGGCTTGCCTGTGGCAGGCATTTGGGGAGTGAACCAGCTGATGGAAAAAAACCTCTGTGTCTATCTCGCTGTCTCTTTGTCTTTCAAGTAAAATGAAAATAAATAAAGAACAATTTTAAACTTACGGTGATAATCATATTGCTGTTTGTAGCATCCCTTCACTTGTCACTCCTCCGGTGTTTTCGGGAAACCTGTTGGGTAACAGACACTCCCTTCAAGCCTGCTTGTGACGGAGGACAACCCAGCCTGGCCCCGCCTCCGTGGAGCTGGCAGCCCTGCGGCAGAGTCGGGGCTGTAGCACACAGCCCTATACATAATCACATCATTAAAACACATATCAGCACAAGGTGTTAAGGAGGAAAATCATAGCATTCTCTAAGAGAGAATAAGGAAACAGGACACAAATTAGACTCCAAGGTCAGGATGGCCCAGTGATGTTGAAAGGAAAACTGAAGAATAAGAATCAGGCCATCAAAGAGACATGGAGAGGTCTCTGGGGGGTGTGAGGTGGGAACAGCTTGAACAAGAACCCCGGAGGCAGGAAGGGCAGAGCCCACGCTGAGATGGGAGAGGCTGTGAAAGGCGGCTGGAGTTTGCCCAGCAGTTAGAGGGGCAGGAGCCGGTGGAGGTCTCATAGGATCTCTGTTGGGGATTTTAGATGTTTGCAGCAATTTCTGCAGAAAAGTGACATTTCTCTATTTATTTATTTTTAAAGTTATTCAAGCTGCTTTGTGGAGACTGCGTACCCAATATTTCTTTTTAGCATTTTCCCTCTTCATTACTATTCTATAAGCAAGACAAGAAAGACCTTTTTTTATTTTGAAGAAAGTAAAACCTGAATGTGACTGTTGGCTCTCTGAGATTTAACTGTACTTCATGGAAATTTTCTCAAGTTCTGAAAAGGAAGATGTGTTTTTAGCAAGTCCAAAGCTATGCTTCTGCATAAATAATGACAATTATTTTCAGCACTTATTATTGGCTAAACATTACATTGAGGAATTTGTATAGGTGCTTTTTAAAAATTAAATCGTTGAAGCAGTTTTATGAGGGCGATATTGTGATTATTCCTCCCTGACAAACAAGGATCCTAACAGACTGGCCTATTAGTTCCAAACTGGACCCCAGGGCCTGGATCCTCTGTTGAATCTAACCTTGCCTTGGGCAATTAGCCCCAAGCTTCTGTTAGCCCTCAAAGTCTCCACCACCCTCTTAAAAAGGTTTGAATTTGGACTCAAATAATTTGGGCTGAAAGTCACATTATGTGCTTTTAAAACAGTTTTCTCATATTTTTAGAAAGGTGCTTCTGTTTGTGAGAAGTGTCTGAGTGTCTGGAAAGCCATATCAGAATGGGGAGAAAATTATCAGCTGCTTCTGTCTGCTGCTGCCTGGGTTTCTGTGACAACTGATATCTTAGAAAGGGATAATGTCATTGGTTGGTGATTCTCATAGACAATGTCAAGACTGACAGGCAATTTCCACCCTGCAACAGCAGGGCCCTCCTTGGAGCATCTGGTCCAGCCCTTGGCCTTCAGAGTGGGGCAGACCTAATCAATCAACCTATCTATCAATGTGTGGGCACCTGTAAAGCTGTTCAGAATCTAGTAATGAAGTGATATTTAGGTTAAAAAATGATGGAGAATAGCACTTAGGAGACTGCAAGGTGGACATTCTACAGAACTCAGAAAAATCGAGTGTCAGTGTTACATTTTACAAAAATTAGAAAAAATAGGCACTGCCAATGCATAGTCAATAATAAAGCCAGCTAAGGACTTCTAAAAAGGCGGTTTTAAAGAAATAACTGTTTTTAACAATTCCCACAAGATGTGTCTGTATTCATTGTGCAGGCTCACTCTGACCTGCAGATCAGCTGGCAGGATCTCACACTGACACACACTCATCATTCGTCTCTCTCCACTTCCGTAACTCTTGCCCTGCTGGCACGAATCAGATGTGGTGAACACAGTAGGCTGAGCAGTCCCCCAGGTGTTTACTCTTGCAAATAATATTTGTATATATCCGGCAGCCCTGGGCATTCACTCATGGGAAGCATGGAGGTATTATAGGTAGATGGAAACAAACATCCTAAAGCCCCACTAGCCAAACATAACAGATTCTGCTCTTATGGGAAATTGCAATAGCTTCTTTTTTATGTTTGTTTACATCTTTTTTGTCTGTTTTTGTTGAAATCAAATGCTTGATCATAAACTCAAATTTAGAAAAGTTTAACAGCAAAAGCACCAACTAGATCAAAACACAAAGCTTTTGTAAGTTTTGATGTTTTTTTTTTTCAGCCTGCTACTTCTGTGTACTTCTAATGTAAGAATTAAAATGCTGTGGATAGAACTTGTATTTTGGCAACTTCTCTGGACATTTGTTTTTTACTTAGACACTTCTCTTGTTAAATTTATTCATTTATTTAGTTGACTTGGAAGTCAGAGATAAGAGACAGGCATCCCCTGATTGACCCCCCACATACCTGCAACAACCAAGACTGGTCCAGCCCACAGTCATCAGGTGGGAACTCAGTTCAGATCTCCCAGGTGGGTGGCAGAGAACCTGTCACCCAAGCCATCAACTGCTGCCTTCCATAGTGTCAATTAGCAGGAAACTGGACTGGAGAGAGGAGCCAGGACTCAAACCCAGGCACTTTTTGATAGGGGATGTGGGTGTTCTAAGATGCACTGTAACCAGTGTACAAAACCCCCAGCCCTCCAGTGCACTTCAGTGTAAACACTTCCATGTTATCACATTGCCTTCTGAAACATCATATTAATTAGTGGCTATTGTTTCCTCAAGTAAATGAATTAGGATTAACTAACCAATCCCCCATTGGCGAACATTTAGTCCTTTTTAAATTTGTGTTTTTAAAAATAATTCTATGCTCAGTAGCATACTTTGGGAGATATGCTGCACTTGTTTTACTTTCCAGAAACGATGTACAGAAATGGCATTACTGTGAAGAAAAGAGTGAACATATTTATACTGTAGAAGAGAATTTCAAATAAATGTGCAGGTGGCTTTTATTGGTATAGCACTAACAATCTTATTAAAGAACGACTCTTGCAAGGCTTCCAACTAAACACAGAATATTATCATTTTTTAAAATACTTTTAGTATAAAGAATTCAAATTATTCACCATTCAGCATCTGTTTTTGATGAGTGGTTGTAGAAATTTGCTTTCCGTGTACTTAGTTTGTCTAACTTTTGACTTTGAATTATCTATGCCCATTTGTGCACTGGGGTCATACGGTTCCCTGAACCAACTTTCACGATATTTTTCAAGCTAAAATATCAGCTGTTTGTCTACTACATACATTGAAAGTTTTTTCTAGTCATTTTTTCCTTTCTTTTCCTTTTTTTTCTATTTAGAATTTATTTGAGAGTCAGTCACAAAAACAGAGGGAGAGAGAGACAGAGAGAGAGACACATACACACACAGAGAGAGAGAGAAGTCTTCCATCTTCCATCCACTGGTTCACTCCTCAAATGGCCACAACAGCTGGGGCTGGACCAAGTAGAAACTAGGAACCTGGGACTCCATCCGAGTCTCCTTCATGGGTGCAGGTGCCCAAATACTTGGTTTATCTTACACTGCTTTCCAAGGTACATCAGCAGGGAGCTGGAACAGAAGTGGAGCAGCTGGGACTTGAACCAGCATCCATATGGGATACAGAGTCTCAGGTGGCAGTTTAACCTGCTTTGCCACAACATGATCTCTTTCTTATCTTTAAGAAATTTATTTTTATAGCAGTAACAGTTTTTATATTTCCATAAAACTTGAAAACATCACAGATTTCCTGTAGAGTGCCCATCCAGTTAATATCTAACCCTTAATATGATGCATTTGTTACAATTAAGGAATCAATATTGATATATTATTATTGACTAAACCTTATCCTCTATTCAGAGGTCTTTAGTTGCTACCTAATATCCTTCCTGTCCCCAGGATACCACATTACATGTACTCCTCGGGTCTTCTTAGAATCTTCTGGCTCACGACAATTGCTCAGACTTCATAATTCTAATTATCTGGCCTGCACCACAGCTCAATAAGCTAATCCTCTGCCTTGCGGCGCTGGCACACAGGTTCTAGTCCTGGTCGGAGCACCGGATTCTGTCCCAGTTGCCCCTCTTCCAGGCCAGCTCTCTGCTGTGGCCCAGGAGTGCAGTGGAGGATAGCCCAAATGTTTGGGCCCTGTACCCCATGGGAGACCAGGAGAAGCACCTGGCTCCTGGCTTCGGATCAGCATGGTGCACCGGCTGCAGCATGCAGACCGTGGCGGCCATTGGAGGGTGAACCAATGGCAAAGGAAGATCTTTCTCTTTGTCTCTCTCTCTCACTGTCCACTCTGCCTGTCAAAAAGAAAATAATAATAATTCTAATTCTCTGATTATCAGCACTATTTGTCATATATTTTGTACAATTTTGCTTAAGCTGTATTTGTGTGATATTTTCTTCATGGTGTGACTACAGTTACGGGTTTTGGAGAAGAACACAGAAGCCATTTTCATTACATCATAACACGGATGCAATTTAATAACGATCCAAATGCTTGGTGTGGGTGTGGACCTTCTGCGTCTGGCTGGAGTCGAGTCCTTCTGATTTCTCCCCTGAAATGCTGTTTTCCCTCCAGCCTTTTCTGTACAAGACTCTTCGGAAGAACTCACTATGCCCAGGAGTAGGGGGTTTACTCCTCCTCCTAAAATGTACAGAATCTACAGGAATCATTTGGAGTTTTCCTGCACTAATGACATATCCCGTCGTCCTCATTTATCTGTTTATTCAATCAGTCTAGAATCAAGGATATTTATTTTATTCTTTTTGGTTATAATCTAACACTTGTTTACTTAGCTACTCAGATTGTTCCAGCTTTGGGCATTGGAAACCCTCTTAATGGACTCCCGTGTCCTTCTGACATGTCCATGCCTGTGACTGCATTCATATCACATGAGTGGAAATTTTGTCTGTGAGTGCGTATGTGCTTTAAGTTATCATCCTACTGATAATTTAAACTTCATGGTGGATAGAGAGAGAAATCATATAACCAACTCTGAGGCAAGAAGATGCAAATTTTATTTGATATGGGAAAGGACTTTTCCTTGGAATACTAAGTTTGAAACCACTATGATTAATGATCCTCAAAATAATCTATTTCCTGAGGCCCAGACCTTGTAAAGGTCCCTCTACATACCTCCCTGTCCCACAGACTGACTTCAGGCTTGATGGAGAAGCTAAAAATACAAGAAATACTTGTTAAGCACTTGTACAGAAGCTCGAATTCTTGGATTAGCACTATGTAAGCAAACCAGGGATAACTTATGGGAAATGACATTTAGAAGAGATCAACACCCCATGTGACAGCTCAGCCACTAGACATGCGATTGGGCTGCCTTGCAGTGAATAGCCTCACTTGGGCCACCTGATATCTGCACACAAATTCATGATCCCAAGAATGTACAGCAAAGACTCCTTAAGCTATATCCAGCCAACAATCCAAAACCATTAACAAATAAATAGTTTATAATTCAATATGTAATTGGGTAGTTCAACATTTTAACTAAAGATAAGACTCAAAATCTAGTTGTAGGAAGGAATAGTGTAATTTCACCTTATTATTTCAACTCTCTGAACTTCAGTTATCCATCCATTGGATGGAGACAGTAATACAAATTCCTACTCATCAAAATGAGTATTAAACCAAATGAGGTCTTGCATGGTTTGTCCAACCCATTGCTTTAAATATAAGGGTGTCTCCCACCTCCATTGAAGCCTTTTCCTAAAACAAAGTCACTCAAATATTCATTTTTTCCCCAAACATGCTGTTACATAAGTCAATGTGCCTCTCCAATAAAGACCGTTGAACATTGTTTTTTTTTTTTTTTTTTTTTCAGTGCAACGACAAAGAAGTTATCAACCAATGCCTCATCCACACCAACTACAACCGCAGGGTCTGCTGTCTGAGTACTGGTAGACATGCCTGACATGGCTTTCCAATGCCATTTCTGTTTGTACTAATAACAGTATCAATTTCAAAGACCTAAAGCCAAACCAACTTTCCTTCCTCCTTTTCCAGCACCTAGAAGTAATCCTGAGTGCTAGACTGTGCCTTGTAGATTTTAAACAAGACTGTAAATACCTGACTAACCAAAAAGATATCTGTGTACGTGACATGAGGAAATCGGGCTTTCCAGAAAAATAGTTTGGCTTGGAGATAGGGGCGAAGACAGCATTCCATTCTTTCTGAGGAGACGCAAGTTATACAGAAAGTGTCTGGATTTAGTTATGGTGTAGGAAGAGAACTTGAAACCGAGACTGCACTCATGTCATTGATGTACCCCAATGCTTTCCCTCTATCATCCTACTAGATATCATTATCTCTAAATAGATTTTCGGAATACAATTAGTTCTGTATCGTGACATATTGGGAAAATGGTATTCAAGTTTTGACCTACGTACAAAACAATTATTCAAATTATCTGAGGCTGAGTGTTTCTTCAGGGTTTGTTTATCTGCCAAGCTGGAAATAGGCAACTTAAATTCGTTAGCTCCATTCAGGGTCTCAACACCCAAATGTGGCACGTAAGCACATAGATAGAAACATAGACACACGTGTGAAAGAATCATGCACTCCTACATACCTGGTGCACACAGAAAACACGTGTGCAAACACATGTTCTCCCCCCTGACTGGCTACATAGGGTTTTATGTACTTTTTGTGCCATGTTACCAGGACTCATCCTGGTGGTAAGACAAGCTGATGTGGCACTGAGAGAGGACTCAGTGGGTACATGAATATGGGTGAGAGGGTGGAACGCATCACAGGGCACCAAGGAGGGCAAGAGCTCAACATTCATTGGGATCTGGATTCCCTTTCAGCCTCCCCCAGTAAAAAGCTACCATATTTACTCTCAGAAAGAGGAGTCTTCCCCTTCCCTCCACCCTCCTCTCCCAAAACCCAGAAATGTTAGATTCTGACTCAACTATCCCATGATCTTGTTCTGTGAACTTGGGGAAGTCACTTCCCTCCCTGGAACATTGGCTTCTGATTCCTTAAAAGGAGAAAGTAAGGTATTTCAGTTTCAGCCAAGACAGAGTCATTTCATGATATCCTATCTCTCCTACTGATTAGAACCCACATCTATGCACAGAATTCAGACAGAAAGTACGTGACGTCTCTGAAAAACAAAGCCTTGCAGTTGACTGGGAAGGGAGACCGGAATGTAAAGAATGACCGACTTCTGTCCCCCAGGCTTGCCCCCATGGCAAAACTTCATCAAACCTTGAGAGAAACTGTCTCTAGCCAGAAAACAGGCCCCTGGAAGACTGAAAGTACGGACCCTTATGAACCAGACAGTTACCAGTTACTTTCCTCTTCTTTTTCTTCTGTTTTTTCTTCCTGACTGTGCACCAAGACCCACATGTATGGCTACACAATAGAGGTAGCCATGTACAGGTGGGGACAACAAACGTTCCACAGAAAGACCCGTCTTCCTGTCCAGGTCATCTGTGCTGTTAAGAGTGTGACGGGAAGTCACCTTGTTTTTCCTCTCCTTTTTCTCTTCTTTCTTTGCCCTAAAATCAAATACAGATGTACAGAAATGGATAACAGTCCATAAACTCTAAAAAAAATTTTTTTCTGATCAGAGGAACAGACACAAAGGGAAGGTACTCTGGAGGGCTGAAGAACTTAGGAGGATCTTGGAGAGAAAAGGTTTTAGAAGGGACTGTCCTAGTTCTGTGCTTGAGCCATCAGGAATCTCAAGTTCATGCCTGCGCTGCACATGCACACAATAGATCAAAGAAACACAGCAAAGGCATTCCCAGGGTTGGTGATGGCTTAATTGTTAAATTACCTTCACTGGTGCGTGCAAGGCTTAGGCTCACACAGACAGCATAACAAAGACCTTGGTAACTGCATGGATCTTGGAACTTTTCTGATCCTAAAAGGTAAGACAGAATTTGTGATCTCCTCCCAACTTGACCATTAAAGCAAGCTGAAAGAACAGAGATTTTTCAGAGAATGTTAGTAGGAATCAGTATCACAAGATGTTCCATCCGTGACACAATTGTGTCCATCCGTGACACAATTCAAAAGTCGGAAAACATGAGCAATTCTCGAGGGTGGGCATGGGTACCCTCAGATCCACGGGGCAAATCTGTACCACCACCTGTTTTAGCATGGTTCATATGATAAGAATACTTGTTATGTTTTCAAATGGTCAAACACATCAGAAGAATATTTGTAAAATATGAAAATTCTATGTAATTTAAATTTCAGTGTCTATGAATAACATTTTACTGGAACGCAGCCATGCTCATGCATTTATGTATTGTCTGTAACAGCTTTCATGCTACAATGTCAGAATTGAGTACTTGCAAGAGAGAACGTATGGTCCACTGAGTCTAAAACAAAAACTATATGACTGCTGACAAAAAAAAGTGTGCTTATAGTATAGCGGGTTAAGCCGCCACCTACAACACCAACATACCATATGGGCATTGCTTCAAGTCCCAGCTGCTCTACTTCCTTTCTAGCTCCCTGTTAATGTGCCTGGGAAAGCAACAGAGGATGGCCCAAGTGTTTGACCCCTGCACCCACGTGGAGATCCAGAGGAAGCTCCTGGCTGTTGGCTTCAGCTTGGCCCAACCCTGGTTGTTGCTGCCATTTAGGGAGTGAATCAGCAGACAGAAGATCTCTGTGTCTCTCTGTCTTTCCCTTTCTACCTCTACCTCTGCCTTTCAAATAAATAAAATATATTCATTTTTTGAAAAGTATGCTGACTTCTGCTAAAATCTCAACACATATCAATTCTTGAGATACTTAGATGTTGGAATTATCAGACTAAGACCTAATGTAGGCCGGCACCATAGCTCACTAAGCTAATCCTCCACCTGCAGCACCGGCACACCGGGTTCTAGTCCTGATTGGGGCACCAGATTCTGTCCCAATTGCTCCTCTTCCAGTCCAGCTCTCTGCTGTGGCCCAGGAAGGCAATGGAGAATGGCCCAAGTGCTTGGGCCCTACACCCACATGGGAGACCAGGAGGAAGCACGTGGCTCCTGGCTTTGGATCGGATCGGTGCAGAGCACCAGCTGTAGCAGCCATTTTGGGGGTGAACCAACGTAAGGAAGACCTTTCTTTCTGTCTCTCACTGTCTAACTCTGCCTGTCAAAAAAAAAAAAAAGACCTAATGTAGATATAACTGTACCTAGATTCAGTGAGATAAGGATTCATTTCTTGAAGTGAATAGAAAGACTGAAATCCTCTAAAGAGAAATAAATACTATGAAAAGAGAACCAAACAGGAATTACAGAATTGAAAAAACAAGATAGCTTGATTTTTAGAATTCACTATCTAGACTCAGGAGAATAAAAAATGTAGAATGGAGATGACAGAGGAAAAAAATCAGTGAACATAAAGACATCTCAAAAACTGAATTAATCCTGTGATGATAAAGTAAACTTGAAAGTATGCTGCTGTAAAAAATTAAAGGAAAAAAAAAAAGAAAGGAAGAAAGGGGCGGCTGAAGGAGGGAGGGACAAAATTAAGGTTATCTTAGAACTGTATCTATGAAACACATGAAATCTATTTTATTTGTATTAATTTTTTAAATATTCACACTGAAGAACATAGTGAGAAAACATTAAGGGGAAAAGGAATAGAGACCTAGAAACCAATGAAATGGGACAGCATTGTTGTGACACTCATATCCCATATCAGAGAATCTGATTTGAGACTTGGCTACTCCACTTATTCTTTTTTTAAGATTTTCTTATTTATTTGAAAGGCAGAGTTACAGAGAGGCAGAGGTGGAGGTGCAGAAAGGGAGAGAGAAAGAGAGAGAAGACAAGAGAGAAGAGAGATGTCTTCCATCCACTGGTTCACTCCCCAAATGGCCACAATGGCAGAAGCTGAGCCAATCTGAAGCCAGGAGCTTTTCTGGGTCTCCCACATGGGTACGCGGCCCTAGGACTTGGACCATCTTCTGTTGATTTCCAAGGCACATTAGCAGGGTGCTTGATTGGAAGTGGAGCGGCTGGGACTTTAACTGGTGCCCATATGCAATGCTGGCATTGCAGGCAGAGGCTTTATCCACAAAGCCACAGCACTGCTCCCTACTCCACCTCTGACTCAGCTCTCTGCTGATGTGTGCGGGAGGCAGCAGAGGATGGTCCATGTACTTGAGTTCCTGCCACCCATGGAAGAACACTGGAATGAAGTTCCTGGTTCCTAGATTTCTCTTGGCCTAACATCAATTGTTGTTGGTACTTAGGGAGGAAGCCAGAGGATGAAAGATCTCTCTTTCTGTCTTGCCCTCATTCTCTGCCTTTCAAATACATACATACATACATACATACATCTTTTTAAAAGAGAAACCAATGCGACAAAACAGAGTCCAATATCCATGTGAGGCCAAGGAGTGACTAAAAACTCAACCATACCCATAATAGAGTGATGAAGCACTCAGTCACAGAGAGCAATGTGAAATGAACCTGGGACTTGATGATGGTAGGAAATTCATATTTTGATACTCTGTACCGCACACATGCCAGTTTTTACCTGAGGAAGATGAAAGTCAGGAAGATTGAATGTCTTGATCTAACTAACCATCAGGCAAGTGGGAAAGAAGGAAAGAAAAAATAAAGGGAGGAAGGAAGATGGGTTGATGGGAACAGGAAAAGAAGGGAGAAAGAAAGAGAAAAGGAAACCTTAGTTAAGAGGTTGGGATGACCAGGGATTTGAACACTGACACCTATCACCATGTGTTTTTCCTTAGAGCTGAGAAGAAATGGTGACATATTGTGATCTGAAGTATTTTAGGAGAAGGTAATGCTCACTGAAGCATCTTTGTCAAAAATTTGAGACAGCCAGGCTTTCACCCATCAGTTGTATGCATCACAAAGACAAGGAGGATTCTTGGAACTAAATATGGAAAGAAGGATAAAGATTTTGCTTACTTAGATATTTTTGGAAATCTTGTGTTTTAAAGGCCAGGGTCAGGGAACAGTGTCTTTTTTTTACACAAGGAAAAAACTATTGGGAAATCAGTCATAAAATAAGCATTCATATTGGTATTAAGAATAATCAGACAAATGTTTGTTGATATTAAGTAGAAAAGTAGGGGCCGGCGCCGTGACTCACTTGGCTAATCCTCCACCTGTGGCACCGGCATCCCATATGGGTGCCAGGTTCTAGTCCCGGCTGCTCCTCTTCCAGTCCAGCTCTCTGCTGTGGCCTGCAAGTGCAGTGGAGAATGGCCCAAGTGCTTGGGCCCCTGTGCCCACATGGGAGACCAGGGGGAAGCACCTGGCTCCTGGCTTCGGATCGGCATAGCACGCCGGCCATGGTGGCCATTTGCGGGGTGAACCAATGGAAGGAAGACCTTTCTCTCTGTCTCTTTCTCTCACTGTCTATAACTCTACCTGTCAAATAAAAAAAAATTAAGTAGAAAGGTAAAGGAGACAATATACCTCCAACTAAATGATCCCCCTCTTTCTGTTTCTCTTCTTCCTCTTGGTTGTGTTCCTCCTTCATCTCCTCTTCCTTCCTCATTCTTCATATCTTTCTTTCCAAGACACACGCACACGCACACACACACGCACCACACCCTTATGAGGATTCAAGGGTTGAGTTTCAATCTTTATATCCACCTTGGAACTCTGACAAGAGTGATCCAAAGAAGTCCAGGTTTCCAGAGTCTACTACATCTTCTTAAGGAAATGCCAAAGAAATTCTTAAAACTAATATGTGGAAGTTAAATATGTTAGGACTAAAAATAACACAGCAAAGGGAAAGGTGAATTTCCATCTGGTGAAAAATCCTGCCATAAGGAGCTGAAATCGTACCCAGGTCCCTGGCTATGTGTAAGTATACAGGAACTCAGATGATTCTCAAGACCCACCGTGACTTGCCTACATTTCTTAGAAAGGATGAGTTAGGTGGCTAACATTGTGGTTCAGTTTAGCAGGAGAAAACAATTTCTGATTTCTACAGTTAGGAGACTGTCTACTGGTGTAGCCTTAGACGAAGCACATTCTACCTGTGTAGGCTTAGATGAAGTCTTATTTCACCAATTTTGTTTAAATGTACAAGCTAATTTTATCTGCCTTATTGTCACTATTATTCTTAGTTACAGAAAGTTGAATTAGAAGGACTTGCATTGTTGTAATTATAAGAAGATAACAAGAGACTCCTCTGAGTGACTTCATTGAGAAAAGCCTATATAATCATCCTATTGACAACAGAATGTGAGATTTGAAAGATGTGACACTGAAGATAAACAAATCTAAAAAGTTATTAGGCATGATTGCTCATCAATTAGATGTTAATTCATCCTAAATGGGGTGATCAGCTTCAAAGGAAGTTTGCAGATGCACATGACCATTTCCTTGGTTTGTGCTCAGTATTGATTAAGAATAATAGGGCTCAATGCCCTGTGAGGAGAGACACATTCAGCACCATTGCATCCAACTGGTGGAAATGAGGAGGCTGCAGGTGATAGCTTACATAAGGGCAAAGATGATTGTAGGGAACCAACTGGTGACCAAGCAACGTGTCCGTAGGCAGCAAGGCTGGTGTCAGGTAGAGAGAAAGGAAGAAGCCTGTTTTGAGTTTCAACTCGTACAAATGCAAATCTCAGAAATCCTTTTGTAAAATATATGAGGAGACAGGAGCCACATGTTGACACATTATGAAATACCTTGCTCTCTCTTCTCTTCATCCATTACTTCCTCGTTTTTTATTCACATTAACTTATAAACTTATTTCTGCTAGAGGAGCCCATAGAGATGGGAATGTTGATTTATTTAAGGCCATTCCAGTGAACATTGTCTTTAAGCTGTTGTTGTGTTAGTGAACTCAACAGGTATGTATAATGCAAGCAACCTAGAGCAGGGTAAGTATCACTAGTAGCTAAAGGTAAGCATAAAGAGTAGGTAATAATAAGCATAATGGCAGAGTTTTCCAGAAACTTGTCTTATTTCAACACATTTGTTTTTTCTTCATTAATAATTGAAGTCACAAATTCTTGATTCTCTCCTTCTAATTTAAACCAAATTTATTAAATATTAATTAGCTGTTACTCTGTGCCAGCTAATAGTTACTGCAAAAGAAAAAGAAACAAACAAACAAAAAAACCAGTCAATAGAGTCTAGGATAGAAGACAGACATACAGCAGAGATATTTAAGTATATAAGTATATATAAGTATAGTCCTAAAAGAATGTTCAAGCACAGGAATGATAAAACACAGCTGAATGTGGTAGTAGAATTCTTCAGGAAGGGCTTTTAAAAATGCTTTTGGTTTGAATAATTTCTGAAGAGGGGGAATAAATGGTTTTCCATTTCAAGCACAGAAGAAAATATGGAACTCCAGGAGTCAGGAACCACATGTGCAAAGCATGGAAATGGAAAATGTCTTATGTGCTATAAAAAATCCAAGCAGTATAGTATTGGCAGAATATAAAGTTGTATATAAGTAAGGAATGAAGTATAGTCTGTGGAAATCTGGGAGCCAGAAAAATCTTCTCCAAAGGGAGAAGAAAGAATGGAGTTTGTTGATCTCTATCCTCAGCTAGCAGCGAGGGCATGAGCTGAGTGCAACCTTCAGTTATAACCTTGAAATTATCAAAAGATAAGAATATAGGACAAGGGCCGGCGCCGCGGCTCACTAGGATAATCCTCCGCCTTGCGGCGCTGGCACACTAAGTTCTAGTCCTGGTGGGGGCGCCGGATTCTGTCCCGGTTGTGGCGCCGGATTCTGTCCCGGTTGCCCCTCTTCCAGTCCAGCTCTCTACTGTGGCCCGGGAGTGCAGTGGAGGATGGCCCAAGTGCTTGGGCCCTGCACCCCATGGGAGACCAGGAGAAGCACCTGGCTCCTGGCTTCGGATCAGCGCGGTGCGCCAGCTGTGGCGGCCATTGGAGGGTGAACCAACGGCAAAAAGGAAGACCTTTCTCTCTGTCTCTCTCTCTCACTGTCCACTCTGCCTGTCAAAAAAAAAAAAAAAAAAAAAAAGAAAAAAAGAATATAGGACTTATCAAACTCCAGACCTTTCGTTAACTTCCCAGCGGTCGTTAGTCTTGACCTGTCCCCTCAAAGGAGGCATCAGTGAAATATTTAAAAATGTGGACCTTGGGGTTTTTCCTCAGGAGAAGTAAGAAAGGAGAAGGGGGAGCACTACCCAGGCTGTAGCACAGACCGCCCCCGTGCTTGGACGTAGATTAAAGCAGCTACAAAGACAGACAAGCTGGCTGTGCTCCTCAGACCTCATGGGAGAGAGAAAACCAATTGGGGACATGTGAAACACCTGTTTGGGTCTGAAATAAGGTCCAAGGTGTGGGATAGAACAGTTGCCAAGGGAGGATAGTCTTGGCTAAATATCAGGCCAAAGCATGCCTTTTTCAGTTTGAACATGAAGGCTCCTACCCCCCCAAGAAAGCATGTGCATCTAGACGCAACCCTCCACCACAAGGACTGGCAGAAGCAGCGGACGCATGATTCTCCACATTTGATGATAAATCATCTCAACTTGGAGATCTAGTCCATGAATGGTGTGGGCCCACACCTTTTGAGAGCCATAGGAATCATTCATTTGGAAGCAGTATAAATACACAACTTATTTTTGGAAGCAAAATGAAAATTCCTTCCAGGAATAAAAGAAGGAACACAAAAATACAAAATTATACACTCGGAATCACCAAGTCCTGGAGAGCAGCTACAATATTGAGAGCCAAGAGACACAATCCAAAGATAAAAGCCACTACAACAAAAAACTAAAGAAGAAACCAATGAGAATCCCCACAAACGCTGAATAACAAACACACCCATTCAAGAAACAAAAACAAGGAAGACAACATGACACCCCCAAAAGAACACAACACTTCAATACTAGCTTGTGAAGATGATGAGACTGAAGAAATGCCAGAAATGGAATTCAAAAACTTGATCATAGGATTACTCAGAAGTAATCAGAAGCAAGGCAGGCACCGTGGCATAGCAGGGTAAAAGCCACTGCCTGCAGTATCGGCATCCCATATGGGTGCTGGTTTGAGTCCCAGCTGCTCCGCTTCCAATCCAGCTCTCTGCTATGACCTGAGAAAGCAATGGAAAGATGGCCCAACTCCTTGGGCCCCTGCACTCACATGGGAGACCTGGAAGAAGCTCCTGGCTCCTGGCTCCTGGCTTCAGATTGGCTCACCTCTGGCCATTGTGGCCAACTGGGGAGTGAACTAGCAGTTGGAAGACCTCTCTCTCTTTGCCTCTCCTCCTCTCTCTGTATAACTCTGACTTTCAAGTAAATT
This sequence comes from Oryctolagus cuniculus, assembly GCF_964237555.1. NCBI lineage: Eukaryota > Metazoa > Chordata > Mammalia > Lagomorpha > Leporidae > Oryctolagus > Oryctolagus cuniculus. The sequence goes on from NC_091449.1 coordinate 48,328,443, forward strand.
AATAAATCTTTAGAAAAAGAAGTAATCAGAAGCAAATGCATGAATTCATGAAACCATACATGACATGAAAGAAAATTTCTCCCACAAAATTGAGATCTTAAAGAGAAATCAAAAGGAAATCTTGGAAATGAATAACTCAACAGAACAAATAAAAAATACAGTGGAAAGGCTTAACAACAGAATTGGTGAAGCACAGGAAAAGAATATCCAACTTAGAAGACAATGCACAGGAAATTATAGTCAGACCAAACACAAGAAGAAGAAATTAGAAAACTAAAAAACACTGTTGGGAATCTACAAGACACTATCAAATGACCCAATATATGGGTTCTGGGAGTTCCTGAAAGAGAGAAAGGATTAGCAGGTCTTTTTATTGAAATAATAACAGAAAATTTCCCCAATTTGGAGAAAGGGGCATCCAAGTACAGGAAACACATAGATCTGCTAGTAGACATGACCAGAAAAGATCTTCACCATGACACATTGTAATCAAATTCTTCACAAACACAAAGTAAAACACAAGGAAAAGATTCTAAAATGTGCATGAGAGAAATACCAGGTTACTTTCAGAGGATCTCCAATTAGACTCACAGAGGACTTCTCATCTGAAACCCTATAGGCTAGGAGAGATTGGCAAGATATAATCCAAGTCCTAAGACAAAAAACTGTCAACTCAGAATACTATCCCTGCAAAGCTCTCATTTATGAACGAAGGTGAAATAAAGACCTTCCATGACAAACAGAAACTGAAAGAATTTGTCACCACCTGTCGCTCCCCCTCTTCGTGGAGGAACGACACAGGACCCTGCGCTGTTCTTTCGTCTGCTCGGCCCTCCCCGGGTTTGCTGCTGGTTCTTCCCGGGTTGGCTACTGTCCCTTCCACCTCCGTGGAAGGGCGGTTCCCCCTGCCACATTCCCCACTTCCGCAGGGGAGCGGCACACCGCCGGCCGGCTCTCTCGGGGGCTGCACAGGTGTTCCCTTAGATGTTCCCCTTAGATGTTCCTTCTTAGATGTTCCTGGTGCATGCCGTCTCTCTCCTCCTTTATAGTCCTCCTCCGCCAATCCCAACTCGGCTGCCCACACGCCGAGTACGCTGCTCTCCTCCAATCAGGAGCAAGTCCTACAGTTTATTGGCTGAACTGGAGGCAGCTGTGCAGAAGCTGTTTTCTTCTCTCCCAGCGCCATATTGTGGGAGAGCAGATGCATAGAATAAGTCTTAATTCCAGTAACAGTATAGTCCGAGTTGCTCCCCACAACCACCCATCTAGTCCTGCAGAATATGTTTAAGGATGTGCTGCACAAAGAAACACAGAAACATGGTCAGTACTACTGGTAAAGGAAGGCAAGCTCCCAGTAAAAGTACAAAGGAAATCCAAAGTAAAAACTTAGGAATATTTATGGAAAAATGGCAGGACCACGTTGTTACTGATCAATAGTCACCTTGCATGTAAATGGCCTTAATGCTCCAGTTAAAAAACACAGACTGGCTGAACAGATTAAAAAACAACATCCATCTATTTGCTGCCTACAAGAAACACATCTCACCAACAAAGATGCAAGCAGACTGAAAGTGAAAGGATGGAAAAAGATACTCCATGCTAATAGAAACCAAAAACGAGATAGTGTAGCCATCCTAATATGAAACAAAATAGACTTTAACACAAAGCCTGTTAAAAGAGACAAAGAAGGACACTATATAATGATTAAGGGATGAATTCAACAGGAAGATGTGACTATTATAAATATTTATATAAATATAAATATTATATATACATATGGATATTTAAAATAAATGTTAAGGGATCTAAAGGGAGAAACAGACTCAAATACAATAATAATGGGGATTTTCAGCCAGATAGAAAATCTGCAAGGAAACAGCAGAGTTAATTGACACTATAGACCAAATGGACCTAACATCTATTTACAGAACTTTTCATCCTACAGTAGCAGAATACACATTTTTCTCACCTTTGCATGGAACCTCTTCTAGGATTGACCACATTCTAGGCCATCAAACAAGTCTCAGCAAATTCAAAAAAATCAAAATCATACCATGCATCTTCTTAGACCATATTGCAATGAAGCTGGAAATCAGCAACTTCAGAATCTCTATAATGTAGGAAAACACATGGAGACTGAACAACATGCTCCTGAATGAAAAGTGGGTCATAGAAGAAATCAAAAGAAAAATCAAAACATTTCTGGAAACAAATGAAGATGACAGTACAACATATCAAGACTTATGGAATACAGCAAGCAGTGTTAAGAGGAAAGTTTATAGCAACCAGTGTCCACATGAAGAAATTGGAAAGGCATCAAATAAACGAGCTATCAATGCATCTCAAGGGTCTAGAAAAACAACAGCAAACCAAACCCAAAACTAGTAGCAGAAAAGAAATAATTAAAATTAGAGCAGAAATCAACAAAATTGAAACTAAAAAAATACAAAAGATCAGCAAAATGAAGAGCTGGTATTTTGAAAATAAAAACGCAATTGACACATCATTGGCCCAACTAACCAAAAAAAAAAAAAAAAAGAAGAAGAAGAAGGAGAAGATCCAAATCAATTAAATTAGAGGTGAAAAAGGAAATGTAACAACAGACACCACAGAAATAAAAAGAATCGTCAAAAATTACTACAAAGAGCTATATGCCATCAAACTGGAAAACCTAGAGGAAATGGATAGATTTCTGGACATATACAGCCTACCTAAATTGAGCCATGAAGATATAGAAAACCTAAACAGACCCATTACCAAGACAGAATCAGTAATAAAGACCCTCCCAACAAAGAAAAGCTGAGGACTGGATGGTTTCACTGCTGAATTCTACCAGACATTTAAAGAAGAACTGACTCCACTTCTTCTCAAGTTATTCAAAACAATTGAAAGGGATGGAATCCTCTCAAATTCTTTCTATGAAGCCATCATCACCTTAATTCCTGATGGGAAGAATTACTGTATTCCTAAAGTTGTACTTATGAAATTTGTACTCATAAAATAAATGGTTTCTTTGGGTGGGGGAGAGACCCAAAACTTTCTGTTGCTCAGGAAGTGACTCCTTTGCAATATCCCCTGCATAAATGAAGACAGGAGAATGGTGGAGAGTTATATGAAATGGGGAATTTGAATGCCTTATCTACAAAATGGGATAACAGTGCTATTCATCACCTGGGGCTCTATTTACTGAAAATGTCTTCCTTCTCCAACATCTGACATCCAGTAATTTCTCCATATTTATGAGTAGCAGAAGAAGAATGCGCAATGCCTAATGAGCTCCATCTTGGAGGTTTGGGAGACCAGGTTCTTAAAATTATTTCATATTTATTTAAACTCATGCTGTCAGCAGTAACCGTTTAAGTAAGGTGTTCTGGAATTGTGGGATAGTGGATAGTTATTGAGTAATGACTGTGTTCTGGGAATAGCATCAAGTACACAAATGGAGATTCTTATCTCATCTTGACATCAGCATTGAAAATAAGGTTCATCCAGAGCCTTACAGATGAGGAAGCTGAGCTTGAGTAAATTGATTGAGTTGCCCTTTCTTTTAAATGGAGAAAGAGAACATAACATCACTAATGAAGACTATCTCATGATCTTTCAAAACATGGTGTCGGGGTAACTTGGTCTCTGTGTGTAAAAAGGATGAAATTGGATCCCTACTTAAACTATACACAAAAATTAACTCAAAAGGAATCATAGACTTACATACAGTGGCCAAAACTAAAAATCATAGAATAAAACATGGAGATAATCCTTAATGACTTTGGGTTACACAATGATTTTCTAGATTTGACATTGAAAACACAAGTAGCAAAAGAAAAAAGCAAGATAAATTGAATGACTTCAATAGTAAAAAATTGTTGTACTGCAAAAGATATCAAGTAAATGAAAAGAAAACAATATTCAACAATAAAAAGACAACCCAATGAAAAAATGGAGAATAAATCAAATAGACATTTCTTCTATAATATACATAACTGGTTACATAACACATGGAAAGATAATATTTTTGGAAAATGCAAATTAAAATTACAGTGATATACTGTTTCATACTCACTAAGATGGCTAAAATGAAATAAAAATATTGGTGAGAATGTGGAAACATTAAAATCCTCATAGATTACTGGTGAGAATATCCAGTAAAGTGACCACTTTTGGAAACAGTTTTAAAGTTCCTCAAAATAGAGTTATTGTATGGCCCAGCAATTCCACTCTTAGCCATATACCTAACAGAACTGAAAATGGATATCTACACAAAAACTTATACACAAATAAGTATCGTTATTCATGACAGCCAAACCATGGGAACAACCCAAATATCTATCAACTGATGATTAGATAATTAAAATGGAGTGCATTCATTCAGTGGATTTATCTAATGATATAAAGGAATTCACAACAGGTGAATCCGGTAAACATTATCCAAAGTAATAGAACCAGGCACAGAAGATCTTGCCTTGAATGAGCCAATTTGGCCGGCACCGTGGCTCACTAGGCTAATCCTCCGCCTTGCGGCGCCGGCACTCCGGGTTCTAGTCCCGGTTGGGGTGCCAGATTCTGTCCCGGTTGCCCCTCTTCCAGGCCAGCTCTCTGCTGTGGCCCAGGAGTGCAGTGGAGGATGGCCCAAGTGCTTGGGCCCTGCACCCCATGGGAGACCAGGAGAAGTACCTCGCTCCTGCCATCAGATCAGTGTGGTGCACCGGCTGCAGCACGCCACCACGGCGGCCATTGGAGGGTGAACCAACGGCAAAGGAAGACCTTTCTCTCTGTCTCTCTCTCTCACTGTCCACTCTGCCTGTCAAAAAATAAAAATAAAAAAAGAATGAGCCAATTTATGAAATATGAAGAGTATGCAAATCAATACAAAGAGAAAATAAACTAGTAGTTTCCTAATACTATGTATAGGGAGTAACTTCTAAGGGGTATGGAGTTTCTTTCAGAGAGATACAAATGTTCCAAAATTAGTTTATGATTATAATTGCACAACCTGGTGAAATTAGTAAAAACATTACATTTGATCCTTTTAATGTTGTATGCACAGTAAGTGAATTACCTTAAGATAGCTGTTTAAGAATATAGGTAAAAACTGTTAAAAGAAATAATCAACAATACATAAAAAATGGAAAAGTATATTGTAGGTATATTGTTAAAATGTCCATACTACCTAAAGCAATCTATAGATTCAATTAAGTCCCTGTAAAAATACCAGTGACATTCTTCAGATAATTAGAAAAGGCAATCCTATCCCATTCAAGGTCAGCCACACTATAGGGTAATGTCTGCTTCATGACTTGCAATGCTTTGGCATTTGGTCCTTTCTTAAGTGTTGTTGTTGCAAAAACACACTGTTGACACAGCCATTTTTCATCTGAATCAATCACACTGGAATCAATATGAGGTGTGTGACACAACTGATGATATCCTTGACCACACTTATCACATATAACCATTTCATTGGGAGTTTCTGAATACTCTTCTTGACATATTGTACAGACAATTTCCCCACTTCCACTGGCTCCTCATTCGGTCACATCAGTGGTGCCAACCACTTCATACAGGAAAAAACAACCAATCACGTCCCCATGGGTGCTTCCCTTGCGACTCCAAGCACTTACCGGGCACCCCGCAGATATGTACACACAAATGGAGCCCCTTGGGGACGAGGGTTGCGGGTAGACTGAGCACTCTTACACGGGCCTCAAACACATCCCTGGGGATTCCAATACAATCCCATCAAGATGGCATGTACCAATACCATCTCACTAGTCCAAGTGATCAATTTCAGTTCACAATTGATCACACTGATAGGTCTAAGAGTCAAAGGGATCACATAAACAAGACTAGTGTCTGCAAATACTAGCTGATAGAATCAAAAATGGAGAGAACAATCCAACATGGGAAGCGGGATACACAGCAGACTCATAGAATGGCAGATGTCCTAAATAGCCCTCTGGCCTCAGAATCAGCCCTTAAGTCATTCAGATCTGGCTGAACAGCCCATGAGAGTATTTTAGGCATGGAAAGCCAAGACACTCTGGCAAAAAAAAAAAAAAAAAAAAAAAAAAAAAAAAAAACCAAACAACTAAATGAAAGATCTCTGTGAGTGAGATCCCAGTGGAAAGAACGGGGCCATCAAAGAAGGAGGTACCTTTCTCTGAAGGGAGGAGAGAACTTCCACTTTGGCTATGACCTAGTCTAAATATGATCAGAGTCTGTGAACTCAAAAGGTTTCCATAGCCTTGGCAACTCATGACAAGAGCCTAGAGTGATTACTGATGCCATAAACAAGAGTGTCAATTGTTAAGTCAACAACAGGAGTCACTGTGTAGTTACTCCTGATGTGGGATCTGTCCTTAATGTGTTGTCCAATGTGAAATAATGCTATAACTAGTACTGAAACAGTACTTTACACTTTGTGTTTCTGTGTGGGTGCAAACTGATGAAATCTTTACTTAATACATACTAAATTGATCTTCTGTGTATAAAGATAATTGAAAATGAAAAAAAAAAAAGAAAAGGCAATCCTAAACTTTAACTGGAACCCAGAATCCTCAGTGCAAGAAATAAGCAAAAATAAATAAATAAATAAAGCAACAGGCATTGCAGTGCCTGATTCCAATGCATAATACAAAGCAATGGTCATTAAAACAGCATGGTACTGGCAGGAAAACAGGCACTTAGATCACTACAACAGAATACAGAACTCAGAGATTAATCCACATAGACACAGCTAACTGATTTTTGAAAAAAGGTGTCAAAAATATACACTGGAGAAAGGACAGCCTTTTCAAGAAGTGCTGCTGGAAAAGCAGGATATACACATATGGGAGAATGAAATCAAATCTCACCTCTCATCACATACAAAACTCAGCTCAAGATGAGTCAGTCCTGAAACTATGAATCTGTAGAGGAAGACATAAAGGAAACACTTTAAGACACTGTTTTAGGCAATGTTTCATTTTAAGTTCAGGCAACACATGCAAAAATAGACAAATGGGGTTATATAAAACTCAGAATGTTCTAAACAGCAAAGGAAACAATCAACAGAGTGAATAGAAATGCAACAGAATAGGAGAAAATATTTGCAAACTACTTATCTGACAAAGGATAAATATCCAGAATACATCAAAAACAAAAAAAAATTTTCAAAAAAAATTACTTCAGTTAAGAAACGGGCGAAGGACCAGTAGAGACAATTCTCCAAAGGAAAAATACAACTGGCAAACAAATACATGAAAAGATAGTCAGTGTCACTAGTTATCAGGGAAATACAAGTCAAAACCACACTGAGATACCACCTCATCCCTGATAGAATGGCTAGTATTAAAAAGACAAAAACTAACAAATGCTGGTGAGATTGTAGAGAAAGGGAAATGTTTATTTTTAAGATTTTATTTATTTAGTTGAATGGCAGAGTTAGAGAGAGTGAGATCTTCCAATCTCTTTTTACTCCTCAAATGGTTACACTGGTCAGGGCTGGGCGGAGCTTAAATCAGGATTCAGGCGCTTCCTCCAGGTCCCCCACATGGATGCAGAAGCCCACCTGCGCCATCCTCCGCTGCTTTCTCAGGCACATTAGCAAGGAGTTGTATAGGAAGTGGAGCAGCCTGGACTGGGACTTGTGCCCATGTTGCATGCTGGCTTCACAGGCTACAGTCTAACCTGCTATGCCACAACACTGGCCCTGAAACACTAGTCACTGTTGGTGGGAATGTAAATTAGTAAAACACTGGAAAACAGTATGGAGATTAATTTAAAAAACAGAAATAGAATTGTCATGTGATCCATCAATCCCACTATTGGATATACGTCCCAAAGACATGAAATCATTCTACCAAAAGGAACCTGCCCTATCACGTTTGTTACAGTACTGTTCACAAAAGCTGTGAATGGCACCAACCAATGGTTGCATTGTCAGATGACTGGATAAAGAACACGTGGTATCTATACATAGTGGAATATTCAGCCATAAAAAGAATGAAATTCTGTAATTTTTAGCAAAATGGATGAAACTGGAAGATATCATGTTAAATGAAATAAGTCAAAAACAGAAAGAAAAATATCACACATTCTATCTCACGTATGGAAGCTATAAAGAAACTTATTCTGAACACAATGGCGATTATGAGCATCTGAGAGGGATGAGGAGGATAGAGGGTGTTTGGATAATGGGTACCAGGTAGAGTTATAGCTAACATCACCTGCTGAGTCTCATTCACAGCGTCCTGCTGATGTGCATCAAGGCGGGCAGCAGATGATGGCTGGAGTACTTGAGTCCCTGCCACCTATTGGGGGGGGCGGGGAGGGCATCTAGATTGAATTCTAGGATCATGGCTTTGGCCTGGTCTAGACCTGGATTTTGTAAGTATTTAGGGAATGAACCAGGAGATGGAAGATCTGTGTGTGTACGCATGTGTGTGTGCGCGCGCGCTCATGTAACTTTAAAATAAAGCGAAATCACTCACTAACTCGGTGAATTATGGTGGCTTATCTCTCTGAGCCTCAGTTTTTCCCATCTCTAAAGTGGAAATAGCAGTGCTCATGTCTGGGAATAGCATGCTATAAAATGTGAAATGTAGCATAGTGCCTGATCTACCAAAGCACTGGCTTAGTCAACAAGTGCATTTCTAACAGCCATAACCACTTATCCCACTTGAACAGTCGTCACAATATTTATGACAGTATTTATTATTAGCACTGTGTGCTGGCATCATGACACTCAACAAAATAGCAGAATATTGTGGGAAGAACACGAATTTATTAAAAAAAATAAGGAACTTCAAAAAATTCATGGAAAATAGAAATAAAAGAAAACCTTACTTTGGCACAAAATATTTTTGAAATCCATATACCGTCCTTTCATAATGCATATTTTCCATGAACTTTTTTTTAAAGATTTATCTATCTATTTGAAAGTCAGAGTTACACAGAGAGAGTAGAGGCAGAGAGAGAGAGAGAGAGAGAGAGAGAGAGGTCTTCTATCTGATGGTTCGCTCCCCAGATGGCCACAATGGCCAGAGCTGTGTCAATCAGAAGCCAGGAGCCAGGAGTTTGTTCCTGGTCTCCTATGTGGGTGCAGGGGCCCAAGGACTTGGGCCATCTTCTACTGCTATCCCAGGCGATAGCAGAGAGCTGGATCGAAAGAGGAGCGGCCAGGTCTCTAACCGGCGTCCATACAGGATGCCAGTGCTTCAGGCCAGGGCATTAACCCGCTGCACCACAGCACCAGCCCCTCCGTGAACTTTTTGAATACCCTTTGTAGCTTCAGTCTCTGGTTCTTCCTTGAGCGCCTATTACTTAATGCCCTGAAGTTTCAGCTTTATTAACTGACAAGGGAGTCAATACTGTCTGGAAAGGTTGTTCTGAGGACTGAATGCCGCGAACTGTAGTAAGATGGAAAAAACCAAGCACAGTACTGGGCACTGCATGGACTCTTCAATATGATCTCTCTGCTTTTCCTTTAACTGCCTTCTTTTCAGCCTGGAAAAAATAAACTGATCTAGCAAGAGGGCAGAAGAATACTCGACATAAGGGGAGGAGGGTGGAGAACCACCTTGCTTGACCATCTTCTCTGCCATAAAGATTTCATCCTGAGCTTCCTAAATGACTCCAATTAAGAACTATTTTTTGAAGACACACAAATGTAGTTTTTTCCTACTTTTTACAGTGATCAGGTTAGACAGAAAGAAATAGATAAACTACTTCAGTTTCACATAGAATTTGATGAAAAATTTAAAACTCTAACCAGTGCGGCTCCCAAATTGGCATTTATTAGAGTGATGCCAAGTTTGCAAGAGAGAACTACATCAAAAAATATGCACAGGGCTCTTGGAGAGTTACTTTCTGGAAGTGATGATGTCTTACTGTCAGTCTTTGAAAGAAATATCAAAAAGGTAATGTAAGCTGAAGCTTAAGATTTCTCAATATGTCCATTTGAGTTACAAAGGATTTTTATGCTCCATTTCAGACATTATTTAAACATTGTTATTCCTGCAAACATGCCAAACAGAGATAAGGTTTTGCTCTGAACCACATCGAAATGCAGATTGGTCTAGAAAAGTCAGTTTCAAAGTGCCTTCTTGGAGGTAACTGTTTATTAAGCCTTAGAGGAATTTCAATTGCAAACCCTTTGTGTAAGGGGGTGGGGAATAGGAATCGTAATATTCTCCTCAATCATATGATTTGTACAGCAACGCCACCGTTATAATCTAAATAAAGTTCCTGGAGCCATCAGGGCATTATACTGTAGCTGCTTCATTTAATCTAATGGTCCACATTTAGATAATTTCCATACATTTTAATCTATTCAATGATCACCTTTCTTGGGTGGATTATAGCAGCTGGATCTCTGGGGCTCTGGTACCTGGCAGACATGCTGGCACAATAAACTGGGAGAAAAAGCCCCCGGAAATTTATGTTTTGTGTAGATCTGTCCTCATTAAGTGCCATGGTAAGATTTGCAGAGGATGCCAATGCGTCTGACACAATTTAGTCATGGGCAGTACATGTGAACCGAAAAAGCAGATTTGATCTGAGGTTATTTTGGTAAACAAGGTAGAAATAGGTTGAAATACTGTGTCCTTTAGCTGAACAGGTGGACGTTTGTTTGCATATCATTTCCCTAGATCAGGTTCCCCAGACTGCCCTATGGAAGACCAACTATAGTAGCTCTCTAAATCCCAGGTGGTTAAAGGTTTCCTGTATTCACTCACTCAGGGTTCTGAGAAGTCCTGTAAAGAAAGGGTACATTTTATTTATTATTGCAATCTGGTGTTCCCCCAACTAAGTTAATCACATAAACGACTCACCTCATAATCCCTTTGAATGACCCACAGAACACACTTCAGGAAAGACAGCTTGGTCTATACCCAATATCAGACTTTCTTTAGAAAAACAAAACATAAATTTGAAGGCAGACGCCCCTGGGCTGCTGTCTGGCACCTACAAGCATTGCGACCTCACACATTATAAGCTATTTCAGCTCTCACGATCCTGCTTTTATCTTTGGAAAAAAATGAAGGCAATTACAGCTACCTGCGAGTATTACTGCAATGTTCAAGTGAGAAAACATGCAAAATGATTAGGGAAAGACCCGACACATAGTAGGTTTAAATTTACCTTGGCTCTCTTCTACATTTTATACATTTTATTTTATGAGGTCTCCAACAGTCTGGAAATATAACCATGAATAAGATGCTTCCTGCTTTGCAGGATCAAAGATTTTCCAGATAAAGACTTAAATTGGCCTTTGGGACCAAAACTTAAGATGTCCTATAGTGCAGAACTCATCATAAATGAGCATTTACTATATACCTGATGTTGAGCTTTGCAATGCCTCATTTAAACATCACAGGAGCCCATAAAGTAGATATTTCACATGAGGTAACTACATCCACTAGAAATACATGATGAATCCAAAGTCACACAGCCACTGCTGGAGAAATAAACTCGCTAGTAAGAATTTGATCTTATGAACGACTAGATTGTACTTATCACAAAGAACTTGTTATTACTCCTTGTGGTCGGAAATAATGACCCGTCATGAAGGACTTGAAGAGACAGAAGTTGGAAGCAAAGTTAGGCAGAAGAAACATAAAAGAAAGTCAGAACCAAAATGTGAATGAGACTTAGGACAGAATAAAGAGCCGATGGTTGTGCTTTATGTCACTGGAAAAAGTCTGCAAAATATGGTGAATTTGTTAGAATCTGGCAAATACAACAGGCCACAAAGCCAAGTTCAAAGTGACAAGTAGAAATTAAAACACTTGGTTATTTGCCAAGATTTTGCCCTTCAAGTACGTGGTAGAAATGGTAGAAATTTTCCTAGAGTTGTATCTCCATGGCCTCGACTCGTCCTATCATTTCTCTAGAACATTGTGGGCTGTAATTTAGATCTCTGTCAAATTCTATTAGGAACGATGACAGGGATTCCAGGAGATTAATTAACTTTGAAGATACGAGGGGTCTTCACAATTCACAGAAAATGTGTATTTTAAAAGCTATGTGTGAATTTCAAATATTTTTGCACCAAAACAAGTATCTTTTAGTTCTCTTTATTTTATTTATTTTTTGTTTTGTTTTTAAAGATTTATTTATTTGAAAGGTAGAGATACAGAGAGAGGGGGAGAGACAGAGGGAGAGCTTAAACCTGCTGATCAGTCCCTAAATGAATCAGACTGACACCAGGAGCCAGGAGCTTCTTCTGGGCCTCCCATGTGGGTGCAAGGGCCCAAGGACTTGGACCATTCTCTGTCACTTTCCCAGGTGCAATATAGGGAGCTGGGTCTCAAGTGGACCTGCTGGCTCTCCTAAGGGATGTGGTGCTAAAGGTGGTGCCTTAACCTGTTACACCACAATGCCAGCCCCCTCCTTTTTAAATAAGCTTTTGAAATATCCTCATAGCAGTGTGGTGATGAGGATATAATGTTTTGGTCATATAATTTTGAAACTCAAGATTATTTTCAGTGGACAAAGAAAGCTCTTTGAGGACCCTTGAATTAAAATAGTTTTAAAAAGTGGTGAACTACTTACCTTTGAATATTTAGAATGGTATCATGATAAATGGGCAAGAAACTCATACTTCCGAACATCTTTATCCATAGCTATAATGGTTAGACAATAATTCAGAATTTGATTTATGTAAGCATAATCTAGTTATGTTCACTTAATTTATTTGATAAATTAACATATATGAATTATATTTATATCTGTCATTTATGTTCAGAAGCCTGGAACAGGGATGGACAAAGAATAAACATGAATAAGCATGAATGAGATCTGGGGCCATACTGCACGGAGCTTCCTGAGGGAAAGAGCTGCAGAAGTAACATGACTTAGTGAAATGGTCTCCGAAAAAAGATCATTTGTATTGGAATCCTTCAGAGAGTGAAATAACTCACCTTTGTAGAGGAAGATGATTTAGATTAAAATTATATATCCAAAAGTGGGCTGTGTTCAAACAAATGTTGAGGAAGCGAGCATTTTTGCTGGTAGGTGGTAGGTGAAGATCAGCTAAAACAGAGGAAACCTTGAGGACAAAGTCAATGTGGTGCATGGTAGAGGTGGGCGCTGTGGCACAGTGGGTTCAGTGCGTTAAGCCAACATTGGGACCCCACTCCTACAAATATCTTGTCAGAGTGCTTGCTTCAAGCCCTGGCTCCACCATGCTTCCAATCCAGCTTCCTGTTAATCCAACTGGGAGGCAGTGAGCGCTAACCCAAGTACATGGGTTTTTGCCACTCAAATTCAGAGACCCAGATGGAGCTCCCCACTCCCCAAGCCTGGCTGATGCAGCTATGTGGTGAGTAAACCAGCAGATGGGGGATCTCTTTCTCTCTGCCTTTCCCTCTCTCTCTCTTTGATATTTTGCCTTTCAAACAAATTAATAAATATTTAAAAGAGAGAGAGAGAGAAGAAGAAGGTAGTAAATAATTAGCATGCTCCTGAAAGAAAACTAGCTGGGATTCCTGAAACCCATGCTCCACAAAACAATGTTGCACCTGCTAAAATTGTGGAGTGAGAAGGGATCTAGTTGTCCTGGGCTCAGGTCACAACTAGGACTTGAATAGTATCCTACAGGGAACAGAGAGCCACAGGGCTTCAACAAGACAAGGCCGAATGAACTTCACTCAAAAGACTGTCCCAGAATCTCCATGGAGGAGACCATGGCCAGGGTAGAATGTCTTGTGAGACATGAAGACATTGTGAAATAGTCCAAATGGGATCCTCGGGCATGTCTCTAGAAATTCAGGCATATCATTCAAAACTTTCACCGTGAAAAGAATAATTCAGTACCTCCATTCAGTAAGGGACAACATTCTGCTCTTTAAACTTTACATGAAACCTCAGATCCTCTGGGACTCTAGGAGAGTTTTGGATCACATTGCATGAAAGTTCATAATTAAGACACACTTTGAATTCTGCATATTTTATGAGGCTTATTTTGGGTAGTCAAAAGTCCTTGATTAAAGGATGTATCATGGATAATTTAGCTTGACCCTTTAGTTGATGCTTGAATTACATCAATAAAATTCCTGTCAGATTTCCCAGTCTTTGTTTTATTTTTATAGTAGCTGGGAACTCATCATTTGCCCAAATAAAAGTGTTCTACAGACCAGTGGAGACGGAGGAGCAGGATGGACGGCCAGGGCGATGGGTGAGGAGGCATTCAGCTCTGGGAGGTAGCTGGGTGTGCAAGTCGAACATGGAAAAGCCTGTGTGCTTGCCAGGTGAGTGCAGTTGTGTGTCTTGATGGCTGAGTGACAACAGGAGCTTGGGAAACTTGTAGAAGCCTCAGTTTCTAGGGGAGGGCTGTGTGCAGGTGGCAGGAGTCACATTCTGAGAAAATGCCAGCATCTGCATCACCAAGATGCACAGGCAAACACAGTAAAGGAGTAAGGCTAGGATTTAGGAGGAAATCTTGATTGAATTACATTATCTGGACCTGTGGGCTGTGGCTGGGGAACGTTGTTTTCAGACTGGTTGAAGGTTGAGATCACAAGTACAGGACAAGTTAAGGAAGAGGCTCAAAAAAGGACCATGAAGGAAGAGGGTCTTCAAAGCCTGGTTTTATGTATTATGTCTGCAGGCATGAGGCATAGAATTTAAAATGAAGTGGGTGGACTTGTCCAGAGCGTGGGAGAATCAGAAACAAGACTGAGTATTTGGGACCACTCACAATTCAAACCGGGTTTGAGTAGCTACTTACACAGTGCTCTGTGCTGGGTACTGGTGCTACAGACGTGCACAGAACAAAATCGGCCTTTACCTGCAGAGAGGTCTCCTGTCTATGAACAGCTCATGGCTGGTGTTTGGCCACATGCAGCCTTGGCTTGATTTTAAACCCTAATAATTATTTGTTCAATGTGGAATCTTAATTTTCCTACTTCTGCTTTAATTTTGAAGACACGAACATGCTGGAAAAGAAAAATAAGCTGTCTCATAATAGGAAAAAAGAGCAGTTAGCAAGAGAGGAATACGTTTATGTGTCCTGCAGAGAGGGTGGGGGTGAAGAACACATTTTCAATGATCTTTTTAGGAAATTGCAGAATGAAAAACAAAAGACAGATTTTCAAACTAGATTTCCTCTCCGAGAGTACATCCTGAGACATCGCTATTAGTCATAGATACATAATTTAAGGGTTCAAAAGAAGTGTCAGAAAACAATTTTCATGCCAATTTTTCAAACTCAAAATGGAGGGCTGAAAAATACAGGAGGTACAGAGGTCGCAAGCATGCCTATTTGCCAGGCTCAATGCCCCAATGTAGCAATTATAAAAATCTGGTAATTGGGCAGTTACTTTATCAAGATACCCAGTGTTAAATCAGATAGGCAGGTGAGGGTCTGGGAACTTGCTGTTGAACACAAGCTCATTAAGTAACACTCTTCTTCAAGCATAGTTAATACAGAAAAAATAGGTTTCTCTGTGGTGTTTATAGGAGAATTTGACAAGAGAAAACCAAGATGGAAGCAAATGAGATTGTGTTCTTGCTTTCTCTTTCTCACTTCTCCTCTCCTACAGCAATATGTACACACACAAGATCCAGGCAATTCTGGAGAAGTATTTCAGCTTTGGTAGCGTAACTAGCCATTGAAAACGAAGATTAATGAAAAATACACAAAGTAGAAGTGTATCTTCAGATAAAAGAAAACTAAGGGGTTGGTGCTATGGCATAGCAGGTAAAGCCACTGCTTGCCCATATGGGCACCGGTTCCAGTCCCGGCTGCTCTATTTCAGATCTAGCTCTCTGCTATGGCCTGGGAAAACAGTAGAAGATGGCCCAAGTCTTTGGGCTCCTGCACCCTCGTGGGAGATCCAGAAGAAGCTCCTGGCTCCTGGCTTCAGATACGCACAGCTCTGGCCATTGTAGCCATCTGGGGAATGAATCAGTGGCTGGAAGACCTCTCTTTCTCTCTCTCTCTCTCTCTCTCTCTCTCTTTCTCTCTCTGCTTCTCTGTAACTCTGTCTTTCAAATAAATAAATAAATCTTCAAAATAAAATAAAATAAACTGTCCTTTAATAAAGAAAACTGAGTCTCCACTTGAATAGCTAATGACTACTGCAAAATCAACTCCCCTCAAATTTAATTCATGCTCTCCCATCTCAACTCTTTCCACCCCCTGTTCTCCCAAAACTGGTTTGTAGCCAGATATAAAAATCAGAAACATGGATATCACCCTTTATACCTGTTTCCTTCCTCCCCTCTTCTCCAATCAATGTCTCTGCTCTATTCAGTCCAGTTCCTGAACGACCCCCAGAATGTGTCACTTCTTCCTGTGTCTGCTACTAGCAATGTTCAAGAGTACATTATCTGGGCCGGCGCCATGGCTCACTAGGTTAATCCTCCGCCTGCAGCGCTGGTTCTAGTCATGGTTGCTCTTCTTCCAATCCAGCTCTCTGCTGTGGCCTGGAGGGCAGTGCAGGATGGCCCACGTGCTTGGGCCCCTGCACCCACATGAGAGACCAGGAAGAAGCACCTGGCTCCTGGCTTTGGATTGGCGTAGCTCTGGCCATAGTGGCCATTTGGGGGCTGAACCAATGGAAGGAAGACCTTTCTCTCTGTCTCTCTCTCACTGTCTAACTCTATCTGTCAAATAAAAATTTTAAAAAAGTACATTGTCCTTTCAGTTATTGCTGCAATCATCAGGTACAGTAAGCCTTTCTTGTCCCCACTTGAATCCATTTCTTCACACTATAGTTCTCCAGTTTCCCCTTTAAAAGGTAAATTTACATTCCCATCCCCACCCTACTACTTTCAAACCTTTAGTTTCTCATCACTCTTTAAAAACAAAACAAAATTGCTAACAGACTTGCATATCCCTTCACGATAAGACCCTGACTCGTACCTGTAGACTTGTAGTGCCTCTGCCTTCTTCCTTCCGCATCCACACTTCACTCCTTGTAAATCCCTAGATTCGCCCTACTTCCTTTGTCTTCAAGAGCTTCCCACGTGCCATTCCCATTGCTTAGAATATTTCTATTTATTGCTTAAAACTCAAAGCAATTTCCATATTACATACAAATACAGGAAGCATTTCAAGACACCCCCCGGACAAAATCAGACTTCTGTTATAAGCCTCTTTAATATCACTTTTACCATGGTTTTTGAAATTAGTTATTTAATAATTATGTACCCACCTTGACCTGTAAGTTCTACTAATGTAAGAAAAAATGTCTCCTCTTCGTCAATGCATTCTTTGATCCTGAAGCAGTACCTGAAACTGAGTCCTCAAGAAGAATTTTTAAATGCTTAATTTAATTCCATGACTGATCTTCAATTTTTTGGAATCAGGATGGATTGTTCCAATGAATCAGATGTATCAAAGTATATGAAACATTCTGAGCCCAGATCCCCAAAATCAAATTCCTGAGTGTAGATGGGGGGAAAAGAAACCAAGAATTCTGACTGACTATACCCTTAATTAAAATGAACTGCTGCTGGGTATAGCTACTAAAGACTTGATTTGAATTTGGTTTTTAGAAAGAGGAGTACATTATGCAGAACAAGACATGTGGCCCTTCTGTCCCACTCTGCACTTGTGTAGACTGTTCCTGAAATATTTCAGTCAATCATGGGGCCCTGGGGAATATGTATATATATATGCATACATACATACAACTGAACAGGTCAGAGGTTAGAGAAGAGGATGTTGGGGTATTGGAAACCACAGATACCTGTCATGTTGGAAAATCAAAAACATGGATATTTTCCTTTATACCTGTTTCCTTTCGCCCCTCTTCTCTAATCAATGTCTGTACTCTGTTCAGTTCAGCCCCTGAATGACCCCCCGGAATGTGTCACTTCTTCCTGTGTCTGCTACTAGCAAAGTTCAAGAGTATGGAAAGAGAATTTGAATAAAGAGAACTTTATTCAAAATCTGAAGAACTCTTCATGCGTGTAGTGAGAATAGAATGCCAGTGGGGTCTAGAAGAGAAAGAGAGGTGACAGGGCATGGAAGAAGTCTGGATGGTGCCGGATGGTGGCTCTCCTCATGGAGCTACCCTGAACTGTGAGATAGGCCCTGCACCAAACTGAAAGAACATTCTAGGAGTGAAAGTTGTCTGGAGATTCTTCCCACCTGAAGTGGTCAGTTATAGATTAGCTGAGAACGTGGTGTTGATATTTAAGGATCATCAGGGGTCAATGGCATCATGGTTCTAGCTTGCCTTTTAATTGGCATTTGGTTGAGAAGATACTATGTGTCTAGAACTGTACTGGCCTTGTTTGCAAATGCTGCTTTGTTTGTGTCATTCCACATCTCCTCAAGGTTGACATAGGTTTGCATAATAACCACCTTTCATGGGGGAAAGTGGGATTTAGAAAGCTTCTTCAAAATGTTACAGCTGATAAACAATCCTTCCCAGTACCTTCTTTTTTTGTGAAATTCCGCAATTCTGTGCCACTTTTTCAAAATGGCACATAAAACCCCTCAACAGCTCATGTTCTCTCATTCTACCAAACTGAGCTTGACATTGAACATGGCCAACACAAGTAGAAACCTAAGCACAGTGACAATGCCTTCTCGCAACTGAAAAAAAAAGACAAGGTCTTGGGTCATTTCTAATTACCAAATGCAGCTTGGGCTGCAGAGAATAACGAAGGAAACCAAAAATGGTAGAATGTAGGGCAGGGTAGCCTTTTAATGTAATATTTTATTCATATTTCTAAGGGGTAAAAGTACCAGACGTGGCAACGAGAGGTTATGACTCAAGTCATTGAAGGAGAAAGCTGGCAAATCACGATCAAAACTTCATTGTGCTCATAATTAGGCTGAAATAAGAGCACACAGCAGCTAAGGGAAAGCATACGCTGCAGATATTGGATTTCTGGTGGACAAAGTTGGAGAGGAATTAATACATAAAGTAGTATTATTGTAGGTGAAGACAGGAGAAAAATGGATGGAGTTAATAACTTAATGCATCTGGAAACGTAGGGAAGCTATTCAGTGATGAATAGAAGCAGAAGTAGAAGAAAACAAATGAATAAATAAAGCAAGGTATAAATGGACAATAATATGAGCTATGAGATATGAGAATCCTATGCTCCATCAAACATATAAATACACTGGACTGGATCGTAAGAAATAAAAGGGCAAGAGGAGAATGCATGTGGCTAAAATGGGGCTAAACAATTATTTTGAAACAATGTAAGAAATCTCTAATTGCTGTAGAGCAGGTAGCTATCCACACTCATTTCAGAAGATTGCCCCAAAGTCATTGATTAGGCATATATTCAGAGCAACCTAAGATATGTTCATAATGCAGGAGACAAAGAAGAGGAGAAATGTTGAATTCTATGGAATTTTTTTTCTAATTGCAAGAAGCAGGCCAAATGATGTGAAGAAAAATGAAATGGAATATTTGAAAAAGCACAGATGGGGGCTGGCGTGTAGTGGGCTAAGCAGCGCCTACAATGCCAGAATCTCATACAGGAACTGGTTTGAGTTGCAGCTGCTCCACTTCTGATCCAGCTCCCTGCTAATGTTCCGGAGAAAGCAAAGGAGGATGGCCCAAGTGCTTGGGCCCCACCACCCACACGGGATATCTGGAAGAAGCTCCTTGCTTCTCTCTTTTTAATGATTGATTGATTGATTTGAAAGAGTTACAGAGAGGCAGAGGCAGAGAGAGAGAGAGAGAGAGAGAGAGATTGGCTGATTTTCCATCCGCTGGTTCATCCACAAATGGCTACAATGGCCAGAGCTGGGCTGATCCGAAGCCAGGAGCCAGGAGCTTCTTTCAGATCTCCCATGTGGGTGCAGGGGCCCAAGCACTTGGGCCATCTTCCGCTGCTTTCCCAGGACATAGCATAAAGCTGAATCAGCAGTGGAGCAGCCAGGTCTCGAACCAGTGCCCATATGGGATGCCAGCTCTGCAGGGGGCAGCTTTACCCATATGCCACAGTGCCGGCCCCTGGCTCCTGGTTGTGGCCTGGTGCAGCACCAGCCATTGTGGCCAGTTGGGAAGTGAACCAGTTGATAGAAGACCTCTCTACTCTCTCTCTCTCTCTCTCTGTCTCTCTCCCTCTGCTTTTCAAATGAATAAAAATAATTTTACTCAAACAAAGAAAAAGCAGAGATGGACTTTGGAAGCCTACCGTTGGGATCAGAACCCCAGTCTTGTGATGTAGAGAAGACATGCCCTTTACTGAGTTTCGTAACTTTTGTAGCTTCACTATTTCCATAGCTGAGTGGGGATGTGAACACCCGCTGTGGGAGTATTACTATGAGAATCAGGTAGGAAAACTGTGTGCAAATGACCTGACGAATAGATTCCTACCTGGAAGCTATTCTGATTGCAGAGTAGGGTGGCAGAGTGAGAAGAACCACTACAAATATAAAGAGGCAAGGAAAGAAATTAGCCTTATCTGAGACTTCCTAGGATGCTCGGCACACCTACATGTTAATTCTTGTAATCCTCACAATAACGCTGTGAGAATGGCATTAGTACCTCTGACTTTCAGAAAAGCAAATGGAGCTAGAGATGGTTAAAGTCTTGGGTCTTGCCACTCACTAATGATTAATAAATCCGGAACTCAAACCCCAGTTTCTAAACATAGACCTGTGTTCTTATCATTACATCAGTCAACTAAAAGAGAGGACCGTTTTAATCTGGCTTGTTCAGAAGCCTGCCAGCCAGACCTCCGCCCTAACTGTTTAGGGATGGTGCCGTTGCTTGTATATGAAGAGCTTTGCTTCCACGCGTTTCTCACCTCTCATCCCTGCCTGGGTGGGGAAAAGCCCTGCATACATGAGTGTCTTAGGTGTTGGGAAGGCTGAAAAATTACTCCTGCTCTGGTTGACCCCGGTAAATCTGTCACAGAACAAAAGACACGAGCAGGAGGTGTGGCGTCTCCAGGAGCCCGGCAGCACAGGGGGGAAGAAAGGACCCAGAGAGCCCTGGGTGGCGCTTCTGCTTCTCCCTGCCCTGGTGCGGCCAGTGGCTCTTTAATCTAGCGAGAACACTTCAGCCCGGAACGGACGCGGGCAGCCTTTGGAAATGTATTCTCAGCAAGGGAGGTGTCAGGATGGATTCATGAGAGGTATTTCATGCCTCACAAATCACCCTGAATATTTCATGTACATTAAAAAATTAGTAGACAAAACTGGAGTGGTGGCTTATAATTTACCTAGACTTGCGAGATGTTTTTGATACGGAGCAGGGCAGAAGATTTATCTGCGGGCACAGGAAGCTGCACTCGGAACAAAATGCATTGGCTCTGCTCTTGTGCCCATCAGAGAGGGTCGTGAAAGCCCTGCGTTGTGGTGAGGCAGTAAATATGAATGTGGGGAAGAAAAACATTAGCTTCAGTTTGCTTTATCTTCCGCGGAGTGGAGTGGCGAATTTCTGCTCTCTGAAGGACATGGGAGGATTGCCCGTGTTTGAATGAGTTTAAAAGGCATAAACAAGGGAGCCTGCTGGCCTAATGCGGAGGGGTCCAGTGGGAACCTGCTTCCTTGCAGATAATGAGATCATATTGGAGTAGATATGCTACCAAGCAAGAAAACGAATTTAATAGAAATATCACCGCTATTTACAACTAAAGAAACATTGGCAAAATATGCTGAAGAGAGAATGAATTCACGGCCTGGGACCTTTTTTATGTTTGGAAAAGCACTTAATATGTGACCCTCATCCTGTGGATAAATGTAATATGAGTTCATAGTAATTCAAACCTCTGAGTTATATTTAGCTAGGGTTGAAAGAATTTGAAAATCCAGCCTTGAGCTACATTTACTGGCTGAAGAATCAGTGTTTTGCATTTACTCTCTACTTTTCTAGCTTCTAAAATTCTCAGTGCTTGCCATATATATAAATATATATACATCTGTGTGTATGTGTATATATATACATATATATATAGTGCACCTTCCAGCTATTGCTACAACTATACTCACATATCTGCAACTCTGAACAATGATGGTATCTTGATCAACAGTGAAAAGAAGCGTCATTTCCTCAGCTAAGAGAATTGCTTAAATTATAATATAGTAACTTAATTTTTCTTCCTTTACATCTTTTGGTTTTCCTGCACATGAATGTATGTTTTCTTAGAGATTTCATGTTCTTGATGAATTTGGAGTTTATAGACCTGCATGTCCAGAACATATAGATTCATTGCTGCAAATAAGCTCTAGTTAATGTAGGTGTTTTGGAGTGGCTCTGGACTGGGGATGTTGGGCATGTTCTCATCTCTGTGGAAGCTGGACTCCCTGGAATCTAGTTACTGTGGAAATTTTCAGAACTGGAATATGCAGTAATGAGTTCTTTCTTGCAAATGCAGAGAACAGAGGAAGGAAAAACAGTCAGCTGGAAAGGAGAATAGGGTGGGAGAAGCACACGAGGTTTACCTTTACGATGGTCTATGTTTCCAGTTACCTACAATATGTGGACATATTCACGGTCATTTCATTTGGATCACACAACAAATATACAAAGCATATCTTGACTTTTCAGATGAACAAAATGATTATCTAGAGTCTGAAGGACTTCTTAAGGTCAGGCCACCTTCAGGTAGCAGAATCAGGACCCAGGATCAACTTCCACACACCCAGGACGCTGACGCTCGGGTAACTGAAAGGATCCAGGTGCAGCAGAACCACAAGCAGTCAGAGAGGCTCGGGAATCTGCCCCTTGTTCCAGGTCCCTGATTCCCTCTTTCTTCCCTGGAGAGAGCCCCAGACTGCATTTATGGATACGGGAAATAAAATGAGATGAATGAGCCTGAGACTTAAATTGTTATAAAACTATTAGAGAGAAATGTCTTAAGTTATCACCTAAGGGGCCAATAAAGATTGGTCGTCATAGAGGTGGATTTTTAAATAAAGGTTGAATAAAATTACACTCGGATCCCTAAGGATGCTTCTAAATAATCTTTTAAAACAGGGGGTTACACAGTGAGGTGACCTTGCTCGCTGCCTGTAAGTTTTATACCAAGATATCATGTGGGAAGCAAGACCTAAGGCACCCTCCATCCTTCTGTGGACACTTTGCTGTCTTCTGTTATTTTGCTGAGAGCAACACACTAATCTTGGGTCAGAGGGAGCCACTGCTTTCTTCAATATTGAGGACTCAGCTGACATCTCCAATCCTGAAAACCCACTGTGCTTTGGACAATCTCTTACTTCGGTAAGTACCTGCATAGCCAATCATCTCTAGCCAACACTCCTTCCTCCAATACATCACTCCCTTGCTCAAAAATACATGCTGAGGGGTTGGCATTTGACACAGCAGTTACAGCATTATCTGGGACTACCACATCGCATATTGGCGTGCCTGTCCTAACTATACAACTTCCTGATAATGTGCAGTCTGGGAGGCAGAATATGATGGTGCAAGTGCTTGGGTCTCTGCCATCCATTTGGGAGGCCTGGACTGAGTTCCTGGTTCCTGGCTTTGGCCTGATCTAGTCTCAGCTGCCATGTTCATTTGGGGAGCCAGTAAGCAGACAGAGATCTCGCTCTGTCTTTCAAATAAAGAAAAATGTATGAAACCCCATGAAAATCATTATGGATTTCATTATATATGTATATGATTTTTAGATATATATATATATGTAAGATTTGTTTACTTATTTGAAAAGCAGAGAAATAGAGAGAGAAGGGGAGAGAGAGAGAGAGAGAGAGATCTTCCAACAGATGGTCCACTCCCCAAACGGCCACAATGGCCAGGGCTTTCCAGGTCAAAGCCAGGAGCCAGGAGCTTCATCCAGATATCCCACATGGGTGCACGGACCAAAGTCCTTGAGTCATCTTCCTCTGCTTTCTCAGGCGCATTCACAGGGATCTGGATGAGAAGTTGAGCAACCTTCCACACCACAGCGCCGGCCCCGGATTTCATAATACGTTATCCTATCTCCAACATCATTGCCTCTCTTTGTTATGTTCTACTGCTCTTCACATACACCTGTGAGTATACACCTCAACAGTCACACCCCCTATTGAATTTTATAAACCTAACACAGAGATACATGTTTGCTTTTGATTCCACCACCCACTCAGCACTCACGTTGGTAATTGCCTGCGGCTAAGTCTATCTGTCTGGAAGATTTTGGGAGACAGAGACAGTGGCTGAAACCTTACTCTCACCTTGCTTAGTAGAATGTTTGATCCACTGGCAAGAAAGCGTAAATGGTTGTTGAATGAAGAAATGAAAAATGAATGAGTTCTGTTCCATCTAGAAATGTGGGTGGCAGCTTTCTCTCCCCAAGCTTCCTCTAGGCAGCCCCGCTTCCCTGGTTCGGTCTCACTCTTGCTTGACAGTGCAGATCTCCCAGCCCAGTGTGCCTCTTGTATGAACAGAGCCCTGGAATCCATGCACCCTACAGCTGGTTAGTCAATTTGTAGACATTTGTGCGTGGTTCAAGGGCTGTGGGAAGCCATGGGAAAGAGAATGAGCTTAGGAAAGCTTGCAAGAGGATGAGGCGGTACATGTGGAAAGATTTCTTCTTTTGACTTCATTTTCAGCCATCCTGAGCAAGGTGAAGAATAGAAAAGGCTGCGAATTTGATGATGATGATGATGTTACAAAGGAGGTAAAGATTGGGGGACTTTATCTCCCAGGTATGAGAACAGGGCTGCAATCAGCAGGTTTCAGGTAACTTCATGCCGAATGTATTTGCCTACTTAGGACATGGGGAAACAAGCACATTCAACCATTTCCGGGGGGTGTCTCTTCTCAGCTATGCCTTTCTTCATCATGAGATGTTTGAGATTCACTTGAAAGGTGAAATTTAGATCCTCAGAGACAGCCACAAAGATAAGCGCATCATCTGTCACTGTGCTCCTAGAGGTACATACTTCACTTCCACGAAGCCAGATTCTACGGAAAGCCATTTCCCAGTCAGAAGCAGTATTCAAAGATGAATAAGACCCACTGCATCATTCTGTCCACACCTGCCTAACAAGGACATTGTTCCTGGGGTTCGGGCAGGATAATTGATCGTATTCCTGATACTACGTTATATCAGGAGGGGGATTTGTCAAAAGTTCTTTATGACTGTGATTTCATTAAGCTTCTTCATATCATATAATAGAGGAGGCATGTGGCTTCCTTTACAAATGGACAAAATGAGGCTTAGAAAAGTGTGACGCTGCTAAGGAGAAAGTAGGGGAAGAAGTTGCTGGTATGTCCTGACTCCTAGTGTACCTGGAAACCTGAGTGTTTCTCTCTCCTCTCTCTCTCTCTCTCATTTAAAAATCTCCACAATCAGCCAAAAGATTTATATTTTCTTATTACCTTAGCAGCTCCTTCAGAATAAATCTTTTCTTCCCAGCACAAGCAATGAATTTAAAGAAATATATTAAATAAAAAACGGGCTTGCAAAGCAGGATTCTGCTTTGACCCTAATATCTCCCTCAGATTCCTTCCTGCACACGCAAGCCCTTATCAAGAACGATAGCATGATTCACCTTCTGTAGAAGCAGCCTGGGACTGGAACTGTGGCCAAAGGCAGGCTTGAAGGTGTGAGTTTTATCACAGGACAGAATCAGCAACTGGATGGTGGCTGCGAAAAATTTCAGGCAGCAGAGCACTAATTGCCCAGAGTTTTCCAAGACTACAGGAATTAGGGCAGAATATAATTTTAAATGCAATTATGTTGAGAAAAACATTTTGGAAAATGAGTTTTAAAAATTGGGATCACAGATGTGTTTGCGTTTCTCTCCGATTAGAAAGAATAAAACACTTTGATTAATATCACAACCTTATTCCAGATCACCTTCATGGTTACGTGAGATTTCACATGAGGGTTCCCTGAACATCTGAAAATCTTCTCCATAGGTACTTTAAAATAAATATCTAAAAAGATACTGATATAAATATATGCTAGACACATACTTCATTTCTTAAAACATGGGTGCATGCCTCACACTGGCCTAGTCTCAGAGGAATGATATAGACAAGTTAAAATGGTAGGCATTTTGTGATGCTCTAATTTGATTCAAAATCACACCCAGTGCATATGAAAAATAACGTCTTTGAGCAAAGCACTTTTTCTCCCTGATGAGACTACACAGCCACTTGGAGAAAGTTTGAGACTGATACAAAAAGTAAAGAAAAATATGGCACAAATAATCTCACCTCTCAGAACAAGCTGTTCAGAGTTTGTAAATACTTTCTGTCTTGAATTCATTTATCTTTTTTTACTCATCAAGTATCACAGTATCAACTTCCCCACGTTGATGAAAATCTTTATAAACATTTTGATAGTTATTCAACATTTTATAACTGCCTTGAAGATGTGAAACTAGGTTCTTCAAACACATTTCTTAATGAAAGGAAGAGGCAAACAATGTGATTGTGAATTTAATCCAGAAGAAGTGTGAATGACGTGGAAGTTTATAGCTGTAAGTCATTTAGAAGCTGAGATGCCTGGCCACGTTGTCTCAGAGAGGGTGCCTGTTATTTCAGGTATGAACATCATCAGAACCAAAGTGAATCAGGACAGTGCTCCAAGAACACCTGGAAGACTGGGCTTCAAAACCTTGCAGACACCAGCATCACAAAGAATGCCAATGATACCATGTTCTTGGACACTCCCCTTCCGCCCCATGTTCAATACTCCATATCCAGGTTTTTTTTTTTTTTAACTTTTATTTAATGAATATAAATTTCCAAAGTACGACTTATGGATTACAATGGCTTCCCCCCCATACCGTCCCTCCCACCCACAACCCTCCCCTTTCCCATTCCCTCTCCCCTTCCATTCACATCAAGATTCATTTTCAATCATCTTAATATACAGAAGATCAGCTTAGTATACATTAAGTAAGGATTTCAACAGTTTGCTCCCACACAGAAACATAAAGTGAAAAATAATAGATGATTTTTTTAAATGATAATGAAATCAGATCAGACCTATTGTCATGTTTAATCCCAGTGAGAGTTAAGTTGGGAATTGCATATCCAGGTTAATTACTGAAATGTTCAAGTAAAGGACATACTTACGAATCTTATAACTTCTGCCAAGTGCATATGTGTTGTATATCTGTTGTACCCTCAAAATTAAGGGAGTAGTTGAGGGAAAGAGTCCCAACTTGCCAGTGCTATTGATCCAAAGATATGGAAGAGGGTGGAATAGGAGGACCAGCTCCACGTAGACATCTGGACAGTTGGTCTTTTCACCCTTTTGCTGGACAGGTGAAAGGAACATCGGAAGTGATGGTTTGCATTGTCTGTAATGTTTTGAACATCCCAATTACATGTACATAAGGATGTTGTTTTGCTCAATCATTTTTTTCTGCAGGACTTACTGAAAGAGCCTACTTGAAAGAGCTTACCCTACAAACAATACTATACTCCCCAGATTTACAATATGACTGGATGAAGTTTTGGGGGAGTCCAGTTTCTTAGAGACATGTTCTTTACCCCTTTATGGAGAAAAGATGAGGCCAGAAAATAAAAGATGAGGTGGGGCCAAGACAGTCACTCATGAAAACTGAGGATACCACAACACAGGTATCCATACTGAGTTCTTCGTTGGCTTCTTGATTTGCCCTTTAATTACAAGTCAGGAGGTTGGTGTGCTGATACTTTAAGATAGATGGTCATGGCTAGGGCTTACTCCTGTCTTTCCACCTCACCTTCCTTCCTGTTCCCGTGACCCGTGCTCTACTGGCCTAGTTGTTTTAGTTCCAAAAGAAGGAATTTTTCTTCTAAGAGCTACAACAATGGTTCCATTACACAGAAATTGAAGACTGCTGCCTTGCCAACTTGGATTCCTCATGCATCTAAAATAATAAACAAAGAAGGGAGCTGCTCTGTGACTATGGTGATTGATCCTGACCACAAAGAAGAAATTGAACTACTACTGCCCAGGGGAGGTAGGGAGAGTACGTCTTGAATACAGGTTATTCTTTAGGGCATTTCTTAGTCTTATCATGCCCTGTAGGGACTTAAAAAATGTTCATGGAAACACAATTTGAAAGACAAACTTATTGTGGTGCAAATTATTTTGAAATCCATGCTTAGATTTTTTTTCATAGCACACATTTTCCATGAATTTTTTAGATATCCTGGTACATAACAAAAAAGATTTAGTATAAGGGAATTGGATGATTCACTTAAGAATGTGAGCAACTCCTGTTATTTATAAGCTAAGTCAACAAGCTGGAGACCTAGGAAAGCTGATAGTTTAGTTCTAGTCCAAGTCCAAAGGCCTGGGACCCAAGAGAGCCATTAGTTTAGCTATCATCTGAAGGCTGGCAGGCTCCAGACCCAGAAAGAGTTGATGTCCAGTTTGATTCGAAGGTAGGAAAAACAAAACAAAATAAAACAAACAAATAAACAAAAAGAACAATGCCACAGTCTGAAGGTTACTAGGCAGAAAAATAATTCTCCTTTACTCATCGGAGAGTTGGCCTTTTCACTCCATGCAGGCTTTCAACTAATTAGTTGAGGTCTGCAGACGCTAGGAAGGGCAATTGGCTTTACTTCATCTACTGATTTAAATGTTAATCTCGGGGCCAGCACTGTGGCATGGCAGGTGAAGCTGCCGCCTATAGTGTCGGCATCCTATATGGGCACCAGTTTGAGTCCCGGCTTTTCCACTTACAATCCAGCTCTCTGCTATGGCCTGGGAAAGCAGTAGAAGATGGTCCAAGTCCTTGGGCCCCTGCATCCATGTGGGAGACCTGGAAGATACTCCTGGCTTCAGATTGGCACAGCTCTGGCCATTGCGACAAATTGGGGAGTGAATCAGCAGATGAAAGACACCCCCCCCCCCCACTCTTTTTCTGCCTCTCCTTCTCTCTGTGTAATTCTTTCAAATAAATAAATAAATCTTTAAAAATAAATAAATAAGTAAATAAGTAAATGTTAATCTCATCTAAATAAACCCTCAGAGAAACACTTAGAATGTAGGGCCGAGCCAGCGCCATGGCTCAATAGGCTAATCCTTCGCCTGCGGCGCCAGCACCCTGGGTTCTAGTCCCATTTGGGGCGCCGGATTCTGTCCTGGTTGCTCCTCTTCCAGGCCAGTTCTCTGCTGTGGCCAGGGAGTACAGTGGAGGATGGCCCAAGTCCTTGGGCCCTACACCCACATGGAAGACCAGGAGAAGCACTTGGCTCCTGACTTCGGATCAGCGCAGTGCGCCAGCCGTATCAGCCATTGGTGGGTGAACCAATGGCAGAGGAAGACCTTTCTCTCTGTCTCTCTCTCTCACTGTCCACTCTGCCTGTCAAAAAAAAAAAAAAAAAAAAGAATGTAGGGCCAATTATCTGGGCTGTCTATGGCCCAGTAATGTTGACACATAAAATTAACCATCACAGTGCATCGCCCATGGTATATGATATATGATAAGAATTTTAAAGATGGTAGTCATTGGTTATTCTTCCTATTTATGGTATTTTGGATCACTTTTTTTACTTCATAGTCCTCTTATAAAAATGAAAGCCATTAACAAATAAACTCTAGAAACTGATGAAAGACAAGCATGGCTTCAGTAATAGCTTAATTGTGACCTGAAGCCTGGATGGATTGAGTTTTGAAGGGTACGACCTTGAAAGCGTAAGCATTGTGCTTACTAAAAAAATCACATGTGAAAAGTTTCGGAGAAATTTTATAACAAGATTCACCCATGATTACTATAGAGTACATTTTAAAGATATTGATTGACAACCTCTATGCATCTCTGTTTACAACCTTATGACTGTACATCTGGGTTTGCCTAGACCCTCATACACATATAATCCTAAAGGCTTTTGGTAAGTGTGGGATAATTCAGTCAACTTTATGAATTTAATTAAGCTTTTCTCCACATGGCATGTTGGAAGAGACAGTGGTTTATACGATGATCATAATGTAGAGAAAAATCACTTATTTTTCCAAATGGGAACCAGGTCAATAGGGCAACTTGAACATTTTGCTTGTCAGCAAAATAAATTTATTCTGAATTTATGAATTGATAATAAGCCACCTTCTCATAGTGATTAATGGTAATTAACCTTTTAAAGCTCCATCACTTACCTGGTCATCTCTGGCTGACAACCCTTAGAGAGAGAGGAGAGAATGCTGATGGTATAAAAGTCCTTCCTCTGGACTCTCAAGGTCCTGGAAGGTAGACAACACCATCCGGTGTGGACATGTTACAAATGTGACACAGCCCCAGAGAATTTCCGACAAAGAGAAACCGCACACATAGGGCTATAATGCTGAGATACTTTCATCCTGAAAGGACCAGTGGGCTAGCAGCCAGAATCTGCCAGCTCTACTGCTTAAAGCCCTGTGACTTCACTCAAGTCTATTCATTTACATGAAGCTAACTTCCTTTGTTTGTAAAAAAGGAAGAATCACAATTGCATTAATAATTAACATTTTAAATGAAGGGCCCATTTGCTAGCATAGCACAAATGCAAGCCCCTTTGTCTAACAGCACCACAACAAAGCCATTTTCTAATAAGCTGGCATCCATCACACATCTTAAGACTCTAGCCTGGACTCACAACATGTTCCACATCTTTGCTTGATCTGGATCTTGTGAACATTAAAGATAGCTGGGAAGTTGATGTTGGAATGGAGTTTAGCATTCAAGGAGTTTATTAATGGGCAGCCCTAGAACCAACACCTGTGGAAGGGAGGGAAGGGAAACAGTATTTCACAAAGAGAAAAATATTCAAGGTATAATAAAGGCAAAATGACAGACTTGGCTGACCCCAAGAGGAACCCTAGAGATAGCATCAGAATTGTTCTGAATCAGTGTCAATGGTCATGACTTTGAATGTCTACAGTGACCAATCCCTGGATGTAGACTACCCCAGAAAGGGCTCTGACCTTGACCAATATGGTTATCTGTAACTGAGAGAATCCCTGAAGGGGGTGAGAGCTGAGGGGTGCTTTCAGGGCCACCAGAGCTTCACAGAAGGGGGCATGGGAAGCCCATGAACAATTCTCAAGCATTCACTGTGTCTCAGACAGATCTTGCTAAGGCTGGTAGCTGCCTGATCATATTTAACCCTTACATCAGCTCAATCAGAGAGATGTTTGTATGCACACCTATTACATGAAGAAACTAAGGTTCAGTGGCTTGTGCAAATAGACTTCAAAATGAGTCATTAATTCTATTCAGTAATTTGCATGAGTCCAAGTGTAATAGGAGGAAAGAAAATTCACACTAACCCCCTATTGTTTTTGGTACTTAACTCATTTTTACTTGAAGATTGATTCTAATTCTCCCATTTCAAATTCCATTTCTCTAAAGGAATCACTTGGAATCATAATCCCACACTTCCCCCGCCAACCGGAAGTCATTGTTACCCTACCTTTGCTCCCAGAGTAGTTGGCTTGCTCTATGAACTTGCAGAAATCAATTACCTTTTCTGTGCCTCTGTTTCCCTCATTGACCATATGGGAATGATAGCGTCACTTAAGAATTCAAACACCTAAGGAAATTTTAAAAATAAAATAAATAGCAGCATGTGTTGCATATGGCAAAGGCCATATACATGTTGTTGCTGCTGTTGTTGTTTGAATATTTCACAATGAAAAACATATCACCGCATCATCGCTTCTGTTCATGTGTCACATGTTCATGTGTTCATTCACTCTCTTTTTTATGAGATTGCATGGTATTGTCCTGAACATATGCAGGGCTTAGCATAATGCCTTATAGTGATAGCTATTCAACAAAAGGTTATTACATTGACTTATACTTAGACAAAAAAATGACAATTTTTATCAATTATACACCATATGCATCATTCAAAATTGTGTATTTCTCTCTGTTCCTCACCCCAGTCTAATTTACCATCATTTCTTCCTTCTGTTTTTCATTCAGACAGATTAGTGTTCAAAATCTGGCCAACATTAGTTATTTAACTGGCTTAAGTCTGAATTTCTACATTTGTGAAATGGGAACAGATAAAGAACCTGCTGCATGAGGCTGTAAACTGATTCAAGGAGCTAAGGAAAAAATTCATTAGTCCAGGGCATAATACATGGCAAGCACTACTCAAGTGCTGACTTTAATAACAATGATGACCCCAACCACTGCAATTGCTCTTAATAATGTTGAATTTATTTTCTGTTGCTTAATCCACAGTGGAGATGACAGCAGTGAGAAGCACAATGAAATAGTAGAAAGAGCATGCACAAGGAGCGATTTTATCAGATACTATCTCTTAATGTTGGAGCACATCACTCGGTCTTAGCCTTGCTTTCTTGATTGTAAAATGGGAACAGAAATAATGCTGTTCATAGAACGTCTAGGGTTCAAGGAGTTAAATGCATCTGAAGCATTGCATATAACAACCCAGACCCAGTGAGCATGTACTAAATAGCAGATTTGACTCATACTGGTATCAGGTTTGGAAGACGACATCCCAGAGTTTTGAGAGGGTGTGGGTAAACAGAACACAGTGGTCTTCTGCACCCATTGAAGTCTTTTCCCTACCTACCCTCTTCCGCCCTGAGAGCTGACAGCTGACTTCCTGGCCCCACATCCGGCACAATGCTCCAAAGAACATTCAATGGGGGCGAAACGCTCCGACAAAAGCTGTTTTAATGAGACATCCCGTTAGCTCCGGCTGTTCCCGGGTCAAGCTGCCTGTGTCAGAGCAAGAACGCTAATGGACTAGGTGGTCACGTCTTTCCATCTGACTAGGCTTTGGATTTTTAATGAAGCAAGCAGCCCTTACGCCTGTGCTGTTTTGGGGTGTGTGTGTGTGTGTGTGTGTCTCCACCGACAAATAGTTCTCATCCTAATAAAAGAGTGAAGGAAAATGACAGAACATGAGGATTCAGAACACCCTCTGATTTGCATCAGTCAGCGAAAAGATGACCGTGACCTTCGCACACACAGATGACCCTCACACAAGGCGGAGAAGAACAAAAAGAAGTTTTTCCAGGGGGCCAGACCACGCTCAATAGCTCCAACAAAGACTAGTGTCAGCTGCCTGACTTCTTAATGATGAATAATTCATACACATCAAAGAGGCCTTCACAGAGTACTTTTTCCTGCAGCCTCAAAGACAATGAAGCAACAGCAAAAAGGCCAGAAGGGGAAAGTCTTTTTCAAATCACATCATCTCCCCAGTGTCTCCACCCTCCAGAGTTCTGTCCTATCCGTGTTCTGTACTGGATTAAAATCAACTCTGGAATTTTTTTTTTTTTTTTTACAAAAACATTTGCTTCTTATCCCACATAATGACAAACTCCTCTTCAGCCTTCGGAACCCAGCTTAAAGGCCACCATTTTTTGAATTCAACTCTGCCATCTACCAACCCAAGTCAGTCTAATTTGTCCCCTGATGTTAAAGACACTTCCCCCTTTTTTTTTTTAAACCAGGATCTTATTCTTATACTTGGGTGGGCATTTGGACCAGAGGTTAAGCTGCTGCTTGGGGCACCTGCATCTCATCTCAGAATACCCGGTGGAGCCCTGGCTACCCTACACCAATCCAGAATCCTGTTCATTTACACCTTAGGGAGCAGCAGATGGTAGATAGCTCAAGTACTTGAGTCTCTGCCAGCCACCTAGGAGACCTGGTTGGCATTACAAGCTCCTGGCTTTGGCCTTACCAACTCCTGGCTACTGTGGGTATTTGGAGAGAGAAGCAGGAGATAGAAAATCCCTCTTTCTCTGTTCCTTACAAACAAAATTCAAAAATAACAAATAATAAAAATCTTATTCCTTTGCACCTCTGGCTCAGACCCAGAACTCCATAAGGTTGGACATCCTGCCCTAAGCAATGCAGAATCGCCAGCCCTTGACACCAAGCCTGGCATGCAGAAGGCATGCAGTCACTTTTAATGGAACTGACAGGGCTTTCATTCTTGAAATCAAGAACATTCTTAAAGTGATGTATTAGAATAATAATGCATATGCAGTCCATGAAAGTGAAAATTAGAATAAAAGCATTTTCAGGACCCCACAAACTTCAAGTATTATTCTTATCATTTAGAATTTACTAAGAATCTAAATCAAAGTCTTTGAAAGGCAAGGAGTTGAAGATCTCCTTGGAGGGCTTATCAGCACTCTTTAGGACGGCAAACATTTTAAAGAAAGATATTTCTCAGAACCAAGATAAAATCAACATGGCAGAATCACCATGCACATTATTTTTATAGTCTCTCTTAAAATATGAGCTCCTTGTACTTCTTTCCATCTTGATCATGAGTGACAGTTCACTCTGGTCACACACACGTCAAAATGCAGATGTTACCCACTTTTCACATTTCCCAGTAAGCTGCTGCCTCAACAGATAGGGCTCCGACACTGAGGGAAAGCACTTCTAGGGAGAAAAATGTTTATTATCAAAGAGGGGGACGATTCTATACACACACACACACACACACACACATATATACATATTTACATTTAAACTATTCACCAAATATGTTTTAATGTTTAATTTGTGCCAAATAATGTGATAACCACAGAGGAAGCATTTGAGTTATGAGATGCAGGAATCTCACGTATAGACCAGAAGGTCCACTAAGAGAGAGACACGTGACAAGACCATCATTTTAAAATATTTTTCTCCTGGAGCCAGCGCCATGGCTCACTTGGTTAATCCTCCGCCTGCGGTGCCAGCATCTCATACAGGCGCAGGGTTCTAGTCCCAGTCGGGGCGCCAGATTCTGTCCCGGTTGCTCCTCTTCCAGTCCAGCTCTCTGCTGTGGCCCGGGAGTGCAGTGGAGGATGGCCCAAGTGCTTGGTCCCTGCACCCGCATAGGAGACCAGGAGGAAGCACCTGGCTCCTGGCTTCGGATTGGCACAGCGCCGGCCCTGGCGGCCATTTAGGGGATGAACCAACAGAAGGAAAACCTTTCTCTCTCTCTCTCTCTTACCGTCTATAAAAAATATTTTTTCTCCTTTATGTAGGAGCAGTTATGATTTTGTACAATGTGTGGCGAGTGAGTCTCTCTGGAAAGTTAGAAATGGATTAACAGAGGAGACTTTTTCAGTCTGATTCTTGAGGGGTGAGGGAAATGATGTTTTCCAATGGAAGAGAGGCAGCCAGCGCTCACCGGAAGTCAGCAGTGCTTGGAAAGGGCTGGGGTTAGGGGGAGTGTTAACGAAGATTACACGGGGGCTGGGGCACTTAATTTACAGAAAAGATGAGGAAGCTGAAACTTGGGAAACCAAAAGACCCAAGGTGAGGAGCCTTGAATTACAAGTGAGTAAGAGGAATAACTGTTTTGTTTTGTTTTTAATGGTTTTATGTATTTATTTGAGAAGTAGAGTTACAGACAGAGAGAGGGAGAAACAGAGAGAAAGGTCTTCCATCTGTTGGTTCACTCCCCACATGGCTACAATGGCCAGAGCTGGGCCGATCTGAAGCCAGGAGCTTCTTCCGGGTTCCTACGTGGGTGCAAGGGCCAAGCGCTTGGGCCGTCCTCCACTGCTTTCTACTGATCTTCCTTGAACACATACAGTATTCATGACTTAGACCTATGGGGTGATAATGCATCCCAAAAGAGTAAGACTTGAACTATGGACTCAAAGATGAATGTAGCAGATAACAGCTCCAGACAGAGGAAGCAGTATGAGGAAAGATCCTGTGGTCAGATGTCCTGAACAATTTCTATTTTGACCAGGAGTATAGGAAGTGAGTGGAAGGGGAGGGAAAAAGAAATCTGAAAAGAGGCTAAAGGTGGAGTCCTATAGATGCTTTGTTAAGATTTTCTCTTTTCTTCCATTACAAATCTCACAGCAGTGGGTTTCCAGAGACAAGCAAGTTTCAGAATCTTGTTGTTTCAATATGTGTATTGATTTTATGTATGTTTGCTCCACAACAATACTTCTTGACCACAGCTATGTATCTTGGTCTGAGAAAGAAGCCATAGGTGAAGAAATAAATAAATCAGCAAGGCATGAAATCCTTAAAAAAAAATACCCCGCTGTTTAGAAAAGGAGAAAGTAATCAGTTGATGATAACATAGTGTAAACAGTAGTAGAGAAAAGACAAACCTGGAGGGTGTGTACCCTCAGTGGGCAAGGACAGGCTCCTGGAAGAGCAACATCTGAATTTAAAGGACACAGGACAATAGCTAACATCTGCTGAGCACTTACTGGGCACCATGCACTAAGAAGTGGTTCTCATCTAAGACAGCAAAGCCATTATCTTACTTTTAGAGACAAGGTAACTGAGGATCGGGGACTTTCAATATGTTCAAGATCACAGTTGGGACATGAGAGGATCAATATTGGAACAAAGATGTATATAGTATAAGGAGGGTAAGGAGGATAGTACATGTCAAATCAAAATATTAAAACACGCAATGTGTTGATTTAGAATAATTACTACCTCTTTGAGAAATGTTTGAGACCTGTATGTGCGGCTTCACCCAAATTTAAGGAGAAGAGCTTGAGCCAAAATAACACTAACCTCCACCCTTAAAATAGTGGAAGCTTTTGTGCAGTAAGAATATCAGAAACGAGTAATGCATATGCATCAAAGAACACATTAGTACCTAGACAATTCAAAAGGACCTGTTTTTGTATCATTTGACTTTCCTTCTCTTCCCCTGTAATTACTTCATTTCAGCAAAATCACACTGTATTATGATTTAACAAGTGGAACAGTCACTTAAGCATGGGTATTTTGCAAGCACCTTTTTCAACATTCCCACTAACAACCTGGGCTCTAAAGGAAAAACAACGAGCAATACATTAGGGCCCAGATAAACCACAGAGAAGTGCCCTGGTGGTCAGCTTTGTTGCCAGAACCCCGCTCTGGCTGTCAGCTGCCAATATTCTATTAGGAAACTTCAGGGTGTAACGTTCAAAGATGAAACAGGAGAGAGATTGCATTTTGCAAAGCATCATAGAGAAACTGGCATGGGTTGGGAATGATCTAACTTTGGCTTTCAATCGTCTGCACTCTTTCAGAACTTACCACTCGCCTCCTAGACATTGTACATATCTGTCTTTCCCCAGTCACCTTCAGATGAGAGAGAATGTATTCTGAAGCTACAGGGTGAAAGGCAGAACCCTAATTGTTCCCATGCTTCCTGCAGATTTGAAATCTCAGCCTGTGTTTCATTCCCATGCAATTCTTGTTAACTCCACACATGTGTAAATAATCAAGAGTATCCAGTGGTCCATGAGTGTTTTCTTTGTAAAATGTATACCTACCAGGAGTAAGCAGAGCCCCGAGTACAAATGGTAACTTGTACTTGCAGAATTACAGGCTTTTAGTCCTGGGTGGAATCTTACAGATTGCCTTCCAGGCACTGTCATTTGATAAGTAAGGGGACTTGGGTCCAGATGGAGGATGTGAGCTGTCTAAGCCTACAAGAAGCAACATCAGCTTCCTGATCCTAAACCTCCATTGTTTCAACCTTGCTGCTGACCTAAAAAAATAGCTTTGCATTTCATACTAAGCAATATGTCCCCTTACTTCCTAATCAAAGGCATAATCAATCATCATTTGCAAGGCATTCATTTTGAGAAGTCGGAAGTGAAATTCCCCAGTGTAGTCAGATTTTAATTTGCAGGGAACCACTGATTCGGGAAAAGAAACTTCTTAAAGGAAAGGTTACCAAAATACATGCTGGATTAAACCACACCACCCAAACTCACTGGGACCCTAGAGCCGTGGTCAGCAAACTTCTTCAGTGAAGGGCTAGATAATAAATACTTTAGGCTTTGCAGGCCATGTTGTAGCAACGACTCAACTTTGACCACGTAGCAACAAAGCAGCCATGCAGAACACATAAAGGAATATGCAAGACTATGTTCCAATAAAACTTACTTTATAAACAGTGAAATTTGAATTTGATATACTTCTTACATAACACCAAATTTTATTTATTTTAAGAAACTCCATAGTCCGTTGATCTCTTGTGTAGTGTAAGACTCATAGATGCTCTCCCTATGGTTTGTATACTAGCAAATAAGCACGTGAATGCAAAAATACTTTTTAGAGGGCTAGCACTGTGGCAGAGCATGTTAAGCTGTTCCGCTGCTGATCCAGCTTCCTGCTAACATGCCTGGAAAAGTAGCAGGAAACAGCCCACGTACTTAGGACCCTTCTCCCACGTGGGAGAACCAGAGGAAGTTCCTGGCTCCTGGCTTTGGTTTGGCCCCTCTGATTGCTGTGGCCATCTGGGGAGTGAACTAGCAGTTGAAAGATTCATTCTCTCTCTCTCTCTCTTCTCTCTCTCTCTCTCTCTCTCCCCCTCTCTTTCTGTAACTCTGCAACTCTGCCTGTCAAATAAAATAAATAAATCTTTAAAAGAAATAATGTTTTAGAATAAATCCTGCATTTTGTTGTATTCCATGAAAAAAATATCGAGTAATCTCCCAGCAGAGAAGACTAGATGATATTTAAAGTTACAGCACACATTTGTTCTTTCCCTACACTCCACTTAAAAAGTCAGCTACATTTTGTCATCAAATCACTGACCTGTAGCCACAGCAAGGTCCATGTCACCAGCACCTAACAAAGGGCTCTGAGTAGAATAAACCAGGTGAACACAGCCTCCCTGTGTGGACTCACGGATTCCAGCTTAGTCTCAGTGCTCCTTTGAATCTTTTTTTATTCACCCCATATCTTTCAGACACCTCTGAAGTGGCATTCAAGCTTCCCAATAATCTGACAATAATGGATTCAGATCTCATATCATGACCTGTTTTCATGTACTCATACATTCAACTCACAAATATTAACTCTACCTGGAGAGATCCAGAGATGGAGGTAAAAAGAGATGATGGATAGATGATGGATAGATAGATAGATAGATAGATAGATAGATAGATAGATAGACAGATAGATAGACAGATAGATAGACAGATAATAAATAGGTAGATAAACTACACATATATGCTAGTCATTTCTCTAGCTGCTGAGAAGAAGCAGTGGATAAGTGAGTTAGACTTTCTGTTCTCATGAAGCGCTCATCCTGCTGAGGATTCTCTCAACAACAATCACAATGAGTGACTTCAACTTTGACAAAGTCCAGGGTCGCAATTCTCAGAGCACTGTGAGAGGATGTGCTCTGGATCACACTCTCCCATTGCTCACACCTCTGCCATAATGTCCACACTGGGAGTGACTCCAGCCATTCACATGTAATGGTCCCATTGACAGTCCCCCAGCTAAGTTGGTTGTGCCCACTGCTCTGCTCCCACTGCACGCCGCCCTACCATAATTGCTTCCTTTACATCTCTACCATCTATTAGATGTGGGACCTTTCAGGAACTCATAAATGTCTTGCTCAGCACTGAGCAACAACTCTTCCAACTCAACTCAACTCAACAACTCAACAGCTCTTCCAGTTCCTCATCACAGTGCCAATCTCAGTGGGAAGAGGATGTTGAACAAATGCATACATAAATAATGAAAACATGCATACATCATGGTGGCAGGGCAGCTCTATGATGCTTGGAGAGTCACTTACAGGAATGTCCATACTGTACTTGCAAATGAGTGAACCAGGAGTATGTGTTTAGCCTACTGGTTGGAACATCCATGTATCATATTGGGATGCAACTCCTGACTCCAGTTTCCTGCCAGTGCAGACACTGGGAAACAGTGGAGTTGGATCAAGTCATTTGGTTCCTGACACTCACATAGCAGACCGGGTTGAATTCTTAACCATGGCTCCAGCTTTGGCCCAACTGCAGCCCCAGTCATTGCAGGAGAGTGAACCAGAAGATGGGCATTCTCTCTCTCTCTCTCTCTCTCTCTCTCTCTCTTCCTTCCTCTGTGTATATGTGTTTACATGTGTCTGTTTCTCTTTCTTTATCCCTCAAATAAATAAAAATCAAGATGGCCGGCTCTGTGGCTCACTTGGCTAATCCTCTGCCTGTGGCACCGGCACCCTGGGTTCTAGTCCCGGTTGGGGCGCCGGATTCTGTCCTGGTTGCTCCTCTTCCAGTCCAGCTCTCTGCCGTGGCCTGGGAAGGCAGTGGAGGATGGCCCAAGTGCTTGGGCCCTGCACCTGCATGGGAGACCAGGAGGAAGCACCTGGCTCCTGGCTTCTTTTGGATCGGCACAGTGCCGGCCTTAGCGGCCATTTGGGGGGTGAACCAATGTAAGGAAGACCTTTCTCTCTGTCTCTCTCTCTCACTATCTAACTCTGCCTGTCAAAAAAAATTTTTTTAAAATAAAAATCAAAAAAATATTTGAATGCGAGAAGGCTTATCAGATACTTTCTGCCCTTCCCTTCCCCATGCCCCAATAGCTGCCAAGAAAATTTCAAAGCAACTAACTGCAATTTCCCTTTCTTCTTAAAAACTCACCTTTAAGGAAGAAAGTTCTATTGCTTTGCTCTCATTTTGTTTCTTAGCTGTCACCCTTCCTATGTCTATTTCATTTTTTTAAATTTTATTTTATTTATTTGAAAGTCAGAGCTACAGAGAGAGAGGGAGAGAGATCTTCCATACATTGATTCACTTCACAAATGGCCATAACAGCCAGGGCTGAGCCAGACTGAAGCCAGGAGCCAGGGGATTCTTCTGAGTCTCCCATGTGAGTGCAGGGCCCAAGCATTTGGGCCATCTTCTCATGTTTTCCCAGGTGCATTTTCAGGGAGCTGGATGAGAGGTGGAGCAGCCTGGACTCAATGGGATGCTGATGTCACAGGTGGCAGCTTTACCCACTACACACAACACCAGCACCACCATCTCTATTTCTCACAGTCTGACTCCACATTCAGCAATTCCAGAAGATAAATCCCCTCATATTTGAATGGGAGTTGGGAAGGTATCCACAATTTGAAGAGTACAACAGAGCCAGAATAAAACATTACTCTCTGTCAAGAGATGGCACCATTTAACCCTGATTAACTGACATCAAAAGTTCAAGACTTCTGGTTTACTAAGGTAAATCAATACCCTACTTTATCAATTATGTAAATTCAAACCAATGACATTCTCGACACTTTTTGGAATTGATGTTAAAATCTTACCAAGTGGAGAATCATTGG
Source organism: Oryctolagus cuniculus (assembly GCF_964237555.1). NCBI lineage: Eukaryota > Metazoa > Chordata > Mammalia > Lagomorpha > Leporidae > Oryctolagus > Oryctolagus cuniculus. Next base: position 48,369,317 of record NC_091449.1, read on the forward strand.
GAGACAGATTATGACCCTGTAGGAAAGCATTGTAGATTGATCTCATTTTGTTCTTGTTTATGTCAGGTTCAATAAAAATCAGTAGATGGTTTCCTGAAAGAGTAAAGAAGACGAAAGCCATGTCCGATTCAGCAAGTTGTTCTTTAAGACTATTGTTTATGGAAAGTCATGAAAAACATTTAAAAGAACATTTATAGAACTAGTCATAGATTTGGAAATTTATTCACTAACTCTTCCCATTCCTTCCACTGAAAATCTCAGCCTCAAGAGAGTGGGCGACACGTTCAGGGATCTGAGAAAAGAGGGAAGGTGAGTAGCAACATTAGTGACCACAGGCATTGGACTTGAACCGACCTCACTCAAATGCAGGGCTGTAGGTTTCTGTATAACCACAGCAATTTATCTTATCTCTGAAAGCCTTATTTTGCTCATCTACAAAATGAGGCCATAACTCATTACACCAAAGATATTTGTTTTTATACAACCCATGATATTGCATGTGGAGTATTTGGTGTGGGAACATAGCATTAAATAAATATCAGCTAACACAAATGCTACATCCACAATGAGACATTTCATTGTTTCATGATTCCCAGACCAGTTTTAGTAGTCTATTGAATTGTCATTTGTTTGTTCATAGATTCATTTGTTCAATAAACACATATTAAGCATCTATAACATTCTTGGAACTACATTACATACCTGGGGGGAGGGGATGTGAATGAGCAATGTGTAGTCTCCCTTCTCATGAAGCTCATGACACTCTATAACCCATCACAAACAAATGTCATTTTTCCATCTAGGCTTTCAAAGAAGCTCAAGCTCTCTGTGATGAAAGCAGTTAATTTGCCAAGAATTTTCCTTCTGCCCTTGGCACATTGTAGTTGCTCAGTAAATGCCAGGAGCACGAATAAATTTCAATAGAGCGACTGGATTGGGAAATGGTGATGAATGCCTCCTATTCCGGAACACTAACGTAGGAGTTAGAAGTGGATGCCCTTCTCCACATTCTCTAGAGACCCTGTTTGTGCATGCATGTGTATGCTTTGCTGAGTCAATCTTAGTCAAAGAAAATATTCCATAGAGATTTTAGCAAGTTTAGATTCAAATTCTGGAATGCAACTTTATATGCAGTTGTCATGACAACAGTGTTAAGACAATTAGACACTAACCTGTGTGTGTGTGTGTGTGGAAGGGCTACCTGTTTCTGCAGAGGGTTTTGGCTTGAGGACAAAGTCCTCTTCCACTCTAGGTCCTACGGTCACAGTCACTCATCCCAGAGGCGGCCCCAAATCCATCTCCTCTTCAGCAGGTGCTGCTATAACAAGGCGGCGCTAACTGGGGACCTGAGACAACAGAAACTTCTGGTCTCACAGTTCTAGAAGCTTGAACTCCAAAAGCAAGGTGTCAGCAGGCTTGATTCCCTCCCAGTGCTGTGAGGGATGGGTCAGCCCCTCAGCTTCAGAATGGCCATCATGATGCTTATAGAGTTTTCTCCCTCTTTCTTCACACCATCTTCCTTCCACAGGTGTCTCCTCCAAATGTCGCCTTTTTGTCAACACATTCACTATGCCAGATTAGGGCCCACTCGAACAACCTCATTTTTGCTTGATGGCCTCTGTGAAGATCCTACCTCCAAATACAGTCTCATTCTGAGGTTCTGGGGTTGGACACCACCAGATGGATTTTGAGGAAGACAAGCCAACCCATAACACATCCTCACTGATAGAGGAAGCTGCCTCTTCCTGTCGGGCTGTAAGTAACCTCCAGCGCATTGTAGATGTGCTACAACCAGTCCATTTCATACAGTCTTGTTTCTACACAAGACTCACACAGGTGAGGGAACTAGACTACCTTAGTCATGCCATGGTACAGAGATAATACTCATTTTTATCCAATCATGTCCAGATGTGTCATGTTATCCTGTGAGAGGGTCAGCATTTCAAGCAGAAGAATAACTACTGTAATTTTAGCACTCAACTATGTTAGAAGAAGAGCAAAGTCTTCCAGGTCCCCCAATATTAGCTTAAAATTAGTTTTGTGCTGCCTTGGCAGGCCCAGCAATAAAGCAGATGCAAGGTGCATTTACCTTCCAGACAGTGAAACTCTATGGCCAACAAAGATGTAATTTTTTGCCTTCCAAAAATAAAATGCTAATTTCCCCTTTAAGACCCTCTGCAGATTTAGTTTTTAGGCTAATAACAGTTCACTTAAGAACAAGAGAAATGTCATCCCTGCTTTGATGTGTGATCACAGGAAAGAGCTATCTTTAAATTCCTTTCATAGGGGGCAATGTTTATGAATCCACTTTCAGTGGGGGATATAAAGGGATTTGTCAAACCCTGGTGTGATTTCAGTGATGCAGAAAAACAGCAGGTGCCTTCACCAAGCCAGCCCAAATGTGCACTCGCCAAACGGGGCCGTCCTCCTCTCATAACCCCGGCCCCAAATTCCACTTGGTGTCCTGCACTTCCTAGGGCTTCCAGGGCATTATTGTCTTTGCTTATTAATTAATTTGTTTGTCCATTGTGGCCTTGATTTGAATAGTGGAGAATACAATGGGGGACATTTTACCCACATCATTAATCACAGAGCAGCCTGGGTCTTGACACCAGAGGTGCAAAAGATATTGAGTTTCCTGGGACTGTCATTGGTGCTTTATTTCAAAGTCTATGCAAAATAAGGAACGGGGCTTGATTTCCTAGTGAAGTCTCCCTTCTCAGAAGCTGGGTTTCTTCTCCAGAAAAGGCTGTCAGCAAAGCAGTCGGAAAGGACATCATTTCAAGGCCAAAGGATAATAAAATGACTCTGCATTTATGTGCTAGTTATTAGTTGCCTAATACATAAATCTCATTGTTTCATATTATACCCAACTTTTAAACTAGGTGTAGGACACCTATTTTGCCAATGATGAAGTTGAAACTCACCAGATAAGTAGTTTTGCCAAACTCATACAGCACATTTGGGCTCCAAAGTATACCTTCAGTTCTAGATTGACCCAAGTCCTCCTGCTATTTCCTATGATTCCATTCATTGCAAATATTTGTTAAGCTACACACTTGCTTACTGATGACTTGTGCTGCCTTTGTGACTCTCAAATAATTCACTTTATAAATGGTGGAAAATATCAATTCTCTCAATAACTAATAATACCATACGAGATATAGTTCCAAAAGTTTTACAGTATGTTAAAAATAGTTTCCCCTCATTTAGGATGAGGCTTGCTTTTGTGCACTTTAATATTTTCAAGTAAATTTTTGTGTTTGTAATTCTCTCACGGAAATAAACTTGAAGAACCAACATTTGGATTCCAATGGGCTTTGCTGTCATTTAGGTTCTCCTGAAGAGTAATGGGGTAGAAAACATTTAAGTGTGCAAACCAAGACACTTGAGTTCTTTCTTCTCATATTGCCTTTGATTGGTTGCATGGTCTTTGGCAACTCATCCAAATCTGCAGATATCATTTATGAAATTAGCAAAAAGTAACACTTCTATTTAAATACACGCACACATGCATACTATGTAAGTATATCTCATTAATGATACTTAATAATTTTTAGGCTCTTACCAAAATCAACTTCTACACTAGAACTCTTACATACATTAGGTATTAAAACTAATTCTATTTAACTTATGAGATGATAAGGTATTCCACAGTCACACAATGGTGAGCCTGCAAATCAGAGTCAGGGGTGTCTGACTTCAAATTCATGTTCTTTCTATAATATCATTTCTCCAAGGTCACCTGAATGATTTTGCTGATTTGCTTAGAAGCAGTTTTGAACAGGAAGTTGAATCTAAAGGAAACTTAGTATATTACCTAATCTTCTAATGAGGTGTATAACAAGGGCAACTGAATTATACATTGGCTACTCCAGACCACAGGAGGACCGAGTCCATTGACTTAGACAGTTAGCCAAATGGGAAGAGGTCTTAGTCTAACACAAATTTCCTGAACTTGAAGCTGCCCAAGAAGAGGGGCAGGTAATCATCAGATTCATGTACAGAATCTGCTTCCAATCTCATGTGTAGATCAAGACATTTCATCACCAACCACCTCACCCACATGGAGAATCTGGCTTGATAGTCATACACCTGCTACACAAATTTTCCAGTTCCCATTTGACTAGAGTTCCACTTTTCTGGCTATGATTTCCTGCAAGGGAAAATTTATGACTCCACCTAAACAAACAACTATGACCATAGCATCCTTTCTCTAAACAGCTGGTGAGAGCACATCTTTACACTACAGAGAGGACTATTTTGTTATCATCGTCAGTTGGTGTTTTCTACTTTTAGTCAATGGTAGGCAGATGCTTTGTTGGAAATTAAAACAAAACACCTTATGCCTTTTCTGGGAGGGATAAGGATAGAATTGTTTAGGAATAAATAATTATTGGTCAAAGATGAAGTGTAGGCCCCTTCCATTGCAGAATGGCCATCCCAAATCTCTTCAAATGTGGATTCCTGTAGCTCCCAAATCATCTCCCAAGTTCTCATTAGGTCCAAAATTTGCTAGGTTCCAGGATCTTTTCATTCCACACTGTAACTGGATTTTTTTATACACTAATAATAAATTAGCAACATTTTTTTTTTGACAGGCAGAGTGGACAGTGAGAGAGAGAGACAGAGAGAAAGGTCTTCCTTTGCCGTTGGTTCACCCTCCAATGGCTGCCGCGGCTGGCGCGCTGTGGCCAGCGCACCGAGCTGATCCGATGGCAGGAGCCAGGTGCTTCTCCTGGTCTCCCATGGGGTGCAGGGCCCAAGCACTTGGGCCATCCTCCACTGCACTCCCGGGCCACAGCAAAGAGCTGGCCTGGAAGAGGGGCAATCAGGACAGAATCCGGCACCCCAACCGGGACTAGAACCTGGTGTGCCGGCGCCACAAGGCGGAGGATTAGCCTATTGAGCCGTGGCGCCGACTTAAATTAGCAACATTTTAAGATGGAGGTAGAATGGCAAGTAGAAAAGAGACTAGATGTGGTAGAAGAGACAGACTTGGAAAATAGACAAATATAATACAGTACAAGGAATAGAGACGTGAGGAATGGAGATATAAATAGGAAAAGTGACTCTTTTCAATTAATTTGATATTTTTCATCATCTCTGCTACACTTCATGTTTCAATTAATTCAGGAATTTAAATAATTTACCTTAAATACTGAACCAAATATTTTTTCTCCATCAACTCTCAACTTACTGATTCAAAAATTATCAAGTTTCAAGGACTATTACCTGTAGAATCAAGAATAAATCTGAAGGATGCCCTGGACGCTCTGAGCCCACTATATACATCTAGATTTTTATCCCTTCATAACCCATCTTTTCACAAAAATTCATTTCATCACTCTTCTTGTTTTCATAAGAAAATTCATACTTACAGCCAGTTTTTTTTTTTCTGCTTATTCCACACTATTTACTTCTATCCATGGAATCCCTAAGCTTCACTTAAGCCACAGCTCTGGACCCAACTCTCTCCAGATATTTTTCTACCAGAACCAATAAATCTTAGGAATGACCAGATAATCTATGGTCACTTACTTCAGTTTGGTAGTTTCATTGCCCATCTTTTAGATGATGAATAATATTTTCATGCTCAATATTCAGGGGCAGCATGACCTTGAAACTTTAATGCAACCATGTTATCTCTTGAATTATTCTTATCACTAGGGATGTCTTCTTATGGGGCCAAAATTAACTTCTCTCGAACAATCACCTTGATTCTGCTCTATCATTTGGCAAAGAAGGACAAGTCTAACATCTTTCTCAGGGCCTTTCACTCAATGGAAGCATGACATTTCTCTCTTTTTTTAAAGACTTATTTATTTGAGAGGCAGAGTTACAGACAAAGAAATGGGGAAACAGAGAGAGGTCTTCCATCTACTGGTTCACTCCCCAAGTGGCTGCAACATCCATAGCTGGGCCAATCCAAAGCCGGGAGCCAAGAGCTTCTGCTGGGTTTCCCATGAAGGGACAGGGTCACAAGTGCTCTGTGCCATCTTGAACTGCTTCACCAGGCCATCAGCAAGGAGTTGGATTGGAAGTGGAGCAGCTGGGACTCAAACCCAGTGTCCATGTGACATGCTGCTGCTGCATACAGAGGCTTAACCTACTACACCACAGCACTGGTTGTCATTACTCTGCCCAATCCTTTCTCCACTAAATATCCCATCTGGGGCCAGCGCTTTGGCGTAGTGGTAAAGCCACTGCCTGCAGCACCAGCCGACATCTCATAGGGGTGACGGTTTCAGTCCCTGCTGCTCCACTTCTGATCCAGCAATCTGCTGTGGCCTGGGAAAGCAGTAGAAGATGGCCCAAGTCCTTGGGCCCCTACACCTGTGTGGGAGACCCGGAAGAAGCTCCTAGCTCCTGGCTTCAGATCAGCTCAGCTCCTGCCATTGTGGTCAATTGGGGAGTGAACCAGAGGATGGAAGACTTCTCTCTCTCTGCCTCTCCTTCTCTCTGTGTGTAACTCTTTCAGTGAAATAAATAAATCTTTTAAAAATAAACAAATGTCCCAATAGCCTCACCTGTCCTAGGGGGAGTGTGTGTTCTCCAAGAGCCACATTCAAATGCAGCACTGTGATGTGGCATCTCACCATAGCTACTGTCTCCATAGAAGATGCTTCACTTATCTCTCTCTCTCTCTTTTTTTTTTTTTTTTTTTTTTTTTTTTTTTTTTTTTTTTTTTGACAGGCAGAGTGGACAGTGCGAGAGAGAGACAGAGAGAAAGGTCTTCCTTTGCCGTTGGTTCACCCTCCAATGGCCACTGCGGCCGGCACACCGCGCTGATCCAAAGCCAGGAGCCAGGTGCTTCTCCTGGTCTCCCATGGGGTGCAGGACCCAAGGACTTGGGCCATCCTCCACTGCACTCCCGGGCTACAGCAGAGAGCTGGCCTGGAAGAGGGGCAACTGGGAAAGAATCCGGTGCCCCGACCGGGACTAGAACCTGGTGTGCCAGCGCCGCAAGGCGGAGGAGGAGGATTATCCTATTGAGCTGCGGCGCCGGCCTCACTTATCTCTTATCTTCTTCTTTGATTTTCATTAGTCAAGCTCTGTTCCTCCTTACTTTTCCTACCAACTATTTCCTGCTTCTGACTATTGGGAGCATGAGGTCATCCGCAGTGGCCCACTTTTCTGCAGAAACTGCCATTTACACAGGTCTCCACTCGGGGCTCGTAGAGTAGAAATGAAAACTTGATCTCCATAAGCCCCTGCAGCTTCCACCCCACTGCGCTCTGCCTCTATAGAACAGTTTGCCTGCCACGTTATGGTTCTAAAAGTTGAAAATATCAAAAGCATGTGCAACAATCATAGGTATTGAGAGCAGGCCTGAAATATTTAAACATCATGAAATTCCAACAGACTAACCTGTCAGTAATAATAGTTATATTTTACACATCAATGTAATAATAGTTAATAATGATGCTTTGTATTTATCCATAGCTTTTCTTTTGGAGACATTGGCAGTAACAGTAAATTTAACATCAATATTAAAAAATAAACTCCTGAATTAACACCAGTGTGACACCCCACCAAAAAAAAAAAAAAAAACAGAAGGTATAATATAAGGTTTCCTGACAGCCTGGAAATGAATGGTTTTGCAAAGACTGAACATTTGTCCTGTAGAATGACAAAAAAAAGCCATATGTCCTCCGTGACTAGTCCCAAGTCCTACCCTTGGGGTGGGTGTTGGTTTAATTTTGGTTCTGAAGTGAAAGGCATAAAATGTGCAGGGAAGTTCAGGCAAGGCTACTGTCTGGAAAAGAAGTTGAGAGCGGCAAGTGGGCCACATGGGCAGAGGAGAGCAGACCCATGAAAAGGAATTTTTGAAAACTCTACCACACAGGGTAGCAAGCAATGTCACGTCACTTGTTTGTAAGTGTTATTAAGTAAAATAGGCATCACTCTCTAAGTCTTTGAGCACAAAGCAATAATTACTGGGAAATATATGTGATTGTTACATACCACAAATGAGTATCAGTGAACTCTGGATCAAGACAGAGTGGCCAGCAGGGTCAAGAGAATAGACTAACATCTGGGTAAGCAAATTATTAGGTATAAATTAGCATATGAAAACATCTCATCCAAAACATTGCATATATTATCATAAAAGTAATTAATGGAGGAATCATACACAGGAGTAACAATGCCTGAAACATAAGGAACAAAGTTTTAATGACAAAACTTTAAACATAATACTAGATGAAATATAGAGAAAATAAGAGAATCTGATTCTAAGTCTTTATGTTTCCTCTAGTAAATCATGGATATCTAGATGCAGGACTAATTTAAATAAAGTTTTTTAAATAAAGATAGATTTATTTATCTATTTATTTATTTATTTGAATGTCAGAGTTACAGAGTGAGAGGAAGAGATGGAGAGAGATATTCTCCATCTGCTGGTTTACTCCCCAGGTGGCAACAGCAGCCTGGGCTGGGTCAATGTGAAGCAGGAGCCAGGAGCTTCTTCCAAGTCTCCTGTAGGGGTGGCAGAGGCCCAGACAATGAGCCAGCCTCTGCTGCTCCTCCCAGTAGCAGGGAGCTGGGTTGGATGTGGAGCAGCTGGGACATGAATCAGCTCCTACCTGGAGTGCTGGTGTTGCAGGCGGGGCTTTACCCACTACACCAATGCAAGAATAACTGAATAGATTAATAGAGTGGCCAAAGATCATCAAGCTAGAAAGGGAACTGCAGTTTCGTTTTCTTCCTCATACTTTCTTCTGTATTTCAACTCTTAATGAATGTGGTTTTTGGGTACTTACCTTGTGTAGAAGGAAACAAAATATATGATTCTTAGCATCCCCTACTTTTAAAGAGTCAGTAGAACCATCAAAGCAACAGACCATCAACCTAAGTCATTAAAATCTAAGAGGATGGTGCTGCATGGCACATTATGAAGAGGTGCTGCATCATGGGAGGAAAACTGTATGTGGGCTAGAAATAATCAGAAACAAACCTGAGGAATATCATCTGACCTGTAGAAACACAGAAGCAGCACCTGAACAAGTCCGGATTCTTCAGAGGAAAAGAACCAACTGAATATATGAGGACATAGACAGAAATTTATTATCAGGGGTTGGCTCCAATGATGGTGGAGCCTGAGAAGCTCCGTAATTTGCTATCTGAAAGCTAGATGCTCAGGAAATGGAGCGGTTTAGTTCCATCCCAAACACTCAAAGGTCTGAGAACCAGGATCACCAGTGTTCAAGCACAGGGGAAGACGGACATTCTAGCTCAAGCAGAGAGAGAGAGCAATTTTTTCCCTTCACTTCTTTGTTCTAGTCTGGCCTTCCTCAGACTGAATGGTCCCTATCCGCACTGGGGAGGACGAGCTGACCTCTCATCTATCAGTTCAGGTGCTGATCTCTTCCAGAAACACTCTTACAGGCACACTCCAAAATTTCACCAGCTACCTAAGCATCAGTGACACACAATATTCTCGGTGCAAAAACACCTCCCGGAAAGACACCTGAAAAGAACAGAAGATGCAGTGCTTCTGACCTAGAGAATAGGAAGCACTGCTGTCACTATCTGGTGAGAACCCATTTTCTCCTAGTTAGCTCTGAATTTTAATCTTCACAAGGATGTGATTGGGAAATATCCGATCTGTTGTAACAGATAGCTTCTATTAAGAAGTTACTATGTGTCTGCCTCTGTAATAACTAGTTTGCTTCTTTGGTATGGTGGTCATACTCTTGTCTCAATTATTGACCAGCCTGTACCCATGTCAATTGCCGTAACTTTGTAACCTCCTAAACTCCATGTTTCTGATTTGGGACTTTGTTGTGGAAAATACATTGTTTCGTAGTAGACCTTAGTTTAGTCCTTAGTGGGCTTTGATCCAACCTCTTCATCAATCTGTCTATCATCTATCTCCGACTCCATCTCTCTGTCTATCTCTATCTCGGTCTTGGTCTAGGTTTCTGTCTCTGTCTCTATCTCTATCTTTAACCTTGTCCAATCATCATGAGAAGAATAAGTCCAGGGAAGCCTACCAAGGAATGAGACATCAAAGAAGCTATTCCATTCATTTCCATCAAGACCATTCTAGACTAATTAGCTATCCAACTTCCGAACACATGAAAGAAAACAGATAAGATTAGCAAAGCTGCCTTTTGTTTGCTGCCCTCTGTCTTGCAGCTGCCCATGCAAGCATAAACGAGACCAGCTCAAACAGAACTTCCTAGACAACCAGAGGCTCATGAGCAATAATAAATAGTTGTTGTTTTAGCCATTGAGCTCCACTGATATTTTACACAACAGCTAGCTGATATACAAATACTCCCCACAATAAGCTGAAGGGGGCACTATGACTCATCTACATTTTATAGATGAGATAACTGACGCTTTAGAAAAGTTAAGTCACTTGTGCTAAATCATACATGGCCAGCATGTTAATTCAGATCATCTTTCTCTAGAGCCAAAACTCTTAACCATTTTATAATATTGCCTGTCCATTATGATTCAGATTTTGTAGTTAAATTTGAAATAGGCAAAGTCAGGCACATATTAAATAACAGAAGCAAAGTGCAAAACAAGAACTATCTGACTTAAAACTCATGCTCTTTCTGTTACACTTTCTGCTCTCACACAAAGGGAAACACTGAGAAAGAAACATCAAAGTAAAGAAAGTTCAAGGTCAAACACGTAGGCTTTTGGACATCAGACCAGAAGAGCTTCACCAATATTTTGTAGATATTAAGCAATTGCAAATTTTGAGCAGGCCTAGCACAAGAGTAGTCACGTCCTTTAGGAAGTTTAGGGGGGCAGCTGGAGCACTTTCAAACAAGCCATAACCTAAGAATAAATTTGGTATTTGTGTTTTCTGCCAAGCCAAATAGCTCTGCAAAAAAAAAAAAAAAAAAAAAAAAAAAAAAAAAAAAAAAAAAAAAAAGGCACTCTTTAGCTTAAAAATAAATTCAGGATGAATAAACCTCAAAAACATCACAGGCTAGGTCAGAAAAGTCTCTTCCATTCAGAGCACACACATCAACTTTGTGGAATCTTGAAGCGTCCATATTTTTCTAAATCATAAAGTATGTTGGCAAACTTCACTTCCACAAGGACCCCCACCATGAGGATAATCTTAATCCAGCACCAAAGACAAATATTTACAGGAACTGAGGCCAGCAAGTTGCTCTCCCCTGTGCTATGTGATATACTGACTACCCTGATTATGTGACAGTTTGATGGGCATGGTAGAAAAAAAAATGCTTAGGAGTATAAATATTAATGCTTAGCCAGTGATTTGTGTAAACTGCATAGCAAAAACAAAAGTACAGATATAAGTTTTTCACATATTTTTCCTTGTCCAGAGCATGTATTATTCACTCCATATGTTATCCATCTCTATAACCCATTTCTGTGACTGGGAACCATATTTCCCAAATACTGAATTCTCATAAAATGTCTTTTGTTTGTTTTTCTTTTTGTTTTCTTTATGAATTAGAAGAGAACTAAATATGATTTGCAAACTGGCATTAAAGGATTAATGCTGGTCTTGAGAGGGTCTTTTATATATGGATCTCAAAAGGCAATTAGTGCAGCAATATGAAATGGCATCAATGCATGTTGACAAAGCTTTTTTTTTTTTGACAGGCAGAGTGGACAGAGAGAGAGAGACAGAGAGAAAGGTCTTCCTTTGCCGTTGGTTCACCCTCCAATGGCCACTGCAGCAGGCATGCTGCACCGATCCGAAGCCAGGAGCCAGGTGCTTCCTTCTGGTCTCCCATGTGGGTGCAGGGCCCAAGGACCTGGGCCATCCTCCACTGCACTCCCGGGCCACAGCAGAGAGCTGGCCTGGAAGAGGGGCAATTGGGACAGAATCTGGCACCCCAACTGGGACTAGAACCCTGTGTGCCGGCACCGCAGGCGGAGGATTAGCCTAGTGAGCCACGGCGCCAGCCCACAAAGCTTTTTAAGAGTTTCTATTTCATTGCAAGTGATGTGATCTTCTGGAAGAAAAATCTCCAACTGTCTGCTGAGGACACCTGTGAGTTAGAGGGAAGCAACCTTATTTCACTTGTGGAATGCCACAAAACGGTCTTCAGTGTTGACGTAGGAAAATGGGTTTGTTCTTTTTGCTGAAGAAAAGGCACTAAAATGTCTCCTGTACCCTGAGTGCTGCACCCAGTTTTGACAGAACTATTGCCCACATCATTTGTCATTAAACAAAATAGTTTGATCCTCTGCTGCTTTCCTCATGAAGTATCTGTTCTTAAACTATAGCACACAGCCAAACAGAGAATGCACTTACTGTCACTCAAGTAGGGTCAGCTAGGCCACCTCATTGCTTCTTGCTAGCCCCAGTGAGATGGGAATGCTTGGCCAGGTCACAGTGTTGTCCTCTTAAGGACCTAATATCTAGGGCATCATTTCTGCTCTAAGAATTTTCATCCATCTATTCAACAAATATTTCTGGAGCGTGTATCTACTGCCAGAACTTACGCTTGGTGCTGTGGAGATAGCACTGTGGAATGTGGCAAGACAGGTATGGCCCCTGGGGGCCACAAGAGAGATACATGTGATAAACAGTAAGCAAATAAATAAGGGTCCAGGGTTTACTGCAGATGGGTTAAGCCACCACCTGCAAAACTAGGATCCCATATGGGCACTGGTTCAAATCCTGGCTACTCCACTTCTGGTCCAGCCCCCTACTAATGTGCCTGGGAAAGCAGCATAATAGTGCCCAAGTACTTGGACCCCTGCTTCCCATGTTGGAGACCCAGATGGAGTTCTGGGTTCCTGGCTTATTTCCATTTGGGGAAGCAGCCAACAGACGGAGGATCTCTCTCTCTCTCTCCCTTACTCTGCATTTCAAATAAATAAACAAATCTTGAAACAAATATACAAGGTAATTATTGTTTGTGGTTCATGCTCTGAAGGGAAAGTAGGTGATAATTGTGGAAGGTAACCCCACAGAGGAGGAACTCTGTAAGGCAATGGCATTAGATTTGAGACAAAGCCAAGTTACATGAAGATGGGCAGAAGTACCTTCCAGAGAGGAGAAATAGGAAATGCAAAAGCCCTACGCTGAGAAGGAGCTGCGTGTGTTTGAGATAGAATAGGTGGGAGAAAATGATGGGTGGATAGTGGACAGGACCCAGATCACTTAGGCATCTGCAACCCTAGCAGGAAGTTGGCATTATAATATGAAATAATAGTGGGAAGTGTTTGAAGGGTTGCAAGCGGAAGTGAAACAGGCTCTAATCCATGTCAAATCTCCCTCTTGTAGCTTCCTTCTGGCTCCTCTTTTGTAAACAGGTTCCTCTGCTTCCCTGCTGGGGTCATACGCCCCACCTTCATCACAGAGATTCTGCCTACTGCCTTGGTCTCTGCCTCGCTGCCCCTTCTTCCCCTTGCTGGTGCCAGTAGTGATTATTTCGATTTCTCTTCTCCATTGCACTCCCATCAGCTCGACAAGCTGTAGAATTCCCCCAGCTAAGCCTGAACTCAACGTGCTGCCTGTCTGCACGAGCTGGACTGAAGCACTGTGGGGTCAATGTCAGGACCTGGATCCATCTTCAACAGCCTCTGAGATGCAGGCGAGCCTTCTGGGAGCAGAACCTATAAGAGACACTGCAACATTTAATGTCTCCAAACGAAGTAACTCTGGCAGAAACCTGTAAAGAGACATATCATATGCTTTCTCCTGTTCTGAATGTGAGTTGTAATAAGCGGGCAGGATTTCCCCATGCAAACCAGATCATTAACTCCTTCTTTCTCTCCCTCCTTTCCATCTTTCTCTCCATTCCTTTGCTATACTTCCTTCTGTTCTTTCTTGCACTCTTCTCATATTTTTACTCTTTCCATCTTCCTAACTCAGTAACTAGAAGAAAGATGAAGAACTTAAGAAATTTATAAGCATGATAATTCTGGTAACAATATTAATAATGATTATGGTGATGATAAAATAATTATAACTTACATTTGTTTAAATGTACCTTTCATACGTATCATCTCATAAACCTTTACAACTCTGATGGGTACTGTTAACATCCCTATTTTATACGTAAAAATCTTGAAATCTGTAAAAGTTTAGTCACTTGTCAAGGTCATCTAGGAAGCAAAGTACAGAAGTGGGTGATCCAAATGCAAAGGCCATGTTCTTCACCACAGGTCATCTGACAGCTTGTGGGTTTTTTTTAAAAGATGTATTTGTCTATTTGAAATGCAGAGTGAGAGAGAGAGAGAGAGAGAGAGAGAGAGAGAGAGAGAGATCTTCCAATTGCTGGTTCAATCCCCAAATGGCCACAATGGCTGGGGTTGGTCCAGGCTGAAGCAGGATCCTAGAGCTCCATCCAGGTCTCCCACATGCATGGCAGGGGCCCAAGTACTTCTACCATCTTCCACTGCCTTCCTAAGTGCATTGTCAGAGAGCTGGATTGGAAGAAGAGCAGCTGGGACTCGAACCAGCACACCAGTATGGGATGGTGGCATTGTGGGTGGCAGCTTAGCTTACTGCTCCACAACACTGGCCCAGATGGTGTGCATTGTTAAGCATCAATGAATCTATATTCTGTATTGAAAACTTGGTAAAATGTGCACATATAAAGACAGACCATCCTTAACTCTTGTCTGGGAAAACATAGGTGCGATTAAATAAAGGACTGCTCAATCAAGTTCAAGTAAAATCCTCTTGAACCTCATCCCAGAAGTGCTGGCAGAAACCTTAAACACTGGGTCTGGTGGAAAAGGTCTGACCTACCTCGGCTCTGTGTGTGTGTGTGTGTGTGTGTGTGTGTGTGTGTGGGAGAGAGAGAGAGTGTGTGTGTGTGTGTGAGAGAGAGAGAGAGAGAGAGAGAGAGGGAGAGAGAGAGAGAAAGAGAGAGAAACTCTATGTCATCAATCCTGAACCACCCCAGATACCAGAGTCCCTTTTCTCTTGAACTGAGGTCTTCATATATCAGTGTAGATGTGTCTCCAACCATCTCTGCTTCTTTCCAAGATACTCTTCCTATTGCTGTCTGTGGACTGGAGTTTTCAAAGGGGCCCTCTGATTTGCTAACGAAGATGCTTCTCTTCTACCACACACTCCCCCTCCAGTGCAGATGCCAGCGGTGATGGTGGCAATGGTGGTGACTGTTGATAGTTGTGGTGGCAGTGATAGTGCCAGTGATGGTGATTTAGAGACATTTTGAAGTCACAGAGATCAGAATAACAGATTGTCTTACGAGATAAAAATCCTAATTTGAGTTTATGGCAGAACCAGATTTTCCTTTGGACAAATACAGTCACAATAACCATTCTTTCCTTTTCTTCCCCATCACATATCCCTGGTCACAGACTTAGCAGCACCTTTGGTTTGACAATGTAATCATCACATGCCCATTACTGGGTTGGCTCAATTGCAGCATTTACATTCAGAATAAGTACACTTCTAAGATGACTTTTTTATAAAAGAATGTAATTTAAAATAAAAATCTAGAATGTTTTTGTATTTAAAGCTGTTGATCAGAAAGAAACTGGGCCTATTATTGTTTTCTTGGCTTTATCAAATAAGACATCATTGCACGGAGGCTTTTCTTTGACTAGGCAAAGTACACAGAAGCATATACACGAAATCATCATGTACATTGATATCCAGGAAACTCAAGGTTGGGAAGAAATATTCTTTTTTTTAAAAGATTTTTAAAATTACAGAGTTACAGGCAGAGTTACAGGGAGAGTAGGAAAGGGGGGGAGAGAGAGAGACAGAGACAGAGAGAGACAGAGACAGAGAGAGAAAGAAAGATTGATTTTCCAACTGCTAGTCCACTGTCCAAATGGCCACAACAGCCAGGATTGGGGCAGGTTGAAGCTAGGAACCAGGAACAGCCTCTGTGTGTCCCAACAGGTAAAAGGTGGCCAAGTACTTTACTAATCATCTACTGCTTTCTCAGGGACATTAGCAGGAAGCTGGATCAGCGGTGGAGCAGCTGGGACTTGAACTGGCACTCGACATGGGATGCCAGCATTCCAAGTGATGGCTTAACCCAGTGCACCACAATGCTTGCCCAGGATATGGGCATTTGCCCCAGCATCTTAACTGCTAGACTAAATGCTCACCCCTCTCTTATTTTTTTTTCTTTCATTCCTTTTTTGTTAAAGATTGATTTTATTTATTTGAAAGGCAGGGTTACAGAGAGGCAGAGAAGAGAGAGAAGTCTTCCATCTGCTGGATCACTCTCCAAATGGCTGCAATGGCCAGAGTTGGGCTGATCTGAAGCCAGGAGCCAGGAGCTTCTTCCAGGTCTCCCACGTGGATACAGGGGCCCAAGGAGTTGGGCCATCCTCTACTGCTTTCCCAGGCCATAGCAGAGAGCTAGATCAGAAGCAGAGCAGCTGTGACTTGAAGCAGTGTGCATATGGGATGTTGGTATTGCAGGCAGCTGCTTTACCTACTACACCACTACTTTACCTGCTACTACCTACTACTCCTCTTTCATTCATTTTAAATGTAATTTTAAATGTGATAATGCATGTGGTTTGGCTAAATTAGGTAGTCTACCGTTCCATATAAGTGAATTTTCCAGATAACTGGGACACAGCATTTATACCATTGGAAATTGCTTATGCTCACTGTTTTTAAAAAGAAATTATTATTAAATCACATATTTCTTTGTGTTTTTGAAACAGAAAATTCAGAAGCCAAGTTAACCTTTCCTTAATGTCATAAGCTACCATTATCAACAGCTGGGGCAAAGAGAAAATATGGTATATTTGAAGTTATTTTATATTGTGTACATGCTTACTCTTTGCTTCTCTTCACAAAGCATCTGAGGCAGTTTATAAAATTATATGTAATACAAAAGGAAAAGAACAAATAACTGAAGGAATCAAGATAAGGGGAAAATACAGCCCCGCAAATATGAAAGCCATGGAAGACTATCAGTGAGCTGGGATCCTATCAGAGCACTCTGGCTGCAAGTGATGGCGAAATCCAGCTCTCAATTGCTTGAGGGCCAAGGAGGAATTAATTGCTGCATATAAAATATTGCATTAGTGGAGGATAGCAGACATGGCCTTGAGGTTGACTAGAATTAGTTTGTGAGCACTGTCAGGACCCACTCATGCCTATTTCTCTGAGTACCAGATGCTGACTCTTATATTAGTTAAAGGGGATGAGTTGGAGTTGGCGCTGTGGCACAGCAGGTTAAGCCACTGCCTGCTAGTACTGGTGTCTCTGGTTCAAGTCCCATCCTCTCTACTTCTGATCCAGCTTCTCCCTAATGTGTCTGGGAAAGCAGCCAGAAGTGGACCAAGTGCTTGGATCCCTGCACCCATGTGAGAGATCTAGAAGAAGCTCCTGGATCCTGGCTTTAGTCTCTCCCAGTTTTGGCCATTGCAGCCATCTGGGGTGTGAACCAGCAGATGGAAGATGTCACTCTGTCTCTCCATCTTTCTCTGGAAGTCTGTCTTTCAAATAAAATAAATGATTTTTTTTAAGGATGGGGGATGAGATGTTTTGGCTTATTGGAAAGCCTGAATTTCTCCACCAGTCTTAGCCTAGGACCCAGAATGGCCTAGTGTGGGTCACATGGATGTTCCTGGATATGTGGCCCCTGCTGGAAGGATCTTGGTCGTGTTCAAGCCAATCTCATTCAATGCCTCTCCTTGTAGTTGGGTGAAAGAGTTTGTTCCATGATCCTCAGGCAGAGACCACTACCACCAGAGAAGCATACTACACAGCCTTCAATATTGCTAACTCTTGGCCCAGATTTTACATTAACTTTCCGAATGACCAACACAGAGCAGGGAATGATGCTTAACACATTCTTGATTGCTGTAAAACAACAGGAAATAAAGGGAGGGGAGGCAGTATGAAAAAAATCAGTTTTCCAGGGGAAACCCCTCCTTGCCAGGTGTGGATAAAGGAGGTCCCTCTCATCGGTTGTTCTTGATATAGAGAACTACAGAATACCTGCTCTCAGAGTGGGAGATTGTAAGAGGCACTGGCCCCAAGCTTGAGTTGTAAATTGCACTCCTTGTGCTGAGCACTGACCCCCTATTGTCTGTTTCTCCCGAGTTCCCAGTTTCCTATTTGTTGCCAGAGGAGCCTGCTTGTCCAGGATTCAGAACTACCCCTGTTGCAAAAAAGAGCAAAAATAAACAAACAAAACCCCCAGGTCCTTTACCCACAGCAGGGATCAGAGGTCTCCATCCTGAACACAGGAATTCGCTCCACAGGACCCACTCAGAAGAGTGCTGGGACACTCATGGAATCCTTGGCCCACTTCCGCTGCCGCTCTCCATGTAAGTGATGAGCTCATCTCAATCCCAGTGCGGAGGAGGATGCTCTCCAAGAGCTCCGGTCATGTAGGCTGGAATTCATTCTCGTTCCTCTGCCAGGAAACCACGTGCGACCTTCGACCTTTGACGAAGCCCACCTGGTCTAAGAGACTAAGTTTCACTGGGCACTGAGGCCAGTGTGCCCTCCCACTCCTTAAGATTCCCAGGACTCACCTCCTCTGCGGACAAGTCCGCACGAAACCATAACCTCACTGAAAGACAATCTGACTCCCTGAATCAGAGACGCCCTCTCACGGGCCTGCTCTTAGCAGTCGCTGGGCTCGCCTCCACCTAACTTCCCTGCCAACTGTCTTTTCCGATATGTGTACCAATTGCAAAGTCACCCTGCCCCGCACGGCCACGTGCTTACTTACTGCTGATCATTTGAGTGATCTTGGGAGACAGAGCTTCCCAGGTGTTTGGGTCTTTCTTTAAGTGGGTAAGTTTCCTACTTCATCACCTTCTTGTGGTTAGGGGGCCATGTAGACTGCCTTTTTAAAAAAATTTTATTAAGTCTAGAGAACAAATTTCACAGGTACAGTTCTAAGAGACATATTTCTCTCCTGCCCTTATTCTCTTCCTCAGTTTCCTCCCTCCCTACCTCCCTCCCTTCCTTCTTTCCTTCCTTCCTTCCTTTTTTCTTTTAATTTTTGCAAAATACTTAATTTCGATCCACACTATAATCACAGGGTTAAAGCACCACTAACCAGAATATTCAACAAGTAAAAAGTAGGAAGACCACAGTTCCACAGAAGTATAAACAACAGCTGATTGTATTTTACAGGTTGCAATCTAGAGAAGAATGTTTATTAGAAAGATGTACACGTAGAGTTTATATGTACTGGGTGAGGTTCTACAGGCTTCTCACATACTGTGTGTGTATGTGTGTGTGTGTTTAAAGAGTTTTGCATGGCTGGCACCGCAGCTCACTAGGCTAATCCTCCACCTGCAGCACTGGCACCCGGGTTCTAGTCCCAGTTGGGGCACCAGTTCTGTCCCGGTTGCTCCTCTTCCAGTCCAGCTCTCTGCTGTGGCCCAGGAAGTGCAGTGGAGGATGGCCCAAGTCCTTGGAGAGAGCACCTGGCTCCTGGCTTCGGATCCGCGCAGTGCCGGCCGTAGCGGCCGCTTGGGGAGTGAACCAACGGAAGGAAGACCTTTCTCTCTATCTCTCTCTCACTGTCTAAACTCTCTCTCTCTCTCTCACTGTCTAAACTCTGCCTGTCCAAAAAAAAAAAAAAAAAAAAAAAAAGAGTTTTGTGAAAATCTTGCTCAACTATCTCAAGCCCTTCTCACTTTTAATATCCAAAATAAACGTGGGTTAAATTACCAGAAGTCTGGAATTTAGGGAAGTGGAGCATAGACAAAGACATACCAAATGCCCCATCAATCACGCGTTCTGCCCCTCTGCCATGACTAAGGACATATTCTGTGAACTGATCTGGTACCCAAATGAATTTCTCCTACATCTGTGGCAAGAAAAAGCATCACCCTGCTCCTGCACGATGTATTATTTGCAGAAGAGGGAGACAGAACTGGAGCGTCTCTTCCAGAGACAAGGATGCGAGGTGTGGCTCTGGGGAGAACGGCTACCTTCCTTGCACGTTATTGCCTGGGTGAGCTGTCCGAACAATCGCAGCTTCTGCAGAAAGTAGCAGAGGACGGTGCGGAGATCACAGAGGGAGTTTCCTCCGGGACTGGGGAGGAGTCATCACAAGGTGTAGCTGTCCGCAGGCTCCAGACAGCCCTGGGCTCCCCCAGCTTGCCTCATGTCTCCAGCTCATTTCTGCTTGCATGTTTGCATCTTCCCTGCCTTCCTCGGGGATGTGATTTAAAGGGAGGAAATGGTGAGCTGGAAGTTGCAGTCTTCAGCTCGCTCATATGCCACGAGGGGAAACCCTGGGGCAGTGTGACGGGATCAGTCCCCAGGGTTTAAGGGCCAGAAGGCAAGACTGCTCGGCTCCCAGCTCCCACCCCCGACTTCCGCTCACCACGTGCATGTGCTGTGACTGAAGACCAATGGCTTAACCTTCCCAGACTTGTTTGTCCATCTGTCACATGAGAATAACAAAGCCCAACCTCTAGCCAGCTGCGGGTTGTGAGTAGAAAATGCCAAACACAATGTGCGACACAAAGTCTGCCCTCAATCTTTCTTTTTAAAAAAATAAGGAAAACAATACACACCTAGTTACTTTCTAAAGCAGCTTAGGTTGTTCTGTTTCCATAAACATCTCACAATTTTTCCAACTCAGAGTTCATGCTTATCCTCCAAGCTCCCTTGATGCTCTGTGGGCCTCTGGAAGCGCATGGACATACCTAACTTCATGCTTGTGCTCTGCGGTTGTACATTTGCCCATGAGTGTGTGTGCACTGGAGTCTCTGTGTGTATCTGTTTCTTCTTGGGTCTTTTTACTCTATAAATTGACTTTTTCCAGACACGAACTGCGGTTTCATCTCTCTCTCTCCACATGCTCTGTACGCGGGGAGGACTTAATAATTCTGTGACAAGTTTATTTATTCTCCACCATATGAGAGCTATTATTGTGTTCCAGGCTACTTACTAGGTACTTTATACATGGTATTTTATTTAATTGCCATAACAGCTTGCCTCAGTCCATTTTGTGTTGCTCTAACAGAATACCACAGACTGGGTAATTTATAAAGAAAGGAAATGTATTTCTCAAAGCTCTGGAGACCAGAAAGTCCAATAACAAGATGATATCAAATGATAGCATTGGGCCAGAGTCTTCCTATTGTGTTCTGTCTCATGGTAGAAAGCCAGAGTGTGAAAAGATGAAGTGAAAAGACTGAGAGAGGAAGAGAGGGAAGAAGGGAGGGAGAGAGGGAGAGGGAGAGGGAGAGAGAAGAACTTGTTTTAATAACAAATCCACTCTCACAATAACAAGCCTATTCCCATGATAGTGACCTTAATCCATTCATGAGAACAGAACCTTCATGAACCACTCACCTCTCAAAGTTCCCATGCCTTAACACCTCTGCATGGAGAATGAAGTTTCCAACACATGAATTTTGGGGACATGTACAAGCCACAGCACAGCCTTGGGAGACAGGTCGAATGAGCTGCATCCTTTTAATGACTATGTGGATAGTCAGTCAAACTACAATACCTTATATCCCTATTGAGCAGGAAAGGGAACTGGCGCTCAGAGGCGTTCCATGACTTGTGTTGGTGCCACACAACCACCTGGGGGTGTCCCTGAGACCCAGCTTTCTGACTCCAAAGCCCCCAAGCTAATGAACTCGTAATTCTCAATGTGGCCCTCAGACAAGCAGCATCAGTCTTAAATGAGAAATTGTTAGAAAGGCAAATTCCTGGGCCCCTCAGATGTATTGACGCAGAAACTTCGGGAGCAGATTACAACAAGCCCTCCAGGTGACTCTGAGACGTGCTCAGACTAGAGACACAGAGAGAGACAGAGAGAGAGAGAATCTGCCCTAAACCACCAAGCCAGGCCGGGAGCATCAGTGATGAAGCTAAGGTGTTCTGGTTCCCAACTGCCTGATCTCAAACTCCAGGTCTTCCCTTCTCTAAGTACACAGTTCTGGGTATCTGATTTATCTTCCTTTGCTATGATTCTTTTTTTAAAAAAAGATTTATTTATTTACCTGAAAGGCAGAGTTACAGAGAGGCAGAGGCAGAGAGAGAGAGAGAAGGGAGCGGGAGAGGAGAGAGAGAGAGAGAGAGTCTTCCATCTGCTGGTTCACTCCCCAATTGGCCACAATGGTCAGAAATGCACCAATCCAAAGCCAGGAGCCAGGAGCTTCTTCCAGGTCTCTCATGCCAGTGCAGGGGACCAAGCACTTGGCCATCCTCCTCCACTGCTTTCCCAGGCCATAGCAGAGAGCTGGATTGGAAGTGGAGCAACAGGGACCTGAAACAGTTCACATATGGGATACAGGCACTGCAAGCAGTGGCTTTACCCACTACGCCACAGCCCCAGCCCCTGGTAAGATTCTTTGATGTGTAAAATAGAGAGAATGGCAAGACAAACCCTGAATTTCTAGGAAAATGGAAAATAATGCTACATGTAAGACATTTAACCCAAGGCTGTCACATCATACAGGGACGTGTCATTATTACTATTTAATGCTTTAGGATTACATTTCCAATGTATTTCTTCATTCTCCCAACCAAAGGTTCAACTGTTTTGGTTGTATTTCAGTAAAAGGAAAAACAACTCGAGGGTGACCTTATTTGGGCTCCTGGATTTCCCGACGGTGATACAGCAGAGTCTAGTGATTTCCCAGGGAAAACGCTGCCTGCTATCGTGTGGGTGTGACTTGAGTGAGAAGGTCTGATGCCTGGGGCAGTATGATCAAGCCCAGAGGTCAGGCTGGAATCTGCAAGTCTGAGTCATGTGACCTTGGGTGTGCTCCTTACCATCTGGAATCTTCCTTTTTCTTAGATGCAAAAGGAGAAACAATTACCCAGGAGCAGGGGAGCACTAGTATTTGTCAAGCACTTGCTATGTTCCAGACATTCTTGTAATGCTTTCTATATGTTATCTCCTGTGAGTCTTCCGGTTACCTTAGCTTTACCAACTACCAAAGTTAACTTGTTGAAAGTCACACAAAGAAGATTGGAATCCATGAGATCTGACTCCCAAGCCAGCATTCTTAACCCTAACTGCTTCAATGAGTTATTGGGAGAAATAACCATGGATATTCAACACAAAACAGTGCCTGGCAGGTGGAAGTGCTTACTGAATATTAACTAAAACAACAATAATAATAGTAACCAGAAGCAACACTGATAATATGGATGGAGGAGTAGTTTCTCCACTTGTTGCAGGTGGAATTTAGTCTTTTGAGAACCAGATAAAGAGATCTTTGCTTTGCCCGTGAGATCAACCAGTACTTGGAGAAGAATTCCTTCCGTCTCTTCCTCATGCCCCCTCCCCTGGCGAACCACTGGTGTCATTAAGAAGCAGTTAGCACACATCATCTTTCTTAGCTATTTTTGCTGCCTGCCATCTGGAGTGCCTTGGCTCTCTTGGATGTGTTCACACTAAATCAGCAGATGAAAGCATTAACTAATTCCTCCATTTCAGATCTGCTCATTTGGGTAACGATGACCTTTAAAACTAGTGTCATCCACCTCATAACCAGGTGCCATATGTTGGATGTCAGGTAATAAAGCATATTTAAACTTCCCAGGCTCCGGAACACCTTATGGCTGCTTGGCGATTAATTAATGACTTCCTTACCAGCATCTACTCCGTTAGGGCTGACAAGGTGTTTTGTTTGCCACTTAGTGTCCCTTTGCAATGGAACCTTTGCAAACACACTCCTGGCGGCCCATGTTGTGTTCTCGCGGCACATTGGGCTAGCACAGTCTCTCTCGTGGAAGAATCGCAGCAGACGTCCATCCTCGGATGCTGAGTGCCTCAGGTAGGTCTTCATTTACTGTTCACAGTCCCCTCACTGTGCCCACTTATGTACGGATGAGTGAGGATGAAAGCAGCTGAGCGGTTTGCACAGCTTCGTGTAAGGGCTTCTGTCTCCCTTCCCAAATGCCAGGAGCTATTTTTTTTTTATTTCTTTTTCCCTGACATGCAAGATATTATTTTGTGTGTTTCTCCCTCTCATGGAGTCAAGCTATTTTCTAGTTCACATCTGAACCAGAAAGGGAAACTTCACAAGTTAACTGCCAAGAGCTCATTCAGTCTCCTTCCGGTTCTCCCCGGTAGAGCACAGCAGGAGCTCAGAGCCCTGGTTCCCAGGGTCAGCTTACCTAGGACTTGTGTCCGCCCTCCGACCACCATTCACAACCTCAACCAGCGGGCCATGGCTGCACTCTTCTGTGCCCCATGCAACTCATCATCATCTTCAGTCACTGCATTTAATGAACCATACGTGATAAACAGAAAATAAACAATAAGCAAATATTAACCTATCCCCCCTCCCTGAGCCTTGAATTCCTAGAGACTATTTGATACGAAGGAAAGTAATCTTCGGTCTTTGGAAGAGGAAAATGAGCTATCCCAGAACGAAAGGAGATGATGAGGAGAAGCTGATGGAACACTTGGTCACTCAAGGTTATTGTGGCTGAAAAGATGATTCGGCATCCTGGGCAGAGTAGCGGTTCCGAGGTCTTTGCCTGTCTGAGTCCCGTCCAATTCGCGGGAACAGTAGACCCCTGGTGACCAGTGTTAGGACTTTGTGAGCTTCCTCCCTTTGAAACCCTAAGTGCAACCTTCGTGCAGTTCTTTTCCTTAGTCTTTTATGTACATGCATCCACGCATTTCATTTTGCATAAATCTGTGTAAGCTATCCACAATCACTGCCAAGACAACTTAGGCATCAAACTGTGTCTTTCCATAGTCCCCTCTGTGTTCCTAAAAGTAATATACAAGCTAAGGTAATGATGTTGCTTTTCTTGGTATAATTTGCTTTACAACACTGGCTATTATACACTTGTGAAACTTTACTATCCTCATTTGTTTGAATAACTATTATGTTCCATGTGGTGAATATTCCATGATTCTTACAACTTTCTCTGATCAGGGCATGTTCTGCTTCACTCCCACTCCCATCATGAGCTTTACGTAGGAATACTTCGATTCTCGGAAACACATGAGGAAGGAGTACATACAGGCACTTTGATTTTCTAGCTCTAGATTCCAAGGTGACTTGTCTATGTCAAAGAGTAAAGTCATTTAAAATGTAATTGTTGCAAATTGCTCCAAAAGAAACAATTCTTTGCATTTCCACTAGCAAAATCTAAAATAAACCTTTTTTTTTTTTCTATATTGAACAGCTCTTAAATTGGATGTTTTGGTCTGATGGATATAAAGGGATAGTTCACTACTACTCAGATTTGCATTCCACTCGCTAATAGTGAATTTGACTATTTAAAAAATATATCTGGGGCCAGTATTGTGGCATAGTGGGTTAAGCCTACTCCTGTCATGCTGGCATCCCATATGGGCACTAGTTTGTGTCTGGCTGCTCCACTTCCGATCCAGCTCTCTGCTGACATGCCCGGGAAAGCAGCAGAGGATGGCCCAAGTCCTTGAGCGCTTGAACCCATATGGGAGACCCAGATGAAGCTCCTGGCTCCTGGCTTCAGTCTGTCCCAGCCCTTACAGTTGCAGCCATTTGGGGAGTGAACCAGCAGATGAAAGATCTCTCTCTCTCTCTCAAATAAATAAATAAATATTTGAAAAATGAAACATAAAATATGTATGTTAGTCATTTTGACGTGAACATCTGCAAATTTTATTTTTGTGTTCTTTGACACTCTATTGTGTATGTGTGTTTTTTTGTCTTTTGTTCATGTGTGTTTCTCCCTCTCATGGAGTCCTTAAGCTAGCTATAATTCAATTTGGTTCTCCAATTCTGTCAGTTGTTTATTGGCTTTACTTCTGGTTTCTTTTGGCATTAAAGATATTTTACCTAACTTTCATCTTCTGTATTCCCAGTCTTGATTCAGAATGTGCTGCCTGCTTCCAGACTGTACATGCAGCTTCCTACGCCTTCTGGTCGTATTTTTGTTGCAATTTTTAAGTAAAAATAAAACTTATCAAATAATTTTACATGATCTTTCTTTGTCATTTAAAATATTTTAGGTGCTCTTTCAAATGTAGTTTACGATTTTGACATTAGCTATAGAAACTGGACTAAAACTGGCCAATGATTTGTACAAATATATTTACATTATTGTTTAAGAAAAGCTATTTTTCTTGTATTTGTTTGATACAATGAATATTACAATAGATTGTTAATATTTTACCACATTTGAATTCTTTAAAAAGTTCATTTGATAAATAATTTTATGTTTAATTTTGGGAAAATTAGTTATGATGTTTACATTTCTGCATTAATGAGCAATGTATTTATTTCAATTTGTTCCAATCACATTTGCTCATTCAATTAGACATAGCATTTTTTGACAAAAGTTTTCAACTTCCTGGTACCACTTATTGTTCCATATTTTTACAATCCTGAGAGTGAATTATTTTCCATAGTTCAAATTCTAAATACTATTTCATAGAAAAGTAAAATATTTATTTTTAAAAATATTTCTCATAGTATCAAACTTAATAAATATCATTTCTTTTTTATTTTCTTATATATTTATTTAAACACTTTTCAATGTCAATTTTTATGCTTCTCATCCTCCAATATTTATAATATTCGGTTAGTTTTCTTGTCATAGTGCATGTGCTAAAACGTTCGAGAGAGTAAATAATAATACAAATAAGGTATATTGCAGTGTAGCTTTTGATTGAATTATGAAGTTATTTGAATATTTATCTTTTTAGGAGTTATTTACTATCATTTTAGTAAATTTTATTTATTACATGTTACTAGTTTTTTTCTATTAAATTAAATTTTACAAATATAGTTTGAGGCCGGCGCTGCGACTCACTAGGCTAATCCTCTGCCTTGTGGTGCCGGCACACCGGGTTCTAGTCCCGGTCGGGGCGCCGGATTCTGTCCCGGTTGCCCCTCTTCCAGGCCAGCTCTCTGCTGTGGCCAGCGAGTGCAGTGGAGGATGGCCCAAGTCCTTGGGCCCTGCACCCCATGGGAGACCAGGAGAAGCACCTGGCTCCTGCCATCGGATCAGTGAGGTGTGCCGGCCGCAGTGGCCATTGGAGGGTGAACCAACGGCAAAGGAAGACCTTTCTCTCTCTCTCTCTCTCTCTCTCACTGTCCACTCTGCCTGTCAAAAAACAAAACAAAACAAAACAAAACAAAAACAAATATAGTTTGAAAATTTGGAGATGTGCCAGTTCTTGCTTAATTTCATGAAATACATAATTATGGCAACAGACTACTAACATCACATTTATATCTAACATCATATTTCAGTCTACCTACCTATCTCTTTAGTTATTTGAACCATCCTTGTCAGTTTTGGGTTTAAAGTTATGGTAGTTCCATAACACAAATTGACAAACTTTCCCTCTTCTTTTATTGCCTGAGATTATTTAAATAAGGTAAGAATTGCCTGCTCATTAAAGCATTCTATTTTTGGTACATTGTTCAGCCATATCCCCTTTCCATCAATTCGTTTCTCAACACACAGGAACTTGTGTTTGGGGCTTATGTCAACTTTTTCCCCTGAAACTTTTAGATTACAAATATTAATAATAATAATAATAATAATCAGCTCCTACCTGTTCGTGTTGATTTTTCAATGCTAGTCCTGAGCAGAGAAAGCCCAGCACCAATGTCTCCTTCAAACTGCAAGTATTCCAAAAAAAAAAAAAAAAAAAAAAACAACAAAATGTCTGGCACACGCCCCTGCCCATGGGCCCAGACACTCCACGCCTCAGGTGAAATCAACAGAAGTAGAAGTGGCGAGGACCGGAGCAGCACCCTGTCTCCAGAACCCCCAACAACTCCATGTCTTGAACTGTTTGTCTAAGTAGGGCTGGAAGGGAAGGGCCAGGATGCTCAGGATCACAGTCTGAGTTCAGCTGTAGCACAGTGAGGACCTCTATCAACTACAATCTAGATCAAGAGAAGAGAGCCAATGGGGGTGGGGCACAATACCCAGGCATAGATGAGTTTAGCATCCAAGGAGCGAGACAACCTGGGGTCTGATCTGGTTATGGTGAATGTCCACAGGATGTCCCTGTGGAAGGGGCTGGCACAGTACTAGTCCCTGCTGCTGCTCAGATTAGAGCACACTCTATACCCTGGGACACAGGCAACAGGGAAATACACAAAATATATTCTCTTCCTAACTTTTCTTGACCACCTGTCGTATAAATTCTATGTCAAAATGAACACAACTGAAGGAAGGAATAGTAACAGAAGTTTCCGGAGACAATACTTTTAAGTAAGAGGTATTTTAAAAGCAGCTCAGTCTGTAAACTGTTGAGGGCTGTGCCACCAGACCTCCGAGGTTATTACTTTTTGTTTGCTCTCCAACAGCAATGAAGAACTTTGAGGAACCATGATGTTCCCTGCCTGTCTCCCCTGACACGGAATTCAAAAAGCAAAAGGAAAAAAAAAAGGTTATAACAACCTGAAGTCATTGGGCATGTTGAAATATCATATTCATGGTTTGCTTCTTTTACTACACTTTAGTTAAAAGTGTGAGCTCTAGGTAGACAGAAATGTGCCTTTTTTTGTGTTTAGAAAGACAAAAAAGACAATTTTATCCATGCTATCTGCCCAGCCATGTATTCTGGAGTCCAGATAGAGTCTCTGGTCATCAGTCTTGACACCTCTAAACTTGACCTTATCGTAGTCCTGGTCAGCAAGCAGCAAAGGCATTTGGGGAGCAGGCATGAAAGCACCACCCAGTGACCGAGTGAAGAAGGCTAACTGAGCAAGGCAGGGTCAAGACTCAGTGCTGGGGTGGACCAGTTCACCTGCTTGTAGGTCTCAGAGAGCCTCTCTGAAGACTGCCATAGACACTAGTGCATGAGGCTTCTATCACAGCAAGTCCGTAGTACCTGTACAGTATGCATGGGGGCAGAAACAGACAACACTAAGCACTAATCCAAGCCCCTGCTGGGATTTGGCGGGGTGTTGGGGAAGAGAATCATGATAGCCAGTGGGGCCTGCCTATTCCATTCTAGATTGGTTCATAAGAGGAAAGGCCCACCTTACTTCCAATGAGAACCAGCTTCCTTCTTACAGGCTCATGTGAGGTATTTAATTAAATCCCATCCCATTGAAATGCTGCTTTTGAGATTCCACTTCTCACTTCTTCACTCACTTTTGGATATAAGACACCCTGGGTTTTATTTAGTCAGGTGTCCGACTATAAATTGCACTTTTCAGAAAAGATAAAAAAAATAATGATCATCTAATTCCCTATTTTCCACAGAGCCACTTAACTTTCAAGTGCTCAGTACTAATCAATAAAAGCCTTTCATCACAAAACCCAATAAGCAAGATCAAATTTGAGGGAAATGCTTTAAAAGAGAGGAACGGTTGGCACTGAAACCATTTTGTAAGGTCAGAACCACTTTCCCACATGAATCTAATTTCTTCTCAAGGCCCTAAGCCATTTCACCCCTGGCTCCCTGAGCTCCTATTTTCACAAGTTAAATCCATGGGGACTGCTGAGAACACAGGGACCACTAGCCTCATCATTCCGTGAAAACTTACACGTGGAAAGACACCAGTGTAAGAGCTCCCTCCCGCCCAGGAGACATTGATTTAGAGAGAGTCAGGTATGAGAAGGGCAGCTAAGACTCAGAGCTAAGATGGCATTGGGAGCTAGGATTCCTGCGTTCATTCTGTTGACCCACTCCCTTTCTTCCAGCCTCTCCAACAGAAGATGAACTTTTGGGAACAGGAAGGAGCAAAATTGGAAAGACCTTAATGGTCAGCTGGGCTTGAACCTCGTATCTCAGTAGAAAAACTCAGGTGAGTTGGGTGGACTTCAGGGTCCACGTTAACACTAATGACCTGCCTTTTCCACCAAGTTCCAATCTGGATTTTGAATCTTATCATTTCCCACCAGCAAAACAGGAAGAAAAGACAGAAGAGTGGGAGAAAAAGATGCTTGGTCAATGACCCACTCTCCTCTCATGAGTTAAGAGGAAGACCAAGGAGAGAGAGAGGGAGAGAGAAAGAGAGATTCATAACACAAGTAGCTATACACTCTGATGTAGAACAATTGGCTGATTTGAATTTACAAATTGATATTAAGATTCTATTATTGACTCTATAAAAGTAGCTTTCCTGGAATATAGATGGTATCTAATACATACTCATGGGTGTGTGGTAGACAGAGGGAGATAGATGATGGGTAGATAGATTCCTCTTACCTACAATTTTAAAGCCAAATCGGAAATGTACTTTCACAACCAAAAGTTAAAATAGTTCCTCTCATTCAAAATGCATTGTTAAATATAGTGTTTCCTTTCTTTTTTCTACATTACATTTAAATGATACTATCAAAACTTGTGGAATCCTGCTAAAAATAAATATACTTTATATCCATAAGTATTGGCAAAAATAGAAACAGGTAGAAAACCCTTTTAATATATAGTACCAACAAATGAGCCTGCAATAGTCCATGGCTGAAGGCTAGCTGTCAATATATTATTAAGACCAAATTATTAAGACCAATTATTAAACAATATAGGTGTTTGGAGATAAATTTTTAAATAAATGTTCATTCTTACAGTACTTGAGAGTGAGTTATTGCAAATTGCAATACAAAACACTGAGTTTAAATTAAAAAAACTTTTAAAAGACCATGAATATCAATTTTTCTGCAATGTTTTATGAAACTTTTTCTTAAGTATTTACCAAACAAATTGATAGAAATTATATGTTATCATGGTTTTAGTGATTTTGTGACTATTTTAAAATTTACCATATATGAGTGAAGTTGAACACCTTTTTATTTGATTATTGTTTATAGCCCTTGCCTATTTTCCTACTGTATTATGGTCTTTTTATTTGTCATTTGTTAAACTCTTCATATAGTAGCAACATTAAGATTTTGATTATACTGCAAATTTAAAATACATTATCTAAAAAAATAAACAAAATATTATGTTGAAAAAGTCATGGTGATTCTTAGGCTACTTATTTTTTCTTCAAGTAAGATTTAGAAATCAAGATAAGGAGAAATAACCCAGTGCAAAAAAACCCCACACCCAGAGGGTTCATCCTGTTTAGGAGAGAGAGAAACATCTGCGGCTGCCTTGACTTCTCTTGTGCACTCCCCCAGGTACAAAGCCTGCCGTGCCAGAGAGGTGGTGGCAGTATTTCTGTGCCCCTGTGACATGGTCAGAACAAACCTGACTCAAATCCAACACAAGCATACAGGCAGCGAGGAAGCATTTCACTGGTTTCTCTCTAAACGTGGGATTGCGAATCAAGTAACACTCATTTTTCACGAACTTGACACTTCCTAAAGGGAACCTCTGGGGATACCATCTGCAAGAAGTCAAAAATATCAGGCCCTCCTAGCTCATTAGCCAATTTACAGGAGTGAGGTTGTAAGTTCTTTAATAACTGCAGCATTTCCCCTCACCAGGCATCCTGCAGCCACAGCAGAGGCCAATCGGAGGTATCTCTTCAGATACATGGCTATGAACTTGTATGCACCTGTCTGTGAAGAACACGTCTATTCCCTGGGGCTGGGAACTTGGCCTTGTTCATTGGTGTATTGTCTAGTTCCTTTCAAACGGCAACTCTTACGTGACAAATAAATGAATGAGCAAATGAATTACGTTAAATTTGCTGGAAGAGGTGAACATCGCGGATGCAGAAAAAGAAGACATCCCTCTCTCAGAAGAACGTTTGAAGAAATCGGAGCTGGACAATGTGGTTTGGTGACTGCGGGCTACACAGCTTCCACCACACACTCTAAAGGACTCCAGTTGCTCCAGATCTTGTTTTGACTTGAAATGTGGCATGACAGGTTTATTGTATTAATTTCTTCTGTTCATGGCTTCTATATGTGTTTTCTTCAGAAGATAATCAACTTGCTATGGCCAGAGATCTGTATATGTGACTTTGAGAAACTGTCTTCAACAAACTAGAAGGGAGTGCAGCCCACCATAAAATATCCACGAATGGTTAAAGGCACAAGAACACATACGTAATCAGGTTTTCAAAATAAAGGAGTTTTAATTAAATGATTTCTCAGAGCCTTATTGCTGACACTGTCACTTTTATTTCTAATGGATTTTGAGACTCCTTGTTTAGAAGTTAATCCTGTTAATAAGATTCGATTTTCTTTATTCTTAATAGTGTACTTTGAAATACTTACGATGGAGCCAGGGTGCATGTGGTATGCAGTATCGCTGTGGTCCCGTGTGTAATCTTGGCAAATAAGACTAATAAGAGAATAGAGATGACACTGGGAAGACTGACTCTCACGATGTAGCAAAGAAAATAGGTCTCTCTTTCTTTCTGTAAGTCTAGTTCCATCTTGTTCAATCTGTGATCCATGTATTACAGTCAAGAAGACCTGAAGGGGACTGGCCAACCCATTCTAAACAATCTGGCTGCTTAATAACTGCACAATGGCTATATATTTGATTAAAAAAAGAAACCATTTCTTGGCATAAATCAGTCCTGCCTGTTCTCCAGATTTTCTTTTGGTCAAATTTTCCTAATGAGATTTACTGTTCTGTTATTTTTGCAAGTCTTCTATTCTACCTGGGATACATAAAATCTAGGGCTCTTGTCCAGAAGCAGGAAACACATTTATTGTATTCATTCCTTCATCGTAGAAATACTATTAAGAACCTATAATATGCAAGAAAAAATACAGACCTTAAACTTCAATCACGATTTACGTTGGTCCTTTAAGAAGAATAAGTAAAAGGGTATGGCTGTCAGCTGAAATAGTGATCACTTAGCAGATATTTAATGACATCTGTTCCAGGCCAGCCTAGGTATTGACTCTGAAGACACGTAGGAATTTACAATGTGGGTCCAAGGAGCGCGGACATAAGCAATCAGACCACAAGTCAGAAGGCAGGGTGATGTCATAGGGAAGCAGCCTTCAGGTGCACCTGCACTGAAGGATGCAGAGTTCATGGGGTAAAATACAGGGAAAACAACTTGAGAAGTTCATGTACATCAAGATGATAAGGCTCTTGCATGCAAAGATAGGCAAACTTGGGCTTTATCCAAAGATGGGAAACCTTTTTTTTGCCAAGGGCCGTTTGGATAGTTACAACATCATTCACCACACAGAATTTTTAACTTAAAAATTAGCCTGCTATCGATATATTGAGTTTTGAGCTCCACCTCTGGTAGCCTGGGCAGGGCCACCAGACCAAATGATTTCATAGGCTTTATACGGCTGGTGAGCTGGACGTTCCTCATCCCTGCTGTAGACAGTCAGAAATGGTGTATTTTGGTGGAGAGATATTTATTGTCCAGGCTGGAGCATTTGGAATTAGAGATAATTTTTTTAAACTCTAAAACTGCTGTTTTTTTTTTAACTTCTCCAGAATTATGCTATCTAGTTCTTGTTGATGCTCCATTGAACTGCAAACTTTTATTAATATTTGTGGTTTCATTTTATAAAATTATCATAACTGATGGATTTACAGTTCTGAAACCGTAACCAAATTTTAATAATGAAGCCATTAATACATACCTTGGCTTGAGGGTCTGATATTTGTGACAATGTAATATTTGCTCTGAAACTAGCAATCCCCAGACTAATATATTTATATTTCCATGTAAGTTGTACAAATGTCTCCCAAGCTAGCAGCACATCGTGTCGTCTTGGCAATCAGAGCTCTTTCGCTGATGTTTGTTTCTTCCTCTTTGCAGGAAAAGAAAAAGATGTCTAAAATATAAAAGAAATTAATTATCAGGATGATCTTGAGAGACTTAAAAATAATTGGAGAAGGAATTTCAATTTGAAAAGCCCACTGTCCCCGATACTTCCCCGCCAGGGCTGTGCTGTGGGAGCACGTGTTTCCTGAGACTGCTGGCAGCACTTACACTTAAATGAAAACACTGGCGGATGTGTTTGACAAGGACCATACACGTATGCGCCTCAGAATCGCTCTTTCTTAAAAGGAACAGGAACCATCCTGCTCTGCCAATGCGCCAGTCCATTCATTATGGAAAACAGCACGTTAGGCATCCTTTTGGGATTTTTACTTTTGAAGGTTTGCATTATTTAATTGAAAGGGGCGGGGGGAGAGAAGTAGAGGGAGACGGCGAGGGAGAGAGAAAGGAAGCAGATCTTCCATCTGCTGATTCCCACCCCAAGTGGTTGCAATGGCCAGAACCGGGCCAAGCCAGAACCAGGAAGGAGCTCAGAGCTTCACCTGGCTCTCTAACTGGACAGTAGAGGTGCAAGTGCTTGTGCCATCTCCTCCTCCTCCTCCTCCTCCTCCTCCTCCTCCTTCTTTTTTTTTTTTTTTTTTTTTGACAGGTAGAGTTAGACAGTGAGAGAGACACAGAGAGAGTTATATAGACAGTGAGAGAGACAGAGAGAAAGGTCTTCCTTCCATTGGTTCACTCCCCTAATGGCCACTACAGCCGGCGCTGTGCCGATCTGAAGCCAGGAGCCGGGTGCTTCCTCCCAGTCTCCCAAGCAGATGCAGGGACCCAAGCACTTGGGCCATCCTCTACTCCCCTCCTGGTCCACAGCAGAGAGCTGGACTGGAAGAGGAGCAACCGGGACTAGTACCTGGCGCCCCAACTGGGACTAGAACCCGGGGTGACGGCGCCACAGGCAGAGGATTAGCCGAGTGAGCCACAGTGCCGGCCAGGGCCATCTTCTGCTTATTTCCCAGGCACATTGGGAGGGAGCTGAACTGGAAGTAGAGCAACTGGGACTAGGACCAGTGCTTTGATATGGGACGCCAGGATGCAAGTGTCCCAGGTAGTGACTTAACCCAACATGCCACAACACTTATGGCTCTTTTGTTTTATTTTAACTTGATCAGTATGTTTCCTGAGAATCAACTTCCTAAAGAATAGATGAGGGCTGCATTCTTTTAATTACTGAAATAAACCAGACAAAACCTTATTGTTTCTCTGGCCAGTCACTACTCTGCTCTATTTCTACCATTTCTATTTTCATTAAACTGTGAGTCATATAGTCAAGTTATTGAATCTAAAGGTGCACACAGTGACAAAGTAGGTTTCTTAAAAAGATTTATCTATTTGAAAATATAATAACAGAGATAGCTACATTTAGAGAAACAGAGACAGAGACACAGAGACCAAGAGAGATCTTCCATCTGTTGGTTCACTCCCTAAATGGCTGTGACAGCCCAGACTGGGTCAGGCCACAGCTAGGAGCCAGGAACTCCACCTGACATCACAGAGGGCACTTAACCCACTGCACCACAATGCCTATTGCAGGGTTGGGGTTTGAAACCAAGCCTCATGGCACCTCACCAAATGCTCATTTCACGTATTTGTTTTCTTTTAATTTTGTGTGCAAGAGGCAGGAAGTTGGAGATAGAGCAAAAGAGAGAGTACCCAACACTGGCTCAGTTCCCCAAGTGCCCACAACAGCTAGAACATTGCCAGGCCAAATCAGGGGCCAGGTACTCAATCCAGGTTCCCCACATGATAGAGCAGTGACCCAAACATTTGAGCTGTCACTGCTGCCTCCAAGATTCTGCCTCCTGGGGTCTTAGAATCAAAATTTGAGCCAGATCCCAAACCCAGTTACTCCAATGTGGGATGCAGGAGTCTCCATGCTGGGCAAGATGCCCACCCCACTCCATGTTTTTCTGTTCACTTAAGGTCCTTATGAGAAAACATCACTGGATTCTCTTCAGAAAAGGTCCTCACTTGCCTGATCTGTGCCTGCTCCAAGCCAGCTAAGGGTCTAGGCTTGGGGATACGAAGACTGGGGGAGATGACCAAATAGTGGAGATCAGAGCTAACCTTGACAAAGTCTGGTGTTTGGGGCCAGTGCTGTGGTGCAGCAGGTTAACACCTTGGCCTGCAGTGCCAGCATCTGATATGGGCACCGGTTCGAGTCCCGGCTGCTCCACTTGCAGTCCAGCTCTCTGATATGGCCTGGGAAAGCAGTAGATGATGGTTCAAGTCCTTGGGCCCCTGCACCCGCATGGGATACCTGGAAGAAGCTCTTGGCTCCTGGCTTCGGATCCGCGTAGCTCTGGCCATTTCAGCCAATTGGGGAGTGAACCATCAGATATAAGACCTCTCTCTCTCTCTGCCTCTGCTTCTCTCTGTGTGTAACTCTGACTTTCAAATAAATAAATAAATCTATAAAAAAAAGAAAAAGAAAAAGTCTGGTGTTTAATTATTTCCCTAGTGTGCATGTCTTTGTTCTCCCTCTCATAATGCTCCACACAACCCTGTAATGTCCATCCTACTATTTGCATCCAAGTCACGTGAGACTTGGAGACATCCGTTTGCCCACCTAATACCACACAGCTAGCAAGGTCGGTGCAGAGATGTGGACCTAGGTCATTCTCAAGTCAAGTTTATCACACTTGAAGGAATTCTGAAACCAGAACCCGTCCTCGTAAATCCACTAGCTGCCCATCTGTCTGCACACATGTTACCCCTCTGCCACGTTGTTGGAGTGCAACCGCTGATCAAAGTTTCAGCTCCAAGCAAAACAGCAGAAATACTTATTCCCACTTCAAGCTACTTGGGCCTTCCGTATCAAAGATCAAAACAATACTTCCAGCTCTACGTGACGGCCTTATTGAAATGACTAATGCTGCAATGTTGGTAAAAAGCACTTTGAGAAACTCCCAAAGCTAAATTATCCTTCTGACTCAAAAGCCAAACTTCTCTGCCAGAGAGGCTTAATTGTAGTTGAGCATCTACTGATTTCCAGCCCTTGGGGCCAAGTTTACCCGAGCTACTTATTTTTCTAAGATTCAAAAAGTGCTTGCACAAATGTGACCTTCTAATTTTTATTTATTCATTTATTAAAAGAAATAAAGTTATATGCAAAAGTGGTGAGATGGAGCTTTGTGTGTGAGAAAGTTGTGACACCTGTCAAGCATGTGGAACTTTGAGAGATGTGGAAATATAAGTTTGTTTCCTAGTCGATGCCCTTGGAGAGGAGGAATAGACATGGCTCCTAAAGAATGGTATTTGAATCCCACTTCAGCTGCCCACCAGCTGTGAAGTTGAGTGTCCTTAAACTGAAACCAGACTTGGCAAGATTTAGCTTCAAGAGAACAGAGGTCAAACATCAAAGCCAGTGCATGTACAGGAATCGATGCTGATGGGGACCTGGAGGTAAAATTTTCTGTGTGAGTGGGGAGCTTGCCAGCATTGTGGTGCAGTGGGTTCAGCCACTGCCTGCAACACAGGCATCCCAAATCAGCATCAGTGTGAGTCCTGACCACCTGACTTCCAGTCCAGCTGCCT
Organism: Oryctolagus cuniculus; assembly: GCF_964237555.1. Taxonomy (NCBI): domain Eukaryota; kingdom Metazoa; phylum Chordata; class Mammalia; order Lagomorpha; family Leporidae; genus Oryctolagus; species Oryctolagus cuniculus. The sequence continues at coordinate 48,406,388 of NC_091449.1, forward strand.
GCTAAAGCACCTTGGAAAGCAGCAGCAGAAGATCAAATGCTGGGAATCCTGCCCTCTACGTGGAAGACCCACATGGAGCTCTAGGCTCCTGGCTTTGGTTTGGCCCAGCCCCAGGCATCTTAGCCATTTGGGGAGTGAACTATCACCCCCCCCCCTCTCTCCTCTCTCTCTCTCTGTCTTTCTCTCTCTCTGTGTGTGTCTCTCTCATACACACACACACACACACACACGCACACTTTCTAAATAAGTAAATACTTTAGGGGCCGGCACTGTGGTGTAGTGGGTAAAGCTGCCGCCTGCAGTGCTGGCATCCCATATGGGCACTGGTACGAGTCCTGGCTGTTCTACTTCTGATCCAGATCTCTGCTATGCCCTGGGAAAGCAGAAGATGGCCCAAGTCTTTGGGCCCCTGCACCCATATGGGAGACCCAGAGGAGTCTTCTGGCTCTTGGCTTCGGATCGGCACAGCTCCAGCCGTTGCAGCCAATTGGGGAGTGAACCAGAGGATGGAAGACCTCTCTCTCTCTCTCTCTGCCTCTCCTTCTCTCTCTGTAACTCTAACTTTCAAATAAATAAATAAATCTTTAATAAATAAATACTTTAAATTTTTAAAAGTGAATGGGGAGCTAATATGTGTTCTGGAAAATTCAATGATAGGCTGAGGCAAAATACGGAGGGCAGCGCTGGAGCTGGCCCTGGGGCCACTACAAGTTCTGCAAACAGGCTTGTTGCCTCTGGCTCTTCTTTCCTTTGGGGCTGCCTTAAAAGCATCATCAGGCGTTTAAAGAGTACTGCCAGCCTGTCTTCCCACTAGGCTATAAGCTGCAGCTGGGCCGAGCACATCTGCTTCGGTCCTTGTCAAGCCCTCTAACTTAGTCCGCCGGCTGGCCCCAGGGATCTATGTCCTGGAGGTCAAGGTTAAAATTACTAGTAAAGTTGATTATTATTTCTCACATTCATTTCTCTGTAATGGACTTACAATGTTTTCTACTTGTTTGCTCCAGTCCACCTTCCTGGCTGCATTGGCATGTGTGGGATCTTGTAACCTTACCTTTGCAGGTTTCAATTCATTTCTATCTCACAGCTGTTTCTATCAGCGCCGGGTCTCTCATATTCTGGACCTTGCCTCACTCATCTGAAGCACCTCATGTCTTTGCATAAATAACTTCACGCGCCCAAGTCTCGGTCTCTTCTAGGTTAAAAGAGAAACAACTTGCAAGTGCTGAGTGGTTACCCTATGTAATATGTGCAACTCAACGGGAGGTATTTCTCTAAGGGCCACCCACACACCTCACGAGTACCAGTGGGTTCCACAGCCTGTTCGGATTGGACAAGGGTTGTAGGTAGCCTTCCCTTAGCCTGCACTGGCCCTAAGAAACAAGCTTTTGTTTGTCTTACCACTTGGAATTTTTGTGTGTGTTGCTTAGGAAGGTGATTTCCATAGGTTAAAAGAGAGAAAAGGCGACGTTTGTGTCGACTTACTTTACAACTGAGCTGAACGTCCATCTGCACTTTGGAGGAAATGCAAAGCTGCAAAGCTCAAATGTGTTTCCCCGAGAAAGAGGAAAAGAAAAAAGATATCCAGATAGAGGAGAGGCAGACAGAAGCAAGATCTCCTGTTCCCAGCGGCCACTGTGGTACATGATTCAGAAGGTCAGGTTTTACAAGTACACATTTTGCATAGGTCATTTCTTTAGCTTGGGAGATAATTCTTTTCAAACTTACTCTCTCTTCTGCCCCAGCTCTCTGTGGCCTGTCACACTCTTTGGGTGCAACATTACAATTCAGCAGTGTAAGAGATTCTAAATCTGACCTAAGCTTTGGTAAAATTAACTGTGCCCTAGCTAACTCAAAAATCAAAGCTAGTTTTCCATTGCTGCTTTCATATATTTGCCATTTTGTACTGCAATGAACATATGAATGATTAAATGCATTTATATATCACCAAACAGGCAAGCCTCACCCACCTACATGGCCACAAAATAATAGAAAACTTTAAACATATAACAAAAAAATTAAATAAGTGACATGAATATAAATGCATGGAATCAAATTGCTTGTGACATGCATACATCCATGTAATCTAGAGTTGAATGGCTGAATGTGCTTTTGGTAGGGTTTATTCAAGCACTACACACTTTTGCCCTTGAAAGTTTAGACTAAGCATAATTAATGAAAAAATTTGGCCCAGAAGTTGAGAAGGACAAATGCAGATAAGAAGTGGGGAAGAGAAGATCCTAGCAGACTCTCAACCAATACAAAGAGAAAGCAAGAGGGATCATGAGAAATGGTTGATTAATTCATTCTTTGTGCTGGTCCAAGAGTAACCCCCTTAAGTCCCTGTTGGAATCATTATGTCTCTACAATCTACATGGAAATGCCAAACTTGTTACCTGGTGTTCAAGACCCTCCCCCCACTGGCTCAGTCCCCCATCCACATTAGTCACTCATTCTTCCTCTTTAAAACCCATATTTACACACTAGCTCTTGAAGTTTGTCTGCAATGGAAATGCTTTTGGAGTATCTATTCAGCATTCTCTTCTCACCTCAGTATCCGTTTTAGGGACCAGCATTGAGGTATACCAGGTTAAGCTGCCGCCTCTGGTGCCAGCATCCCATATGAACAACTGGCTCAGGGCTCCACTGCTCCACTTTTGATCCAGCTCCCTGCTAATGTGCCTGAGAGAGCAGCACAAGACGGCCCATGTGCCTGAGCCCCTACCACCCATGTGGGAGACCCTGATGGAGTTCACGGCTCCCAGGATTGACCTGGCCCAGCCTCAGCCATCGCAGTACTGCAGTCATTTGCAGAGGGCATCCGAAGATGGAAAATTCTGTGTCTCTCTGTCTCTGTCTCTTTCTCTCTCTCTCCCCATCCCTCCCTCTCTCTCTCTTCCCTTGTAATTCTGTCTTTCAAATAAATAAATAACAATATTTTTAAAATATCTGTTGTATCCCATCAGTGACTATCTTAATCCCACCCTCCCTCCCAGGCTCAGAACAGGTCCTCCCTAATCTGAGCGCTTCCTTGCCTTCTACCTTCCAACCCACATCATCCTCAACGTTTCTCCCACAGCCTGATGGGGGCTTCCCAAGTTATAGGGAACTATGGGCATCCATGGTCCACACAGAGCACCAGGCACAGGCGTGTTCGACAATTAGGAACTGAAATGCCATATCTCTACACCTCTTCCACCAAAGGTGATGTTCTAAGCTCTGTAGGCAGAGATTTTAAGCTAAGAAAGTCATTTATTTAGGTGAAGGTGTTTGATACCTGTGAGCTTTGAAGGCTCATCACTAAGAGATGCACAATGAGGCTCAGAGACGGTCAAGTGTCACGCAGTTGGCAACCTTGTGCTGTGTGAGCCCAACGTGCAGCCAGATCCCAGCTCAGCATGCTGCCTTAGGTTTGTTTTAGACCGGACGTCACAAACTTATTTAGAAGTCAAAGTGACTTAAAGTTGAAGCTATAAAATCATCCACGTCTTGGTGGCCCTTCTCTTCTTAGGTGTGACCTGGGAGGCCTGACTACCCAGCTTAACCCAGTGCCTCTCAAATATGTGATAATAAGCATAAGCTTTACCTCATAGTTGTGAACATTAAAAGAGACAGCACAAAGACTCCTGGTAAATGGTTGGTCACAGGGCTCATAGCTGCTCTGTGGCCTGGTTCTGCACTGAGGCTTCCTGGAATCCCCTCAACCAGCTGATGAGCCTCCCAGTGCTAACAGGAAATGCTGTTCCTGGGTTCAGTAGGCTTAGGTTATCTCCTTAAAATACATTTTAACGAGGATATGCTTTTAAGGGATATGAGGATTGGGGCCGGTGCAGTGGCGTAGCAGGTAAAGCTGCCGCCTGCAGTCCTGCATTCCATATGGGTGCTGGTTCGAGTCCCAACTGCTCCACTTCCAATCCAGCTCTCTGCTATGGCCTGGGAAAGCAGTGGAAGATGGCCCAAGTCCTTGGGCTCCTGCACCCAAATGGGAGACCCAGAAGAAGCTCCTGGCTTTGGACTGGCCCAGCTCCGGCCATTGTGGCCATTTGGGAAGTGAACCAGCAGATAGAAGAGCTCTCTCTCTCTGCCTCTGCCTCTCTGAAACTCTGCCTTTCAAATAAATAAATAAGTCTTTAAAAGAAAGAGAGAGAGAGAGAGAGAGAGAGAGAGAGAGAGAGAGAGATGAGGATTACATGGGATGTTTAATGAAAAGGCAGGTTTTCCCAAATCCTCCTCTCCATTGAGTTTGTGTCAGTTAGACAAAGATCCAGAAATCTGTATTTTAACAAATTCTCCAAATGCTACTGATGCAAAAGCCAGGACCCACATGACCCAATAAGTAGATTTTAGTAGATTCTTAGTTCTTAGTCTATGATTGGAAATCTGAGGCCCCATTACTAAGCATCATTTTATATATGTGTGCATAGTTTTTATTGTTATATTGATTCTTTGCAAGCATGTACCATTGCATTGATATATAATATAAATGGAACAGACAAGCCTAATGTCTTACATACATGGACACACATATGTGCATGTGTGCTTGTGTGTGTTTAACCACTACCCAGTTTAAGGCCTGAAATATTCCCATCAATGCATAAAGTTTCCCAAATGCTTCTTTCCAGTCAATGTTCATTTCCTAGTTAACCACTACTTTTACATTTAGCATCACAGCTTGGTTTTAACTGCTACTGAAGCTTATACAAAAAGAATGCATTTGCATGTGTTCTTGTGTGTGCGTTCCCAAAGTTATACCTACGAGATCCATCCATGGTGTTGTGACACGACATACATTGACTCTCTTCCATATTTTTTTTTCCATTTTCCCCCATAAAGGCCACCTTCTTCCGCAATATCTAGAGTCGCCTCGAGGAACTGACCTTTCTGGTTCTTGCAAGCTGTAGTGCGCAGCCCACAAGTTGCAGGCTGACTCACTGCACAAGTTTCAAATGTGACCTTTGGGAAATGATGCCTCCTCTGACACAAGCACATGTTTTCCCATCCAGGCCAAAATTTTACATTTAATACTGAGAGTAGGCCTGAGTGGGGCTACATGTCCTGGCCACCATCTAAAATTAAAGATGACATTTTTCTGAACTTAGGAAATAAACAAAAACCTGCAGCATGAATCAGGGCAGAGTGCACCATTGATGAAATAAGCAAAAAAGGAGCATCCCAGTTTTAAATCATATACCCTTTGAATTACATTAGTAATTCAGTGTGTCGTCTGTTATTCAGCCAATTTTATAGAAATTATAGAGAGAATCATTCCTAATTAAGAATAATCTGATGGTTGGGCTTGACCCAGTTAAATTCTTATCTTTATGACATCAATCTTTTATAATGCTTCCAGAAGCCTTGGCAAAGGCTCCAGTTTTATAAGTAAAAATTAATTAATTGGGACATTAAATTTGAAAGATGCTTTTATCTTTTCCCTGGTTCATGCCTTCACAACAGAAAGCAATAATTAGCAGTTTTATTCAAATATATAAAATATTTCCTTGAAGATTTCTCACAACTTTAAGTACTCCGAGAATCAAATGATATGATGTCTCGATATCAAAAAAGGGAAGTGAATTATTTTTTGCAAATATTTTATCTAGAGATTTCTCCCTGATAATTGCTTCCACTGGGGTAAGACTTGGTGGCCTTTTGTGAAGGTGACTCAGGACCAAATTGTGCATCCAAAAAGGAGGAAAAAATTCAACACAAACATGTCTTTTAAAAGCTTTGTTTATTCAGGGTTTTTAATCCTTTTCTCTGGAAAACCAGCCTAGCTTTGCCTACCTACTTTGACAACCCAGAAAATAAATCCTTCACCTGCATCTTGAAATTATGGTTTGAATGTTTGTTGTAAAATTAGATTTGGGCTTGCTAATCTGCAGAAATTCCATTTGTTCGCCCATGCATCCATACTTTCTCAAGTACGGGGCATTTGGAAGAGGACAATTTAGAAAACCACACAAACTCCAAGAGGTTAACAAGAATGCACAGAGAACTGAGCAGGTTCTGCTAATGGCTATTGCTGGGTCGGTTCTGAAGAGAAGCCTCAGATGGTGTGCGCCAGCACTGTGACCTCTTTGAAATTTTCATTAAAAACTTGGAACAAGCTGGAGAGAATGAAGTGATTCTTTCAGATGAACTCGTTTATTCAGATAACATGAATTGAATAATAACGAGAAACTGAACAGAGAGGAGGCAGCCAGCTTGTTCTGAGTGAAGATAATGGCAGGTGTCTCCAGGTGCCTCTGCACATGCTACTCCTTTCATCAAGAGAAATGTGGGTCCAGGGTAGTTCAGCCATTTGCTCCAGATCACACGAAAGTGCATATTTGAGGTGTAGGGCAGATTTAAAATACAGGGGCAAGTGTTCGGCTTTTAAAAGCTTATTAACTAAATAAAGTACGGCCACAAATAACACGGCACATGTCATGATAACAAGTGGAGTGCAAGTCTCTGCTTCTCAAGTGTGGGTTGAGCTTATGAAAGGCCAATCGGTGAAGTATGGTGACAGTGGCAACGTGATGTCTAGGCTGGCAGACGAGGGTTCTTTGGAAGACTTGCCCTTGGAAAGTAGAAACCGTGATAGGAGGAAGCCAAAAACCAGGGGAGCTGAGCAAAACCAGAGCGTGTGGCCTTGGCCATCTGGACTCTCAGCTAATAGAACCAACCTGTTAGCCGTGTGAGCGAGCCATCTTGAAAGTGGATCCTCCAGCCCATAATTGAATCTGTCCCAGTGAAGACACATAGAACAGAGTTAAACTATTGCTCTGGAGCCCTGCCCAAACAGAAGATCCAGGAGCCAAGTACTGGCTGTTATTGCTTTAAACCATTAAGTGTTGGTGTGGTTTTTCATGCAGCACAGATAACTCAGTTCCCTTTCTGGCTGCCATATTGCCTTCAGGAAAGGAAAACTCTTAAAGTAGGCTGGTCATGGTTTTGAAATATGGGCAGAAATAAATAAATTTCACATTTTTAGTGGCACGTGGAAAGCTTGAGTGTTCAATATCAATTGCGTAAGATCAAGCTCTAGGAAAGCAAAGTTTGAACATTTCATTTGGGTTGTTTTTATTTTTTTAAACATTCTTTTTTAAAAAAATTTTATTTGGGAGGAGAGTTATAGACAGAGAGAGGGAGAGGCAGAGAGAGAAAGAGAGAGAGAGAGAAAGAGAGAGAGAGAGATCTTCCACCTGCTGGTTCACTCCCCAAATGGCTGCCAATGACCAGAGCTGGGCTGATCAGAAGCCAGGAGCCAGGTACTTCCTCTGGGTCTCCCTTGTGGGAACAGGGGCCAAAGCACTTGGGGCATCCTCTGCTGCTTTCCCAGGCCATTGGCAGAAGTGGAGTAGTCAGGGATTCCAACCGGCACTCAAAAGGGATGCTGGCACTCACTACTACACCACAGCAGCAGCCCCAGGATTACTTTTATTTTAATCATTTTAAGTGGCACAAAAAGTTATGCATCTTTATGGGGTAGCATGTGATATTTCCAAACATGTACACATTGGATAATATCCAAAGTAAACATATATTTCTGTGTTTTCAAACATTCATTACCCCTTTATGGTGAAAATATTCTAAGACTTTTCTTCTAGTCTTTTTAAAGGAATATATATGGTACTTTATCATTATCTATAGTCACCCTACTGTGCAATAGAACATCATACATCTTATGCCTAACTCACTATACTTAGTAATTCAGCACAATTGTCACGGGTTTACTTAAGTCAGCCAGTCACTCCACGGCATTTGGGGTTGCGGTCAACTGAAGACCAACCTCAGCAGAAGGGACATCTAGGTCTTCAAGGGTGAAGAGTGAAAATCCCATCTCCTCCATACCACAGCCAGCATATTATGCTCAGGTCTGGGAGTCACAGTCAAGAAAACTGTTGAAAAAGGTGATCTTTGTCTGACATAGGTCAAGTAAATAATAAATGGTCTGAAAACCATGCCCTAGGTGGAAGAAATGACCGTGCCATTAACATTTAGCCAGCAAGAACCAGTGCATTACAGACCAAAGGGTTAGACCAAGGAATAAGAACCAGGGCAAAAGTGCAGCGGTTTCATTTCCTAAAGGAAAGAACCTCCACTCAGAATCCAGATGACTGAGCTGATCATTATATATATATATGCATATATATTTTATATATTATATACATATATATATTTGAAAGGGAGAGTGGAAGACAGAAAGAAAAGAGAAATAAGAGAAAAAAAAATATTCTCTCCACTGATACACTCTCCCAGTGGCCACCATGGCCAGGGCTAGGAAATGCCAAAACCAGGATCCCAAAACTATATCCAGTTTTCCCACATGGGAGGCAGGAGTCCAAGTGCTTGGACCATCTTCTGCTGCTTCCCGGGGAGCATTAGCAGGGAGCTGGATTGAGAGATTGGATGACTGTGTATCAAGGAATTGGGAAATATTCTGCCACATGAGGCTGACTTTGTTCTCTAAGGGACTAAACTGACAGCTTCCTTCTACAGCTCCAACGCCATCTCCCTTAATGGCCCAGGTATCCTAGAAGACTAATATGGTCCAGCTCTCACACCGCTAAGTGTTAGCATTGCACTAGCACAGGGGAAATTCTCAGGAGTTCGATGGCCAGCGGGAGACCCTTATTCAGACTTTGAAGTCTTGCAGGGAAGTCTCTCTCCCCTCCACTATCAATACAGAGCTCTTGGTTAAGATTTAGAATATATTCAGCATTCATGTATGCAGAAAATGTTGTCTGTCACACAAATGCTTGCACATTAAAGGAACTATGAGTATTTAATATTCTACAACAAATGCTCGAACCAAAATTCAAGGGCATTTTGTCCTTTGAATTGGAGATGTTGTCAGGTGCCTTTCCCCCTCTTACTTTCGTGTCTAGAGTTAGTATTAAGGAGCAGGCACCAATCTGTAATAAGATTTAGTTTGGATTACTACTCCATCACTTATCAGCTCTGCAACCTGGGGCAAGTCACCTAACCTCTCTGAGCTAGAATCTCTGTTTACAAAATGGAAGTAATAGTAGCTACCTCTTGGGGATGCTTTGAGAACTCAGTAGGAGAAAATGCATGCCTTCACCCGAGGCAAGTAGGAAATCAAATAAATTTGCTTCTTTTCTGAGTTTTCTGGTGTTTCATGAAATTGAGAAGGAAGCATCGTTCCTCTCATTCCTTCTCTCTCCCTGAGTAGATGTTGGACAGGTAGTCGCCAGGAGAAATGGAATTTAGACGTTTGAGCTGAAAAGAGGAGGGGAAAGCAACACCTTACACATTTTTTTAGTTTTGTTTCTGTTCTGAATGTAGTGCCTGCTAATTGCCCTCCTCGAAACCCAGTCTGTCTGCACTACTGAATGGAAGAACTTGGATTCTCGCTGTGTGTGTTGAGTGCACACTGCCTTCTGTTTTAGCTGACTCTGGCTACTGTTAGAAAGCACCATGAACTGGGTCACTTATAAACACCTGCAGCTTGCATCTCGCAGTGCAAAGGCTGTGAAGTCCAAGGTCGAGGAACCAGCAGATTTGGAGTCTGAAGACATGCTTCCTGATAAATGGCCACTTCTTGCCTTGTCTTTGCAAAGTGCAAGAGGAAAATGAGCTCTCTGGGGCCTCTTTGATAAGGGAACTAGTCCATTCCTAAAGACTTCACCTTCTGACCTAGCCAGTTCTAAATGTCCCACCTTGCGATACCATTACCTTCAGGGTTAGGATTCCAGCATAAATTTGGGGAAACTTGCACTTTCAGTCCATTTCAGTCACTTTTAAATTTTTTTAAATTTATTTATTTATTTGAAAGTCAGAGTTACGCAGAGAGAGAAGGAGAGGCAGAGAGAGAGAGAGAGAGCAGTCTTCCATCCGCGGGTTCACTCCCCAGTTGGCTGCAATGGCCAAAGCTGCGCTGATCCAAAGCCAGGAGCCAGGAGCTTCCTTGGGGTCTCCCACACAGGTGCAGGGGCCCAAGCACTTGGGCCATCTTCTACTGCTTTCCCAGGTCATAGCAGAGAGCTGGATCAGAAGTGGAGCAGCCAGGACTCTAACCAGCACCCATATGGGATGCCAGCACTGCAGGCTGCCACTTTACTCTCTACGCCACAGCACCAACACCCGAAGTGTTGCTGTGTGATTACATTCTGACCAAAGAGATGTAAGTAGACATGATACAGACTGATTCGTGCCTAATGAGAGGCCACCCTGCTGGGATTGCCCCATTTTGCTCTTTCCTTTCCTGCTTCTCTCATCCTGAAACTACAGTGCCCGTAACACCCACGGATCACAAAGTTACCTTGAAGATGTGATGGGGCCAAAAGATAGGACCCTGGGTCTCTGAAGATGCGAAGAGAGGTGTAACCATGACAACCTTATACTGCCAACGTCCATACTTCTTCACTTGGGAGAGAAATAAAGCTCAAACTTGGGTTAATCCTCTGCTGTGTTTCCCTCTTGCATGCAGTCAAATATAATTCTAACCGAGACACACGGGAGAGGCCCCAGGAGAAGTCATGAACGTGAAGCTTCTTGTTCCACTCTGCCTCTGAGAAAACCAGGCAGATTTCTTCTGAGCAGGCTCCGGAGAAGAGTCTGAGGGGGCACAGAGATAGGTGAAAGTCAACAGCCTTATAGTTTTATGTAAAAAACCACAGATCTATTCTTAAAAAATAAATCATAGGATTCTTAGCAGAGGTCCTGTCCTTTTTTCCTTTGCTCTTCTCTTCTTCCCTGACTCCCAAACGTCATTGAACACCTGCTATCTGACTGGTACTGGGATAGGCATTGTGGATAATGATCCATAATCTCAAATTGAGCCCCAACTGATAGAGGCAAACAACTCAACTTGTATCAAGAATTGTCACAAGGGAGCATGAGTATGGCCTATTGGTTAGGGTGCCAGCTAAGATAACTACCTTCCACATTCGAGGGCTGCATTTAAGTCCTGGATCAGGATTCGGACCCCAGCTCCCTGCTAATGTATGTCCTGGGAGGCATCAATGATGGATCAAGTGGTCAGGTGCCTTCAGTTGAGTTCCAGGCTCTTGGCTTTGTCCTCAGGACAGCCTTGGCTGTCACAGGCATTGGAAGAATAAACTAGCAGATGGGAATTCTCTCCCTCTAAAGAGAGAGAGAGAGAGAGGAAGGAAGGAAGGAAGGAAGGAAGGTAGGCTTTTCACAGGGTGTGGAGGGTATGGAGAGTACAGTATACAGAAGATCTGGAGCAATTTCTGCATCTTGGGTTGCAGAAAGAAAGTCAAGGGAGATTTTGCCTGGGAGACATCTGTGCTGGGTATGAAAGTGTGATAGACTTCAGCTAGAGAAAGAAAAGATCTCCATTCTGAGGTCTGCAGCCCTGACATTTCCCACACCCCATGAGTACTATATGAGTACTATGTCATTGTTAAAATTCTCTCTCAATTTCTTATATATATCCCTATATACCACCTTTTACACTTGGCTCAGAGGCCACTAAAATTCCACCACTCCATCAGTATTGGATACATACAAGTGAACACTTTGAGAAATCTGCATGTGATAATTATCAGGTTAATCTCAACAACTTGGTGATTTGGGAAGCAATCTTCCATATAACTGGCAAATTAGCTGAAGAATTGCTCCCATCTGTCCTATAGTGGATGAGGTCAAATGCTAAGGTCACAGGAATGGGACAGAGACTCTAAGAGCCCTCCCAAGGTGGCAGATCTGCTCTTAGAAGCCTAAAAGAGCCTGAGTGTCATTACCAAGAGAACCACAGCCATGGGAGGCACTAAACCCGGTTAAGTAGCTAATCAGGCAAGAGGACACTGACTCTTTAAGACATTATAAATATATATATATATGTATATACATACACACATACATGTCATATATATACATACTAGCCTGTAGGAAATGAACAAAAAAATAGCACAGAAAGAAAAAGTTAAGGACAACAGTTATGGAGCTCCAACTGTATGCCAGACTATTATTTGAGGCATTTAATATGCAGTGTCTTTGGAATCCTCACACTAACACTTTAATGAATATATTAGAGCCTGCCTTTTATGAAGAGTGCCAAGGTATACTCCGGGGTTAGGAAAGCTTGATCATGGCCAAGAGAGGGTTTTGGATGTTACTGCAATCTAATTGACTCTCTAGCCCACACCCCAGGCTGGCCCCTCACAAGACAGCACCTTCTGTCTCAGTCTTCAGTTCCAACCAACTTCGTGAGGCAAGGGTCATCACACTTCCATAAAGGAAGAAATAGCAGGACGGAAGCTGCTGATGAAGACAGAATATCTGTTTCTGGTGAGGAGCAGCTTCTCTATAAATCATGTTTGCTGGACATGTTTTGTATCCTCTCGCCAAAGGACACAAGGAGTCTCTGGTCTCCTAGTAGGAGAAATAATTACGTGTGTTCACTGTTTCTCCTCTGTCCGATAATGTTTGCCAAGCTGTTTGCTAATTACCACAGAACAATAGGTTCTCGAGAGAAACTAAACAGTGATCTATTATCTAGGTACCTGTTCACTTTAACACTCTGGGTTAGAGCAGAAAAAAGAAACACACCATATATCCTCAGTTAATGTGTGGCCAAATAGATGACTTGGCAGAGAACAGGAGAAAGGACAAAAATATCCCCTCTCTGCCACAGGAAACGCATAAACCAAAACAAAATTCAATATCACTGTCAAATGCTCCTGGGTGCTCCCCTGAAGGAGATGGACTCACACTCCAGGTTTGGCTGTGTTATAAACTTGAAAGCTTCCTTTCCTTTGCTCCTAAATTATCTGAAGCTATTTCATCTCTCTTCCTCAGAAGAATCTTGACAACCCCTTTGGCACCTGGGAGATGGCTGGGTACAACAGGAAGAACATGGAATTTGAAATCATTACACAGCAGATGAGATCTAGCCGACTACTTACTGCCCGTGTGACCTCAGGCACACCATTCCTGGGAAATTCACAAGGTTTCAGAGAGGAGAAAATAAGAAATATATGTGTAAGCACTGTGCAAACAGGCGGTGTCTAATTCAAAAAGAAAGAGTAAACATTGGCTCATACCATTAGCATGTGTAGAATACGAACATCACAGTAAGACGTTAATGATAAATAGAATCATCGCATTGCTAGCATTTCCTAGGTATTATGCCAAAAGACTTACTTACCTCCTTCTAGGGAGGTAGAAATGTGTCCCTTTCCCAGTTGAACAGCATAAAACTCTGAAAAGGTGATTCACTCAGTGTGCAGAGCTGGTAAATGGCAGAGTCATCATTCAGACCCTAAGCTGACTGACCCTGAGATCCGAGCATCCTTCCAGTGAGGAACTTTAACGGTTTCATCACAGCTCAGACAGAGATCCAATGTCAGCCGACACTGGGGCATCTTAGGGAGCAAATGATGTTAGATGTGATAGACAAGGCCCAACAGCTGGTTCACTTCCTACTGAGGCAAACCTCCCATGCTCTGTGGAGTTCGGGATTGATCATTCATTTGTCTGCCCCTGTCCAAACACCTCCCTTTAAAGTGAAGTCTCTTCCTATTCAATAGAATATTAAATTGAAATAAATTTGACCTGAACCAACCTACATTCATACTTGCATAACAAAATTTGGCCCCAAATGGCCTCCCTTCATAGCAAATCATGCCTTAGCTTGATGTGTATACAAATTGCAACCTAAGGATATATCCAAGCAATTGAGGCTCACTCAATTTGTCCAGTTGGGCTTCAGCCAACCCCAGGCTGTTACTGAGCAGAATGTGTCCATGTAAGGACATATTAGGATTAGCGAATCAGGTTGTTTCTGTATGTTATGGCTTCATTTTTTTTCTGGCTTAAATAGCACCTGTACCTGTAGTAGGGTGAGTTGTTGTGATGTTGTGAACCCCTTCTTTCAGGATGCTGTGTGGTTCCAGAACGTTGTCTTCCTCAAGTGAACTTTGTTAATTTGGATTTGTGTCAGTTTTTTGTTTTAACAGGACAGAAGAAGGAAACCAATAAGGACCTTGAATAAGTAAGGAAATCTCTACATGAATTCTAAAATTTTCTTCCTCCTATCTGTTTTGTAACGGGCTGCACTAAAATGCTAAAGTTCAGCATACATTCAATACACACACAGATCAAAGAAGTGCAAGCAAAAACAAGTGCATTCACCCACATGGGAGACCAGGAAGAAGCACCTGGCTCCTGGCTTCGGATTGGTGTAGCGCCGGCCGTAGTGGCCATTTGGGGGGTGAACCAACAGAAGAAAGACCTTTCTCTCTGTCTCTCTCTCTCTCACTGTCTAACTCTGTCAAATAAAAAAAAAAAGTGCATTTATGTGGGGCCGGCACAGTGGCATAGTGGGTAAAGCCGCCTTCTGCAGTGCCGGCATCCCATAAGGGCGCCAGTTCAAGTCCCAGCTGCTCAACTTCCAATCCAGCTCTCGCCATGGCCTGAGAAAGTAGTAGAAGATGGCCCAAGTGCTTGGGCCTCTGTACTCACATGGGAGACCTGGAGGAAGCTCCTGGCTCCTGGCTTCAGATTGGAGCAGCTCCAGCCATTGCAGCCATCTGGGAAGTGAACCAGCAGATGGAAGACTTCTCTCTCTCTCTCTCTCTCTCTCTCTCTCACTCTCTCTCTCTCTCTCTGTCTCTGCCTCTCTGTAACAACTATGCCTTCCAAATAAATAAATAAATCTTTAAAAAAAAGTACATTCAGAGTTAACTCTGCAGACTAGTTATCAGTATTATATTAATTTCCCGGTTTCAATCATGAACAATAGTTATGCAAGATGCCACCGTTAGGGGAACTTGCTGATGCATGTGTTGTGTTTCTGTATTATTTTTTAAGTTTATGTTGAATCTATAATTCATTTGACATCGAAGTCTTAAAAATGCACTTGGTAAAGTTACTTCACCTAAGGAGAAAGGGTCCCTGAAGCTCCCAGGGGACTGCATACATGTGCTATTTCCTTCCCTCCTTAAAAAATGTACTGAATAGCCAATATGTGCTACAGAGCCCAGTGAGTTTTTCCTCTGTTATTTTATTTAATATTTATAGTAATTCTTTGAGGACAGTATTATCAAGTCCACAAATAAACAGAGACATTGGTGATGGACATCACACAATCAATAAATGTCCTAACCTGGCCCCTTGGAGAGGAATCTAGTGTGGTTTTTGGAATCTCAAGCTAGTTTCAATGAATATTTGATGAGTACCTACTATGTATTTGAGATTATGACATACATACTAGAAGGCATAATGAGATACAGAGCTACTCCTCCGCTTCCAGGAACATTGAATGTGGCTAAGTGTGGAAAACAACAGAATATTCTAAGAGGAGACATCTTGAGACACAGTGAAAGAAGAGCTGGGATGCGAATCAAGGCCCTTGACTCTAGGCTCCGCCCCACTTCTGACCACCTGTAGCTCTTTGACCTGTCTGCTGAACCTTTGCGAAATAAGTAGTTTCAACTAAATGGTTCCTGAGATACTTACCAGCTCCCACCTATGGCTCTCCATCTACAGATTGATAGAGTGATATCTCTAAGTGGTCTCTGCATGATGAGCTAAGTGAGGTGGACATGGGGAGCTCACAGGAGATAGGAAGCCCACTGTAGGTATGTGGTCAGAGAAGGTGGCACAGGAAGAGATGGCCTGGGAGTGCTTAGGAAATCAGGAGGGACCCCTATAGTGTGAGAAGAGAGGTGAGGCTGCTGCAGGTGCGGGGCGCTCCTATCATTAATTCACTACCACTCATGACTCCAGGGAGCATCATGCAGATTCAGAATGAAGTCGTCTAAGATGTCACAGATACAGTACTTGAAAAGAAATCCGGTTTCATTCAAGAAACCACCTAAGTCATTAACAGTTTTCTTCTTCGTTAGCGCACCCTGAATAAACAAAGCCGTGTGCTGAGCTGAAAGAGACTGTCTGTCCAGACTGCTGTTGAGATCATCTGTTGTTCTCTACCTATCTCTTCCTAACAGTGCCCCAGTTTGCACTGTGCGCTCGTCTCTTCCCATAAACCCACAGGTTCAGAATCACTCTTTGAACCCAGAGGAGACCATAATTTTTCTTTATTGGTTGAGAAGAAATTTAGTCTCTTGCTTTGGGGGAGAAATATGTGCTCCTCAAAACTCCTCAGCACTTGAATGTCAAACTGAAGCCACAAAGGCGGAGGACAGACACTGGGTTTAAAAACGATGCTTAGGGCCGGCGCCGCGGCTCACTAGGCTAATCCTCCGCCTAGCGGCGCCGGCACACCGGGTTCTAGTCCCGGTCGGGGCGCCGGATTCTGTCCCGGTTGCCCCTCTTCCAGGCCAGCTCTCTGCTGTGGCCAGGGAGTGCAGTGGAGGATGGCCCAGGTGCTTGGGCCCTGCACCCCATGGGAGACCAGGAAAAGCACCTGGCTCCTGGCTCCTGCCATCGGATCGGTGCGGTGCGCCGGCCGCAGCGCGCCGGCCGCGGCGGCCATTGGAGGGTGAACCAACGGCAAAGGAAGACCTTTCTCTCTGTCTCTCTCTCTCACTGTCCACTCTGCCTGTCAAAAAAAAAAAAAAAAAAAAAAAAAAAAAAAAAAAACAAACCACGATGCTTAGTGAGTTACTAAGCCGCTGGACCAAATGCATCTCGAAGCGGGAGACTCCCTGAACTTCCCAGTTCTTTTCTCTAAACATTCTCACAAGACAAATCATTTTATTTTGCACTTTCTGTAATGTGGGACATAAAAAGTCAAATTAACAGTTAAAAAATATAAGTATTCATCTTTATGAGGTTTCAAGAATCCTGGGAAGTCCCTAGAACAGAGAATAATAATGTTGTAAAACCTGACTTGACAGAATCTGAGTATACCAGTGAAGCATAATGAAAGCTAAGAGTGACACCTCATCAGGGGTCATCAAGCTCATGGTTGAATCCAATGGGTAGCATTTTTTTTTATTTCAAGTTACCTTTCCCCTCTGAAGACTTAACATTCCCCACATTCTGATCTGAATCCCTCATCATCCTCCCCACTCTCAAAATATCTTCACCTTGATTTTAGCACTCAAAACACTGTTTTTATTTCTTTGATTATCTTATATGTCCTATTGCGAGAGTCTTAAGTTTAAGAAGACAGGGATATTTTATTTAATTATTTTAAAAATATTTAGTTATTATATTTGAAAGACAGAGAGCGAGAGGGAGAGAGGAAGAGACAGACACAGAGAGACCTCTCCCCAAATGCTCATAACAGCTGGGGCTGGTTCAGGTCAAAGCTGGGACCCCAGCAGTCAATAAGTCCCCCACATGGGTGACAAAGACAGAAGTACTGAGCCGTCAAGTGCTGCCTCACAGGGCAGCCAATAGGAAACTGCACGAGGAGCAGGGGAGCCAGAAGTCAAAGCAGCCTCTCTAATATGAGATGTGAGTGACCCAAGTGGCATTCTAACCACTGTGCCAAATGCCCAGCCTAGGCTATTTCCTTTATGTCACTGTATCTTAGATAATTGTATAGATCCAGTCCATAAATATTGGCTAGATAGATGAAAGAACAAATGAGTAAGCTATTAACACATCAAGTTAGTTTGTTAGCAAGAAACCTCTGGGTTCTGGGTGTCGTGGAGTAACAGGTTAAGCTACTGCCTGCAGTGCTGGCATCCCGTGTGGGCACTGCTTTGAGTCCCAGCTGCTCCACTTCCTATCCAGTTCCCTGCTGATGTGCCTGAGAGAGGAGAAGAAGATGGCCCAAATACTTGGGCCCCTGACACCCACATGAAGACCCAGATGAAGCTCTTGGTTCCTGACTTCATTCTCTCTCTCTCTCTCTCTCTCTCTGCCCTCCCTCACATCTTCTCTCCTTCCCTGTAACTCTGCCTTTCAAGTAGATACATATTTTTTTTTCAGAAAAGAAATCTATGGACAAATCACCAAGGAAATGAAGGGTACTCTTGCAGTAGTTTTGGGGGTCACCACATAACTCTCAGGCTGTGTCCAGAGTCCCTGCTCAGCAGGTCATTCCAGTTACATGGTCTGTTGGGTGCATAATGGGGAGTACAAACAGTAGGAGCCGAAAGTAAGTAAAAAGCCTTTCTAACAGCCACAGTTCCACCAGAGATTTAGGCAGCAATTTTCAAAGTGAAATAGAAGGGGAAAATTGATGAGATAAAATATAAAGTCAATGGAAAAAGTTTCCCTTTGTATCATACGGACTCGTGCAGTTACTGTTATTACCAAATGAAGGTTCCCATTTTCTTGGAAGAGTCATGTGGCACTAGGCATGTCACCAAGGTGCAATTTGATCAGTGTTAACTGATGCTGTCGAGTTTGGGGTCCAGGAGGAAATTTTAAGAGGGAACATAAAACAGTGGCCATGGTGCTTTTCTAACTTCAAGATGTGAAGTATTGATCCAGGAGCTAAAAATGTGGCTCCTGGCTCATCACTGTACAATCAGCCAGTTTTCTAGTGGTCAAAACAAGCCCTAGACCAATTGATGAATCTCAGTAGTATTCTAAAGCATATATTTTGGACATTTTTTCATCCATTCTCGGGTAGATCTCACACTAGTTTTTTTTTTTTGTTTTGTTTTTGTTTTTGTTTTTGTTTTTTTCTTCTCTCTCTTTTGCATCCTGGCTTCTCTGAAAATTACAGTGTTGTTGATCTGGGAGGTAGAAACTTTGTGTGGGGTTGTCATGGCCTGTGCATATATATGTTATTACAAATTGCACTTTGAGTATCAGTAGCTTGATGGGCAATCCTCAGTATGATGATGGCACATTCCTTTAGGTCAGCTGTCTTGGCAAGGCAAAAAGTGAATGTCAACAGGCTAGATTTGAAAAGTAACCCTGAGGACTTTGATTATGAAGGTGAGAAATTAATTTATTTCACTTTTTAAAATAAATGCTCATGAGCTATACATGACAAAAAACACATTTCAATGAATCTAATGGAGCCCTATTAATGAGTTTTGTTTTGTTTTGTTTTGTTTTGTTTTGTTTTGACAGGCAGAGTGGACAGTGAGAGAGAGAGAGAGACAGAGAGAAATGTCTTCCTTTGCCTTTGGTTCACCCTCCAATGGCCACCGCGGCCGGCACGCTGTGGCCACCGCACCGCGCTGATCCGAAGGCAGGAGCCAGGTGCTTATCCTGGTCTCCCATGGGGTGCAGGGCCCAAGGACCTGGGGCCATCCTCCACTGCACTCTTGGGCCACAGCAGAGAGCTGGCCTGGAAGAGGGGCAACCAGGACAGAATCCGGCGCCCCGACCGGGACTAGAACCCGGTGTGCCGGCGCCACAGGCACGGCCTATTGAGCCGCGGCGCCGGCCCTATCAATGAGTTTTAAAAAACTAAACATGGTAAGAAATCACTATGTCAAAGGTTAATTAGCAGCAGCTCTCCTTTTTCAACTGTACATGTAATAATCCTGCTCCTTAAAATTGATAGGTTCTTGGGCCAGCATTGTGGTGTAAAAGACTAAGCTGCCACTTTCCAGTTTGAGTCCCGTGTGCTCCACTTCCAATCCAACTCCCTACTATGACCTGGAAAAGCAGCCGAAGATGGCCCAAGTCCTTGAGCCCTTGTACCCACACAGAAGACCTGGAAGAAGCTCCTGGCTTCTGACTTCGGCCTCGTCTAACCTTGGCCATTTTAGACATTTGTAGAGTGAACAAGTAGATGGAAGATTCTCTTTCTCTCTCTCTCTCTCTCTCTCTCTCTCTCTCTCCCCCCCCCTCTTTAACTCTGCTTTTAAAATAAATAGATAAACCTTAAATTGATAGGTCCTAGGTACAGTGAAATTGATTGTGTTATGGGTACAAAGCCATTATCATCCATAAACTGTACTTTGGAAATTTATATTTACTAAATAAAAAAGTATATAAAAAAAAGAATTCAAGTGTGTATCCACAAATCAGTTGTCCAAAACCAATTAAAGAAGTGACCTATACCCTCTTCTGTAGGCAATACCCAGTATTTATGGACAGAAACCTTCTCAAAAATATTCATTTTCATTGAAATTAGAAATTCAAATGATACACAGCAAAAGTGGAGATTACCCAAATGTCATTAAAGAGCCCCAAAAAAGGTGGACAGAATCGTGATAGATGCACATGCATCACTCTTGTCCTAGGACCTCATGGATTGAGCCCTCTGTTGGAAGGAATCACCTATGGTTCTATTAACTAGGATTTCCTTCCAATCAGAGATTCAGTGTCAGGTTTCAAAGGAAGAAGGAAACCCAAATAGAGCTCTTCCATTTACAACTGAAGCAACTGTCTCAAGGTTGATCCATCAGGTGCTTAAGTCATTTTCAAGGTTGTCTTCAACCTGAGACTGTGCTTACACAGTAAGAAAAATGAAAAAAAAAATTAAAGGAAAAACCAGTGGGACAATGAATGGATCATCAAGTGGTCTCAGTCCAGTTCATTGAATGTCTTCCTGTGGGGATGCCTTGCCTAGAGCATCTGAAATTCTCACAAAACTTAAAACTTCACAGATGAGAAAATGGAAATTCTAAAGATTGAGTGATTTGTTCAAGGTCATACAGCTAGTAAGAGAAGTGGGAACCAAACAAATTATTTGTGAATCACTAATTGCTCACTTTCTGCCATGACATGTTGCAAGTAAAACACTGAGGACACGTTGCTGCATTCTTTTGGAAATGACACTTCGGGGAAAGTCAAGTCAAAGACTCATAGCATTAGATCGAGTTGTACTAGCAATCTGGACACCAGAGTTCTATTGCTCCTACACGTTTGCTCATGGCTGAAGTGGTCCCCTTCTCCAATACCCGGCCATTTTTTCTAGTGTTTATGCCTATTTGTGAATTAAACTTCAGCATAGTTATCAGTTCTTCCAGAAAGTTTCCAGGCTGAATTCCTGCCTTTATCCTCCCTGCTCCCAGTGGCCTCGTGTTTCCCATTATTATTGCATCTCAGATTATTAAAATGGCATCTGGACAATGAACTCCTAGAGGACAAGGGACATCATCTCATCTTTAGGTCCAAAGCTAGCACAGTTGCTTGTACACAGTTAGCACTAGTGCAGGTCTGTGGAATGAATGCATGCATAATATGGACTGTGAAGACTTGTCCCCAACATAACCACAGACCTTTACTTCTCTAGTAAAATAGCCACAGTTGAAATGTTTTAAGTGTAGGATATATGAGAGAGAAAGAAGTCCTAGCTTCTTTTAGAAAGAATGGGATAACTTATTCTCCAGAATACATAACAGAAATAGCAGAGGTGAGGATTGTCTATGGAAAGTAATGAACATCGTTTTCTAAGTCTCGTACAGCTTAGATGAAAAAGAATCAGGTCTGGATAAACCATTAGGGGTTCTTCCTCCAAACTTTTGTGATCCCTTATTTTTTGGTAGTACCTACACTTCTGTGTATCCCTCTCTGCTAAAGAATTTTGGATGACAAAGTGGGGGCAGATTATATAGACAGTAAGGGAGGTTTAGGTGTTGGTGACTGATAGGACTTCAAATATCTGGGATCTTCAGAGGTTCTTCTCTTGTTTCTTTCCACTTTTCCCAGTAATTCTGAATATTGTTTAAAGAAAAATGCTCCACACATGATTCCTAGATTTTTGAACTTGGGATAAATGTTCTACCAGGAAGTACCTTGACCATGCCTTGTGGGATTGACCCCTGCCTGTTGTTCTGGCTTCTTCTAACCTCTCCTCTTTGAATCAACTACACCAGCTTGCTTCCCTTCCCAAACATACCTCAGGCCTTCCTGACTCATGGCCTCCTATCCGTGGGCACTTTTCTCTTTTCATGTAACTTATTCTTCAACCTTCCAATCACAGCTAAGTCTCATTTGAGCAAGCACTGTCTGATATCCCAGGACCTCGTGGATTCTCTGTCCTTTTCTCTTGTGGCATCCCATAATTCTCTACTGGAGCACTTACTACAATTGAACTTAAATAATTACACGTGTAATAATTAGCTTGATAACTGTTTGCCTCACTTGGCAGCCCTCTAGCACCAGAGACTACCTGTTTGTTTGTTTGTTTTTTTTTTTCCACTACTCGGTTCATCACTTGGTGCCATTAATTCTCAGCTATGCGTGCTGCACAAGAGATAAAGGGAATCAGTGAAGTTGTGAACAAATAGTGATTCCTTGGTTTCTGCTCTTGGGCTTAAGTGGATACCACGCAATACATGAAAACTCACATTCATCATTCTTAGATTCCCAACCGGATGACTGTTTACCCACCCTGCAGCTGCTTCCTCAAAGAATCTCTGAACCTCTCCTCTTTACAACGTTCAAGTTTGCTGTTGGGAACACCCACAGGCACACTCTACAAACACACAACTCACTCTGAGTAATCATATGGATTTAGAATTAACAGCCATTCAGATACCTCATTGAAGATGCCATCTGGGATGCTATTACTCTTCAGAGGTAGATCATATTCTAAGTAAATCTGTCAAGATGTAGAAATAACTCATCAGAATGGCCACGCCAGAATCCAATGTACTTCCTAGGGAAGCAGAGTCTAATGCTGCAGGATTCATCTCTCCTAAGTGAGGTGCTGAAGGTGGAAGAACAGTTTCTTTTCTCTGTTTTCAGGACACGAGAGCAATTGGAAGCTCAAGGATGTGCAGAGAATGGTCCTGGGCTCGTTTGCTTAGTCAGAGGCATCTCACTGGATGCAAACACCTCTCAGGGTTATTTCTGGTCCTAAGGGGTATCAGACAGAGCATAGATCAATTGTTACCTGGCCAGGAAGCTGTTTTTAGGCAAGATTCCTAAGTGCTCTGAGACCCTGTTTGCTCATCTGTAAAGTTTCAGTAGCAAGTTCTACGCCATAGGACTTTTATGGAGCTTTGAGAATTGTCAGGATTTGGGTTGGTGCTGTGATATAGTGGTTAAAGCTGTCACCTGCAGTGCGGGCATCCCATATGGGTACTGGTTCAAGTCCCGGATGCTCCACTTCTGATCCAGCTTCCTGATAATTTGTCTGGGAAAGCAGTGGAAGATGGCCCAAGTCCTTGGGCCCCTGCACCCACATGGGAAATCCAGATGAAGCTCCTGGCTCCTGGCTTTGGCCTGGCCCAGCCCTGTTCATTGCAGCCATGTGAGGAGTGAACCAGTGCATGGGAGATCTCTCTCTCTCTCTCTCTCTCTCTGCCTCTGCCTCTGCCTCTCCTTCTCTGTAACTCTTTCAAATAAATAAATAAATAAATTCTTTTTAAAAATAACCATAAAGACAATATATAAACTACTGGGTAAGGCTGGGTTCCAATAGAACTAAAAAAAATTCAAGATTGTATAGAGTCTGATATATAATGCCTAGAAGTTATTAAGGATTCAGCATGTTCACCAAAATAGACTGTATTAACCCATCACATAATCTTAGGAAAAAGTAGTGGCATGGGTATATTTGATTATATCCTATATAATTATATGTGATTATATCCTATATCTTAACAGGAGGAAACACAAAAGCATTACCATTGTCACTGGCTAGGATATGCCAACAAACCAGCTCTGGTGGGGGTGGTGGGCAGTGTTTTCCCAGTTTCATGGTGGAAATACTCCCATCATAGCCTGTGTCAAACGACTAAGAGTTCGACAAGTAGCTCCCCAAATTTCTGAATATGTTCCAATGGGGTATTTCAAGCCAGTTAAATCAGCTTCAGCAAACCACAGTAAGAGTATACTCATGTCCTACCAGTCTCCCTGCTTGGTGACAAGCCTTGATTACACCTAGAGAAATCTAAAATCTAAAAGTCCTCCAGCATTCATGAGGAATACCTCGTGGCATCCCAGCACTGCCTGCCTCTGCTTTATCCCTTTATCATCCCTTCAGCTCCATGGCGTTCACCGGCTCTCTAGGCAGTCCACCCTCCTCATACCAGGGAAACTCAGTATTATTCAGCAGGCATTTTGAAATTGAAAATAGCATTTGAAAAGGATTATCCCAGGCAAAGTCATCAACTGCTGTGTACTCATTGAACTTAAAACAATGCAAGATTGATTATTTTTGTAGTCTGTGCAAATTACAAATGGCATTGGTATTAAATCCTTGGTATTTAACTTCACCTTCAAGAGCTTCACAATTAATGTTTTCAAATCAAGAACTTGGACTTTTATTTTTTTATAAAACCAAGATGTATATGCATGATTCCCCCCTCCAAAATACTCTAAAGGAAATAAATCACAAGTGAAATATATAAGAATTCCTACATACATATGATTATAAAGAAGACAAAGTTCTTTACGGAATGACTTCAGTTCTCTGTGGATGTCTGCCCTCCCACGTAGCCCTGTAATAAAATGGCATGCCCTTGGTGGAGTTCTCACACCTCTAATTGAATGATTTTTACCTTTTCCAAGTTCTGGATTGAAAACAGCCCTCACTCACAGCATGGCCTGTGGATTTATCACCTTCACACCCTCTGTAAAGGATACCATGGGTGCTACCATTAATTTACATAATAGCCTTTCATAAACATAAACATAGCTTAAAAACATTAAGCTTCATGACCTTGGACACAAATAGGGGTATAAAAAGCAATCATTTCTCCTGTATGCTCTGGAGGATGGAGGTGCTAATAATTGTTTTTTTTTTAAGGTTTAAAAGCAAGATTTATTAGAGTCAGAGACCTCCAGCCAGGGTGTCATGGAGGGGGCTCCAAGAGAGGCAGAACCCGAAGAGGCTGGTGGGTAGGTGCTAATAGTCTCAGAGTGCCTACTGAATACCCAAGTTCTGTGCTCTAGCATTGCACAAATTAACCCAATGTATTGCCATGATATTTCAGAAAGCCATGTTATTTGCCTCTTGTCACAAATACAAAAGCGGGTATGAACAGTTCAGAAACTTTTTGTCAGTGGCACATCTTCAAATGGACAAAGCCTAGAGCTAGTGCCATGGCGTTAAGCCACTTTCTGCAGTGCTGGCATCCGATACGGCCGCCAGTTCACATCCAGGCTGCTCTACTTCCAATCCAGAGCCTTGCTATTGCACCTGGAAAAGCAGCCCAAGCTACCCATGTGGGAGACCCAGAAGAAGCTCCTGGCTCCTGGCTTCACCCTGGCCTAGGCCAGGCCATTGCAGCCAGTTGGGGAGTGAACCAGCAGATAGAAGATCTCTCTCTCTGTCTCTTCCTCTCCCTCTCTCTCTGTAACTCTGCCTTCAAAATAAGTAAATAAATCTTTAAAAAAAAAAAGAAAAATAAATAAAAGCAAAGAGGTCAGATTTGAACCTGGGGTTTTTCTAGCTCACAGCCATAGTTTTCTCTGCTGTACCGCCCTGTTCTTTGAATCCATGTTTCCAGAGCTGGCTGAAGTTTGCCTCATGCCCTGCATCTACTTAAAGTCAAAGCAAAGGCACTTTCTGTCTCCACCTTGTCTAAAGCGTGAACTTGAGATGATGTCATGGGATAGTCAAATTAAATCAGTACAGATTTATCAAGGTCTTACCTCATTGGAGATGCTGTGCTGGGTATAGAGTAACCACAGAGTCCTTCCCAGTGGGACAGGCAGATCCTCCGTACAGAGAGAGGTTGGCAAACGTGAGGAGATAGCAGCTGGTTACACCTAGACCTGAGCTCCTCTCCTCATCCCATGAGACCCACTCGCTCTGCTCACATCAGACACATCCTCTCCCTCATCCTTCCCCCTGTGCTCTCTCTGCCCAGTTTCCAAGTCACCTGGAGCCTACACGTGCCTTATTCTAGTATCCATCTATATCTCCCTCTGCCCTTAGCATAACCACTATCACTGG
Organism: Oryctolagus cuniculus; assembly: GCF_964237555.1. NCBI lineage: Eukaryota > Metazoa > Chordata > Mammalia > Lagomorpha > Leporidae > Oryctolagus > Oryctolagus cuniculus. Next base: position 48,432,042 of record NC_091449.1, read on the forward strand.
GTTCCACGAATCCTTGCCTGGACTAGCTAAATAAACTTGAAACTGACTTTCTTCTCTGTGTCACCCCAGGCAGACTTCCAGGTTAACCTTGTTTTTACATGCATCTTTAAGCATGACCATTTAGTACCCCTGATCATTTATTAGGCTTAAAATTTCAAGGAAGTAGTGGCTTTCCACAAGTAAAACCTGTCTTAGAATCCCAGATAATTGCTGGTGCTGCGGCTCACTAGGCTAATCCTCCGCCTCGCGGCGCCGGCACACCGGGTTCTAGTCCTGGTCGGGGCGCCGGATTCTGTCCCGGTTGCCCTTCTTCCAGTCCAGCTTTCTGCTGTGGCCAGGGAGTGCAGTGGAGGATGGCCCAAGTGCTTGGGCCCTGCACCCCATGGGATACCAGGAGAAGCACCTGGCTCCTGCCATCGGATCAGCGCTGTGCGCCGCCCGCGGTGGCCATTGGAGGGTGAACCAACGGCAAAGGAAGACCTTTCTCTCTGTCTCTCTCTCTCACTGTCCACTCTGCCTGTCAAAAAAAAAAAAAAAATCCCAGATAATAAACAGATGAGAGTGGATTATCTCATGTCAACTTAAATCAATGGACCTTTGCCCCTAGATCCCTTTCTCTCTCCCCAGAGCTCCTCTGAGGTCCCTCTTTGGAACACTGGGGCAGCACAGGCTGGCCAGAGCACACTGCAGTGAGGAATAAATTCCAGCTCATTAGCCAAACATTCAAGGCCCTTCCGCCTGGCAGCCTGAGTGCTGACCCACTGGGTTGCTATAACAGTCAGAGTTAATGCATTCAAGGCAATGAGAGCATTCCGGCCCATGATAAATGCTCAATAAGTACAGTTTTTCTTTTTATGTATTGCTGTTGTTTCCAATCCTTCATCCATTATGAACCCTAAGCTTCAGGTTGTAGGAACTCCTGTGTCCTGTATTTTCAGTCTTCAATTTGCTTCCTTGGTCATTCTCTCAAGCTGTTTTTTCAACCTGAGATTTCTCTCCCTGCTCATTTCTGTGATGCCATGCCTTATCCATCTTCCTCGGTCCACAGCTTCTTGGATTATCATCCCAGGCAGAAGCCATCTCTCCTACCTCTGAATGCTGGCAGATCTTTACCTGGGCCGCTCCTGGAAGCTGGTCGCATCCTGAATTGCATGACTCTGTTCCATCACTCCCATCCCAGACAAAAAGCTGAGTCAGAGTCGCTTTTGCCTGTGCCACCCTTCCTGCCTACGGTGACAAGTTTTCTGTAGGTGTTGACTGCAGGAATACCACTCAGGGCATCCCTCCAGGGATGGGACACGTCTGGCCCAGGAGCTGTACAAGGCCCACAGAATCATTTGATTGGGCTCTGCCAAGGAACCACAAAAGTTCAACAAATCCATGAAGATTCAAAGTTCAATAAATCCATAACAGGATAATTTTGAAGTTGATCATTTTGTATGACCCACAAATAATGCTATAAATATCCAAGTTGCCCCTGCAACTTATGGTAATATGGCGCCACATCCTTGGGGTCACTACTGCGGAGTTAGCCAATATCCATGACTGTGAAATATCCCACAATTTTGTTTCAAAACTAAGCTGTCAGGGAAATTGAGTTCTATTTCTCACAGTATTCCAGATGGGCTCATACTCGGCTTGCAGGTTTGTTTGCTGCAAGGTATGTTTCCTTTCTCGGTACAGTCTTTCTCCCAGCAGATGCTGGTCTTCTTGCTAACAGGGACCCGCACTCTGCCGAAAGGAAAATACCAAAGACCAGAAGCTGCCGGAGCTCCGAGCCTGCTCAGCCCAGCCCCGGGGCACCCAGGCCACTGAGTCAGCTTCCTAAGGGATTCTTTGCCTCAGCTCTCCTCTTCTGGGCCAGCCTTCAAACCTCACGAGAGGGACATGAGAAAATGTGAATGTCACACATTCTTTATTTTATCCCTTCTTTAATGGTTTCTCATCAAAAGTGGCCACATTTCTCAAAGCGTGATCCACAGGATATCATAGAAGCATTCCAAGGACTTGCTAAAATCAGACTCCTGAGCTCAATGCTGAACCTAATGAATGCCAGCAAAGCCACTTTGGGGTTGTTGTTGTTTTGGTTTGGTTTGGTTTGTTCTTACAATAACTTCGAAGGTTATTTCTATGTTTGAACAAGTTGAGGAACCCCAGACTTAATTAAATGTCAGTTGTTCATCTCAGCATTAAAATAGGAACCCGTTTTTCTCTTAGGCATCATCTCATCAAAATGACTCACTTTTTTATATTTTCCAAGTGCATGGAATTGGCCAGCATTCCAGGGCGCGACATGAACTTTCACCTCTCTTTCCTTGCACAAACTCTGGCCCATGGACCCTCCTCAGTTATCCTGTGTGCCACATGCACTGTGGGCCCGTGAAATCCTACCTCTCCCCTCCTGCCATCTAGGAAACATCACAGCTTCTCCAGAATCTTCTCTCCGTTTCCTCAGTGTATTCTGTCTTCCCCACTCTTGGCACTTTATGAACCTGCTGACACGGTGTTCTGTGAACATGGATCTACATGGCCTCCCCCAACAATCACCTGCCTTCAAAAGCTGGGGCCATGCACAGACTTAGTCCGTATAGCACAGGGTGGAGGAGCCACAGACAGAGGAGCTGTGGTCCCTCTGCCTGTGGCTTCCTCCTGGAGCCGCATCACTATACTTCAATTTCCTTGTCTGAACACGGCCACAGTACCACTGCCTAGCTGACTTTCTGGATTAAATGGGATAATGCTTGTGATGGGCTTAGAAGGGTGTCCAACAAGTAACATTATCATTATTTTGTTATCTTAAGGGTGAAACAAATAATGGCTACCACCAAGAAACAGTACATCACTGTAAACCTCATCTCCTTGCCATGCTATTGGGAAGAGTTCTAGATCCCTGGTGGAACAAATACAGCAGTATTAGCTTTCCTTCTTTGTATTCCATCTCTTACCGAATAGAAGGTCAATATCCTGTCTTTGCAAGCTTACAAACCAGAAATCACTTCCATGACAGGACGCCTGTGATTTCTGATGATTCCCAGGGCACCAGCTGGACAGTGCCCCAGGAGAGGCAGCAGAACTGTTGGGTCTCAGCCATGCAATAGGCTACTCTGAATTGTCCCCCACGGTCCAGAAAACAGACTGGAGTGTACAAGACACCATGGGACACTCTTCACAATAGAGTAGAAGAAAATATTCAACAAAAGGATGTTTATGCTTTTTGAGCATCTCCTAGGTGCTTTATTCAGCCAAAGAGCAATTATTAAGCCTGTCCTATAGGCCAGGCTCTATACTACAAACAACATAACATTCCCACTATTGACAATTAGACAAAAGTTCTTCTCCCTGTGAAGTTTACAATCTTATCAGAAGAGATAATAAAAAATAATAAGCAAAATAAATGAGGTATAAAAATGATATGTGCTATAAAAGAGAGACAGCACTGGGTGGAGAACCCACCTGTATTATTTCAGTGGGCCATTATCGCATAGACAAATGCTACCAGGATCCCTGATTTATACCAGAAGAGACTAAAGCATAAAGAGGTAAAATAACTTGTCCAACACGCAAATGATCATCAAGGCAGAATTTGAATTCAGCCCTTCTGATTCCATAGTGTGTACTATTAACCACAGTGTATGCTGGCAACCAGCTTCCTTGGCCCAGATGGAGTGCTGGCCTGCCTGGCTGTGCCTTGCACTGCTGAGCTTATGGCTACCATGTGGGTCTGGAGCAGTGCACCGTGCTTCACTCCACACACAGTGAGTGTCTGCTCCTCAGGGTACCTGGGCCCCAAATGAAATAGAGATGAAGAGGCTCTTCCTTCACTCCAGCCTGACGCCCTCCCCCATGGAGCTTAGAGTCACCTTTGGAATTTACAACCACTTTCAGAATATGGCACCAGTTGGCCGGCGCCATGGCTCACTTGGCTAATCATCTGCCTGCGGTGCTGGCACCCCTGGTTCTAGTCCTGGTTGGGGCGCCGGATTCTGTCCCAGTTGCTCCTCTTCCTGTCCAGCTCTCTGCTGTGGCCCGGGAATGCAGTGGAGGATGGCCCCAGGTCCTTGGGCCCTGCACCCACATGGGAAACCAGGAGGAAGCACCTGGCTCTTGGCTTTGAATTGGCACAGCGTTCTGGCCACTTGGGGGGTGAACCAACGGAAGGAAGACCTTTCTCTCTCTCTCTCTCTCACTGTCTATAACTCTCTCTGTCTCTCACTGTCTAACTCTGCCTGTCAAAAAAAAAAAAAAAAAAAAAAAAGAATTTGGCTCCAGTCCTACACTCAGCCTCTCTCCAGGGAGACAACAATGAGAATGTCTACTCTCAAAGAAGCCCAATCCTTTCCTGCAATTAAAACATGTAAGAAAATAATTGCACAACCTCAGTACTTTATTTGGTGTGAAATAACCACATTCTGCATCTCAAAAATTCAAATCCATGTGGATTCATACCAAACCCAGCACATTTGAATTTTATGCCTCTTTGTCAATGGTAATATGGTAAGCATATGCCTACATACCCTTGCTATAGCATTCCGTGTCTCTAGTAACACACTGTCCAGAGAATAGCCATAACTCTAAAGTAAATTGACATGTGCATAATGAAGACATGACTTTTCCTCAATACTTCTGAATGGTTGGCTACACAGCTTTCCAGAATCTGCTTTTTCTTTATGATATCTACATTCAAGCAGGTCAAAGATTTCCATTTATTTCTCCAGGAACATGGGAAGGAAGGAAGGAAGGAAGGAAGGAAGGAAGGAAGGAAGGAAGGAAGGGAGGAAGGGAGGGAGGGAGGGAAGGAAGGAGGAAGGAAAGAAGGAAGGAAGAAAGAAAGGCAATGCTACAAGGATAAATGCAAATTGAAGTCTGAGAGACAGAAAACCATTTAAGGGTTTAAAGCAGCAATTTTCATGTTTCTAGCATCTTCGAGGTGTTGTCATACCCCGGGGCTCTCTCTGATGAGTGCTACAGTGAGGACATCTCAGAACTGCAACCTAAATGGTTCATCCCATCTGTCAACCCACGACAAAGTCAGATTTTCGTCAGTGACAAAGCCCCTCCAGGGAATGTCGTGAATGTCCCTGATTCTGCACGTCTCTCCTTTCACACCAATCTTCCACCCACTTCTCTGTCTTTGTGCTTTCTCTTCCCTTTTGGAAAGGCCATGCTGATTCTATTCCACTTCCCAAAAGCCTACTCATGCCGTCTCGGCAACCAGTCCTCTGTGAAGTCCTTTATGAAGCTATTCTGCTCCATGGACAAGCTTGGCCATTTCTGAATCTCCAAAGCCCACAGACCAGAACTTAGTGTTTCCCAACTTTAATGTGTACCCACTGTCTTTCCACTACTATCATACACACTCAATAGAAGAAACCCTTCACTCTACCCACATGTATTGGGCATTGATATAGTTTCAGAAAATGATTTAGAGATTGTAGAACTACAGAGGTAGAGCTAAACCCTTTGGATCAAGTGAAAGTTTCCCCAGAACTTCTACAAAGCAGCCACTTTTGTCCCATCTGCTCCTGATGTAAGTCTTGTCAAATGCTCCCTGATGGACTGATGGACCAGAAGGTCAATGCTGCTTCTTATTCAGCCACTTTGACTTTGATATCCTGAGCTGTGCCAAGCAGTGTGCTGAGTTCTGTAATCTGAGGATGAGCAATAAAAAATAGGCCACCCTCATGAAGCTTTGAACTGAGTTAATGTTAAAGCTTAGATTTGGCCGGCGCCGCGGCTCACTAGGCTAATCCTCCGCCTAGCGGCGCCGGCACACCGGGTTCTAGTCCCAGTTGGGGCGCCAGATTCTGTCCAGGTTGCCCCTCTTCCAGGCCAGCTCTCTGCTGTGGCCAGGGAGTGCAGTGGAGGATGGCCCAGGTGCTTGGGCCCTGCACCCCATGGGAGACCAGGAAAAGCACCTGGCTCCTGGCTCCTGGCTCCTGCCACCGGATCAGCGCGGTGCTCCGGCCACAGCGCGCCGGCCGCGGCGGCCATTGGAGGGTGAACCAACGGCAAAAAGGAAGACCTTTCTCTCTGTCTCTCTCTCTCACTGTCCACTCTGCCTGTCAAAAAAAAAAAAAAAAAAAAAAAAAAAAAAAAAAAAAAAAAAAAAGCTTAGATGTAAATCACTGGATTTTCAAAAAATCAAAGATTATGGAAAGACTCCTAGGCAAGTACACCCTCTCACCATTGCCTTAATGTCACTGCTTTTATTGCCAGGATTTCTTCTAAACTAAGCAACTGTGCATAGTTGTGTCAACCCTTTAGGGGAAGACACTGATTTTCAGAACTGTGAAGTGACTTGACTAAGCCATCCAGCCAACGAGGGCACAGGGGGTACATGGGTGGTGGAATTCAAACGCCAAACACTGTCCCCAAACATCTGGCAATGATTCTCTTAGTTTGGAGGATCAGGATCAGGCCAGTGGCTTTTTACAAAATCACATGTATGCATCTGGAGCCGAGACCCTCATGAAGATTTAATTATTATGGAAAAACCAATGGGTAATAATGTAAGTGATGTGGGAAAGTAGGCTTTTCAGTATTAAAGAAAGAGCATGAAAGCACAAAATGGAAGAAGTTTAGTAAAAACCATATTATGTAGAATTAGACTTAAGGAGAATTTTATTCCACCCCAAAATTATACCTCATTTCTGTTCTTTCAAAAGATTTAGAAACATTTGAGGAGTGCTCCAGTTTCATTTACAAAATATTTTTTATCAGTGTAATCTCTGTCCAAAGAGTTTTTAAAAAATGATAAGGTAATTTGTCAAAGAGATGGCAACCGGATTTCTGTCAATTATCAAATAATCTAATTATTCTTCGTGAAACACTTTAAGTAATGTAGAGGGAAACTCTGCAACATAATGGAGTATCCTCAAATTACATCGTCATTGCATAATTATGTTAAGATTATACTTCCAAGATCTTTATAGAGTTATGATAAAGTATCCAAGTAGTTCATCTTACAAACAAAAGAGATCTTTCAGTCTCGGGTGCAGGATAATTACTATTCCAATAAAAGATCCAAGAGTTCTCCAGGCTTTGCAACAACCTCATGAATAGAGCATCAGCAGTAAGTAATCCTTGTAATGTTGCTTCAGCCAAAAATATATCTAGTTATTAGTTGTGGCTTGGTTAGGTTTTTCCTTGGATTTCTAACTCATTCCTGAGCAGAAGGGTGCATTGTGTTTTATGTTACCAATATTTCTTGTTTATTCTCATAACTCCACTTAATGAAAAATAAAACTTAGTCCAGCTTCCCAGAGTCCTCTAGCTCTTTGTTGAAAACTAACGGATTTGAGATACAAATCCATTGCAGTGGCGTGGGCAATCATCAATATATTTTCAAGTCAGTAAGTATAGTGGAAACAAATAATAAAAGGCTGCCGACTCAGCCTTGGGTTCTAGCCTTCCAACTTGTGTGAGTAAACTTCGGAAAATTATTTAACTTCATAGAGACTTTGTTCTTCAGCTATAGAATAAATAATCTTTACAGCCTCATTGGCAGAATTGAAATAAGTACAGGTACTCAAATATATAGCATACAGTAGCATATAATAAATATCAATTATTTCTATAATTTCTGAGTTCTAATATTAAAACTTTCTGCTGGGTGTTCAAGGAGAAACATATAGTTTGTCTATTTATGCAACTACCTATATACTATATATTCTTCTAGCTATAGATGCTGATAGGGATCTAAATATACATATACGCATGTGTGTGTTTCCAGATGTCTACTTCCAACAGGATGTGTGAAGTCTCTCTCTTTCAACTCTGATGCTAGTTTGAAGCCACCTCCACTTATAACAGTTCAAACTACATAATGTCCTCTCATAATTCACATAAACAAACCTGCAGTGAATCACTGCTTCTCCTCCTTTCCACTTTCCCAGGCTTGGCAACTTCCTTCCCATAATCAAGCCACTGCTCAAGTCCTTGAGATACAAAGGGAGTCAAATATTGTTAAGCAGGTATGGCTGTGAGCAATCTCAAATCCACATCTTCACAAGAAAAAAAAAAGGAAAACAAAATCCACATCTTCCCCAGTCTAAGAATCAGTAATTCAGGGCAGGTGTTTGAAACATCAGTTAAGATGCCATTTGGGACACCTGTGTCCCATGTTGCTGTTCCTCAATTCTGAGCCATGCTCTGCTTTCTATTTCAGCTTCCAGCTAATGCACATCTTGTGAGACAGCAGGTAATGGTGCAAGAACTTGGGTCCCTGCCATCCACATGGGAGGTCCCTTCTCCCAACTTCAGCTTGGCTTATCCCTGGCTGTTGCACTCTCTCTCTCTCCTTGCTCTATTTCTCTCTCTCTCTCTTCTCTCTCTCTCTCTCTCTCTCTCTCTCTCTCTCTCTCTCTCTCTTTTTCTCTCATGTGTGTGTGTGTGTGTGTGTGTGTGTGTGTCTGCCTTTTGAGTAAATGAAACTTATTTTTGAAACTGTAGCCTCTCCCCCATGTAATGGCCTTCTGTACATCACCGACATGAAATAAATATCATTCATTTTCACACAGCACGTTCTTGAAGACGTCTTGAAGATGGAATTCTTTGGATGCTATTCTCTTTGGGAAAAAAATGCAGTTAGAAAGTAAAATTCTTCGCGATAGTCATCTTCTTGGAAAATACCATGCTACAGGAGAAAATGTGTCTGACTCCAACTCTTGTCTTTTCTCGGTTTTTTATTCTTTATCCCTTTACTCTTTTAATTTTTTCATTTTGTCCTCTATCTTTAAACATTCCTGGAGTTAGTGTGCCAAGCCCTTTGAAACACACGGATAAACACACTATTCATTTTGTAAAGGTTAATCACCAAAAGTCAGTTTCCAGGTGTTTAAATGTTAATGAATTAAAGGACAGGGAAATAATGTATAGATCATAAATCATCATATTTTTGATGGTATCATGCAAAAACATCACTGGAGAGTGATAAAATTTTGCATGTTCTACGTCCTTTAGTCTCATTAATGCCTTACAAAAGGCAAAAGAACCCTCAAATGATGTTTTAAAGAACATACCTGGCTGCATGTGCATAAACTCCATGGCAACACTTTTTCCTCAAGGATTTAAGATCACCCTGTACCTTTTCAACTCCAGATCATTATGGAACCAATACTATGAACTGGAAGTATAAACTGCAAACCTGTGTAGATTTCTGTTTTACAAGGTAGCCACCCATCAGATAACAAATTGCAAATAATATTTGAGCTCAAATTTCCCAGAGAGGGTTAGCATCTCTTAGACAGAAGAAAAGTCTTTTAAGATAGACAATTAAAAATTACAACTGCATCTGGATACAATTACTTTAATTTTTGTCTTGTTTCCATTTGGTTCTTGGCTTCATTCTCATAAGCAGACGGACACAGACTAGTGGTTAAGACTTGTGGAGTGGCATCTGGGCTCCTCAAGACTGATCACTAGCCCTGTCATCTTTTTTTTTTTTTTAACTTTTATTTAATGAATATACGTTTCCAAAGTACAAATAATGGATTACTATGGCTTCCCCCCCATACCGTCCCTCCCACCCACAACCCTCCCCTTTCCCACTCCCTCTCCCCTTCCATTCACATCAAGATTCATTTTCGATTATCTTAATATACAGAAGATCAGCTTAGTATACATTAAGTAAGGATTTCAACAGTTTGCTCCCACACAGAAACATAAAGTGAAAAATAATAGATGATTTTTTTTTAATGATGATGAAATCAGATCAGACCTATTGTCATGTTTAATCCCAGTGAGAGTCAAGTTGGGAGTTGATAGTTTCTTTTTTTTTTTTTTTTTTTTTTTTACAGAGGATCAGTTTAGTATGCATTAAGTAAAGATTTCAACAGTTTGCACCCCCATAGAAACACAAAGTGAAATATATTATTTGAGTACTCGTTATAGCATTAAATCTCAATGCACAGCACATTAAGGACAGAGATCCTACATGAGGAGTAAGTGCACAGTGACTCCTGTTGTTGACTTTACCAATTGACACTCCTGTCTATGGCATCAGTAATCTCCCTATGCTCCAGTCATGAGTTTCCAAGGCTATGGAAGCCCTCTGAGTTCTCCGACTCTTATGTTGTTTAGACAAGGTCATAGTCAAAGTGGAGGTTCTCTCCTCCCTTCAGAGAAAGGTACCTCCTTCTTTGAAGACCTGTTCTTTCCACTGAGATCTCACTCACAGAGATCTTTTGCCAGAGTGTCTTGGCTTTCCATGCCTGAAATACTCTCATGGGCTTTTCAGCCAGATCTGAATGCCTTTAGGGCTGATTCTGAGGCCAGAGTGCTATTTAGGACATCTGCCATTCTATGAGTCTGCTGAGTATCTCACTTCCCATGTTGGATCACTCTCCCCTTTATTTATTCTATCGGTTAGTGTTAGCAGGTACTAGACTTGCTTATGTGCTCCCTTTGACTCTTAGTCCTTTCATTATGATCAATTGTGAACTGAAATTGATCACTTGGACTAGTGAGATGGCATTGGTACATGCCACCTTGATGGGATTAAATTGGAGTCCCCTGGTATGTTTCTAACTCTACCATTTGGGGCAAGTCAGCTTGAGCATGTCCCAAATTGTACATCTCTTCCCTCTCTTATTCCCACACTTATATTTAACAGCAATCACTTTTCAGTTAATTTTCAACACTTAAGAATAACTGTGTATTAATTACAGAATTAAACCAGTCATATTAAGTAGAACAGACAAAAAAACTACTAAGAGGGATAATGTATTAAGTTGTTCATTAACAGTCAGGGCTATGCTGATCAAGTCACCATTTCCCATAGTGTCCATTCCACTTCAACAGGTTTCCTTTTTGGTGTTCAGTCAGTTGTCACTGATCAGGGAGAACATATGGTATTTGTCCCTTTGGGACTGGCTTATTTCACTCAGCATGATGTGTTCCAGATTCCTCCATTTTGTTGCAAATGACTGGATTTCATTGTTTCTTACTGCAGTATAGTATTCTAAAGAGTACATATCCCATAATTTCTTTATCCAGTCTACCGTTGATGGGCATTTAGGTTGGTTCCAGGTCTTAGCTATTGTGAATTGAGCTGCAATAAACATTAGGCTGCAGACCGCTTTTTTGTTTGCCAATTTAAATTCCTTTGGGTAAATTCCAAGGAGTGGGATGGCTGGGTCGAACGGTAGGGTTATCTTCAGGTTTCTGAGGAATCTCCAGACTGACTTCCATAGTGGCTTGACCAGTTTGCATTCCCACCAACAGTGGGTTAGTGTCCCTTTTTCCCCACATCCTCGCCAGCATCTGTTGTTGGTAGATTTCTGAATGTGAGCCATTCTAACCGGGGTGAGGTGGAACCTCATTGTGGTTTTGATTTGCATTTCTCTGATTGCTAATGACCTTGAACATTTTTTCATGTGCCTGTTGGCCATTTGGATTTCCTCTTTTGAAAAATGTCTATTGAGGTCCTTGGCCCATCTCTTAATTGGGTTGTTGGTTTTGTTTTTGTGGAGTTTCTTGATCTCTTTGTAGATTCTGGTTATTAACCCTTTATCTGTTGCATAGTTTGCAAATATTTTTTCCCATTCTGACGGTTGTCTCTTCACTCTCCTGACTGTTTCTTTTGCAGTACAGAAACTTCTCAATTTGATGCAATCCCAATAGTTAATTTTGGCTTTGACTGCCTGTGCCTCCCGGGTCTTTTCCAGAAACTTTTTGCCTGTGCCAATATCTTGAAGGGTTTCTCCAATGTTCTCTAGTAACTTGATGGTGTCAGGTCGTAGATTTAGGTCTTTAATCCATGTTGAGTGGATTTTTGTGTAAGGTGTAAGGTAGGGGTCTTGCTTCATGATTCTGCACGTGGAAATCCAATTTTCCCAGCACCATTTATTGAATAGACTGTTCTTGCTCAAGGAATTAGTTTTAGATCCTTGATCAAATATAAGTTGGCTGTAGATGTTTGGGTTGATTTCTGGTATTTCAATTCTGTTCCATTGGTCTATCCATCTGTTTCTGTACCAGTACCATGCTGTTTTGATTACAACTGCCCTGTAGTATGTCCTGAAATCTGGTATTGTGATGCCTCCGGCTTTGTTTTTGTTGTACAAGATTGCTTTAGCTATTCGAGGTCTCTTGTGCCTCCATATAAATTTCAGCACCAATTTTTCCAGATCTGAGAAGAAGGTCTTCGGTATCTTGATTGGTATTGCATTGAATCTATAAATTGCTTTTGGGAGAATGGACATTTTGATGATATTGATTCTTCCAATCCATGAGCATGGAAGATTTTTCCATTTCTTGGTATCCTCTTCTATTTCTTTCTTTAAGGTTTTGTAATTTTCATCGTAGAGATCTTTAACGTCCTTGGTTAAGTTTATTCCAAGGTATTTGATTGTTTTTGTAGCTATTGTGAATGGGATTGATCTTAGAAGTTCTTCCTCAGCCATGGCATTGTCTGTGTATACAAAGGCTGTTGATTTTTGTGCATTGATTTTATACCCTGCTACTTTGCCAAACTCTTCTATGAGTTCCAATAGTCTCTTAGTAGAGTTCTTTGGGTCCCCTAAATAAAGAATCATGTCATCTGCAAAGAGGTATAGTTTGAGTTCTTCCTTCCCAATTTGTATCCCTTTAATTTCTTTTTCTTGCCTAATAGCTCTGGCTAGAACCTCCAGAACTATATTGAATAGCAGTGGTGAGAGTGGACATCCCTGTCTGGTCCCAGATCTCAGTGGAAATGCTTCCAACTTTTCCCCATTCAATAGGATGTTGGCTGTGGGTTTTTCATAGATTGCTTTGATTGTATTGAGGAATGTTCCTTCCAAACCCAGTTTGCTTAGAGTTTTCATCATGAACGGGTGTTGTATTTTATCAAATGCTTTCTCGGCATCTATTGAGAGAATCATATGGTTTTTCTTCTGCAGTCTGTTAATGTGGTGTATCACATTGATTGTCTTGCGCACATTAAACCATCCCTGCATACCAGGGATAAATCCCACTTGGTCTGGGTGGATGATCTTTCTGATGTGTTGTTGCATTCTATTGGCGAGAATTTTATTGAGGATTTTTGCATCTATGTTCATCAGGGATATTGGTCTGTAATTCTCTTTCAGTGCTGCATCTTTTTCCGGCTTAGGAATTAAGGTGATGCTGGCTTCATAGAAAGAATTTGGGAGGATTCCCTCTTCTTCGATTGTTCTGAATAGTTTGAGAAGAATTGGAGTTAGTTCTTCTTTAAATGTCTGGTAGAATTCAGCAGTGAATCCATCTGGTCCTGGGCTTTTCTTTGTTGGGAGGGCCTTTATTACTGTTTCAATTTCTGTCTCAGTTATGGGTCTGTTTAGGTTTTCGATGTCTTCCTGGTTCAATTTAGGTAGGTTGCATGTGTCCAGGAATCTATCCATTTCTGATAGGTTTCCCTGTTTGCTGGCATACAAGTCCTTGTAGTAATTTCTGATGATTCTTTTGATTTCTGTGGTGTCTGTTGTTACATTTCCTTTTTCATCTCTGATTTTATTGATTTGGGTCTTTTCTCTTCTTTTTTTAGTTAGTTGGGCCAATGGGGTGTCAATTTTGTTTATTTTTTCAAAAAACCAGCTCCTCGTTTGGCTGATTTTTTGTAATGTTTTTCTTGATTCAATCCTGTTGATTTCTTCTCTGATTTTAATTATTTCTCTTCTCCTACTAGATTTGGGTCTGGTTTGCTGTAGGTTTTCTAGATCCTTGAGGTGAATAGAAAGCTCATCTATTTGGTGCCTTTCCAATTTCTTGATGTAGGCACCTATTGATATAAACTTTCCTCTTAACACTGCTTTTGCTGCGTCCCATAAGTTTTGGTATGTTGTGCTGTTATCCTCATTTACTTCCAGAAAGTTTTTGATTTCTCTTTTGATTTCTTCTATGACCCATTGTTCATTCAGGAGCATGTTGTTCAATCTCCATGTGTTTGCGTATGCTCTAGGGATTCCTGAGTTGTTCATTTCCAACTTCATTCCTTTATGGTCTGAGAAGCTGCATGGTATGATTCTAATTCTTTTGAATTTGCTGAGACTTGCTTTATGGCCTAGTATGTGGTCAATCCTAGAGAAGGTTCCATGTACTGCTGAGAAGAATGTATAATCTTTAGCTGTAGGATTGAAAGTTCTGTATATATCTGTTAGATCCATTTGGGCTATAGTGTCGTTTAAATCTACTGTATCCTTGTTGATCTTCTGTCCTATTGATCTGTCTATTTCTGAGAGTGGAGTATTGAAGTCCCCCAGTACTATTGTATTGGGGTCTAAGTCTCCCTTTAAGTCCGTTAACAAATCTTTTAGATAAACCGGTGCCCTGTAGTTAGGTGCATATACATTGATAATTGTTATATCTTCCTGTTGAACTGATCCCTTAATCACTATGTAGTGTCCCTCTTTGTCTCTCTTAACGGTTTTTGTGGTAAAGTTTATGGTGTCTGATATTAAGATGGCTACGCCTGCTCTTTTTTCATTTCTGTTGGCATGGTATATCTTTTTCCAGCCTTTCACTTTCAGTCTGTATGGATCTTTGTTGGAAAGATGTGTTTCTTGTAAGCAGCAAATAGATGGGTTTTGTTCCTTAACCCAATCAGCCAAACGGTGTCTTTTAACTGGACAGTTCAGGCCATTCACGTTCAATGTGACTAATGATAAGTGGTAACTTTGCCCTGCCATTTGCCAAAGATAAGTTCTAATATATGCTTTGAATTCCCTGTGATCTTTTGCTGTGAGGTTTCCTTCCTTGGTTTCCTTCCTTTACCTTCTTTCCTATTGATGACCGTGTTTCTTTGTTTCTGTGTGTAACACATCTTTAAGCATCTTTTGCAGGGCTGGACGAGTGGCAACAAATTCTTTCAATTTCTGTTTGTTATGAAAAGTCTTTATTTCACCTTCATTCACAAATGATAGCTTTGCAGGATATAATATTCTGGGCTGGCAGTTGTTCTCTCTTAGTACCTGGGCTATATCTCGCCATTCCCTCCTAGCTTGTAGAGTTTCTGATGAGAAGTCAGCTGTGAGTCTGATTGGAGATCCTCTGAGAGTAATCTGACGTTTCTCTCTTGCACATTTTAGGATCTTTTCTTTATGTTTCACTGTGGAGAGTTTAATTACAACGTGTCGTGGTGAGGATCTCTTTTGGTCGTGTTTATTAGGGGTTCTGTGAGCTTCCTGCACTAGGATTTCTCTGTCCTTCTCCAAACCTGGGAAATTTTCTGCTAATATCTCACTAAAAAGGCCTTCTAATCCTTTCTCCCTCTCCATGCCTTCAGGAACTCCTAGAACCCGAATGTTGGGTTTTTTAATAGTATCCTGAAGATTCCCGACAATATGTTTTAGATTCCTAATTTCCTCGTCTTTTCTTTGGTCTGACTGTATCCTTTCCTGTTCTCTGTCTTCTAAGTCCGATATTCTCTCTTCTGCTTCTCCCATTCTGTTTGTAAGGCTCTCTATTGTGTTTTTCATTTGATCTATTGAATTCTTCACTTCAGTCACTATCCCAGTTTCCTGTTGTACTAGTTGTTTCGTTTCATTTTGATTCCTCCTTAATATTTCATTTTCACGAGAGAGATTTTCTATCTTGTCCATTAAGGATTTCTGTAGTTCAAGAATTTGTTTTTGAGAACTTCTTAATGTTCTTATCAATTTTTTGAGATCTGCTTCTTGCATTTCTTCTATGTCATCATCCTCATAATCTTGAATTGGGGTGTCTTTTTCATTTGAGGGCTTCATGGTGACTTCCTTGTTTTTATTACCTTGGTTTTTGCGTTTGTTATTTGTCATATTGGAGATATTTGGTTTCTTCACTGTGGTGCTTTTTCTTGTTATACTATGACTCTAGATTAAGTGGACTATCTGTTTTTGATGGAGCCTTAGGGCTTGGGATGGGTGTGGCCTGAGAGCTCTGTTTGGTGTGCCAAAGGTGACACTCCCAGGTTAGGCGTGGTAAACCTCTCTCTCTCTCTCTCTCTCTCTCTCTCTCTCTCTCTTTTTTGATTCAAAAGGGAAGTTATTCTGCACAGCTGAACGAAGTTGGAGGTAGTTAGCAGGCAAATGATATACCCACAGGAGCCAGAGATCAGAAGCTCTTTCCCAAGGACCACACAGGGAATCTGTTCGGCCCTCGGAGTGGGCTCAAATTCTCCTTCAGTCTCCCACTGGGTTGCCAAAGTTACGGAATTGTAGCGTCTCTGGAGAGTGCTCACGTGAATTCCGTGAGTTCTCTCCCCCACCGTCTCTTTTTTCACAGTCTCAGTTCAGTAGCACCACAAATTTACTAGGTCCTAATCTCCTGTTAATTCGCCCCACCCAGAGTCAGATTTTACTGCTAGGCTCAGGGCCGGTGCAGACCTGAGGTCGCTCTGCTTATGACGTATGTCCAAGATGGCGCCTGCTCTTTGTCTTGCTCGCCCTTGAGAGGTGAGCGGAGAGAGAGAAACCCGTGTCCGTACCAGTCACCTTTTTTTTTTCCCTCTCTCTCTCTTCCAGTTAGCTTGGTGAAGTCCCCCCCCCCCCCCGGGGGTCGTTCCCTCTAGTCTCCTCTCTCCGCTTGCCTGCCGGTGTCTCGGGTTATTGAGGTTCGGCTCACCTCGCATTCCAGCGCTGGTGTGTTGAGTCTGCCGCTGGTGTCCCGAACTGTGGGCTCCCACGCTCTCCACACAGGTCTGCTCCCCTTCCAGCGCCGATGTGTGGACTCGGAGCCCTGGACGTCCCAAGTCTCCCCGCTGTTGCACTCCCCTTCGAGCACTTGCGTGCAGACCCTGCAGCTTGCGCAGCTCAGTCCCGCGGCTCGGCTTCCGCGGCTCAGTCCCGCGGCTTGGTCCTGCGGCTCGGCTTTCGCGCGCGGTGGGCGACCTTGTTCTCCCAGTAGGTCCTCCGATTCACGCCCACTGGATCCAGAAGAGTTTTGTCTGCAATATTTTCCTGGATCTTTTTTCTGAGGCTACCGTAACTCCCCTTTTATTAAACTAAATTTTCCCGGACTATCGGTGCGCGCCCTCACTATTCCGCCATCTTGGCTCCGCCATAGCCCTGTCATCTTCAGCAAGTGGCGTAACCCCTCCAAGTCCAAGCAGGCCCACCCTGTACATGCAGTGTTAACCTCAAGGGGCTGTTGCCAAGATGGAATGGGGAAATCAAGGCGAAGTGCTGAATACAGGGGCTGGCACAAAGACTACTCTCTGGGGCTGTCAAGTACTGTTTGTTATGTAATTATTATCATAGTGCATATCCCATTAAATATTCTGTATGCTTATTTTCTACCTAATTGGATATTATAAATATTTCTCAAGTTTTACATAGTTGCCATAATTGGAATGCTCAATAATTCATTCAGATGATAGATATGTCACCTTTTGTTTAACCTGTCCCATGTTGGACAACAAGACTTTTTCCAGGGGCCAGCGTTGTGGCATGGAGGGTCAAGCTGCTGTCTGTGACATCGGCATCTCATATGGGCACTGGTTTGTGTCCCAGCAGCTGGACTTCCAATCTGGCTCCCTGCTATTGGCCTGGGAAAAGCAGCAGAAGAAGGCCCAACTGTTTGGGTCCCTGTCACCCACATGGGAGACACGGATGGAATTCAAGGCTCCTGGCTTCAACCTGGCCCAGCCCCGGCCTTTGCAACCATTCTGGGAGTGAACCATTGTGTTATTGTGTAACTGTAAGCCAAAATTAATTTTTCAGGTTCTTGCCTCAAGCTTACAGAAGCACTCTAAACTTAGTTATATACAAGACAGGCAACGTGATAAAGCTCAGAATTTACTTGGAGAGGTGAGAGAAATACACAGGAACATGAGGGCTTTATTTAAGGGAGAGGAGGGGTCAGAAAGATGAATGGGGGAGTTCTATACCAGGCAGAGAGCAGACCCAGGGCCACATGTGGGAGTCCACAGGCCAGACAGGCACAGAGCAGCCCTGTGGGCAGACCCAGTCGCAAATATGGGCAATGCTCAGGCAAACGGTAAGGGCGGGGGGGGGGGTGGTCAGAGCACTCCACACCTCTTATTCACTTCCAAAAGGGTAGTGGTGACGTAGTCTGATTGGCAGGAGGGTGTATACAGGTGAGATCAGGAAGGGGTGGGGTAGTTTGGTCTTCAGCTCATGAATCTAATCCTATCTGCCTGCCCATATTAAATGGATGGAAGATCTCCCTCTCTCTGTCTCTTCCTTTGTAACTCTGACTTTAAAATAAATACATCTTTTAAAAAATGCTTCTCCAGTTTTGAATTTTAATGTGCATACACGTATACACACATTAACATCCCCACTCATGCACCTTTTCCTGAATTTAAGATTACAAACCCAGGGCTGGTGTTGCGGTACAGTGGGCCAAACCACCACTTGTGCTACCAGCATCCCATATGCCTGCCAGTTCAAGTCCCAGTTTCCTCACTTCCAGTCCCCGCTAGTGCACCACATAAAGCAGCAGCGGACGACTGAAGTACCTGGGCTCTTGCCACGCCACCCATGTGAGAGATCTGGGTGAAGTTTCTGGCCCACCCCCAGCCACTGCAATCATTTGGAGAAAGAGCCAGCAAAGGGAACATCTCCTTGTCTCTCTGCCCCTCCCTCTCTCTAACTCCGCCTGTCGAGCAAACAAATAAATCATTAAAAAAATTACCAAATCCAGGAAAGATTTCCAGAATATTGATGTCTATATAGGAATATATTTATGTCTCTTAATAAATTGCTTCCCAAATGATACTTATTTAAAAAATAACAGAGCTTACTACCATCAGCAATGTAAAAGGGTGACCATTCCAGTGTAATTTTTGTGTTATCATTTTCCATTGAAGTAAAAAAAAAAATGCAGAATGATGACTTCCCACTAGTGTTCTTTATGTCTCAGGCTAAACCTTGTAGTGTTTATTCACTGAAGCCACTTCCTGTGTGATGTTCAGTGCTTGTTTTCTCTTTCTTTCTTTCTTTCTTTCTTTCTTTCTTTCTTTCTTTCTTTTTTTTCTTTCTTAATTATTTGTATGCACTCTTTATATATAAATGACATTCATCTCTTTTGTTAATTACTCCAGTGTGCTGTTTCCCTTTTAAACCACAGATAATAGTAATTTTTTCCTCTTACGCATCAAGAGCAGGAATTGCATTTTGTTACATTCATGTCTTTGGCCATGTGGAAGATATTATAGCTGACTCTGGCTTCTCCTTTCCAAGGAATCTATCATATCATTTCTAATCTTTCTGTGCCAAAGTCTCCATCGGGTTCATTCTCCGACACACTCCAGTCCCCTGAAATTGCACCAAGAACTGGTGATCAGATCACACCATCAGTGATAAACCCTCTGCTGGGTGTGACTGCTCCGCCAGGCGCCGGCAACGGCTCTGATGTTCAAGCTCCGGATGTCAGTGGGAACCGTGTGCCCCTCACCTTCGGTAGATGCTGGGTTTTCTGCCCACCCATTACTTTCTGTTCACTGGCACCAATTGACATAGTGCATCAATTTTCTCTCATTTTTGTTTCTCAGCTCCTATGGCAAAGTTTAGCACTAGAAAATATGTGACATGACTTGGTGATGAAGCAGCAGCTTCCCGCTGAAGGTTCAGAGCAAGAGGCGTGCTTCTCTTTTTCCTTTCAAGAAAGAAAGCCATTGAGCTACCAGCTGTTCTCCTAAAAAAGATGTGGCAGCATTAGCCACGCAGATATTCTGCAGTTGTTCACTGGCCGTAATGAAAAAAAAAAAAAAGCATTTCATCTTTTATTTAAGGTTCCACTGCATGAACCTTCCAGGAAGTGGTCGCAGATCCCAAGCCGTCCCTAACCTTGACCAGTAATGAGGCATGTTAACTTTGTAGTGGATACACGGAGCTGAGAGGCCATACTCAACCATTGTGAAGGTCAGGCACCTATTTTTTGATCCCTTCTATGACTATAGAGAGGCGCATAAATAGACGGACATTGTTTTTTAAAAGGCTACATGACATTAAAATGTGCTACATGCTGGCGGCGCCATGGCTCACTAGGCTAATAATCCGCCTGCGGCACCAGCACACCGGTTCTAGTCCCGGTCCAGGCACCGGATTCTGTCCCGGTTGCCCCTCTTCCAGGCCAGCTCTCTGCTGTGGCCCGGGAGTGCAATGGAGGATGGCCCAAGTGCTTGGGCCCTGCACCTGCATGGGAGACTTGGATGAAGCTCCTGGCTCCTGGCGGTGCGCCAGCTGCGGCCGGCCATTGGAGGGTGAACCAACTACAGGTAGAGTGGATAGTGAGAGAGAGAGAGACAGAGAGAAAGGTCTTCCTTTTGCCGTTGGTTCACCCTCCAATGGCGGCTAAAGCCGGCGCATCGCGCTGATCCAAAGCCAGGAGCCAGGTGCTTCTCCTGGTCTCCCATGGGGTGCAGGGCCCAAGCACTTGGGCCATCCTCCACTGCACTCCCTGGCCACAGCAGAGAGCTGGCTTGGAAGAGGGGCAACTGGGAAAGAATCCAGTGCCCCGACCGGGACTAGAACCCGGTGTGCCGGCGCCGCAAGGCGGAGGATTAGCCTATTGAGCCGTGGCGCCGGCCGACTCTTATTTTATCATGAGCCAGCCAGACAGGGTAAAAAAGATTACAAATCAGATCTTTTGATGGGTTTGTCCCTGCTTTGCACTGATTGACAGGTTTTTTTCTCCCAGAATTGTGTTAACAAACTCCACTACCTGGGGCCAGAGCTGTGGCATAGTGGGTAAAGCTGCCACCTGCAGTGCCAGTGTCATATATGGGTGCTGGTTCAAGTCCTGGTTGCTCCAACTCCAATCCAGCTCTCTGCCATCTTCTGATGGCCCAAGCTCTTGGGCCCCTGCACCCTCGTAGGAGACCTGGAAGAAGCTCCTGGCTCCTGGCTTAAGATTGGTGCAGCACTGGACCTTGCTTTTCCTAAGGGATACACAAAAATATTGAGATGATTAAAACAATGAGGTTATGTGTGGGAAGGAGAGAGAGAGAGGAAAAAAAAAAAAAGTGTAGACACCGATACAGGAACCATCCTTAATTTATGCCTCTCTGACCCTTCCCCTGGCCCCACCCACTTACTAAGGCCCAAGATAACCGGTCCTTAAAAGCAGTCTCTCCAGGGATTCCCTTGCTTTTGCAGGTCTGCAGCCTGCCCCACCTTCTGACTGCAGCTCACTTGGCAAACCCTTTCCTCCAGACACCCAGGTGATGGTTCTAAAATACACATGTTTTATTTGGAATTTTGCTTTTTTGCAATTCTTTATTTTGCAAAGCAAAACCTTTGCTTTCTCCTTCCTGGAGAGGAAAGACTCCCATCTCATGATGAGGTGGCAGAGGGGCTCCACACCGGGGGCAAGCAGCCAGGAATCAGATTGCAGCTCAGGGGCACAGTCTACAGGGGAACACACACAGTGGTCACCCTCTCGGAGGGGCCCAGCGTCGCCGCTGCTGAGCCGTGGTCTACCCAGGGCTGCCTCTCCACCATTCCGGCCAGCAGCTTCAGACGAACTTTCCCCACTGCTGTTCACCCGTTTCCTTTCCAGCTTCCGGAATTTTGCAGATGTCGTCCTTCTTTAGTCTCTGCTCTTGTTATTTAGGCTTTTACAAATGGCTATTTGGTCATCTTAATGGGACTCGAGAGGACCAGGAAATATGCTTACATGTTCAGTTTCCCATTGTTACCAGGAATCCACCAAACTTTGTTTTTTTGGTTTTTTTTTTTTTTTTTACACAAACGCAATAAAACAGGCACACACAGATCCATGAATGCATCCACATAGCATTTGTCTAAGGAAGGGAAAGGGATACTTCTAAATTCTATCATTTTTAATGTGTTGAGTTATAGTGTCAGGCAAATATAAAATCTCACGTTTTATTTTTATTAATGTTAATTTTTTTTATTTCCATCTACTTGAAAGCAGGCAGGGGGAGAGAGAGAGAGATCAATTCACTCACCAAACGCCCACAGCAGCCAGGGCTGAGATAGGCCAAAACCAGAAGCCCAGAATCCCATCCAGGTCTCCCACCTGGGTGACAGTGGTCCAAGCACTTGAGCCATTATCTGTGGCCTCCCAGGTGCACAGTAACAAGAGTTGGATTGGAAACAGAACAGCCAGGATTCCAAACCAGCTCTCCAATATAGGATTTGGGTGTCCCAAGAGGGCAGTTTAACCTACTGCATCGTAACACTCATTTTACATTGCATTTTAATATGGAACTTCATAAAATGATCCTAAAAAGTGGTTTACTGATTTTTTAATGCTATTCAATCAGTGGAGCTAACTAATAAAATTTTTAAAAACATATTCACAGGTTCACTCATAATGTATTATCCAGAGTCAAACTGTGTGTTTTGTTTGCAGTATTTGTAAATTATGAAATGCAATATTTCACAGTGTGCCACTGGCTTCACGTTCATAACTATTGTTTTCATTTTGAGATTTATGTAAGTGTCTGAAAGGCAGAGAGAGAGAGACAGGGAGACACACACACACACACACACAGAAAGAGAGACAGAGAGAGAGAGAGAAAGAGAGAGAAACTCCCATGTGCTGATTCACTCCCCAAATGCCTGCAATGGCTAAGAGTGGGCCAGGGCCCAGGATGGAAGCCAGATACTCAGTTCAGGCCTCACACATGGGTGCAGGAACCCAATTACTTTAATTATCCCCACTGCCTCCAGTACCTGCATTAGCAGGAAGTTGAAGTCAGGAGACAGAGCTAGGAGTCCTCTGATGTGGAATGCAAGCATCTCTACTGGTGTCTTAACTACTGGACTAGACACCCACTACGAGCTATCATTTTCAAGAAATGATTTTAAATACCTAACTTCCAATCTTTATTATAAAATTATTCCTTTATTGTGGGGGAGGTTGCATACCATCTCCCCACTTACCACTTAGTTATAAAGTTTCTAACTGGTTTGGAAGAACTCCTCTTTTATTAAGCAGGTGCTCACAGCAAGTTGAAGGCCTACAGAGGATGAGACCTGACTTTTGCTGTCTCGAGTTCACAAGTTAGCAGAGTACAGGTTTTACCAAACTCCAGATGAGCGATGTTGGATGAGGACGTCCCTGCCCGGGTGCAGGGAGGAGAGGGTATCCCACGAGAATCAAAGGCAGGGAGGCACAGGCAGCCCCCTGCTTCTGCAGAGAATTGGTTCCAGGGCCACTCAGCAGGTACCAACATCTGCGAATGCTCAAGTCCTCTGTACCAAATGGCTTGGTATTTGTATAGAATCTGCGTGCATCTTCTCTTACACTTTAAATCATGTCTAGATTACTTATAATCCTAATACACTGTAAATGCTATGAAGTTGTTTTATATTGTATGTTTACAGAATAAAAACAAGGGGAAAAAGTCTGTGCATGTTCAAAACAGAGGTAATTTTCTTTCAAATGCTTTTCAAATGGTTGGTGGAATCCATGGATGCAGAACCCATGAGCACTGAGTGACAATTATATTTGGAAAATACAAGAAATAAGGACACTCTTATCTCCTATTTCAGTGTTACTTTAAAAAATTGTTTAGGGGCAGACATTTAAGACAGCATGTGGGGTGCCAGCATCCCCTATCGGAGTGTCTAGGGTTGAAGACTGAGTCTGCTCCTGTATCCAATCTTCTACTAGCGTGCACCCCAGAAGACAACAGGTGATGGCTCCAGTAATTGAATACCTTGCTATTCATGTGGGAGAAATGAGATAAATTTCCAAGTGCTGACTTAAGCTTAGTCCAACCCCAGCCCTTGTGCGCATTTTGTGAGTGAATCAGGGGATAAAAATGGTATCTGTTTCTTGTCCTCTGCCTCTCAAACACATGTTTCGGCATATTTAATGTTTTTCAATGCATGTGTATAATCAGATTTGTTAATGAATCTTTGGGTTATGAGGACATCTTGGAGAATGACCCCGAGACTATCTGGATCTTCATGGGAGACTTGGCTAAAGGCATAACACAGCTTCCACAGCTGACACCTCTCCATAGGAGCAGTTATGCAAGCACATCAAAAAATGTTTTTTTTCTAACCATAAGCAATCAATAAAGAAGTATTTGATTAAGACAACACTGCATTAAAGCTGTATTCTCAAAGTGCCTCCCAGAACGGCTTTGGCTGTCGTATGTTATAATGGCAATGCATCCCTGCTCATTATTCTGAGTAAAGAGTCTAGTCATTTGGCTTTTAATGACAGGCATGGAATGGGTCTGCTGGGAATGTTTCTGGCTTCATTCCTGATGCAGAAATACTTTTAATATACAGGACTTCACATAATGCTACGATCCTTGCTTCATATACTTGCATTGAGACAGGAAGAATCAACATTTCTACCACAAGGCCATGAGTGTCCCAGTGTTGTTTAGACAACATTTCTTTACTGAAACACACATGAGACAGCACTGTGGTGCAGTGGGTTAAGCTGCCACCTGCAACACCAGAGCTCTGGTTGGAGTCCCGACTGTTCTACTTCCAATCCAGCTCTCTGCTATGGCCTGGGAAAGCAGTGGAAGATGGCCCAAGTGTCTAACTCTGCCTTTCAAATAAACAAATCAGTCTTTTTAAATATATATATATATATATATATATATAGGCTGCTAGAGAAGCCAGATTGTGGACTTGGGCTATGTTTAAGCCTGATGCATGCAAAGAATTCCTGGGAAGAAATGCAATTAAAGCTGCAAGGGAATGACAGGATTGCAAATATAAGCAACCCTCAGCTTCAGTGACCAGCTTACTATGGCAGTGATAGTCGGGTACGTGGAGGAGAAAGAAGAATAATCCAATAGCAAGTGCCTAAATGCTGAGGAGCTACGAATGAGGCTAAAGGAATCTAGAATACTCCCAGTAGGCAATAAGAAAACATCCTCATTATAAAATAAATAAGAAGGGCACTTGCAGCATCAGATTTACGCATTTGAAAACTCACACTAGTGCAGAGTCAAGGAGAAAGAAATCTGGGGAGAGGGACTCCAACGCCTGTGACTGGGTATTTGGTCCTTAAGGTCTTAATTAGCCGCACAGAGGGTAGACACTTAACTCAATCATGGTGTCTGGTGGCGGAGCCTTTATGGAGTGATCAGATTAAATCAGGCTGTTAGGGTGGGGCGCTCATGAGTGGATCATAGTGGCTTGATGAGGACAGCCATACAGATGCATTCTCCCTCATCCATGTGATGCCGTGCACAACCTTGGGACTCTACCAGCAAAAACACCTCTGTCAGACGCCCAACCAGTGAGGCCGCCCAGTCTGGGGCTGTGGACCTCCAGAATCCTAAGCTAAAACAACCTTCCCTCTTTAGTAAGTAATTGCCTCATGTACTTCACTGCAGTAACAAAAAACCGACTAACACACCATCTATTAATGTGGTGCAGTGCAATGTGTGAGTGTGAAATAAGGCATGAGCCTGGGGTGTATGCTGAAAACACAATCCTAACCGGACAGATAGCTTACCGGCAGGAGCATGCAATTATAAGCATCTAGAAGAGCAATGTGATCTGATAGAGACTAGAGAGTCATAGAAGAGCTCAGTGAGAACTGAATGTACTGTGCCAACCCCAGGGAAGACTTGTGCTTACCACATAAAGAGGGCTGACAGATGCTGAGGGTAGTAGAGAAGGGTGCCAGACAGAGAGGAGGGTCTGGGCACAAGCCTTCTTTTAGTGGGGAAGTGAACCACACACCAGCTTCTAGGTGGCTAGAACAAATGGAGTGAAGGGACACTAGTTCTTTATGTGTTATCCTCATCCGAAAATAAAATATCTGGGCACTTCAGAGCCTAGTCAGGTTGAAATATAAAATTAACAAAGACAGATAGATGATAGAAAGCCACAGATAATTAACAATGATGATACATGATAGGTAGATAGATAGACAGATAGATAGAACAAATAGAGGCATCCTTGCAATTGAGATTATCGAGTTTTCAAATCCAAGCAAAAGCAAAATTCCTGGAAAAAGAAAGAGAAAACAGCAATCAAGAATCACTTGCTTTTACTTGATTTAGCACAAGAATGAATTGCACTCAACATCATACATGGCAGGATATTCTAGCTTCATACATTCCTGGAAAAACATCAGTCGCCAGTAGCCAATCATGAAATGACTTTAAGTAGAGAAGACAGTGAAAATAGCTCTTTGCTAATATCTGTACCCATTATATTGGGGATTTTCTTTGCTGTCTCTTTGGTTTTCATTGGTTTGGAGGAGACACACTGCCCAAGACCATGGCCTTTCCTCACTTTTCCATGGTAAAATCTATTTTGGGTACCAGCTTCAACCCCATTACTGTCTTCACATGATCAGTGATGGCGAAATTGCCCCTTGGAGCAATATCATGGCTGACTGGATCCCACCTGGGGAGGCACAGAGAATCCACAGTCATGGTGGACCTTACTGCATGTGTGTCCCTCAACCCTTTGTTGCATAGTTCTGACCTTTTTTTTCCCCTAAATGGAATAATTATTTGAAAACAGTTTTTGCTTGCTTACATTGATCATTTTTAATAGAAATCCATGCATCAGACAGTTAAGATTGTCTTCCTGAAAAAGGATGAGGTTAAGAAGGAACACATCCAAAGAAGTGGAAGACAGCCCTGTGATCCCACATCTTTAAACATTCCACACGAACAATAAGGGAAAGAAAACTTGGACCCTAAAGGCCAGCAAAGGACAAACACAAATCAATTCACAAACGAGGAATTAGAACATAAATTGGTGGGAAGGGGCTGAGGATTTCAACTTCTCTAATAAAAATTAAAAAAAGAAGCAATTGAAAAATGAGAAGCAATTTTTCACCCATCTAATTAACACGCATTAAAAATTTAAAAGACAGGAGAAAATAGAAAATGATGTTTGAAAGAGTTTGGCTTAACTTACTTTCCTGCATGGCTCTAGGGAGTGTTAATTAGCAAAACCCTTTTAGGAACAATTTAGCAATGTGCATCACAGGCCTTTAAAACATTCTTACCTTTTGACCCATTAATTCCACTTCCAGGGCACAAATTAAAAGGATGCAATCTTGAAGCACATAGGAAGTTCATGCAAAAAGCTCTTGATTGAAATTGTGCTCATTGATACACTGAAAGCAACTGAAAGTTGGATCTATGAGAATGTTTTAAAAAACAAGGTTGGGCTATAGTGAAACTCAAAATTTTACAATCAAAAGTATCATCAAAATATGCAAAAAAGAAAGTATCAAAATTGCAAAGCTGCTTTATAAAACTGGAATGAAGTCATGAAAGAATATATCCCTCTTATTTTTATGCTTGTGTTTTATATAGGCGATCTGTATTATTTTAATTGTTTACATATATATATATATTTTTTAAGATTTTATTTATTTATTTGATAGGTAGAGTTACAGACAGTGAGTGGAAGAGACAGAGAGAAAGGTCTTCCCTCTATTGGTTCTCTCCTCAAATGGTCGCAAGTGCCGGAGTTGCACCGATCCAAAGCCAGGAACCAAGAGCTTCTTCCCAGCCTCCCACATGGGTGCAGGGGCCCAAGCACTTGGGCCATCTTCCACTGCTTTTCCGGGCCATAGCAGAGAACTGGATTGGAAGAGGAGCAGCTGGGACTAGAACTGGCACCCATGGGGGATGCCGGCGCCACAGGCGGAGGATTAACCTAGTGCAACATGGAGCCGGCCCCATGTATTATGATAATTGTTAGAAGAAAAGTTTACTTAAAACAACATCATGGAATTGACTATAAGTCTTATGTGACAAATCACTGAAGAGAAACCAAGCAGAGACCATAGCTACACCCGTCTGGCCTGAAAGTGAAGGGCATTTGCTTGTGTCACTCCTGCCCCACCCATACAGGTGACCTTAAACTTGGAAATCATTTGTAATCTGATGGCACCCAGCAGGTCCTTAGAATCCCTCCTGGCGCAACAGGGGAGATGCGTGGTCATTTTGGAAGAAATTCATATTGGATGAGAGCAAGTCACAGTCACAGCTAAAGCAAATTGTATCAGCCAATAAAAGACCTATACTCCTAGGCCAGAGTTAGAAGGAATTCTCTGAAGATAGCTATCAGCTCCCCTGAAGGATGTCACTTCCATCAAAGCACAGACCTCTGTTGTCTGCTCTATCTTGTGGTATCCAACTTTATTACGTAGTAAGTGCCCGAGAAACACGTGGCAAATGAACACGTAAACTCACTAGGGCAAGCCAGAACCCCAGGGGCATTCTTAAGTTTTCCCTCTGGCCTCAGTCCCATAGTCAGCCCATTCCTTAGGTTCTTTCATCAAATGTATTTCCAGTTGTCCCGTTCCCATCCACGGCACACCTCTCACTCCAGGCCAAAGTCTCTCTCGTACAGAGAACTTCCACAGCCTCTTCCTATCAGTTTTGCCCTGTCTCATCCTCTTCCTATGCATTCCCTACAAATCAGCAAGATTGATGATCTTAAGGCGCAATCGGATCAGGTCATTCTGCTACTGAACTTCAAAGTTTTCCAATTGCTCCAACCCCTTATCACGGTGCTCAATCACCGGCTTCAAGTGTCGCTTGCCATTTCCTCCCAATTCACAGTGCAGACTGCTCTCTGTGTACCTCACGTGAGATCACAGTGCTCTGCTCCCAGCTCCCCCAGTGTCTTCAACATCAAGCTCCTTTCACACATTTTTTGAAAGATTTATTTTATTTATTTAAAAGGCAGAGTTACAGCAAGAGAGACAGAAGAGAGAGAAAGAGAGAGAGAGAGAGAGAGAGAGAGAGAGAGATCTTCCATCTGCCAGTTCACTTTCCAAGTGGCTGAAAAAGCCAGTGCTAGGTGATACCAAAGCCAGGAGCCAAGAGCTTCATCCTGGTCTCCCACACAGGTGCAGTGGCCCAAGCACTTGGGTCATCTTTCACTGCCTTCCTATGGATCAGAAGTGGAGCAGCTGGGACTTGAACCAACATCCATAGGGATGCCAGCAGTGCAAGTGGTGGCTTAACCTGATGTGCCACAACACCAGCCCCCTCAGGGAACGTTTACATATTGTTTCTGCTATACAGAAATGCACACCCTTTCCTTGCAATTTCAACTTATATAATCTATCCTCAAAGATACCATTCTTGACTACCTAACTTTTTAGTTGCCACCTAACTCTTTAGACTTTCTTGGTATTTCACATATAATTCAATCTCTTCTGAGTTTTGATGCATTTATTTTTACTTTATTTGAAAGTCAGAGAGACGGAGAAAGATCTATCATCGGCTGATTCACTTCCTCAAAAACCTACAACATTGACAGCTGGGTCAGGCAGAACTCAGGAGCCTGGAATTCCACCCAGGTCTCCTGTGAGGGTAACACATTCCCAAGTAGAGGCGCCTCCACCTGCTGCTCCCTAGCTGTGCACTGCTAGACAGTGTGATTCAAAGAGCAGGAGCTGGATTCAAAGGAGGCGCTCTGATATGAGGTGCATGCACCCCAAGCAACAACTTAGTCATTGAACAAAACACTGATCCTTTTTTAACTTTGACAACATTATGATAATTTGTAAATAGGCATATATTTATGTTTACAGTTTGTTCCTCCCACTCAAAAGGCACCCTGTGAGAGTTGGCACCATTTTCAGTCTTCTGGTCCATTGTATCCCAATATCTAAGTGCCAAGTGGCGCAGAACAGGCAGTTCACGTCTATTTGCTAAATGAATGAATAAGCTACTGAAGAGCGGAGTGATTGACAACACAAGTATAGTGAACAAGGGAGGGATGGAATGGACCAACATGGAGTTAGAAAACAGCTAAGAACAATAAAGCAATAATAAAAGGAGCACTTAGCGGTATTAGCACATGCGCCTGGAGTTTTAGAGCAAAGTCCACTTAGTCCACTTTAAGTGCTAATGGAAAGAGATGCACTTAGAACCTTTTTATAAACTTTATATAATTCATTAATGTGAATTTTCTTTTAAAAATACATATATGAAGCTTACATTTTTAAAAATATTTCTTTATTAGAGAGACAGGGAGAGACAGATGGAGAAAGCTGCCATTCATGGGTTGATATCCTCAGTGCGTGAAATGGCAGGGACTGGGCAGAGTCTAAGCCAAGAACGCCATCCAGAGCTGCCACATGGGTGGTAGGAGCTCAACTATTCGATCCATCACCACCCCCAAGGTCTGCATTGGCAGGAAGGCGAACCAAGAGCTGGAGCTGGGCATTGAACCCAGCGGTGCTGATACAGGACACAGACACTCTAACTTGTGTCTTAATTGCTAGACTAAATACATATTCCATGATAAGCTTATTTTTGCTTCTTTGTTTTTAATAATTCTATTTTTTCCCGGTCTGTTGGCACAGTACCCTGAGTCTTAAGAAAACTACTCATCCAACAGGATCAGACAGTGAGGCCCTGGTACCCAGGCTGAACAGAGCAGCTGAGACTCCCCTTTGCAGATGGGGTCTGAACAGAGTCTATTTACATGTCTTAGAAGGGACCATCCCTTAAGAGAACACAGATGGCAGAGGACACTCTCTGGGACTGTTCTCTGAACATGTGGGGAAAGCAATTATAAAGGGATTTAAGTCAATGGCAGAAGCAGAGAGGTTAAGTCTCAATCCCTTCTGTGGTGTATTAAATGGTAAAATGAAAAAGCTTTGGGACATCAAACTAAACTCATCTGGCAAATTGTTTTTGGAAAGAGATGGGCTTGTGCATTTGGACTCCTGTCAGCTGTGTAAGCACTCCCTTCTGTAGCTGGTTACCTCTGCAAACCCCCTACAGGCTGGCCGTGCCCGCCCACAAGCCTAGCACAGCCAGGAAGAGATGCTCTCCCGGGTGGCCCCGGAAGTAGCTTTCTCCAAGTCAGAGCACGTTGTAGCTGTTTGCTTCGTGGCCACAATGACCCTTTCGGTGGGAATCCAGCCCAGGGAAGCACAGTTTCCCAAAAGAATGAGGGGTTGGTTGACATCCGTGACTGAATGGCAGGACTCAAAAGATAGTCTGTTGGCTGAATAATCATTTTGTTTTCTTTTTGGGTTCGCCAATTATGTAAATTTGGAAACTGTATCTATTAATTGCCCAATTAGACATCTGGTAATCACTCTCTACAGAAATAGCCCAAATAATAGTGGCAAAGACTGGGTGCACTATTTTATTGTATCGCAAATAAAAATCTAATTTAGATTTAATAAAATCTAATCCCAGCTAATTTAATACCAATTGATCATCAACGGGGTACATTTTGTGGTCCATCAAGTATATAAGAGAGGTGTATAATTAACTAGAAATGGCGTCCACAAGGTTATAATTAAATCCTGGGTAACTTTTTCACTTTCAGCAAGTGTTTTACCTCTTAATTAACATTTCAGAAGATGATTTATAATATGATTTATTCAATGTCGATTGCTCAGAGACCAGGGACAACTAAACAGAGGCATGGTGGAGTCTTCTGTTTACAACGTGTTTCTTCTTCAAAGATAAGTAAATATCTTGTTGCAGAGTAAATAAGGCACACACATTTCATTTCAGTAAATATTAATCATGAATTATGTGTTCATGTGATTGGATTTTATTACCATTCTGATCATAGGCATGTATTCCGTTATTTCACTTTTATTCAGTAGAAACCAAAGGAATCTGGGAGAACAGCAAAGAGAATTTGTTTAGTTGATCTTCTTCCACTTCCTTCCTGGACTCTGACCAGCACCCTTTCAGAAGCACGGAGGGTGGGGACCACGTCGGCCCGCTTCACTTTTGAATCCTTAGCTCGTTGCACACAGTCGGCCACTAGTGAGTCATTACCGGCTACAGGGATGAAGACAGCTACTCCAAGGAGCACAGGGAGGAGGAGATAGAATCCTTAATATCTATGACGTTTAAGACATCTGAGCTCATATTCAAAATCCCCTTCCTTCTACGTTTGGCTGTGATGAATACTCTATGGTATTGACTTACGGTTTGGATGGACATGAAATGGAAGTGCTGCTGTGAGATTTCTTTTTTCTAAATATTTATTTATTTGAAAGGCAGAGTTACAGAGATAGAGAGTTAGACACACGAGAGAGAGAGAGAGAGAGAGAGAGAGAGAGAGAGAGAGAGAATTCCATTCCCAAATGGCAGCAATCACTGGAGCTAGGCAGATCCGAAGCCAAGAGTCAAGAGCTTCTTGTAAGTCCCCCACATTGGTGCAGGGGCCCAAGCAGTTGGGCCATCCTCTGCTGCTTTTCCAGATGTATCAACAAGGAGCTGGATCAGAAGTGGAACAGCTGGGACTGAAACTGGAGCCACAGGTGGCAGCCCTACCCACCACGCCACCTTGCTGGCTCCTGCTATGAGATTTCTAGAGGCTATTACAGGCAAAGAAGCATGGAGAAGACCCTGGACAAATGTTGGCCATCATCCATTTCCTCTGTAGCATTAATCACTATTATAATTTCACATGGATTTTGTAATTGTCTTTCTTCCCAATCACATGATAAGTTCCATGACACCAGAACCAAAGCTGGATTTGTTTTTTAGTTTTGGTTTCATTTTGTGTGTGTGTATTTGTGTGTGTGTGTGTGTGTGTGTGTAAGAGAGAGAGAGAGTGAGAGAGAGAGAAACAATCCCATGTGCCTGTTCAGTCCCCAGATGCCCACAATGCCTAGAATCCAGATCCAGGGGAACTGAAACCAGGAGTCAAAACTCAATCCAGGTCTCCCATGTAGGTGGCAAGGACCTAACCACTGGAGCCATCACTGCCGCCTCCTGGGGTCTACATTAGAAGGAAGCTGGAGCCAGGAGCTGAGCTGGGTGTCATAGCTCAAGCACTCTGACGTGTGACATGGGCATCCCAACCACAGTCCAAACCCTTAAACCAAATACCCATCCCCCAAATGTGGCTTAGCTCATCACTGTATCTCCAGCACATCATAGAAAATTTGTCACAATACTGGATTTCAGTGAATTTTAGGTGCCCATGCGATGACCAGATAACTGAAGCCATTATCTTTATCCATCATTCAGAATGCCTGCTGTATCGGGTCCTCCAAATCTGGGTTCTTCAAAACAAGAACGGGAAACTAGAGCTCACATCATGGTTTGTTGGCCGTCAAATGAGGCACTGAATGGTAAAAGCTGCAGCTAGGCGTGTCTCTGTAGGACTCCAGCCACAGGTTCTGCTTTCAGCCTTCCAGAATTCCAATGATTGTGTGCTCAGAGTCTCCTCACCTTCTGGGCTGCTTTTGCGCTCCCAATATGGCTGTAGAAGCTTATTGGAGTAACATTTCCTCACAAATGCTCCAATATGCTCTCCCGCCAAGCCTGGTCCTGCAGGGGCCGTCTCATTTGCATCTGAAGGTATCAAAATTCTTGCTGAGCAAGTCCCTTCCACCCCAAACATCTTTCTAGATCTGAGCTCAGCACTGTTTTAACGTGATGCCTCTCGCTTCCCTGAGGCCTGTTCCAGGAAGGTGAGCTATATTAAACTTGCTGCTGCAATGTTTGGGCTTATTGATTTTTTTTTTAAAACTTGGCACCAAACAACCAAAAGGCAGTTAAAAAAAAATCAGAAGGGGGGAAAGAAGCAAGAAGGGAGAGACATGCACCCAGCTGTGGCATTTAGCACTGTCCAGTGCGAAAGACATTTCTATGAGCTTACACTTCCAAATGCAGCAAACCAAGAGCTGCTTTCTTGATGATCTTTTAATGGAGTTGGCAGTGCAAGGCTGTAGCAGCGCCACCGGAAGAGATGGGAATCTATTGTTACGTCCTGTGCCACCAGGCCCTCCTTGACTGACTTGTGCAAAGTAGAACTCGCACGAAGGCGAGACTCCTCGCGGGTGAGGATCCCCTTCTGCCGTTAGTTCTGGCAACCTCTGCATTCCGACAGCCGCATTCCTTGTGGGAATCTTGAACTCTGCAGAATTACCACAAATCCAAGGGCGCCCTTCACACAGACGCCTTTGGAGGGTTGCAGGATCGAGTTTGCTCATCGATTAGATTGAACCTTTCCGAACAGACTGCAGGGAACCTTGGGACAGAATGTTTAACTCCGTTTGAGATATGAATTGGTCACCTCAAACCTGCCCACAGTAACCACCACTGAAAGAAGGCAAGGGCCACAATATAAGCCATCCTTTAATACATCCATCTCCCCATTCATCCATCCATCTGTCTGTACTCCTCCCTTCCTCTCTCTCCTGCCCACACTCCCTCCCCCCATACATCTAACCAAACTTTATATGCCAGACCCGATGCTAGGTACTGTGGATCTACAACATGTGATATGTATTGTCACATGCCTCTCCATTTCCGAATCTGCCACACTCTTCCTTTCTTTATGCTTTTGCTTTCACTACTCAATACCCTGGAATATCCTTTTCTACTAGGAAAATTCCTTCGCCTTTTTATTTATTTTTTAATTTTTTTCAATTCCTAATCCAAATGTACCATCACCTAGAGATGTCTCTCAAATGTCTAAGACTGAATGAATTATTTCTGCCTATTTATTTGCTTGATACTTTATGCATGCATATTCATGTTTTATGTTGCTCATTTGCATAATAGTAATAACACCAACAATAAATAGATTTTATTTGACAAATACTTACTATGACTAGGCACTTTGCCAAATGCTTCACATATATTAAATGTTTAGTCTTAACAGCAGTTCTGTGAAGAAGATACTATAATTATCCTTAACTTACAGAAGAAACTGGGGGCTAGAGAAGTCATCTACTTGTCACTCAGCTTGGCAGTGAGCTCTCCTTGGCAGATAGCAAAGAATTCACAGGCCACAAAGCTTAGTTTATGCCTATCAAAGAGATACACCATAGATAATTTAAAAAACAAATAGGTAAATCAGAAGAATGAGAGAATAATTGCGTAAGTGCAACTCAAAATTTCTAGGTCTAGTCTTACCTGCTGAAAGATTAGACTTGTGGATGAGAATCAAAATACAGTAACATTACGGTGGTCCCTGCTTGGTCCTCTACACATGTCATTCGGATGTGACTTCACTGCGGACATTGGTGAAATTTAAAGGGCTGTTGCACTGCCAAATTAGAAAGATAGGTAGGTAGGTAGATGGATAGACAGATACAGCCAGACACCTTGACATTAATGTACATGGATGACATCACTTAAGACACCCTGTTAGGTTAGGACAATGGCTATTTCATTTCACTGATGCAGAGAAACTGAGGCTTAGAGAGGTGAAGAACTTGCCAAAGGTCACCTTGTCAGAAAATAGTGCATTTGGTGCTCAGAGCTATGCAGGCTTTCACCAAAGCCTTGGAGCCTGATGGGCACACAGAAAGAGACACCACAGCAAATGGAGAGGGCAGGAGGCAGATGCAGAGAAAGCTGGACATCATCGCCCCAACAGTGTAAATAATCAGGCTGCTCTGCCTCCACGTTCATTTAGGGTTCATTGTTTTCCATGCTACATATTCAGAGGGCCTTGACACATGAAGCACTCTAATAACATACTTTTCAGAAAAAATTGAACTTCTGCTTAAAGATAAAGCAGTTATGTGTAGTGTGTGTGTGTATAATGTATAACACACAAATTTATATTTACATTGTCTAGAGCCTTTAGGTTCAAAGTTATGTTCTTAATAGCATAGCCATGATCATAAGGCTAACCATGACTCATTTTCCAATACTGTGGGATGTGTTCTGTTTAATTTTATGCATAATTCAATACATATGACTGATGCTGGCATCCAAAGTAGCCCTACTAATGTCATCATTTTTTGCACTGGAATATCCTACAAGGAGTCCAGCAAAGCTGTGGGTATACATGGCGTGAAATCATTCTGCAATCGCTTGTAATTATTTGCTGGTTTCTACCACAACCTTGAAATTCATTTTTCAAACATCACAAATGACCCTTTGCTCACCAAAACTAATGGCTTCTTTTCAGTCCTCATTTTTCTGGAACTTGCTGAACCATTTGATATCACTCACTCATCACTCTCCCCAATGCAGCTCTGAACTGCCTGATATTCTGCAATTTTAGATATTGGGTACCTTTTGATTTCACCATATATATATATACACACATACAACTGCACTATGCAAAGGTCACCACATTCCCTAGTGTTCAGATAAACTTCTATTGAGATCTCAAATAAAAGTAGTTCAAACACCCTTCTGATGATAGCATGATAAAACAACAAATTTTGCTATTGTCCTGCAGATTTTGATCATCCATTTGAGCATCCTATTTTAAGATCATCAGCTGCAAAGTCGGTGGCCAACATTCGTTTTGAAATTGCTCTACATAGAAAAGAGGCACAAATTCAGTTTTTCAAAGTAGTTCCAAGATAACTTCATTTCCCATCATCAGACTCTTGTCTTGTACCTGTAATTTATCCAGCTTCTACCTGTTGAGGATGGCAGATTATGTTCGAACACACAGACTTTGGAGACTGACAAATACATGACAGCAAATGAGAACTGGAAAGAAAATATGAGTTCTCTTTCACAACAAGCTGGCATTCTTTCAGGTCCTGTCTCCTGAAGGAGAGAGGGGAGTAGATGTTTACAACCACACGTGCACACACACACACACACACATTGATGTCCAATTGTGTAAAGGAATCACAAACTATCATGATGTGGTGGAGAGGCCTATTCACTCTTTGAATTTGTTACAGATGTCTTTATTTGAAAGGCAGGGTGACAGCAAGAGTAAGAGAAGCAGAAAGAGATTGTCCACCTGGTGGTTCATTCCCCAAATGGCTATGACAACCAGGCCCGAGTCAGGCCAAAGCCAGGAACCAGAAACATCCTCCTGGTCTCCTTTGTGAGAGGCAGGGACCTGATCACTTGGCCATCTTCCACTGCTTTCCCAAGCACGTTAGCAGGGAGCTAGATCAGAAGTAGAGCAGCTGAGATACACATTGGTGTTCTAATATGGGGATGCCAGCATTGCAGGTGACAGTATAACCCACTAGCCCACAATGCCAAGCCCCTCACTCTTTGAATCTTTAAGAAATAAAAATTCTCTGAGGCAGAGTGCCCCCCTACACACACACACACACACACACACACACACACAGTGTTCACGGTGCTTCGCCACAACCAGGCCACTTACTGTGACTTTTGATTTAACTGACATGAAAACACTATTAGAAATATCTGCACTTACCCTCACAAACAA
Organism: Oryctolagus cuniculus; assembly: GCF_964237555.1. Classification (NCBI taxonomy): domain Eukaryota; kingdom Metazoa; phylum Chordata; class Mammalia; order Lagomorpha; family Leporidae; genus Oryctolagus; species Oryctolagus cuniculus. The sequence continues at coordinate 48,469,037 of NC_091449.1, forward strand.
TTGAGATAGCTACCAGATTCCTCCTTGGGAATTTGGGAGGTGAAGGCAGAATGGAAAGTCAAGCCTCATCGTGGCCTGGGCATCTGTTTCACTGCTATACCCAGTATACACCCAAGAATGGTGTTCAAGAATCCAGCAGTAGGTTGATTTTTGTAAACCCATCATGACCATAAAGTATTAGAAATTGGTGCTTGCTCTGCCAAAAGCAGCACCAATTCAAAGCAGAAAATCAAATATAGACTTTGGCTCCAAGATATTGGGGGAGGGGAGGTGTGGATTTGCAGGAAATGATAGAGAAAGCAAACAAAGGAAAGGGTTGGGGTCTCTGGGATGCAGACATGAATAAGGGCTGGGAGAATTGAAGGAAAGGGAGTGAATGAAATGCATGGGCCCTGCACCTGCACTTGGCTGTGTCATTAAGGACCCAAAGTCTCCCTGTGGTAACCACTGAATGAGCGGGGCATGGGGGAAAGCTGGGTCTGGCTTCAGAGCACAAGCTTGGAGAGAACAGGGGCAGCATGGGAAGACCATATGAATGTTGATCAAACAATATTGATTGAGAAGCTAGAGTGACAGTGAAAAGATCACAGGACCATGTCTCTGCTTTGCTGAGGAATAACTGTTATATGAATATACTCTCTTTTTACAGTTTAATAAAAGAAGATATTATTGTAAGCTCTTCATATAATAACTTGATAAACTAAACACTGTTTCTGCCACCCTTACTGTACCTGTGAATTTTAAAGTTCTATGTGCATTGACATGATGGCATATTTTTCTTGTCAGTTAAACTAGTTGGTATGGCAACATTTAATTTCTTGAAGAAATGTCTATCAATGTCGTGGTGAAAAAGTGGCACTGGTGCATTGTACTGGCATGAATCATAACCACCTCCAACAATAGCAATGACAAAATATTGTAATAAAGATCATAACTGTAGTGATAGCAATAGCAATAGCGACACCACCACCAAGTACAATAATTGAAGTAGAGAAAGCAGAGACTTAGCAGCTAGATATTCCAAGGCTCAAACTTCTGAGATCTCTTTCTGACTCAGTAACCCTGGGTAATAATTTGTTTAAGTGGTGATTTCCTACTTTGAAAACAAATCTATTTCTACATTATTCATAAAGTTATGCACAAGTTACCGAGTTGTGGGGAAAAGCTACTATGAAGTAATAATTAAATGAAAGAAAAATATTCTGCATATTTTTCTAATACAAGTCAACTTCTAATAAATGCTAGTCCTGAAGTCTTATTGTCAGGATTCTAAAGTTGGTTCAGTAAGTTTTGAAAACTTTTAAACAGAAGGAAAATGGTACCACAAACATAGAACCAGGATACACACACAAAACAACATCACCAGAGAACCTTTGTGCTCCCATTCCCTGCCACCAACAGGGTGGCGTGTTAACTCCATGGAGTCCCACTGTAGAAGCAGTGGCCCAACCCCAGCCTCACATGGCTTCTTTAGCTAGACACCTTGCAATTCTACAGTAAGTCAAAGCTGAGAGCAAACAACAAAGTTTATCCAGAAGACAATTTGAAGGGTTATTTTCAATATGGAGAGGGCAAGTGAATAATTTATGCAAATTCAATTCTTTTGTAAGACTCAGTGTGTTAATATTTTGTAAATAAAATACAGTTAAACCTTCAAAACCATTAGGAGAAAGGACCTTGTGACTCCCTGTTTATAGGTGAGGAGACAGAGAATTCAGTGGTTGTTAAGCCAGCTGCTCAAGGTCACACAGCTATCAAGTACCTTGCAAAAATACAGACCCAGGCAGCCTTTCTCTGGAACATATATGCTCAATCTTGAATTCATCCTTTGCACAATAAAGAAAAATAGTATAAACAGAAATAGGGAGAGAAGGTAAGAAGAAACAAAACACAGAGTTTCCTAAGACCCACAAAAAATAGACTTGCTTCTTAAAACTAAAAAAGTATATCCACTTGACTTTCCTTTAATGCTTCTTTCCCCTCTAATATAATCCATTTTTTGAAGCACATTAGAATGTTAAGACCTTGAATAAAATATTCAGAGAAAGCTAAGCTTCTGTGCAGAGCCAGTGCATTCGCACACAGGAAAAACACAATTTGTTTACATGTTGTCTAGAACTTTATTCTCAAAAGAACAGTCTTATTTCTACAGTCCATTATTCATGCTGGCTTGGCCAGACCTTATTTTTCTCCTCACAGTCCCAGAGGTAACATGTTGTTTTCAGTTTGCTTCTCTGAATAGACCTATAGACACCACTGACCTTGGTGGGAGAAGCCCAGACCACTGATGGAATTATTTTCCTACTGGAATTACCCCCAGGAATTCAAGCAAATGTGGAGTACTGATAGATTGTTATCAGTCAACAACCTTCCCAATCTGGCATGTTCCCTCTGTAATCTTTACAATCTTTATCTCGAGGACCACAAGACATTGTCTGTCTTTCCCAAATATAATAGTTTCTTCTCAGCCTTTACGTATTTTAGGACTTCAGCTTTATTTTAAGACTTTTTTGGAACCATTTGATCCCATCCACCGCTGACTAACCAATCTTGTACATTTTTTAATCATTTGCTGATTTGATTTCATGTTTTCATCACTGAAACTATTATAATAGCCAAATGACTGCATTCCCATCTTAAGGATCAACTTTCCTCTGATATCATCCCCCTTTCTCTTGTGTCAGAAGCCAAAGATTCTATCGACCTTGTCTCTATCTCATCTCCAGGATCCAGGGGGGATTCAGGGGTCTAGGGGATCAGCCACGTCAATATCCTCGCCCACACTGATAAGTTCAAGAATGAGCGATTCCATAAAATCCCAGGAATTTTTCTTTTAATAGAGGTGTCCTCTCTTTCTGAAACAGAATATGGACAGGTGTGAGTGCCCAACATGTCACCACGTATTGTGTAAGAATTAATCCAACATTGAGGAGAGCACAGCTGAGAGATGACGCTGGACCGCCCCTGGTGATAATGAGCTCCTGGGACTATTGCCTCTGCATCCCATCGCCAGGGTGGCAATGCCAGGGATGGCTCCATGGGCCTGCAGTCAGTACACCATGGCCCTACACTTGGAGTTAATTGATCGGCAGTCCCTGTCTTGAAACTATTAATACTTTTGTCTTCTATAACTGAAGTCAGAAGGACAATGGGATGTGCACTGGGAGCTAGGAGTTCTGACTCATGAAGGGCCCTGCCTCCTGATACCTCCCTGGACCAAGTTCTGTCCCACTTGCTCCCTCTCCCTAGGGCCTTGGGCCCCACCTGACATCCTGTTCCCTGCACACTACGCACGCTTTCTCTGACTGGTTCCAGGACTGGGTAGCAATGACAAGGGATAAACAGAGACGCCTTTAATCCACCATCACCCTCAACCCCTAGTGGGTCCTGGGTGTAATCAGAAGAAGGTTGAATTGGACACTCATTCTGAGTCATCTTAGGATGGAGTTAGGTAGCGGCTCTCCCTGCCCTTGGCTTGGAATGTGTTTAGCAGTTGGTCAAATGCTCAGGCCCCAAGTGTGTCCTAGATCAGCGGTGGTGATGCATTCAGGGCTGTTATAGATCAGGCCATGGGCCCATAGGAAAGGGAAACTGGCCTTTATGTTTTTCAATGAGTCCTGTGAATTGTATCTCTGGTCTTGCATGCTATTCATGGAGTTTTCAACCGTATGAGATAACAAGTTTCCTTTTTTGCATAAGAGTCTTTGAATCAGATCTTGGATCAGAGGCCTCACGGATGCCCACCCTCCACACCCCGCCCCGTGGTCTGCGCTGCCATGGGCTAGCTGACACATGGCACTCTCTGGTCTTGCTCTTTGCCTCACCACCCTCTGCACAGCTGTTTCTCTACTCACCGGCCAGATGCTGCTTCGGGCTGTGGCTCTGCCCATCCCACCAAGCCCAAGGGGTAGATATTAGATGCTCTCTTAATCCTGTGAAGCACAGCTGAGACCAGCCTGTTGGAAAATAAGCCCGACACCCAGGGAATTAAGAGGACAATAGAATAAAAGCGTATGCAGCTTGAAGCTGGATTGTGGACTGCGGACTCCCCGGTCCCTTGCTTCTACAGAGCCTTGTCTGATTCTCCTCAGCCTCTTGGCCAGCCACGGCATTACAGGAGCCAGATTAGACACTCCCTAGGGCATGCAAGGATTTCAGCTGCCCTGACTCCGCTCAGACACTCTACCCTGAAGCTGTTGGAAAGAGAAATTTCATGTCAGACCAAACTCCGAACAACAACAAAAGGAAAAAGCTCATTATGTTTTTTTGATTCATTCAAATCTGACTAAGGATTTTTAAACAATTTCTACTTTGCAGAACTCTGCTTGGATGCCCACCCCCATTAACAACATTGTGAGGTCTGCAGCCATCTTTGTCCTCATTTTATCATTAATGGAATCGAGGTTCAGAAAGTTGGAAGCTCGCTGAGGACACACAGCCTGTCTGTGTCACAGCCGAGAAGGGCACCCAGTTTTAGAACATGCAGTATTTATGTTTTCTATTCTACCAGCTCCTAGGATAGAGAGAGCAAGTGGAGATCTCTCCAACAAGCTTCTGTGTGACTTCCCAAAGCCAGAACAAGGCAAAGTGCAGGCAAGGATGGCTGGTTCCTCACTTTGTTCCTCTGCCTTGTCAGCTCCTAAGGCTGAGGTTGCTGGAGAACCTTTGTCACTGGGGCTGGAACTTGCCTGGACAATGTCATCTGAAAAGTAAATCCCACAAGCATCGTGTGTCTGAATAAAGAGAACGACCTTCCTAGATAGAAAATCAAGTCAGGGGTGCCCTCACGACTTGGTGCTCCCCTTTGAGTTAGCGGTTGCCCTTGGTAATTCCCCATATATCAAAGCAGTGGTTCAATAAGCATGGTGCAAGACCAGCAGCAGCTTGTAGGAAATGCTTGTACTCTCTGGCTCCACCAAAGCCCTACTGAAGCACAAAAGACAGGGTGGATCCATCAGTGTGTTTAACTGGAGGCTCAAACACAGGCCCGGGTCAGAATCACTAACTGAAAGGTGCGAAACCCTCTCCAATCTATGTTCTTGGTGGTTCTTCCTAGAAACCTTGAATCTGCCCTTCCTGTTCCCTCTGTCACAGTCTCCTGGAGCTGTGAAGTGTTGCAGCTTCCTTCACATAAGCCCCGGTGGGCCAGGCTTTGAGTACGGTGTGTCTCTCACCATGTTCTCCTGGTTTCTCTGCAAGAACCCCACCCACAAAAAGCTTCTAAAAACAAGAGCTTTGGCTCCTGCACTCTGAGCCCTCACCTGCCCCATGGCAAGCAAATGATAAATGATCAATGCAGATGCCTTCTGGGATCCTAACTGATTTGGGAAGATGTGTTCATGCCAATCTGCTGATTGCAGCTAGGAAAACAATTTGGGGTTCCAAGGAGACTTTTGAAAGAGATACCTTGCTTCCATAAAAAAGCATATTTAGATATATGAAATAGCCAAGTGTTTTAAAACTAGAAAGTGCTATGAAACCTTCTCAGAATCGCTTCCTTTTGGATGGGCATCTACGCAATGGCCAGGTTACTTCAGGAGAGAAATACAGTGATGCTTCGAGTGTAATCACGGTCACGGTCACTCTCCTGCCTGAAACATTCCGTTGCTTTTTAGTGACCTACAACAGCGGTTCTTCTCTTTCTTGACTATATGCTAAAATATCTAGGAAACTTAAAATCATGATGCCCAGACCAATTACAGCAAAATAGCTGGGAGTAGGGCCAGGTGTTTTGAAAAGATCTCCAGGAAGCCCTGGTACACAGCCCTATTTGTGAATGTTGGATCTGGAAATGGCAGTCCATTTAGTGAGCTCTATAAATGTCCCTGCTTCCTGCTCAGAACTTCTGCCCAGAGCTCATCCTTTCAACCTCCCCATTCCGTCACTGTACTTAAGTGGCTCCATCACTCACAGGCCTTGGAACCTGCTGTCTCTCCTGCCAGGATGCTTGTTTTAGCAGATCTTCATGTGGCTGACTCATTGCCCATTCTTCAGTTCTCACTCCAAATACTTCATCCTCTAAGAGTATTAAGTTGACCACTTTATTGCATCATGTTCAGTGTCAGTCTTGTTTACTTACCACCTGGTTTGTCTCTTCTGAAACATGCCTTACCACCTTGATTATTATTTATTTATTGATGTGTTGTTGGTCTTGCCTCGCTTTAGTGGTAGGTCCAGAGAGCAGAGGCCTAGTTCTTCTTGTTCACTATCATCTCCCTAGTATGTGGAAGGATGCTTGAGTCAATAAATATTCCTTGAATAAATTAATGATTGAGGAGGCATGAACTCAGAGGGTCTAGTGATTAAACTTCAGCCCTATAATCATACTCAGTATTTGAACTCCAGTGTTCTGAGTCCAAGTTCATTGATTTTCCCAACTCAATCCAACTGACCATTTCTGCTTTCACTCTATTCACATATGCTCAGACCAACAAGGTTAGAAGAGACTTACTGTTCCCAGCAAGGAACCAGGGCCTTGGTGAGTTGGAGTTCACCTTATGCGAAATGGCAAGGAGTAGGCAAAATACAAAACCAGCTGTGTAAATAGCATCACCTCCAGTCCCATTTAAATGAGTCAGTAAATTATGCCTCCAGATGCTAAACCATTTATTTCACCAGGCTGGAAGAATAAAAAAGGAGCATTCAGAGCAGTGATTTATCTGCCCAGGTATTTCAATCAGAAAAAAACAAATGGAAGGAATCCTTGTGGGAGAACCTGGCACCTGACATGACTGTGGGAGACATTTTCTTAAAAAATGGAATAATCAAATGGTGGTTCACCCACCCTGGTCCGTCCTCAGCATTAGCAATAATGGAGGAGCATGAGCTTGGATGAACTTCAGCTCATAGCATGCCCTGGAGGAGATGCAGAGGGGCAGGCAAGCCCTCTGCCCACAGAAGCAATAATACCAGTGTTAATAATAAGGTACCTTTGCCAGCTCTTTGAAGGATAGTTATTATGGGGGTGTTGTTAATATTTTTCTCCCTCTCCATTCTTCCTGACGATGGAAATGCACCAGCAGATGCAATTTTGTTGGCCTAACATTCACAATAGAGCCATTTTTTGTACTTTTGCTACCCCTAGTAAAACAACATCAGTAAATTTTGGTATCATAGAAGACTGAGTCTGGACAACCATTGCTGAGGGTTGAATTTAGGTATCCATATAATGAGCCTTGGTTTTTAAAGAATGTTTGGAGGGGCAGGAACAACTTAATAATTAGAATTTGCTTTGAATCATGTTATATGGCCAAGAACAAAGCAGGCGTTCTTATTTCCATCTGGAGGAAGAGAAATCTGAAAAAAAGAGTCACACAACTTGCCCTTGACCCCTTGTTGTGGAGCAATGGAGCTGGGATTGTAACCGTCGAAGAGCACAATTCACAGTGCAGCAAAGACTTAGGGAGTCCCCATGGGTATGGAGAATAGTAATAACCACAACTCTTTATTACTATGACTTACTGAGTTCTAGGTATGTGACAACATTCTAAGTGCCTTACACACACAATTACATTTAAATGTCATGATAAGCCATTTAATTCTCACCACAGCTCTATGAAGTAGGAACTGGTTCTCTTTATAGAGAAACATGCCATGGAACAGAAAGTTTAATGGCTTGCTTAAAATAAGGTTCAACAACAAGTAGAAGGGCTGTTATTTGTCTTATTTTTTTTTTAAGATTTATTTGTTTGTTTGAAAGACAGTGACAGAATGAGAAAGAGAGAGAGAGAGACCTACTCACTGGTTCACTGTGCCAAGTGGCTGAAATATCCAGGGGCTGGAGAGGCTGAAACGAGGCGCCTGGAACTCCATCCGAGTCCCCCACATGGGTGGCTGGAGCCTAAGTTCCTGGGCCATCTTCTCTTGCTTTCCCAGGCACATCAGCAGGCAACTGGATTGGAAGTGGAGCAGCCCGGTACTCAAACCAGCACTTCAATGTGGGACGCCGGTGTCTTAAGCCACTGCTTGAACCACAGCACTGCACACCAGCCCCGCAGAGATGGCACTGGAATGCACATCTTCCAAACTCTGCTTTGCTCTTGCGCAGTACCAGCGCGAACCGGGCTAGAAACTGTCAAGTGTCTTACAGCACTCTGAATATTGAACCTGGAGACTGGAAACCTGCTTTGGCGACTCATTCATTATATGCGCCGTGAATGAGCTTTCTCTGTTCTTCATAGTCTGCCCAACTTATCTCTATTGCGTCTTAACTCCTCGTCTGCTGCTGTTTTGTTTTGTTTTGTTTTTTGTTTTGTTTTGTTTCCAGTGCACACAACCTTGGGCAAAACACACAATCCACCAACTGGTAAGCTGTCCAGCTGGTCTCTTTCAAGTGTGACAACACCAGCTTTAAAAGTTAGCGATGAAAGAAAATGTTTCTTTTTGTACAAATCTCACAACGACAAAAGAGCAAGAGCTGCTATGAGCACAAGAAGAGAATCCCATGTCCTGCTACTGTCACTCGCAGGAAGAGGGGCAAGTTACTTATTCCCTCACCCCATGTACTTTTTTTTTTTTTTTTTTTGACAGGCAGAGCGGACAGTGAGAGAGAGAGAGACAGAGAGAAAGGTCTTCCTTTGCCGTTGGTTCACACTCCAATGGCCGCTGCTGCTGGCGTGCTACGGCTGGCGCACCGCGCTGATCCGAAGCCAGGAGCCAGGTGCTTCTCCTGGTCTCCCATGGGGTGCAGGGCCCAAGGACTTGGGCCATCCTCCACTGCACTCCCTGGCCACAGCAGAGAGCTGGCCTGGAAGAGGGGCAACCGGGACAGAATCCGGCGCCCCGACCGGGACTAGAACCCAGTGTGCCGGTGCTGCTAGGTGGAGGAGGATTAGCCTAGTGAGCCGCAGCGCCAGCCCCCATGTACTCTTCACAGGGGTTTTGAGGAAAAAATCTGGAACTGGGAACATAATTACATGAACTTGAAATGAGGTAAAGACCAAATTAAAGTAGTCAGCCTTAGGCATAAATACAAGTGGATGGCTATCAGCACATCTCTGTGACAGCAAGTAAAAAGAAATATATGGAGATTATCTTGCTATTAAAACAAAAAGGAAAAAAATACGGGCAATACCATAGAGCTGGAATTCAGGGGTTTTGTTTTATTCACCATACTCCAAATCGACATTATCGTAACAACAACAGTTCTTGCAGGGTAAATGCAAGCCAGGGGCCTATGCTGTGCAATTTATGTCACTGAGTTCTCAGACAGCCCCAAAGTGTAGGTGCCATCACCAATCCCATTTCACAGACGAGTTGTGAATTTGGATGCTAAAACTTGTCCAGATCATTCAGCAACTCAGCAATGCAAATAAGATTCAGAACAGGCTATCTGCATCCGGAGCTTTGGCCCCGACCGCTGTGATAGCCTGGTTGGTTGGTGTGGAGTTTAAGGCAATCCATGGGGCAGACATTTTGGCTAGTGATTAAGAATCTGTTTAATGGACATCTGAATACCATATTGGAGTGCCTGGGTTCAAATCGCAGCTCTGTTCCTGATTCCAGTTTCCTGCTAATACATACGCTGGAGCAGTCTGGTGATGGATGAAGTAGTTGGGTACCTGTCACCCATGTGGGAGAATGGATTGGCTTCCTAGCGCCTGACTTCAACCTGGCCCATCTCCAGTTGGACATTTAGGGAGTAAACTAGTGGATAGGAGCTTGCTCTCTCTGTTCTCCCTCTGACTCTCAAGTAAATAAAATAGATTTTGAAAAACAGGAACAGCCCTTGTCATTAGCCCCATTCTAGACCAGGAGGACCCCCTTACCTCCCATTATAAAATGATGTACTCGCAGGCGCCATGGCTCGCTTGGCTAATCCTCTGCCTGTGATGTTGGCACCCCAGGTTCTAGTCCCAGTAGGGACGCCAGATTCTGTCCCGGTTGCTCCTCTTCCAGTCCAGCTCTCTGCTGTGGCCCGGGGAGGCAGTGGAGGATGGCCCAAGTGCTTGGGCCTTGCACCTGCTTGGGAGACCAAGAGAAGCACCTGGCTCCTGGCTTCAGATCGGTGCAGAGAGCCAGCCGTAGTGGCCATTTGGGGGGTGAACCAACGGAAAGGAAGACCTTTCTCTCTGTCTCTGTCTCTCTCTCTCTCCCTTTCACTGTCTAACTTTGCCTGTCGAAAAAAAAAAAAAATGATGCATTCAGTTCCAGAGGGTACATTTGCTAGCTGGACCCTCTCTGCCTCCTCTCTCAGCCCCACTTTACCCAATTTCTTAACGACCTCTACTCGTCCTCCCTCCTTATTAACTGTACCATTTGTCTCTTCCCCTATGGTCAAACTTTGTTGTTTGGTTATTGACCGCTTACTGCTTAGTTGATTCATTATCCTTCAAGCACCTCCGAAGTGTGTATTGCAAAGCCAAGCTCAGTCTCAGACACTGAGACCATCAACGGGTCCATGGATGGGGTGCTCCCAGGGAACTCACAGTACCTGAAGGAGCAGTGTAGACAGTGTGTTCTCATGCCTGAGTAGAGGGCTAAGGCAGAGGGAGCACACAGAAAGAGCCCCAAGGCCCACCCAGAGGCTGACTGTAGGTCCCCCAGTAGTGATTGGAGCTGACTCTTCCTTCTTACGTAGGACAGTGTATGCAGGAGGCCTGGGATGCTCAAACTGTGCCATGCATGAAAATCCCAGGACTGATAGGAAAAGGCAGAGCACAGGCCTCCTAACCTCATGGGCCATAGATCTGCACGTGGTAGCCTGGGTCATGCCAGAAGCCTAAACTGGGGGTGGGCATTTAGATTCTACTTGGGATGATGCCCTTTCCAGAGTGCCTAAGTTCAGGTCCCAGCTCCACCCCCACTTCCACCTTCCGGCATGTGCACACCCTGGGAAGCAGCAGGTCTCTCACATGAGAGACCCAGATGGAGTTCCAGGCTTAAATGAACATTTAATCAAAATGAAACTAAGCTGTTCAAAACTTCCCTGAGTGATTTCATCTCAGGTGCTATGAGTTGTAGCAAGCAGGCATTAATAATTACTAATAAATACATAAGGCATGAGGCCATTGAAAAAAGCTTATGGAATATGGAATTAACAGATATGTTTACCTTGGTGTAAAAATATTTTGAATCCATGCATATGAGGTATGTTTTTGCAAAGTTGTTGGAAAACAAGCATTATGAAAATAATTATATATGGGTTTCTAATTTTGGACACCAAAAAATAACTCATGAACTTTATACATACATAAATGTCATACATGTGTCTATTAGCAACTCCATATGGACAGTATTTCATAAGGCCCTCACAGCTATTGTGTGAGTGTCACAGGTGAGAAATTTCAATTTCCTGAAATCTTGGTATAACTGAAATGAAAGATGTACACACTTAGCTCAAAATTACAGTAATTTAGGCTGGCGCCGTGGCTCAATAGGCTAATCCTCCGCCTGTGGCGCCGGCACACTGGGTTCTAGTCCCTGTCAGGGCGTCGGATTCTGTCCCGGTTGCCCCTCTTCCAGGCCAGCTCTCTGCTGTGGCCCGGGAGTGCAGTGGAGGATGGCCCAAGTGCTTGGGCCCTGCACCCGCATGGGAGACCAGGAGAAGCACCTGGCTCCTGCCATCGGGTCAGGGCGGTGCGCTGACCGCAGCGCGCTGGCCACAGTCGCCATTGGAGGGTGAACCAACGGCAAAAGGAAAACCTTTCTCTCTGTCTCTCTCTCTCACTGTCCACTCTGCCTGTCAAAAAAAATTACAGTAATTTATAATTTATAATTATTTACAATAAATTATAATAACTAAACAGCAATGTGAAAGTTCTCCTTCAGTGAATGTGTCCTGAAACTTCTATCCTCAAACTCCCAGAAACTCTGAATTGGGAAAACATAATAAAATGGTGACAATTATGTTTTTAAAGATTTATTTATTTATTTGAAAGCCAGATTTACACAGTGAGAGTAGAGGCAGAGAGAGGGAGAGAGAGAGAGAGAGATCTTCCATCTGCTGGTTCACTCCCCAATTGGCTGCAAAGGCCAGAGCTGCACCATTCCAAAGCCAGGAGCCAGGAGTTTCTTCCCGGTCACCCTCACAGGTGCAGGCCCAAGGACTTGGGCCATCTTCTACTGCTTTCCCAGGCCATAGCAGAGAGCTGGATCGGAAGTGGAGCAGCCGGGTCTCAAACCAGCACCCATATGGGATGCTGGCACTGCAGGCCAAGGAGTTAACCCACTGGGCCACAGTGCCAGCCCGAAAAATGATAATTATAATAATAATAAAAACACATGTAGGCCCTGTTCCTGCCACAGGAGTCTCATTCCTCTTCTGTGTGACTATTCAGGGCCAGTGCTTACCTGCATGTTCACACCCCTGATGCTTTTCAGTAAAGGCAGAAACCAATTATTTGACCCATCATCACTGCCTTCTAAAGTCTGCTTTAGCAGGAAAGCCAAGTCAGGAGCTGGGGCTGTGCATTAAAATCAGACCCTTGGATGTGGCACATGGTCATCCTAGCTGTTGTCTTAATTGCTGGCTAAATGGCCGCTCCATGAAAAGCTTATAGATTTGTTTGGTTGTTTTCAGTAATTCTATTGTTTTCTGTCTTTTGGTATAGTATCCTGAGTCTTAAGAAGAATCTCGGTTCAACAGAATCAGAGAGTGAGACCCTGGTACCCAGACTGAACAGAGAAATGAGACTCCCCTTTACAGATGGGGTCTGAACAGAGAAAGGCACCCCTCCCCCCTTGGTATGGGGATGGTCGGACCTGCAGGCCGAATGAGGCCAGTGAAATCACCTGCTCTGCCCCTGCAAGGCAACCTCAGGTGGTACTTGAAGTTCAATAGATCTTTAGCTGGCTAATTTTTAAGTCGATTATTTTGTATGGCCCATTTATGATGTTAGAAATAGCCAAATGGCCCGCAATAGAAAAATTTCCCTATCCCTGCAAGTGTCTTATAAGCATCATGGCTTTTTAAAACATTTCTCCATTGAACAGTCATTGCTACTCCATACAGATGATGGTTCTACTTCTCCAGCTACGTATTTAGCCCAAACCTCTCGACTTTTGATCTAAATGTCCACATAGCACATAGAAGCTGCTTCCTGATTAATCATCCAACCACGAGGCTTACTGGAAGCAATTCCTCATGCATGAGCACCTCCTGGGTGCCCATCTCAGTTCCAGGAGCTGTGTGCCCTACATGGAAAGGGCCGGCATACTCTCCCACATAGAGAGAGCTTGTGAAGACAAGACATTTAAAAAAGAAGCAGCGGGGGGGGGGGGGGGGCCTAGTGGCTAAGACACCTGTGTTCCACATCTGAGTGCCTGAGATCAAGCTCTGTGTCCTGATTTCAGCTTTCTGCTAATGAAGACCCTAGCAGATGGTGGTGACGGTTCAAGTGCCTGAGTCCCTGCCACCTACATGGCTCCCAGCTTCAGCTCTAGACCTATTGAAGGTGACTGGGGAGTGAACCATTGGATGGAAATCTCTCTCTCCCTCCCTCCCTCTCTCTCCCTCTCTCTCTCTCTCTCTCTCTCTCTCGACCTACCCTGCCCATCTCTCTGCCTCTCAAAAGTGTAAGTAAATTTTTAAAAATACTGATAATTAACTGTACGAAATGTTTTGAAGGGGAACTACCAGAACATGGAAAAAGGAAAAATAATCTAGAATAGTCTAAGGAATCAGAAAACTGAGGACACAGCATCCTCAAAGTACTTGGGTCAGGAAAGGGATTGGAGTTTTGAAAAAAACAACCTGCAGATCTACGTGAGAAGATGGTGAAGAAAGGGAGCAACAGCATGAGACCAACTCGAAAAGTAAGATGGGCTGCTGCATCTGCAGCCTTTTAGCCATGGACAATGGATTCCAATTTAACCCAAACGCAGGGGAAAGTCACTGACGGATTTGAACAGGAAAGTGACGTTACTATTTAAAAAAATATCCCTGTAACATGAATCCTTCACATTTTTTTTATCATCCCTCTGTTGATAGCTCTGTGGGTGGTTTCCACCTTTTGGCCACTGTGAAGGGTGCTGCTGTGGACATTTGTGTGCAAGTTTGTGTTTGACTACCTCTTTTCTGCTCTTTTTAAAAATTTTTCATTTATTTATTTTAATTAATTAATTTTATTTATTTATTTATTTATTTTTATTTATTTATTTTATTTTTTGATGGGCAGAGTTAGACAGTGAGAAAGAGAGACAGAGAGAGTTATAGACAGTGAGAGAGAGAGAAAGGTCTTCCTTCCGTTGGTTCACTTCCCTAATGGCCACCATGCCGGTGCTGCGCCAATCTGAAGCCAGGAACCAGGTGCTTCCTCCCGGTCTCCCATGCAGGTGCAGGGCCCAAGGACTTGGGCCATCCTCCACTGCACTCCCGGGCCACAGCAGAGAGCTGGACTGGAAGAGGAACAATTAGCACCCAGTGCCCCGACAGGGACTAGAACCCCGGGGTACTGGCACCGCAGGCGGAGGATTAGCCTAGTGAGCCACGGCGCCAGCCTTTTTCTGTTCTTTTGGGTATGGAACTAGGAGTGGGATTTCTGAGTCATATGATACTTACACATTGAAATTATTAAGGAACTACCAACATTTTCCATGGTGATAGCATTATCTTTCATTCCCACAATCCAAGTATGAGGTTCTGAATTCTCCACGGGTGAACTTTGAACACACTATGCTAAGTGAAATTTTAAAAAGACACAAAGGGCCACATATTGCATGGTTCAATGTATACGAAACGTCCAGAATGAGCAAATCCATAGACACAGAAAGCAGATCACTGGTTGCTAAAGGCAGAGGGAGAGGAGGAATGAGAGGTGCCTGATTAACGGGTGCCAGTCTTCTTTTCAGGGTGATAAATTAGTAGAACTGGAGAGTAGAGATTGTTGCGAAGTGTTGTGAATGTATTAGTGCCGCTGAACTGTACGCTTCGGAAGGGCTGAAATAGTAACTTCTGTATTGTGTATGTTGTGTATGTTTATTTTGTCTTGATCTTCTAAAACATGAGGATGCCTGGCAATTGCATGGAGAATTAATTAGGAGAGAAAATGGAGAAGGACAGAGGAAGGGATGCGTGGAGACAGCCTCTGAAGCCTGAGTGAGAAACCTGGGAGGCGCAGAGGAGGAGGGAGGCAGTGGAGCGCTACGAAGGACGTGGGATCCCACCAGGTTGACGCCTTGCTGTCGCTTCTTCATGCACTGTATTTTTCGTTTCCCATAAATTTAATCCCTTGTTGCTCCTTTTTCATGCAACCTCTTCCTTTGCTGCTTATAAATGTAATCCTTGTACCCACTGATTCATCCCCAGATCTCTTCCCACGGAGCCTTGTGCCCTACCAGAGGCAGCCGTGTCTTATGACATTTCTTAAACAAATAAAATAAATCAGCAGCATCAGCTAGCTTCAGGCTGTGTGTACAAATCTGCTGAGCAGCTCTCCTCATTACACCCTTCAGTCTCATTTTCCTACCCCAGCCAACAGGGTCTCTGGCTACGTGGAAGTAAGAGAGCCTTAAAATCAATATGGTATTTAACGGAAAGGCACCGAAGCGTGGCCAGCCCAGAAACAAGCTGCTGACTCGCAAGCATCAGGAGGGCTCTCCATGCCCTGCTGGTGCCTGGCCCTGTAGCCGTGGAAGCCCCGGAAAGACAAATTGCAGTCATCAATCCCAGAGAAGAAAGACTTGCACCGAACCTCCTGGATCAGCAGGAGGGAGAAGAGCTCTGTTTCCGAGATGGCACCGAGAACTGTTCCGCCACTGGATGCTGGTAGGCTTGGAAGCCGGTCGGACAGTGCCCTGCGCTTCCTGTTAGCAACCGGACTTCACAGGGAGCAGGATCGCCCAAGCCAGGCCTGCCTGCGTGACTTCGCCGGGAGCTGCTCTGGTCCCACTCACACCGGCTCTGCCTCCTCCAGCTCTAACGCGAATTAGTGTGCTGCACCCACTGCCTAGAAGGAAGCTCAGAACCACCGAAGGTAGCCGTGGCAAACACACAGGCATCGTGGTACAGCATCATTGTCCACACGAGCTCCTCCCACAATGTGATCTAGCCCACCAGGTACACCGAAGCGTGGCGCCTGGTGCCACTACAATTCATTGAAAACAACATATACTTTCAGGAGGCATCCCTCAGCAGAAACAAAGTAGCAAGTAGGGTGAGACCACCCTCTCTGCGGTCCTACAATCTTCTCTTAACTACTGGCTCAGGCCCTCCTGCGTTGAGTGACCACAGGAAGGTTACCTGCACTCCTCAAGCCTCAGGCTCTTCAACTAGAAGATGGACGTAAGGTACCAAATTCCTAAAAGCACTGGGGATTGTGGGATACATGCGTGTTCAGTGTGTCGCACAGTGGGAGAACACACAGTGAGTGCTTAGTAAGGTTAGCTGTTACTGTTGCTGGAATCATTGTTTTAGGCAACAGCAGAGGATGCCATTGCTACACTGGTCTCACCCAGGGGAAGAGGGTGGATGAGGATCTAGAAGAATCCTCCAAGGTGACATCACCCCCACAAAAGGGAGCTAAGCCCACCTAGGAGTCAGTGCTAGAGAAGGGAAGGGGGATTTGCAGTGAGGCTCAGTGCCTGAGTGCCCTCCTACTGTGGTTTTATTGCATCTTGATCTGTTGCATCCCAGAGCTCTTGCACAGGCTCATGGGAATGGACATCTGGCCTACTGGTTAAGCCATAGGTTAAGATGCATGTGTACCCTATGGGAGCAGCCGGGTTCAATGTCCAGCTCCAGTTCCTGACTCCAGCTTCCAGATCATGCGGAGCCTGCAAGGCACCAATGATGCCTTGAGTTAGAGTTATTGGACCCCTGCCTCCCGTGTGGGAGACCTGGACTGAGTTCCTCACTACCAGGATCAGCCCCAGCTAGGGCCATTGCAAACATCGGAGGTTTGTGGATGAATCACCAAATGGGAGCACTTTTTCCTCTCTCTCTCTCAACCTTAAAAAAAAAAGTTCATAGAAAATTTATATTATGAAAAAGCTAAAGAATGGATTTCAAACTGACACCAAAAAAATTATTGTTTAATTCTACTTTTCCACAAACTTTTTGAAGTCCCCTCCTGTGTCTCAACATAGCAAGGAGAGCTTTCCCAGGAGACACCTTGAAAATGCATCCTCGTGGGCCGGCGCTGTGGTATAGTGGGTAAAGCCACTGCCTGCTGTGCCCGCATCCCATTTGGGTGCCAATTCAAATCCTGGCTGCTTCACATCAGATCCAACTCTCTGCTATGACCTGGGAAAGCAATAGAGTATGGCCCAAATGTTTGGCCCCTGCACCCACATGGGAGACCAGGAAGAAGCTCCTGGCTCCTGGCTTCGGATCGGTGCAGCTCTGGCTGTTGCAGCCAATTGGGAAGTGAACCATCGGATGGAAGATCTCTCTCTCTCTCTCTCTCTCTCTGCCTCTCCTTCTCTCTGTGTGTAACTCTGACTTTCAAGTAAATACATCTTTAAAAAAACAAAAAACAAAAAAACAGAAAGTGCATGCCTGGTCAGATGTCCTACCCTTGTATGAGATGCACTGTTCTAGAAAGCTATGATGGCTGCGGTTTGAGTGATGACTTCTGGGTTTATGCTGGGCAGTAGGGGTGGGAATTGGGAGAAGTTGGAAGTCATTTCACTAAGATGAGGAACGTTCAAAAATCTTTATTTCAAGTAAAACCTAAAGACAGAGACAGTGGAAGAATGCTTGTGGCAGCGTGATTGGTCATCGGCCCAAACTGGAAATACCCGAATGTCTGTCAATAATAGGATGACTGATGTGCTATGGGACTTCACTGATAGGAAGTTCACAACTGGGGTCGGTGCTCTGGCCTGAGTGCCAGCATCTCACATGGATGCTAGTTCGAGACCTGGCTGCTCCACTTCCTATTCAGCTCTCTGCTATGGCCTGGGAAAGCAGTAGAGGATGGCCCAAGTCCTTGGGCCCCCGCACCCATGTGGGAGACCCGGAAGAAACTCCTGGCTCCTGGCTTCGGATCAGTGCAGCTCCAGCCATTGCAGCCAATTGGGGAGTGAACCAGCAGATGGAAGACCTCTCTCTCTCTCTCTCTCTCTCTGTCTCTCTCTCTCTCTGTCTCACTGCCTCTCCTCTCTCTGTGTAACTCTGACTTTCAAATAAATAAATAAATCTTAAAAAAAAGAAAGTTCACAACTAAGCCAGATGGTGGGGATACACGAGGGAATAGTGGTCACGTGATGGGACAAGCAACTGGGAGGAAGTGAAATGGGTGCAGGGCCCAGGTGTTTGGCAGAGCAGTTGAGACGTCACGTGCCCGTTTCCCATATCAGAGTGCCTGGGTTCAGGTTCCAGCTTCTTGCTGGTGAACACTCCAGGAGGCAGAAGGCGATGGTACAAGCAGATCACTGCCACTCCTGTGGGAGATCCACATTGAATTACAGGCCCCTGGATTCAGCCTGGCCAAGCTAAACCAGAGAATTTCTCTCTCTCTCTCTCTCTCTCTCTCTCTCTCTATATATATATATATATATATATATAGCCTCTATTACATATATATTCCCCCCCAACATACACTTATTGTCTTTCAAGTACAAGTATTTTTAAACAGGAGTGCTGGAAGGTTGTATTTCTGATTCAAGTCATGGCCACATGAGTGTTTCATTTTGTGAAGCTTCTTTGGGCCCTGAACTTATGATTCATGAGCTTTTCCTCAGGTATGCTACTTTTCCAAATAAGGCTTTACTGAAATCTAAAGCACTGGCTTCTTCAACTCTCCATGTGGCATTGAACACACTGAGGACCCGTGGCTTCAGTAGACACAGACAACGGTGCCCCAGTGACACAGAGCAGCACTTTCAGTTCCACCGCCAAGCGTGTTTTGTTGGGTAGCTGTAGGGGAGCAGCATCCTTGGCCACAGAAGCCAGGACCCAGGCCATGTTCCATGAGCTGAGTGAGTGTCTTGTGGAGCCCCCAGTATAGAGATCCCCCATGTTGAGATTCCTGAGAAATACGTGGGGAGGGCGGGGAACATCTTGACTCTCCTACACAGCGGGTTAGTTCACATGAGAAAAATTTACCTTTTTTTTTTTAAAGATTTATTTATTTTACTTGAAAGTCACAGTTACACAGAAAGAGGAGAGGCAGAGAGAGAGAGAGAGGTCTTCCATCTGCTGGTTCACTCCCCAGATGGCCACAACAGCTGGAGCTGTGCCAATCCGAGGAGCCAGGAGCCAGGAGCTTTTTCTGGGTCTCCCATGTGGGTGCAGGGGCCCAAGGACTTGGGCCATCCTCCACTGCTTTCCCAGGCCATATCAAAGAGCTGGATTGGAAGAGGAGCAGCCAGATCTCGAACCAGTGCCCATATGGGATGACGACACTAGGCGGTGGCTTTACCCACTATGCCACAGCACCGGCCCCAGAATTTACCATTTTTAAGAAAAATAGTGGAATTCTGCTTTTACCATCAGACTAGGAACAAACTAGGAAGCATACTTTGACATGTTTTGCAAAGACTTCATCACAGAATGGATATAATCGGTGATTGGGTAACAAGTATCCAAGAAACATGCACCCCCCCCTCTATCACAGCAAATGACTTCATTGAAACACAATCAGATAATTCCCTCAAATGTAATTAATTGAAAACATAAATTTCTAGACTGTGTTTGTATACATCCATTTCTTTGCTTCTGGGTGAAAATTACTTAAAGCAAAATACCCAACTTTGCTCAAATAATATTGACGTAACACTAGGGACTATCAAACTTAATGAAAAATTGTTCACTTCCGATGCCTTTTTCTGATTAAATAAAATTTTTGTCTTTAAGCATCAATCAGTGAGTATTTGTTAAGTGTGGTAACCACTCTTACTTTACTGAATATGGAAATTTTTCTAGAACTATGGTATTATAAATATCACTTGTAATGAAATGTTTGTGCATTGTTTGTTTTTCCTCTCACTTTGTAATATCACCAATTTTTTTTTAGGATTAATTCCTCTAAGTATTATTGTTGTGTATACAAATTTTGGCATGTTTAATGCCTGTGATATAGGCTTCCTGAGTTATTCCTTTTAAAAATAATGAATTTCTCTGCCAGAGTTTATTTTAGGTTGCTGTTCTTTCATTTTATTTCATTTATTCATTTGTTTTTTATTTATATTGCAAGGTTATTTGGGAAAAGGTCAGGAAGCCTTTGGTCCTCATGCTCAAGTCTGGTATAAGTGAGCATTTTAGATTCATAGCAGGAGGCAATTTTGTGGTAGGCAAACTTTATGGCTGTGAGTTTAGCCAGGGTCTTGAGGTAGCAACAGCCACATGCAGGCCCCCCTCAATATTTTTAAACCGACCAAAATCAGGTTTCACATTCAAACCATATCTGGCTGAATTACTTCCAATCTAAAATGGCTTTGAAATTTTTCATATTAATGGATTTGAATATAAAAAGTAATAAGAGAAATCTATAGACCTATATAATCTTAAAGTTTTATGTATGTGAGCCTGGAGATATTAGAGGCGTAGTTCATGCCAATGAATAATATTCACGATGTAGGATCTAGGATGGACCCTGGGTGCTGGGGCGGGATTTGCCCTATAGCACACCAGCTGTTTGAAGGGCACGAGAAGGAGTTTAAGGAAGGAACGTATTGCAGTGGATCAAAGAAGGTGAGAGAGGATGGACCCATCTCATTTTTCTTTATTTGCCTATAATAGGAGGCTTGAAAACCTGGAATCCTCTCCCCACAACTGTCAGAAGGAACTCTCTAAATCTTCAAGTTTTAATTCTTTCCCCAAGATTTTTCAAAGAGTTTCTTCAAATAACATTGATTGAATAGAAATTTTAAATGAGAAATAATTAAGATTATAAAATTAGATACAGTAATTACAAGGGTTCAAATGCTTCTGTAAGTATTGAGTAGGGCTCTGAGCTCCCTGGCATCCCAGATAAAGAAGGAAACACAGTCCATTACATACAACGTGAGAAATCTTCCCAATTCTGCAACTGAGTCAAAGAAGGAAGAAGCGTGATTTCTGAAGAAACTTCTTTTCTGTGCCATTCTGAAAGGGGCATGGGAAATATGAAGGTCAATATTACCTGCCAAATTTTACTGCAAATGCAGAAGTTGAATTCATTCTCCAAGGTTTTAGAGCAACCTTCAATTAAAGTTTGAGGTACTTGGCCGCCATCCAACTCCGTGATGGCAATTGTGTAATAGCTCAGATGATGTATTTCAGGTTGGTAATAAGAGCACCACAAAGACCTCTATCACACCCAGGTTTCCAGGGAACGACCCCTTAGCTCAGAGTCTACCTTGACAAAGGTTGAGTGTCCAGAGGCAAAGTCGACATGACGTTTAGAAATCAGTGTTTCACAAAATTCATTGATCATCTGAATTCCTTGTGGCTTTTCTGTCTGTTTTGATCCATCGAATCAGAGACACAGAGGATAGCTTCCAGGAGTGTGCAGTTTTATAAATTCACTGCCCAGAGAATCAACAGCAGACAACGTGGTTGGCATTTGGAACCAAATGGCTGAGAAGTGTCTTCCTGAAGCCTTTCTCTGTATTCTGGCCTTTGGCGGGAGCCACGTAAGAGGAAAGTGGACCCCTGAAGACGACCTGCAGTGTACACAGGGCAAGTCTTCCCATTTGGAAGACTAAGAGTGAAACCTGCATCCTACGAGCTGCCTGTGGGACTTAGTAGTTTGGGGAAGAAAAAGCGAGGATTCAGGCCACGGACCTCCGACCCTGGCATGACCACCTGCATTCGTGGGACCCAGTTATTCCCTGCAAGGCACTGGGACTCATTACACTGATTCCTCTCACGTGCTAATGCCTGTCTTTTCTGCAAGACTTTGATAAATGCAATGCCAAGTTGAGCAGTATGCAACCAGCACAAGTAATATTAATCAAAGAAGGGGCTGGGTGATCTCTCAGGCACTTTTGCAGCAAAGAAATATAATCACTTGTCTGATTTCTTCAAATGGCCATATTTATTGTGTCTTCTTTTGTTGTTTTTGTTTTTCTCCTAACTTAATTAGGTTGCCTGCAGTCCAGTAGTTAGAGTGGCATCTTTGGTTCCTGCATGAAAAGCTTTCCCTTGGAGGCCTATTCCCAGGTCTTAACTCTCTCCAGCTCCCTGAAACACTAAATAAGTAAAAGGAGCTGGTTTTAATGAAGGTGTTAGTCTCTTCCGTTAAGCTTTTAATTGTGTGATAGTCAAGAGTACGTGGGCCCACGCTTGCACACACACACACACACACACATCCAGGGCTACTTGTTAGAATGACAATAAACAAAAGCCTAAATGTCAAGCTATGCCACAGAGAAATGTGAATGTCTCAGTTTGTTAAGGGCAAGTTCATATGTTGGCCCCATCATTCACTGCAATGAGATCTACAGCTTGCTCAAGTTCTCAGCTTTGAATTCTGATCAGCACGGTCCAGTGTGAACTTACAGAAGCTTAGCGACCCAAGGCACATGGAGAAATAGATAAAATCCCTTTGCAGGCTCTGAACAATCCGTATGCAGGTACTTGCAGGATAAAGACAAGGGACCCCTGTGTCGATTGAATTAAAAACTCCACTTTGGATCTATTTGCTGTAGAGTTGGTGTTGAGCAAAGTCTGAGCCTTTTTGCCTCATCAGGGAGTCCCTCTACCATCATCTGTCTCTATGAGGTTCCTGAGAGGTTTGGATACATCCTATTTTAGTACCTAGAACAGTATCAGAAATAGAGATATTTAAAAGATAACAACAAGTAGCTTAACTAAGGTAAATGTTAAAAACAATGCATTGAGGGGATGGTCAGATCTTGAATTGAGCAGTCAGTTCTTTCAATCTGGGAATCCAAGACAATCGTTTATAATGAAGACCTCATCCAGAGGAAGGCCTATGTGGTATATAAAATAACTCAACTGAACATTCAATACCTAATGAGGCACATTATTATGCTGATCCCCACACTCCTGTTGGTCACCCCAAGTCAGAACAAACCTACCTAGATCAAAAACAGGAGTAAGTTTTCTGCTTTCTGTGGTCATCTCATTAATGGGACAAAATATCGAAGGGACAGGAAAGCTACAGAGAAGCTCTGCATCAGGCGCCAATGCTAATATGCTGGAGAGTATGAGTCTGTGACACATTTGTCCTACATAAAAGGGAACACAAAAAATCAGCTAAAAGAAAGATATTTGGGCGGCAGGCATGGTAGTGCAGTAACTTAAGCTGCCACTTGGGACACTCACATCTCACATCTGAATGCGTGGGATCAAGTCCCACCTCCACTTTCTATCCAGCTTCCTGCTCATGCACACTTTATGAGTCAGTAGATGATGGCTCAAATACTTGGATCCCTACCACCTATGTGGGAGACATGGGTGGAATTCCTGGCTCCTGACTTCAACCTGACCCAAACCCACATGTGGTGGGCATTAGGATAGTGAGTCAGGAGTGGAAAATCTTTATCTGTGTGTGTGTGTGTGTTTGTGTGTGTGTGTCAGTTGCTTTGCCTTTCAAATATCTTTAAAAAACTTAAAAAAAAGTCACATGTCAACATACATCAATAACCCATAGACATCTCAATGCATAAAAATTTCTTTATATTTTTATCAAGGGGAATGAAATAATCACTGGAAAATCAAGCAACCAAATAAAGATGGGTGTCTTTATGTTTCCCTAAGAAATCGCTCTAGGAGAATGTTTTCTTATAAATCCACAATTTTCAGGCCCAGAAGCTTTGCTTCATGTGCTCTATCCACATCTCCTGTGGCTGTCATCTTCCTTTGTGTCCCAAGGGGTAGGGACTTACTTACCAGAAGGAAGAAGAGCTACAGATACTACTGATAAATTAACATAAGTTGCTAAAAATGACTCAATGGATTTCTGATCCAATAATTGTGTCAGTCTGTTTTGTAAGATTTTTCTTTTATTTATTTCAAAGGCAGAGTTACAGAGAGAGTGAGAGAGAGAGAGAGAGACAGAGACAGAGACAGAAACAAAGACAGAGAGAAAGAGAGACAGAGAATCTATATGCTGGTTTACTCCTCACATGGCTGCAATGGCCAGGACTTGGCCAGTCCAAAGCTAGGAATCCAGAGCTTCTTCTGGATCTCCCACATGAATCTTCTGACCCAAACACGTGGGTCATCTTTTGCTACCTTTCCCAGGTGCATTAGCAGGGAGCCGGACCGGAAGTGGTGCAGCCCCGTCTTGAACCAGTGCCCGAAAGGGGTACAAGCATTGCAGGCAGAGGATTTCATTAAGTAGCAGCAGTGAAGGGTTTTCTGGATGCCTTGTAGCCACAAATGCACCTTTGTGATGTGCAGTTCACTTTCCTTCTACTACAACAGGTGGGGAATAGGAAAGTCTTTATGACTAGCCCTGTATGTCAATGTGCCACCAAAGGACAGTCATGCTAAGGCCATCAGCTGTCAACCATAAGTGTTTAGCCTGCCTCTGCGGCTCACTCACTCTGGAAAGCACACCCATGGGGGACCAAGGACACAACTCTGGGGTGCCATTTACTCTGAGTATCCGTCAGCCCTGTGCACGCTGCAGCCATAGTTCCTGTCTCACAATGTCCCTTTCCTGCTGTGCGGATGAGAAAACAGAGTCAAAGAGGTTAAGTGAGTTTCTCAAAAACACATGGTCAACGTGCAGTAAAATCAAGGTTTGAATCTCTTTCTGCCCAGTTCATGGCTGGTGAACTAAACTCCAACTTTATGCTGCCTCCCCACCCTCTGCTATTGGAACATGAATGCCATTCAGTGGTGAGAAGTCTTTCCTGTTTGCTACTAGGACTCTCTCAGCCAGCACAGGACTTAGCTCAATGCATGTGCTCAATAACTATCTGTTGAGGGGTTTAAGTTAAGGACGATTGATGTTGAGAAGATTCACACAATTAACCCCCCATCTCCTTGCCTCTATTTATAATATTGACTGCAGATTTCTGTCCTGGCTTCATTGTATTATTTTGTCCCCATCCCCAGAGATTCCCATTTCTGGGGGGGAGTATATCCAGTTCCCATTCGCAGCAACCTCCTTGTACCACCGTTCTCCCTTGCCCCCACCTCTGCATGACCAGCTCTGACCCTTGACTGATCCTCGATCAGAGCGCCATCCCACACCCCATGAGGGGAAGAGGGAGCGCATCGCTACTAAAAGAAGATTCTGATGCCCCTAAAACTTGGGGAAACCCCCATATGTCCAGGAAGTCTCTCCTTGCCAAAATCTTGTGATTCCCACATTTACATCAGGCGATAGTTTCAGTAAGACATTTTCGAAACAGAAATGGCTTTATTTCCATAAATGTATAAAGCTACAAAATCCAGTTTGGA
Source organism: Oryctolagus cuniculus (assembly GCF_964237555.1). NCBI lineage: Eukaryota > Metazoa > Chordata > Mammalia > Lagomorpha > Leporidae > Oryctolagus > Oryctolagus cuniculus. The sequence goes on from NC_091449.1 coordinate 48,494,283, forward strand.
GCTCTCATGCTCCTATCCTATTGTCTCTCTAGAGTTTACAGAGAAAGCGGATGCAGGCTCCACCCAAGGAACACCCAGCAGCGTCGATGAGGAATGGGAAGCCATTAGACCTCATTGCAGGCTTTGTGGTAACCAAGGAGTTCTTCACATAAGTGAAATGTTTCCACATGAAGGCGTTTCACCACCAAAGATCATAGAATTGGATATGATACGCGGAGCAAATGAGAGTTTCCAATGGTATCGCAGCTGGACCCTTCAGGAATGGAGGGTATCGTTGAATAGAGGAGACTCTGCACTTACCTTCCCAATGCCTTATCCATGAAGAATGTCCTACATTCTGCTTGGGATTGTGGCGAGTGTGGAAAGCACTTAAGACAAGAGCAGTCAATCTTTGAATCAAACTCAGGTAGGACTTCTCCTGTACCCTGAGCTGCTCTGGGCACCCTGCAGCCTTCCCTTGATTACTCTGCCACTATTGATTGCTTTTCCTGAGGACTTGGCTAATGACTGCAGTAAAATGTGACGTTGGAGAGTTTCCTGTTTCATAAGATCAGCTTTGCTGGCAACTAACTTTGACCTCACAATGACGCAGCCAGTGCAGGTATAGAATAGCTCTGTGTGTGTGTGTGTGTGTGTGTGTGTATGAAGTAAGGCAAAATAGAACAAAATAATGCAGGGCATTGGGTTGTGACTTACACATCCTATCAACCAATTATGAGACCAGAAATGCAAATCCAAACTGTGGAGTTCTGTGAAATGATCCCTCCTCTCTGCATCCTGTCTTCAGGTCTAGCCACTCACCTGCAACCTAGTTAGTTTCATTTCTCAGCTGCAGTTCCTGTTTTTGGCCCTTGCAGATCTGAACTCCCCTGGGTCCTCCAAATCTGGCTGTCTGAAATTTGGGTGGACAATTCATCAGAGAAAACCACTGTTGCCCTCAAATTTCCAAATGTCCCAGTTGGTATCTATGTGCTTCTAAACTCACAACAGCTAAACGGGAGCTGCGGAGGGGCTGTGCTGTTGACTGTCCAGGTGACTCCAGGTAAGAAGGTGTCGGTGAATTTCCCCAGTGCCTGTGCCCTGGCTGGCTCTGTTCTTTTCGCCACTTCAGATTTCAATATCAGCTCAGTTTGGAGGCTTCTATTCACTCAGTTCTGATGCTATTTTTACCTCACTGTCAAATCTCTTCCTGATCCTCCTTCTTTGAAAAGGACCCTTATACATCGTATTGTAATGGCAAGAATGCAAGAAACTGCGTGGGTGGAGAGCGACAGGGCAACACGTGGGCCTAGAGCTGTTACCATTTTGGGACCAGAAAGCTGGTGACATTTTTAAAAATGCAGCCGCACTGCCATCCATCTAGCACGTCTGTCTTGTGTCTGTTTTTGTTTTCTGTCTTAACTAGGCCGTTCATGTATTTCATCCTAATAAATACAAAAGTAAATTTTAAAAATTGTTTTTCAACCAAACTCCATGAATCAACCCAAATGCCCCACTTACTTAATCACAAGCTCACCATTAACTTGCACATGCATATGAAGGGGGCACAGGTGATAGACGGCAGGTGAGGAACAAAGCACCGGCATATAGTGATATGTGCCCTCATTGAGGAAGGAAGAAAAGCTGGAGGAGGGTCCCAAGTCATACTTAGTGAGACAATGCTTTCAAAGGCAGCCTCTGAGCTGGAGCCCAAGGGGTGAGTGAAGAGGCAGCCCGAGAGGGAAGGAGGAGGTTCCCATCACATGGTCCAAAAATTCAAGGAAGGAAATCTGGTGTCACTTCTGCTTGGAATCGAGGGACAAAGGTGAAGACCGAAGATGACAGATACCATCCTCCAATCACCCTCACAGTCCACTTAAGCTCCGAACCTAGCAGCTAACAAATCACCTCCACTCCTTTTATTCTTGAAAATAATGCAATTATTGGCTGCTGATGGACCTTGGGGATCCTTATCACCCAGAGCGTAAAGCTCATATACTTAAGCTTTTGTCAAATGGTTCTAACTCACCAATTCAGACTCAACTCACCCCATCATCATTCTCCTATGATACCAGCTCCACCATACCAACTTTCTATTAACTTCCCAATACTCTACGTCCTTTCCTTATCCTATGCTTCTGTTCATGCCATCCCTTCTGCACAACGCTGCCTCAAACACGCACATTATCTTAGCGCACACAGATCAACATCTTGAGATGCAACTCGATGCTACCTCTTCCAGAAAAGTGCCTTTAATTCCCACCAGCAACACTCCATCATCAACCCTTGCACGTCCCAGACTTCTTCCCTGTATACTTGTTTCTAGGACTACATCTCGAACGCTCAGTGTTATCCCACAGGGTCATCACACACATATTTCGATGAATGGAAAGTACTACTTTAACACCAAGAAATGCCATCTAGCTGAGATTTCGCATGTGGTATAGAAGGTCATAAACATAATAGGTAATTAGTTTATGTCTATTCATGATGACTTGTATGTATTGTCGTATATCCAAATAGCCTTTAAGCTCATTCAAGAAAGGAAATAAATTTTCCTTACCCACTTCTATATTCCTAATGTTTAATTCCAGAGCATAGGACTTATTAAGGGCACCCATGAATGTTTATTGAAAAGAGAAAAACAATACAAATAAGGGGCTCTGCACACACACACATGCAGGCACAAAACCCCCTAATCCTCTTTAATTTCCTGCTAAGGATTAAACAATACAAACAAATGGATCTCCCCTCCACTACTCCCATCCCCACCACACACACAGCCCTTCCTTAATCCTCTTTAATTTCCTGCTAAGGACTACTGGGTCAACGAGGACAGCAGTTGAATATCCAAGTGTCTCTTTGGGATGTGCAAGAAAAGTGTAAACTCTCTGTGGTGGATTGTTCAGACTAGTGGAATTCAATAGGACCAGGAGTCACTGGGGTCTTATTCTTTTGACTTTATCCACTGACCTTTGGAAGGTACTCACCATACCAACTGGAAACTGCACATTTGTGCATCTCAGTTAATTAATAGATGATGAGAAAAAAACAGCTTTTCTTCAACTCACTGTCTAGTTTCCAATCCGGAGCCCAAATTGTTGTACATACTTTTACTACAAAAACAATAAAGTCCATTTTTCACCATCATTTGCTTTCTGCCTGCTTCATTTTTGTTTTCACTCCATGGAGTGTATGAAAAATATCTGTTCCAAAAGAAAGAAAATGGCATCTTGGTAGGTCAGCTGACTCCTGCTTCAGCAGTCCTACAGCCTATAGGACCATGACTCCCTCCTATGTTTGCTACACTCAGGCCAGAAGAATGGTGGTGCATTCTACAGACTGCATTGTCTCCAAGCTGGCTGAAGGTCTAAAAGTTCTGACCTGCAGTTTGCTCAAGGGTAATTCCTAAAATCACCGCTGGAGTAGACTCCTAAGGAGAGAGGCTTTTCTCAAAGCAACTTAAAGGATCAGTAGGCGAGGCCCAGTTCTTCTGCATGACAAAGACCAGCAGGAGTTCAATAAACTTTTTCCAAGTTATGGGAAATAGAAAATCAACCCATGGATTTCACTTGGTTTAGCATCTGCTGTAGGAAGCTTGCTTTAATTACTTGTACAATGTTATTAGCATTACACCTGCTGGAATCTTCCTTTCTCCAAGGTCTACTTGTAAACCCAGAAATGCTGACAATTTATGATCATTCTAAAATTAAAATCATTCTAGTGTTTTAAACAGATCCTGTAGCTGTTGTAACTTACCAACTCCAATTGCTTTGTGCAAATTGGCCTAATAATGAAAAGCTATACATTCTCATTAGTGCACCTGTCCTGTCTGTTGATGGCTGATATTTTAACTTTTGATAAACAGAAGGATTCTCTAAGCTCCTAGTTTTGTAGCTTAGAACTTTCCGCTCAAAAGAAATGAAGTTTGACTTCCAAATCTTGCTGGTGAAAGCCCCTCCTCAAAGATGTTCTAAAATTATAAGCGTGTTTTTAAAGATCAATCAAAATGGCTACCACTTACAACTGCTTCCTCTCACTTGTAAAATGTACATCATAATTAAATTTAACGAATCATGCATTCATTTCTTTATTCTTTTGACAGACATTTTCTGATTATCGCCTATGTAGCAGTCTTAGACAAGGTGTTACAAAGGTAAAATAATACAAATATTCAATACCTGGTATGTAGTCTATTCAATCAGTGCTACTGTCTTCACATTTTTTCTGCCTGAGTCTAGGGAGTACAGGTAATCCCAAGATTTTTTTCATTATGGGCAATGCTGTGGTCAAGATATTCTGAGAGTTGGAAGCTTCCTTTTGTACCATCCAGCTGTCTTGCTAACCTATGTTGCGATCTCCCAAATCTTGCGCTGCTCCTCATTTTATCTCTTCAGTAAAAGTAAGCTAAAAACCTACAAGGCAACCCATTCTGTGAGCAGGCTTTTTGAGCAGTTCTACCTTAAAATGTGCCTTCAAATAAGTACCTACCTGTTCTTCACCTTGTTCCAGAAGCAGGAAAGGAACACTGCCTCAATTTTCGGTGTTTGAAGACAGTTATTCTTCTACTTTCCTAAGCCTTCTGCCCAAAGCTAGCCAGCAACCTTCACTATTTGTTGTAATAGTTTGAAGCATATCTTAGACCCTTCACCCTGTTACTCACTTACCTATTGATGTCTGGCAGGCAAGGACCCTCTTAAAAATATTTAAGTAGATTCCATTCAAAGTGAATTAAAAGTAAAATTAGCAGAATTTTCTCTGGGCATTGCACTTGTGAACTGTGTATCCAACTACTCAGATCCTCACATGGAGCCCTAAAACATCCATGCTTTATAGTCAAGGCAACTTAGATCCAGAAGGTAATAATTGGTCTATGGCCGCACAGACACTAAATGGCAAAGTCAATACTCCTCCTCAAAAGTCATTTGCTCTTTACTCAGATCCACAAATCCACTGTAGCTGGAGTGCTTACAAGTCCATTCCCCATCTGCATTATTTAGAGAAAATGTTCCTCTTGCTAACCTTGGACCTAAACAGAGAATATAGAGGAAAGTCTTGTTCAGAGCAGTGGGTCTATATTATCCCCTGAATGAAACCATAAAGTAAAAGGCAAGGAACCAGACAAAAGAGAATTATGTAGAAGCAAGAGGGCTTTACATGATATATGAAGGCATTAATAGAAAAGTGGCTATTCACAGTGTTATGATTGATTATGTATTTAAAATAAACACAGTTGCGTTTCTTTACTTTGGCTCTGAGAGGGGCTGAACTTTAGCACCATAATGGCCCACTGTTGTCTACATGACAGGTGGCTGGACCATAAATCCCAGCAAAGAGCAGACTGAGAGGCCAATGTATGAATTCAATCTATGAGCATTGCATACCCTGCATGTTTGAAGGGAAACAAGCCAGCAACGTCTGTGTTCCCAAGTCTCCGACTTAGCTTCATGGGAGAAGCAGTGAGGACCTATATCACCTTTGGCTTAAAAATAGAGATGACTAAGTGCAATTAAAAGTTAATTGTTGCAATTCTTCATGTGGCACATCTTTCCAGGATAAGGAGGGAACTTTTTATGAACTCTGAGGTTGTGAAAGTCTCCTCTGGGGTTATCAAACCCGAACTCTAATGGGCTACTTTAGCATCTTTGCAATAACTCAAAGGCATCATCATGCCTAGTGGAATATTTTGGGGAATGTAAACTCATTATCTCCCAACGTGATCCACTCTTTGCAACATTACTATACATTTCTTTCAAAAACTATTTACTTATTTATTTGAAAAGCAGAGTGACAGAGAGAGAGAGAGGGAGAAATAGAAAAAGAGACAGATCTTCCATCTGCTGGTTCACTCCTCAAATGGCCTCCTTGGCCAAGTCTTGGCCAGACCAAAACTAGGAGCCTGGAGCTCCATCTGGGTCTCCCACGTAGGCCCAAGTACTTGAATCATTTCCAACTTCTTTTCCAAGCGCATTATCATGGAACTGGATCAGAAGCAGAGCAGCTGGGATACGAATCAGCACCCATATAAGATGCCAGCATCACAGGCAGTAGCTTAACTCATTAAGCCCATCACTGGCCGCTATACATTTCTTTTTTTGGCAACTCAGTAGAACACCAATGCTTTCCTGATTATAGTCCTTTCTAATAATTTATACTCACTAGATTATAAAAGGTGGAAGAGACAATTAGAAGAAAAAATTGTTATTGATAATCCACCCATGCGCTAATGGAATACCTTGGTGGGGCGGTTGGTAACACAACCAACTCGGAGGGTTTTAAGTGGCTCTACACATCATCTGGTCCATCACCCTGACGTACAGACTAGAAAAACAAAACCCAGACGAGGCCGTGACTTGCCTGCCCTCAGAGAGAAAACTGTGTTTCCACCAATGATGGTCTCTGGTCCCATGTCACAGCTACTCTATAGCCTTCATCACCAGACACATTAGTCAGTGCCACGTAGTGATTAAAAATTAAGGCAAATTTCTCTGGCTCTGCATATATTCTGACCCCTGAATTATCAGACCTTTGTTCAATGATTTTCAGAAACATGGGCACCTTACTTAGTCATCTCTTTTAATCTCCCTACAAACAAAGACACCAACTGAAAAATGCATTAAATAACTGTTAACCCTATTTTAAAGATGATGAATATATTAACATTTCTTCTTGCTAATAATAACAGTGATGATGAGGTAGTTAGCACTTAATGATCTATTAGTCTGTTCTGGGCACTGTGCTTAGACTGCTTCTTATTTTCTTAAATTTTATTAAAAAATCCTATTTAGTAAATGCTAATTTTTTCATTTTACTTAAGAATAAACTGAGTTTCAAAAGGTTAAGTGACGTCCCTAATGTCACAGTCTGGGAAGTGATGGGACTTGGATTTTAAAGCAGATGGTTGAACATTGGAAACCCTACATTTAAACGTATGGCCCATTTTTTAAGAAGACATATCTGATGATCTGTAGCAACTGAGACAATTAGCTACACAGCAGAAAACAGAATATAAACATCAGCTTTAAACAAGTAAACTAGTTAGATGAAGTAAAAAAAATAATAAATTATTTCAAAAGCCAGAAAAGCAAAACTGCTTGATTGGGTACGACCTATGACCACATTTATGGAAAAAACATGGGTCAGCATGAACAAACCCTGAAAAAACAAAATCACTGGCTTCTGGGAAGAGAGATTTGGAGCTGCTCACTCTTCTATTTAAATGCCTTTCAGTTAATTACTATTTTTTTTATCAATATATCTATTTAAAAATCAAATGGTAATAAGCGGGCTTTCCCAGGTTGCACTTTGCTTATAGTTTCTGGAACTCCACAGGATGGATGAGAATAATGATGAAACAGCACACACAGCTGATCCTGTACTGACACTCCTCCCCTACTCAGCAATGGGATCACCCTGACCGTCAGACACACCAGTCTGTCTCCTGGGTTTGTGCTTCTTTCAGCAGATGCTGTTGGGTAACCACAACGTGCCAGATGTCTGAGCTGTAACTTGCTCCTCTCTCAAGATATTCTAGTAGAGTGGAAGAACCCCACATGGAGAGATATAGGAGAAACTGATAGTGAGCCGAAGGTAAATTATATGAGTTGGGCTTCACAAAGGAAATCTTATCTGAGTGACACCTGTAAGGATGAGTCAGAGTTTGCCAAAAGAGGAGAAAAGCAACTGAGAATATGGGGAACCATGTATGCAAAGCATGGAATTGCAAAACCCACGCAAGCACACGGGTGTGGCTGAGCATGACTTGCAGGTGAAGGTGGCTAAAAAATACAGACAGACAGGTACTGGGGCCATTTCCTGGAAGGCTTTCTAAATCACGCCAAGAACTGGAGGATCCCTGCATGCAGGTGGAGCTGGTCACTCCCAGCTATCACCTATGATTGTGAGAGAAAATGGAAAGTGAAGAGCTCCCGGAGGCAAACACTGACTGCACACTGGGGGCTCAAGCTTCTGTTCTGGGGCACTTTGGAGGCTGCACCTTCTAAGATGAGGAGTGCACCCATGTCCAAGGACCACCTCACAGGTGGATGGGCCAACCCAGACCCAGCCAAATCAGACACGTGCTCCTTGGTGATCTCAAAAGCCCCTCAGCACACAGCCTGTGTGACCAGCCCCTGGAACACAGTAAATGACACCCAAATGCCCACTAACAGTCTTCTCTCCAGTCCGTGGTTCAGTTTTGTGTTGTGTTTGAGAGTAGACAGAGGGCAAAGACAGCTCACAGATAATCAATAGAATGGCACGCGGGTGTCCTGCTAAGTTCTGCTTTTGTGTTTTAATAAGCTTAACCGTGAGCACAACTCAATATTATTAAAAAAAGAAACAGCAAATGGCTGTTTCTTCCCAGCCATGCTATAAATGTGCTTCCCTCTGTTATTTCAAAAGTATTAAAAGTTAATTGTTTTATTTTTCAATTAAGGCCTGCATGTGCAAGAGTTTGCGTCCATATGTGTCCCCAGCAAAATTGCACTTTCCCGGTGCCGTGGCCCTCCCTTGGGTGGCTGTTTTCCATTTGGTGGTGAATGATGGCAATTCAAGCCCAGCTCTGGTGAGCAATTGGCAGAGTCTGGACTAAAACTCGCCCAAGGATCGCAGGGCTGGGGTTTTTGTCAGCAGAGGAATATGAATAATTGAAAGCAAGAGGAAGCCACGATGCTGTTTCTTGGAGCCTGGTTAGATTGAAGGAGATAAAATGGCTTTGATTTAAGGGGAGAGAAAACGACACCATAATGAACTCCGGGATTTCATAGGCGAATTTTGCCATTTTATCAAGGGAACAGGCAAAACCGATGTAACTCAAAGTGCTGATTATCTCCCTTCCTGGATTATGCAAGGTAGTAACTTCTGGGAGCAGGGAGACAAATTGGAGCAAGTTTTAGGAGAAAATGATTGGGCTGTTCTCATTTAGAACCATCTCCCTTTCCCCAATCCTACCAGGCAAAAATGCAAATGGAAATTGCTGGCAGTTCTTTCTAATCAATCTGCCTCTAGAGGTAGTAAATTCTCCCTGGCCTCCTCTTGCGTTAACTCTGCTGCAGCCTAAACAAGACAAATTCTCAGCCTTGTGCTGCCTCCATCTGTGACACCTCTGGGAATTAGAGTCTCACAGATTCACCACTAGGAGACTGTGAGATGCCCAAACACCATTCCCACCAATCTTAAATTGAATTGTTTCTCAAGGAAAAAGCAGCTTATTAGGAGCCACACTCTTTCACTCAATTTTAGCTCATCAGAAATAATTCTGTAAGGGTGTCCTCTCCATGAAGCAGCTGCAGATACTTGTTGGCATAGGAGGACAAAGATGTCTTCATGGTGAAGTCAAGGGCATTTTTTCCAAGTCAGCGCTTGCTACACCTCAGCATATTTATCTGGTTGATGTCAGCCTCACCTACAGGATTGTATGTCCCACACTGTCAGAGGCCAAGATTGACTTACGCATTTCTCTCTCCCCCTTGCTAAGTTATTGACTGCCATATGGGAACAAGGAAAATGAGATTTCATTCACTCATCCATCCATCCATCCATCCATTCAACAGATCAACTGAGAGCCTATAGGAGCCAGGCCTTGCACCCACACACCACAGTGATATACGAAGCAGGCATAGCCCCATGGCCTCACAGCTTACATTATGCAGGGAAGACTGGTTAGCAGCTAACTGGATAGAGGCATATTGAGAAGAGTTAATGTGAGGACAGGACTATACTCCATCTGGGGTCAGGAACAGCATTTCTGACAAGGTGACATCCCAGATGAATCCGGGTGAGTAAGAAGAGTCCAGGCAAGCTAAGGAAGGTGAGCACCAGGGAGGCCCTGCCAGGGCCGGATATAGCATTCCGGGAAAACTTGATGTGTTGGTCTGCTAGGGCTTCTATTAAAAAGCACCAAAGGCCCCGGGGGACTCAAACGACGGAAGTGAATTTTCCAATTATAGAGAGTAGAAAGTCCCAAATCCAGGTGTCAGTGGGGTTGTTCCTTTCTGAACCTTGCAGAGAGGGCTTGCAGGTGCCTGCACCCATCCTGTGTCTTCCTAGGGTTTTCCTCTGCACCTGTGTCCAAATTTCCTGTTCTCACAAGGACATCCGCCCTATTGGATTAGGGCCCACCCTAATAAATGACCTCATTGTTAACACAATTACCTCTTCAGAAAATTTTCAAAAAGTATATGGAATGTTCATATTATGAAAGAGTATGAGTGGATTTCAAAATTATTTTGTGCCCAAAGAAACTGATCTTTCATCCCATTTTTCATAAACTTTTTGAATTGCCCTCATACCATCATGTTCCGAAATTGTGGAAGTTAGGATTTTGGCATATGTAGTTAGGGAGGACACACTTCAGTCCATACACTCAGGGAAAGCCAGTGAGGCTGCATCCTTCACTGTAATTATAAAAGAACCATGGGGCCAGTGCCATGGCTCACTTGGCTAATCCTCCACCTGCAGCTCAGGTACCCCGGGTTCTAGTCCCAGTTGGGGTGCTGGGTACTAGTCCCAATTGCTCCTCGTCCAGTCCAGCTCTCTGCTGTGGCCCGGGAGGGCAGTGGAGGATGGCCCAAGTGCTTGGGTCCCTGCACCCACATAGGAGACCGGGTGGAAGTACTCGGCTCCTGGCTTCAGATCAGTGCAGTGCCGGCCGTAGCGGCCATTAGGGGAGTGAACCACCAGAAGGAAGACCTTTCTCTCTGTCTCTCTCTCACTGTCTACGACTCTCTCTCTCTCTCACTGTGTAACTCTGCCTGGCAAAAAAAAAAAAAAAGAACCATGGATGGATAATAAACCAGCCTCAGGGCCAATTCATGTGGAAGGCAACTGCTTTGAGAATATGGAGAAGAGATTAGGCTCTCCCCCCACAAAATATATGGGGATGCCATTAGGAGCTCTTGCCATTGTCCAGCCAAGAAGGAGTGTGGAAGTGAGATTATAGGAGGAGTCTCAAGATGGAGCTGAGAGACAGGTTGCCATTTCTTGAAAGAGTTTAGAGTGAATGAATGAATGAATGAATATGTTAATGAAATCCACTAAATGAATATACTCTGCCCATCAGTCATTGTTAGGAGCCTGGCTTTGCCCTAATGTCAATGAAATGAGACTGAGTCTGTCCATCTGTCTATATCTGTGAAGACTTTCTAAGTGAAACATGGGTGTACTTGTGTTGGGAGCTCTTACTCTGCATGGAAAGGCATAAACCCCTGTTCTCTGCCTCTCAGCTGTTAGTAGACATTCGCCATGCACTGTTTGGGAAGAATGCAAAAAAGGGCCCTGGTTTCACCTTGTTGTATCCTACTGGGAGTACTGGTCTAAGTATTCTCCAACGCTCTGACCCTCCTTCTTATGCAAACTCTTATTTTTAAGCATCTCAATATGTAAATTGCAAGGTCATTTTTTCAAAGGAAAGTGGTTTTACTTGGTTGGGTTTGTGACATTAGCCAAGCACCATTTTCCACAGTATTTATAACATGGGTTATTTTCATTCACCTCACTTATGCACACATGGGACAAAGGAGCCATTCTTGAAAGAGGAGAGAGAGAGAGACAGATCCAAGTGATTAATTAATACAATCAGAGATTCACAGATCTGTTCGATCACAGCACTGGATAAGCTCTTTGTGACATTGAGACCACTAGTGACCCTGTATTTTGACAAGACACTTCCTTAGAAAAGTTGCATTCAACTGCCTCTTGTACCTTCCCAGGGACAAGTTGCTCATCACCTCACTCCACCATTATACTGCAAATCCACTCAATGGTTAGGTTTTATATATAGAAGGAAAGTGACGTTGGTTTTCTCATACTCACATGGCTTTCTTCGTCAGTGTGGCAGCTATTCACAGGTTTGTGAGTTCCTGTCTAATAGCTCCATGTCCTTGAGTACACCCACATGGGAAATGATTTTAGCACCTTCATCTGCATGGTTGTTTCTCCCCCTTCAAGTTCCAAGTTGCTCATTATCTTTCCTAAAATGAGGTGTAGGCATCGAATAGTGTTTCAGGTATGCATTGACTAAGCATCTCTCTTGATTGCTAAAATCACCATCTATCCAGATATCCAAAGCCAAAATCTGGTGCCATAGCCCTTTCGTTTCTCCTATATATATCAAAATCACATGATGTTGGGATATTTATCCATGAATTATCTCTTGGATGTCTCCTTCTTCTATACTCCAGTGTATAACAATTCATTAGCTGTCCTTCCTCTTGCCTAAAGAGTAAAAGACTCTCACTCTTTTCCTGACATTTCCACCCAAACACTGCCCCAAGGACTACACAAGATAGAATCTGACTTCGCATTTCTTTTCCTTGAAGTCCTTCAAATGATGTGTGTATGTGCGTGCATGTGCGTGTGCATGTGCGTGTGCGTGTGTGTGTGTGTGTGTAGTGGGAGTTACAGCAAGTTTTCAATGGCTCTACAACACCTTAAAATTTAGGTTCAAACTTCAAGTTCTTGTGCTGTACTTCATGATGTATCTCCTGATTCCCTCTCCAGCTCTATCTCCCAACTTTGCCCTGCTAGTATACTTTTTGAACTCCATATTAATTCTCAACTTCATCATATTCTTCCACTTAATCTGACTTTCTCATGCCCATCCTTCTGCTACTCATGACCTTCCCTCACTCCTTTGCTGGATCAACACCTGCTTCTCTATTTAAAGGCTTAGAGTCCTGTCTTTCATGGGGCTGGTCTTACATAGCTAAGTCAAGCTAACACATTACCCTTCTCTGACTAGGCTCTCATCAGGCTGTGTCCTGGCCATGAAAAACAAACATTTCAAAATGTAGAGGATACGTCTGGTGATTCAGGTCTCTCTCCCACCTAACCACGGACCCTGGTTAATCTATATCCTCAGTGCTATGCAATGTACCTGGACTGTAGGAGACTTGGAGTGCAAGTTTGTTGAGTCACACTTTGATCCCCACTAATGCAGCCATGGAGATTAGGGCTCCTCTGTTTTATGTGGAGAGGCCCTATCTTATTTCAAACGTTTGTTATTTCCTGAGTGGCTTTGGGCTGAGGGAATATATTGTCCTTTTTTCCCCTGTGGAGTCAACCTGAAAGCCAAGAGTCTTCAGGTCTTGGTAAAATCCCTGCATCTAGGCAGTTATGATTTACATGGCCATTGGCATCCCAACCATACCTCATCTTGAGACCTGGGATTTTTCATGAACTGAGCACAGTTCCAACCATGGTCAACAGTTACAGTTTATCATCTCAGCCCAACTCTGAACAAACACTGAATTAATAAGTTAACTGTCCCACTCAAGTATGAAAGAAGAAAAAATGCACCCACATTCTAATTGGTAATTTTTAAAAGTAATTTTATACATACTCTTATGATCAAACAATGCAATATAAAACAAATATTTAAAACTTATCTTAAGACATGGCTATCCTGATAAGCATAATTTAGAAACCTTTAATGAATTCACCTCAATTAGCCTTTAATTAAATAGCTCATTAAAAGCTTATTTGAATACTGCTCATGGAGAAATCCTTGCTCCACTGTTGTGACAGAACAGGAAGTTAATGAAGTTAAAATTAAGTGCAATTGTGAGGGAACAGTCTGAACGTCATAAAACTACAGGAGGAAATAAAATCTTTGAACTTTGCCTGACACCTGGGACTTTTCATCATAAGCACAAGCTTAAGCAAATGGTAGACTAGAGGGTCCAGCAGAGCTGCCTTCCCACCTCTGTTCTCAGTTTAGAGCTAGAACATCAGTGGTATAAGGTAATATTTGATGAAGGAATGGTTGAAACATATCTGTGCACTTTCTAAATCCAAGTCAAAAGTAAAAGAATTTAAAGGAAGCTTACATTTATGGATTACCTATTATATGTCAAATATTTTAAAGGATTTTTCTTGTTTATCCTAATATTCCTTCATACCAAAAGCTAAAATATTAGTTACATATTGTAAGTGAAGAAGCCAAACTAATGATAGTAAATATATGAGCTAAAATTATAATGCCAATATGAGAGAAGAAAGTTCCAAATATTTGTAAATTTTCAAGTCCCCTTTGTAGACCTACCTTTAAAAATATAACCAATAGCAACCTTCAACTTCTCATGTCCCCAGTGCCTACTCCTTCCAAAGAACATATGTCCAAGTCAGTGGTCTATGTTGCAGGTTGTGTCATTTCTGATGGGTGATGTATGCTAATTGGTTATTCTGTAAAGTAGATGCAGCAGCTCAGGAACCTTGCTCTGGGAAACCTGAGTCCAACTTTAGAAAAATGGACATCAAGGGGCAGATGCAGACTACTGAGAGAGCTTTGGGCTCCCTGCACTGCAATGGGAGACTGAGACAATCTTCAAAGAGAGGAAAGAGCGACAAGAATATCATGTTCATCATTTCTTTCAGCCCTTCCTTCCTTCAGGCGCAAATCTGGAATCTTTTACAGCAGGGAAGCACCCAGGGAACCAGTCTGCAACTCCTGGCAGAAAACAAAATATCCCCAGGTCTACACAGGTGCATCCAGGAAGTCTCATAGGGTGCGAGGCACAGGATCCAGGTCTTCTGCAGGGCTGAGATACCATGGATGATGATCAGAGATGTCCATGTTTCTGGCCCACAGCTTTGGGAATCTTGCCCAAGGGGCCCAGGGAGCACAAGAAAAATGGGCCCCTGCTCCCCCAAAATAGCAGGAGGCAGGAAGACCTGCTATACGGGAGCTCTGCACTGCTCAGTGCTGCAGCTGGGGCCACTGTGGGAATAGCATGGCCAAGTCGCAGCAGCTGGCACAGACCACTGCTGCTCCACATTCGAGGACTGGAGCATCTAAAGGTCCCAGAATACAGGGACTTGGAGAAAACATCTAACTACAGAGCTCCAGAATGGCTGCAGGGAGGAGACAGGGAAGCTGCAGAAGAGGGAGAAGACAGCACTGACATGCAGGAATCTAGTTATCTTCTCTCATTTAACCAGAAAAAGCTGGTTTTCTAATTTCTATATTGAAAAAAGTCTTTTGAACAGAAGTGTTTTTTCCCTATACACTTTTTATATTCTTTATTAACTACCACATATCAGAGAAAACATCTGTCTTTTGGGGACTGGCTTATTTCCTCGGTATAATGGTTTCCAGTTGCACCCATTTTGTTTCAAAAGACAGGATCTCACTCTTTTCTTATAGCTGAGTAGTATTTCATAGGATATAGATATAGATAGATGAAATAGATATAGATATAGATAAAGATATAGATAGATAGATAGATAGATAGATAGATAGATAGACAGACAGACCACCTTTTCTTCATCCAGTCATCAGCTGATGGACATCTGGGTTGATTCCATATCTTAGCTATTGTGAATTGAGCTGCAGTAAATTAGCTTAAGATAAGGGGACATTTGTAAAATGGCGCTATGGTCCAGCCTCCTATCCCTAGCAACATCACTCTGTGTTCTGACAATTTGTCTGAATGCCTGCAAAGCTATAAGTATCTCTGAACCCAAGAACAGTCAGTTCCATCCTTTGATGGGTGTAATCCTTGAGAACACTCTTCATATCACATCAAGAGACTTTTCCATACCCATAATCCCCAACTCCATTTCTGTCCTCTGCAGTATCATGGAAAAATCCATTTTTGTATTCATATGAATTAACACTGACTAAGCACCTGTCCTTGGACCAGTTACCTCTTCCCCCTTCCACTCCCCTTCATCCATTATATCAGGTAGGGATTATCCATATTTTCATTTTGTAAAGGTTAGCAAGGCTGAACAAATGACATTGGTGACACCAGTGGTATGGAACAGGAGTGAGTGCCTAATTGGCTCTGATGCAAATCCCACACTGGTTCTTGTACAGACCAAAGCATATGAGGAGAAGACGGATCACAGTTCTGATCTGCAAGGTCTCCTGAAAATTCAGGCTTGGTCACAAGCATGTCTGCACTGTGCCTGTGGACTCCAGCATTCATCTGGCCATCCATTCTCTTCTTATCTCAGATCCCTGGCCTCTACAGCCTACATACTAGACGGCTAATACATGTGCTTGAAATAAGTAATTGCAGAGGTTAAGAAGTTCCTTGAGGTGCCTCCTATTTCTTCCATGAAAGAATTTTCTGACCTCATTTTCTTAATCCATATAATCTACTTAATCTGCTGCTCATGAGTAGGCTTTGAAATCTGTAATCACATGTCTAGGGAACACGTGTCTGTCCCTTTCCCTTTTCTCCAGCCTTAGCTCTTCCATGCTCTGGTTGTCTCTGTGCTCCTGCCCCCCAGCCTCCTGCCTCATGCTTGAAAGGAGGATGTGTTTGGGCGTGGGCTCCTTCCTCCAGCTTGGCAAGCTTCTCTTTTGCCTCCATCTTTAGTTTCTACTTCCTGCTCACCCACTCCTTCTTCAAAGAGGCTTTCTCTTTCTTTCCAGTGTATGTTTAGGTACTCAAATGGGTCATGTCATGGCACTCTCTCTGTTTCCCTCTTTGCAGCATCAAAATTCTACCAGCATCTGAACATCTGTAGACTCCACTTAGGAAATCTCCGAGTGGCAATGATGGTGTGCCCTGCTCATCATGGGATTCCAAGCACCTGGTATCTAGTAGATGCTCAATAAATAAGTATTAAATGAACAAATAAATGAGTAAAAGATGAATGCATGGTTGTTAAATGTTTGTGTGCGAGCATTTCAAGGATGTGTACCAAGTAAATATTTAAATGTTCACATCCGTGTAAATAGCTCATTCTTCTGCCCTATCCCTACAGCCTCAGCAGGATCACTGTGTTCCTTTTCTTTCTTGCCAAGATAACTCTATCTACAGGCCTGGCTAAACCATGTCAGCACCTCCAGGATGGATACAGGACTCCTAGGAAGCTTCATTTAGAATTCCATTTCTAGTCCCTGAGGGGTGTGTGAAACAGAGCAACATTAAGCTGGAGGTAATTGGCCCTGAATAAATCTGAAATGTCTTCAGCTATATACATAAGAAAGCTCAGCCAAGACCTGTATATCCTTACATGTGCAATTAGCACATTTATAATCTGGTGCAGCTTCCATTGTAGTAACATAGCATAGGCAGACATCAGACATCCCCTGAAGAGGCTGCTGACTTCTGTCACACACCCATCAAGAGTTCATTTTCCCTTCAATCCTTATTTTATTGTTCATTGCTTTCTTCCATGCTTCAATTAGATCTCAACACTCAGGATCCATGCATCATGCATCCGTACATCCATCCATCTTCATTCATACAACTATACATCCATAAATACCCTCATACATCTATCCATCCATCCAGTCACACACACATCTATCCATATATCTACCCATCAATCCATTTATTTGCTTTTCTGAGCAGATATTTTCCTAAGACTCAACCTAGTTGTCATGGTATCTGTAGAGACGGGTGTTCTGAGAATTCATGGCCTAGAACTGAGGATCCAGATCAACCCAGAACTAAAACAAACAGCCAATCCTCCTCTGGTCATTTATTATACATCAGGATTCCACATGGCTTGACGAGGCCTCAGCCATACCAACAGCCACCTGGATTCCCTCACATACATAGTTTTCCAGGCCACATCTGATCAGTGCTCTACACACAGGTAATTTAAACTGCCTGCTTTGATGTATTTCCCATCAGCTAATTCAAATGTGAGTTTTTCTAGAATGACTGAAATCGATCCCTTGATGATTTTTTCATTTTCTTCCAGGATTTGCCAAATCACCATGGCTCTAGTATGAAACTGAAAACATACGGATGATCCTTGCCCTTCACCCTCCTTTACAAGCAACAATCCATAATATTTTACATCCTCAGTATTCTTCCCCTCTTACCATCATCATTCTAGAGCAACTCCCATCTTCTGCCACTTGGACATTGCAGTGGAAACTTGGATCTGCGCAGGCGATCCCAGCTCAGTCTTAACAATGCTGTTTTCAGCCACAAATCTCATCAGGTGGTCTACTTTATGCCTTTAAGACCTTTTAGTAGCATCCCTAGTATTTCTCTTGGGGTGAGGCAAGGGGTATAAGAGTGGCGTGATCTGGCCCAGGGTACCTTCCATGTCTCTTCTCAAACTCCACCCTCCCCAGATGCCTCCATATGTTCCCTTCACATGGACCAATTCACCCTGATTCAGAGGATACATTTCTTCCTGCCCTAGGAGCTCTTTCCATGCCCTTCCTTCCCCAGAGTATACCTTCACATTTTCTCGTTCTTTAGTTCTTGGCATGGAGAACTTTCTTTAGGGCACTCTTCATGACCAGGAAGTACTTTTTTGTGTTTGTTCTGTAGAAGATACGGTCAACTGTATATATACCCATGAATTAGCACAGCAGAGGTCTCCCACAGATACCCCCCTGCGTCTCTCTCTGACATCTCTCAGGCCATGGGAATACGCTTGACTCAATATAAGACAGCCTCGTAGTGTCATGGGGTCAATGGACTGAAGTACTCTTTGGTCAGTGAGATGCTAGGGTTGGGTCTTATTCAAGCACGGGGCAATTCCAGGCAATTCCAGGGCCCCACAGGGCTGAGCTTCAGTTGTCTATAACCCAAAGCAGACGTCTTACATGACCTTCACAGACATTCCTCAGCTGCCTTACTTCTTCCACTCCCTCACTGCACCCTTGAAATCAACTCCCAAATAAACACATGCACCCAAGCCTTTATCCAAGGTCTGTGTTGGGGAAGACCTAGTAGGACCTCTTCATGGAAACATGCCCATTTGTTCCAGATCACTGAACCCATCCAGGATGCCATGTTTATCGGAGCAAACCTTTGCTAAGTGTCCATCTCCATCTTTATACTTTTCGGTCCATGAGAACAAGGATTCTGACTACCTTTGATTCTCTGTTGGCTCTCTAGTGCCTACCGCAATACTTGATACCTAGCAGGTGCTCAATGAATCTTTTTTAGTGTGAATAAGAGGAAGCTTCAGGCTGTGCCACTGACACTGAAAATAAAATTCTATGACTCAATTCCTGTCCTTAAGAGGCTCACAGTCTGAGAGAAACAAATTGAAATATTTATAGTACAGTATCATTAAAATTAATGCCATTTATTAGCATCAGCTGTGAGATCTTATGAAAGGTACTTAACCTAATTAAAGGGTTATTGGTGAAGGCTTCTATGGGAAGGCATCCCAATTCTTCATCAGAAAGGGCACATATCCCAAGGGAAGAAGACCTCCACTCCAAGATTTTGTGGAATTGTTCAGGAAAGTCCAAGTAAACGTGTTTTCTTACAAGCCTGATACTTGGGAAAGTTATTATAACCTCTAACTCAGAGGTTTGGAGCCTGACTAATCATATTGTAGTAAATATTAATAATGGAAATTAAATAGCAGAAGCATCAGTAATAGTGTACACATTGAGTGTGTGCACTCAGACGTGGCTCATTCTAGAAATCAGGCTGATCTAAAAATACACGCTCTCGTTTTCTGGAAGCAGTGATGAGGACAGCAGGGGGCTTGGCCAGGGAATGTTGCTGTCTGCCGCCAAGGCTTTGTCAGCCCCCAGGGGTGCCAGAAAGTCTTGTTACCGGATCATACGCCGCCACAGGCAGAGCCTAGGAGTTCTGAGCTCTGCTCCTGTCCTTTAAGACTCAAACCTGCAATTGTCAGTGAACTCTGTCTTCACTTGTAAACACACTTTAACTCGGGGAAGAATTTGCCAAACTGTTTTTCACCTGTAATCACTGAGTGACATTCAAGTTTGTCTTTTGTACTGTGATAGAGTTGAGCATTATAACCAATAACCCATATATATATATACTTAATATACTAAAAGTATATTAAGTAAAGTGGGATTGGCTGTTGCATGGGTGCTCTCCCAAGGTTCTTGTTGAGGGACCCAGACGCCTTCAGTGTGGTGGCTCTGCCATCCTCTCTGGTCTCAGGGTCCTTACTGGATGCTCTGGGAAGAGCCTCTTAGGTTGCACAAGAGGTTATCCTGGCTGGGTCTGGAGAGGTTTGTTGTGCCTGCTCACTTACCATCCATCTTCACTTGCTCTAAGCTCTATATGCAAGGAAGCCTGGGAAATCAGCCCCATCTGTGCTCCCAGTCAGCAAAGGAAACGGGATTTTACGAAGACCTGGAGGTCTCTCGCACACTCTTCAAGGCACATTCTGAAAAAATGGAGCCACGACAAGGCGGCCACAGAAGCAGTCCAGAGGGGTTCATGGAAGGCGGGCTACCCTTACCTTTCTTGGTGAGATCATCGTTTTCCACTTTCTGACTCACAACAAGGAGGTGCGTCAATTGGATCTAATGACCTGAAATTTGACTGACAAATGCGTTGATGGTAGGACTTGTTGGAGAAGTATCCAAACCACCTTTTCACTTGAGGAAATACACCATCCATAGATCAGTGATAGTCAATGAACAGAGTTCATCCTATGCAAATAAGTAATTTCAGTTCTTTGGAAAATTCCTTAAGTTCAGGTAAATGCTATGTTTGTGTGTGTGTGTGTATGTGTGTGTTCAAAACACCTTCAGAGAGAGAATATCAAAACTTACCAAGTCGGGGCCAGCACTGTGGTGTAGCGGGCATGCCACAGTGCTGATATCCCATACGGATGCTAGTTTGAGTCCCAGCTGCTCCACTTCTGATCCAGCTCTCTGCCGTGGCCTGGGAAAGCAGTAGAAGATGGCCCAAGTCCTTGGGCCCCTGCACCCACATGGGAGACCCAGAAGAAACTTCTGGCTCCCGGCTTTGGATGGGCCCAGCTCTGGCCGTTGTGGTCATCTGGGAGTGAATCAGCAGATGGAAGACTTCTCTCTCTGTCTCTGCCTCTCTGTCTTTCAAATAAATAAGCATTTAAAAAAAAAAAAAAGACCAAGTAGGAACGTATCCCCACTGTCTATGTCTATACTAAGAGAAAGGCTGCTGGATTGAGTTATAGGAGCTGCATTTATTTTCTCCCTATTAAGAGCAGAGCTGGTGGGGCAGGTGGTATGGCACAGCATCTTACGCTGCCACTTGGGATGCCCACATCCCATATCTGAGTGCCTGAGTTGTAATTTAACTCTGCTGCTGATTCGGCTTCCTATTAATGGTGCCACAAGTAGTATGAAAACCCCAAAAATTCAGAATTAGAGCCATGCTCAACACATACTACTTTCCCAAGTCTCTGAGAGGTATTTGCCATTACCAGAAAAATATTTCTATCATGCATATGTAACTCGTTGGTAATTATTGCATCCCATTGCTTGAAATTTTGGAATGAAGTGGAATAAACAAAATTCCATAGCTACAAACATTGTTAAAATTTAGCAAAAATTAGAACAAGCAATATTTATTATTTTAATCACCCCACTCCCTGCTTTCCAAAATCTTCCTTATTGAATTACAAACCCTGACCAGTCCTTCTTTGTGTTTCTGAATCACCTTCCTCTAATCTTGAACTTGGAAAAACCAAGCCAATATCAAAGTTAAGTCCAGATTTTGCTTTTATTGAGAAGTCTGTTTTCCAGTGTAAAACAGCAGTTTTGGCAACTATAAACTCAGGGCTGCCACTGCTTATAATAGACCCACTTCAAAAAAGGAGACATGGCAAGTAATGACATCCAGAGATGTGGCAGAGCCCTGGAAGGGGCCAGTGTCACAGCACATTGCATCCTCTGCACACTGTCTCCACGTATTGTGACACCTCTCCTGTCCATGGAGTCATAGAAACAATTGCAAACAACCTTAGATAAGAGTTCAATAAATCTACTCATGAATTCCTACAATGCTAATTGTTGTGTTTCTGCAGAGAGTATTATGGCAGACATAATGGGCAAAACACAGATAAAATTATATGTATATATTTCCTATTTGGAATCTGGGAAATGAGTATGGGGAGCACAGTCCCTGGTCACTGTTTGTCTCTGTTAAGCAAGGACGATGGAAAGGACACATTAACATCACCATTCTGTGCAGAGGCGGGAAAGCACTTAGTGATGTCCAGAAGATAAAGCGTAGGGAGAAAGTGGTTGATCTTGTTTCAAGGTGGCCCCTCCAAAATTCGGGTGCTGGGTATCAGTGGTCATTGTGAGGCTGTGAAGCAGTCAGGCCCTTTGGAAGTGACTAAGCCACGTGGGCTCCTCTCTGCGAATGGGATTCACGCCCCAACACAAGAAGCATTATGCAAACTGCATCTCTCTTGACCCTCTGCACATGAAGGCCCTGGGCCCCCTCTCCTGCAGCAGCCAGGGTCCATTCTGGAAGCAGAGAACAGCCCTCACCAACCAACCAAAGCTGGTTCCTGGAATTTTCAGCCTGTGGCACCGTGAGAAATACATTTCTGTTCTTTATAAATTACCCACTCTCAGGTACTTTGTTATAGCCATAGAAATGCATTAAAACAATTATCAATCCAGGACTTAATCTATGTGACGTCTGATTTACACTGTGGATAGGGGCGCCGTAAGGAATTACAAATGATCCTTTAGACACACCCTAAAGTGCTCCTAGACCCTTTCCATCCAGGGGCCCCTTTTCCTATCAGAGGTTCCAGCACTTGCATGGGGGATCCTGACGACAGCCACCTGCCGGAATGCTCTTCTGTTAGAAGTCTGAAACAAGCCGAGAATCCCCCTGCCTTGAAAACTGTGCATTGTGTACCTACTACCATGCTTGGTACTTGACAAGAGCTTGCTATGTTCAATATATTTCTGCTTTTGTCACATTTGAGAAAATGACCACAGAATTACCAAATCACCAACCTTCCAGATGCATACCAAGGAAAAGGGGGGGAGGGGTGGCGGGAGGAAGGAAGGAAGGGGAGGTGGAGAGCAGGTGGGCTTGTTTTTATTTTGGTCCTTAAGATGTTCCCATACATTATTGGTGGAGAGGATGAATTTGCTAGCAAAATAAAATAAGGATCTTGGCACAAATCTTCAAGCTCAGCATGTTTAAAAAGATACCTTTGTCCATTGGCTCCTTGCTAATGATTATCACCCTTAAGTCTTGGGCTGACGTTTTGTAACCAGGAATTGATTTGAATTGGATAGGAGATAGGCAGCTTTGGGACACAAGGTAAGCATTAAATGAGCTTTTCTTCCTTGGCTGTATCATACGTGTATAAATTATCTTCAGCACAGAGAGTTTTATTATTAATCATTTGTGCCAATAAATGTCTCATTAAATCTAACTTTCACTTATGGAGTATGCAATTGTCATTGTACAAATATTATTTAATTACATAATGGTTCAACTATTAAGAAATCTGTATTTAACTGATATTCAAACCATATTCATAAAGATGCTTTATCCTAGGGACTATTTGAGAATTCCATAATCTTTTGATTAAAGAGGGTAGTACTTTACTGATTGTATTTGGATAAGCCATGTTGTCTTTATAATAAGGTGTGTTGATATTAAAAAATGATTAAACATTTTCAAGGGAAAGCTGCTTCATAGTCACCCACCTTTCATCTCCACACTATGAATTATATATTATTCTTTCACTTCGATATCCTCAATGGTTTTTTTCTCTTGTAGGCAATTATACAGTGACCCATCCATATAGCTCATGAGATTTCTCAATTTTTTATGAGTGTTCGTAAATATGGAGGAAATGAGTGCAAAATTTATAACTAGTGGGAAAATGTTAATTTTTCTTTTGTTGTTTGAGGGTGACTATAGCCATCATACTGCAGTGTTTAAATTGAAAAGGAAATTGTTTTTGGATAGTGTGGGGAGTGAAAAAAAAAAAAAAAAAAGCTCTTAATATGTGACCGAGATCCTTCTAGATAGAGGATTCGGAAAGTCAATTTGAGTGTTCCTTGGATTTTTTTCCTGAGAAATGGCAGTTCTGGGTTCTGGATCTGGTGGATGCTGACTGCCATATGCAGACAAGAGTAGGAAGGAGCATGGGGCCGAGCTGGGTAGAGAACTACCGTGTGGAGAGTGTTTACGTTCACAGAGACATGGTAGACTCAAATTTTATCTCTGCTCATTTTTTTTAATTTTATTATTTGACAGATAGAGTTAGACAGTGAGAGAGAGAGAGAGAGAGAGAAACATCTTCCTTCCATTTTTTTCACCCCCCAAATGGCTGCTACGGCTAGAACTACACCGATCCGAAGCCAGGAGCCAGGTGCTTCCTCCTGGTCTCCCATGCTGGTGCAGGGCCCAAGCACTTGGGCCATCCTCCACTGCACTCCCGGGCCACAGCAGAGAGCTGGACTGGAAGAGGAGCAGCCAGGACTAGATCCGGCGCCCATATGGGATGCTGGCACCGCAAGCAGAGGATTAACCAAGTGAGCCATGGTGCCGGTCCCCTCTGCCCAATGTTAATACCCAGGGACAATTGACATGACAGTAGAATCCAGAGAAGGCTACACTTGAGGTGGAGCTGGTGCCAAATGATGGTGGACTGTGAACACACAGTTTTCCCAGAAAATATGGCAAGAAATAACCCACAATAGAGTATAAACCAGTAAGACAAGGCCCATTCCTTATTTTTAAAAATTTCTGGCTGTATCTGTAGAGCACAGTGCAGAGCCTAGGATACTAGATTTATAGAAATATTTGCAGAGATCAACAGGTGACTCAATGAAGTGCACAGGATAAGCTCAACCTACTGTAAGAACACAGAGGGCGGGAGGGCTCCTACACTGGCAGGGAGGCGGGTCAGAGACGCCTTCCAGAAGTAGAACACTCTGAAGTGACAGCTGGGGAGGATGCTGCAGGAAGTTGTCACGGAGAATGGAGGCAAACGTTGGAGAGTTTCCACGCAGAGTCTCAGGGAACAGGCGTTTCGCCTGACTCAGACGCTCACGCGCCATGTCAGAGTGCCTGGGTTCAAGGCCCACTCTGAGCTCCTGACTCGAGATTCCTGCCAATGCACACCCTGGGAGGCAGAAGGGAAGACTCAAAGAAGTAGCTCCCGCTGCCCACATGTGCGACCTGCATCGAATCTGGGCTCCCGGCTGGACGCCTCTTCATCCTGGCTGTTGAGGGCATTTGGGGAGTGAAAAAGCAGATGGAAATCCCCTCTCTCCCTCTCCTTCTTAAATACATAAAAAAATTTTGAAAAGACAACTCAAAGAGACAGTGGCAGAGCAAGATCTGGGGTCCAGGGAAACTGGCACTACGGCCCCTCCCTGTTCGGGGTGCTGAGTGGAGGTGCGAGCCTTCCAAAAAAATCCTGGTCCCCGTCTCAGAGGATGGTGCTATTGATCACATGTGGTTTCTTCAACCCAACCAAACTTTTCCCCTATATCAGCAGTTTCGCGGGTTTAACTAGATTATGTTTCTGTTCCAATCTGCTTTGTGAAGCGCTTATGAAAAGGCCCTTTATAAATCTCCCTAATAATGAATTATGAACAACGAGAAAAGGGCCGCCGCATCCCCTCCTGCTCCTCCAAGGGGAAAGCTGAGCCTGAATTCATATATTCTGCTCTGTCTGGCCTTGTTTTCTTCCTTTCAAAGACAAGAGAACATCATAACCTTGAGCTATCTTGTGGAAATAAAAGATTGATGCAAACTTTACTGTGTAAAATTTGGGATCTTTTCATCCAGCCAAGAAGACAATTGAATATTATAAAAAGCAATGCACACACTTGAGGAGAAAGGCATTTTATTCAAGCGCCGAGAACCTTCACCTGGAGAGAAATCTCTTTATGTGAAAATAAATAAGTTAATACATGCCTTCGCGAGAAATAGATTCCTCCAACAGTTTTGAATATGAGAATCTTGCTGCTGAGAACTGTTTTGCTTTAAAAGTGGAGAAATTGATGACCTCTGGATGAAACCAGACACACTGAGGGGATCACACAGACATAAATGCACAAATTCAAACCAAAGAATTTGACTCCAGAGTCGTCTTTGATAAGCTGCACATTGGATCTCTCTCCCTCTGGGGACTGTGCAGAGGTCTGAAACCTATCCCGACATCTTCCAAAGTATGTGAAAGCAAGGACCCCCAGAACCACAGCCCTGGCAGCTGAGTCCATCAGAGAGAGGCGGCCACAGACACTTGAAAAGAACTTTGCAGAGACATTGTCGGGGATTGCCTCCTTAGCAGTCATACCCGATTGCCACGGTCATGACTAAGGAGCACTAGCATGTCAGGTTCAATGAGCATGGGAAGAGGAGGAGGCTGCCACCTCCCTGAGGGCATCAGGGGTCACAGTGCCCAACCTGATCCGGCCAAGCCTGGGCTGCTGGGGTGCGGGATCAGTGCTGGTACAGTTCACATAGTCACGGAGGAAGCAGAGGGCAGAGGAGAGCTGGCTCCAAACCATGTGGAAAAGAGTTGACTCTGTTGGGCATTTGGTCTGCAGCCTGTATCAGAGAACTTGGATTTGACAGCCAGCTCAGCCTGCTTATTCCGACTTCCTGCAGATGCAAACCCCAGGGAGGCAGCGGGTGATGGCTGAATCCCTGCCACCCACATGGGAGGACTGGATTGAGTTCCCAAGTTCCTGGCTTGGATTGGCTCAGCCCTGGCTGCTGTGGGCATCTGGGAAGTAAACCAGTGGATGAGACGTTCTCTCTTTCTCTCTCTCTCTCTCAGAGTTACAGAAAGAGAAGTAGTGAGAGAGAGAGAGAGAGAGAGAGAGAGAGAGATCTTCCATCTGCTAGTTCACTCCCCATATGACTACAATGGCCAGGGCTGGGCCAGGCTAAAGCCAGGAGCCAGGAGCTTCTTCCAGATCTCCTACATGGGTTGCATGGACCCAAGCACTTGGGCCATCTTTTGATTGTTTTCTCAGGCTATTAGCAGGGAGCTGAATCAGAAGTGGAGCAGCTGGATCATGAATCAGCGCCCACATGGAATGCCAGCGCTGCAGGAGGTGGCTTCACCCACCAGACCCCAAAGCCTGGCCCCTCAGATTCTTCCAATGACCTAAGTTTTTTTTCTCGCTTTTCAATGTGCCTGCCCAAGTGGACCAGCTTACCCCATAAAGGCTGTGGCCATCTTAGGCAATTCCAGCAGACACCAATGCCTTGTAACACATTAAGGTAACACATTAAGGGCTTTTTCCTCCCTCCATGGGCCTCTTATTAACATAACAGCCCTTTGGTGCATTTGCCTTCATATTCCATTAAACAGAAATGGATCCCAAACAAATTATCCCCACAGCAATCTATCTCAAAAGCTCTCAGATGATTCTTACATGTAATCTGGATAGGTAACCACGGGTCAAGATTAATTTAGACCATTTTCACAAATGCTTTGTCTTGGAGTTGTCACCTAAGCTCCCAAAACTGCATACAGGGGCCGGCGCTGTGGTGCAGTAGGTTTAATCCTCCGCCTGTGGCGCCGGCATCCCATGTGGGGGCCGGTTCTAGTCTCGTCTGCTCCTCTTCCAATCCAGCTCTCTGCTATGGACTTGGAAAGCAGTAGAAGATGGCCCAAGTCCTTGGGCCCCTGCACCCATGTGGGAGACCTGGAAGAAGCTCATGGCTTTGGATCGGCATAGCTCTGGCCGTTGCAGCCATTTGGGTAGTGAACCAACAGAAGGAAGACCTTTCTCTCTGTCTCTCCCTCTCTCTATCTGTGACTCTACCTCTCAAATAAATAAATAAATCTTTTAAAAAAAACTGCATACAATCCCCGCCCCCCAAATTTACTGCTATGGAAGCTAGGGTTCAGGGAGAAGCGTGGATGTTGCCGAGGTCACAGGGCTCATGAGCAATGGAGCTCAGGCACCCTGGGTGGCTGGATTGGATTCTCTTGTGGCTGGCAGCTACCAAAGCTGCATCCAAGTAACAACTTGGCCTGGCCATTTTCCCATAAATATCCCTATTATTTATTTTGGATTTCTTTTGTGCTTTTACTGGGGGACTTTTTGACTTCACATTTTTCATAATGGTGGCTACCTCTCAGTGTGTCTACGTGTAGCACATCCTGAAGCATCTTTTGCAAGGCTGGACGAGTGGTGATGGGAACCGCATCAGGTGGTCCTTCTGTTGTGCACTCATAACGCCCCATCTCCTTCCCCATGGGGGCACCAACTTCACCCATTATCCTTTGTTTCATATCCCCAAAGACCGACACTATGAACTTCCTTGCTTTACTCAACTTCTTTAGAGGTCAACACAAGCTGTGGGTCATGGAAAGCATCAATCTCCAGTTATCCAGAAACCCATGGACCATGGGCCCTTCTGTATCACAGCCTTGCTGGGAGGGGCCACCTGCCTGGGCCAAGGAAGTCGAAGCTGCCATGGAAGCAGAAATACACAGCGCATCAGTAATTAGACAAACCTCTTGAAAACACGGTTGTGCAAGGGGGTTAAAGTTGCTGCCCCCATTGGTGCTGTCTTTGGGAGTGTGGTGGGATGTATTGTGGGTTCTCATTGGGGGAGAGATGTGGGATGTGGCAAAGAAGCTCCTACCCTGCTCCCTGCTCGTCTCTCTGTCGGGGGTTCTCATGCATGTGCCAGAATCAGCTGGAAGACTCGGTAACACAAACTGTGCCCACTCAGCCTCCCATTTCTGACTCAGCAGCTTGGAGGCAAGGCCCAAGAATCTGCATTTCCAACACGTTCTCGGGTGATGCTGAAGCTGTGGCCCTGCACTTTGAGATCTGCTGCTCTAGAACATTCCTTAGAGGATCTCCTCTAAAGATCCCCAAAGACCCTTCAGGGGGTGTTGGGAAAGACCAAGTCTGCAGGTGTCTCTGCCTGTACAGAACCATGACCAACGGGACTGGAAAGAGAGTCAGGAGACATTGGCAGCCCAGAGCAGACTCGGGACCGGACACACCCACTTCTTCCTCCAGGACCTCCACTTTGGGCCTTTGTCCCCATGGTGACTTGACACAGTCTTTGTCAGCCAAAGCATTTTCAACACAGGCCCAGGTCCCCCCGGAAAACCAGGCACACTCCTGTGGGGCCGCCTTCCCTTTCCTGGGCTGTCTGCGTCTGGTGCCATAGCTTGATCAGGGTTTGTCCCAGTTCCTCACAATGGTATAAGCCTTTGGAAAAAGATGATGGCAGCCAGCATCCTTTGCTTGATTTCTAAGCTAAAAATAGATCTTCCCCATTATGGAGAAACTTAACAGGGAAAAAAATAAACCAGTCCAGGGCAACCATGTTGAAGTTCCCCAGCAGCTGCAACACCTGGATGGGTGCTTAATTATTGCAGAAGCAGTGGCTTGTGGTTTAGAGATTTCAGGAACATGAACAAACCTTGGAAGTGGCTTTGGTAGCTGCCAGCCACGAGAGAATCCAATCCAGCCACCCAGGGTGCCTGGGCTCCATCGCTCATGAGCCCTGTGACCTTGGCAACATCCACGCTTCCCCCTGAACCCTAGCTTCCATAGCAGAGAATTTGGGGGGGAGGCAGGGATTGTATGCAGTTTTGAGATCCTAGGTGACAACTCCACAAGAAAGCATTTGTGAAAATTGTTCTTTTTCTGGGGAAAAGAAATTGCGGGAGACACCATGAAGGAGAAGAGACATAACACGTCTGTTACCAAGAACGGGCGAGCAGCTGGGATGTGCAGAGGAGGGAATGAAAAAAGCCTGGCGATCCAAGCCAGAGGCCAGGGAAGAGTGGCAAACTCAGAAAGACTGCGGAGGTCCCAGGGAGACAGACAGAATACCATGTGGGAGCTGGAGTGCAGAGCTTTCTGGGTCCGATTGCGTATTCCCCGTCACTGGAGGTTTGGGGAGCAGCAGAGAGGGACATCCAAGTTGTATTTTGGAAAATGCGAGGCAGATAGAAATAGCCTGGAAACAGAGATGCACCGAGAAGGATTTGGCACAACCGTTGGGAACAGTGCAGGGGCAGTCGGGAAGGGAAATAGGGACACATGAGATATTTTGGAGACTAAAAAAAAAAATAGGCTCATTAGTGATTAATAATCTTTTGCAGTTAGCATATGCAAATGAAGTCCTCTGTCCCCAGTGGCTGCCTCCCCCTCAATC
Organism: Oryctolagus cuniculus; assembly: GCF_964237555.1. Classification (NCBI taxonomy): domain Eukaryota; kingdom Metazoa; phylum Chordata; class Mammalia; order Lagomorpha; family Leporidae; genus Oryctolagus; species Oryctolagus cuniculus. The sequence goes on from NC_091449.1 coordinate 48,524,090, forward strand.
CTGCCTGTCCCTAGCCAACCTCAGGCCTTCAAATCATCCCCATGTCAGCCCCTCCGGCCGCACCTCAGCCTTGTCCCCATGGTCCCGTTGCTGCACCTGACTGTTTGGGCCCATTGTCTCCTTACACGCCTGTGTCCCAGCCTCCGCTTAACCCTGCGGACTGCAGCCAAGGAAAAAGGACATCCAAGTGGGAGGAGAATGCAGAATTTTCTGTTTTCTTCTGCAGGAGAAAGCAAGGTTATTTTTGGCCCTTTTCAGTACAAATCAGATATTTTTTTTCTTTCCCCAAACCCTGTGTCTGGCAAGCTTCAGGCAGGGGAGTGAAAATTAGAGCTCACATTTTGAATACCTTTGCATTTTTTTGCTTGGTGTCAGTTTTGTTTGTCTTCCTCGGCCTGGCTGTCTTCCGTGTCTCCAGATTGTTGACTTCTTTCAAACATAGCTTTCAAGCCAAGGAAAGTAAACCAAGTCCTCATGTTCAGGGATGGGGAGTTGGGTCAGAGAGAAGGACACGAGGGAGCGATCCCCTAGTCAGGATCTGTTGCCCGGCAATTTGACACGAAGTCCCAGCTTCAGTCCTTACAGCAGGACATTTCAAACAGCTCATGGAAAGATGGAGACAAAAGACAAATTTATTTTGGTTCCAAATATTGAAAGACAAGCATCATATGCGTTTTATGTGAACTTTTCAAAGGCCCCTTGTTTGCATGGATTTCAAAATTTTCGCACCAAGATAAATTTATCTTTGAATCCATTGCCCATGAACTTTTTGAAGTATCCTTGTATTAATTCTGGGACTAGACTTAAAAAAAAGACTTATTTATTCACTTGAAAGGCAGAGTTACAGAAAGAAAGAGAGACACACAGAGATAGAGAGAGATCTTCCATTCTCCAGTTCATTCCCACAGGGCCACAACGGCCGGGGCTGGACCGGGCCAAAGCCAGGAGCCCAGAGCTCCATTCGCGTCTCCCTTGTTTTCCCCAGGCTGTTGGCAGGAAGCTGGATCAGAAGTGGAGCAGCATGGACATGAAATGGTGCCCATAGGGGATGCTGGCCTCACAGGTGGCAGCTTTACCCACTACACCACAATGCCAGTCCCAAGAAATGGCCTTTTGATGAGGGAGATCCTGACGCTCCCTGGGCATCCCACATCTGGCAGGGCATGGCCAGAATAGAAACCAGGATTTTTTTACCCTAGGATCATTTTCTTTCTCTAACATTTACCTCTGCTTCTTTGTGGATGGTCAAGTTTGCCAACATCCCCTGAGATAGTGGAAACAAGGGTGCTGAGTCCAAGCTTAGCTACCAAACTAGCCAGATAGGTGACAATCCTGATTGAACGCGTTGCTTAGTCTCCACAAACCTCAGTTTTCCTGATCTGCAGAATGGTGACATTAAAGCAGATTGTTGATTTTCTAGAAGGCTTCAGCAAGATGAGTTGCATGCAGTACTGCAGGGACCACGTTCAGTGCTGGCCTTGTGAGTGTGCGTGAGTGACTGTGTGCACAGGGCAAAGCCACCCCGATATTGTCACCCAGTGATCATCCAGTCTTCGTGACCATCACACGGCATTTTGTAGAAGTTGCAAGTCAGTTTCAAGCCTTCGCCTAGAAGATCCCCCCCTTCCTCCTCATGGGAATTCTTGACTGGAGGCAGTTCTGGATCACAGAAACCGGGAGAACATGAACGTGACTATTGCAGTTGGCAGGATTTTCCTACTTAATTCCACACACCATTGGCCCATTTTTAGCCAAAAGCCTTGCTGAGAGTTGCTCTAAAGGGTTTTTTTTTTCTTTAATAAAACATAACCTGGGCCGGCGCCGCGGCTCACTAGGCCAATCCTCCACCTGCGGTGCTGGCACCCTGGGTTCTAGTCCCAGTTGGGGCGCCAGTTCTGTCCCGGTTGCCCCTCTTCCAGGCCAGCTCTCTGCTGTGGCCTGGGAGTGCAGTGGAGGATGGCCCAAGTGCTTGGGCCCTGCACCCGCATGGGAGACCAGGAGGAAGCACCTGGCTCCTGGCTTTGGATCAGCGTGGTGCACCGGCCGCAGTGGCCATTTGGGGGGTGAACCAACGGCAAAAGGAAGACCTTTCTCTCTGTCTCTCTCTCTCTCTCTCTCTCACTGTCTAACTCTGCCTGTCAACAAATAAATAAATAAATAAAAACATAACCTGGGCATGCGCCCTCACAGACACACAGGCACACAGCATCCTGATGGTCCCGTGTATAAACACCGCATTTTCTCAAATCTGGTTCTTTGTCATTTTGAAAGGAAATCGCGTTGCTTGCTCTCTAGGAGAGCCTTCAGCATTCCCCACTCCCACCTACACTAAGGAACAATTGATATAATAATGACAAACAAACACTGGCCAGGGTGCACCTGCTGCCTTTGGGGAACTTTGCTTACATTATCTTCCAACTGTACTGCACTCAGAAATTTCTCCCCTTTTCAACAGAAAGTTAGGTGCAGAGTAAAGTATCTATAGCCAAGTAAAGTATTTCACCAAGAAAGAAACAGGGCTGCTGGTGGGAGCCATCCTATCTGGTCTCAAATGCACTGTTTTTTATTGTTATACAAAAAGACTTCTTCAGGACAAGCGGGATGCCTGCTTGGTCTACTTCGTGTCCCTAGGCCCTGGCACCGATGGATTCACTAATTACAAATAATTGACTATTTCCTGCAGAAACAAGCATGTTCGCGCGTGCACACACACACACACACACACACACACGCAGACTGCTGTCACTGTTTTGCTTTTATAAGGCATATGTGGCTCCACACCTAGGCTTTGGTGGCCATCCAGAAGAGCAGTGGCAGACACTGTGTTGAGGAAACCCTGGCCCAGGGGCTGGCCTGAGAGGAAGGCGTCAAAGAGCACAGGTGGCGACAATGGCACCACATTTCCCTCTGCCACAGAGACCACTGAGCATCCTGGCATTCGACTCCATCCTGGAACATGAACCAGTGAATTACACTGACATAAATGAATAGCTGGCACTATGTCACCCGTGCCTTAAATCAAATATTCTTTATTTTCCAGTATATACAATAGTATGCATGGGCCACCAACTTTTCCCGCAATGGCTTAGGCTGCCCTGTTAATGCCATTAGCATCGACTGCGCTGTATCAGAGGCACAGGTGAATCTGACTCTGCAGGCTTACCCAGGACCTCTCGCCCTGACTAATGGGAGCTATGTGAAAGCATTTGACACCAGTGGTGGGAAACCCTTCATTCTGATCAGTTCAAGTTTCTTAGGTTGGGAGAGATTGGGACTGTATATGGGCTGAGAATATTTGCAATAAGAAGGTGTGTGTGTGTGTGTGTGTGTGTGTGTTAAAGGTGGGCATCTCTGTGAGCCCATTGATTCACTCGTTCATTGAATGAAGGACAATTTTTCCCAAGATAGTGTTTCACAGTTTTTTTTCTGAGAGACCTTGTTTCTGCGGTCTGCTAATAGATTACAGAAAAGAAAGAAAGGCACATTCCTTAGTGAAATAATTTTTAGAAATCCTTGACCAAACAGAATGAAGCATCATTTTCTTTTCATTGCAAGATTTCTTGGGCTCCTTGAGAGGCGAATACTCATTATGAATGTGCAGAAGTTAAATATGGTATTTTATAATTAACATACCCTTCTGACTACAGGGTGTTTTGCTCCCACAATATGTCTCAGGGAACTAATGTTCTGTGTCACACTTCAGGGAAAAGAATTTCCTTGAAGAAAAAAGACTGGACACTGATGCTTTATGCAAAGTTTGCACATAGATTGAACAATTTCTGGGTTCCATCTGCAGACATTCTTTTTAAAATTTATTTGAGAGAGAGGAAGGGAGAGGGCAACAGGGGAAAACAGAAAGATGGAGAAAAGAGAGCTCTCATCTCTTGGTTCATTCCCCAATTGTCCACAAAGACTGGGGCTGGGACTGAGTTAGGGCTCAAACTGGGAACTAGAAACTCTATTTGATCTCCCAAGGCAGTGTCAGGGATCAATGAGTAATGCAGAAATGAGTCTACAGTAGCAGGAAGCAGAAATCCAGAGCAGAGCCAGAACTCAAACCCAGGTGCTTCACTGTAGACTGCAGGTGCCCCAAGTAGCATCTCGACTGCTGAGCCAAATGACCTTCTCCTTCTTAATAGCAGCTCCATGTTCAAGTTCCTGCACAACAGGCTCAGTGTTGGCATGTTTGCCTTTTAAAAAAATGTTTATTTCATTTATTTGAAAGACAGAGTTACAGGGGTGGGGCAGAAAGAGAAAGGAAGATAAGAGAGAGAGAGAGAATCTTCTATCCGCTGGTTCACTCCCCAAATGGTCGCGATGACCAGGGTTGGGCCAGGCTGAAGACAGGAACTAGGAACTCCATCTGGATCTCCCACGTGGGTGCAGGAGCCCAACATACATGGGTCATCTTCCACTGCTTTTCCAGGCACATTGGCAGGGAGCTGGATTAGAAGCAGAGCAGTACTTGGACTTACCTCCAATGGTGGAACTAGAAATGTGCCAGGGGATTTCAACTCAATCTTATCAAGGAGGCAGGTACCAATGCCAGTGCACTCGGCAAAGTGATGAGTATAAGTACATAACCGATCAAAAAGATAGGGTAAGTGTCAAAGAGATTTCACAAATAAGACCAGTGTAAGCAAATAATGAAGGATGGAATTAAAAGGGAGAGAATGGTCCTGCGTGGGAAGCAGGACACACAGTAGACTCATAGAATGGCAAACGCCCAAAACAGCACTCCGGCTTCAGAATCAACCCTTGGGGCATTCAGATCTGGCTAAAAGGCCCATGAGAGTCTCACAGGCATGGAAAGCCATGACACGGTGGCAAAAACAACCTAAATGAAAGATCCTGGTGAACAAGACCCCAGCAGAAGGAACAGGCCATCAAGGAGGGAGGCGCCTTTCTCCGAAGGAAGGAAGGAACCTCCACTGTGATACGGCCTTGACTAAACAAGTTCAGAGTTGGTGAACTCAAGGGGCTTCCATAGCCTAGACAGCTCAAGGCAAGAGCCTCGGGTGATTGCTGACTCCATAAATAAGAGTGCCAATTGTTAAATCAACAACGGGAGTCACTGGGTACATGTTCCCCATGTAGGATCTCTGTCCTTAACGTGTTTTACTATGAAACTTAAAAACAACACTACTAGTCGAACAATACCCTAAAGCTTGTGCGCTTGTATGAGGGTAGCCTGTTGAAATCCTTGCTTAGTGTAGACTAAGTTGATCTTCTGTATATGAAGGTGATTGAAAATGAGACTCAGTTAGTTGTCACCTATCAAGGAGAACAAGTGGTATTTGTCCCTTTGGGATTGGCTTATTTCACTCAGCATAATGTTTTCCAAATTCCTAACAGGGATCACTTTTCAGTTAAAATTTAAACACCTAAGAATAATTGTGTGTTAATTACAGAGTTCAACCTAACTGAGCACCAGAAAGGAAACCTGTTAAAGTGAAATGACACTATGAGAAACGGTGACTTGATCAGCCCTCACCCTGACTGTTGATGAGCAACTTGATATGTTATCCCTCTTAGTATTTTTTTTGTTTGTTCTACTTAATACTTTTGGTTGAATACTGTAATCAATACACAATTCTTCTTAAGTGCTGAAACTTAATGGAAAAGTGATCACTGTTAAATATAAGAGTGGGAATAAGAGAGGGAAGAGATGTGCAATTCGGGATATGCTCAAGCTGACTTACCTCAAACGGTAGAGTTAGAAACATACCAGGGGATTCCAATTCAATCCCATCAAGGTGGCATGTACCAGTGCCATCTCACTAGTCCCAGTGATCAATTTCTGTTCACAATTGATCGTAATGATAGGACTAAGAACCAAAGGGATCACATAAAAAAGACTAGTGTCTGCAAATACTAGCTGATAGAATAAAAAAGGGAGAGAATGATCCAACATGGAAAGTGAGATACACAGCAGACCCATAGAATGGCAGATGTCCTAAACAGCACTCTGGCCTCAGAATCAGCCCTTAAGGCATGCGGATCTGGCTGAAAAGCCCATGAGAGTATTTCAGGCATGGAAAGCCAAGACACTCTGGGGGGGAAAAAAAAAACCTAAATGAAAGATCTCCACGAGTGAGATCCCAGTGGAAAGAATGGGTCATCAAAGAAGGAGGTACCTTTCTCTGAAGGGAGGAGAGAACTTCCACTTTGACCATGGCCTTGTCTAAATATGATCAGAGTCAGTGAACTCAGGGGGCTTCCATAGCCTTGGCAGCTCATGACAAGAGCCTAGGGTGATTACTGAGGCCATAAACAAGAGTGTCAATTTGTTAAGTCAACAACAGGAGTCACTGTGCACTTACTCCTCATGTAGGATCTTTGTCCTTAGTGTGCTGTACATTGAGATTTAATGCTATAACTAGTACTCAAACAGTATTTTTCACTTTCTGTTTCTGTGTGGGAGCAAACTGTTGAAATCTTTACTTAATATATGCTAAACTGATCTTCTGTATATAAAGAGAAACGAAAATGAATCTTGATGTGAATGGAAGGGGAGAGGGAGTAGGAAAGGGGAGGGTTGCGGGTGGGAGGGACGTTATGGGGGGGAAGCCATTGTAATCCATATTCTGTACTTTGGAAATTTATATTCATTAAATAAAAGTTTAAAAAAAAAAAAAGAAAATGAGACTCGATGAAGGGTGGGATGGGAGAGGGAGTGGGAGGGGGGAGGGCCGCGGTAGTGAGGGAGGTGGGGGGGCCACAACAATACAAAAGTTTCACTTTGTAAATTCACATTTATTAAATAAAAAAAAGAATTTAAAAGAAGCAGAGCAGTCAGAACTCACAGCAACTTAACCTGCTGTGTCACAATACCAGCCCCTCTCCTGTACCTTTTTTATTTTTTTTCTGACAGGCAGAGTGGACAATGAGAGAGAGAGACAGAAAGGTCTTCCTTTGCTGTTGGTTCACCCTCCAATGGCCGCCGCAGCTGGCATGCTACGGCCGGCGCATCGCTCTGATCCGAAGGCAGGAGCCAGGTGCTTCTCCTGGTCTCCCATGGGGTGCAGGGCCCAAGCACTTGGGCCATCCTCCACTGCATTCCCAGGCTATACCTGAGAGCTTCGCCTGTACCTTTAGATCAGCTACCTCCTGCAAAGCCAGGAGCTGTATCATCTCATGGGTGGAATCATCCAAGATTTGAGGAGGGAGAGAGAGATGTGAGCATCTTAAACAAGATAAGGAGGGCTGGCGCCGTGGCTCAATAGGCTAATCCTCCACCTTGCAGCGCCGGCACACCGGGTTCTAGTCCCGGTTGGGGCGCCGGATTCTGTCCCGGTTGCCCCTCTTCCAGGCCAGCTCTCTGCTATGGCCAGGGAGTGCAGTGGAGGATGGCCCAGGTGCTTGGGCCCTGCACCCCATGGGAGACCAGGAAAAGCACCTGGATCCTGGCTCCTGCCATCGGATCAGCGCGGTGCGCCGGCCGTAGCACGCCAGCTGCGGCGGCCATTGGAGGGTGAACCAACGGCAAAGGAAGGCCTTTCTCTCTCTGTCTCTCTCTCTCACTGTCCACTCTGCCTGTCAAAAAAAAAAAAAAAAAAAACCAAGATAAGGAAATAATCATGATCACACAGAGGTTACAGCTTAGTCTCCTTTCCCATTCTTTGCCTCTTGCACCCAGAGTGGCTATGCTCACCCAGCTCTGGGAAAGGCTTAGAGAAGCAATTTTCCACTGCATGGGCCCACATGTTGCCTTGGAAGGGTGTTACAGTCCAGGTTCGTAGTTCCAACGTGAATTGATTGTACCCTAAGGAATCATAGTTTGAAAACCACTTGTAGGCCAGAGCCGCGGCTCAATAGGCTAATCCTCCGCTGGTGGTGCCAGCACACAGGGTTCTAGTCCCATTTGGGGGGCTGGTTCTGTCCCGGTTGCTCCTCTTCCAGTCCAGCTCTCTGCTGTAGCCCGGGAAGGCAGTGGAGGATGGCCCAGGTCCTTGGGCCCTGCACCCGCATGGAAGACCAGGAGGAAGCACCTGGCTCCTGGCTTCGGATCAGCACTGGCCGTACTGGCCATTTTGGGGGGTGAACCAACGGAAGGAAGACTTTTCTCTCTGTCTCTCTCTCTCACTGTCAACTCTGCCTGTCCAAAAAAAAAAAAAAAAAAAAGAGAGAGAGAGAGAGAGAGAGAGAGAAAGAAAACCACTTGTGAAGGCTGGCTGAAAACTATGATGACACATAGCTATTACCAGGGAATGGCATTCAGGGTGGACAACCGTATCTGGCACAGATACTAGGTGGTCTCCAAAGATTTGATGGTCTAGGAAATTGCCATAAACAGAATGTGTGATCATGAATCCTCACAGCCTCCCCTTAGTTCGTGATTATTCCTAGAATCCTAATGTGCAGGCTCACTTATAATCACAACCAACCAACTAAAGGGAGGTGCTCGGAGACACTTGCCACCCACCAGGGGTGCTCCCACACTCAGCACCCTCGCCTAAGCCAGAGAGACCGCCTCAGAGAAGAATTGATAAAGGACTTTGTATTCAGAAGGCAGGGCAGAAACTTCAAGAATGCCATTGGTTTTCTTTCTAGAAGCTTCCAAAGCTCAAGCCTGACCCTATGCTACCTTGGTTCTCGGCAGCAGTGTGATACAGGGTCAGGGAGCTTTGGGCCTGTTTTGGCTGCGGGATATACCTAAGGTGCCAAGGGACTTTGAGAAAGAGTTTAGAGACGTTTGCTGAGTGTGGATGACAGGCAGGCATTTCCACCAGGCTTCCAGTTCTCAGAGCTGGTTGCACGTTGGAATCTCTGGATTGGGTGGGCGTTTGTGTGGTTTATAAACCCAGGGGTCCCGCAGTATCTGCAGAGAACCTGTACCAGGACGCCCAGGAATACCAAGCTCTGCTGACGCTCAAGTCCTTGATATAAAATGACATAGTGTTTGCAGAAAACCTATACACATCCTCCCATATTCCTTAACTTGCAGTTCCTAATGCAATATAAAATCTGTGTAAATAGTTGTCCTACTGTATTGTTGAGGGGGAAATAACAAGAGAAACGTCAACACGTTCATCCAGCACAGATGCACCTTCTCCAAAATAGATTTGATCAGCAGTTGGTTGGATCCCCAGTTGGCTGGGGAACCTACAGGAATGAAGAACTGACTGGACCAAGTCCCACATCCCAACCTCGGGTTATTGTGATTCACTTGATCTTCAGTGGGGCCTGGGCATCAGGGGTTCCCAGATGAACTGAATGTATGGCCAAGTTTGAAAACTACTACTCCAGAAGCTTCACTCATTCTCCTTTATTCTCACAACAACCTTGCAAGGGTAGGGGGCACACGTGTCAACTCCAGCTGATGGTTGAAGCAACCAAAGTTCGGGGTTAAAGGGCTTTCCCAAGTCACTGAGGACTGGAATCCGTGGCCCGGTTCCTATCCCACCAATTCTCGATCCACTGAAAATTCTTACCTGGTTCCAGAATGAGGCTGTCAAGAACCAGTGTCAGGCGCAAATGAGCTGACCTGTGCTGCAGTCCCCTCACTCGCCCACTCCAGAGAGCAGGAAGTTGTAACTGGTGTTACAGGCCAAGTGACCAGCCACACAGCTCCTAGGCCCACCCAGGAATCAAGAGAGGCTAAATCTGGGCCGAGTTTATTATTCTTGTCCTTTCGAGTGTGATAGCTGGGGGAGACGATTGCACAGGAAGCAAGGCAGACACATGTGGGCCCTGCGGGTGTGGGCTTCCCAGTGCAGCGGGAAGCCAGCCAGGCCCCCCACACCATCCTCCGCCCTGGCTCTCGCAGCAGGATGTTTGCATTCCCACTGGTCTTTAAGAACAGAGAAGGGAGTGGAAAAGACAAACACAGTCAGGAAGGACCCTAGAGTGGAATCCAAAAGGCTGTGGTGTGTGTGAAATTGTCCAAAACAGCGTGAGGGTGCCTCCAACTGAAGTACCTGGGCCTGGCTCCCCTGGACTTTAAACAAGACTCGTCGCCTCCGTGATTCTATGTTTCCAATCTTCTTCCAGACTACGTGTTTATGTAAATACGTCAGAGATTAAATCCAGTCTCTTTCTTTATAATATAAGGATTATAATTACCCAGATGGGCATTAATTCAATATTATATTATAAATTATATATGCCATTATATAATTTATATGTATATATAGAATGGGTAAAAAATGAAGAGGTTTCCAAAAGTTCCTGCAAACTTCACATCTTCATCTTAAAAATTTTTAATTTATTTCATCTAGAGGCAGACAGACAGACAGACAGAGCTCTCACCCAATGGTTCACTCTCGAAATGACCACGACAGGCAGGGCCAAATCCAGAGGCTGGGTGCTCAGTGCAGATCTCCCACGGGAGTCACAAGGACCTCAACTTCTTGAGCCATCGCTTCTGCCCCTCAGGGTCCACAGAAGCAGCAAGCTGGAGTCAGCAGGAACCCTGGTGTGTTTCAAACTCAGGCACTCTGAGCTTGTACAGAATGCAAGCATTTAACCACTAGGCCCGACGCTCACCCAACACGTTAGCTTTCCTTTCCATTTGTCCACACACTTTTTGGTGTTTGAACTACATATTTATGTAAATACATTCTAACTGTGCATACAAATGTGCATGTTCTTTTCTGGATATGTGCATCTTTTCTGGAAAATATACATTAAGTATCTGTAAGAGTGGGATTTGGCAAAAGAGACAGGGTAAGAGGATTTTCCACCTTATTTCATACTAATTTTCACTGTCTGCCTATTTACAGTATGTGTATGTCTGTGTGTGTTTCAGTAACAGAAATAAAATGAATTTAAGGTAAACTACAAAAGTGCACAAAGGCTGGCCAGACCTGAGCCCCCTAGGCTAACCCAACAGACAGGGCTGTTTTTCCAGATGAAATCAATTTGTCCTCCCCCATTAAACTTTTGGCAGAGCCCTCCTTCAGCCAAGGATAAAAGATCTCATCCACAGTGAGACAGCTACCCTGTCCTTATGATGCTTTTGCTGTGTTGGTTTTCTTTCATTCATCTGAGAAGTGGATTGAGAGAGAGAGAGAGAGAGAGAGAGAGAGAGACCCAGAGAGAGAAAAAGCTCTATCCACTGCTTCCTTCCCCAAATGCCCACAACATCCAGACTGGACCAGGCCAAAGCTGGGATCTGGAAACTCAGTCAAGATGTCCATGTAGGGGACTGGAACAAAATCACCTGAACCACTACTGCTGCCTCCTAGGGTCAGCATTAGCAGGAAGCTGGAGTCAGGAGCTGGAGCCACGTGTCAAACCCGGTTACTCCGATGTGGGACATGGATGTCTTAAGTGGCATCTTAACTGCTAAACAACCACTCTTTTTTTTATTTTTATGGATGAGTATAGGGTTGAGTATATTTGGAGAGTAGTGAGAGGGGCTAAACAAGTCTGAGAGAAGGGAGAAATTTATAGTCTCTCGTGCAGAAACCAATGTGGGCAGAACAATTTTACAAGATTTAAAATAAAACTGGATATAAAATTAAGTCAAGGTAAAACCCCAGAGCGGGCATTCAGTGTAGCAGTCAGGATGTTGTTTGGAATGCCCATGTCCATATCAGAGTGTCTAGGTTCTCACCCTGGCTCCACTCCCAACTCCTGCTTCCTGCTCAGAAGGCACCTGGTGAGGCCACTCAAGTGTTTGGGTTCACACCGCCCACATGAGAGACCTGGACTGAGTTCCTGGCTCCTGGCTTCGACTCTGACCCAGATCCATCCATTGGGGGGTGGAGGGAACATGGGGAGTTAACCAAAGAATGGGATCTCTCTCTCTCTCTCTCTCTCTCTCTCTCTCTCGCTCAAATAAATACATAATTTTAAACATTTAAAAAATAAGTGGCATCAACATCAACAGTAGACTGGATAAAGAAATTATGGGACATGTACTCTATAGAATACTATACAGCAGTCAAAAACAATGAAATCCAGTCATTTGCAACAAGATGGAGGAATCTGGAAAACATTATGCTGAGTGAATCAAGCCAGTCCCAAAGGGACAAATATCATATGTTCTCCCTGATCGGCAACAACTAACTGAGCACCAAAGGGGAAACCTGTTGAAGTGAAATGGACACTATGAGAAACAGTGACTTGATCAGCTCTTGTCCTGACTGTTGATGTACAGTGTAATACTTTATGCGTTTTAGTATTTCTTTTTGTTCTAGTACTATTGGTTGAACTCTTTAATTAACACACAATTATTCTTAGGTGTTTAAATTTTAACTGAAAAGTGATCCCTGTTAAATATAAGAGTGGGAATAAGAGAGGGAGGAGATGTACAATTTGGGACATGCTCAATCGGACTTGCCCCAAATGGTGGAGTTAGAAACATGCCAGGGGATCCCAATACAATCCCATCAAGGTGGCTTGTACCAATGCCATCTCACTAGTTCAAGTGATCAATTTCAGTTCACAATTGATCACACTGATAGGTCTAAGAGTCAAAGGGATCACACAAACAAGACTCGTGTCTGCTAACACTGACTGATAGAATCAAAAAGGGAGAGAACGATCCATCATGGGTAGCAGGATACACAGCAGACTCATAGAATGGCAGATGTCCTAAATAGCACTCTGGCCTCAGAATCAGCCCTTAAGGCATTCGGATATGGCTGAAGAGCCCATGAGAGTATTTTAGGCATGGAAAGCCAAGACACTCTGGAAAAAAAAAAAAAGACCTAAATGAAAGATCTCTGTGAGTGAGATCCCAGTGGAAAGAATAGGTCATCAAAGAAGGAGGTACCTTTCTCTGAAGGGAGGAGAGAACTTCCACTTTGACTATGACCCTGTTGGAATAAGATTGAAGTCGGTGAACTCAAAAGGCTTCCATAGCCTTGGCAACTCATGACTAGAGCCTAGGGAGATTACTGATGCCATAAACAAGAGTGTCAAATTGTTAAGTCAACAACAGGAGTCACTGTGTACTTACTTCTCATGTGGGATCTGTCCTTAGTGTGTTGTCCAATGTGAAGTAACGCTATAACTAGTACTGAAGCAGCATTTTACACTCTGTATTTTTGTGTGGCTGCAAACTGATGAAATCTTTACTTAATAGATACGAAATCAATCTTCTGTATATAAAGATAATTGAAAATGAATCTTGATGTGAATGGAATGGAAGAGGGAGCGGGAGAAGGGAGGGGTGCAAGTGGGAGGGAAATTATGGGGGGGGAAGCCATTGTTGTCGCTCCCCCTCTTCGTGGAGGAACGACACAGGACCCTGCGCTGTTCTTTCGTCTGCTCGGCCCTCCCTGGGTTTGCTGCTGGTTCTTCCCGGGTTGGCTACTGTCCCTTCCACCTCCGTGGAAGGGCGGTTCCCCCTGGCCACTTTCCCCACTTCCGCAGGGGAGCAGCACACCGCCGGCTGGCTCTCTCGGGGGCTGCACAGGTGTTCCCCTTAGATGTTCCCCTTAGATGTTCCTGGTGCATGCCGTCTCTCTCCTCCTTTATAGTCCTCCTCCGCCAATCCTAACTTGGCTGCCCACACGCCGAGTACGCTGCTCTCCTCCAATCAGGAGTAGGTCCTGCTGTTTATTGGCTGAACTGGAGGCAGCTGTGTAGAAGCTGTTTTCTTCTCTCCCAGCGCCATATTGTGGGAGAGCAGATGCATAGAATAAGTCTTAATTCCAGTAACTTAGTCTAGTCCGAGTTGCTCCCCACAATTGTAATCCATAAACTATACTTTGGAAATTTATATTTACTAAACAAAAAAATAAAAATAAAAATAAATAAGTGGCAATAAGGTGTAATAAAGAAGGGAATAAAGTTCCTAGGGAGCAGAGAGGTGAGAGATTAACTACACAAAGAGGGATGCAGGGAGATGCCACGTGTAGACCTGGCATCTGGTGGGTCCCACCTCTGTGACTCCCTGATGCAGGAGAGAAGGCCAACTCCATGCCACGCCCCCTGATTGCCCTGCAAGGGACAATCAGGAAACTTTGGAGACAGAGGGACACTTGTGACATTGCAGGGAGGACCTGGGGGAACAGGGCCAGTGCAGTGCTATGTGTGCTGGGGATGAAAGAGGACAGAGAGGCATTAACCCAACAACCAGTCCAGCCAGAGGTTAGAGACCCTAGGTGCAGCTGCCCTTGGGACTGCAAATGCCTCAGCCTCCAGGAGAGTCACCTGTATTCATTTTCCTTTCATACAACTTGCAAAATCACAGTTACATTAGTAATTAGAGCTACGCCTTGAACCTTAGGTTCACTGATAAGAACTTGTCTTACATGAACTTTGATCCTTTTACAGGTGAGGAAACTGAGATTCGTATGGATAAAATGACCTCCTCATTGCTGTCATTGGAAGAATTGAGGTTTTTTTAATTTATTTTAAAACATTTATTGTTGAGGCATACAGAGAGAAAAAGAACTCCCATCTTCTCATCCACTGGCTCAGTCCCTAAATGCTTCCAATGCCACCATGGTCAGAACTGGGCCAAACTGAAGCCAGGAGCCAGGAATTCAATCCAGGTGTCCCATGTGGGGGACAGCAACCCAATTATTTGAGACATCACTGTGGCCTCCCAGAGTGTGCGTTAGGAAGAAGCAGGAACTGGGAAGCAGAGCCAGGAATCCATCAGAGATGCTCTGATATGGGACACCCGTGTCTTTTTTTTTTTTTTTTTTTTTTTTTTTTTAGATTTTTATTTCCCCCAGGAGAGCTTTTATCTTTTTTTTTTTTTTTTTTTTTTTTTTTGGACAGGTAGAGTGCACAGTGAGAGAGAGAGACAGAGAGAAAGGTCTTCCTTTTCCGTTGGTTCACCCCACAATGGCCGCTCCGGCCAGTGCGCTGATCCGAAGCCAGGAGCCAGGTGCTTCTCCTGGTCTCCCATGCAGGTGCAGGGCCCAAGTACTTGGGCCACCCTCCACTGTACTCCCTGGCCACAGCAGAGAGCTGGCCTGGAAGAGGGGCAAGCAGGACAGAATCCGGCGCCCTGACCGGGACTAGAACCCGGTGTACCGGTGACGCAGGCAGAGGATTAGCCTAGTGAGCCATGGCGCCAGTCGGGACACCAGTGTCTTAACAAGAGTCTTCACTTCTAAGCCAAATGCTCATCCAAAGAAGTTGTGCCTATTTTAAAATTTACTTTTTATGAGTGAAGTCAAACATCTTTTCATTTGATTACTGTTTATAGTCCTTGCTTATTTCCCTGCTGGACTATTGTCTTCTAATTTGTTTAATTCTTTATTTAATATACCATTAGGCCTTTGGCTATAAGGCAAATTTAAAGCATGTTAACTTAAAGATAATAAATAAAATATAAAGTTGGAAAAAAAAGATTTAACCCCAAACTAATGACTCCAAACTTGTGGTATCATGATGGCCTGTGTGGCTCACTTATTACAAAGAGTGTCTTGATTCTAGAGTAGTCCACACACAGGACTCTCATTTGAATGGAAAGAACAGCTTTGGAAATTGAGGCCTTTCACTTTATAGGGAATCCAAGACATGGAGGGATCATCCCCAGAGCCTGTGGGGCTGGGGGATGGAACACCAGTGTTTCATCTCCTGTGCTTTGCTCAGGGTGGCTTGTAATCGGAGTTGCATTGACACAAGAATACTAGGTGCGGGCTGTGGGGACAGAGCGTAGGACTTGGCGTGCAGTTTGCTCCGGACACGATGCCTGCTGAGCAGGACTCTCGCTCAGGGCTGGAGTCAGGGGGAAGGAAGGCAGCACATCCATCCCCACAGGACCTTCCAGGGAGAACGATGCCCCCTAGAAGGGGCTGGCTGCATCCATCTCGTAGGACACGGTGCTATTTTTACCAGAGAGCTACAAGGCATAAATAGAGATTTCTGAACACTTTTTTTGAGCTGACATCATGGCCTCCAGACACCTCCTTACTAAACCATAAAAAGCCAGACAGTCCTTTCCAGAAACTGCATGTCCACCTGCGTCCCAGATACAGTTAGGAGCCAGCAGCCACGTGGCAGGAAGGGCCTCTCTTTGCTCTTTGGGGGAGAAAAACATCGACAGCCACTTCTCCAAGTGCAGTCTTCTGGATGAACAAAGCAGTCACTAGGGGACCCTCTGTGTCTCTTGGCTGCAGCAGGTCTTCCCTCCTGCCTCATTTACAGGTCAAGACCCAGGACGCAGACCCAGTCCTGAAGCAGAACTCCCTGAGGCGTGCCCCCTCTCTCAGCACAGCTTCTCTCCCACCTTTCCCCAGCTCTCCAGCCTCCTCTCTACCACATGGCCTTTGCGCTAGGTAACCCCTAAAGTTCTCAGACTTCCAGCCCAACGTTCAGCCCCCAGTGAAGGTCAGGCTCCTTGGTGATGTTGTCCTAGATCTGTGTTCATTTTCTTCTGAGTTTTGCCTCCGTTTGCAAGGGTTTGTGTGTGATTGTTTGAATAGAATCTGTGTTGCCTCCCAACTCCACTCTTTGTGAACGTAAAGCCTGTGTTCCCATTGCAGTCTCAGAATCTGAAGACGTCTGAATCATAGGCCAAGTAAATGAGCATGAGAAAATGAATAGGTAAGAAATAAATGAGTGGACAAGCAATGACTTCATGTACCGGCTCTCAAGCAGTGGGGAAGTGGCAGAGGAGGGGAGGATTTCCCCCTGGGGGTATTAATAATATTTTAGGACATTTTTGCTTATCAGAGTAGGGGAGTAGGGGGAGACGGTGGTGATGTCACTGGAATGCAGTGGATAGAGGGCGTGGATGCTGCTAAACATCCTACGACACACAGAAGTGTCCTCCCTGTCCCCCGCGATGAATCAGCCAGCCCAAGCAGTGCCGAGGTTGTGAAACCATCTGTATTCTTTCCCTAGTGCTCTGTAACAAAGCACCAGTGACTTCAAATAACAGAAATGTGTTCCCTTGTAGTTCAGGAATCCAGAAATCCAAAATCAAGGTGCTGGTAGGGTTGAACCTGTCCGAGGTCCGTGAAGACTCTTCCATCCGTGGCTCTCCACCAGCTTCTGAGTGGGTGCTGGCAACCCTCGGCCCTCACAGCCCACAGGGGCAGCACTCCCATCGTGGCCTCTGTCTCCACCTGGCCTTCCCACTGCATCTCTGTGTGCCCTTCCCCCTCCTGTGCAGGCTGCAGTCAGTGCACTTTGGGGCTCACCCTAATGGCCTCATCCTAACGAATCCGATCTGCAAGAGCCTTGTTTCCAAATAAGATCGGGTACAGGGTTCACTTGAGCATGCATTTTAGGAGACCCAAGTCAACCTGCTACATCCTGGTTTAGTGGGAAGGTAATCGTATTCATAGCCTTCCCCCTACACACACACACACACACACACACACACACACACACAATGAAAAATAGACAAAGAAGACTGCTCGTTCTCCTCTCTCAGACACTGCCATTTTCTGTTGCTCATCTGGGCTCTCCACGGGCACCTTAGTTTTCCTTCTGCTCCATCCCTCATCCACGCAACGTATCGGCTACACCTTGTTGGTTCTTTACTTTTGAATCCTCAGAAATTCACCTTCTCCTCCACCTCAGGGGCATCCTATCAAGTGGGTTATGTGTGTTTAAGCCTTGTAACAAGTCTATAAATGAGGTCTGATTATCACCTACATCTGCAGATGAGAAAAACATGGGGCTAAAAGGCCCAAATTTACCGAGCTGGTTCCTGACAGAGCTGGGCCCTCTGATTCCACAGCCCATGGGTAACGCGGTGAGATGGTGGCCTTCCTCACCCTCGGGCTGAGGCTCCAGGTCTCCCTCCTTTGTTTCTCTGGCAGGATCTCTCCCTGTGTTCTCAGAATGCAATGGAGCCGCCCCCGCTGTGGCTCATTTCTCTCAGCCCCAGCACTGTGTGTACAGTCTTCTCTCCTTTCTAGCCGAGGAGGTCTTTCATGGTGCAGGCAATGCCTATGTTTACTTCATCCATGCATCCCAACTCCAACACCTGCCCCAAGCATGGCGGGACAGGCCAGTGAGATTTAGTTGAATAAATGATTGCATTCATAGCTTCAACAATCTAGTCAAGAAAGCTTATCTCTGCTGTCCTAGAACTTCTGGGTTCCATCACAATGAATTCAACATAGCACTGTGGCTCTAACTTTCAAAGATTCCATTTGCCAGTGAATGAATGGGCAGGGGACCATAAGGAGACACAAAATTTTAAGGAAGGAAGGGAAGGAGGGAGCAAGGGAAGAACGGAGTGAAGGAAGGAAGGAAGAAGGGAGAGAGGAGAGAAGGGGAGTTGGGAGAAAGAAGCAAATGAAGGGAAGGGAAAGTTCCATAGCCAACAGCAGGCAATGTAGCCCGGGTAACCTGGGTTAATTAACACCAAACAGATTTCTTTATTGCTGGACTTCGCAGAGCCTAAATAGTATCCTTCTATTTTGTAACTTCTAAGAAGGTAGGTAACCTTGTAGTTATGTCGAATCCTCTTAATCCATCAATTGTCATTTTGTTGGAGAAATCTCCAGGTATACTGGGCATACCACAAACACGGCTGGGATATGTTGGCATGTGCCATGCCCCTCCCATCTGGAGAGCCTGCCTCAAGGTCAGGAGGCACGCAGGGCTTCCCCTTGGAGCTGGAGATGCCACCACTGGTCGTGCTGTCTCAGGTCTGCACCCACCATGCACCGGTGATGCTCTCCATTCTTGTCCCCCTCTCCTGGAGCCCACATTCCCTGCTCCTGTCCTGAGATGCAAATGAAAGCCGATGGCCTAGAGCGCCCCACACCTCATTAACCTCCACATTATCTCAGGGAAATGATGCCAATTATCACACCAGGGCTCAGGATTGAGAAGCTCCCACATCTGGGCCAGCGGTGATGGATGCTACCAATTTAAGGAGAGGAGGGGCAGCTCTTGGAGTGGTGGAAGAACCGTTTGTTTTGCCTGGAGAAGGTTTCTGGTGGCAGGCACACGGTGCAGCTCTCCAGGAAGCCTTTTGTGAGTGGCATTATTTCAGAGAGGGATTTTTGTTATTGTTTAATAGAATGTATTGGCTAATCTTGTTTTCTTATTGTCTTAATACAGAGAAGTACAGAGAAAAAAAATGAAAGACATAAAAATGGCCCATAATCCCCCTATCCAGTGAGTTCTGTTGACCTTTAAATCCAATCAAAATGAAAGTAATACAGTGTAGGTAGGTCTAGACGATTCAAAGAGTTCAACACATAATAAGGTTACAGGAAATACCTCCCACCTCACTTTCCAAGTCCAGTCTCCCAACAGCTAGCAGTTTGTGGTTCCTTTAGAGACAGCACAGCCTAGAGCATAATGGCAGAAGGCAGTGTTTCTCCGGCCCCAGTGGCCATGGAAATCACCCGAAAGGGTCTCAGGATGTCTGTTTCAATAGATCTGGGAAGGGGCCTCACAAATACATATTTATTTATTTATTATTTATTTTTATCAGAGTGCACCCATTGGCTTGCGCTTTTTTTTTAAGATTTATTTATTTATTTATTTATTTGAAAGAGTTACAGAGAAGCAGAGACAGAGAGAGAGAAAGGTCTCCCATCCACTGGTTCACTCCCCAAATAGCCACGATGGCCAGAGCTAAGCTGATCCAAAGTCAGGATCCAGGAGCTTTTTCCAGGTCTCCCACACAGGTGCAAGGGCCCAAGGACTGGGCCATCTTCCACGACTTCCCAGGCCATAGCAGAGAGCTGAATCAGAAGTGGAGCAGCCAGGACTCAAAACAACACCCATATGGGATGCCGGCACTACAGGCGGAGGCTTTACTCACTATGCCACAGTGCCAGCCCCGACAGTTACATATTTAACAATTTCCCATATGATGCTGAATCCCAGCTCTGTTGGTTTCCACCTGTGTGATTTTGAAAAAGTGATTTGACCTCTTTTTGCCTTGTTTTCCTCTTCTGTAAAATGAACTAATAGTAGAGTTGAGTGGATTAAAAGAATTAAAATATTAAAAAGACTACATGTCAAGAATCATGCAATTTTGCTATTATTATACACATGCCAGCCTGTCAACATGTATCCAACTATGCTCTGCACTTTCTCATGCTAACAAAAGAGATATTCTGTCTATACCTTAGTACCAGGCTTAATTGCAGTAATGGTTTTTCACATGCATTTGCATGTATATTTAACCAGTGAATGGCACTTTCCATGAACTCTTAGTTAATGTACACATTCTGGAGGATCTGCTAGCCCTCTGGAAGCGACCGCATAGGTTGTTGTCAGATAGTTGCTAACCCCAGCAGTGCCTGGTGGGACATCCTTGCGTTTGTCTGGTGCACATTCTGTGGGTGGGTATATTCATAGATGGAACATTAAAATCTAAAACCACATTCTCAGGAAGGCTGCATCTGTTTCTAAGCCTACGTCTGCCCAAAACCAATGGACACAAAGAACTGATGTTCACTTTACGGACTGCAGTCTTCATCTTCACCACCGGAATGAGCACAGAAGGAGCAAGGTGGGCGTGGTGAGCCACGAGGCTCCGTGGACTCCAAATTCCCCATTCAGAGCACACAGCAGGAGGCTCAGGGTCCTGCGCCAGTTAACGTGCGCTCTCTTTGCTCAGTGAGCTCAGGACCAGCAGGGGGAACCCCTGAAAACAGATACATGCAATGCAGCGTGGGAGTAAGGCACGCGGGTCAAAGATGGCGTAAAACCTGAGGGAGATGGGCAGGAGGGCCTGGGAGGGGCTACAGGAGGAAGGGCGGCTGTGTTTTGCAGAGTGAGTAGAAATTCCAGGGTGCATGGAGGGAAAGGCATTTCAGAGAGAAAAATCAATGTGGGCAAGAGCCCCCGAGGCTTGGCCATGCTTACTACAGCACCCGCTATGAGGTGAGCAGTCTCGGGATGTCAGCTGAACACAGTCTTGGCCCTCAGGGGTATCCAACACAGAGAAAGCTAGTGCCTAAGGCACTCTTTGATATAAACAAAGATCAAGAATCCCTTCAGATAGACCTGTCACATTCGGAATGTGAGATTTTTAGCTTAGTGAATAGCTTAGTGAACTTCTGATGAATTCACACAATCAAGACAAGAGTTGCCCTTCTGTGCGTGTAACCACTGGATTGGAATAGAAATACTCAAGTACCTTTTGGTGGATTCTGGCCTTGTCTGTGAAACCTACACCTTTGGTGCAAGTTCCAAGATTCTCAATGCGGAATGGTTGCTGCCACTTCCTTCTACAAAGATTCCATCTTCTGGTGGATGGCCAGGGTTCAGTTCTATAGCTCCTACTGCCTGCCCAGAAAATCTACCAATCAGGTCAAGCAGAACAATGTAAATACACAAAGCCTTATGGTTACAGGACTTGAATTTTGCAAGCTTTTTGTCCAAATGGTAGAGAAAAAGGGGACAGGACACTGAACACTAGGGGACATTCACCTCCGGTTCTTTGAAGGGACAAAGACTGTCCAGAGCCAGGCTTCCTTTCAACTCTCCCCAAGGATGCACCGGAAAGCACCCATCAGAAAGCTGAGGCTTCACAGTTAGAGTTTGCCGATGGTTTCAGGGCCATCCTGGGACCAGAACCGAGAGAACCATGTACCCCGCTGGTATGGGACAAGAGCAGTAGATACAGCCTGCAAGTTGACCCAGAAATCTCCCCAAGCCAACACGTCCTCCACCGAAGCTGGTAAAGATCTTCAAAGCGCTCTGATTAAGCTGCTCTGTGGCCAGTGACCAATAAGCTTTCCCTCTCTGGTCCCTGCTCATGTCACCAGGTTGATGACCCGACACACCTCCCCATCAGCAATTCTTGCAGTGCCTCAAGCTAAGGTATAAAGAGAGAGAGATTGGCTTGAGTCCAAACTCTGCTACTGCTTATTCCACAGCTTAGAGAAATTCAGTTAACCACCCTGAGCCTCAGTTTCCCTATCCATCGTAATCTCGGCAAATTAAACAGTAAATATTTGTGTGAAAGGGCAAGCTCAGAGTCTCAATCCCATCATCTTCCCACAGTGCCCTTAAGACCACTTAAAAAACAATTACCTTGACATACAAATCTTTTTATCCCCTTTTAGGTTGGATTCCTTGACTGTGAGTTTCATTGATCTGATGGAAGAGTGCTAATGAGAGATAGGCAGGGAAAATAAAGTGACTGAATTAGTTATGATTTGTTTCTTCTACTTGAGGCTACATCCACCTTGGGCTCTCTTAAGGAGACATGAAAGTGATATATGATGGTACTTCTGTAAATTCATGAAAAAATGAAATTAAATGACAAGTTTATTTTGGTGCATAAATTTTGAAATCGTTGCATAGGTTTTTTTTCATAATAACAATTTAGCAAGACCTTTTGGAGGAACCTCATATTAAGAATAGTGATGATTCATGAAAGGATGGGGTGGGAATTACAACTGAACGCAGGGAAGGGCCCAGAAACCAGGCCTGGGGCTTGTAAGTGAGCCTGACTATTAACTGCCTCCCCTCCCTATCGCTGCTTCCCATGATGCACTTCACTGCTTCCTAACAGCACTTCTCTGTGCTCAGCTCCCAGGGTAGAATATACAGCCCCACCACGCCTGTCTTCACCTGTTTAGAGGACCAGATAGAAGCTAAGAGTGTCAATACCTGGGAAATAGAATTTGATTCTTCCAGCTCGGGTCTGCATTTGCTCTAAGCAACTCCAGGTAAGAGGTAAGGCAGAGTATGAAGCATAAGCATGGTGACTCGGGGCTCTGTGCATCATGCATGAGGTGACAGGCGGGTATTTTCTGTTATTAAAAGAGAAGAGTTTAGGAAGAAGCTGTCTGCAAAATGTTACTCAGTTTCCCATGTCTGTAAAGCCCTATTGAGGCACAGAGTGTGCCTCTCACTTTAGAGAAGTAGCAATTCTATTTCATATGAGAACTTTGGACTGGATCAATGGTTCTCAACCCCGGCTCGTTGTTTCAACAATGTGAGGAGCTTTTCAAAAGCTTAGTATCCCGGCAACACCCCTAGATCCAAAACATCTGAATCTACAGCTATGGGACCACGGTGTGGATGTTTTTTAAAGTTCTTTAGATGATTCCAATCTCTAGCTAGGGTTCATAACCACCGGACAAGAGCAGTGATTCTCAAAAGAATCACTTCAATCTAGTAAAAATGAAGATTGCGATTTAATGAGTTCAAGGTGGGACATGGGATTCTGCACCGAGAACAGGTTCCTAGGTGCCGTCCATGCTGCTGGCCCATAGAGCTTGGAGCAGCCAAGCACTGAGTTACCCCCAAGTCCTAGTCTCGTTCCATGCTGGTTAAGAAAGGGAATACTTAGCCCACAAGTATTCATTCTCTGTACCAGACCGTGTGCTAAAAGATGAGACCCAGAGCTAATATGTTTCTGTCACAGAAGGGTTAATGTGCAGTTCACTCAGCTGGAGGGAAGCCAGAGAAAGTGCTTTGCCTCACCACTTTTTCTGAGTTGTTATTGGAAGTCTATTTATCAGGGATTTTTTTTTTGTCCATCTTGTTTTGATTTTGTTTTTAAGAAAACGTCCTATTGAAAAGGCAGCTGACTTCCCTGTCTGGAGAAAACCTGGCTCAAGGCTGGTACTCGGGCAGTGAAATATGTGAAAACATGGATTCTGATGGAGGGAGCAGTTTGGCCCTAGGTACAAAGAACGATACAGAATCCATAGCTTAGGGAAAGGAAAGGGGTTTTTATCATTATAATGATGATGATGATGAAGATAGGTAGGTAGATAGATAGCTAGACAGACAGACAGACATAGATGGATGAGTAGAGGGAGAAAGCGATAGATGGATATGTTGATGAGTGGATAAACAGATGAGAGAGATCAACAGATAGAAATACAGACAGATGCTCTGTGCAAGAATCTCCTTGTTTTTATGGGGCTGGCGCTGTGGCGCAGCGGGTTAATACCCTGGCCTAAAGCCCGGCATCCCATTTGGGCGCCAGTTCTTGTCCCGGCTGCCCCACTTCTGATCCAGCTCTCTGCTATGGCCTGGGAAAGCAGTAGAAGATGGCCTAAGTCCTTGGGCCCCTGCACCCGCATGGGAGACACGGAAGAAGCTCCTGGCTCCTGGCTTCGGATCAGTGGATCAGCACAGCTCCAGCCCTTGCGGCCATCTGGGGAGTGAACCATCAGATGGAAGACCTCTCTCTCTCTGCCTCACCTCTCTCTCTCTGTACCTCTGACTTTCAAATAAATAAACCTTTAAAAAAAAGAATCTCCTTGTTTTTAGGTAGATCAGATGATTAATGAGCCAACCCAATTCTTTTTTTTTAACTTTTATTTAATGAATATAAATTTCCAAAGTACAGCTTATGGATTACAATGGCTTCCTCCTATAACTTCCCTCCCACCCGCAACCCTCCCCTTTCTCGCTCCCTCTCCCCTTCCATTTACATCAAGATTTATTTTCAATTCTCTTTATATACAGAATATCAGTTTAGTATATATTTAGTAAAGATTTAAACAGTTTGCACCCACACAGAAACACAGAGTGTAAAATGCTGTTTGAGTACTAGTTATAGCATTAAATCACAATGTACAGCAAATTAAGGACAGAGATCCTATATGAGGAGGAAGTGCACAGTGACTCCTGTGTTGACTTAACAAATTGACACTCTTGTTTATGGTGTCAGTAATCACCCTAGGCTCTGGTCATGAGTTGCCAAGGCTATGGAAGCCTTTTGAGTTCACCGACTCTGATCATATTTAGACAAGGTCATAGTCAAAGTGGAAGTTCTCTTCTCCCTTCAGAGAAAGTTACCTCCTTCTTTGATGACCTATTCTTTCCACTGGGATCTCACTCGCAGAGATCTTTCATTTAGGTCTTTTTTTTTTTTTTTTTTGAGAGAATGTCTTGGCTTTCCATGCCTATAATACTCTCATGGGCCTTTCAGCCAGATCCGCATGCCTTAAGGGCTGATTCTGAGGCCAGAGTGCTGTTTAGGACATCTGCCATTCTATGAGTCTGCTGTGTATCCCGCTTCCCATGGAGCCAACCCAATTCTAAACAATCACAGGACAAGCTTTAGGACAGCTGACGTCCCTAGTAATAGCAGAACCAACATCATTCGGATATTGATGGTGGTGAGTCTGGATACATTTCCTTAAGGTGCTCTATGTCAGAAATCCAGGAGAGCATCCACAAATCCGATGCCTTGTTTCCATATCACAGAGCATGCATCCAAATAGTAAAGGAAAAAAGACCAAATAAATGACCGGATTTCCATTCAGTACATATTCCCTGAGCAACTACTATGTGCCAAGTGTTAAGTTTATCAAAGTTTCAACATTGCGACTTTGGAGATTGTTCATGTGCCATTATCTGTTGATGATGGCCACCTTCAAGGTGCTTTTTTACAAATTGTTACATTTAATACTCACCAAGCCCTGTGCCAGAGCAGTCTTGGTGCAATGCTGATGCCGGAGGTGATGAGTGTGGTGGGATATATTTCCTATTTAAGAACTTTTTAAAATTAGCTCCAAAATATTGAGGGAATAAATAAAGTCTCACTACCAGGAAGTTCTTGCCAAGCTGGGACAAGAACTCAGATGTTCAAACTCCAGCCCCAGCTTCCAATTCTTTCCACCATGCAGAGTGAAATATTAGCTAGTTTCTGAAGTTCAGTTTTTGGCTTGCTGTGATAAACATGTGTGGAAAGATGAACTAAAAACTTAGGATCTACAAAATCCCGTGGCTTCATGTCTAAGAGCTTAAAACCGACAGCTCTTGAAGTTACACCAATTTTTCCTCTCTAGCTCGCATTCTTCCCTCCTGGCAAGGAAGGCTGGAACGAGAATCAGTCATAAAGGAAATGGCTCACTCTGCCTCACAGATGCATTTCTGTGCCAAAGCTAACTTCTACCTTTATAGCTAATACACGCGAAAACAGACCATTTAGACAGCAGCTCACTAACGTGCGGTTAACTGGGAAAGTCAGAGGGTTATAACTGCCCCCAAGAAAACGTTATGCTTTTCAAAACAGCTTCGATCTCGCTGGCCTTGCAGCCTCCCATCTGGTCACACTCCAGTCCCCCTGCACACTGCCGCCAGAGTGAGTCTATCCCAAATGCAAATGGGATTGCCTCTCTCCCTAACAGAACATTCTCCATGCCTCCCCGTCGGCTGCAGGAGAAAGCTCAGCTCAGCCCCCTGTGCAGTGCCTGTCCGGACTTGGTCACTGATGACCACTGTGGTGTTCTTGGCCTCCCATGGTGTGTTCCAGAAAAAGCAAATCACAGGGAGCTACAGAACCCCTGAAAGCATTCCCAGGTGGTGCTTCCAGACCTTTGATTATGCTGGTCCGTTGGCAAGAATGTTGCCTCTGCTCTCTTTCCCTGACACACTGTAACTCATCCTTAAGAATTCAGTAAATTAGGTACCCCATCCCTCTGATAGCTCTTTTTATCATGAGCAAGCCAGACAGGGAAAAAAAAAAAAATTATGATATAAATCAGGTCTTTTGATGAGTTTTGCCCCCACCTTTTATCTGAATGTCAACTGATGAGATTTTTCCCTAAAATTTTGCTCAAAAACCCCATGAACACCGGCCCTTTCAGGTTCTGCCTCTCTTGCAGCCCCCCTCCATCCCACTCTGGCTGGAGGTCTCTGACTCTAATAAATCTTGCTTTTAAATCACACACACACACAAAAATACCTGATCCACAAACACCTGATAGACAAAACTCAGACTAAAACAGGGAAGCCACTTTACGCCTACTTCTATCAAAGCAGGCCCTGATTTACCAGTTTTTCAAAGCAATGTCCAGGGGCTGGTGCTGTGGCGCAGCAGGGTAAAACCCTAGCATGAAGCGCCGGTTCGAGACCCAGGTGCTCCTCTTCCGATCCAGCTCTCTGCTATGGCCTGGGAAAGCAGTAGAAGATGGCCCAAGTCCTTGGGCCCCTGCACCCACGTGGGAGACCCGGAAGAAGTTCCTGGCTCCTGGCTTCGGCTCTGTGCAACTCCGGCCATTGCAGCCATCTGGGGAGTGAACCAGCGGATGGAAAACTTCTCTCTCTGTCTTGACCTCTCTCTGTAACTCTGTCTTTCAAATAAACAAAAAAAACTTAAAAAAAAAAAGCAATACCCAGTCATCACCATCATCACCATCCTCATCTCCACCACCATTCTAAGCAAGCATTGAGGGTTCACCAGGTTTCAGCTACTGTTATAAGCTCTTTCCATGTCTTTTCCCATTTAATAGCCATAACAGCTCTTCGAGATTTTAAATTAAATAATTTAACAAACAAAATAAGTGCAATTTCCCTAAAAATAGCAGTGCTGAGTGCATAGTAAGAATAACAATGATTTGTTGCTCAATAATTTGTAAAGCTCAATAATTTGTAAAGCTAAATCGGTTAACTGTTCACTCACTTTTAGAAATAGGCTTTCTCTTTAGAACAATTTTCAATGAGGCTGAGAAAATGTGCAGAGTTCACATATATCCTGCTGCCCATTTTTCTCTCTTACGAACATCCTGCATTATTATCTTACACTTGTAATAATTAATGAATCACTGCATATGCATGATTATTAACTAAAGTCCACAGTTCATTCTGATTTCCTTAGTTTTTACCGGACGTCTTTTTTCCGCTTCAGGATCTCATCCAGGATGTCACATCCCATTCTGTTGCACTGTTTCCTATGGCTCTTCTTGTTTGGAAGTGTCTCAGAAGTTCCTTGGTTTTGCTGGTCTTGAGAACTTTGAGGAGCACCAGTCAGGCCTGCTGGATGACTCTGTGCTGGAATTTGATATGTTTCTCATGATCAAGAGAAGGTCATGGGCTTTGAGGAGGAATATCAGAATGGCAAAGTACAATTTGCATCCTGCCCTAGCAAAGGTAGATACTATCCATGCTATCAGCACAGCTTACCTCTGCTCACGCTGACCTTGATCCCCTGGCTGAGGTCATACTTGACAGTGAAGAATCACTCTTTTCCCCTTTCCCACACTTTAGTCCCTGGAAGGAAGTCACCACGTGCAGCCCAGACGTAAGAAGGAGGAGTTGTGCCTCCCTCTGCGGAGGCAGAGAAAGTAGACAACTTACTATACTCAGAATTCTGCTACGTGGGAGGTGTGTCCTCCATTTATTAATTTATTCTATCATTTATTTAGAAATATATGAACTCAGACATTTATTTTACACTTCGGGTTTTCATCCAATACTGCATAATGATTTGCTCACGTTGTTGTTCCAGTGTTAGCCACTGGGAACTCGTTCAACAGGCTCCTGAATTCCTTTGACAGGAGCCCAGCCCTGTGGGCATCGTTAATATGCATGTTTGAACCGCTCTTCGCTTTCTGCGTCAGGCTCATCTTGAGTGCTTCATGCCTCAGTGCTGGAGTTATCCATGTCTTCCAGAGGCCCTGGTCCCATCTACAAGTGCTGGAGAATGGTATTAGAAGCCAAGATGTGGCCCCAGCTGTGCTCATTGTCACTGGACACCACTAGGCCTTCTCAGGTGATGGAACAAACCAAGTGAAAAGTATGTGTGTGTGTGTGTGTGTATGCATATATGTGTGAATAGTAATCACATATAAAAGTACATGTATGTGTGTGTCACATATACGCATAGTAATCAATATATATGTATATAAAAAGTTTCACTTTTTAAAATTTGTATTTATTTGAGAGGCAGATAAACAGAGGCAAAGAGAGACAGCTCCCATCTGCTGCTTCGATCCTCAAATGCCTGCCATGGCTGAAGCTGGGAGCTGGCAGTTCACTCCAGGTCTCCCATGTGAGTGGCACAAACCCAACTGCTTGAGCCATCACCACTCCTTCCTGGGATCTGAGTAAATGAAAAGCTGGAATCGAGAGCCAGAACACAAGGAAGCAGACCCAGGCAGTTCGGTGTGAGACACGGGCATCTTACCCAGTAGGCTAAACACCCCTTTCTCTGTGCATACAAGTCTATAACTGTGTCTGTATTCAGCTATACATAAATTCAAACTGATGTCTCCAACGCTAACCCACTACCGCATAAGTCACTCTTCTCCCTTTCCTGATCTGCAAACTTCTATTGCAACAAGGAGAAACCTGACTCCCACCATCTGCCATCCATTTACTTAATTTTTCAATTCCAAGATGCTTGCATAGCAGTATCAAAACTGTAACCTCAAAGCTCTGTGGAAAGTAACTTTATCAAGTTCAGGATGGTGCTTCTGTGAAGTGTCCTTGATCTCATGGACTCTGCTCATCTTCAAAGTTACGTAGATAAACACCTTTTCCTCCACCTCCTTCATTGAAGTTGTTTTATATATCTGCAATACACTTGTCCCCATTCGCCTTCCTTCCTGGGATTTTCTTGGTTTCCCAAATGATTTTTAGAGACTTATTTTATTTATTTGAAAGGCAGAGTGACAAAGAGAGAGAGAAAAATCTTCCATCCACTGGTTCACTCTCCAGATGGCCACAACAGTTGGGGCTGGGCCAGTCCAAAGCCAGGAGCCGGGAACTCCATTTGGGTCTCCCATGTGGGTGGCAGGGGTCCAAGTATGTGGGCCATCTCCTGCTGCCTTCCCAAGTGCGTTAGCAGGGATCTAGATGAGAAGCAGAGCATGTGGGACTAGAACCAGCAGTCTCACATGGAACGTCAGCGTCGAAGGCAGAAGCGGAACCCAGCACCGCAATGTCAGTTCCCAACATGATTTTTAGTGCCTATACAATCAGATACATTCCATATGCATCACAATTCTATTATTCATTCATTTTTCATCATCTGTTCATTTCCTACTCATTCATTGTTTACAACACTCCTTTTCCTCAAACACATACACTCGCAAATAAGTTGAATTAAATAACATTTAGAAAGTGATGCTAACATAATGTTTAAAGTTAAAAAGAAAGATCAGAATCTATAGAGAGGAAAGACATATGTAACAACCCCCTCAGGGTGATCATGAGACAATTACGGCAGCAAACAACTGAAGTTAGCTCAGAGACCCCCACCCCGCCCCCGGCTACCAAACTGATAAAAGGAACAGGACCAAAAAAAAAAAAAGAACAGGACATGGAACTTGTTGGAACAAAGAAAATCTTTTCTGGTTCTGAACCCTGAGGGGCAGTTCTGAGGATGATGTGGGACTACCTGCTGAGACTGACTTTGGGTCTACATGCAGACTCCCAGATGGAAGGTATCCAGGTTTTAAGTCCAGGGGAAGTTACATTTCCGATTCCTCATGGCTGCTCCAGGAATAACTTCCCCTGGAATTTCACTGCACACATGGGATTCCCTGGCAGCTTTGGGAGGGAGCCATCACCATCACCATCACCATCACCATCACCATCACCACCACCATCATCGTGCAGGACACTCAATGTTTATGACAGGAATGCTCTGCTCAGTATTATCATTTTCAAGCCCAGCTGGGAAGTCTGTTCCCAAGTGAGTGGGCATTCCCACTGTGCAGACAAGCAAGCTGAGGACCCGAGACGGCTTGATTTCCTGGGGCACACAGTGAGGACGAGAGGCTCAACCCAAGAATCCTGTTTCCTCTTCTGCCCTGACTGATTCTCGCCGTTTCCATCCTTTGACTACTTTGGGGACAGCACCCCACGTAAGGTGAATCTCAGGTGACAATCTGGAGGTAAGTGCACGTACCCTCTTGACTTCAGTTCCTCTGAGAATCCATGCCAGAGCGCCCGAGATGTCGATATGGACTTTAAAACTCCCCTTGGTGGGCTGGACCCAGAGAGCCTTTCAGAGTTGTGAAGAGTTCTTTGACTTTCCTGGGAAAAGAAAGCAGACGATTTGTCTTGCTTGCCCGAGGCATTCATAGGAAGCTATGCTTTCTCACTGTCTAGCATTATTTTTTAAATATTGAGAAACTAAGAATATCTGTTGACTGGCCAGAGCAGTCAGTGTTCATTCTGTTCCTTCTTTATTTACATGTAACCCTGCAGAGATTTTTTAAAGATATTTCCAGAATATCTTTTGAAAATCAGATTTACATTTCCTATACTCGAAATAGAATCATTATTTTTTGTGTGTTTAATAGTTTTCAAAATATTCTTCATTGAACATGATTACAACAAAATAAGTAAACACTTTAGTGTTTGTAATAGGAGAGCCTTAGATCTATAGAATGCAAGATTACCCAGTAAAACTCA
Source organism: Oryctolagus cuniculus (assembly GCF_964237555.1). Lineage (NCBI taxonomy): Eukaryota > Metazoa > Chordata > Mammalia > Lagomorpha > Leporidae > Oryctolagus > Oryctolagus cuniculus. Next base: position 48,555,050 of record NC_091449.1, read on the forward strand.
TTAACTCAGTAAACATTTACTGGGTATAAACTATATATCAGGAATTGGAATAAATGATATTGATCCCTGTCTTCAGGAAGCACAACATCTAATTTAAGAATCTGCCTCCGGGGAATCTGAATTGAGGAGGTTTTCATGGTATAAAAGGCAGATCATTAAATCCTTCCCGCTCCAATGAGTGGAGTCCTAGAGGTGAGGACCACTGAACCAAAGCCTTCAGGCTGGAGAAGAAGCAAGAAGATTCGTACATTAAGGGAGGAAGGGCAGGAGCAAGAAACCTGCTACCCTGCTGAATTTATTCAAATTTTGCAAAAATCTTACCCAAAAACATGCACTTTGTGTGTCCATGTAATCATCACCAAATAATGTATGTGGAAGGACAATTTTACAGACCCCCTATCCCTTCCAGATCGAGAACTTAGTAATGTAGATCCAATCATCCCAATATTGTAGAGTAGAAAATCGAGGCTTACAGATCTAACCACCCTAGGCAAGGCTGGAGCTTGGATGGCAGTCACACGCGGGGCTGGATACGCATCTAGGACTGCCTCACTTGGCAAAAAGAAATCCTAGGCCACTCCTCTGTGCCACATCCCATCAATCAAAGTTGGTTAGATTGATCATAGAACCGTTTACAACAGCATGCCACTGAGGAAGGACAGAAGGAGGAAAGAAGGAAGGGAAGGAGGGAGGGTGGGTGAAAGGATTGGGGGAGGGGGGTAGGTGGAGACGGGGGGAGGGGGCGGGGGAGAAATCGCCCTTAGATGTCCTTTCCAGGAGAAAGAAGCGGCTAACTCCTCGTTTACCCTGAATGGGCTTCTAATAATCCTTGTATTACATGGCCACTCCATAAGAACAAGATGTAGCAAACTAAAATTGAGGGTACCTTGAAACTGTTTACTTTTTAATATTACCTTTAGAATATTTACTGAATGTATAGCGCCATGAAGGAAAATCACAAGACTTGGTACAATAACTTGGAGTCAGTAAAGGTGAAAGGAGAGGGGACTAGAACTGGGACCAAGAGAGAGAGAGAGAGAGCGCTGAGAGTAAAGTGTCTCCCAACAGTAGCTTCTTCCTTTCTTCCAGGTGGCCACCCACAGAGAAGGCACCAAGGAAACTGATACCACAACCTCACTTTCTGCTCCTCCCTAATCAGCTCCCCACTGACCAAACCCAGCTGGAAGCCATAAGATAAGGGACCTCCCTGGAAAAGGCCTTAGAAGTCAGGGACAGAGCAGAGAGAACAGGGAAGAATGTGGCTGGAGAGGAAGATAGAAAAGAGCCATCTCAGCCTCTGTATTCGACATGGAACAACTTAGCTTAGCATCAAAACCACACCCCCACCCCATCAGAAGCAATCTTGTGATCCTTCTCAGCACATCACTCCCAGCAGTTTGGAGTAAACGACTGGACTTCACGCGGAAGATGGGACACATTTTCCATCCTCACCCAAACCCAAACCTGGACCTTGTTCTATGTCCTTTGTGGGTTGGTTTGATCATTTTAATGCCAGTAAGACCCCACTGTTTTGTGAAAAGTAATCTTCACGTATATTTGCTAGACCTGCAGCATAGACAATTCTTCATCCACTTAAGTACCCGGGGCCAAGAAGGCCATCAGGCAAAAAGCACTGAACTTGGTGTCAGAAATCTTCTGTTATTAAGTGCACCGGGTGGCCGTGGACAAGTCCTGAGCCTTACTGGGACTGCAAATCTCACCTGTGTGAAATAGGAATAGTGACATTACTTCTCAGGATGGTGCCCACAATGAAAAAAAAATACACCCAAAAATTGTGTTGCAGGATTCACCAGAAGGTAACAGTTTTTGTGGTTCTTATGTTCTGACCTAAAGAGCAAGCTCTAGATCAGAAAAACGAAAACAAAACAAATAACAACAACAAAATACCTGTGAAGCATGAACCAGGAACTTCCCAGATTGGTGACAATGAACAAAAGTCATAGTCTTTCCGAATTTCAGTTTTCTTACCTATGCAATGATGATAACTGGAGCACCCATCTCACAGACTTTCATTTCATTGTTTTCAACAAGGCGACCACAGTTATTTGTTATTATTGCATTGCATGGATGCAAAGGATGCTTCAGAGCCGTGTGGAAGTCCATAAGTTATTCAGTAATCCAATAGCACCTGCTGTGCCTTGTCAGCCTCTAAAATTTACAATTTAGCTGGAGACAGACGCCAACAGGCACCTCTAGGTCTCCCGAGACCACAACCACAAACAAAATTAAATTCCTGAGTGCTGCTGCCTCCAAACATTCCCTTGATGTTGTTTTCCTAAGTATCAATGACCTTTTCTTTAGTCTTATGATTTTTGATGTGGACAGATAGAAATCACTGGCCTGAAGTCAGCGAGATCAGTACATCCCCCATTTCTAGCCTACTTGGCTGACCCTATAAGCCACTTAGTTTATTTGGATTTCATCAAATTCCTCTGAGAGGAAGAAAGGGAGAGAGAGACAAAGAAAGGGAAGGGAGGAACGAAAGAAGGTAGGATGGAAGGAAGATTTATACCAGACAACACACTGAAAGTTTCCATTTCAAAGACTAACCTCGCTCACCACTCTCTTGAAGCAAATCCACTCAATTCTGGAACTCCTCCATGACTCTCACACAATGCAGGTGTTGAGCAAGCTCAAAAGAACACAAGCATCAAGTACCTACTGTGTGCCTGCTGCTGTTAGACAAAAGCTCTCTCCTACAATGAATTTCCCCAACCACCTACAGGCATCTGCCCCCAGCCAGGTGGCTGTAATTCACATGAATCCCACCTTTGTGCACCCCATGGGAGACCAGCATAAGCACCTGGCTCCTGCCATCGGATCAGCGCGGTGCACCGGCTGCAGCAGCCATTGCGGGGTGAACCAACAGCAAAGGAAGACCTTTCTCTCTGTCTCTCTCTCTCACTATCCACTCTGCCTGTCAAAAAAAAAAAAAAAAAAAAAAAGTCTGAAGCGGACTTAAGGACGACCAGATTCCCTATGAGCCACACTGCTGAGCTTTGACTCATACTTAATTTCCTAAAATGGGCAGAGGGATTAGTTGAACGAAGGACCGGACCGTGGCATGAAGTGCGACACGTGTGTCTGCTTGGCTAATGTCTGCTCTTTTTCCAGTTGTGAGAGTTAACGCCAGTCCAGGAAGGGAGCAGCGGGAAGAGAGCTGTTTGTGCTCCTTAGAACAACAGGGGGGAATGTGCTGTAGATAAGAGGCACCCGAGTGTTTTCGGCTTTTGGAAACGGGAATAGAATTGCTATATACATGGCAGGAGAGTCTGGCTGGTCCTCCCCCTGCCCCCATCTCTTAATTCTGATTACTGCCAGACTGAGCTCTATCTATCTGCTCTGAACACTTTTGCAAGAAAGGTTTCATTGTGCAGGAGGGGGGCTGGCCTTATTTTACCAGTAGAAGAGCTATTATCTTGCAACAGCTGTTTATAGTTAGCTGCAGCCCATACTTAAAGCCTGAACGCTGGAGCCTTATTTAGTGCCTGTGGACTTGCAGTGAACAGAGTCAGGATTAACTCTTTCTTCTCCCTGTAAGTTAATGGGTTCAATAGAGATTTGGATGGAGGGGTCTACCGACAAAGAGGGGGAGAGAAGAGGGGTTCTGGAGTGTGCAAGTGGGGACTAACAGCTGTTCCTAATTAGGATAAACACGGAGGGTTCATGTTATGGGTGTGGGGGGCACCTTGCATGATTTTTTCCATTAATCTCCAACATGGGCATGATTCTGCCCATTTAGCAGGTGAGGAAAAGGAGACCCAGGCAGTAGAAAGCAGGAGTTCAAATCCACATAAATCCAGCAACAGAGCCACAGTGTTAACCCCTAAGTCACACCAAATTATGCTCCGATTAATTCAGAAGCACTAAGAAAATACCCTCTGTGCCTGCCTAGTGTTGGTCTACTGTATCATGGGGGGAGGGTCTCCATTCCAGGGGGTTCCCCGAATGCCCAGAAGGGTGAGCAAACACTCGTGGTGCGCTGAGGGTAGAAGAGGGCCCAGGAAATTCTCACTCTAGGGTGGAGAGGGTAGCTCAGAACCCAGAGGAACTGGGGGAGGGACAGAGTTGACCTACATGGGGCTGATTTCATAAGAACACAGCTACTGAGACATATACAAGCATGCATACCTATATACATACTGTACATACCTATGTGCCTTATATACATACTGTACATACCTATGTGTCTATATACATACTGTACATACCTATGTGTCTAGGAGAGGCTGGACCAGGGAATTGATTCAGAGGGGGTGGCCAGGGACAGGACCCACAGCCTACACTTGATTCTATAATGACGGGCACCCGGGTCCCCAGATCTGCACTTTGCAAAAGTCACTCCGGCTGCGGTGGGAACAATGTTTTGGAGGGGGCCAAGGAAAGGTAAGAAAAGGGGGCCGGCACTGTGGCATAGCATGGAAAGCTGCTGCCTGTGACCCCAGCACGCCATATAGGTATTGTTTCAATTCCCATCTGCTTCACTTTCTGTCCAGCTCCCTGCTAATGCTCCTGGGCAAAGCAATGGAAAATGGCCCAAGTGCTTGGACCCCTGCACCCATGTGGGAGACCTGAAGAAGCTCCTGGCTCCTGGCTTCAGTCTGGTCCAGCCCTGAGTGTTGCAGAAAACTGGGAAGCGAACCAGAGGATGAAATCAATCTGTCTGTGTGTGTGTGTGTGTGTGTCTAGCACTGACTTTCAAATAAATAAGTAGATCTTTTTCAGAAAGGAAAAGTTAAAACACTGTAATCATCTCAGACAAGGGACAGGGCCAGGGCTATGGAGGGGAGCAGCTAGGACTGGATTCAGGAGGCGTGGCGCAGGCGGAATAAGCGCAAGTGGTGCTCAATTCCCCGGGCTCTCTAAAGACTACAGAGAGGTTAAATTTTCCAGCAGGAAGTTGGAAGGAACATTGCTCAAACCGCTAACTCAACCCCAAATGACATACATTCCTGAGGGTTACAGGGCTAACTAGTGGAGTTGGGGGCGGCAGTGACACCACGCCAACACACACACACACACACACACACACACGCACACACGCACACAGGCTGTCATTTTCCCAGCATGTCTGGGACTCTTGTTCTCCCTTTGTTTGATTCCAGCATCTTTCCTGATGACAAAGGGAAACCGGAGATTTTGAAACCCTTTGTGGAGCACAAAGAGAGGCGGAGTAAGAGAGTTGGAGGGGGGCGCCGCTGGCCCACGCCGAACTTTATTCTCTGCCTTGGTACCCAGCAATTCGCGGTGGGAGGGAGAGGGGCTTGCCAAGGGCTCTGTGTGGCTGGGCTAAACTAGAAGAATATGTAACGTTCAAGATGAAAAGGCAGCCCTCTCCGCGGAGAACAGGGTTGGGAGCTAATGGAGCTTGGGAAAGGGGAGCTCACAAAGAAAAGTGCTTATTTGCAAACTTGCTTCTCTGCAGCAAATGCTCCCAGGACCTCTGGCAAAAGGAATTCCTGGACACGGGCCTTTCCATTGAGCTGTTAGTGATCTCTCCAGGCTCCCCTGCGCAGCCAATCCATGGTGCAGCCCAAGCGGGACTTGCGGAGAGGTTGTGCCAGTTTAATTCCAACGCCCTTCACAATTGAACCCAAGTCTTAGAACGGCAAGGCTGGAAACCATGTTACTTCCCTTCTACTGAGAGATTTTCAGATGGCCGTGTCAGACAAACCAGGGAGAAGGGCATGCTAAGACGGCGGCGAGCGCCCCCTATGGTGGGCGTGACCCTATGGGAGAGCGTGGGAGATGCTGACTGTCACATGACGGTCTGCCCTGGGAGTTACTGCAACTGAGTCAGATTCACTGCCGTGGGCAAACGCACGAAGGCCACATCTGCACTGTACCCAGACTCCCATTGCCAGACCCGAAAACAGAACAAAATGCTTCCCTGGAAAGCAAGGGGGTTAGTCACGGCTCCCCAGAGAACAGAAATGGGTATCCGCCTATGTTCTTTGTATCTGTCTATCTGTATGCAGTCATACCCTGGGTAACAGTGGTTTGGTCAACAACAGACCGTATATAAGACAGCGTATCGGGGGTGATGGGATGGTGTCATTACAGCCATCTCAGTTTGTGACAGTGCACTCTGATGTCTGCACGACCATGAAACCTCACAAGGGTGCATTGCTTAGAATGCAGCCCACCCCTTCGCTGCTGCATGGCTGTAGGTATGAGTACCACCATCCTCAGGGACTCGGTTCCAGGACCCTCCTCATGTACCCCACCGCACCGAAAAATTCACAGGTTCTAAGGTCCCTCACAAAGAGTGGGGTCGAGGGCAGGCGCTGCGGTGCCGTGCGGTGGGTTATGCCACTCGTGGGATGACAGCATCACATTTTGAAGTGCCCGAGATTAAGCCCAGCTGTGCTTTCAATCCAGTTTCCTGCTAGTGCGCACTCTGGGAGGAAGAACGTGGCGGCTCAAGTCCCTGGGTCCCTGCCGCACGCCCGGGAGACCTGGATGGAGTTCCAGGCTCCTGGCTTCAGCCTGGCTCAGCCACGGCTCTTGCAGGCATTTGGAGAGTGAACCAACGGATAGAAGAATCAGTATCTCTCTCTGTCTCTCTCTCTCTCCCTCCCTTTCCTCCCCCTCCCCCCAATAACTCTGCCTGCGGAATAAATAAAAATAAGAAAATAAACTTTAAAATATGGATATATATGCATATAACCTTCATGGTCATCCTGATATTTTAAATCATCTCCAAATTATTTGTAATACCTAATTTAATGTAAATGCTATGTAAAACAGTTGTTATTCTGTGTTGTTTAATGGATAATTATGTGAAAAAATCTGTACATGTTCAATATAGGTATAATTTTTTTCAGATTTTTCAATCTGCAATTGACTGAAGCCAGGGATGGACAATTAGTGGATAGAGAGGACTGACCATACACACACACACAGAAACCTACACAGACATACACACACATACAGAGATACACACAGGCACACACATACATACAGACACACACATATGGAAGTACTTCAAATAGTTCATGGAAAGAGGTTTACATGATATATTTATTTTGGGGCAAAATATTTTAAATCCATGCATGGTGCTTTCATAATATCTAACTTGCATGAACTTTTTGAAGACCCTTTGTATGGATGACTTTCACATTTTTTGCACTGAAATAAATTCATCTTTTATTTCTGCTGTCCAAAACTTTTGAAGTATTGAAGACAGAGAGAGAGATCTTACAGAATTGTCTTACAGGATTGTGTGTGCTGGCAGATCTGACATGGCTAGGGCAGGCCAGCAGGCTTAGTTGCACATTCCAGAGAACAGCAATCTGAACACCCAGGCGGAGCTCTCAGCATTGCAACCTTGAGGAGTTTCCTTTTGAGAAGCCTTAGTCTCTGATCTAAGGGCCTTCAGCTGATTGGGTGAGGCCCACGAACACTAGGGCCTCACTAAGGTAATCTTTCCTGAAAGTCTCCTGATTTAAATGTCAACTACACATTAAAAAAGAAAGAAAGAAAGAAAGAAAGAAAGAAAGAAAGACAAAAAAGGAAATAAATGCCTGTGTGTATCAGTAGTGCTGCAAATATAGCTTCATCAAAATTTGTTTTCTTTCTGTCAAACCGATGGTTAAGAATGTTATACTACTGTAGTGTTAATGATCTGTGCTTATTTTAGTTTACTGGATCTGGGTGAAATGGTCATCTTGCCATTTGACTGTTGTTTATAGTCCTTATGTATATTCCACCAAACTAGGATCTTTTTACTTTTTACTTGTTGATCTCTCAATTTAGTGGAACATTAAGCCCTTGATGGTAATATAAAATTTAAAACATTTTTCTCAAAAATTAGGAAGAGAGAGAGAGAGAGGAAGGCAGGCAAGTAGGCAGGCAGGAAGGAAGGATGGAAGGGAGAAACAGAATATCATTATACCTTAGAATTGCATCTTTGAACTACATTGAATCTGTTCTTTGTATTAACATTACATTAACATGAAAAAATTAAATATCAGAGGAAAAAAAAAGTAAAAACACATCACCTCACAACATCTACATGCATAATTGATCAAACCACTGGGAACCATAGCCTAGCCCAGTTGACACATAAAATCAACACCACAGAAGTTACTCTACCAGTGTCTAAAAAGGGTGACAGACTATGTATTGGTATGTAGACTACTGGCAGAAGATTGAGATCAATACCAGACCAAACATTTTTTATTGTACTCAAAGCCAATGCAGTTAAATGAATGCCATGCACACTAGATAGAAGAATGTCTTCCCACCCAGTTCAAGGAGTCTCGGTTCCCACCCGCCACCCTGCACTGGTAATTCCCATCAGAACATCCAGTTGAGATCTATTTCCTTTGTGAACCTGCAACAACTCTGATGGACCTCAGACAGGGGGCATCCCTATGACCAGAATGTCACGGGCTTGGTGAGAGTGGGAATGTGCTCCCGCCAGGAGGAGCCGCTGTTCTTAGGGCTCGGTCCCTTTCCTGGATAATTTGTTCCTTCTTCCCTGACTAGGCTTTGACTCAGGCTATTTTCTCTAGCTCTATCCCCACCCTCCTCTTCATTCCTGACATCAGCATTCTAGAAAGAGTCAAAGCTACACCTAATCCAGACTTCTTACTCATTCCAATACGAAAATCAGTAAGTGATGAGAAGACCAACAGAAGCCAGGATTCTGATCCTAGATCAGTCATCTACTTAGTGGATTGAGCCCTTGGCAGGAGATCATGGAGGAGTTCAGAAACTCATCACTTTGTTGTTTTTGTTGCATTTTAGGCTCTTTCTTATTTTAAGCCAAGAGATAACAAAAGGAAAGAGAAGTTCTATGGAGATACAAATTCAACACAAAAATCAGTCGCAACTCAACTATGTCATTCTTACTCTAAAGCATAATGTATCTTGCTTCCTATTCTTTCACACTGATGTTCAACTCATGTAAGAGAAGGAGAAATGGACCTCAAGGGTTAGGAATCAAGGTCAGTCTCTACCCATGAAACAGTCATATTTGTAAAGACACAGTTGCAAAGTCATGGAATATACTCTTCTCTCAGACTTTTGAAAATTCACCTGCATATACATGATTCCCCAGTAGCACATAGTCTACCAGAAAGACAACTAAAAACATAAAGGGACCTAGGAGATATTTAATGAAAACCATTCATCACAGAATGAGAATAACAGAGAAAACTATTTGAATTGTGGGTGCAGGCTGGGAGGTCCATGCCATTATGCCAGTGTCACAATAAACATCTGTGTGAAGGCCTCGGTGAAAAAACATACTGTGGCCCCTTGAGACGTTCTAAGTAGGGTCCAATTCTCGATTTCCTCAGCTGATACTGGTGCACAGGAAACCTCGTGCATGGTCAGAGGTCAAAGCTCCATCTCAAACTTCTGCTGCACATTTGTAGCTCTTCTTGCCATTGTGGTGAGCAAATTGCTGCTTTCATTGCAAAATGTCTTTCTTCTCTGTTGGACGGTGAATTCTGTAAGGTCAAAGACTGATTCTTCCATACTGTTTGACAAGGAGTAAACAAGTGCTCCGTGAACACACATCAAATGAATGAGGGTATTCAACAAACCAACAAACAGCTGGCTACTACATCATCCTTAAGATGGTACTGGGCAAACATTCTCATCTGTATGACTGGGCCCACTCCCCACTACCCCAGATTTGTAGAAAGCTTTAGTTTTTGCCTCCTCTTCTTTTCTGTCACTGAAATATTTACATGAATAAATTGTCCCATGCTTTCAGGAATGTATGAAGCTTGCCACATTTATGAGACAACTTTCTACCACCACCACTGTTCCTGAGATCAATTCTTAGAAAATCACCATCAGCGTATGGATGGTTGCCAACCACACATATTTTATCTCCTCTCCTATAAAATGTTCCTTTAAGGCTTGAGAAAAAGCTGTTGTGTTTTTGTTTCTTCTACATTGACTCTGATATTTCAAAATGAATGTGTCTGGGAGCATATTTAGGTGAGACATTGGTGAAAGCCTACTACATTTTCATCTCCATCTGTCAACTTTCCATCCGCATCCATGCAACTTCCCACCAGGCACTAAATGACCCAAGCCACACTGCACAGAGATTCAAGTAGAGAAGTGGTAGCAAGGTATCAGTTCTTAGGGAAATGTTGAGCATCCATAGAGAACAAAACAGATAAGGTCTTAGCCCTCATGGGTTGTTTGCAGGATGCAGGAATTAAGCAAGTACTTTCAGTACTGTACGTGTAGTTTTGTTTTTGTTTTCGGTTGTGTTTTGTTTTGTTTTTTACAAACTCGAGGCCAACTTAAGAACACATTGGAGGGTGAACCAATGGCAAAAGGAAGACCTTTCTCTCTGTCTGTCTGTCTCTCACTATCTACTCTGCCTGTCAAAAAAAATGAACACATTTGGGCTAAAAATTAAAGGAATCAGGAAAAGTGAAAAGAGAGAGGGACAAGTGGTTAAGAAGACCTGGTAGGACTGAGCGTTTGGTGTAGCAGCGAAGATTAGCATATCACAGTATCTGCGTTTGAAGCTCCACTGTGCTTCCAATTCCAGCTTCCTGCTAATGCAGAACCTGGAAAGCAGCAGGTGACTGCTCAGGAAATCAAGTCCCTGCCACCCATGTGGGAGACCCGGATTCAGTTCTTGACCCCTGGCTACCACCTTACCTTGCCCTACCTATCGCAGACATTTGGGGAATGGAAGGGAGCTCACTTGTGCTTCTCTCTCTCTCTCTCTCTCTCTCTCTCTCTCTCTCTCTCTGTCTTTCCCTTCCTCTCTCCCTCCCTTCCTTCTTCTCTGTCTCTGTCTCTCTCCCCCATACACACACTCTAAAATAAATAAATAATTTTTAATGGGGCCAGCATCATGGCATAGTGGGTAAAGCCACCCCCTGCTTCATGGCATCCCATACGGGTGCTGCTTCGAGTCTTGGCTGCTCCACTTCTGATCTAGCTCCAGGCTAATGACCTGGGAAAATCAGCAGAAGATGACCCAAGTGCTTGGGCCCCTGCTACCCACAGGTGAGACCCAGAAGAATGCCCTGGCTCCTGGCTTTGGCCTGGCCCAGCCCTGGCCATTGTGGCCACATGGGGAGTGAACCAACAGATGGAAGGTCGATTTCTCTCTTTCTCTGTCTCTCCCTCTCTCTCTGTAACTCTGACTTAGATCTCTGTAACTCTGAATAGATGATTTTAAAAAGGTAACAGTGTTCAGTAAGAATTTGTGGCTCTCGTGTACAAGAAGGACATCAGAACACTGACAGAAGGGGAAGAGTTCTCGCAACACAAATAGATGCAATTTTGTTCCCCTCCATCTTATCCACTCCAGTTGTTCTCTCTTGTCTTAAACGCTATTCCCATCTTCTCAATCTAGTATAGACTTGATTCAATATTTACTTAGATTTTGGAAGTTTGCCCAACATCTCCCCTGATTGAATCACTTCTTTCCCAATAGCTGTTTGTACAAGTTGCTGCCGTGGCGTTCATCAGTTCATCACAGTTCTGTTACAATACTGCGTCCTCTACGTAGTGGTAACAGCACACCTTATTCTCTGCAGGGACACAATGGCCAGTGCAGAGATAACTCAATGCTTTGTCCAAAGTAAACTGAGTTACACTGATTCAGCAAACTTCGATGTATGAATATTCTACCTCATAAATTTTTTAAAAGAAATATTTATTTGTTTTATTTGAAAGGCAGAGTTACAGAAAGAGAGAGACAGAGACAGAGACACAGAGAGAGAAACCTTTCATCTGCTGGTTCACTCCCCATCCATGGCTGCAACGGCCAAGGTTGAGCCAGGCCAAAGCCAAGAGTTTCTTCATCTCTCCCACCTGGGTGGCAGGGGCTGAAGCACTTGGGCCATCTTCGGCTGCTTTTCCCACTCCCAGCTGCTTTTCCCAGCTGGGTGTGGCTCAGAAGTGGAGCAGCTGGGGCTCCAAGCAGCATCCATAGGGTTGCATAGAAAATCCATAGCATTGCAGGCTGTGGCTTCACACACTACGCCACTGTACTGGCCCCTCCAGCTCACAATCTTGCCCAACACAAGGACACTTTCTTCTACATTTCCTACAAGTCTTCTCCGCTAATTATTGGCTTCAAGAAAACCCAAAGAGAGCAAAGAATGTAAGTTTCGGAGTTTGGAAATATCTATAAAAGAACATATTGGGAGAAAGGCTTACTTGGGTAAGAAGATTAATAGACAGAGCTTAAAAGTCATTAAGAAGATGTAAGAGAGGAATGAAGTTTGAATAAACAGAGCCATGTCTAAAGAAACTGTTTGTGATATCAAAGGCAAATTGCGAACAGTGGGCTTGACACTGGATTTGTAAACATCATAAAGTGTCATGGATATGGTGAGTGGGAAAACCTGCTGCAGAAGGAGGCAGCCACAGAAACTAGGTCAGCACCAAAGTTCTTAGGACTTTCTGGAGAGTGGCTCTCAATGTGGCTCCCCGCAGCCAGTGACCGGCCGGCCCCCTGCTGGTTACAATGGCCCAGCTGACACCTCTTTGCCTGTCCTGCTCTCTGGGTCTCTGTGTTCTTTGCTTGGTAAGCAGCTTCTGTGGTCTGAATGTGATAGGAATTCAAGCCCCGAGTTCATGAGTTAATGCCGTAAAGAGTGTAGACATTTAATAAAACAATGATGTTTTAGATAGGGCCAGGGTGGGTATTTGGCTCAATGTTTAAAGTGCCACACCAAATGCCTGTACCCATATAAGAATGCCTGAGTTCAAGTTCTGGCTTCGTCTCCAATCCCAGCTGCCTGTTCGTGTGCACCCAGGGAGGCAGCAGGCGATAGCTGAAGTAGCTGAGTTTCTACACTCATGTGGGAGGCCCAGATTGAGTTCCTGGCTCCTCGCTTCAGCCTGGCTCAGCACCAGCTGTTGCAGGCATTTAGGAAATTATCCAGGAGGAGGAAGATATCTCTTGTTCTTGCTCTCTGCTCCTTTCAAATAAAAAAGAAAAAGAAATACATGAAAATTTAAAGGTGAGCCCCCTTGAGTAGAGATCAAATTGAGTTGGGTCATTAAGTTAGAGGACCTGTGGTTGAATGCTGGTGTCTTTATTAGGAAAAGAAAAGGAACCAACATAAATAAGAGGATTTCAAAAACTTCATGGAAACTTGGAATTGAAATATAGGCTTATTTTGGTACCAAAAAAACCACTGAAATCCATGCAAAATTTTTTCATGGTATACATTTTCCATGAAGTATCTGAAGGCCTCTTGTACAGAGAAAGACATGCACACTTCCACCATGAAGGATGCAACCAAACAAGGCCCTTGCCAAAACCTACATCCTGCTGTTTGGACTTCATACTTCAAGGATGTGAGCCAAAATGACCCCCTTTTTTATATGCCTTTATTTAAAGACTTATTGATTGATTGATTTGAAAGGTAGAGAAATGGAATAAGAGAAGAGAGAAAGAGAGAGATCTTTATCCACTGTATCTTCCACCTGTTGGTTCATTTCCCAAATGATCACACTAGCCAGTTCTGGGCCAGGCTACAGCCAAAGCCTGGAACTCCATTGCGGTCTCCCACGTGTGTGGCAGGGCCATCTTCTGCTGCCTTCCCAGGCACATTATCAGGAAGCTAGTTTGGAAGCAGAGTAGCCAGGCCTGAAACCAGCACTCTGTTAGAAGATGCTGTTCCACGTGACAGCTTAAGGTGCTGTACCACAACACCATCCCATCCCCTTTATAAAGTGGCCTACCTTGAGTATCTCATCATAGCAACAAAGAGCTGACCAACACAGCAGTTCAGCTCCTTGGCCTCTTCTGCCCTGAGGTTTCCTTTGGGCTGAGTGTCCCTAGCATATACTAGATACTCTAAAGAATATATAGGAATCATAGTAACAACACCCACAACAATGACAATAACGCACTATTACTTGGCCTCCGTGAACTGCCTCTTCCCTTTTTAAAAATATGCATCCTGCTTAGGTCACAGGGTTGCCATGAGGAAGGTGCGCCAAGCAGAAGGCAATGGGCACTCACAAATAATCGCTGGAACAAGACGTGTCACATCACGATAGGAAAGCAGTTTTACTCGGGTGAACTTGGAGAAACCTTTCTTATTGTTAATCATTTATTCAATCATGTGTTCCTTCCTTCATTAGCAAATGTTCCTTCCATGAAAATCCACTGTCATTAATAAAACATCATAGTTCTTACTTACCACTAAACACGCTTCGTGGAGTTGCCAAGGTGAGAAACTTTGATTACAAGTCAAGGCACACTGTCTTTTGATTCAGAGCTTGTATTTGAAGTCACAGTTGGTTTGCTGTTTTCACACCACATAGGATGAAGAGATTTTCTCTTCCATTTGTCTGTCCTGAGGCATCTTGTTGCGTCTTAGTATCTACAACTCAGAATGTAGTTGCCTAATTTTTTTTTCAGTGCCCCCTGGGGCAACCCAGTAGGAGTTTTGGCTCTGACAAATAGTTTATTTTTTATCTCAGACCATTCCAAGCATACCTTCCAAATTACCAGTATTCCATACAAAACTTCTTGTGAAAACATCAGAAATTTAATTTTCTTTATATGAATATCATACTAGGCTTGGAGCATACAATGCTAAGCAAGGAAGGCCCAGCACCAACACCAGCTTTCCTGGAGATTAAAGTCAACAAAACATTCTCCAATTAATCAGAGCCAAGTGTGATGAGTGTTACAATAGACAGGAGAGGAAGAATGAGCATTAGGGTGCAGTAGGTTAAGCCACCCCTTGAGACACTGGGACTCCATGTTGGAGTGCCTGGTTCAAGTCCCAGGTCCTCCATTTTCCATGTAGCTTCTTGCTGCTGTGATCCTGGGAGGCAGCAGATGATGGCTCAACTACTTGAGACCCCGCCATGCATGTGGGATACCCAGATGGAGCTCCAGGCCCCTGGCCTTAGCATGGCCTAGCCCCAGCTGTGGTGGGCGTTTCAGGAGTGAACCAGCAGCCAGTGGATGAAAGGTCTCTCTCTCCCTCCTCCTTCCTTTCAAATTAATAAAAGTAAATAATTCTTGGCCGGCGCCGCAGCTCAATAGGCTAATCCTCCACCTAGAACACTGGGTTCTAGTCCCGGTCGGGGCGCCGGATTCTGTCCTGGTTGCCCCTCTTCCAGGCCAGCTCTCTGCTGTGGCCAAGAGTGCAGTGGAGGATGGCCCAAGTGCTTGGGCCCTGCACCCCATGGGAGACCAGGAGAAGCACCTGGCTCCTGCCTTCGGATCAGCACAGTGCACCGGCCGTGGCGGCCATTGGAGGGTGAACCAACGGCAAAAAGGAAGACCTTTCTCTCTGTCTCTCTCTCTCACTGTCCACTCTGCCTGTCAAAAAAAAATAGATAAAATTAAAAAAGTAAATAATTCTTTTAAAAAAATCAAGTAGAGGAAGAAAATGGGAATATGTGCACAACACATGGCAGGGAAACCTCACTCAGTTTTCGTGTAAAGGATCTTTAGGAACGTGCAGTTCTTAGTGATTGAAAGGCAGAGGTGTGTGAGGCAGGTTCACAGTGGGGACTAGGGACAGAGAGTGCTTCATCCACACCATAAGTTACCGTCTGCAGTCTGTCCCCTAAAGCACGGAGCTTAGTACCAGACGCTGACATCCAGATCACGCCTCTGAACCTTACTACCTGCGGGAATCTGGACAGAGGACACACCTTACTGGAACTTAGCTTCCTCGTCTGTAAAAGGTAAGGACATAATGCCCATTCTCACGACGTTGTGATGCGACTCAAGTGAAATCACACAAAAAGCTCGTGGAAGAGCGCGTGGCTCATAGTGAGAGCTAATCAGTGTTAGCAACGACAAACATGGTTATGGTTGTAATTATCACTGCTCTCACTAAGCTTTGTAACTTCCAAGAGACACCTGATACCCAGAGCCTTAGATTTCTCATCCAATAGGCATTCTATAGGTGCTCAACATATACTGCCTGGTAGCAATAGCAATAGTCCAAACCTCATGAAATGCCTTAACATTGACCTGGCTATTTCTAAGCCTCCTACAAGTGTGAATGCTCACAGGTGTTTCTCCCCCAGCTTTGGATAAGGCAACAAAGCCCAGGTAGTGGACAGGTCAGGCATGCAGCTCTCACCCAGACGTAAGACTCTAAGAGCCTTCTTTGATTGTGACAATGGCCATAGCAATAAATCCAAAACTACCCGATGACTACCCATGCCCTTTGTGAGTTGCTGAATGATGGTATTTCTGATATTTCCGACCCTGCACCGTGCCCCATATCTCTTGCCTTGAGTGTTACATTCAATAGGGAAAAGGCCTCAACAAAGAGGAGGTGGACACAACTAGGAAACTCTTGTGCCAACTTCTGTCAAAGAGAGATGCAATGACCTTTCGGCAGCTTCCCTTGGGCTTCCCTTACTGCGAGTCCGAGGCAGAAGACGGGCTTTCTCCCTGCAAAAAAGGATCCATCACCCAGCCGTATTCCCAAGTCCCATTAAAAGGCTGACACCATTAATCTACAGTACTTTACCTCTTATTATGCAGAAATGTGCTCTTGATCAAAAGCCCCTTATGTAGCAGCCTGATTCATCACCAATAGCTGTGGGCCACATGCTAGAAATTCATAATCAGCTGACATTGCCCACCCAAATCGTTCTCAGGGTTTGAAAAGCTCAGAATCTGTCATTGCAAGAAGCAGCCACATAGGATGGCCCTGATTGTGAATGTGGTGGAGTGCCCTTTGAACAGGGCTGGATTAAGGAATGAACCATTTCCCTTGTCCATCTTTGGGTCATCTATTTTCGAGAACTGGCCCACGTTGACCCCACAGGGAACGAAACATCCTACAGGTTGGAGAAAGGGGACCTAGTGCAGGTTGACAAGGACCCAGGGATACTATGATCCTATCTCAGGGACACAACCCCATGTGAAAAACTGAGACATTTCTCCTACACGCTTCTGTGCTTCTATGCGTAAGATCCTTTTCCCAACATCCAAGTCTTACTACCACGCACTGGGTGTGTGCTCTTGGTCCAATCATTTCCATTCCATCCTCAGTTCTTTATTCTGTCTCTAGTGACCTCATCTGGGTGTGATCTGCGTTAAGTAAAAGACCGTGAGTACAAGTGTATTATGACCCTATGTGTATTCCCTAGACAATAACCACTCAGTTGATTAGCAAGTTTTTTGTTTTTTGTTTTTTTTTTGGCAAAAGATGGGGACCAAATTGACCTGTTACCAAAACTAATAGCTACATGATTTCCCTAAAAATAATCGGATGCTGATACCAGGGTATGTGCTTTACAAGCATCATACCAGGTATTTTCAAATTCTCATAATGACATGGGATCATTATGGGAATCAAAGAAGTTAATAACTATACAACACTCAAAATATAGTAAATCCCCAGTAAATGATGTGCATTAGCATATATCAGTATGGATCCCTGCTGAACATTTCATTGAAAGTTCTGCTTTGTCTGTTTGAACATCTTCTAACGAGAAGATCATGTCTTCTTGGAGCTCTTTATAAATGGAATGACTTTGTCACAAAATATGTACATCTACAGCACTATTCGGTGTTGACAAATTTTCTTCCAAATCACTGAGTCTATTTATTACCACCAGCAATATATGAAATCATGTACTGGACCTCAAAACTAATATATATAATATATATTACTCATATTTCCTAACCATAATACAATAAAATTTTAGTTACCAAAAGTAAGTAAAAATTGGAATTACTTGAAAGTCAAGAAACATACAATAACTGAATTAGAAACCTTGGTATCATTGAAGAGGTTTTGCATTTGCATGCAAAAACCTATAGAAGTTAAGTGAAAGCTGGATGCAGGGGAAAACTTATAGCCACAAATTAAATTCATAGGTTAAATATTCATTTCAGACTTAAAGAATAAGGAACGAGGGTCCAGCACTGTGGCACAGTGAGTTAAAGCTCCAGCCTGAAGTGCCGGCATCCCATATGGGCTCTAGTTCTAGTCCCAGCTGCTCCTCTTCCAATCCAGCTCTCTGGTATGGCCTGGGATAGCAGTAGAAGATGGCCCAAGTTTTTGGGCCCCTGCACCCAAGTTGGAAACCCGAAAGAAGCTCCTGGCTCCCGACTCCGGATTGGCTCAGCTCTGGCCATTGCAGCCATTTGGGGGAATGAACCAGCAGATGGAAGACCTCTCACTCTGTCTGTACCTCTGTCTTTCAAATAAATAAAAATAAATCTTAAAAAAAAATAAGGAATAATTTAGAAATGTAGTCTTGATCTTAGTAACTCAAAAAAGAAGCAAAAATGGACAAAAAATTCAAAAATTAATAACATATAATTAATAAAGTTTTGTAAATGACAATGAAATCCAAGTGCTCTTTCCTGTAGAGACCAATAAAGAAGATCATGAACTTTGTTAAGCAGAGAGAAAAGATAAGAAAATAGGCAAGATTGTGAGAAAAAAAATCAGAAAAGAGATTAAAAGAGTTAAGAAATCATACAAACAACTTTCTGGAATTGATTCTAGAGGGAATGTATGATTTCCTAGAAATGTATAAATTACCAAAATTGACTCAGGAAGAGATAAAATAGACTAGTTATTGTTGTGTTACCCTAGGTAACATTGGAACATAATTTAAAATTTGTTACTGGGAAAAGCAACACAACAGGCTAGCAGAAAGTTGACTTCCATCCACCACTTATAGAACGGACAATTTAATTGGTGGGTAAGCTGGTTCAGACTATGGGAAAGAAATGGAAAACTCACCAGCTTAGCCTGCAGCTAGCAAAATACCAATATCCGATCGAGAAAGTATAAAAAATACAGGATACTTTCACTTAAGTACATATAGGCACAAGCGCAAAATAAAATATTAACTACCCTAACTAGTTTTGCCAAAGACTAACATCTACAAGAAACAAAAAAGATGGCAAAAGTTCATTTCAATTCATTGGATAAGTGATAGATTAATTCCATATGGTGTTGGCACAAGAGCTTCTGGCCATCCATCTGGAATAAACAATAAATATCCATGAAAACACAAAAACATATTCATAAATACATTAAAGTCTTAAATATGAAAATAAAAGGTGTTATATTAAAGCTAAGGAATATGCACACCAGGTCTTGATCAAATCTGAGAACCCAGGAAATTTAAAATAAAATACCCACATATTAGTTCATGTAAAATTGTTTAAAAAATGATAGCACAATATACATGGAGTGTGAAAATATTTGCCAAATGTATTTGTATTTCTGATGACACTGGGCTTATAGTATAACATTTAAAGTAAATATTACACATATGGAAAAAGGAAAATAAACCACAAAGGGAAAATGGGCAGTATTATGAATACACAGCACAGAACAAATCAAAATGGCTCAAGACATTAAGTGTGTTCAAATTCAGAGCCAGGAGTATGAAAATAAACTAACAGTGAAATAAGAATTTACACCTATGGCTGGTAATTTTAAAAATTTAAATCCATCTATTATTGGCAGGGATTCAAGAAACTGGATACCCTCACAATTACTCTAGGAAATCAGAATTGTTGACTTATATGTGAGCAACCTGCCAACATTGGCTAACCCTAGAAGTACATGTTTTCTCCAATTTAGCAATACCAATCCTGGGACTCCCCCCAAGGGAAATAGAACCTTCCAGATGGGGTGTAATTTGTATAATATATTTAATATCTTTATAGTAATGTATTTAGGATCTAAATGAATGTTACTATAGTTGGTACAGAACTACATAAAAGTATACACGGATGTGTTTAGAATTATATAAATTCACACTTATATATTGAAGTTATATAATTCTCTCCAGAAAGGCAATCACTTAATAGCACATTTTGTGGCTCAATGCTCTCTCATGGTTATCTTATCGAGTTAAAAGTTTGCCTCTAACTAATTCTCTTCTATTCCAGAGAGACAGAGATAGCACCTTCTGGGTCATTCCCCAGTCACAACAGCCAGGACTGGGCCAGGCTGAAGCTGGGAACAGAAATCTATTTAACAAAAGAAGTACAAGACTTGTACACCAAAACTGCAAAACATGATCAGTAGATGTGGGGAAATATCTAAATAAATGGAAAATGATTCCATGACTATAAATGGGAAGACTTAATGGTGTTAAGATGACCATACTCTCCCACATGGTTCTACAGAGTCAACACATGCTTAAAACATTTGAGTGCTATTTTTTCCCAAGAAGAAATTAACAAACCCAGGCTAAAATTCATGTAATGATGCAAGGGACCTAGAATAACCAAGACCATCTCAGGGAGAAAAAGTTAAGAAGGCTCACATTTCCCGATTTCAAAACTGATTACAAGCCCAGAGGAACTAAAAAAGTGTGATCCCGATTTTGTATAAAGATAAATCATCTATGCAATAGAACTGAAGGTCCAAAAATGATCTCTTACATTTAAGACTAACTGATTTTTGACAAGCAGGCCAAGAAGACAAAATGAGAAAATAAGTCTTTCCAATAAATAGAGCTAGATCAACTGTATAATCCCCACCAAAAAAAATTTAGTTGAATCACTTCATTATACCACATGCAAAAACCAAAAAGGGATCATAAACTTGACTGGAGAATCTAAACTAAAAACTCTTAGAAGAAAACTTCAAGACCTCAGTTTAAGTGCACCCAAAGCACCAACAATGAAAACAAACAGATTGGGCATCATTGAAATTAACAATTTTCATGCATAAAAAGATTCCATCAAGAAAGTGAAAATATGAACACAAAAAGGGAAATATTTTCAAATCATATTTGATAGGAGTGTTGTATCCAGAATATAGAAAGAATTCTAACAACTCCATAATAAAAAATACGAAAAGCATAATTAAAATATTGGCAAAAGATTAACATGCAAATGGTCAATAAGCACGTGAAATGGTGTTCAACATCATCAGTCACTGGATTAAACCACACGGATTGAACCACAATTACAACTGCTTCATACCCAGTAGGATGTCACAATCAAAAAGAAAGATAATCACAAATGTTGGCAAAGACATGGAGAAACAGGGATCGTCATGCAATGCTAGTGGGAACACAAAATGGTGTAGTCCCTTTTTCAAAAGTTTGGTAATTCCTCAAATTAAAATGTGGTGCACAATGCACAATAGAACACTACCCAGCTATTTGAAAGAATTAAGCCCTGTCATTTGCAGCAAAATGGATGGTGGGAGGACATGATTTTGAGTAAAATAAGTCAGACACAGAAAGACAAACACTACGTGTTCTCTCTTTTATGTGGGAGCTAGATTAAAACAAAACAAACAAAAACCTTAATCTGAACACAAAATGTTGATTATTAGAGGCTGGTAGGAGCCGAAGAGATGGAAGAAGTTTGGATAAAAAAACAAAAATTGCGGAAGTTGGTTTAGGTTTTGTTAACGGTGACAAATATACCAATGCAGACTGCCAGTGGCCAACAGGTGAAAGGGGTGAGAGGTATTTGGAAGTTCCTTGTATTACAACCACACAGTTTTTGTTCTGTGAATTTAAAAATATTCTGAAGTAAAATGTTAAAAGTAAAACACAGCTGGTAAGCATACGATTACCACATGACTCTGTAGTTCCATTTCTAGGTATACACTCAAGAGAAGTGAAACATCTGTCAACCAAAAACTTGTACACAACTGTTTCTAGCAGGATTATTCATAACAGCCCAAAGTGGAAACAACCCAAAAGGTCAACAAGGAATCAGTGTGGTGTAGTATGGTAATAGAAAGTTATTTAAATAGGAAAGAAGCTCTGATACGCGAGGAACCTTGAAAACCCTGTGCTAAGGCTAACACCAGAGGAGGTCTCACGTGCTTGATTCCATTTCCGTGAAATGTTCGAAATAGGCGGCTCTATAGATGGCACCTTGATCAGCGGTTTCCAAAAGATAAAAAAAGAGAATGGGGATTGCTCTTGGGGGTGATAACCATGTTCTAAAATTAAACTGGTGATAGCACAATTCTATGAATATATTAAAAATATTGAGTTGTGTGCTATACATATGTAATTGTATTGTATAAATTATATCTAAACAAAGCAGTTAAAAACATGAGAGAATTGATTGATGAAGATGAATCCCATGTTTGGGGTCTGTTATTATGGAAATATCTTTTTTTACCCGTAAGGTGCCAAGCTCATTCCTTGCCTCCAATATTCATAAAAAGTGAAATAGAATGAAGACTTTTATACTTCCATGAAAATTAATACCATATGAAAATTGCCATTTTACTCTACCACATAAGGAACTATCTCATCATAAAATGGTATATCTCTTCCCAAACAGATAGCTAAAAACAGCTGAAAAGCAATGTTTTGGAGTTGTAGAAATAATGAAGTTCATGCAAAAATGTATTTATAGTATCAACAGACTTGACACCAAAATATGTAAATCAATTTTAATTTCAAAAGATCAATAAAAGAATTTAAATACACATGCATTCAAACAAACACATATTTGAGGCTGCTTCAAAAAGTTCATGGAAAAATGGAATTAAAAAGATAGGTTTGTTTCGGCCCAAAAGTAATTTTAAAGCCAGGCATGTGGGAGTCCTGAAAAAGTTCATGCAAATGCATATCAGGAAAAAATACTATGGATGGATTTCAAAACTCTTTTGCAACAAAATAAACTTGAGGCCGGCGCCGCGGCTCAATAGGCTAATCCTCTGCCTACGGTGCCAGCACACCAGGTTCTAGTCCCAGTCGGGGCGCCAGATTCTGTGCCAGTTGCTCCTCTTCCAGTCCAGCTCTCTGCTGTGACCCAGGAGTGCAGTGGAGGATGGCCCAAGTGCTTGGGCCCTGCACCCTATGGGAGACCAGGAAAAGCACCTTCCTCCTGCCTTTGGATCAGCGCGATGCGCTGGCTACAGCGGCCATTGGGGGTTGAACCAACAGAAAAGGAAGACCTTTCTCTCTGTCTCTCTCTCTCACTGTCCACTCTGCCCATCCAAAAAGAAAAAAAAACTTGAATTTTAATCCCATTTTTCCACAAACTTATTAAAAATATATATGTATATTATATATAATATATATAACATGTTCATGCATTAGTTAGTTTGAAGGCACCAGTTGCAAAACTGAGTGTAACTCAGCACCTTCCTTCATAGACCTAAACTACCAAAGGCTGAATAAATTATATACTCAATAAATTATATACTCAAACTTATCTTAACACATCCAGCCTCCCTCTAGGAATGTGCCGGGGAGTTAACTAAGGAGTCCGATCAGTAACTAGGGAAGGGAAGTGCATACTCCAGGGCTGATTCACAACGGAGTTCCGTCTGGAGTTCATGATCACCTGCGTGGGCGGGCTCTCCTGGAGTCTGCAGCCCCAGCGTGAGCTGTGGGTCACCCTCTTCTGGCCACTTTAAATGACTTTTTTAGGCCCCACATTCACGGGAGCTCATAAAAGGCCACTACAGCTCCTTGTTCCTGGACTTTGTCCACAGTGTCTTCTACCAGAAAGGGTTGCGTCTCCTCCGCGTTTTCAGGTACAAGTCCTATTCCACTTTCAAGCTTAGCCTCGTGGGTTAGCATTTTGATTTGGGACCGCAGAGCCCATGGGTGCCTGCGCTCAGATGTTTCTGCCTAGGAAGAGATATGTTCAAGCTGGGCCGAACTCGAGCCTCTCCTTGTGGAGGTAATGCAGTGACTCTTACTAATCACGAAGGATCTGTTAACAGCGGTGTAGGTGCTTTGTATGGGTTCACTCTCCATCTTCGTGGCTTTTCTCTTCCATGGGGTTTAAAGCTTAATATATTTTAGAGCCTTTCATAAAATTCCTCAAATAATATGGACAGAGGTCCAGCTATTCATTCGTGTACTAGTGTTTGACTCAAGTTAGCCAAGTCCAGCTTAAAGATCAGCTGGACAGTTTGTTCAACACATGCATTTTCTGGCTCAGAAAATATCAGTTCTGCTAGAAATCGTGATGCTTCGCAATTTCCGCTGATGATCCTGAGACACAGATATTTACAAACCGCTGTGTCATTTTTCACTGAGAATTAGTACAGCGCTGCAATAACTTACTAATAAGTTCTAATGCCCGAGTTGTGAAAACACACATGAATATGAATATTTCTATGATCTACAGGGGAGTATTTTCTTATACTTGGCTTTTTATGTAAGCCCTATTATTTTTATTGTCCATGATAAACTGGAAAACTCGAAAACAAAACAAAAACAACAACAAATAGCTCTGGATATCTACGGCATTACTTAACAAAAAAGCTTAGCTTGGGAACTTTATTTCTTCTTTTTTTTTTTTTTTCTAGCTTCAGTCTTTTTTTTTCCCAAAGAAGCCTTTTATTTAAGGAATACAAACTTCATGCATTTCATAAGTGCAACTTTAGGAATATAGTGATTCTTTCCACCATACCCGCCCTCCCACCCACACTCCCACCCCTCCTCCTCTCCCATTCCCAGTTCTATTCTCCACCAAGATCCATTTTCAATTAACTTTATACACAGAAGACCAACTCTCTACTAAGTAAAGAGTTCAACAATTTGCATGGGAAAAAAAAAAAAAGCTGTTCCTCAACAGTCAAGATAAGTGATGTTCAAAGTCATTGCATCTTGAAGTTAATTTTACTTCTCCTTCTCCTCCTCCTCATCCTCCCCTTCTCTTCCTTCTCCCCCCCCCCTTCTTCTTTTTCAAAACTTAATAACTTAATTAACTTTAAAGAAGCACCAAAGAATGATACAGGAGCTTCTTCCGGTTCTCCCACGCAGGTGCAGGGGCCCAAAGACTTGGGCCATCTTCTACTGCTATCCCAGGCCATAGCAGAGAGCTGGATCAGAAACAGCAGCTGTAACTCAATCCAGCACCCATATGGGATGCCTGCACTACAGGCAGAGGCTTTACCCACAGTGCCAGCCCTTTTTTCATTTTGTTTTAAAGATTTATTTATTTATTTGAAAGTCAGAGTTACACAGAGAGAGAAGGAGAGGCAGAGAGAGAGAGGTCCTCCATCTGATGGTTCACTCCCCAATTGGCTGTAATGGTCGGAGCTGCACCGATCCGAAGCCAGGAACCAGGAGCTTCTTCCAGGTCTCCCACACGGATGCCAAAGCCCAAGGACTTGGGCCATCTTCTACTGCTTTCCCAGGCCATAGCAGAGAGCTGGATTGGAAGTGGAGCAGCCAGGAGTTGAACCGGCACCCATATGGGATGCCACACTGCAGGCACACTGTGGCCTTACCTGGCTGTGCCACAGCAACAACCCTTTTTTTGTTTTTAAAGTGAAGGCAGTTTTTAAAGTTTACAGAAAATTGGAATTAAAAGGTGTTTATTTTGGTGATAAATATTTTTGAAAACCACATACAGGTCTTTTAAATTTGCATTTTCCATGAACTTGTCGAAGGCCTTTCATATGCATGGATTTGCAAAATATTCAGCACCAAAATAAATTGTTCTTTTGATTGGATTTTCTATAAACTTGCTGAATTGCTCTTATGCACAGAGGGCCCCTCCATCTCCCTTCTCAGCATCTCACGTGACTAAGTTGCAGCCTTGGTCCAGTTGTCAAACTCCCTTGCTCACACCATGAAATTGGCTTCTCAATCCCACACCTCTTGAGGCACAAGAACCACAAATTTGGAGAGATTTGCTGCTGTTCGTACTCTAGAACAGGCCTCTCAAATATGGGAAGGGCTTCATGGATGCTTGGTAGAAAGGGTTTGTCTAGGATTCACCTGGCATAGTTGTTTGTATTGCTGTCAAACTCAATCTCCAACACCCAGCACAATGTCTTGTTGATGGTGAGTTCCTTCATGAAGGTTTACCAGATAAAGAAGTCAAAATGATCATTGTTCAATGTGTGAATATCAGAACTGGCACAGACCTCAGAAAGACTCAGTTCAAACTTCCCCATCTCCTTTTAGGGTTGAGAAAACAGGGCCGCTGGAATCACTGGTCAGAACTGCAGTTGAGATCAAGGTCGAGGTCAAGGTCATTTAAATACTTCCTCTAATATGTCAGAATACTTGGTTGAGGTAACATTGTCCTATCAAGTTAAGGCCTTCATATCTGTTTGCCCCTTTATAGATTTCTCAGGTAATAAGTCCTGGCCCCAAACCACCCTGACTCCGGGCAGTAGTATTTTCCCTATCATTCTTTATTTGGCATTGAGAACTGCGACATGCCTGAAAGGGGAAAATAAAAGATATGCTTATTGAGAATAAAAAATATGTGTGCATGTGCCAAAGAGAGAAGGTACTCAAAACACTAATTGAAAGACAAGCAGACAGAAGAGTGCAGGAGATAATTTTAAGGTAAAAATAAAAAAAATCTTATGGATCTGAAAGTATGGAAACCTTAAAACTCCCTCTCTCAGGGTAAAGTTTCATTCTCCTGATATGACAAACATTTTCCCAACAGCAGAAGTTTAACACATTATATAAATACCCCAATACGCAAATGCAGTGGTAGTAATAATTAGTTCTCTCCCCTTTCATCTTCGTTGTTTCTGCCCACACATATTTCCTATTTCAAGCTTCAGTGTAACAAATGCATCTTTCGGACTGGAAGCCCACGCCTTGTTTGCACAAACACAGGTCTCTTTATCGCCACGTGCAGACTCTCCAGCTCACAGAATGGAACAATGCAGTGCTTTCTTCCCTCCCTGGCCCCAGAGCTCTGACAGAATTCATTTAATTTCCATGTAAAATGTAATCTGCAGGTAATAATAGGTCACTCGCAGCAATATCACTCTGCCCGCCCTGATCCCCCATCATGGTGCTAATTGTGGATAATGCAATATCCAGTCAAGGCGCACAGATGGAATGAGACTGGGCACTTTACTGTTGTGATGCTATGAAAAAGGACGTTAAGTGAAAGCGCCAGCAAACTCCACAGACATTGTCCTCAAGAAACAAAAGCAAGGCGTCTCATCTACACAGCATCTTTAGAGTTCTTGATGTCGCCTGCAAATCCCACAGGCATGTCGGTGTTTCGCTGGGCATGGCTGTGACACTTAAATGCTCTGCTGTCCTCCAGAGAGCAGCTTCCTGGCTCCTTGGGAGAGAAGCTGAGAGTGAAATGGCCTGGGTGGCTGACAATTGCCTACTACCTGGTTATTCTCACTGTAAGATAATTCTAAAACCCTTACCACAAACCTTAGAGTCTTGCTTCTGAAAGCCCAAAGAGAAGCAAAGCATTTTGCGTATAGAATGGTTTTCTTCAATGCAAACCTAAATCTGCCCATGCATGCTCCATTTTTTTTTACACTGACCAAGTCAGGAGCTATCATACAATGGGGGTACCATAATGTGAGTCCAGAAGATGGACAACCCTCTCATGCTCCATGAAGTTCACGGTCACCGCACGTTATCTGGAAAGGTTGAAGAAAACAGGTCCAAGCCCACTGTCCCAAGAGCCCCTCAGTGCAGATAAGGAGGTAGCACTACAGAGAAAGCCAATTATTCTTTCTTAGAAAGGGACAATGGGAGAGATAGGTGGAGGTGATTGGAATGAGGTTCAGAAACGGATGCCTGAGAAGGGTGTACGTCTGTCCGAGCCATCAGTGTTCCTGCTGGTCATTGTCTGATCTTCCAGTGCTGCACTGGACGATACAGAGGTGGAAGTACTCACACAGGGCTCCCAGCTCCTCTCCTGCCAAGGCGCTGGGAAGCCTGCTGGCTCAGCACACGCTCTGCCAGCTGCAGGGCTGGAGGCCAGCTCTCCAGGCTTTGGAAGGGAAAGGCTGGCGAGCCTTCCCGCTCCTTCTCTGGTTTTGTTCAGGTATGTGAAGATGGAACATGGACTCACAACCTGAGGGCAACAGCAGGAAGGAAAATTTCAGAGACTCTGGGAGACAGAGCAAGAGCAAAGGAGTCCAGGGCAAAGAGAGATCCAGAGAAAGTGGACGGAACGCAGAGAAAGGCACACAAGGAAAGAAACAGACATGCAGGAGAAAGAGTGGCCGGAGCGAAACAGGAGGAGACTGATGGGGAGCAGGGAGGAAGAGGAGAAAGTAATGAGAGCAGAGGGCGCCAGGCAATGAGGGGCCAAAAGAAGGGGGCCAGAAAGAGAGAGAGAGAAGCCAGAGAGATAGGGGCAAGAGTGGGGTTTGTCCCATGGACTGGTCTGACGTCATGGCTGGGGGCTAGAGAGAGGTGGGTGCATGCACGGGTGTGTGAGATTGTGTGCACTAGGGTATCAGAGATGAAAGGGGCTTTGGACAAGACACAGGGTTTGGAAGCCCATCCTGATCCTTTCCACCCACCTCTGACACCCACCCTGAAATCCCTGGAGCAACGTGCAGTCCCCAGAAGAAGTTTTCCTCTGTTTCGCCTTTCTTTCTGTCTTAAGAAGCATCAGCTCTTCCCATATTCCATTTTGTCAGCAACTTAGCGCTCCTCTGCTTCAGGGCTCTGCAGGTCGCCATTTTGGAGGCTCTCCCCAGCCCGAGTGGGCTGTCGGCCAAGTGGAGTGACTTTGGGTTCCATGGACAGGAGGGAAGTGGCTGTGCCCTGTCAGTCCAGTGCACAGGTCAGACCCCGTTTCTGCAGGTCGCTAAGAGCTAGGTCAGACTCCTGGCACTAAGTCACTGATACAGGAATGGAGGCAAGGAGAGCCGCTGCTGAGAATTCAGCTGGGTGAGTAAGGATTCCCCATCCAGAGAGTGGAACTACAAACCCATGAGAAGACAACAGCCGGCGCCTGACTGGAGGAACACTGGTTCCTGGGTACAAGGACCAGGGCCAAATTCTAGTAGCCAGCTCGGTGCAGGGCGCTGTGAGAGAAAGCTCGTCCGTAGGCAGGGAAGCTGCATTCTGAGAGTAAACAGAAGCGGAGGAGACTCACTACGGGACAGTGGTTACCCAGCAGGTGTAGCTGGGCTTCCCCACGCCGGATCACAATGGGTGACTTGAATGGAAGCATCACAAGGCTTGGGGGAAGCAGATGGAGCCCTCCTTCCTGTGAAAGTTGTCTCAAGCCCCAGACGATAATGGACCCGTTTGTGAAGAATAGAGATGAAAGACAGACCTGGTCCATGTGGTATAGGTGTGCCCATAGACTTAGGAGATGCAGGTGAACACACACGTGCACGCACGCACACACATCCCACACATGCTTATGAGGATCAGGAGATGGGCATATACAGGGAAAGGTGTGGTTAACTCCATACCATTGCTACTCAACGTGTGATCCATTTACCTACAGCATCATCATCAGCTGAATGCTGTTAGGAAATGCGGAATCGTAGGCCCTGTCACAGATACAGACCCAGGATCTGTGTGTCCACGAGATCACACTGCCTGCCGTCTGAGAAGCAGCACTCCACATGGCAAGGGGTCCGGAAAGACTTGGGGAAGAATAACAGTGCGGTGAGGCAGGCGTCGTCACTTTGTCTGTTCCGTAAGGACAACGACTCCGAAAGATGTTCTATCAGTAACCCAATGTAGCAAGGCTATTAAAAGACAAAAGCTGATCTCAAATTCAGGTTTAATGGCTCAAAATTAAACTTATTGAACCAAGGACCTCTACTTATCTCGTGGCTACGGGGCAAGCCCAGAGTTCAGTACGTTATTATATCTGTTGTCGACTTGAAATCTCACAACAACCATATAAAATGTTTTCCCCAAGTCACCGAGGAAGAAATAATCAAGTCAGAGAAGTCAACAATA
The DNA here is from genome assembly GCF_964237555.1 of Oryctolagus cuniculus. Lineage (NCBI taxonomy): Eukaryota > Metazoa > Chordata > Mammalia > Lagomorpha > Leporidae > Oryctolagus > Oryctolagus cuniculus. The sequence continues at coordinate 48,584,648 of NC_091449.1, forward strand.
TGCCTCCAAGCTACACAGCTCACAGGAGGCAAAGCTAGGATCAGATGCCAAACGCTCTCCTGGGCCCAGGCTTTATTTTTGCTGCTGCTGTCTGTCTCCCAGTGGACCATCACTGTGCCTTCCAGCCTCTTTTTCTAAAGATGAGACATCAGCTCTCTGGTCCCAGTTGCCTTTGGGTTCCCCTCTGTGTTCACAGCCAGCCCATTGCAGCCAGGCCTGTGGCCGGGAGACAAGAACGGCAGAGGCCATATGCCCGAGGGCAGGCAGCAGACAGATCTGTGACATATCCTGGTCCCTAGCATTGGACACAGGACTTCCGACAGGCATGGAGTTGGGAAATTCACTTTGGGGTCGGAATAGGAAGCGTGAGTTCTTCTTTCAGTCCAAGCCACACACGTAGTTTCTTCATTGGACTCCTGGGGCTGCCAGCTTGGTTCAAGTTAAAGGACACGGTCCCCCAGAATGTCTGGAGCTTGCCTGATGGCAGCTTGTGTGGAGGACATGTCTGTGTGACTATTTTCTGATTATACTAAAATGTCCTTCAACTCCCATGTCCAGTGTTCTTCCAAACTCCACGTGGAATTTTCATGTCCTCACAGGTCTTGCCTCAGGTGCAGGCAGTCACGGGGTCCCTGCCCCTCTCCACTGGTCTATAAAGAGCTGAGGACAGGAATGCGGCGGGTACCTTCTCCTCAGTTTGTTTTCTGACTTCCAAACTAACCCCAGCCCATGAGGGTACCCGCCTGGAGGAGGGAGCTCTCCAAATTGTGAACTACCCGTGCCTAAAGCAAGAAAGTTTGTATTCCACTAAACAAAGGCTAGCAAAACTCCAAAATAAAATCAAATTGGGTGACTCTGAAAGTCCCCATGCATCCCTCAGGGACGGAGCCATTTGGAATTCTCTAAACCTCAATTCTGCTCTTCTGAAACACTTCCCTGAGCCATTCCCCCACTGGGCTCAGCTTGCCTTCGGGCAGCCTGAAAGCCACTGGCCCTGCTCAGGTGCACCTGCGGAGTGGAGCAGATTCCTAATAAGGCAAGTGTCAGTCCAGACAGAAAATATCGTTAGTGATTGTTTGTGAAAGAGGAAGCATTCACACCGAAGCCACTGTCTGCCTAAGGGGACAGTGAGCAGGAAATAAATCTTCATTCCTAGACACAGCTGATGGGGATTCACGAAATAAGAGCAAGCCGCTTCTAACCCTCAGAGAGCAAGGTACTGGAGATCACACGTTATCCTGTTAGTTGGAGTTCAGGGTCACCTAACAGGTCCAGAAATACTCGAGCAAAGTGGTGCCTGTTTGACTGCACACACGAGGCAGAGTTGGTGATTCCGGGAATGTCACCCAGGGAACAAAAACACAGCGTTCAGCTCCACAAATGCTTCTGAGATTAGAGGAGCCCCTTTGGTGGCTTTGACTTTAAGTGGAAATTGTTCTCTAGGGAGAAATCAGCTGCAAATTTGCAGGAGCTCTTGGGCATAAGGAAGGAAATTGTTCCAGTAGGGAGGCTTTTATTGAAGAATCTGGTGTGGAATCAGAAGCAGAGGAAGGCACTCAATAGACATCCGCAGGATGGTCTATTGGAGCCCTGTGGTCAGAGAGGGGGCTGAGATGGGGGTGCAAAGCCCAAGGTCACCCCTTGCAAGGCGAGGACTTCTCAGGAGGCAGGAGGAGAGAGAGAACAAGTGTGAGATTTAGAGCCAAAAATACTAGGCTGGAGACGCTGGCCCTGCCTGTCCCTTCACCAACCTGATCTTACAAGGGTAAGTGTCATTTGGGGGGCTTTCTTTGTTGTCCTTTTGTTTTGCTAACTGAATGATTGTTTACATTCACTAAAATGCTCCAGTTTTCAGTGTGCGGCTCATTGAGTTTTGACAAATCTGTTGCCCATGTAACCACCATCCCAGCTGAAATCCACTCTGTTTCTGTCACCGCAGAGAGCCTTCCAACTCTTATCATCAAGACCCGCCCATACTACTTCCCTTCCAGGGACAATCAGGGCTCAGACTCCTATGCCCGCATGGTTGGTTTTGTTTGTTTTAGAAACTCCTGTATGTGGAATCCTGCAGTATTCTCCCATGTCTGGTTTCTTTCACCAAGCAGAATGTTTTTAAGATATTCAGCTTCTGTTATATGTCATAAAAGTTAGTTCCATTTTAAAACAGATCTATTTTCCATTATAAAAATATGATCTACTTTTTTATCCATTTGTCTGTAGATGGACACTGGGGTTGATAAGATTTTTAGCTCTTAGGAAGAAAAGCTAGAATGAACATTCTTGTACAAGTCTTCTTGTGGAAGTATACATTCATCTCCCTTCAGTAAATCTCACGGTAGGATTTGAGTCACGGCATGATGTATTTTTAGCTCTTATAAGAAGCAACCAAATTGTTTCTTAACATAATTGAGTCATTTTAAATTCTTATCAGCAATGTGAGAGAGTTCCAGGATGCCCGTCCTCATCCTCACCAACCCTTGGTATTATCAGTCTTTTTTCATTTTAATCATTCTTGGGTCTATAAGTAATACATGTCTCATGGAGTTTTGATTTGCATTTCCATAAAGACTAATTGCATGATCCAACTTCTTACCCTTTTAGTGGTTAATTTATACCTTCTTGCAAGTAAGTTCTCCATTTTCTCATTGGGTTATTTGTTGCTTTATTATTGAAATGTAGGCAATCTTCATATATTCTGGATTTAAATACTTTGCAAATATTTTGGCCTGTAACTTTTATATGTAATTTTCTGATGGTGCTTTGTTCAAAAGAAGAAAATTTTACCTTTTCGGAAGTCCTCTTTATTATTATTATTTTATTTTATTTTTCTTGTGTAATTAGTACTTTTTGAGTCCCAATAAATTTTCATCTGTCTTAGAGCATGAATATATTATGTTTCTTCTCAACCTTCTATAGTTTTTGTTTTTATTCTTGGTTCTATGATTCAGCTAGTATTAATTTATTTTTATTTTTATTTTTGACAGGCAGAGTTAGACAGTGAGAGAGAGACAGAGAGAAAGGTCTTCCTTCCGATGGTTCACCCCCCCAAATGGCCGCAATGGCCGGCGTACTTCGCCGATCTGAAGCCAGGAGCTAGGTGCTTCCTTCTGGTCTCCCATGCAGGTGTAGGGCCCAAGCACCTGGGCCATCCTCCACTGCACTCCCTGGCCACAGCAGAGTGCTGGCCTGGAAGAGGAGCAACCGGGACAGAATTCGGCGCCCCAACCGGGACTAGAACCCCGGGGTACCAGCACCGCAGGCAGAGGATTAGCCTAGTGAGCCACAGCACCAGCCAGCTAGGATTAATTTTTATGAATAAAGATGGAGATCCCCCTTTTCCCATGGAGACATTTGTTTACTCTGATGCTATTTCTTGAAGACTCTCCCTTCTCAACTGAGTTTACTTGGTACCTTTATAAAAATCAAACATTTAAGTATGAGTTTATTTATAGGTTCTCAAGTGGTAGGAATGCTATTTATTTTGTTCTAATATTTGATCTTTGGTCCCATTTCCTCAATCCATTGACATTCCTAAGTGGTAGGCACATAGTTTGTTCTAAAGAGGTGACTCCTGGTGCCTTCTGAATGGAGGCAGTTCCTCAGAAAACCAAGCCAAGAGTAGGAGCTTGGAATTTTCCACCCCAACTCCTACTCTCCAAGGAAGGTGGAGAAACTAAAGATAGAATTAGTAACTAAGCATGCGTCCACGATGAACCCTTCATAAAAATTCCAAAGTAAGATGTTCAGAGAGCTTCCAGGTGGTGCCGGCAGCCGCGTGCTGGGAGGGGCTGCATCCCAGCTCGTTGGGACCAGAAGCTCCTGTGCTCAGGAGCAAGCTGCGCCTCCCCTGTGCATCCCTTCCTCTGGCTGTGTATCTGTGTCTTCAGTCAGATCCTTTGCTATATAATAAATCACTAAACATGAGTAAGGATTTCCCTAGGGGCCTGCGGTTATTCAAGCAAACGATCAAACGTGAGGAGGTCCTAGGAAGCTCTGTACCCACATAAAGCAGAATTCGTGAGTAGCATAAGGAACTACCACTTGCAACTGACATCTGAAGTTTGTGCACTGTCGTGGGACTGAGCCCTTAACCTGTGAGGTCCATGCTAACTCCGGGCAGGTCATGTCTTAACAATTGAATTACAGGGCACTTAGTTGGTGTGCTCGGAGAACTGGAGAGGTACTTGGCATGGTGAAAAGCACATTTCTTGTGTTGTAAGAGAAGTACTGAGAGTTGAGTAAGAATAAGCAAAACTGATTACCCTGTATATAATATGGTAAGTAGCATTCGTTGCTTTGGGCATACTACAGCAGCTTCTCATTCATGGGATAAGCTCCAATAATGCGTTAGCCTTTTTATGTGTTCTGGATTAATTTACCTAATACAACTTGAAGGAATTTCATTTGTAACATAAGGGGAATTGGACTGTAATTTCATTGTCTTACAAAATTCTTTTTTAAAATTAAAAAAAAAATGATCTTTACTTATTTGAAAGAGAAAGAGAGAGAGAGAGAGAATGGGAGAGAGAGCGATTCCATAGGCTGCAGGCCACAACAGTCAGAGTAGCCCTGGAGCAGGCCGGAATCAGAGGCCTAGACCTGAATCCAGGGCTTCCATGTGATTCATAGGATTCCACCTATTACAGCCATCACTGCTGCCCCCCGGGGTGTGTATTAGAAGGAAGCTGAAATTGGGAGCAGAACTGGGACTCCACAGCAGGGGCTGCAAGACACCCCAAGCAGCATCCTCCTAACTGCTGTGCCAAGTGCTACCCTATTTTATCGAGCAATATTCACGGAAGGTCTTAGAATTACAGTAATATTAACCTCATGAAATCTGTCAGAAGTGTTCCTTATTCCTCTGTTTTCTGAAAGAGTTTACGATATTCGTGTTATTTCTTCCTTAAATATTCTAGAGAATTTTCCAGGGGAACCATATGAATCTGGGATTTTCTCATCAGTAGGATTTTTCAATTCAGTTTCCTTGAAGGATGTATTACTATTCATATTTTCTTGCGCTAGTTTTAATATGTTGTCACTTTCAAGAAATTTGCCATTTTGTTTCGGTTGACAAGTATATTGGCACAAAGTTGTAGTTTTTAATATTTATAGGATCTGTCGTTGCCTCTCCTCTATCATTCCGATGTTGAAATAAGGTTGTTAGTTTTGTGGTATTTGTAGGGTATCTAGTCGTGTAGAGAAGAGTCAACACAGTAGGCCTGACCACTGTCACTTGAAAGCACTGCCTTCTGACACGGGGCACCTGGAAGCCTGAATGTATCTAGAGGGTCCGACCAGCCTGTCTGGTAGGAGGGGCTCACCCACCTGCATTGTACAAGCAATGTGTTTTGGGCTGAATAACTACTGCCCATCTGAAAGTCTGGGATTTTGCTATATGCTGCATAGAAGCTGCTTATATGAACAGTCTCGAGTAAGCACCCAAAGCTGAGTTCTCAAATGAGCTCCTTAGACACTTTGCATGTGTTGTCACAAATCCCTGTGAGGGAGCAAGGCAAGTCCTGTGCGACTCTCCCTGAAACCCTGTATTTGGGCTCCTCCGGACTTTGCTTCCTCTACCTTTTCCCTTTTCTGATTTTGCTCTATACCTTGTGCCTTGCTGTATATATGTTTAGTTAATTCATTTATGAGAGAGAGAGGGAGAAAGAGAGAGAACTCCCATCTACGATTCACTGCCCCAAATGCTTGCCAGGGCCAGGGCTAGGCCAGGTCAAAGCTGGGAGCTGGGGACTCAGGCTGGGTCTCCACAGAGGGGGGAGGGACCACTTAGTCGAGCCATCCCTGCATTAGGAAGCTGGAGCTAGAAACAGAGCAGGAGCTTGAGCCCCGGTGCTCTGATAGGGGACGTGGGCATCCCAGCTGGCATCTTTTTTAAAAAATATTTTATTTATTTATTTGAGAGGCAGAGTTAGAGGCACAGAGAGAGAAAGACAGAGAGAAAGGTCTTCAATCTGCGGGTTCACTCCCCAACTGGCCGCAATGGCTGGAGCTGTGCTGAACCAAAGCCAGGAGCCTGGAGCTTCCTCCAGGTCTCCCATACAGGTGCAGGGGCCCAAGCACTTGGGCCGTCTTCTGCTTTCCCAACCCATAGCAGAGATCTGACCGGAAGAGGAGCAGCGAGGACACAAACCAGCTATTAAGTGTCACGGCATGAATTTTGGAGAAAACTTGAGCACGAACACCCTGACTGCTAAGTCCTGTGGGTCTTCTAGAAAACCGACAAACATGGAGATAGTGTCGGGATTATCACACAGAAGTTATTTCTCTAGAATACTGTTGGTAATTATACTTCCTCTCTTTTTTGATCTAGGAGTCCTCTTAGAGGACAAACTTTGACCTTGTTGACTTTCTCTGTTGGTCAATATTGGCCGCTATTTATCTATTTTCTGTACCATGATTTCTGATCTCATCTTTATTATTTCCTATTTTGCTTATGTTGAAATTTACTCGCTTCCTATGGTGGGAGTACAGAACAGTAATTTAAAACCCATCCTTTTCCAATACACTTATAAATATTAAAGCTGAATATCTATCTCTAGACATTCTTCAGTCACCTTCCACAAATTTTAATTTGTAGTATCAATTTCTAGCATCAACCATTTCAAAATATTTTTGAATGTTGTTTCTTCTATTTCCAAATATTTTAAGTTTTTCCAGATATTTTAATGTTACTGATTTCAGACGAGATCGGGCGCATTCAGGGTGGTATGGCCGTAGACAATCTTACTGATTTCAAATGTTACTCTACTCTTGTCTCATTACGTAGTCTATACAACTCCAGCCAGTTGACATTTGTTGAGACCTGTTTTAAGAGCCAGCATGTGGTCTATCTTTATGAGTGTCCCAAGTGCACTTGAAGAGAACATGCACCCTGCAGTCACTAGTATGTGCTCTAAAGATACCCGCGTGCTCACGTCAGGTAACACCGTCTTCAAACCTTCTGCATGGTCTCTGCATTATAGTCTACTTGTTCCATCAATTATAATTGAGTGATGTTAAAATCTCTGACTATGTGCATTTGTTTATTTATTCTTTTACCTTTGTGTATTTTGGAGTATTTTTATTTGCTGCATATACATTTAAGTTTTGTAAGTATCCTTGAGTAATTGATCCTTTTTATTTATTTATTTATTTTGAATTTGCTGGAGAAGCAGACAAAGACAGAAAGAGATCTGTGAACTATCGTTCACTAGTTCACTCCTCAAACACCTGGTATCTCCAGAGTCAGGGAAGCCAGGACCAGGAAAGCAATCCAGGTGTCCTACGTGGATGGCTGGAATCCAACCACCTGAGCCATCCCAAGGTACAACTTGCAGGAAGCTAGAATTGGCACCAGAATCAGAACTCCAACAACCACTGGGCAAAACACCTATCCCAGTAACTGATCCCTTACCCATTATGAAATAATGCGATTTATCTATGGCAATGGTTCCTGTCTTGAAGTCTACTCTTCCTGATACGTGGTATGAGATTGCTTATACAAGTAACTTCAAAAATTTCATGGCAAACGAGCATTACAATTTAATTCCACCTCTCCATGAACTTTTTGAAGTTCCCTTGTATTTACACCCACGTGGGCATTAGATTGTCATTATCATTTTTCTAACTTTTTGCTTTCCATTTATCTGTCTTTATAGTTAAAACGTATGTCTTAAAACCAACATACACTTGATTATTTTTATATATTCAATATGGCAATGTGTCTTTGAGTTGGAAGATTTAATTCATTTGCATTTAGTATATTGATATAGTTCAGAATAACCATAGCAGCTATCAACTTATTGTTTATCTGTGATGGTAGTTCTTCCATTCATTCCTTGTCTCCTGTCTTCTTCAGTTATTCAATTGTTTTGTTGTTGATTTGTTTAGCCTGCCTTCTCTATGAGGTTTTTTTTGCATTTATTCAGTTCTTTCTTGTTATCAGTGGCTCTAACAGTAACAGTATGCATCTCTAGCTTATTAAAACCTGTATTGAATTAGCATTATGTCACATCGCGTGTAATGGAAGAGTTTAAACAGTATGTCCTCAACCTGTCTTTGTACTAGCATCAGCTGATGTTTTCCTCTGCTAAAGACTTCAAATTTGCTATTGTGTTTTCCGTAAACATTTCATTGCATTTTCTAACGGTTTAGCAAGGAAAATATAGCCTTCCATACTTACTATTTCTAGTGTTCTCCCTTCCTTCCTTTTAGATTGCTGTGTTCTTTTTGCACTATTCATCCTCAGCCCGAGGGGCTTCCTTTCACATGCCTTGTCGTGTGAGTATGAATATATTTTCTCAACTTTTGTTTATCTGAAAGATGTCTTGATTTCTTCTGCATTTTAAAGAAGATATTTTCACTTGATGAAGCAATCTATGTGCTAGCGAATCCCTACACCACATCTTCTGCCTTGACATTCTATTATTCCTTTCTCTTTGTGCTTCCATTGTTTTCTTTATTTTTTAATAATATACCTGCTGTCATTCTCCTCCGGATTCTCCTGCATTTGTCTTTTTTCCCTCTGGATGCTTTTATGGCTTTTTCTCTTATTGTGGTTGACAGCAGTTTGACAATAACGTGCCCAGTTGTAATTTTCTTTGTATTTGTTCTGCCTGAGGGTTTCTAGACTTCTTGCATCTGCAGGTAGATATTTTTGATCAAACTTTGAAATAGTCTGGCCAATTTTTTTTCTTTTTTTCCTGTCCAATTCTCACTCTCCTCTCCTTCAGGGACTCAGTTACAGGTTTTTTTGTTTGTTTGATTTTCAATCTTTTTTTTCTCCTTGGTCTGGATGAACTCTAATGTATCTTTAAGTTTATGAATGCATGATTTTTCGAACACAATATGTTTTTAATACCATTCAATTAATCTTTTATTTCAGCCACTGTATATATTTAAGCTCTGTATTGGATTCCCTTTCAAAAAGTTTCTTTTATCTCTTATAAAATGTTCTATTTTTTGTCATGTATCCAGTTATTTAACATTTTTACATTGGTTAGGTTAAGATTATTGTTCTAAAATTCTAAAACTCATTCTCCTGCGGTTCTGTGCTTATTGATGGAGCTCCTCACAACCAAAAGTCACATTGTCCTATTTCTTCCAACACCTAGCGATCATTTTTCTTTTGGTTCTTGGCTATGGCTGTTACTATCATGTAAACTTAATCTTCTCCACTTGCTTAGGACAATGTTTTTATTTGCTCTAGGGTTGGATATCATTCCCCCGTCACCTACATCCGGCAGCAGCTTAGACTAAGGCGTTGTTGGGGTGTTACTCATCGGTTTTGCCCTTGGTCCTAGGACAAGAGCCTGAATTCCCTGAAGTCACCTTTACTTCAAAGGTATCACCTTTCTGGAGTTTCAATGAAAAGCCAACGAAGCTTAATAAACTCCTTCACTAGAAGACTCTAACTAGAAACCCTTCCTCTCCTTCCAGGGGAACAGAGTAAACCTCAGCTTAGCACTTTCCCCCGTGGCGCTGCTAATACTGCGCCTGAGAGTCACAGTGCTTCATCCAGAGACGCATCATGAAGGCGTGGTTAAGAAGACATTTTCTACAGAAGTTGGGGGCACGCTCTCTGTGGCTGCATTCTTTCTGATAATTTTTCTGTTCAGTGCTCCGGGATCTCCGGAAATTCAAACACCTTTGGACTCTGACTCCTCAGACCCAAAAGGTTGTGGCCTGTGTTCTAGTTGCTATAATGGACCGTGCACCTCACCCAGCATGACTCCCTATCTCCAATGATCAAACCCTTACAGGTTTATGTCTTGTCTTAGTTACTCATTGGTTCCTCTGTTTTTTTTTTTTTTTTCTTGTATCATATCCATAACTTTTTGTGATTTCCTCTGGGATGATTAGTCCAATGCAAGCTGCATATGACCCAAACTGGAGCTCCGTGACTAAGCTCTCTGTCTTCATTGTTCCACAATGACGCGCCCGCCCCTGCCACTTGCCTTGTGCTGAGTTAGACTCTGGAGATGTAACGACAAATGACAACATGGAGAGAGAGGGAAAGGGAAAAAAATGAAGACTGCAACTCCCAGGGACTGATGCTGTGGCGTAGCGGGTAAAGCCGCTGCCTGCAGTGCCAGCATCCCATGTAGGCGCCAGTTCAAGTCCAGGCTGCTCCACTTCCGATCCAGCTCTGCTATGGTCTGGGAAAGCAGTAGAGGATGGTCCAAGTCCTTGGGCCCCTGCACCCACGTGGGAGATCCAGAAGAAGCTCCTGGCTCCTGGCTCCTGGTTTTGGATCGGCACAGCTCCAGCCCTTGCGGCCATCTGGAGAGTGAACCAGCGGATAGAAGATCTCTCTCTCTCTCTCTCTCTCTCTCTCTGCCTCTGCCTCTCAAATAAATCTTTTTTTAAAACAAAAATACTGCAACTCCCATCCTTGTGGAAATTACAATCTATTGAGAGACACACACACAAAGAAATGACAGGAAAAAATGTACAATGAGAACATGTGGGGACGAAAGCCTGTAACAGGGAAAGCTGAACTGATCAAAGCAGCCCAAAATGATGTCCCAGGAAAGAAATGAGGAAACTATCATGCAAAGCTGCTGTTTGCATTCAAGATGTGTTTGTGTAGTTCTAGAATCTGAACCCCTTTTGCTAAGACTAGAACCTCCACGTAAGAATCACTTGACTGTAAGCCAAGGCTTGGCTTCTCTCTGTTCTACCAATGATAGGCTGGGTGCTGGGATGCACACGTTCTCCCTGGGTAGGTCGTCCATGTGGGGAAGTGTCCTCTATGACAGAATTGTGGATTAGGAGACAAAGGGGAGAAGGGAGGAGAGATCAGGTGCAACAACTCAGTGGAGGGACAGCTGTGCGAGCGTCCGGCCATTTCTAGCACTCTCGAATGATTATGAATGAACTGAAATGACATGGAAAAAAGAGGATCTGAGAATCACTTTCTCGAATGAATTATGAGGGAAAAAAAAAACCCTTTTCTTTATGGATTAAAATTTCTGCTGGCAGCTGCAGAGCTGCGAGAGCCAGGATTTTGGTCCTGCACTGGGAGCTGTGGGAATTCACTCCCAGGGATTCCAGTTGCTAGCACCTGGGGTGGGAAGCAGGGAGCTATGACACAAGCCTTGGAGAGTGGCCGGGTGGGGGCAGGAGGAGCCGTGCAATAGAAGAAAACACCCTTCCTTCCCCCCTGTCACCGCAACTGTTTAATTCTCTTTCATGAAGATTGATTCTGAGTCCTGTCAGGTTTATGGTAATGTTTTCTCAACTTATTTGATAATTATAAAATAATTATAAATGGGTGACACATATGCTCAGTCCCTTTTATTCTTTGTGCACAGTAATGGGTGTTCTCCATGAATTCCCACTCTGATGATCCTACTCCTGAAACAAATTTCCTGTTGTAAATCCTCCTGATCTAGTGAGGAAAAAAAAATATCACCTAAAAGATATTTATTATTGTAGTATTAATTATATTTTACTTACAGAGGTTCTTACTCTATGAAGAATATTTAAGAAAATAAAACAGGAAGAAACGCATAAAATGAGAAGAAAGGTTAGAAATCTGCATAGCCTATTACCCAAAGCTCCCAGAGAGAACATCTTGAAGATTAAGGGGCTCGGTGTCCATTAGCAAAGGCATCTGGGCAGAATCCAGGACCGGATGTGGACCGATGGTGGCTGGGATGTATCGGGCAAGAAGTGATGGGGAGGAAAGGTTCACTGTGGCCAAATCACATGCAGCCTCTGAAGACACACTAAAGGTTGCAGAACGTGTTCCTAAAGAGAAGGAAAACCACTGCAGGGGCTGCGGTAGAGAAAACTCTACAATCACATTTGTATTTAAAAGAAACAGATCTCTGACTGCAATGTGGAGAATGCTTCCCTGGGGGAGTGGTTGGGAAACGCCTTCATCCAGGTGAGTGAGCGCGAGGAGGCGCAGCCACGCTCACAGATTCAGGGGTTACTCAGGGAGGGCGAACGAACGATGGCCCCGGGGTGACCTGGAGATGCAGTTCTTCCCAGGCTTTTTACTCCTTATCTATCTGGGTTTGTTTCAGTCTTACCATGTTGCCTCCGTATACGTAGATCGTGCCCTGCTTTTATTTTTTTGCTTGACACTAAGAACGTGTTCTTGCTGTTATTCAATATTGTGCTCTTACTAGAAGTTAGGCACATCGTTTAACCTCACAACCTCCACTGAGATTCTGCAGATTTTGCTAATATGTGTCATTCAGGGATAGGTACCTTTGGAGATGAAGCACTTTCTTTACATCGTACTGTTCCTTTAGAAGGAACGCCCACTAAATAACCAATTGACTTAAGCCATATGAGCTTACCAAGGTGCTTACATCAATCAATGGATAAGCCTATTTTAACCTCCTAATTACACAACTTCTTTGGGGAAACAGCCTCCTTTTGCCATGTTGTATATTATTCCATCATGGTGAATAAAATGTTCTCTTAGTACACGGACTGTGGTCTTCAAAGTACATTGTTGTGTGTGTGTGTGTGTTTTAATTCACAAACATATCTGTGGTTAAAGTTTAACTTATAAATTAGGCACAGTAAGAAATTAGCCATATGACTAAGAATAGAACAATCAGAGCAATATAATGTAATGAAAAATGAGAATATTAGCTAAAATTGATGCATAGTTTATTTCTGGAATTGCCTGTGTAATATTTTTGGACTGTGGTAGACCAGGGGGACTACCGTATAAATAGAAACCTTGGCCTGAAAGGCAGCCACAGAAGTAAAGACTGTTAACACATGAACATATGCACACATGCAAACACACACACAGCTTTTTTTTTCTTTATTCTTTCCCTGATTTTTTTAGACAATGTTTATTAGCAATGGTTCAGAACACATATGGTAACCAGTTTACTTGTTATATACTTAGGTAAAAATTCTTAAACCATCTTGCCATGTATTTTTGGGCTGGGAAAGTTCAGGGGGCTATGGGCAGAATCAAGGGAATATACTGCTTCTTGAATGGTTGCTATAGTACGGAAGGAGCACCCCTATGCTGACGACCAACGGAGATCCAATTTCAGCCTAACATGAGAACTTTTTCCTAGCAGTGCATAGCAACAGAATGGGCCCATTGTTGACATAATACACTCCCTATGGCTGGGAACCTGAGTGATATTCAAGGGGATTTATGTGCGAAGTACAGGATCTTGAAGCCAAATAGGGTATCATTGTTGTTTTACATTTGAGGAAAATAATGCTTAGAGAGGTGATACAACTTGCTTGCCGGACTTGCTTAACCTCAAACAGCTTCTAACTCTATCTCAGACCAAGATGTTGCTTTACATTTTGCTGATAACCCAATAGGGCACTAAAAAAAGTTGTTAGATATTTTTCTCCCTCTTTCTCAATGAATTTCAGATCTATTTGGGAGTCAATGACTTCCTTTGGGTATTGGACAGCTCATATAGGCCTTATTTTTAATACATATTCAAAATGCATCCTTAACTGAAATTGTAGGCTAATTATTTACTCCATTAGCCTTTTGAAATTTATAGAAAACTGATATGCCTTTAACAAAATTCAGAATCCATAACTGTTGTTAGTTATGTTTCTTGGTGATTTGATGGTTATTTGGGAGTGGTAATGTTGTCAGTTAGGTTGTCGGCATATTTCCTATGTCTGCCTTACATCTCCATCCTCAGCCACTGTGCGCAGGCACACAATACCAACTCCCCAGTGCATGCCCACTACTCCCCTCCATACTCACATGTTCATTCTCAAACCAAATCTTATTTCCATAAACATGTATGTTTGAGTTTAAAAGTCTTCTCTTCCTAGTATGCCCAATGATACTTTTTGAAAGTGGAAAGTAGCTAAAAGGTTTTTAAACACTCAAGCATTTTTGTATACAGCAGAGTTTCTAGAGCTCCTGTCCACCATAGATGTGGATGTTGTACTTAAAAGTACAAAACAGCCACGTGCTGCCTTCACCTACTGACATTCAACTGTGGAGTATCTTGGTCACCTTGAAGCCTTATAGTGAGATGTTAATGTTGCAAGATGCTGGGATTTAGTCCCTGTAGGATTTTAGAGAGCTACTGTCAGACGTGTTCAGCCACGTAGCATGCACAAGACATAACCATTAAACGACCAAGAACAGCATGTGATGGTTACTGCAGCAAAACTAACCCATCCTGACTGATACGCGTGCCTACCGAGCCCTGTGTCAGAGACTGGAAAGCACCTCTGTGAGACAGACTTTATGGTTGCCATTCTGTAAGTAAGGGATTTGAGGTTTAGCCATTAAATACCATGCCCCAGATGCACAGTGAGTTAGAGCTCAGGGAGTTTAAAGAGTCAATAATGCATGTTTCTAAAGAAATACAGGTCTTCAGATTTGATGCTGCAAAGAGTCTTGATTTATCTAAAGGGCAACTTGGGGTTTTCCACAGGCTCAGTGAGTCCCTTCCTTCCATCGACAATCTTATGTATTAATCTTTTAACAGACAGGACTAGAATACGGAGTTAGCTCTGCACACAAATTCTCCAGGATTGGGCTCCTGGCTGAGGTCAAGTGAGAGTGACTTCAGTGGGACCAGAGTGCTGGGGAGACATTATCTTTAAACTGATAAGAAATGTGTTCCAAAACTGTATGTATTTTCTGGAAAGCAAGACCCACGGCAAGTTGCAAATGCATCCCAGCGGTCTGCAGCTGCTCCCACCTGACCGAGACAGTATCTGCTTGAACTGGAGGCGGGCGATGATAAAGAAACACCACAGCCACACGGGAGGTCACACAGCTGAGCCTTAGGGAGGAAAAGATAAGGGGAAAGGCCAGGTTGAAGTTGGTGTTTCTGGTGAACTGGATGTGGAAGAGCTTCATCGTATATTGTGGGTCACAGCCTCCTTACTCCTGTATATTACCTAGATTGTCCAGTGAGGAGTGACAAAAATTTCCATTGCAGTAAATTTACAAATTTTCAGACTGAAGGGCCCATTACAGTTCATTCCTTATCTGTCCTGCTATGATGTCTATAAAACCATGGAGGTTCTTGTTTTTAACATGGAAAACAAAAAAGGGAAGGTGTCTCACATCTTTGCCGTCATAAATATTATCCCGTCTGTAAAAACTAACCAACCACTTACCTGCAATGCTCTCCAACAGATGATGGAGACATATGGTACCTAAACACACACTGCTTTCCAAAACTGAACTATATAAACGTGTGATTTTCTACACTGGGAGAAAAATAGTAAACGAGGTAAAGCAATTCACCTGGGCTAGCTTGAGGTAGAACAGAAAACAAAGCCCTCCAGTGCCTCTCCAGTGCCTCTGGTCTCGTCTGAGGTGCCGCCATATTTGCTCTCAGTTCCCCAATTCCTTTTCCTCATCTCCCACATCTGGTCTGTTGTCTTTCATGCAGGTTATTGCAACAGCCCCAAAATGGTCTTCCCGCCTCTAGTCTCCCCGTTATTTTTGCATTTCCAATGGATGATAGACTGATTTATTTGGATCACATAAACCCCCTGATTTTAAGCTTTTCTGTGGTTCCTTGAAACTCTCAAAAGAAATCAAACCACTTCATGGCTCAGAAAGCCCTCCCTGATCAAGTATTTCTCTTCCTTTTTAGTCTTATTTCTTAGATTGTACTCACAGCCTTCCCTCCAGTTCTACAAAATCACATGAAGTTTCCTTGGCCTTCATCCTCAGTCTTCCTTTAACCCCTTTAAACTCCTACTCACCCTTCAAACTCCAAACCAAACATTTCCAAGAAGCCTCCCTTGATATCCTATGCCACCCAGTCTTGTTAGGATACTGGGTTTCTATTCTCTGTTGACTTGACTTTCACCACCAGTGAAATCTGAAGTCATTAAGACCAAGGAATCCGAGCCATTAATTTTGTGTCAGGGGATGTAATATACTCCTTTCATGGAAATGTTGGGGGTGGGGTAGGGAGTAAGGAAAGAAGTAAAAACAAAGTAAGGAGAGAAAGAAAATAGGAAAGAAGAGAAGGAGAAAGGAAACACTACATCACATCTTACAGCCCCTTCGTCTTGGTCAGAGCACTCTCTTACACTTTACGGATGTTTTTGAAGTTATATATATTTATATATAAGTAAAATAAAAGCAACCAATCCTATTATGGAAGTAATAGGATTTCTATCATGAGAAGCTATTGCAGAGGTATTAAAAATTTAAAAACTAGTATTTGAGATTTGATGTTGAGATAAGATGGCCATAGGGCAGGTGTTTAGCTTAGCAGTTAAGTCTGGTTAGGATACCCCTTCTCACATTCAATACCAGGGTTCAATTCTCAGCTTCTTCTGACTCCAGCTTCCTGCTGATGCAGGTCATTGGAGGCAGCAGGTGACAGCTCAAGTAATTGAGTTCCTGTCACCCACTTGGGAGCCTCAGATTGAGTTTCCAGCTCCTGGTCTCCATGCTGTATCTCCTGTAGGTATTTGTAGAAGGGACAAGTGGATGGAAGTTCTCTCTGTCTCTCTCTCTCTCCCTCTTCCCCTCTCTCTCTCTCTCTCACTGTCTCTCTCTCTCTCTCACTGTCTCTCTCTCTCTCTCTCTCTCCCATTCTGCTTCCCTGCCTCCCAAATATATGGGCAAGCATTTGGCACAGCAGTTCAGACGCAGCTGGGATGCCGCATCCCAAATCCGAGGGCCTGAGCTCAGCCCCCAGCTGTGCTGTCAGTTCTAGTTCCCTGAAAACGCGCATGCTGAGAGGTGGCAGGGGTCCCTACCATTGGCATGGGAGACCCAGACTGAGTTCCAGGCTCCTGGATGGCCTGGCCCCGTCCTGGATATTGTAAGCATTTTGGAAGTGAATGAGGAGGTAAAAATCAATTTCTTTCTCCATATCTCTCTTCAATAAGTGAAAATAAATAGATACATTTTAAAAAGAAGGACCGGTATTGTGGTAGAGCGGGTAAAGCTGCTGCCTACAATGCTGACATCCCATATGGGCACCAGATCAAGTTCTGCCTGCTCCACTTCATATCCAGCTCCCTGCTAACACCTGCTAATGGCATGGGGAAAGCAAGGGAAGATGGCTCAAGTGTTTGGGCCCCTGCTACCCATGGGAGAGACCCAGAAGTTGTTCCTGGCTCCTGGCTTCAACCTGGCCCTGCCCCAGCTATTGTGACCATCCATGGAGTGAAACAGAAGATGGAAGATCTCTCTCTCTCTCTCTCTCTTTCCCTCTCTCCCTGTATCTCTGATTTTAAAATAAATAAATAAAACTTTAAAAAAATAAAAAGTAGGATGATGACAAAATAGTTGATAAGAGAGTTTTAAACAGATGTTTAAATTGCATCTATGTATAGTATTTCATTCGGTATTCAAAAATGCCCAGAACACCATATTGGGCAGATAGTGCCATTTCTAGTCGATAGAACAATGGTAGGTTCAGAAACGGAGTGAGTTCTCAAGATCAGATTGCAAGTCATTGGCAGAATAGGCACCCACGTGCAAAGCCCTGAACTGCGCATCATTGAACTTCACTTTCTGAACACCTTGCTGAGCTACTTTGTTTTAAATAAAAAGTCAAGGAAATTTCCTTGGACTTACATGTCGCTCTGGGCTTGCCTGCCCTTTGTTTGGGATTTCATATTTAAATAGAAATACTTATACGCAGCTTTCCATCCAACGGTTACAACCCGACCCTTGCACAGTGGTCTTCTCTAAGGGAAAGAATAGCAAGAATTTCTTTGACTTAAATTTTTCCTAAGATCTCAAAATCAGCATTTCACAAATAGCTTCCCTGAAGATGAAAATGCATTGAAAGGAAGGAAAGTGATTTGTCCTAGGGTGTCAAAGAAGACTGTTGTTAAAACAAAACAAAACCAAAATAAATAAATGAATAAAATCCCACAACAACTTTAAGCAAGGATTTGACCCATGAGTTAAATTCATGGGAGAATGTTTGTGTTGGTATGGGTAATTTATGCTAAAATATTTAAGTATTTTCTGGGTCTTGGGGCAATGAAATGATTCATTTGTTTGTCCATCCAATGAATAATTTAGTAAACATTAAGCTTCTATCACAGGCATCTTTTATGAGTAGGACTTGTTTACTTGTAAGTTTCAAATCCCAGATCCCTCTCCTGCTCTATCAATTGCATTCTTGGATTCTCTCTGCATCTCCATGCCAGGAGACCCTTCTGCCCAGGTTGGAATTGCTATTGACAAGGTCCTCATTACCTCTTGGGGTCCCCGAGGTTCAGTAGGTTGCTACTTCCACTGTCAGTCTTCCAAGGTAAACAGACAATTCGCTCACCCTTAGGGCATGACACAAACAGGGGCAGCTCAACTCATTAGGAAACTGTAAAGCTCCTCCATGGTATGGCAGGGGACCGGCAGACTCTAGTCTGTTTCAAGACAAAAGAGACCCAACCTTAATGAAATAGTCACAGACATTCCTTGTGGGCCTCCCCTTTGCACAATCAGGGGTACACTAATGAGCTGGGGAGCCCTTCCCAGCCAGGCCCCCCAGGCACCGCAGGAGGGCTGTGTGGGAGGCCTCCTCCCTGACCAGCAGCGGAGTTTGACCCCTTCATTGATTCCCTAAATTGAGTTTGCCCCACTAACAAAGCCGTGGCGGTGGGAGTGGGCAGACTGCCTGCCTCTCTCCATCCCAGGGACTCTGCTCTCCCCCAGCGCGGGCGGCGGGGCATGAATGACGCTTTGTCTTCATGGCCCATGTTTTGGCAGGGCTTCTGAAAACAGTGGTGAATGCAAACCCACATGGTTCTAATTGTTTTCTCTGGGATTAGACTCATTTCCTCAGGGGTCCCCCTCACACACATGGTGCTAAGGGGTCAGCGCTGTCCTTAGACTTTTCAGCTGGTCCTCCAAACTGTTTAAGCTGCACCAAAAACACACAGGCTTGTTCTTGGAACAAACCCTGTCTCCATCCAAGTCAGGTTATCATCCAGGTGAGAACATCAGGATGTGACTTCCTTTCCAACTGGAAGACACACTGAGCCGATCCAAGCCACCTGTTTATACCGAGGAAGGTAGCAAAGCCTTCAGGACCGTGTTTCAAGGTCTTGAACGAAAGATGGAATGAGTAAAGAGCCAAGTGTAGACAAGAGGAAGAGAGCAGGGCCGAGGAAAGGGTTCATTCCAAAACTGCATAAATATTGATTAGATGTTTGCCAAAACCCACATTCCAAATCAGGGCTCCTTGGCTACCCACATTTTGTACTGCGAAATTCTTTGTTCCGGGGTCTGCCCTGACGTCTCGTCTCTGCTTCTACTGCCAGATGCCAGCAGCAACGCTCAGCTGTGACAATCAGAAGTGATTCAAATCTTGCCGCATCTCCTCTGTCCGGGCAAGGCGGTGGGCAAATTCATCCCCGTTAGAGACCCATCGACGGAGATGGTGCAAAAGGATGAAAACTGCAGACACGTGAAATGGGAGGTGGCTCAAGGCTTGGCAGCTGAGTAAGGAGCCCAGCTTTGCTTTTTACGAACAGTCCTTGGCTTGGGGTCGCTTTCCTATCCTCCGTGAACATCGAAACTCGCCTCACGGAGTCGGGGGTGACGAGCGAGGCCACGAGTGAAGTGTTGAGCACGCTTCTAGGTGTGCAGTGCGTGCCCAGGACACGTTCCCTGGTTGCCACGTGGCCCTCGGGTGTGTGTCTTTGCCATTCAGCATGACGACGGAGCTCTTGCCTGCGTACACACACAGCCCTGGTCGTGCATCTGCACGGCCCCCATCAGTGCCGGCCTCGCCTTCCTCTGCACGTCAGCCCCAACGGCGGCAGGAATGGAGGGCTCTGGCATGACCCGTGACCCCTTGACTCCCTCCTGGGGCACACACATGCCAGGGGCTGAGAAAGAAAGATGTTTCCCATGGAAGAAAAGGCTGCTGACATTTCTGAAAGTGAATGTGAAAGGCCTCTGACCAGCGAAGGCCAGAGGTCAGATTCCTGGCTCTCACATGGTGCCCTGTGCGAGAGGAAAAGCCCCGCGGTGCTAACGGATACCTTCAGCCTCTGGTTACAGCCTAAGATGGATGAGGTGTCCCAGGCACAGGGCTGGCGTGGAGATTCCCACACATCCCACGATCAGGGGCTCACACCTGCAGCTGAGAACTACGCCCGCCTCTCCCCCAGCCTCCCGTGGCTCCCTCTGGTTTGCGTTGGTTGCTTTTAATCAGCATCTTGGTGTTCTGGTTAAGTGTCCCTGCAGCTCGCGCAGCTGGAGCGGGGCTTCCTCTCCATCTTGTGCCTCCAGGGCATCCTCCAGACTCTCAACCAGTACCCCAGTCATGATCGTCAGCCCTGCTTAATTAAACACGTCCAGAATTAGGGGCTGGCATTGAGGTGGAACAGGGAAAGCCACCGCCTGCAACTCCATCAATGCCACAAAAGTGCCCGTTTGAGTCCAATTTGTCCCACTTCCTATCCAGCTCCCTGCTAATGGCTTGGGAAAAGCAGCAGAAGATGGCCCAGTGGGCCTTGCACACATGTGGGAGATCTGGAAGAAGCTCCTGGCTCCTGGCTTCGGACTGGCCCAGCTGCAGCCCTTGCAGCCATCTGGGGAGTGAACCAGAGGATGGAAGACCTCACTCTCTCTTTCTCTGTCTCTCCCTTTCTGTAACTCTGACTTTCAAATAAATAAATAAATCTTTTTTTTCCAGAGTCTTTTGTTAACCTTTTATTTAAGGTATACAAACTTCATGCATTTCATAAATCCCAATTTAGGAACATAGTGATTCTTCCCACCCTACTGGCTCTCCCACCCTCCTATTCCTCCCTCCCCTATTCTCATTCTTATTTTTAACTAAGATCTCTTTTCAGTTAACTTTATGCACATAAGGCTAACCCTATACCAAGTAAGAGGTTAACAAATAGTATGAAAAAAAATTCTGCTCCTCAGCAGTCAAGACAAGGGCTGTTCAAAGTCATCGCATCTCCAAGTGTCAATTTCACATCTACAGGTTACCTTCAGGGTGCTCTATCAGTTATCACGGTCAGGGAGAACATGATGTTTGTAAAAACACCTGCCAAAGGCCCCCATTTCTCTAGAACTTAAGTCCTGGGCTTGATGTTCAAGCCTCTGGATGCCCTGGATTACCTCCCTCCATCTCTGCAGCCACCCTCTCCTTCTCACTTTTTTTTTTTTTTTTGACAGGCAGAGTTAGACAGAGAGAGAGAGAGAGAGAGAGAGAGAGAGAGAGAGAAAGGTCTTCCTTTGCCGTTGGTTCACTCCCCAAATGGCCGCTATGGCCAGTGCGCTGTGCTGATCTGAAGCCAGGAGCCAAGTGCTTCTCCTGGTCTCCCATGCGGGTGCAGGGCCCAAGGACTTGGGCCATCCTCCACTGCACTCCCTGGCCACAGCAGAGAGCTGGACTGGAAGAGGAGCAACCAGGACAGAATCCGGCACGCCGACCGGGTCTAGAACCCGGGGTGCCAGCGCTGCAGGCAGAGGATTAGCCAAGTGAGCTACGGCGCCAGCCATCCTTCTCACTTCTAATTACTGCCTATGCTCTGGGTAAACTGAGCCCCAAGAAAGTCTACTTTCAGAGCAGATTCCTCTCAGAATTATCTGCATAGTGCTCAGGACCAAGACAACATCAAGAACCAAGAAAAGCATCTCAGGCCTGGTGAGTAGATGGATTGGATCATATATCTGAAAAGAAAACTGAAATTACAATGAATAAAAGTTTCATTAAATGAACACAAAACAGTACATTTTAACTAGTCCACTATGATTCAATGCACACAATTCTTCATAAGTATAATAAAATTAAATCACATAAATAATATAAATTATTTCAACAAACCTGGAATTGAAGCTGTTAAAGTGACAAAGGTCTGTGTGTGTGTGTGTGTGTGTGTGTGTTTTATTTGATACACAATGAGATGGGACTTCAGGGCGAAGAGACCTTAAAATGTCTCTTTTAGCCCCAGGTCTTCACACAAGCTCTTTCTGCACACACGGGTCCCAGTCTCTCCACCTGGGAAGCTGCTTCTGATTCAAGACTCAGCTGTTGCCTCCTGGAGGCACCGCCCTGAGCTCTGGCCCACATAGGCAGCCTGCTCTCTGCGTTCTGTCTCAGGTCTTCTCGCACTCCCTGTGGGTTTGTATCTCTCGCCCGACTGCAGAGGGAGAAGACTGTGTTTTCTGTATCTTAAAACAGTTTCCTAGTGCCTGGAACACAGGGTACACTGAGTAGCTCCTAACTGTTGCTGACAACAGCAATGACAGCATCAGCAGGTACAGTCCATTGATGGATGAGAACCTCAAGGGGAAATTGCCCTTTCTGAGGTTGTTGAGGTGCCATGAAGGTCTCCTCTGCTCTTGGGATGGGTGACGTCATAGCCTAACAGGTGGCCGTTACCTGGGCAGGGAGGACATCAGTCATGGGAATGACTGGCTTTCCCTCCACGTGGCATTTGTGAGACAAGTGTTCCTCAGATCTGGCTGCTGTCAATCACTAGTCCCCCAGAGCAAATCCTAAGGGGATTTCTCAGGCTCGGAACAAGGAACCAACTGTGCTGGGGCTTCTGTGCCGATGAATGGCTTATGTGACTGAGGAAATGCGCGTGAGGCGTTCCAAGTCCATCCAGGCAAGCACGCCTGACCATGGTCCCTGTAGGACCTTCGGAATCTCACAAAGGGCTGTTTGTGTTTCCCCACTCAAGGTTGTGAGAGTCGAGGAGGGAGCCGAGCGAGGCCTGCTGTTGGTGCTGTCTTTGTTTTTCACTGCTCAGGAGAACTGAAGGAAACGAGCAGAGGCACCCCCGGGAAGAGGCCAAGAATGGACTTTGGTGTGAACCAGGCAGGTGGTGGAATCCAGCTTTGCCACTTACCGGCTGTGTGATTCGAGGAGAGATCCCAAGGCTCCCCCAAGGCACGCACATAGCTTGAGGGCTTGGCATATATTGAACGCCAGGCATGTGTGTGTTAGTGGTCAATGCTGCTATAAAGCGTATGCATTGCATGAGACTGACCCCATGACCGCTCCATATCCCACATTCTTTCCCCTACAATTGATTTTCCATCTTTGGGAAGGAACTTCTAAAAGAAAAAGAAAATGCAGGCTGGTGTTGCAGCGCAGTGAGCTAAGTCGCTGCCTGAAATGCCAGCATCCCCCATCAGAGTGCTAATTCAAGTCCCAACAGCTTGGCTTCCAAGCCAACTAATGTTCCTGGGAAGGCAGCAGAAGATGGTTCAAGTGCTTGGGCCCTGCTGCCACCCACATGGGACACTTGGTTGGCGATCTGTGCCCATAACTTTGGCCTGGACTAGCCCTGGCTGATGCAGCTCCTTGGTTAGTGAACCAGCAAATGAAAGATTTCTCTCCCCCACCCCCCTTTCAAATAAATAAATCTTTTAAAAGAAGAACAAGAAAACGCTTTCCCAGGAATCTTGCTGTCAGGGACCCTACCTTGAGGCAATCCAAGGCAACAGGATACACTGAAAACTCTGAGAATAAATTTCACTTCAATTCTTCCCCCAGTTAACTAGAGACAGCAGTCCCCCACCTTACCCTGTGAGAGAGGTTTCCCGATAGAGTGGGGTTGGAGAGAGCTCTGAACTGGAAATTCGGACACTCGAGTTACAAGCTCTCACATCCCACCTACCCACGGAATGGCCTTGGGAGATAATAGTAATAATGAGCCTGTACAGATTCAAAGAGTTGATCTATTGATAAAATATTCTAATAAATAGCATAAAAATGACTTTAACAGGTGTAGCACTTCTATTAGGAGGTGTCCTAGTTGTGTCGGTCTATACCATTTCACTTTAGCTTTTTGGCTACTCAAAAAAGAATGTCGTTATCTGCCATTGTCCTGTTGTATGTATAGGAGAGGCTGAGCTACAAGATCATCAAGGCAATACAGTGACCGAATGAGGATTTGAACCCCCAGATCTGATTCCAAAACTGATGCCCTGAGCCCCTGGACTCACTAGGTCTTAGAAATCTGACTATCAAATAAAGTAAATAAAATACAGAACACTCAAGAAAACTTGTATTCCAAATACGTAGCAGATAATTTTAGTATAATAATGTCCCAAAGATTTCAGTATCAGGATACCCCAAATATTACGTATACTTAATTTTTTCTTATCTACATTAAATAAAACTTGAACTGAGCATCGAGCCTTTGATCTGGTCTTGCTCCTCGGGAGTCTCACGTCACATTAGCAGGTGAGAAAATGTACATCCCAGTCTGTCTAGGGGCAGAGAAGACGGTTCTCATGGAAACATGCCTTTTAGAAATGGTAAACGTTGTCTTTACTATTAAAAAGCTTTTAGACATTTAGAAAAATGTAAGAAAAGGAAAACTACCGAGATGATTTAGAATGTGTTTTCTAGAAACTTGATAAATATTTCAAGGGTGTGCAAAGCAAGATGTCTAAATCAAAGTTGTTGTGGCATGCCATAGGCAGTCTCATTCTGAACTCTCACGGGTCCCACGTGGAAGCTGAAGGACATGAGCTAGAAGAAAAAATCTACTACAGCCCAACTACAAGCAAGCCACCGTGTTGATGGTTAGTCTCTGGCGTCTCACATACTCTCGTGGCATCGCTGTTATTGGGTGGCTATAGAATCCCCATTCCTGACTGGCAGACAAGGATGGAAAACCAAGGCCACAGCTCACGAGTGGTAAAGACAAACGTGATGCAGTTCTGTTTGAAGCCTATGCCTGGCATCATGCTATGTCGTCGTGGAAAGTCACGCGGGCTCCTGGCCGCTGAGATGCCACAGGTACGTACAGATTGAGCATTCCCACAGACCGCAGTTCCAATGGCTCCCTCTCTACTCATTCTACCTGAATAGTCTCCTGTCTGCTTATCTACCCCATCAAGGCATATTTCAGACTCTGTGTTACTTACAACCATGCCTGAGGTTTTCAATAGGACGTGACCCTC
Organism: Oryctolagus cuniculus; assembly: GCF_964237555.1. Taxonomy (NCBI): domain Eukaryota; kingdom Metazoa; phylum Chordata; class Mammalia; order Lagomorpha; family Leporidae; genus Oryctolagus; species Oryctolagus cuniculus. The sequence goes on from NC_091449.1 coordinate 48,609,501, forward strand.
CTCCCCTCGTCTGCACCCCAAATCATCCCCTTCCAGGGGCCTTTGTGCTTGGCATCTCACTACAGGAACTCAGCACTCCCTCCCTCACTGTTTGCACGATGTCTTCCACCATTCCCAGAGATACTTCACGGTATCACAGTGAAGAATACAGTCTCTCGTGGCTCCCCACTTAGTGGCTGTGAAACCTTGGATAACTACATCCCATCATGATGCCTCCAGTTTCCTTGCCTTTGCGACAGAAACAATGGTAACACTTAGCTCCAGAGGTTTTGGTGAAGATTGACATAATTAGTGTCCACAAATCACTTGGAACAATGGCCATCCCCTGGTAAGTGTTCTAAACATATACTGTATAATTACTGTTACTTAGTGATGATAGCTCTTACGATTCAGACTTTCAGTAGGTACCAAGCCCAGAGCTGAGCAGCTCCTACAGAACGTGCTGTTTTATTCTCACAGCAGCCTAGGAGGCCGGCATAGCTATCATTCCCACAGCAGATCATGGAGTGAAGAGGCACACTGTGGCTGACCGTGCAGCCTACAGAAGGGACCTTGAAAGAATACATGGGAAATTCATACTATTTGTATTGACTTCAAACTTTTAATTCCACTTTTTGGCTTTGAAGTTCCCTTATAGTTACAAAGAAAATAATTTGAACAATGGGGACATAATGAGGTCGTTCAAGTATAGACATAAGCGTTAGCCCAACCTCGCTTTCCACCTGTGAGCCTTCTTTTGTGTTCAACGACATGACAGCTCCAGGCCCAAGATTTCGTCTTGGGCTGTGAGAATAGCAATGCAAATTAATTAGTTGCAGAGGGGTCTTATATATTCAAATATCTTATCTCATCTTATTTTTAAAATAATGCATGTTTTCAAGTTAGCATATCATTTGACTAATTCCAGCTGAGGTGGAGGTGAGGAATAAACTCAAAGCACGTGTGTCTGGGTATAGATCATGCGACATAATGACCATTAATGTCCACATGCCCAGTGACCCTCAGAGCACACTGTACCCAGCAAGCCATCCGTCTTCAGCAACCCGCCGTTCAGCTGACTCTGCAGTCGCTGGAGGTGTTTGCCTCCATCTCCAGGCCCCGGATAAATTCACCAGTGACTAGGAAGGAGTCTTTTTCTAAAACACGCTGTGTCTCAGCTATAGGTGAACAAATGGAGCGAAACATTCCAGTGTGAGACCCACAGTGGCAGCTTTTAAAAGAACCTTCATAGACTGGAAAAAGGAAATATCTAAGTTTATATGAAATCTCATGGGTGTTAGTAGATAACAAATGTGATTTAGATTCCATAGCAGGATACATCCAGGAATATTGTTTTTACCTGTTTGGCCAGGAGCAAATGTCTCAACAACTCTGAACCTTACTGCCTACATCCATGAATTTGTGAAAGTTGCCATCCTCCTCTGAATTGTAGCGGGTGCTGAATGAAAGCACAGATGTCAAAGTGCCTGCTAGGACTGCTTCCTACCATATTATTTTGTCAGGGAACCTGATTTCCCAAGTGTCAATCTTATCTTTATTCATAGCTCACATATTTCTGATTTGGGGAAATTATGATTCTTTTATCAAACTGCTTTGGCCATTGAAATTCAAAGACTCTCATCCCTTGCTACTAAATGGCATTGATTTGCTGGGCTTTTCCTTCTCACCCACCCATGTTCAGTTATCTGAGTGAAAAGATGAAGCTAGAGCTATAAAAATATGATTGCATTGCGGCTGCAAGTTCCCAAACTCAGATGGTTATAACCTGATGTGGGGCATTCCAATTTTAACTATCTACCGCTGTTTTTATTTCATAAAACCACTAAAAACATCCTGCACTGCTTTTATATACATCACTCCTTTTATGGCTTTTGTGTCATAATAAAAAGTAGTTCATTGGAAGCTAAGAGCTTTGCATTTGGTTGGATTTTGTTGTTTGGCATTGTATTTTTTTTTTTTTTTTTGAGCAGAAAAATAGCCACCTTGTAATAAGACATTTCTGTCTGATCTCCCTGCCTTCTAGTTCTGTCCCATGCTCCTTCAGGCTGCCAGGCTATTCTTTCAAAGGTATTTATAAGATATTGTGTTGCTCACCCCTTCAAAAGTTTCCCATTACCTTGATTGGAAGGCCCAACATCCTTAACGTGGCATTTAAGTACAATTAGAATCCGGTGTCTTAACTCACCCACTTTGAACAAAACACCTAGCTTGCTCTTCATCTTTCTGAATGGCCATCCTTTTATACATAATGTGCCTTATCCATCATTTCTGGTAAGCCCCTCTGCTTGGCTTCTTCCCATCCATTTAATGGCTATTGTCAATAAAACCCCAGCTTTCTACTCAGGTTTTCTGTAAACTTTTCCCCAGGATTTTTCTCTGTCTTAACTATTAGCAAAACACTGCCACATATTTTCTTTCAACACATCCGTAGTCTGCCCAGTCACATGGCTTTTGTTGCTGCCTTGAGTTATCGTTTGCAAGACTCTTCAAATATAAATACAAATTTCCCTCAGGTTATGAAATAGATTTTATATCTTCCTTTATCCTGCATTATGCCTATGGATCACATTTTATATTTATGCATTAGAGAAAAAAGACAAAGAATTCTAGGAGGAAACTAATTTTGCAGAGGATGACTGACATGGTCACAGTCACATAGGATTTCATGGTAGATTACCTGTAGCCCACTACAGTGCACTTTGCAGAAATGGAGGGTGAGGGGGGAGCAGGGAGGGATTAGTGGGCGGGTAGATGGATGAATACATGGGAAGATATCAACCTGCATGCATGCATTGTAAGTAGACATACCTCAAACTCCTGATTCAAGGATCAGGTAAAGCCTTCTGCTGGAGAGAAATATGCAATAAAACACCCAACTGGGTAGGGAAAGGATACCTGTAGGTCCAGTTGGTAGAGACAGAAGTTCCTCTGTATGGTCTCAACCAGATTAAGCAAGAGATAACCTACCAAGACCTTGCAGAGCAGTCAGTCATGCCCTAGAGGCAAACAGTAGGTCTCTGGGCAACGTAAGAACCAACTGGTCCAAAGTTACACTTCTGATCAGGAACCTGGAATCCCCTACCACACTGCTTCCCAGCCAGGGCTTTCCTTCCTATTCCCAGTCTTTGCCATTGAGACTCCAAAACCACTTCATTGGCACAACCAGCTCCAAGGACTGAGGTGTGACTAGCGGTTTACATTTTGACCTGGTCATTAGGTACTGGTATAGAAAGCACTACAGCATCTCGAAAAATCCCTAATCTAGACGTCTGTCACATGGACCAACCACCTAGCACATGACTACCCAGACTCTGTTAATAAATAACCTGTGACAGAGCTCAATGCCTACACAGGAAGTCCTTATAATTTTAAGGCAATTCTGATTTTTATAAAGATCTCATCTAATAAGTTCAGAATCTGTGCCATTGATATTGGACAGTATTGTTTACGCACTACCACGTGCTGATATTGTGACCGAGAATAACCCATTATCCTCAGGGCTCTGCCAGCCTAGGTAAAATCTCACTATATTTAACATTTCTCATTAACTATTGTATCAAACTGAACACTTTTATTGTTTTGAGTAGCCATCCCGACAGAAATACAAAAAGCAATCTTTCCTTTCCCTATGAGTGGCTCTCGTAGTAACATTCACAACACCCTTCAATTATTGCTAACATTCTGAGTCCTTCCATATCCCTGGTCACCCTCAACCTGTGGCGACCTCTCCCTTTCTGGAGTAATGAGTTAAAAACAAAAGAGGCATGTAAACTCAGCCTTTGATATTGTGACAATTCTGCAATCCAGTGACCTCTTATTAGCAATTACACAATAAGGTGTGTGAATTTGGACCAAAGTAAAATCCATAATTCCTACCACTGGAGTAACACTAAAATCACCATTAGTCTAGAAACTCTGAAATCCCACTGCCACAGTAAGTGGTTGCCTGTTTCCAAGATAATCCTTGACTCAGTAGAAATCTTGGATTTTTAAAATTTTTTAATTTTTTAATTTATATGAGGTGGACAAATTTCATGTATTTCGTTTATACAGATTTAGGAGCATAGTGATACTTCCTACCCTACCCTCCTACCCACCCATGCTCTCACCCACCCCCCTTCCTTTCTTGGTCTTTTAAGTTTTGTATTCTTGTTCTGACCATTTAAGGTTCCCAAATTCATCTTCAACGTGGGTCCCACCCATACGCCTACCTAGATTAACATATTCTGAAAATCTCCAGACTATCCCATGAGGCTTCTGATACATCAGAACCTGAAGCGGAGCTCTCGTGGGTTTAAATACAGACATCTTCCTGAGCCACATACCGGTAGCAATGGCGTTCCAGGAATAGGTGACTATCACCATTAATGGGGAAATGTAGTACTTGTTAACCTCACGCTTACCTTCTCATATTCTGACCATGTAGCACATCAACGGTACTTTGCAGGTTCTTTCTCTAAAGAAGATGAAGGCTAGGGTAGAGTTTGTGTATTCCCACCCATTAATATTAGGAGTCAGATGGTTCATGCCTTCAGCAGACTCTATGAGTCTGGCCGTGCTTAGTGCTACAGTACCAGATGAGTAAGGTGCATTGGAGCAGATAGTATTTTAAAAGCTGGAAGGGAAGCTATCCGCCCACAATTTAAAAAACAATTAAGATGTCCTGATGTAATTGCCAGGAGTAAATATCTACAAGAGACTGGAATCCTTGGAGCCCCCCTCACCCTGGCATTTCCCATGCCTCTGCCACCACCACATTGCCCCCCTTCAAGTCCTGCAAAGTCTCTAGTGTGAACACTGGCTTCATCTCCTCATGTAATACCAGTGCCACAAAGATGGTTCATTATGGTGAATCATTACTAAGGATTCATAATCAGCAAAAGGGAAATGAAGAAACCATCACATCCCAACTTGAAACTTGAGCTGTGTAGTCGGGCAGAGCTGGTGTGTGAATTTTGACTTGGCCAGCTTCTGCTGCTGTGATCCCGGGCAGCTCACTTAACCTTTCGCTGTCAAAATGTCTTCAGATGAAAATGAAGAATTACAGTACTGATCACACTGTTCTGAGGCATCAGCGAGAGCACTTGAACATGTTGCGCGCCAGGAGAGCTCGCTGCTGTTACATAGAGAAAACCAGCGAGCTGGTTCTCCTGTGAAGCTGACTCCATGCTTCTCCGTGGCCCAATGACCTTGGCCTTCTCTAGTGAATAGACTATGTCCAGGCTGTGTGTACCATCCGAACACCAAACTCTCAAAAACACACCTCAAATTCCAGACCCCAAAAAAGAGTTCACTCTTGCCCTTCTCATCTCTTAAAATGCAAACTTTATTTGCTTCACATTTTCCCTCCAAAGCATTAAGCATATGGTATTTCATCTGTCTCCATAAAATTTTAAGGCAGATACAGATGTTCTTCTCTACTAAATGTTGGATTTAGTGTGAGAAGGCCTGGTTGTGAATTCTTCCTCCCCCATTTATTAACCATGGAAACTGAATCTGGACTCTGGTCTCTGAGTGTTGGTGTCCCCAACTGCAATGGAATAACAATGATATAATGGTGGTGGTCACAGAGATGACATGGATATGTACATCACAATCTTATGGCAGATATTATATGAGCTATTATGTGATAATGGCTACAATATTTAAATCATAAAGTACCCGTTAGCCTTAACATTTATGATTGGAGGAACCAAAGCTCATGGAGTAGTAAAGAGACCCAAAGTCATCTAGAGTTAGGCTGTGCCCTTGAACATTGCATTGGGACAATTTCAATAAAATGACCACTTGTGCAAGCTCTGGACTTCGCTAGCCTTTGACCCCAATCTGATCCAACTTCAGGATGACATGCCAATATATCATCTAGACCAGATCTGGCATGTTCCTTCAATAACAGCATGTTCCACACTGGCTTTGTAAGGATACAATAGTGAATAAGGCAATGGCAGGTCCATCACCTGCCAACACCTTATGATAATCTAAGTAGAAACATCTTAACATTCTCTACTTGGAAGTTTTATATACTCTCAAGGCTATTGGGGCTTAGAGTGGCTACATAGCTTCTTGCATCTCATCCACAGAAGGGGAAAATATGGAACAGGAGCTGAATTTTCCAGTTCCTCGGGCTAATGCTCTGGGTTTCAAGTAACTCTGGCAGTAATAAGTCACTGCCTGAAATTAATTCTTCCACATTTCACTTAGAATTTCCCTATGATTTGAACGTTTTCTTAGTGTGTTGGATGGACATTACAGAATAATTCCACTTTCCTGAATTCTTACTTTGGTAGAGCATCCGAGGGCAGGCAGAAGCTCAAAATCTTCCTGGCAGCATGCTTCTAACAGGATGGACAAACATTACACAAAAGAACAGTATCTATGCTCTTTCTTAATTGATAAACTAAATTAATTAAGGCTCCTTTAACTAACTGAAATAAATCAAGGGATATATTCACAAGCTCCTGTGTTTTGCTGGTACCATTCATGCAAAAGTTGAATCTCAAAACCTTACAACAAACATAGCCAATGAGGTTCTTGGAACATCCTTAGTTGGAGCAGGAGGCCATACAATTTGATATAAGGTTGTCCTATTTGATACAGTAGTTACTGGCTATGTAAATTTAGAATTAACATTTAATTTAATGAAAGTTAATTGAAATTAAGTAAAATCTAAAATTCAGTTACTCAATTACATTAGGCACATGTCAAATGTGCATTAGCCATCACATTGAGTGACAATGTCAAGAATCACTTCCCACCATCACAGAAAATTCTGTTTCAGAGCATTGCCCTAGATTAGTGACATTAAAGTGACTCGAGTCCAGACACTCTGTTACCTTACTTCAATTTTCAAGAGAGACTTCGATAGACCAGATATATATGTGTGTGTGTGTGTATATATATATATGTATATGTGTGTGTATATATATATGTGTGTGTGTGTGGGTGGGTGGGTGGGTGTATATATATATATATGTATGTATGTTTTGTTCCACAACCTGGAGCAATCAGCTATGCTCTGTAAGAACAGGATCATTTCACACGTGCTTGGCCTCCTTGACTGGAGTGGGTAATATCAGGAGTTCTCCCCTGAAAACCTTATGGCCACCTGCTAGATTCATCAAAGGTAGTATTTCAACAGTCTTATCCTTGTCTAGGTAATGACTCCCAGGTCTTCCCTGCCCAACCCTCATGACCCTCACGGTAGCCTGAGATACCTAAACGTATAACATAAGCTAAGAAAACCTCTGCCCAAGGTGGCAGAACCAGTGAGAGTTTCACTCAGGATTTCAGTCCACTTCCTGTGTCTTGTCTGCTACATCCGAGAGGGCTCCTTTCATTTAACTCTTTCCAAAATTTAATTTGGTGGGTAGCACATTTTTTTCTTATTTTCTCATTATTCATTTTGGGCAGCACTCTTGAAACATCCTAATAAACATCACCGCTCTTCACAGAGCTCCACTGGGGTTACTGGAACAAAAATGTTAGGAAACAAAACCCACTTTCACTTTTCATCTTAAGGTGTAACCCAGTGTATCTGGGGATGAGAGGTCAAAAGGAGGATTTATTTTAAGGCTAAAGAATTATCTTAATGTATAATGTGCTTTTCAGAACACACATTCGAGAGAGAGAGAGAGAGAAAAAAAGTCAGAAGATGGTTGACTTTTGAGCTTTTGTCCTTTCTATGAAAAGAATCTGCCCTAATAACAAAGAAACTGAACACACAAAACTAACGACTGGAGTCGCTTTTAATTAACCTGGCCAGCTAATGTAATCCTGGGACATTTGTTCATTTCTAGGGGTTTTATCGTCAGGAGGAAATCATCCTGGGTTTTGCCCTCATTGCATGTGTATTGACTGCACATCATCAAATCCCCGTATTGAGGGCGTGTGTGTGCACATCCCGATCAGTAAGCAGGCTGACGAATCCGGTTTCCCCCACTTTCTATGTTTTCTCTTGTATTTTCTCAGACTCCCCAGAGAACACTCAGGTCTTCTCTAGCTACACCCACCTGTACAGCCCGCTAAGAGTGTCTGAACTCCATGCATACCCTGGCCCGAATACACCTTCTGCCCATGAGCTACAATGCATAGGGCTGGCTACACAGGCAGGCCACTCTAAGAACATGCCCACCTGCAAACCTAGCTCTCAGCTTTGACTGCACATTACAGTAGCCTGCGGAGCTTTTAAAAGAACCCCGCACAGCTGCCCTCCAGACCAATTAAACCAGAATGTCTGAGGGTGGGACCGTATCAGTAATTTTTAAAGCTCCCCAGACAATCGTAAAGCCACTTGAGTGGCAAGTCGGCCGACAGCAGCCTGTACAGCAGAGAGACTGTCGGAATCTCCACCCCGCCCCAGACCTGCTGAGCACGGATCTGTATTTTAATAAGACAGTGCAGGTGATTCCTCTGGATGTTAAAGATTAACACAGCTCCACCAGTGACTCTCACGCTTGAGCGTGCATCAGAAATACCTGCAGAGCCTGCACGAGGCGGATTGGGGGCCCCTCCCCTGAGTTCCTGATACAAAGGTGATGGGATGCTCGGGGTCCCAGGTGAGGCAGATACCTGGAAGAAGCACATTTTCAGACATGCTGCTCTTGAAGGTATGCTTGCCATTGTCACCCATCACTTACTCTCCCAGGGAGGCTTTGAGGACACCATGAGATTTTCCAACAGAGGAGGAGGGTGCGCTGCAGGAGGAGACACTCTCCCTGACTGTATGGCACTGAAATTCCAGAGGAGGTGCAGATAATTAATAAACACGGAAATGACTAAATTTAACGAAACAACAACTACAGATCGTGTTGAGTTTTATGTAAAAACAATATACTCAGTGCTGAGAGAGGATTACAAGGAAATGCCATTTCAAGTCAAGTGGTCGGGTAAGAACTTAGGCCAACAGCAGAGCAAAGACCCAATGGATGAGTTGGAAAACACAGCAAAGGACAAGAGAGGGAGGAGGCAAAGAAAATCTAAGTGTCCCAACTCAGGGTGAGCTCAGTAAGCTGGAAGTAGGATGAGACCCAGGGGCAGAGACTTCCTTTTTCATCTCCTAGACACACAGCCTACTGGCTGTACGATTCAATGAATGCAAACTTTCCTTTCTGGGCCTGTTTACTCAATGAGCTTTCCTTGTAGGATATATTTTTTTTTTGAAGATTAAAATTTTATCAGGAACTTAGTTCACGCTCTATGCACAATGAAGTTACACTTGCCTGCTGTCCCCAGTGCTCCGAGGGGGAAAGAAAGCAGGACATGCCAATGGTGGGTGAGCCATCCATCTTCACTGAACCCAGTAATGAAAACATAAGAAGGATGAGATGTTTTCCCTGCCAGCAGGAAAGCCCTGGCCACACAGGGAGAAAGACAGCCAGAGGGAAGACAGAAGAATCAGAGAGAAAGGGAGAAACGATGGTGGGATGAGTCTAACTTGGGGGGTAAATAGGAATGTCCCAAGGGCTGGAGCAATCCAGCAAAGCTATTGGAAGAGGCAGCTCTTCAGTCAGGACGTCAAGGAGGAGTGGGACTGTCAAACAGGGCAAAGGCAAGAGGAGCTTATAATTTTTGCCTCCATATTTTATTCAAGAGCAGGATGCCTAAGTCTGAAGATGATGGTACCAAACATCAAACACATCAGATTTACTTATCTCGTTAATTACACAAAGTAGTTTTACTCTTCTCTCTCGTTGACTGAATTATGCTCCCCCAGATTCGTGTGGAAGCTTCAACCCCAGTGTGACTACATTTGGAGACATGGCCGTAGAAGGCCATTAGGACAGACGGAATCATAGGGGTAGGGCCCTGATGCAGTGGGGCTGGCGCCCTTGTGTGAAGAAGAAGAGACACAAAAGCTCTCTTTGGAGCTGGGAGAAGCCCTCCGAGCTCCCGGTGAGAAGGCAGCTATCTGCAAGCTAGGAAGAGAAGTTTTACCAGAAACTAGATTCTGCCAGACCTCAATGTTGGACTTCACAGCCTACAGGACTGTCAAAACATGACTCTCGTTTAAGCCACCAAGTCAGTGGTGTTTCTTACACGCCCAGAAGCACAGAGACAAAATGGATGCCCATTTAGAGTAAACCCCCTGGCGTAATCTTTATATTTGTCAATTCTCATCGTTCATCCACAGCCTCGATATTCCATTATGATGTCCTAAATTATCCTAAGTAGGAAGTTACTGGTCTTGGACTCAATCATATCTATATTTGAGAGCTTCAGTACATACTAGTTTTTCTGAAATACTTAAGTGGCTTTTTTTGAAAAATCCTTCTGTTTATTTATTAGGGAGAGAGAGAGAAAGAGAGAGAGAGAGAGATTCAATCTACTGGTTCATCCCAGCTCCCATCATCCACTAGTTCTCTCCCTAGATGATGCCCATGACAGCCAGGGCTGGGCTGGGCCCAAGCTGGGCCCTTGGAACTCAATCAGAATCCTGCAAGGGGTGACAGAAACTCAATTACTTTTAGGCATCGCTGCCGCCTTCTGTGGTCTGCATTAGCGAGAAGCAAGAATCAGGAGCCAGAGCCAGACATCAGACTTAGGTACTCTGATAGGAGATGTGGCTGTTTTAACCATCAGGTTGAACACCTGCTCCTATTGCGTATGTAAGTCCTAACAGCACTAGGCATCCATGACTTCATAAAAAGTGGAGGTTTTTTTAAACAGCTATTTTATGAGATTGTTTTGAATAGCATATTACAAATAAACCAACATACAGAAGTGAAGGAATTAGCTGCTGACATAAGGAAAATCCTGGTTCCCTCTCCTCCTGCATTATGTGAGTTAGAACATCTCTTTACCACCCCAGCCTGAACAACCTGGTTATCCTGTATCAGCCAGGACTACCAGACATTCAGCCTCCACCTTCCCCACTCCTTGATCCAAGTTAAATGTCACATCCATGACTCCCAGCCCACACACACTTGCCCCCTGCCTTAGCCCTGGGTAAACAGCAGCTGCCATTGTGTCCTATCAGGCTCGCTGGCCAGGTTTAATCATCCAAACCTCCATAGCCACAGGACTGAGGAGGAGATCTTCTTACTGGGCGGAGTCGGGGCGGGGGGTGGTTAGCTCTCTGGAGTTCTCATCCGGGGTCCTGAGACTGATGTGGGATCCTCCAGCATCCCAGAGTCCCACAGCCTTGTGTCGGGGGAATCCCCTCTTCCTGACTTGGATGTACTCTGTTCACTTAACTGCATTTGTAATGTCAAAGCGTATGCCACAGCTCCTCTTCCTGATTTTTTTAAGCTTTCTGGGCTCCCAAAAAGGCCATCTTTGGTCAGCAGCCATTCATAAGTGAATAAGGAACAAAGGTGCAGTTAGAGTGCTCTTTCTATTTGTTTTAAGATTTATTTATTTATGTATTTGAAAGGAAGAGCTACAGAGAGGCAGAGAGAGAGGTCCTCCATCCAATGGTTCTCTCCCTGGATGGCCGCAATGGCCAGAGCTGCACCAATCTGAAGCCAGGAGCCAGGAGCTTCCTCAGGGTCTCCCACATGGGTGCAGGGACCCAAGGACTTGGGCCATCTTCTACTGCTTTCCCAGGCCGCAGCAGAGAGCTGGACATGAAGTGGAGCAGCCAGGACATGAACCAGCGCCCACATGGGATGCTGGCACTGCAGGTGGTGGCTCTACCTGCTACGCCACAGCACTGGCCCCTAGAGTGCTCTTTCAATAGCCTGAAGAATAGTAAGGCAGCCATAAAGCTGAGATTGTGGTGGGAATCCTAGCCAGTAAGCCCATTGGATAGGATTCGGGGTGACCTCAGTCCAGTTCTATGAGGATCTGTGAATGTGCAGTGCTCACCTCATGCCTGCCCGAGCTCCACCTCCACCCCTAGGTTAACCACGTCGACCTCACTTGTACAGGCCAGTGCTCCTCGGGCAGCTTAGTGACAATGACACCAGCTTGCCACCCAGGCACTGGCCAAAGAACCTCCACCAGGCTGATGATTCTGAAACACCTGTACCTGGCATCCATGCCGTCAGCTTCTAAACATTTTTTTGAGGGTCTAATTCCTGGGGCTGTGTGTGTTTCGGGGACATGTCTGTGGATTCCTGGTGCATCCAACAGCCACTGAGTGCCAGACATGATCTGCTGGGCCATTCTAGTCACCCTGAGAATTCCCACCTTGATTAATTAACTTAGGTATTGTTTTCATTTTACTGGAAAGCAGAGAGAAAGCGAGAAAGACAGAGAGAGAGAGAGAGAGAGAGAGAGAGATTTTCCTGTCACTGGTTTGACTGTGTCATTCCAAAGCCAGAGCCCACAGCTCAGTCTGGGTCTCCCACAAGAGTGACAGGGACCCAAGGATCTGCGTCAGCATTGGCTGCCTCCCAGAGTGCACTTTAGCAGAAATCTGGATTTGAAGCAGAGAAGCCAGGACTGCATAGAGACAGAGATGGAGAAAGAGACAGAGATAAGGGGAGAGAGAGAGCCTTAAAGCAGGGTTCGTGGACCAGCACCATCCTGAGTTTTTCCCTGAGAGATTGTTAGAAATTCAGCACCTCAGCTCCCATCCAGAATCACATCAGGCAATGTTAATAGATGCTTAGGTGGTGCACATGACCACGAAAACGTGACATTGGTCTGGATTATTTTATGCCCAGGGAAAACATTTGACACTTCAACCCTCTCTCCACTCACCCTTCATTCTGGAGTGACGGTGGCCTGAATATGAAATGGAGTAGACAAGATTCCTTTTTTATTTTAGAATAAAAGGGGGAAATGTCCTCGCACTGTTCCCATGTTACATCTCACTGTCAGCCATCAAGAATCATTCAATTCATTAATTTGAAAAACAAAGTTACTTTAAATTACGGAATGCAGGTTTATTCTGGTGCCTGAAAGAGTCATTTCCTGAAAGCTTCCTGTGGCCACACAAAGGAGGTCATCCCAGAGGAATAAAAGAACAGCTCTCCTGTAATCGCTCTTCATTCGCATCCATGCAGGAAGTCGCCAAATGTTTGCCCTCACCCATTTGATCAAAAAGTTGCTTTCTTGCCATAATTAAAATATATAATGGCTGCTCCATTAGCCACATCATGACACCGGTCCAGGCTTTGGGAGCTTCCTAGTGAAATCCCTGTCGGGAGGAGGTCCTGGGCTGTAGAAGCTTGGGATAGTCTGCACGTGAATCAGGATCGGTTTCTTTCTTTTAGAGGAAACACACACACACGCACACGCACACGCATGCAAGCACACACATGCACACATACACACACACAAACACACGCACACATACACACACATGCACACATGCACACACGCATGCAAGCACATGCACACGCACACATACACAAATGCACACACATGCACTCATGCACACACATGCAAACATACACACATGCACACACACAAACATGCACACACATGCACACACGCACGGACGCACGCACGCACAGCCACATACGAAGACTTCCAGCTGCTTCAAAGAATCCTCCAAGCTGAAATTCTACTAGAAACCCTTCGACCCTACTAGAAACTCTCAACTCAAGGCTCTCCCCAAGTTCTTGAAAAACATGATCATTTCTTTCATCAGAAGAAAAATCAGAATTCGCTAAAGCACCAGTTCATCCCAGCTCTGTCTACCTATCTACCTGCTGTCTATCATCTACCTATCCTCTATAACTATACTATCACCTATTCATCCAACTATCTATCATCTATCTACATACATCTATCTCAGCAGCTAAGACCAAAGAAGGTTTTTTTTAGTTTTGCACCAAAATAAACTTGTTTTTTAGTTCTATTGAGCTTTTTTAATTCCATGAACTTTTTCCCCAGAAACCTTTGTTTAAGGAATATAAACATGCATTTTATAAATACAACTTTAGGAATATATGGATTCTTTCCATTGTACCCGCCCTCCCACCCACACTCCTACTTCCCTTCCTCCTCCCTCTCCTATTCCCATTCTTATTTCTTACTAAGATCTATTTTCACATATGATTAACATATACGACTATACACATATAATTAACTCTATACTAAGTAGAGTGCCACAAATTGTATGGAAAAAGACAACTGTTCCTCAACAGTTGAGACAGGGCTGTTCAAAGTCATCACATCTTGAAGTGTTAATTTCACCTTCTCTACATTACCTTTTAGGTGCTCTGTTTTCACAGATCAGGAAGAACATACAGGATTTGTCCTTTGAGGACTGGCTTATTTCACTAAGTATGATGTTTTCCAGTTGTATCCATGATTCTGCAAATGACAGGGTTATATTTTTCTTTTAACCACTGTGTAGTATTCCAGGGTGCACATATCCCACAACTTCAAAGAACATTCTTTGGAAATAGTCAGATGCACCCAGTAGATGACCTGTCTATTACGATGATTGTGCATGTAAATTTGATTTAAATGATGGCTGATAGTTGGCTCTGTACATCATGGCATGAGAGGCTACTCCTTCCACTGAGTGTTGGCCACTTTTGTTCTTTTGACTCACCTGTAATCATCTTCCTTTAAAAAAAAAAACAGATTTATTTATTTATTTGAAAGTCAGAGTTACATAGAGAGAGGAGAGGCAGAGAGAGAGAGAGAGATAGAGAGAGAGAGAGAGAGAGGTCTTCAATCCATAGGTTCACTCCCCAGTTGGCCACAACAGTCAGAGCTGTGCCCATCTGAAACCAGGAGCCTGGAGCTTCTTCCAGAATTCTCATGTGGGTGCAGGGGCCCAAGGACTTGGGCCATCTTCTACTGCTTTCCCAGGCCAAAGCAGAGAGCTGGACCTGGAGCAGCCAGGACTTGAACCAGCACCTATATGGATGCCGGCACTGTGGGCGGCGGCTTTACCCACTACACCACAGTGCCAGCCCCTGTAATCGTCTTCTAAGGACAGCTTGATGGACACTATTTAGTGGCTTTTCACTCTGAGTGGACACCATTGCTGAGCCCTGAGTGACTTCTGGCCCCCGCCTAGATGTCCTACCTGTTGCTATTGACCGAGCTACAAAGGAGGAAAAACAGAGGGTCACACAGAGGCAACCCCCACCTGTTAAAGGAGGGGACAAGCCGCACATCCCAGGACAAGCCGTGCTTCCTCACATAAACCCAAACAGCTCAGACATCATCGACTACGACCGCCATCACAGCTCTCTAATGTGCACAATCGTTCCTTTTGGAAAATAAACAAAAACACCAAAGGGCTGAAATGAGAAAGATAGAGAGGACTTGTGTGCCCATGAGGGCACCCATTCAGTGGTCGCTGGCCTGAAGGACCCATGGACTGGGAACAATGACCCCCAGGAGCACATCAAGCCCTTGTCCACTCACCCTGCACGCGAGATCGTTCCCGGCCGACCCGGCTGCAGACACGAGGCCCTGTGTGTGTGCAAACAGCCCTGGAAGGCAGCGGGCCTGCACTGACAGGTGTCTCTTAGAATGCAGCCACCATGTACGGCACACAATTGTTTATAGTGGTAAACTGTACCTTCCCAGCTGCAGGTTTTGCTCCTCTGCTTTTAAAATCACACACTTGCAGCCTATTTGACCACTACTACACTGTGATCGCTTCAGACTGCATGCCCACAAATGGAAGCTGCTCTTCAATTATTCAGAAATATGACAAAACCCATCATCAATCCCCAGGTCTGAATCACCCCAGGGCCCAGCAGCCGCTCGGGTCTGCACACACAAGCCCCAGCCGCAGGGCCGAGGGTCGTGACACACGCCCGGTGCCCTCAGCACACTGCCCTGGGATAAGTCCACCCCCCGGGGACCTCGCCTCTGTCGGCTGCACACTGGGAAGACAAGGGTTTGATGTCAATGCTATGAGAGCAGCAAAAGCCCCAACACATGCACAGGCGCACAGTGACTCACGCTGGCAGTGCCAATCTACCCATTTGTTTAAAGGAGGCTCTTGGGCTACCAGTCACATTGCCCCGTTGCTTTCAACCAGCCGTGAACTCCAGTCCCCAGGGTGGCTACAGCCCTGCGGCTCTCCTTGCTCTCCTTTTTCCTCCCCTCTCTTGGCTCTGAGCGCTCACTCTGCTAAGCCTTGAGCACTGCAGGATTATGGTTGAACATCACTCACCTCCTCCTGGAAAAAAAAAAAAGAGACAAAACACACACCACACCCCTGCATGGGACACCAAGCCCACCAGCCTGGGATGGCCCAACGGATCGTGGCCAAGCCCTCTGCTGGCCATCTGCTCAGCCCTAAAATGCAGTGAGGAGTTGATGGGGGATGGAAGGCAAAGCCCCACAAGTGGAATGCAGGGCCCCTCCTAGTATTCAGGTAGCACTCTAGTAGAACGAGCTCTCCCACCTGCTGTACACACACTCTAAGCAGACCGTCCTGGGGAGCATGGTCCTGGGGACCATGCAGGCGCCACAGAAAACCAGACAGGTGGGAATAGGGGGGCTACAGGTGTGGTTTCCAGGGGAGAAGATCACCCAGGGTAGAACATTTTTCTTCCAATTTTAAAATAACTGAATGGATCAAAAGGAATGCTCAGTGGAAGTGTTGGGGGGTGGCATATGGGGCAAGACACAGAGACACAGGCAGACCAGGCTGCCCTGGGGCCTGCTGGTCACAGGACACGATGACCAGAAGGAGGCCAGAACAGGAGAGAGGAGGCCCCAGGGAGCTCCAGCAGCGAGTGTGCACACTCTCGGCTCTGCAGCCCTCCTTGCAGGCTGAATAAGAGGCGGGGGGCCCCTCGGCCTTCACAAGCCCAAGGCTGCACGCTGATGCTTTCCGTAAATGGAAGCTCTTTGCACAATATGCCTGTAATGCTCTCTAAGTGAGCGTGAAAGAGCGAGCTGACAGTTTTGGGTCACAGGCACCATCCCAGGGGGCACACACAGGCAGTGTGGCCTGGGAAGACGGGAGGAGGTGGTGATCCGTCCCAGGCATAGGGTTCTCCCCACCTGGATGGCAACAGGACAGAGGGTGCTGTGAGGAAGAAGGGTGCAGGGTGCACGCTCGTCTTCACGGGGAGTCTTAGAAAGGTGAGACAGGGAGCCAGTGCTGTCACTGGGCCCGCTGTGGCAGAGGTGCTAGGGTTCCCGAGGAAATGGGGGGACGTTCCAACCTGACACCTTAGAAAGGGAGAGGAGCCTGCACAAAGCTCAGAGTCACAGCTACACCCAAGTCACCCTGAGTTGTCCAGAGGGAAATATTGAATATCCGAGATAGTGGACTATGTACTACACATACCGCATCTTCCATAAATCGCTTATGGAGTTATTTCTTCAAGGCCAGAGTTTGTGTACCTGGAGCGAGCCCCTGGACCCCAACTCCTCCTCCTCTTACCACTACTAAGGGGACCCTACTCTGTCAACCACCCAGCTCCACTGGAACCAGAGAAGAACTCTGACAGCCCTGTCCCTCACCTCTCCCCAGGACAAAAAAAGTTGGTGTACACTGCTCCCCAGCACCCCGGATCCTCAGCTGGTCCAGGCTCAGAAAGAGGAAGAACCAAGATAGTATAATCACGGCGATGTGTGCCCAGGCCGTGCTGACACTGTTCCAAATCCCCTGGTGCTGAGCTTGCCTTGTGTGTGGATGCTGGCCTGATGGAACCGATGTCTCCCATGGGCAGTGGGTTTATATCCTGATGGTTTCAGCCATACCTTATCTGGAACCCCAACCTGGCACTCAGTTGAACCATTGGCTGGGCTCCCCAGGCCCTTGTGAAAACTAAGTTTCCTTCCTTCCTCCACCCTGCCAGCCTCAGTGAGGGCTCCCGCAGGACTCACAGTGTGGCCTAAGGTGCAGAAGGTCCAAATCTGAACACTTCCCCTTGGGTCCCCCCAGTTCTAGCACACGGTCTACCATCCTCCTTTCCAGGTACACCTCTCAGAGACAGGAGCTTGCAATGTCTGGCTCCTCTTCCTCATCCCTGATGGGAATACTCATCTGGCAGAGTGAAAAGAGGTCAGATTCCCTTTCCAGGTGACCATTATCTAGAGAACACCTCCATCTCATGCACTTCTCTCCATAGGAGGCCAGTTCGTGAGATACTGAGGCCAAGCTGCACACCTGCCCCACAAAGCGTGATGGAGAGAGGAGTGAAGAGGAGAAGGAGGTAGCATAGGAGCATGGTGAGTGTCCCACCTTCAGAGGGAGATACTGGTGGGCATTCCTCCTCTAGCAGGTCTTTTTTTTTTCTTTTTTTTTTTTGACAGGCAGAGTGGACAGTGAGAGAGAGAGACAGAGAAAGGTCTTCCTTTTGCCGTTGGTTCACCCTCCAATGGCCGCCACGGCTGTCGTGCTGCGGCCAGTGCACCACGCTGATCCAATGGCAGGAGCCAGGTGCTTCTCTCCTGGTCTCCCATGCGGGTGCAGGGCCCAAGCACTTGGGCCATCCTCCACTGCACTCCGGGGCCACAGCAGAGAGCTGGCCTGGAAGAGGGGCAACCGGGACAGAATCTGGCTCCCCGACCGGGACTAGAACCCGGTGTGCCGGCGCCACTAGGTGGAGGATTAGCCTATTGAGCTGCAGCGCCGGCCCCTCTAGCAGGTCTTGATCTAACACTAAGCAGTTTTCTCAGGTGATAATAACCACCCAAAGAGCTACAGGTGATCTACCACGTGTGCATGTCTACCACATGTGCCATGTGATGGGCACACTGAATATGTGTAGGATGTGAGTACTGTATAGACCCGCTCCCCATCCAGACTTGCATCATCCCTAGAAACTAGGAAGCACCCCCATCTCCCAGATAAGGGGAGCCAGGCTCAGAGCCTGGAGCCCTGAGAAAGCGCTTGTGATGACTCAACACTGGGACCAGCACTTGGATCTTGATCGGGATGTTCCCAAAGCCCACACTCTCTGTATCCCGCAGTGCCTTCCTTCTTTGTCTGCTTCTCTCACCCATGTTGGGAGGAAATGTCAAGTATAATTCCTGAATCTTGAGCTTGGAAAGTCAGGCCAAGAAGTGCAGCAAATATAGTACACATGACATATCTGGTGGGAAGCTAAAAAATGTCAAGTTTTGAAACCATGAATTATTTTCCTTCTGTTTCCTCAAATCAGCACAAGCCCATCTGTGTGTGGTTTTCCTAAGGCAATATGGTGAGAACAAGTTCCACCCAGGTCTGCCCCCACTCCCTTAAGGCTCTTATGACACTGTCTAAAGAAGCATAGAAATCACAAAAGTTAGAAAAATGGTGACTGCCCTTGTAGTAGATTTCATAACCCCTGGAAACAACCTTGAAACCCGTTCCGAAATACCCGGCCCGATTTAAGTCTCTCTGATTCGTTTATTATGGAGACATGACTCTGCGCCTCATCAGGAACATGGAGCTACTATGGAACTCCCCAGCACAACACACTCCACACTTCTTGATACGGTGTGTGTGCGTCCGATCTCGGGGAGAGGAAGAGGAGGATGTTGGGCACTTTCCACGCACTCTCCCATTCACGTTCCTGACCGCGAGGAGGATGGGTGCGATCATTCCCACTTGCACATGAGAGCCCACTGGCGGGATATGTTTTAAAATCAGCAGCCGCTAAAAACCAAAGAGCGTTCCCTTGGGCATATACATGCTAGGGAGCTATTGGATTCCAGAGACTGTAGGTGTTATAGCAAAGGCAGGCTGTTTAGAAGAAATGTAGTCCAATTTTCCCATTTCTCAGGTGAAGAAACTGAGGCCCAGACAGAACGGTTACCTTCTATTCTAAGCAATAGGTTAGCCTTGGTACCTATCTACATGGCTCTAATGTACTCACACTTCCAATGGCATGTCTTCTCGGCAGTGCTCTGAGAACTAGCTAGCTCTTCTGCATGCCGTTCCTAGACTGTTCCCATCTCTTTCCCAGGCGTGTGCACGCCTCCCTGAGCTGCTGTGAATTCCGGCTCCCAACAGCTGCTAGGTACAGCCTTCTCTGTAGAATTGCCTTTGACTGATGGGAGCCGCACGACCAGAGTGCATGGGAGGGTTCTCCCCAGCTGTGATGCCAAAAAGGGCTGAACCCAGCCAATGTAATGTCAGGCCCCTAGCTTCACGGTGAGGCATTCTGGGATATCTTTTTTTAAAGATTTATTTATTTATTTGAAAGTCAGAGCTACACAGAGAAGGAGAGGCAGAGAAAGAGAGAGAGAGAGAGAGATCCTCCATCTGATTGGTTCACTCCCCAACTGGCCACAATGGCCAGAGCTATGCCAATCTGAAGCCAGGAGCCAGGAGTTTCTTGCAGGTCTCCCACGTGGGTGCAGGGGCCCAAGGACTTGGGCCATCTTCTACTGCTTTCCCAGGCCATAGCAGAGAGCTGGATTGGAAGTGGAGCAGCTGGGACTCAAACTAGCACCCAAGTGTGATGCCGACACTGCAGGTGGCGGTTTTACCCACTACGCCACAGTGCCAGCCCCTAAGATATCTTTTATACTCCAGAGTTCCCTACAAGACCACCAAAATGAGCCCCCAACTGAGAGAATCTCCTTCCCTAACCTATTTTCTTACGCCATGCCTAACTTCCCTCAGTCTCCTTTTCCTAAAAATGCTCTGGCAACAAGTCTCTACTGCAAGAATCACCCATCTCTAAGGAAGACGGAGAGGCACCACACAGGCGCAGTCACTGGGGCTGGGCACTGATGTCTACCGCTCACCTGCTCCCTGGATACTGCCGGGAGAATGGCTGCTAGGATCTCAGAATAAGACTTCAGTGTTGTTTACCCCAAACCCTGCGGTTTTGGAGGTGGGATGGCCAGCACTCAGTGGGGCGATGCAATTCACCCAGATCACACAGGATTAGAACCCAGAGCCATTGCCACCGATATTAACCGTAGCCCAAGATCAAGGCACACTCCATTCCTGCTACGGAGGGTGCATCATCAGCCCCCATCTGAATGGAAAGACTTCTCTGCGATGAAAGATGGTGTGGTTTGTGCTCAGAGGTTTGGCAAGATGTGGTCTGATGGCTCTGCTACTCTACACCATGGCTCACTGCGTGAATGCCAAACACTTTGGCCATCCCTCAAGTCTGCTCCTAACAGCTTGTGTTCCCCAAGGCAACCCAAGTTCCACGCATCCCTCTTCATTTCCTAAGTCCACGTAAGCTGTTTTAGTCTGGGGCTACACCTGAGTATTTAAGTATCTTAACTCAGTTTATGTTAAATGCAAATTATGAAAAAAGAAAAACTATGCAGGAAATTTTTAAAAATTGCATTGCAATGAACTTGTCTTTTAATTTCATTTCTTCATGAAACTTTTGAACTCCTCCCAGATGTAGAATTGCCAAGATAAATACAGATGCACAGTTTGCATAAATTGCAGACAAATAAGACATATAGGTTAATATAATCGATCTCAAGTATTGCATGACGCCTGCTTATGTTAAGAAAAATAAGTGTATGTTGTTTATCTAATACGGCATGCTAATTACTCCCTCTGTATGAAATGCCCTGTCTTGCTTGAAAAACTCCTGCTCATCCTCCAATCCAAGCTCAGGTTGTTGTAGACACCCTTCTCTGATGTCAAAAATAATCCCAAAATAATAAACTAAAGTGCTCTGAGCCCTGAAATGGCATTATAATGTGCTATCTCCTAGGTCTCAGATGTTAGGCGCCTGAGAACCACAGGGGAGGGGGTCGTCTGCCTCCATTCATATCTGTCTGAATGCGTATGTGAATTCATTCATTCATTTCGCAAAGGTATACTGAGCATTCTGTCCAAACTCAGCATACTTCCGATATGGAGTCCACGTATCAATCAATCAAGACAGATATGGTGCCTGCCATGAGAGAGCTTACAATCCAGTGGATAAGGAAGGTTAGGGCAAGTAAATAAATAAGTGACTCTAGTTGTGAACTGTGCTACAGCAAGGACAATTCAGGTGCTTCAAAAAAAAAAAAAAAAAAAGGATGATGGTGAGATGAGTAGTGGTTAGGATCGTCCTGCAAGGCCGTTGAAAGAGATAAAGATTTTTTTAAGGATTTTATTTATGTATTTATTTAAGAGGTAGAGTTACAGACAGAGAGAGGGAGACACAGAGAGGAAAGTTTTCCTTCCTCTGGTTCACTCCCCAGATGACCACAATGGCCGGAGCTCTGCTGATCCAAAGCCAGGAGCCAGGTGCTTCCTCTGGGTCTCTCAATGGGTGCAGGGGCCCAAGTGCTTGGGCTAGCTTCTACTGCTTTCCCAGGACGTAAGCAGAGAGCTCGATCGAAAGAGGAACAGCCAGGACATGAGCTTGCGCCCATATGGGATGTCAGTGCTGCGGACAGAGGCTTAGCCTAGTACAACATAGCAGCCACCCCAGGAGATGATGCTTTTATTAAGACTTAGAAGATAAGAATCAGCCAGTTAGGAGGAGTGCAAAGGAGGGGAATGTAACAAAGAGGCTCCCATGAGAAGGATCTGAGGTCAGAAAGGGTGTGTAGTGTTTGAATCTTTAAAGGAATCAAGTAAACAAGAAAAATAAAGGGCACACATAAAGGACCACAGCAGTGGGCAGATCATACAAGACCTTACCAACCTTGTGAAGGAGGCTATTTGAGGCAAAGGGAAACTGATCAGAGATGTGACACAATTATATTGTGGTGGCCGGCTCCATGGCTCACTAGGCTAATCCTCTGCCTGCGGCACCAGCACCCCAGGTTCTAGTCCCAGTCGGGGCGCCGGATTCTGTCCTGGTTGCCCCTCTTCCAGGCCAGCTCTCTGCTGTGGCCCTGGAGTGCAGTGGAGGATGACCCAAGTGCTTGGGCCCTGCACCCCATGGGAGACCAGGAGGAAGCACCTGGCTCCTGGCTTTGGATCAGCGCAGTGCACCGGCCACGGCGGCCATTGGAAGGTGAACCAACGGAAAAGGAAGACCTTTCTCTCTGTCTCTTTCTCTCACTGTCAACTCTGTCAACTCTGCCTGTCAAAAAAAAAAAAAAAAAAACCACAATTATATTGTGGTGATCTCCATCATCGTTAAGTGTTACTCATCGTTGAACTCTCCACATCCACATTGCATGCATGTGATAAACACTTGTTGAATAAATGAATCTGTTACCCAGTGGGATTCTTGTCTCCCCATCTGTAACAGGACCTTTGGTAACTCCATCCCAGCATTGCTTATTGAGGCAGGGTGCTGTCCTCACGATTAAGAAACCCATCAGAGCGGTATTTCAAACTCACAGAGCTATTTCCTCTTTGAAGGAGGTTCTGTCTGCAAAGAGAGCTGAGATACAACTCACAAACTTTTACCAAATAGCATCTTGGCTTTTAAATTAAATGTCAGCACTGGTTTTCCACTGGGAATCAGGCCCAGCCTTCTGGAAAGCAAGATGTGGTCGACAACATAGGCCAACCTCTCGGGATGGGGCACAAGAAGATCTCCCTGCAGGCAGCACGGAGAAGGGCAGGCTGGCCACCCCAGCATGCCGATGCTGAGACGCAGGTGGCCCAGCCCAGGAAAGTGGGCGTGCATAAAGGTGTGCATGGGGCTTGACAGCTCTTTCCACACTCTTTCTCTTTCCACAGCATCTCTCCACCCTCTTCCCCACAGCCTGCCCTGTTCATCCAATGAGGACCGGTGCTGAAGATCTCACAAGGGTCTCCTCATGGGAACTTGGCCCCTTGGGCAGCAGACTTTGTTAAGGCTTCATCAGGTTGGTGGAGGAAGAAAGGAAGGAGTGGAGAGAGTCTCCCTCCCTCTTTTTTTTCCTTCTTGGCGAAGAGCTTTCTGATCTCAATATAGTTCATATCCCTTGTTGAAGGGCCCTAGGGTCTCCCAAATCCCCTAATACCTCTGATGCTTTGCAACTGAGTCCTTCTCTCTTTTTCAATCTGTTTTTCAAAACATCTTACACTGAAATATCTCTCTACCATTTTTACAGCTCCCAAATGTCAAAATTCTCAGCACCTTCCTAGGCCTTGGGCTATCTGACCATATCTCTGGCATTCCTCTGTGCCAAGAGAAAGCTGGGTGCTCACTTCCCTGAGTAGACACTGCCCTGCCTCTAGACTTTCCTAATTCGTTGGCTGTTGCATTCCCTCATGCTAGAGCCAATTCCATTCTACCTTGGAGATCAACTCCTTCAAGAAGCATAGGCACCAACTCTGCCTCCCCAAATCCCCATCAAAATCAAGTCTCAACGTGGAGGGAAGGAGGCAAGTGTGACTAACTAGCATTTTTGCAAGCATCTCATTCCATTTTCACAGTGTGTAAATGATAGTTGTTTTTGTTTTTTTTGTTTTTTTTTTTTTTTTTTGACAGGCAGAGTGGACAGTGAGAGAGAGAGAGAGACAGAGAAAGGTCTTCCTTTGCCGTTGGTTCACCCTCCAATGGCCATTGAGGCCGGCGTGCTGCGGCCGACGCACCACGCTGATCTGAAGGCAGGAGCCAGGTGCTTCTCCTGGTCTCCCATGGGGTGCAGGGCCCAAACACTTGGGCCATCCTCCACTGCCTTCCCGGGCCACAGCAGAGAGCTGGCCTGGAAGAGGGGCAACCGGGACAGAATCCGGCGCCCCGACCGGGACTAGAACCCGGTGTGCCAGCGCCGCTAGGTGGAGGATTAGCCTAGTGAGCCGCGGCGCCGGCCTATGATAGTTCTATTGTCTACATTTTTCAGATAAAGAAACTGAGGTTCAGAGAGTTGAATTAACATCCCTACTATCTGGATATGAAGTGACAAAATCTGGATTGTCCAAGCCTGTCTAACACCAGTTGTGATGCCTCCCACCACCCCGAAGCCTACACTGAACAGAGCTACTTAACGTTTTAAGAATATCTGTCTCTCCTTTCCTTTTGCAACACTCCCTTCTCCCGCACACACTGCAAAGATCATGGGTATCCACATCTCACACCTCTCCCCCAGCCCCGCCTTGAAATCTGGCATTTAATGGGAGTGGGGCTGCTGAGCCTCCTGCAGACAAGAACGTAGGGACAGTTTGGGTTCCAAGGGACCAGATTGGACCAGAGGCACCAGAGCAGACTACATCTGCTATGGGCGCATTGAGACATTTTAGCCTTCGCTCGCTTGACAATCTCATCTGGAACATTTGCCGTCTCAAGAAAGTAAACATCACAGCCACCAGAAAGGAATCTGCTTTTTTGTTTTGTTGGTTTTTATTTCCATTTTCTATAGGTCAAAAGTAGTTAACTATAGCAAGAAGTCTCCTGGCTCTCTCATTGCAAAAAGGAATATTGTTTGGGAGGCTGGAAGACTCTTCACAGTCTTCTCCTGTCCGATATACACAGGGGTGGGCCCTGACCCTACAGAGGGCAGAGGAAGCCCCCTCCCAGGAGAGGGGCATGCATTCAAGCCTCCATACCCCTGTGGTGCTGTTTCCTTTACCTAGAATCTACTCCCCTCTGTGTCCTCGCAACAACCCCTCTCATCCTTGAATCCCTGCGACTTTGTTGGCAGAAGGAATCCATTTCAAATGTGATGAAAGTATGGCATATTGCACAAACCCATCATCATCATTCATTCAACAATATTTATGCATCACCTACTATGTACCAGGCACTGTCAATTTTTAGGCACGCAGCATGGACCAAAGAAATGCAACCCCTTTCTTTATGGGATTTCTCTACAGCATGGCTCATCCAAGCACGTAAGGCTAAGTTAAAACCTGGCTCCTGCAGTGCATTCTCTGTGCCTCTAACAAAGAATACTTAATTCCTATCCTGGTTTCTCCAGGATGTAGGATGGTGCCCAACACTTGGTAAACATTCAATCACTGTCTATACTCAATGGGAGAGGACAGATGTCATGAATGAGTAACATTCCCTGGGAAACCAGGGTATCTGGCTTGCACAAGCAACCTGTATGATCTTAGACCACAACCAGACATCATTTCTTCACTGAAATCGAGAAAGAGGAAATGCTTTCAAGGTTACTTCTGGCCATTGGCTTCAAATGAACTGTGCAATCCAAAGTGCATTTTTCATGAGGGAGGGAACAAAAATCTCCAGGAACATCCTAACTGGATTTAGATGCGGAGTTATCAGAAAGCCTCAAAGTCTCAGCCGGATTTGTCTGCTCCTAAGAAAGACCCACTGGCAACCTGATAGCCCATCTTCAGATCAATCTCATTGATCTTGTTTGTAACAAAGCTACTTCCCGAAAGACTATAGCTCCATGTTGCTTGCTGGGGTTTCCTGCCAGTCTGCACGGCTGCATCTGTATCTTTAGGCAGTGATTGAGGGTGTGTGAAGCCCACCTTGGTTGTGAAGATTTGACTCTCTCAGTGTTAATAGTGGGACCATGACCTTTCTTCCTGCCACAAAACAGTTATACAGCAGGTGCAAATGGAAACCTCATCAATCCACCCTCCAGATGCATACTGTTCATCTCCTGGAGGCAAACCGGTGGTTACCATGAGCAGGATGGTAGAAACCCCTGGGGTCTTTCCTCTTCACCCAGAATTGCTAGTCAGTTATGACCTAAAGATATTTGGGATGGTGTTGTGGCTCAGTGGGTTAAACCTCCACTTGCAATGCCAGCATCCCACATGGGAGTCAGTTCAAGTCCCAGCTGCTCCATTTCCAACCTAGCTCCATGCTAAGGTGCCTGGGAAGGCAGCAGAAGAGGCCCAAGTGCTTGGGCCCCTGCCATCCTTTTGGAAGACCTGGATAGAGTTCCAGGCTCCTGGCTTCCACCTGGTCCAGCCTTGGCCATTACAAAGCACTTGGGGAGTGAACAGACAGATGAAAGATCTCTTCTTTTCTCTCTGTAACCTTGCCTTTCAAATAAATAAAATAAATCTATCAAAAAATTAGGGGGCCGACACTGTGGTGTAGCAGGTCAAGCTGCCACCTCCAGTGCCAGAATCCCATATGGGCACCAATTTGAGTCCACTTTTTTCCCCCAAAGAAACCTTTTATTTAAGTGATACAAATTTCATTAAGTACAACTTTAGGAATATAGTGATTCTTCCCACCATACCCATCCTCCCACCTACACTCC
Source organism: Oryctolagus cuniculus (assembly GCF_964237555.1). Classification (NCBI taxonomy): domain Eukaryota; kingdom Metazoa; phylum Chordata; class Mammalia; order Lagomorpha; family Leporidae; genus Oryctolagus; species Oryctolagus cuniculus. Next base: position 48,636,357 of record NC_091449.1, read on the forward strand.
CACCCCTCCTCCCTCTCCCATTCCCAGTCCCATTCTCCATTAAGATTCATTTTCAATTAACTTTATGCACAGAAAACCAACTCTATACTAAGATTTCAACAATTCGCAAGCACACGCGCATGCACACACACACACACACACACACACAACTGTTTGAGTCCACTTCTGATCCAGCTCCCCGCTAGTGTACCTGGGGAAGCAATACAAGATGGCCCAAGTCCTTGGGCTCCTACACCCACATGGGAGACCTGGGAGAAGCTCCTGGCCCCTGGCTTCAGCCTGGCCCAATCCCAGCTGTTGTGGCCATTTGGGGAGTGAATCAGCAGATGGAAGATCTCTCTCTCTCTCTCTCTCTCTCTCTCTCTCTCCCCCTAACTCTGCCTTTCCAATAAATAAAATAAATCTTTAAAAAGTATTTAATGACTGGAGAAATGGAACCATTCCATCTCATACCACCTTGTCTTCCCGTGGAAATTCAGTGTCCCTTCCTAGAATCTTACCTACAGCCTCCAAGTGTGAAAGGATGAAGACTGTCCGGTAGGAAGGAGTTACAGGGCCTCATGGGATGAAACAGGAAACCCACTCTCCTAGAAAAGGCTCCTCCCCACCAGCACTGCTAACTCCGCCCTGGCCACAGCTGGTGCTGTTACTCCTGCAAACTCATTGGCCCAAAAGTAAACAGAGAACTCTCCTCTCAATTCTTTCTGGCACAGTGAAATGGGCCAGATTGGATCTAGGGAGAGCAATAGGCACCTAAACTCAGAAGACCATGTAATAGCCGCATAGATGACCTCTTGACTTAGAGAACGCTACGGGATCTCTAGCATTCCTGCACTGGCTTCCCACCCTGAGGTGAGCAGCTTTGTGATCCTGCCACCCAGGAGCCCACACCCCAAGGTTTTACCTCTCAGAAGTCAAGACAGAAAAATTGAAATTTCAGAAAAAAGCGAGAATTCCCTCCTTGTGCTCTGTCAAAGGCTTGTTTATGGAGGTGCAATTTTCTCTCCGAGGGACAAGAGCCTTCCATGGGGCGCCTGTCTCTTGTAGGGGAGGCTCCAATCCTTTGTCATATTACAGCCTCAGGAGGAGGATCAGATCCAAACTGAGTCCAATAAAGACAACATCCTTCCTCCCGATGAGGGCTGTTTTCCTGTGGCCCCAGGAGGGTTGTGAATTACAGCTTTGCAAATCCAACAGCTTATAGATATTGCCTCCAGCTCCTCAGAATCAGCCCATGATCCCCCTCCTCCACAGCCCCAAGCCTGCTCTCCCCCTAGTGTTCCCCATCTGAAAACACCACTGTGCATCCAGTAACCGAACCCGGAGCTTCTCTCTGTCTTTTCCTTCAAGACTCCCTGATCTGGTGCCACCATACTTGCAGCATTTTAACCATCCCTACTCTCTAGCACCACAGCTCTGTCCTCTCTCAGATCACTGTCACCAACCCTCTGAACTGCTGGAACACCCTCCTAGCCAGTCAGTCCCCTTAGCCCCGGCCCCTCTTGTCCCAGGCATCTAGCACTTGCTACGTATGTCCATCAAGGTCAACTCCAGCTTTATTCCTCCACTCCCACAAACTCTAGAAGTTTTGTGGGGTCGCTGGGTGCAGGTTTCTTATCTTTGACACAAAAGCGAATTCCATGGCAGGATGTAGGTAAAGGTCAGTAGAGAAACAAGACTTCCTTACATGCAGAGAGTAAATGCACACTCAGGAAGCAGTGCGGCCAAACTCAAGAAAGAGCTGCAGTAGACGGTGTCCGGGATCTGCCGTTTATATGATTGGGTTGGTGTCTGGGCGGGGCTTAACTGAATATTCAAAGATAGTGTTTTTGGGGGATGGAGGTACCACCTATTCCCTGGTCCCTTTTAGGAAATCTCAGAAGTATCACGGCATCAGGTAAGTGATGGGAGCCGGAGTGTCGGCCATGGTTATTTTATTACAAGACTTTAACATGAGCTACAGGTCCGTATGGGGCACAGCTGGCAGCCTCATTGGGTATCTTTAGCCAACTGGTTCTAAGGTGAAGCTGTGGGAGCTGTGGTTTTCTGTTGCATGGCAACGGGGGTGGTCTGGGGGATACACAGAAGGCAGGGCAGAAGGCAGTGCCGGTGGGGCTGTAGCAGACGAGGCTGCAGGGAAGTGCTGGCAACCTGAGCCCCTCTTGGCCAGCTACCTTCCTGCCTACGGCAGAAGCATCCCATTGCCGTAAAAGCAAAGGTTTTATTCAGAAGTGTTCCCATTTTACTTAGTGTTACACAGCTAAGGGCAATGCAAAGTGGGGTTCTCTGTAAGAAAAATCCGAGAAGCTAGATCAATGCACGTGAGTTCCTTAGTTCTTGCTGCAGAACTTCTCAGTGCCTTTGAGAAGACATGGGGAAGTAATGTGTATGTTACAGCTCCATGGTGTACTACCCTAGTGAGCATTCCAAAAATTCTCTTACCGAAACTATGTTAGAACAGTCCCATGGAAAATGCATTGGAAAATTCTAATGTAGGATATGAAACATCAACTCTATATCCTGATATTCAATGTACTTCAGAATTTAACTTTTTATAATTTTCTTCTTTAATTTTATCCATAGACACTGCCTAGTTTATTGAGTTTCTAATTACAAAAGAAATCTGATACTTTATGAAATTAGACAACAGTATATAGAATAAAATAACTTTTTTCCTTCAAATGAATCCCCTAAGATAATAAATATACAAGATTGTTATCATTCAATTTCTCTCTTTTGCTATGCTTTTTTAAATATTTTGTTTTACTTATTTGAGAGGTAGAGTTACACAGAGAGAGAGGGAGAGACAGAGAGAAAGGACTTCTACCTGCTGGTTCACTCCCCTAATGGCTACAATGGCTAGGGCTGGGCAGAACCAAAGCCTGGAACCAGGAGTTTCTTCTGGGTCTCCCACACAGGTAAAGGGGCCCAAGCACTTGGGCAATCTTCTACTGCTTTCCCAGGCCATAAACGGAGAGCTGGGTCAGAAGAGGAGCAGCTGGGACACGAACTGGTGCCCATATTGGCTGCCGGTGCGCTGGCAGAGGCTTAGCCCACCATGTCACAGCACTTGCACCTCTTGTTATGCTTATAGACAGACACTCAGACATCCATACAGTCTTCCTTATTCTTTCCCTTCTTCCCTTTTTTTTTTTTTTTTTTTGCACAAAATAGAGTATTAGGCTACATATCTTGGTCTGCAAGTTCTTTTTATTAGTAAGCTGTTCTTATGTGGACATCTTTTCAGATTGATGCTCGTTGGTCTTTTTTTTTTTTTTTTTTTTTTTTTTTTTGATAGGCAGAGTGGACAGTGAGAGAGAGAGACAGAGAGAAAGGTATTCCTGTGCCGTTGGTTCACCCTCCAATGGCCATTGAGGCCGGCGTGCTGCGGCCGACACACCATGCTGATCTGAAGGCAGGAGCCAGGTGCTTCTCCTGGTCTCCCATGGGGTGCAGGGCCCAAGCACTTGGGCCATCCTCCACTGCACTCCCTGGCCACAGCAGAGAGCTGGCCTGGAAGAGGGGCAACCGGGACAGAATCCGGCGCCCCGACCGGGACTAGAACCCAGAGTGCCGGCGCCGCTACGCGGAGGATTAGCCTAGTGAGCCGCGGCACCGGCCCTCCTTGGTCTTTCTCATTCACTTAAGTAGGTTCATGATGCACTGCAGTGCAGATGCGACCAAATCCCATCATTTATTCAACCAGTCCCTGCACAGGACTTTCTGGCTGTTCACAAAGTGTTTGGTTTTTGTTTTGTTAATGCAGGCAATGCTACAACACACCAACATGGCAAAATCTTTCCATTTATTTTGATAGTAGGTGGTTCCCAAAGTTGACATAACCCATTTTTTATTTTATTTATTTATTTATTTTTTTGACAGGCAGAGTTAGACAGTGAGAGAGAAACAGAAAGAAAGGTCTTCCTTTTTCAGTTGGTTCACCCCTAAGTGGCCTCTACAGCCAGCGCGCTGCGCCAATCCGAAGCCAGAAGCCAGGTGCTTCTCCTGGTCTCCCATGGGGTGCAGGGCCCAAGGACCTGGGCCATCCTCCACTGCCCTCCCAGGCCACAGCAGAGAGCTGGCCTGGAAGAGGAGCAACCGGAACAGAATCCGGCGCCCCAACCAGGACTAGAACCTGAGGTGCTGGCGCTGCAGGCAGAGGATTAACCTAGTGAGCCATGGAGCCAGCCCTAACCCATTTTTTCATGAGAAACTCATGTTGTTTCCTGTTAGTAGTTCTTGGATGAGATCAAAACCTTCCTGAAGTGGAACTCTGGCTTGTGGCCACCCTTAGAGACAGACAATAAAGACGCTCTGCTCTTCGAGGCCAGCCTTCAGAGGCTTCCCAGACTCAAGGGGCGGACGGTGGGCCTCGGGTCCATCCCAGGCACCTGCACCCCATCTTTATAGGTGATCCGGGACAATGCCTCTGGGGTGGGATCTCGGTGACGTCATCATTTCCAGAAAAGCCAAACAACATTGTCACACGGCATGAGCAGGAAAGGGAGGATGATGGCGCACAAATGTTCATGAGAAGGATCCGAAGGGCGCTCTGTTATGTATTTAAAATTATAAAAGGATGGAGTGTCAAGTAGTTTTAACTGGTCATGGAAACATAATCCAATGATATTTTTTACTTTGGTGCAGAAATTGCTAAACTCTGCTAGCATGAGGGATCTTCAAGAAGTTTATGAATAGATTTCAGCAACTTTGTGTGGCAAATAAACATCTTAAAAAGCTTATGTATTGGCCGGTGCAGCAGCTCAATAGGCTAATCCTCCACCTTGCGGCACCGGCACACCGGGTTCTAGTCCCAGTCAGGGCGCCGGATTCTGTCCCGGTTGCCCCTCTTCCAGGCCAGCTCTCTGCTGTGGCCAGGGAGTGCAGCGGAGGATGGCCCAAGTGCTTGGGCCCTGCACCCAATGGGAGACCAGGAGAAGTACCTGGCTCCTGCCATCGGATCAGCGCGGTGAGCCGGCCGCAGCGCGCCGGCCGCGGCAGCCATTGGAGGGTGAACCAACGGCAAAAGGAAGACCTCTCTCTCTGTCTCTCTCTCTCACTGTCCACTCTGCCTGTCAAAAAAAAAAAAAAAAGCTTATGTATTTATTTTCATTTTATTTGAGAGACAGAGACAGGAGGAGCCAGAGAGAGAGAGAGAAATCTTCCACCTGGTTCATTTCCCAAAGGTGCACGATAGCCAGGGTTGTGTCAGTTCAAAGTCAGGAGCCTGGCACTCAAGCTGGGTCTCCCGCATGGGTGGCAGCTGCTGAAACCTTGAACCTTCCCGGCTGCCTCCCGGGATGCACCTTAGCACGAAGCTGAATTGGAAACAGTGTCACCAGGACTCAAAACCAGGCACCCTGGACGTGAGATGCTGGTGTTCCCGTTGCAACTTAACCCCTGCACCAAATACTTGTCCCAAATATATCTGTTAGCTCTTTGTTCCATTAAACTATGGAAGGACTCGTGTGTGTGTGTGTGTGTTGATTGTTTAAAATAGTGGTCCATGGTAATTCCCAGGAAGCCTTAGGACAAGACTCCCAGACATGTCCTGGACTGAAACAGTGGGCCAGTCTGTTCCCTACACCAGGCATGATGTCAAATATCTGCACCTCTGCCCGTGCCAGTCCCTCTGCTTAGACTGACCTTGCCCCAGTCCAATGCCTGCTTGCCAAAACCCTTTTCTCCAAAGCTTGATTCAAACGGAGCCCCTAATGGACAGCCTTCCAGGATTCCCACCCTGGTTCTATCACAACCTTCCTCCTTGGTCTTACCACTTGCTGCCATATATTAGAGTCAGGTATCCCTTTGAATCTCTCTCATCAGGACTGGAAGTTTCTCGGCAGCAAGTCTGAAATCCTCTCATCCTTGTTGGGTCGGCTGCAGTGTCTGACGCACAGCGGTGCTAAGCACATATCAGCTGAGTGTCATTTTAGGAACCATTAGCAGTGACATTGTCGCCTCCCATTTCTAATTTCATTCCATTGCTGTGTGAGAGTCGAGGTGTCTTCTCATTGGACAGATGGATGTGCACACTTACTGTACTCTGAGGTCCATGGCAGTGCTGGGAGAAGGCGATGATCACAACATCAGAAGGAGTTTGGGGCTCAGGCTGGGTATTGGCGTGAACGCAGGAACTGATAGTGCCAGCTTGGAAAGGCATCTGAAGCTACAGCCTGCTCTGATTGTTTGTGCACGAACCTCACCAGCTCCTCATCACCTGTCTCAGAGCCCAAGTTTTAATTTGAAGTACAGTGTCTGACCCAACTGAAATGGAATCCAGGGAAGGTCGAATCCTATTAAGCCACCAGACCATAAAGCAGAAAGGTATAAAGTTGACAAATTGCTTCTCCCAGTGGCAGCAGCTGTGAAGTTCTCAGCGAGACTGGGCTCTGACCCAGGGAAGGCCAGCAGATAGCCCCTCCTTTTTCCTGGGGCCTATTCTCAGGGTGCAACCCACTCCTGCTCCTGGGTGAACAGGTTCATGTGTTTAACAGGAAAGTGTTTAACACGCCTCCCTGTATTTTATTTTTCCAACTCAAATAGAACCTGGGTGTGCCAGGTCATGCCATCCTGGACAGATGGATAATAAGTCCACGGTAACCTTTAAAAGGATTTCTGTTGATTGCGCACCAACTTAACATTGCGCAAGTCCCAGCATACTTGCCAGATAATCCTGGGAGGAACCAAGGGTGTCAATCACAAGTCCCTATAAAGAGTTCCCTTGGCTTCACGAGGTTTGCACTGTGCTCCTGTTTTTATGCCCAATCAACCAAGGTGATTGTTTCTAGGAGGACTGAGTTTAAAAGGCGGGAGGCAAAAACTGTGTACATTTTATCTACATCGTCCCATAGAATCCTCCCTAGCTATATAATGTCACCATTACAGTCTCCATTGTAAAAATGAGCCAAGAGAGATTCAACAGTGATGCTTACTCATTCAAGGTCAAACAGCAATAGCAGATCCAGTTGGGATACAGGGCTTGGCCTTCCTGATTAAAGATCACTTTTAGCCCACCCACACTAGACTTTTCCTTACCACCTCCAAAGCCCCTACCCCACTGTAGAATCACTGCAATGCAGCGTCCTCTCTCATGCAATGTGTGCTGGCCTTAGTCTCACAATAAAATTAGCCATTCCATTGCAGGGATGCTTTGTAGATCCAATATTTGTCCTGTCCCGCACATATGAAGTATTTAGAGTAGTAACCAGCAGAAATACAAGTGCAATATTTATTGGCTTTCATCTTCCTGTTTCTCAGCCCCTCTCCAGGTCCGAAGCTGTCTTCCCAGAGAAGGTCACCCCCCTTGCTGCTGTGGAAGATAAGGAGGTCGGTTGAGGGTGGCCATCCACAAAGATGAGTATCCCTGAGTTCTCCACACATTTCAGGGCACCTATCATATACTTCTCATGTGAACCAAGAAAGGATCCAACATCAGCTGTGCAATCCTTACAGCTCTCCTGATGCCTTACCTTGGGAATTCAACCACATTGCACTTAAGGAGACTGTTGTGCCCAAATCCCTTCCTTTGGAGTCCAAGTCTTCCAAGGGAATCAAATTCCTCACACAAAGGTTCTCAGGAAGATCCATCCCTTTGGTCCAGCAGATGCCGAGGCCCACTGGGGAGACAGAATCAGGGCCACTCCTGCATCTATCAGGTCTTCTTCCCTTTCTCCTTCTCCCACCATGGTTATTACCATTGGCAACAACACAACCCACTCTTTTTCCTTTTTTTTTTTTTTTGAAATATCAAGAGTTATTTTCTTCCTCTTCTAAAGACATATAGTTTCTTTCATTTTTAATTTTTATTTAATGAATGCATTTTTACATAGATACAACTTTAGGAATGTAGTGGTTCTTTCCCCCATACCCCACCCCCCACTCCCATTCCACCTCCCATTCCCTCTCCCATCTTCTTCTTCATTATGGATCATTTTTAGTATGGCTTTATATACAGAGGACCAACTCCATGCTAATCATAGACTTCAACAATTTGCCCCCAAGCCCACACAACATATAGAGTACTGTTTGGGGAGAGAATTTGCAGTCAAGTCTCATATTACAGTTCAATAGGGACAGAGGTCCTACCTGGGGAGCAAGTGCACAGTGACTACTGTTGTTCCTTTAACAATTAACACTCCTTTTTATGATGTCAGTGATCATCAAGGCTCTTGTCATGGGCTGCCAAGGCTATGGACGACTTTTGTGACCATAGACTCCGTCAGTATTTGGACACGGCCATAAGAAAAGGGGATGTTCTCTTCTCCCTTCAGAGAAGAGTGTCTCCTTTGATGACCCTTTCTTTCCTCTGAGGTCTCACAGAGATCCTCAGTGTAGGATCTTTTTTTTTGTCACAGAGTCTTGTCTTTCCATGCCTGAAATGCTCTCACAGGCCTTTCAGCCTGACCAGGAAGCCACAATCCACTCTTTCATCAATACTCATGAACCAGCTGTTCCAATAGATTCTTTAGTTCCACCCAGCAGAGTCCAGGTTCTGAGCTGTGTCAAGACCATATCTTCATTTGTAGCATAAACTTCATGTAAAGGAGTCATAAGCTTAATAATTTAAAAACATAATTAAATAATTTTCCAACCATTCTATAGTCCCCGCTTTCCTCTGTGCCACAAAGAAGACCTACTGTGATGCTACTACATACTTAATTTAAAATCTTAACTAGAAATCTGAACTAGACTTCTGGGAAAGTCTTCTGGGCTTAACTAGAAATCCAGGATGTAGCTTCTCTACATGTGTACAAGTAGGTACTGTGTAAGTCCCAGAACAATTAAGGAAGTATTTTCACAGTGCAGTGTCAGCCCAGAGGAGAGCGGAGTCATCTTCCTAAAGGAAGAAGGACCTGATGCCATTCTACTAGAAAACGCCTCCTCGCTCAACTCGTAGTTCCCCATGCACATCGTCAGCCGCCCCTTCCAGTGAGAAGCCCTTCCAGTCTCAGAAAAGCACAGCGAATCTCAGAGACTGAAAGCACAGTCACAGGGCTCCTTCCAAATGACTCTGGCAGGTTTGGGGACACAGTGTGACCTGAGAAGTGACAAGATTTGGAACCCAGTGAAACAGGCAAACGTAAGTGTGTCCAGTTCTCCTGGGCCCGAGGAAGAGATGGTATCTACGAAATTATTCAGTGCTTAATAAATGTGAATGAGAAATTCCTCAGCTCCTGGCGAATTGCTATCTGTCCCAGTCAACGGTCTTGGGAGTTTCCAAGCCAATCACACTAGGACGCACCTCAGCTTCCACTGCTTGTAGAGTAGCTGGGGAGGGGGAGATGGCTTACTTTGCTGAAGAGAGGTCAGAAAACACTTGTAATTTTTCATCTCCTAGTTGTGACTTCATCACTTTCAGCTGGTTGACTGACAATGAGGAAACCATGGCAGCCACCTCACCAAGGGTTTACTTCAGAGAGCAATGAGGGAATTCTTAATTTTTATAAACATGTCAGTGCATCACTTAATGCCAGAAGACATCAAGAAAAGTCCTGGTACCTCTCCCACCTACACTATTCCCATGAACATAGAGGCACAAGAATTTAGAGGGAGCGATCAGGGAAGACACTTATCTTTGCTTAGCCAAGCTTTCAAAGCTCCTAATTGGATTTAGGGAGATGTGATTATTTTCATTAGTCTGTTTGCACTCCTGAATGTAAAAAGAAAGAACCAGAATCTCTCTGCCCGGCTTGCTCAGTCAGTAGAGCATGAAACGCTTAAGAAAGAGTCAGAGCTTGTGACTAACTGCTCACATGATGGATCTAAAGAAAATCACCCTCTGTGGGCAAACCCAATGCTGTAGGGCAGGGTCTGGTTAGGAATTCATGATGACTCCTGGAGCCACGTGATGACCCCAGTATGATGGTGGCTGCAAGATTTGCCTATCGCACCCAAATCCACGTCCTGAAATCCAGTTGTCACTGAACACTCCGATGTACCAAGACCCAAGCCCATCACCTCTCTCCTCCCACTGCTTCCTCCTCCTGTGTTTCCGATACTGGTGAAAGATACCATCCAACCATTTACTTCCAAGACCTGTGCACCTGATTGCAGCTCTCCCCAACCTCACCCCCTAGGCTTCCTGGTTCTTTTTAATATCACTGCCATTTTTTGTTTTTTTGTTTTGTTTTGTTTTGTTTTGTTGTTGTTGTTTTCTTTTGTTTTGTTTGACAGGCAGCTAGTGAGAGAGAGAGAGACAGAGAAAGGTCTTCCTTCTGATGGTTCACTCCCCAAATGGCTGCTACGGCCGGCGCTGCGCCAATCTGAAGGCAGGAGCCAGGTGCTTCCTCCTGGTCTCCCATGCGGGTGCAGGGCCCAAGCACTTGGGCCATCCTCCACTGCCTTCCTGGGCCACAGCAGAGAGCTGGCCTGGAAGAGGGGCAACCGGGACAGAATCCAGCATCCCAACCGGGACTAGAACCCAGGGTGCTGGAGCCACAGGTGGAGGATTAGCCTAGTGAGCCCTGGCGCCAGCCATCACTGACATTTTTACTCTACCCCCAGTTGCATGGGGTACAGTCCATCTTATTTTTTTTAGTATTATTATTATTTTTGACAGGCAGAGTGGACAGTGAGAGAGAGAGACAGAGAGAAAGGTCTTCCTTTTGCCGTTGGTTCACCCTCCAATGGCCACCGCGGCCGGCGCACCGCGCTGATCTGATGGCAGGAGCCAGGTGCTTCTCCTGGTCTCCCATGGGGTGCAGGGCCCAAGGACTTGGGCCATCCTCCACTGCACTCCCTGGCCACAGCAGAGAGCTGGCCTGGAAGAGGGGCAACCGGGACAGAATCCAGCGCCCCGACCGGGACTAGAATCCAGTGTGCCAGTGCTGCAAGGTGGAGGATTAGCCTAGTGAGCCACGGTGCCGGCCCAGTCCATCTTCTTATCAATTCACGCACAAGTTCTTTGAGTTGGCTTTCCTAAGTCATTTCCCACCATAGGATTGACTTGGCTGTCCCAAACATTCCCAATGGCCATAGTAAACTTTCTCCAATACTAATCTCAGGAAGTCACTAAAATCATTACATCATTGCTCGTTTCCCTTCGGGAGAAATTCCAAGCTTCATCTATTCCCTGGGGATCTCCCGATTATCCTCCTATTCCTACTCTCTGTCCTTTCTCCAAATGCTCTCTGTTCCCCAAACTGTGACAACATTTGCCTCCCTTCACCACCCACCTTCTGTCTCTGGTTTAGTGCTTCTGCAGCAAATGCAGGATTCCCTCAGTCCTCAATCTGAGAAGCAGGAGAAATTAGCTCATTCACTAAACAGTGAATACTGGTACACTTACAGTTGTTGGTGTCAACATTCTCTATTGGTCTCTCTTTCTGATCATTTGATTATCTTTGCTCCTTCCTTGATTCCTACTTATTAAAATCCCTTTGCACTGATTCCCTGAACCTGAATCTCCGGTGGTTCGGGGATTTGTGCTCTAGATCTAGTTTTCTGATCGTCACCCTGTGATTCTGATAAACACACATAATAAGCATGGGCAATTCTGGTCGGTTTTCGAGATCATCATATCTGTATTCTCCACCTAACAAGACAAGACTCAGCCTGATTTGCATCCCATCTGCCTCCTTTCCTCAGCCCCAGCACACTGCATATTGGAATCAGCCAAGATATTTTAGTTAGAAAATTAATTTTTAAAAATCAACACTTATTTAAAATTATGAATAAGGTTTATTTCTGGTTTATTTGCTCATCGTTGTTTCTTTCATCCGACTTCTTCCCCACGGGTTTATTTTTCTCCTTGTTCATAATTCTTTTCAAAAGGATCTGTACCAGGCAAACTTTTCAGTTCTTTGCATATCAGAAAATCTGTTGATTTTACCCACAAATTTGAATTACACTTTATTGGATATAGAAATCTGGATTCAAAGTTAATTGTCTCCCTGACATTTGAAAATATTTTCATTATCTTCTGTCTCCATTTTTGCTGCCTCAGAATCTGCTGTGAACCTGATTCACATCCTTTATCAGTAATGAGAGCACCCTTCTCATTGCCCCCACCCCAGAAACACTGAGAATTTACTTTATTGATCTAAAATTCCATCATATAGAGTCTTCTGTTTGTGTTGGTTGAATTATTTATTTATATATTCTGCTTGACATCTAAGAATATCTTGCTAACTAAGAAGTTATTGTATTCTTAAATCCTAGCTATTGACTTTTATTATGTGTGTGAATTGCTACGAGGTGATCCATTCTACTATTCAACTCATGTGCTGGAGTTTCTTATTTCAACAACCTGGCTTTTAATATCTGGGATGTGTAGTTATTTTAAAACTAAGAGATACCAAACTGAGATCCAAAAGGCATTCTCATTAAATGGAAAAGTCATACTAACCTGAGCTTTTCCCTGGGTTGAGTAGATCTGAAACAACGGTACCTAAATTTATAAATCTAGTTTTCACTGAAGAAGTTTGTGGAGAGCCCAGAAAATTTATGATTTTAAGTCCTCAGATAGAAACTAGAGATATGGGTGTATTTCTGACCATGTTTATATGTCATTATCTTCCAAGAACTCCTCCCCAGTCAAGTCTTTGGAGTCAAGGTATCAGCGTTCATATATACTTAAGCCTCAGAAATAACTAAGTGGCAAATCTACAACTGTACCTTCTCATTCATTTGTAAAGAGAATGTGACACCTTATAAGAATCCAAGATGGTTGAGCCATAGACTTGAACATGCCCTAAAAAAAAAAAAAAAAAAAAAAAAAAAAAAAAAAAAAAAAACCAATACTCTCCTTGGAACTTGAGTATGTCCACAGTTGGCAGTTGAACCAGTACTTTCCAATCACATCCAATGCCTATGCGCTAGGGACAGCACCAGCATGCCTTCACTTTTGCTATTCCATGACCTTGGGAGATTTATACTCTCAAGCAAACCATTATGTTGCTCTAGATTTGTATTTAATACCTGGTCTCATATTGAAGGCATATAGCTAGTAAATGACTTTGAACTCCTTAAAAACGCAATGAGTTCCAACTAACAAAAGCATTGTGTTAGAAGATGTTATTATTAACTCCCTAGCCATCCTTCAGAGTGACAAAATCACCCTTCCCAGGAGCAGGGAGTCTCATATTGGTACAAATTCCCTGCATCTTGACCTTCAGTTTCAGAGTTTTAATTGACTCAAGACTCACACATCAAGTGTCCCACGAAAGACAACAGTCATCCCCAAGATTTCATCACCTCCTCCCCCAAAGCTACCTGAAGCTCTGGGGACCACAGAGAATGGTAGAGAGATTTTTGTCAGATAATTAGCACCCTATTTCAGCGGCCCTCTGAAAGAAGTTGAAATATTTGCCCCAGTCTGAGATCAAGTGACTCAATTGTCAACAATGTTTATTCTACAAAATTTATTCCAAATAAATAAATTTTATATTCTCTATTTCTGACCTTCACTACCCTTCTAATCAAGGCATTAATTCCTCCCTCCAAAATAGGAAGTAGAATAAAATAGAAGTAAAAACAAAGTCAACAGCCATGTTGTTCTACCAGGAAAGAAAAGGAACTAATATTAATTTACTAAATTTAATGCATACTAGTTGCTTTCACACACACACACACACACACACACACACATTGAAGATGGCATAGACGTAGATGTATCTGTATCTGCCACTTGTGGGGAAGTTTCAGACTGAATTTCAGGCTTCTGGCTTCAGCCTGGCCAACCCCCAGCTCTGTTGGGCATTTAGAGGAGTAATCCAGCAGATGGGAGATTTCTCTGTCTCTGTGTGTGAGTGAGTGAGTGTGTGTGTGTGTGTGTGTGCATGCATGTGCGCGTATTTCAGACAATAACAAATTTTAAAAATCTTTTATAGGAAATTCAAATATAACTTGGAGTCCTTGTTTCTATTTGCTACATCTAGCAGCTGTAGACCCCAGCAAGTGATAGCATACAGAGATAGGCATAGACATAGATGGTGATAGACATTTTCCCTTTAATATAACCCTGAGGTAGCTATAGTCATTTCATTCATAGATGTGCAAGGTGAAGTAGAGAGCAAAGAACGCAAACACCCCTATGTTCATCCTTAGCCCTTAGCCGTTACATTCTTGGTTGCTGTGTCTCCCATTTTATGACCAGGAATTATATGTTTCATTCATTTCTGTCTCTTTCTGTGACTGGCAGAGGGTCTGGCTCATAGTAGGTGGTCAAAGAAATTTTGTTGAGTAATGAATGCCTGATGACAATATGATGGTGACACAAGCTACAGCGACAGGCTTTATAGACGGGGATCACATTTCATCTACCACCTTCCACATTCCAGACCACCTACTAGTCAGCAAAGTTTGTTAGGAATGAAGTAGATACACTTTTTGGCCATCTAATGGGAAAAAAAAAATAATAATCCTGAATATGTTGTCACTTAGCTGAGGGCTAAGAACTGTGAAGGAGATGATATACAAGCAGAAGAATGGATGGGTAGAACATGTCTAACCCTGAATTAGAGATCAGGGCTCGAGAAATCCCACCCCTCACAAGGTCATGGTGACCTTCTGTCATTACCACTCATCTCAAACAAGATGATCAAGATTGTGCTGCCTCCAGACCACAAACACGCACACACTCACATGAGCTATCACTTTGCTGGGGTCTACAGCTGCTAGATATAGCAAATAGAAACAAGGACTCAAAGTTATATTTGAATTTCCTATAAAAGATTTTTAAAAATTGTTATTGCCTGAAATTCATGCATGTGCATACACACACGCACACATACACACTCTCTGACACACACTCATGCACATACAGAAACAGAGATCTCCCATCTGCTGGATCACTCCTCCACATGCCCAACAGAGCTGGGGGTTGGCCAGGCTGAAGCCAGAGGCCTGAAATTCAGTCTGAAATTTCCCCATGAGTGGCAGAGACCCAGCTACTTGAACCAACACCTGTTGTTTCACAGGTTACACCTGAGCAGGATGCTAGAGTCAGAAGCAGACCAGGATTCAAACTCAATCATTCTAATTTGGGATGTAGGCATCCCAGAAGGCTTTTTTCTTAAGATTGTTTGTTTGAAAGTCAGGGTTACAGACAGAGAGAAGGAGAGACAGAGAGAAAAAGAGGTCTTCCATCTGCTGGTTCACTCCCCAAATGGCTGCAATGGCCAGAGCTGGGCTGATCCAAAGCCAGGAGCTTCTTCCAGGTCTCCCACATGGGTGCAGGGGCCCAAGCACCTAGGCCATCTTCTACTGCTTTCCCAGGGCATTAACAGAGAGCTGGATCAGAGGTGGAGCAGCCAGGATTCAAACTGGTGGCCACATGGGGTGCTGTTGTTGCAAGTTGTGGTTTAACCTAGTAGGTCACAGCACTGCACCCCCAGAAGAATTCTTAACCACTGCACCAAAAACTCACTACAGGGTTTTTTTTTTTTTGTAAAAATATGTCCCGAATATCTCATGAGACATACTTACAACAAAATTAAGCTTTATCTGAGACTCAAAAGCAATTGTATATCTTATAATTTATCAGATAATTCTACTAGGTAATCATTCAGTTATTTTAAAGTGAACTAGAATAAAATGTAGGTTTTATTGAATCAGACATTGGAGACCTAAGTTTGATTGGGTGTTAATTACACGTATTAATTATTGAGAAGAACTAAGTTCCAGAGAAGAGAGCAGTATCTTTCCAATTTCTGTGTCTTTCACCCATGAAGACCACAGAAAACCAAGTGTGGTATATAACCAGAACTCATGTTCATTTCTGGTTGTTTAATCTTTTTCATTGTTGCCAATGCTCACTGATCCATTATGCTAACATCCTGTTGATCTTATCAGTTTCCAGATACTGTGCTCAGGTTTTTCCCATGCATGATGCTTCTCAACCCTGCCAGCCGCTGTGAAAGGAAAACATTGTTGCCCTGAGACTGCAGAACTGAAGACTGAGACTTAGTGGTGGGCATCTTGCCCAAAGAGAGAGTCCAGGTTTCAACCCGAATCACCCTGGTATGAAGCCTGGGGGCTGCTCCAGCACCCAAAAAAACAACAGAGAGCCTTTGGGTCTTCGTTTAAAGTCTCATCTTACAGGAAGAGATATGAACCCAAGAGAGTTAATTCTAATTAAGCGGCACTAAATATATCTAGTGCATTTTTGCAGTGAAATTCTTTGCTGTGTGTGGCTACTTGTGACAGGTCCCCCACCAATCTTCTGCGCAGACATAAATAACTCCAGGCAGTGGAAGGAAGTATAAGCCTGCACAAAGAACAAAGGTACTTGGATAGAGATTGCACATTTCCTAGAATAAAGCGAAGCAAACACATCAACAACGAAATGCAGACCTTACACTTTGCTCTGTCACCAAGAGAAGGGAAAACAGAGGGAAGTGAAAGGCAGCTGTTGTTCAGTACCACTGTCCCTGAGTAGGTGGAGAGGGGACTAGCCCACAGTGGAAATAGACCCGGGTCTTCTGGGACCCCTTCTGAGCTTCTCACCCTTCAGTATAATATTTGTCCAAAAGCTGTCATAGGTCGTTTCTGTTACTATAACAAGATATCCCACACTGGATCATTTATAAAGGAAAAAATTGCAAAGTTCACCAAGGGGCCGCTGCATCTGGTGAGGACTTCATGCTACATCTCACCATGGCAGAAGGCAGGAGGTGAGCAGGCTTGTGTGCAAGAGGAAAAGGAGGCCGAGCCTCTGCAACCTGGGATCCTTGCTGGGAGAGCGGTGGTACTCCTCCTCCTCTGCACCACCTTTCCTCGCCGCTGCACTGAGGAGTCAAGATTCCAGCACGAACTTTTGGAGAAACTCCCAAGCCATGGCCAGAGCTAAACGTGAAGGGGTTTTTAGGAGGACAGATGAAGTGGATCTTCATAATTATGCTTATTTTGTAGCTGAGGTGCCAGGAGACCTGAGAAGTTGGTTATGCGACTCTCCCAAAGTTTCCTGTAAGCGCATCCGTGGGAGGGCTAGAAATAGAAGGTAAGGTCAAGGTAGATACAGGTGCTGGGTCTTAAACTCTTCGGTCCAGTCTCCTTCTCAGTGTCAAAGGCCTTGTAAAGGTCACTCTCTTGCATCTGACTGCCTGTGTGTTTTGTCCCCTCTCTCACTGTTGCAGATCAATCTACCCAAGGTCAATTTCTTCACTGCACAAAAGACATCATTCCAAATATTAACTCCTATGGTACCATCAATCATGCCTCTGCTATTTGGCCATTCCCATCAACATACAAGCATGCTGCCAAATTTACAATCACAGGAGAAAAAAGAATGAGTGAAAGAGAGGGAGAGAGAGAGAGAGAGAGAGAGAGAGTGTGTGTGTTTATCCCTTATCTCCTTCAAGTTTTCCCATTTTTCTATTCTGCTAAAATATACCATAGGTTGCTGCATGAATGTAGGGTATTATAGGCAGATAGGCATGTGAGTAAATAAACATTAAAATATTAATTAAAGAGTTTAAATAGTGAGTATATATGGCTATCCATTTTAATATTTTTTAAAAGATTTTATTTATTTGAGAGGTAGAGTTACAGACAATGAGAGGAAGAGACAGAGAGAAAGGTCTTCTGTTTGTTGGTTCATTCCCCAATTGGCTGCAACAGCCAGAGCTGCGCCAATCCGAAGCCAGGATCCAGGAGCTTCTTCAGGGTCTCCCATGCAGGTGCAGGGGCCCAAGGACTTGGGCCATCTTCTACTGCCTTCCCAGGCCATAGCAGAGAGCTGGATAGGAAGAGGATTAGCTGGGACTAGAACTGGCGCCCATATGGGATGCTGACACTGCAGGCAGAGGATTAACCTACTGAGCCACGGCACCAGCCCCATGGCTATCTAGTTTCAACTTTTCTGCATATTTGAACATTTTCAAAGTAAAATGTTGTGCAAAAGCTGTCTCTGTTTTTTCCTGCTGTATTCCTTCTATTCTCCCCGAAGTTCAAGAAGTTCATGGAAAGAATGTAAACTAAAATATAAGTTCACTCTGTCAAAAAAAAATGGAGAGTCATGCAGTTTTTTTCATAACATGCATTTTTTCATGGATTTTCAGACCTCTTACACTCTGAGAAGACCTCTATCCCTATTTGCCATCAAAAATGTTTTTGCCAAGGTCACCAGTGCCCTTTGTGGTGCTGAGTGCCATGGTCATTCCTCCAACTCTCATACTTGATCTACTGGTAGTATTTGATACAGCTGGGTACTCCCTGCTTTGTTTCAACACTCTTTTCCACCTCACTGGATTTCTAGATCACTCTTTCTTGGCGTTTCTTTTAGATCATTGGTTTCTCATTTTCACTCTCATCAGATTTTTTTTTTCAACACCTCCCCAGCATCTAAGTGGTGAGCCCACAGGATTCAATTATGATACCCACTATTTCTACTCACACTCCCATGCTAAGTTCATCCAGTCTTGTATGTTCATAGATAACCCCAAAAATAACCAGTACTTGGTATCCCAAACATCCATCTAGGTTTGATTGGATGTACAGATAGAGAACTTGTGAATACCAAGCAATGACTGCATGTGTCTTTAGTCTAATCTATACCTTCCTCTTGAACTCTGGATTCCTATAACTGACTACATATTCTATGTTTCTATTTGAAGACACTCCATTATTAAAATATTGCCAAAATCCGCTCATCTCCATAAGGGCTACCATACAAATATGTCCTGGCTAGCTTGTTGGAGGATGGCAAGTCATGTAGAAGAAAACCAAGACATTGGTGGGGTTGCAGTACAGTGGCTAAGCCACTGCTTGCAACAGCCTCAACACATATCAGAGTGTCAACTTGAATCCTGACTACTTCCGTCCTTATCCAGCTTGCTGTTAACGCACCCTGGGAGGCAGAAGATAGTGGTGTAAGTGCTTGAGTCCCTACCACCCATGTGGGAGATCTGTATGGGGGTCTGGGCTCCTGGTTTTGACCTCACCCAGTCTTGGCTGTTGCAGGCATTTGGGTAGTGAATCAGTTGACGGAATGTCTATCATTCTCAGTCTCACACTGCCTATCAAGCAAATAAAAATCAATCAATAAACAGAAAATTTTTAAAAGGAAACTAAAGCATCATCAACAACATCTTGTCAATTACAGAACATTTGAATGAGACCATCCTGTCTCCCAGTTACCAGCCAGGAAACCAGCTAACAACGGATGCATAGGTGGCTCGGGAAAGAACATCTGAGTTGTTCCAGACTAAAAGAACCACTCAATCAATTCACAGAGTAAAATATTGTTTCCATAAGTTACTAAGCTTCAGAGTAGCTTGCCATTGATGAAAAATTCAGGAATATCTAAAATATTCTAGAAAGCATATTAAAGGGAAAGAGTTATTCTTGAAGAAAGACAATTACCTAATTCTTTGAATGTGCTGGTTGAGAGCTGCTCTTGTCATGGGCCCTTATTTCCCTGAATACGGGCCCTTAAATTGCCCAAAGACTGGTGTTGTGGCCCAAAGGGTAAAGCTGCCACCCCGTTTGGGTGCCAGTTCAAGTCCTGAGTGCTCCACTTCTGATCAAGCTCCCTGTTAATGCACCTGGGAAAGCAATGGAAAAAAGGCCCAAATCCTTGGGCCCCTACACACACATGGGAGACTGGGAAGAAGCTTCTGGCTCCTGGCTCTAGCCTAAAACAGCACTGGCCATTGCAGCCATTTGGGCAGTGAACCAGCACGTGGAAGATCTCTCTGTCTCTCCCTTTCTCTCTATAACTCTGGCTGTGAAATAAATACAATAAATGTTTTTCAAAAATTGCCCCATTTTTCTCATCCAGAAAAGGTTTCATGGTAAGACAGCTTCTTCCAACTATAGGATTCTTGGATGGAATGTTGCTAAGACATCTGAGTTAACACATTCCCTACTAACTACAGACAAGGGATATATAGATCTACACAAATGTACCTTCTGTTGGTTTTTATTTTTGGAAGTATAGACATTTCAATAATATTAATTCTTCCAATCCCAGAGCAAAGACTATCTTTCCTTTTTTATGTGTGTCCTTGATGATTTCTTTCATCAATGTTTTAATGCCATTGGATATTCCCTGTATTTTAAGTCTGAGCAGTGTGCTTTATATTAACACTTCTCCATTCTGCATTGATTAGCTATTGGTATGGAGTCAAAATATATTGAATTACTAAAGACTTACTTTCTAACTCTGGGTTGTATGCAAATATGTTTTCAAAATTTATTATAGTTCACAAATTTTCTGAAAACTTTATGAAGAAGTCATTAAAATCCACCCATTTTTGTATTGGATCTGCTATAGTGGCCCAATGATTTAAAAACTACTTAGGTCACAAGTCCTGATGCAGAACAGTTAAAGTTGACTTAACAAAAGACTGCTAAGCCTGATCAGATTGAAGAGTAAAATGAAAGACTCTTAAGGGCCTGGTAAAACCTTGAAGAGAGCTTCCTCCTTTCTTTATTTTTGTTGTTTTGTTTTGGGTTTCATTTATGTTTTGTTCTTCTCATTTCTCATTTGCTTGGCTTCCTCCCACAATACTTTGCTCACATGTAGGGGGCCAGCCCCACTGAACCCTCTGCCTGAACTCTCTCCAGCAAGTCCCATTTACATGATTTTCATCTGTGCCCCACGACTGCATGTATCACATCTGGTTAGCTCCTAGTGCATGGTTTTGCCATGTGAGTTTGTCAGCCATCTGCCCTACTAGAGTGATATTCCTTAAGGTCAAGTACCAGGTCTCATTTACATCTGCACACTGTGTGCCCTGCAAGGGATTCTGCACAAGGTTGGTGTTCCAGAAAGGCTTGCTGACTCAATGAAGTCAATAGCTTCATGTCTCATTATCAAATATAAATCTCCCCCAAGAAGCTTGTGAACCAGTGAAAACTGTACAAGTGTTTGTTGCCGTCATCATCATCATAATCACTCACTTCATTTCAGAGGCTGTGTTTCCAGGATTTAATTTGTTTCCCCAATCTTCATTATCTCGTAAGCAGTGGGAGGCTGGGCAGAAATCCAGGCCTCCTGGCTCTAAGTCTGTTCATCCTTCCTCATAACATTATTACCATTGCCCAAACAAAGACCCACAGAGGTCTACAAAGCCAGAGCAACCTGGAGAATGCTGGCTGGAACGGTGCACTGAAGTCACTGCCCCAAGGGATGGGAGGAGTTACCACTCAGAGGACAATGATGCTGTCTCACCACAGTGTTCAGCACTCTAAATCTTCCCTCGCTTTAATTCTCACAAGAACCCCATGAAGTACGTAGTAAATTTGCAGGCAATGAAACAAGTACAGTTAATTTTCTACATAAGCAGTGAATAAGTGATGGACTACTCACGCTCTGCAAGCCAAATGACCATGCTAGATATCCTAACAATGCTTGCATGTAACTTCAAAAAGTTTCTCATATCCCTATTTCCAGGTAGAATAGCAAATCTTTTAGTAAGGCCAGCGCTACTGGAGGCCGAATAAAAAGGAAGATTCTATGAGAAAAGAAAAAACTACAGTCTTTAGGGAACAAGTAGCCCTTCAAGATAGAAGAGAGACCCAAGTAGACATGTTTAGTGAGCACGAACCTGTTGTCGCCCCAAGGATCTGAGCCCTGAGAGGGTTAATCCCGGCATGCAATACAACTTCACATCTTGCAACGTTATGTGCTAAATCTGGCAACCCTACACGGATAGTTTCCGAAGTGAGGGAGCTCCGCGAGAAGACTGTGTCATGGAGCAGACCTGAGACCCACACGTAAAGCTGGACGTCTGCTCCAGCTCTCAGCAGGAGGCGTGGGCCCTCCGTCCGTGACTTGAGTCACTGCGGATTATTCCTTCGGGGCCCCTGACATGCATGGTCCTGAGTGAAAAGTGGGGCTGCTGAACCTGAAGAAGGGAGACCAGGTTGGAGAGGCAACCGCAGGGTCGGAGCAGTGTTCCACGGGGCCCACGACGGCACCCTCCTTGGCAGCTTGTATGTTCTTAAGACTGAATCTGACGAGGCTACGGAGAGACTTGGATACATAAAGCAAGGCAACCTCTAGTCTGCTTTCCTCCAGACTTCTTGGGATGTTATTCAGTAGCTTGTGTTTCATATCTTTCACCTCCCTCGGGACAAAGCTTCGGAGGTCCCGCTACAGGCAGAGTGTTACCCCATCCTGCGGGCAAGATGGCACGCTGCTCTGTGTGCTCTTGGGCAGGCAACCTCCCCTTGCAAGGCCTCATTCTACTCTTCCACAACAGGGGATGACCCAGCAATGAGCACCTAAAATCCTTTCTAACTCTAAATATCTTCAGCACTTCCGCATGCTTGCACTCATTCTCTGGATGAGAGATCTCCTGGCCACTCTTAGGTAGGCCTCAATAAGAAGAGATGAATCAAATGGGCTCCCACCCTGCTCCTGAGCTCATACCCCAAGAGAAGAGAAGGCTATACAGGCAGCCAAGTACAGTGCAGGGTGGGCAGAGCCATTGTAGAGTTACAAAGAATGTAGGATCTTTGGGAAGGGGGGTGACAAGTGCCCAGATTGAGAGAATCCGGCAGGAGTTTAGAAAGGAGACTTCAGAACTGGGATCCTTCAAGAATAGTCAGGCACAGAATCCGGGATGTTCACAGAGCAACAAGACCTTCGGTGGAGACCGAGGGAAGGTGAGAAGGAAGGCTGGAGGGACTGCTTCTCTAGCCGATAAAGGAGCAGGACGCAGTGCGTGAATTTTGTAAGTACCTGGGAGATGATTATTTTTAATGCATCAATTCCTAAAATGCTTTTGCTGGCAACCTCAATTCACTTAGGTGATATTGAAGCCTTTTAACAAATAGGATTGCAAGCATTGTGTTTCCTGGTGATGGGATACAGTACCCTCAGCAGTGCTTAAATGCCCTGAGAATGCATCACCCAGTGAGGTATTTGTCTCATTCACAGCATGGATCCCAACGACAAGGCCAAGTTCCACAAGCAGCATTCACCTGCCTTTCCGTCACATGGTGTTTTATAACATCATCAGCTGAAGTGAGGTGGCCCGAAGGACGAGTGGCGGCTCTCAGGTTGGAACTCGGTGCCTATTCCTTACCTGGGGAAGCTGACATCTCATTTCTTAAGGGTGGCATGCCATTACAAGGCACTGAAAGGTTAACATTCAAGCACACCCTTGAACAGCCTAAGTGGCGCCCGAGCTGGAAAGGACTCTCATTAGGTGTAACGGCTCTTCTATCTTGAAATGCCGGGGAAGGGCATACAGTACAAGAAAATAGAATGTGTGTCGCGTCAATAAACACTCGGGGAAGCCAGAACAGATGGGATTTTGTTCGGTTACAAAATGGCAAAGCCTGCACATGGATGAAAGAGTGAGATACACGAAAGCGCAGAGCCCTGTAAGGTGGGCTTGGGTGATGTTCTGCGCCTTCCTTCTGATGTGGCCACGGCGCCACACAAGAAGTGCATGTGGCCGGCGCCGCGCCTCACTAAGCTAATCCTCCGCCTTGCGGCGCCGGCACACCGGGTTCTAGTCCCGGTCAGGGTGCCGGATTCTGTCCCGGTTGCCCCTCTTCCAGGCCAGCTCTCTGCTGTGGCCAGGGAGTGCAGTGGAGGATGGCCCAAGTGTTTGGGCCCTGCACCCCATGGGAGACCAGGAGAAGTACCTGGCTCCTGCCTTTGGATCAGCACGGTGCGCCAGCCGCAGTGCACCAGTCGTGGCGGCCATTGGAGGGTGAACCAACGGCAAAAGGAAGACCTTTCTCTCTGTCTCTCTCTCTCACTGTCCACTCTGCCTGTCCAAAAAAAAAATAAAAAAAAAAAAGTGCATGTGGTGGGAAAGAGGGAACCCTGATTTAATTACCGTTGTTAGCGCCATCTGTGGTGCCTTGGAGTGAGAGTCACCTCCCTTAAATGAACTAAGAGCATTCCTCGCAAAGGCCTGTCTGGGAGGACGGGTTTTATGAGGTCTGTCCTGAGATAAAGAGGCCGAGAGAGAGATGGCTGAACACCGCACCCAAGGTTACACCGCTAACGAGTGACAGTGCCTCCATAAACCCAGGGTTCTCTGAAATCAAGTGCAGCATCTTTCCTCTGAACCCAGAGTAGGTAAATGATTTGTTCAAGTTCACTAGACCTTGGAGGGGTTGGAAGTTGAACCGAGAACTTCGTTTTCCTGGCCAAGTTCAGGTTGTGCCCTTTCAGTAGGCTGAGAATAGCTTTCCACTCAAACCTCTTGACCGCTGTAAACTTTCGGTCAACTTTTCTTCAACAACTGTAGTCTCTGGTATTTCTGCTCTCTATTTGAAAGGGAATAACTTGATAACCTTTCAAATCCTTCTTTAGAAGAAAGAAATAGCCATTTCTATTCCTGCTGCAATCCTCACAGCTCTGCCTACCCGAGAGTCGGCTTCCGTGGCTTGCGGGCTGCCTGGGCTTTGTTAACAGCCTCTCTTTGAGGCTCGGGTGAGGAATGGTAATGCAGCTACCCACAGGGGCTGCACGGGGCCAGCCTGAAAGGCTGCCAGAGAGCCAGCGGGCAGGGGCCACGCTGTCAATGGACAAGGGCAAAAGAGTCGAGAGGCATTTTCCTCCTGTGGGGTGTGTGTGTGTGTGTGTGTGAGAGAGAGAGAGAGAGAGATTATAGCAAGGG
Source organism: Oryctolagus cuniculus (assembly GCF_964237555.1). Taxonomy (NCBI): domain Eukaryota; kingdom Metazoa; phylum Chordata; class Mammalia; order Lagomorpha; family Leporidae; genus Oryctolagus; species Oryctolagus cuniculus. Next base: position 48,660,890 of record NC_091449.1, read on the forward strand.
CAGGAAAACAGCAGTACAGACTCTTCCAAAATAAATTCAATGTTTAGGCAGAGTAGTGGCTTACAAATAGGCTTACACAATCTCTATCGCTCCAATTGCGAAGCTTCCTGTTGTGTCCCACGCTCCTAGAAGTGTTCCTTTGTAGAAAAGTAGCATGGTAAGAACAAAGAGGCACATGAAACAGAAATTGGAACACAATGCATTCTTTTCCAAACTGCAATATATCAGTGCTGCGATCTGATCTCCCGAGAGGAAGCGCTCCCAAGGTAAAGTGTGCTTTGAGTCTCCCCTTCCCATCAGCAGGAAGTCCCAGCACAGCACCCCCTACCCCCCACAGCACTGCAGACGCGCAAGGAAGATGGCAGCCCAAACTCACAGGGTCACCCTGCTGGCACCGAGTGACTTCCTGTGCTGACTTCACTTTTCCAATTTCCTGCTGGGGTCCTTGGATTTGTTTCCCATTGACACCTCTAGGACATGCTCTGGGGCCTACTTCCCTTCCAAGAGCGCAGTCTCTACCTACATCTTCCTTTGTTCCCCTGCACATAGTTCACACCTGCTCTAATTTCCAGAAGGCTCTACTGAGCCCCGGGGAGAATGGAAGATAAACTCAGTGAACACAAAAACCATCCAGAGAGGCATGGATTTGGGGTAGAATCTATCTTTAAATGGCTATTTAGTTTTGTGTATGAGAGAGAGAGAGAGAGAGAGAGAGAGAGAGAGGTCCTCTTTCTGCTGGTCTACTTCCCAAAAGTCTGCAACATCCAGGACTGAGCCAGACTAAAGCCAAAACCTGGAACTCCATCCAGACTTCCCACAAAGGCTTCAGGAATCCAATTACTGGGCCACCATCTGCTGCCTCCCAGGATGCACTAGCAGGAAGCTGGGTTGGAAGTGCAGGTGCCAGGACGCAAATCTGCATTCTAATATGGGATGTGGGGGCCCAAGCTGCAGCTTAACTTACCGCACCGTGATGCTCACCCCACGGGACTCTGCTTTTAAACCTGCATGTCTCTCTCCTGTAAAACTCCTTTTCACAGTGGCATTAGCACCTGGACCACACAAGAAGGTCTCAAGCCAATTTCCAACTTGAAGGTAATCCTTTAAAACGCTGGGTGCATGGTATATGAATACGATAGAATGTTATTCAGCCCCCAAAAGTGAGAAGATTCTGACACAGACTGCAACATGGATGAACCTTGAAAACATTATACTAAGTGAAATAAACCAGGTGCACAAAGACAAGTACTGCAGTGGGCGTTTGGCCCAGCAGCTAAGATGCGCATATAAGGGCCAGGATGCTACTGCCTGTGATGCTGGCTTGTTGCAGTGACAATTTGAGTCCCAGCTGCTACATTTCTGACCCAGCTCCCCAGTAATGCACCTGGGAAGACAGCAGAGGCACAGACAGCCAAAGTGCTTGGGCCCCTTCCACCCATGTACAAGCATGGATTTCTTGGCCCCTAGTTTCAGCCTGGAACCAGTGGATTGAAGATTTCTCTATCTCTCTCTCTCTTTCTCTCTCTCTCCCTCTCCCTCTCCATCTCCATTTACCTTTCCCTTTCCCTCTCTGTTGTTCAGCTTTTCAAATAAATATATTTTCAAACAGTACCCGTGTCCCCCCATTGGAGTGTGTGGACTTGAGTTCCAGCTCTAACTCCTGACTCCAGCTTCCTGTTCATGCAAACCCCAGCAGACAGTTGATGGCTCAAGAAATTGAGTTCTCAGCTCCTGTCTTTGACTCTTCCCAGTCACAGTCATTGTGGACATTTGAGGGGTGAATTGGTAGATAGGAACCCTCTCTATATATGCATTTTTCTCTTTCTCTCTCTGTCTCTCTTCCTATCAAATAAATAATCTTTAACAATTTAAAGACAAGTCCTATATGATTCCACTAAATTCATACAGACAGAAAGAATAATTTTGATTGCTAAGACCTGGGGTAGAGGAGGAGTTGATTGAATGGGCACAGAAAAGCATGAAACTCACTTAAAAGTGTTGCTGTGTTTTGGAAGTAGTTTGTCTCCCCAAGATGCAGATGCCAGAAGGTTTGCCTCTATGTTGCCAGGTGGTGAGGAACCTTTAAGATATAGGAAGTCCTTATGTCGCTGGGTGTGTGCCCTATAAAGGGTTAAAGTAGTTATCATAGGATACCTGAGTCAGGCCTCATGAGAGAGTTGTCATAAAATAATAAGTCTGGGGCTGGCATTGTGGCTTGATAGGTAAACCACTGCCTGTGATGCCAGCATCCCATAAACACAATGGTTCAAATCCCGGCTGCTCCACTTCCAATCCAGCTCCCTGCTAATGCACCTGAGAAAGCAGCAGAAGACGGACGGCCCAAGTCCTTGGGCCCCTGCACCCACATGGGAGACCAGGAAAAAGCTCCTGGCTTCTGGCTTCAGATCAGCTCCAGCTGTTGTGGCCATCTGGGGAATAAACCAGCAGATGGAAGATCTTTCTCTCTGCCTTTTCCTCTCCCTCTCTGTAACTCTGCCTTTTGAATAAATAAATACATCTTTTTAAAAAATAGAGAGAATAAGCCTGGCCACTCCTCAGCTTCCCTGGCTTCCTGTCTGGCCATATGATTTCTCTCTTGCATGTGCCCCACCACTATGATGCAATCTGCCTTGAGATGTTCATCAGAGCTGAGCTTGAATCTAGAGAGCTGAAAGCTAAATAAGCCCCTTTTCTTTATAAAATTCTCTGCCTCACGCTTTTTGTTATAGTAGCAGAAAATGGACATGCATAGTAAAATGAGTCAACCATCTGAATACTTGAAAATGGCTAATAGTATATACCACTAGTATAGTAAAATTTTTGTTATATATATAATCATAATTAATTTTTAAAAAATATATGAAAAACCTGGGTGTATTTCAACAGTGATTTTGCCTTTTTAGCCTCATTCCACTGCTGTCATTCTCCATGGAATCTGTAGATCTCACCAATTGAGTTATTAAGCTAAAGGGTATTTTCTTGACCTTGTTGGAGATGAATTAATATTCTCTATTAAAATGATTTTATGTTTAACCAGACAAAAATCACTCATCTTAACAGTGTTTTCATTTGAATTAAAAATTATTGGTGCATGTCAGGGTGGGCAAAAGGTGGAACTCGGGGCCGGCTCCGTGGCTCACTTGGTTAATCCTCTGCCTGCAGCGCCGGCACCCAATATGGGCGCCGGGTTCTAGTCTCAGCTGCTCCTCTTCCAGTCCAGCTCTCTGCTGTGGCCCGGGAAGGCAGTGGAGGATGGCCCAAGTGCTTGGGCCCCTGCACCCGCATGGGAGACCAGGAGGAAGCACCTGGCTCCTGGCTTCAGATCAGTGTAGCTCCGGCCGTAGTGGCCATTTGGGGAGTGAACCAATGGAAGGAAGACCTTTCTCTCTGTCTCTCTCTATCTCACTGTCTAACTCTATCTGTCAATAAAAGGGGGGGGGCTCAGATAGTGTGGCATGAGTAGTTTTCAAGAATAAAGAAACCAGGTGAGCAGCTGTTAAGTGGCGAGCTCTCAATTCCTTTCTGTTAATTAATTATCTTGTCCACTCTTCTCCTTGTCATTCAATAAATAATATTCTCTCATCAACTTTTGTAAAATCTTGGAGCAATAAGGAATGTCCTCTCATCCCTTTATCTAGTAAGAGGTAATAAAAGACATGTGCTCAACTATCTCATCTACAATAGGCTCTGACATTTGACAATAGATGTTGACATTTATTAAGCTCCTAAAGCAGGCTAGGAAGCTGGAAAACAAGGCTATATGTTCATGGATTTCTAATTTAATTCTGTTTCCTTTCCAAACTGGACCAAAAGGCTATTATTTGTCCTACATTCATAACAACTCACTTAATTCCCATATTAATCGGTCTTTCTGCAACTCTGACATTGGCTGTGTCTAATCCTGGTTCACCCAGATCATCAGTCTGGTTCTCCGGAAGCCACACATCGCTGCACAGTTCCACACGGAGCTCACGGGCAAGAGGCTGTGGTGTCAGCAACGTGTAGCTAGATGGTGGGTGAAGCCATAAGGTTTTAGGAAATTGCTCAAGAAAAATTCAGATAGTGAGACCACAAGAGGAAAGAGGAAGGGACCTTGAAGACCATCAAGAACCCAAGGAATGGACAGAGAAGTAGACTAGAAGGAGAAAAGGGGTTTGGAGCAGAAGGCAATCGTAACAGTATCTAGGTTCAGGAGGATGAGAAGTGGTGAGTCCTCAGGAGGTGACAGCTAGGGAGGTCCCCTGAAATCCTTAGCAAACTGTATCCACAGCACTGGTGTAATCAAGGTCATAAGGACATATGAACAGACTATAATGTACTCAATAGCAAACGAATGCGACATTCTTACAGGACAATTGATCCGTGCTGCTGAGTGAAGCACAGAAGAGAAGCCTCAAAGGAAGGGAGGTGAATCCAAGATACAGAGGTTGTTGTAGTGTCTGGTCTTGAACGTGGGCTGGAGTTGAGCACTCTTGTAAGTGGGGGTGGAAGTGATTGAGAAAGACAGAGGGGAAGGAGAAGGGCGGTCAAAGAAAGGAAGATGCTGGAGTAGATGGGAGAGAGAGCCGGGCAGAAAACCTTTCTACACAGGAAATCCAGCAGTATTTCTTCTCCTCCTTTCTTTCTACATAGAAAAACCAGAAACGCTGCTTCTTCCTTGGAGACCTTCCTCCAGACCTTGGCTCACCAACATCAACCCCCTTTCTCACTGCGGCAGGGCCCTGGGCCTACTGGGTGTGGAGGAATAATCTGCAGAGGACACAGGGACCATCTGGCATGTTTTGGAAACGGCTTCTGTGTGGACTCCTCCCTGGGGGCCTCAGTGTGGGGCCAGCTCCACGTGGGCTTGCAGCAGGCGCCCCAGCTGCAGCAGGGTCGGCCACTGTCTTGGTTCTGCATCTTCGCCTCTCCCCTTCTCGCTTGACTCACCCCATCCTAGCTGTCGTGCGTTTCTGCCGGGGAACACACTGGGCCCTTCTGTAATGTGCTGGGGAAATCCGGAGCTTGTTCGCAAAGGCAGGAAGCGCCTCTCTTCCTGGGAGCGGGGAGGGCTGAGCTGTGCTCTGCAGGCAGTGGGCAGGGCAGCTGCTCCTCCTCATTCCTTCCCTCTCCCTTGTTCTCAGGGGCACGTGTTCCAGGAAGCACTGATGGCTCCCAAGTCCACGCGATGCCCGTGTTCTATGAAGAAGTCAGCTGCTACCTGCTCTGCGGGAGACAGGGAGAACTCAAACTCTCAACTAGGAGAAGAGAAGCAGCACACACTATGTGCTGGCTGACATCATACCTGGCCCTCAACAGCTGGGGCTGATGAACCAACCAGAGAGGCTCCGCCTAGCCCTCCGGAAGAAGAGTGTCCTCTCATACAGAGCTCAGTGTCCCTACTTGTACACCACCAGCCTAACGTTTCACCCTTGGTTGACCTTGACCCCAGGGCCTCTCCTAAGAAGTCAGCTTCTGCCTCATTCCACAGGCAGCCCCACCACAGAGCCCCAGACTCAGTCGTTGGGTGTCTGCCTGCCGGGAGGGAGAGCTCTGGCTTGGCTCCCCTTCACTGCCCCACCTTTGCAGCGAGCAAACCCTGCCCCTGCTCACCAGTCTCATGCATGAGCCCATTGCAGCTGCTCCAGTTCCCCAGACAGACAGCAATCTCCTGAACTTGACCTGCTTGCCACCAGCCATGACGTCACCCTGCCCAGAGGGGCCCTCCCACCTGGGCCCCACCCCCACTACTTGCTGACCACTGACTGGGTTTTCTGAGTCCACCAGGGCCTCCTTTGTGAGAGAGGCTCACTGAGCGCCGACTCCCTAGGGAGGCTGGGAGGCTTTGCTGATGGCAGAGTGTGCCTCGGACGCCTGTCGTGTTTCAAAGGTCGCTCCCTCGATGGTTGTTGATGTCTTGCTCTTGTTTTTCTGAAAAGATTGTACAATGAAACATTCTTAGCCCTGGCTCCTCCATCAGTCCCGAAGTTCGCAATGCGCCCCCTAAGAGGATGCCCACCTGGAAACAGGCAGGCAAGCCGAGATTTGAGTCCAGATACACCCGAGTTTGAATCTAAGCTACAGCTCTTGTCACTGCTGCCAGCAAAATCACTCAGCCTCCTGGAGCCTCAGCGTATTCCTGTAGGAGCCTCCTGCAGGTTTCCTGGGCTAATGAGATGAGACGACATAGGGAACACACGGGGCATTCGTTCAGAGGCATCGAGGACAAGTCTGCACGTTTGCCTGTCTTATTCTCGGAAGAAGCGGGCAGAACCACCAGGCTTTGATCCAGATCACCTCCGATCGTTCCTGGAAAAGGCATTGGATCTTCCCCAAAGGGAAGCGCACGTGCTAGCGACACACCCGCGTCCACCTCCTCCACGGGGCTGTGGATGTGTCTGATGTCATCGGCAGCTGCCTGTGCCTGTTAGCGGAGCCCCAGCACACCATGCGCTTGCTTCTGCGGAGCCCGCATGTGCTTTCCCAAATGAAACGGGAGACTTGTGTCGGGATGTGAAGTCAGGAGCCGCCCTCCTGTTCTCTGTGTTTCTCTCAGTTCCATCTGTCAGCTGCCAACCGCATCTTATTCAAGAAGGACTGGAAGGAAGGGAAGAATGGCCTCCACCTGCCACTGCCCCCAGAGCTGGACTGGGAGGGGCTGAGAGGGGGTGCAGACTGAAACCTGCGTCCACAGCCAGGATGCGCAGCCACCTGTCGGCCTCCTAAGCACCCCGTCACGCCCGGATGCCTGAACTGCAGGGGGATTAGGAGCTCACAGGCGGGCTGGACACTGCTCAGTGGAGGAGAGAGGGAAAGAGAAGATGGGGAGGAGGAGGTCTCCCAGAACACACCCTGAAGCTCACGAGCCGTCCTGCAGGCCGCACCGCCTTCCCACGCCCACCCACGGCTGGGAGCAGATCCTGCAAGGGAAGTGCTGTGGCTTGAATGGGACCCCAAAATTCACGCACCAGAAACAGAATCCCAAATCCAGCAGTGCTGCCCACTGAGACCCTTAAAAGGCAGATTAATGAAATAGTACTGTTCCCCTAAGTATGCACTAGTTACCATACGAATGGGTTCCTGGTAAAAGTGGGGTCAGCCCTCTCCTGTCCCATTAACTCTCTTGTTGTTCTGATGGGGTGACCCAACACAAAGGAGCTCACCAGAGGTCAGCACCATGACCAGAGGTCAGAGAGAGAGAGAGAGAGAGAGAGAGAGAAATCTTCCATCTCTTGGCTCACTGCCTAAATCCTGTAAAAGTCAGGGCTGAGCCAGGAACCCAAAGCTCATTCCAGTCTCCCGTGTGGGTGGCAGGAACACAAGTACTTGAGCCATCACCGGCTGCCTCCCAGGGTGCACATTAGCAGGAGGCTGGAACTGGGAGCGGAGCCAGCAGCACTCAAATCCTGGCACTCTGGCATGGGATGTGGGCAGCCCACAGGTGGCTTAACTGCTGTGCCAAATGTCCCAGAGACCAGCATGTTGATATTGGATTTCTCAGCCTCCAGGAGTGTAGGAAATAAATTCATTTTCTTTACAAGTTCCCCAGGCTGTAGTATTCTGCGACAACAGCACAAAAGGGATGGAGACAGAAAGCCATCAGGAGGCAAGGGAGGAGCAGCCACCCAGGCCAAGCGGCCTGCGCGCCCTTGTTCAGATTTCCTCGAGTCTAGTCGAGTCCCCAGCCCAGCCTGCACCTGCTCTCTGTACCTGAAACACTCTAGCCTGCCACTGGCCTGGCCAACTCCGCCTGTGATTTAGGTCTCTGTGCAGATGCGCTTCCTACTGGAGTCTTCCTGTAAGGGGATGAAATAGTTTGTCCTGGGCTCCCATAATGCCTTGCATGCTACCTGCTCTGGGACTCTCATGCACCTCCACTCTATTTGGCTGCTCCTGCCCAGGCTGTCAGCTCCAAGAAGGCAAGGACTGGATCTTTCTCACTACCTTGTTGCGGACCATCCTGAGCCCAGCACACAGAGCTGTTAACATCACTGTCATTGAACAAGATGACCTGTGAGGGTTTATGCACCTTGCACATGGGCACAGGAGTGAGGAACATGGGGCAGGCACAGTCCTTGGCAGTGCACCGGGCTCTGAGCTGTTTGTGGAAAATGCTTTCATGTTGATTCTTCACTCATTCAGCACACACGTTCAGTGCCAAGGACTGCTCTACCCCCAACAGTGCAGTGGTTATAACTGGAAGTCATTCAATTAAGAGTTATGTCTGGGCATTTTATAGAAGCCCAAAGAATGCCACCACCTGCTCATGGCGTGAGAGCAGGAGCCGGCACTCAGCTCTGGCCTTGCTTACTTCTCAGCCGGGAGCCTCGCTGGGAGGCTCCGGCCTCTGCTGATCTCCAGGTCCTGAGTCCTGGCGAGCATCAATATCATCGACAGCCACCGAGACACCTGGGCTGCAGCCTCCGCTTCTCGGTGTGGCTGGAACGTGACCAGTAGAGACCTCGGTGGGGGACGGGGCTGCCTGCAGTGACCTCCCCCTCCCCCAGCTGACATCATCTTCATCAGCCCACTCATCTCCCCCTAAAATGTCCTTCCTTCTTACTCAGGTACGATTAGAAAAATGACCAGGCTTTGAGCTAAAAATACAAATGCTTTATGTTCCTCCACAGGGGGAAAAAATAAGACAAGAGAATCTATGAAAGTAACAAGGAATTTCATCCTTCAGTGGACTTCAGAATGGATATTTTAGACTCAGCCATCCATAAACATTGGGTAATATCATACTCTGTAGCGCAGAATGAGTTCCACGGAACGAGCCACAAATCTGCATTAGGAGCAGTGAGGGGGGCTGCCTGCGAGCGTTCCCATCTCTACGTGATGGCTGGCACCCTCCGTGCCAGGTAAACAGATTCCACAGGCAAGAGCCAGTCTACGGCACCGCACCCGCGGCTGGGGATCTGCAAAGGAGGACACAGGCTGTGAGCTCAGGCGGCTTGAAACGGCAGAGACTCGGAGCCAAAATCCCCGTGTGTCACACCCTGCCTGGGTCCTGGTGAGTGCCTGGCTAGCAAGGTGCTGGGTGATTCTGTCTGCCGCCACTCACTCGCCTTCCGTTGTCATCCCCATGCCAGGCTGGAGAGGGCAAGTGTGCCTGTCTCTCTGCCTGTCTTTCATGCTCCGCCCCTCTCAAGACCTGGGATTCTGCACCTGCTCTTCTCTGTCCCCCCCCCCCCTTTTTAAGATTTAATTATTTATTTGAAAGTCAGAGTTACACAGAGAGAGGAGAGGCGGTGGGAGGGGAGAGGTCTTCCATCCGCTGGTTCACTCCCCAATTGGCCGCAATGGCTGGAGCCATGACGATCTGAAGCCAGGAGCCAGGAGATTCTTCCAGGTCTCCCACACGAGTGCAGGGGCCCAAGGACTTGGGCCATCTTCTACTGCTTTCTCAGGCCATAGCAGAGAGCTGGATCGGAAGAGGTGCATCCAGGACTAGAACCAGCGCCCATATGGGATGTCGGCGCTTCAGGCCAGGGCATTAACCTGCTGCACCACAGTGCTGGCCCCTGGCCCTTTCCATGGCCTTCGGACCTTCAGTTCCCAGCTTCGATAGTGCCCCTGCCACACGCTGCCCTTGGTCCCGGGATGGATTGGCTGCCTGCTCTGCAATGCTGTGTGGATTCCTCTGTTCCTGCCTCTCACAGGCTCCAGACCCCCTCTCTCCCTAACTCGCCCCACCCCAGCCCCCCTCACATAGGCTCCCCTCCAGGGGCCCTGGCTCGCTGGCAAGGCCCTGTTCCCTGAGCCTGCCACGATCTGTCTCATGTCTCAGCCACTGTCCTTGCCGGCTCTCCAGCGACTTCCTCACCTTTGTCCAGGGAGTTAGAAAAGACAGGCCTCCTCCTCTTCCTCCTCCGGGCTGACTCCCTGACTGGAACGGACCAGACAGCCTCTCACAGCCACACCCCTTCCCTCGAGCCCTGGGCCCCTGGCACCTTCCCCATGCCCAGCAGCGGTTTGCCCACAAGCGTACCTCTGAGTGGTGGATGAGCATGTATCTCAGCCAAGTGCACAGAGGGGTGCCTAGGTCTCCACCACCCTTTTTTCTTTAAAGATTTATTTATTTACTTGAAAGTTAGAGTTACAGGCAGAGAAAAGGATGGAGGGAGAGGGAGAGAAGGAGAGGGAGTAAAGGAGAGAGAGAGAATCTTCCACCCAGTGGTTCAATCCCCTGAAGGCCACAATGGCCAGGGCTGGGCCATTTTCCAGCCTCCCACATGGGTAACAGGGGCCCAAGTACTTGGGCCAACTTTCACTGCTTTTCCCAGGCCATTAGCAGAGAGCTGAACTGGTGTCCATATGGGACGCCGGCATCACAGCTTAACCCACTATTCCGCAATGCCACTCCCAACACCTCCCTTAAGACCTCCAGAATCTGCACAGTTCTTGACACAATAACCCACCACGCTCTGAAATGACCAAGAAGCAGAGCAGCATAAGCGGGCTTTCATCCCCTAGATCCCAAGAGAAAGGGGCTTCCTGTGGCTGAAGGTGCCGTAGCCTCTGCTCTCACCCTGGGATCCCCTTGGAGGCAATGAGTTAAGTCTCGACCTGGTCAGGTCACGAGGAGACTAAGCAGGGAGGCTTGGGTCACCATCCCAGGTTCTGTGCCCCAGCAGCAGGGCCCGGAGCCGAAGCACACCCCTGCCCTGCTCTCCCCACCTCTCTGTGTCAGGATTTCTTTGGTGCATATTTGGATTCTGTTGGAGCTCAGTGAGGCCGCACAGCCTGCACGCGTTTAGATCAACTTGTCAACGGCCTGCTCGCTCACAGCAGATCTTTTTCATCGCTCCTCCTCCGACTCACGGGGCTGACAGAGTGCTATATCGGATTTCCAAAGGCATCTTTCATTAGAAAAATATATTCTTTTGATCACCCTCTGTCTTCCCAAAGTTGCAAAGGCTGAAGATCAAGTTGCCAACCGGAATTCCATTCATCAAGGAGATAAGCATCAGCCGTCCACTCCTCCACTGCCACCATCAAAGAGCGCGTGTCAGCTGGTCGGCAGCTGGCGGGGGGCCGGGGGACCCGGAGACAGGGCACAGGGACTGGGGAGGCCTGAGTTTCCAAGCAGGCTCTCGAGGACCCTGCCCCATGCGACCTTGGGCAGGTCCGGTCTCCTCCTTTGGTTTTCCATCTGTTATGCACTCCACGAACCTCCAGAGGACTGAACAGTAGGCTGAGGAACTGAGGAGCCATCTTCCTATAATTCCAAAGCACAGTGCACCCGTGGGCCAGGCCAGCGGCGAGGCGATCAGAGGTGGGACCAGCACACGCCCACCCTTAGCAATATTGCCGCCGGCGCTCTTGGATCGAGCAGGTGCCTGGAAGCAGCAGGGCCGTAAGCTCAACATGAGGCTTGTGGAGTGTGGGCCTCCCGTTCCATCCTCCCTGGGGAACCCAGCAGGCGCCCACAGGCGCGCTCGCGGAGCCAGGTCGGCTCTGGAGCTGGGGGCAGTTGAGCTGAGCAGAGGTGACCTCTCAAGGTCTCTGCCGCCCCCAGATTCCCAGATTCAATAATGGCCCCTGTGAATAATAGATCTGCTCTCTGACAACGTGCATGATAAAGTGACCTGGTACAAAGTCCCATTAAGATAAATCACATTTAAGTTTAGGAAATTATATGTTTGAATCCTGTAATTTAATGTCACTGTGATGCCTGAGAGGAAGGAGAGGGAACTCAATTAGAGGTTAATTAGACCGGGCGACTCACAAGGCCCTGCTGTCTTCCTGCTTCTGAGCAAGGGAAGGGAAGAAGGGCAACCCATAACCTCAGCCCGTGTGCCTTAACTTCCCTACCTGTCAAATGGGAGCAGTTGTGAGGGAGGAGAGAATCTCTTACATGAGCCAGAGGAGGAAACCGTGGCCCCTAGGAAATGCCAAAGAGCCCCAGCTCCATGACGCAGAGCATCCCGCGTCTGCCCGGACGCCCCTCGCGGCAGTCACCACGGATGGACCTCGAGGCTTTGTGAACCCCACACCACAAGGTCAAGTTTGCAGAGGAGTAGGTCATCCGGCGCTTCCTCAGCGATGCGGAAGGTGGGCAGAGCTCACAGCAGCACAAACCACTGTTCCTCTCCATTCTTCCCTTTGACGTCAACTGTTCTAGAATCTCTCCCTGTACAGCCAACACCCCTCGCTTCTTCCACTTCTGGGCTGTTTTGCGACCTCTGCTGTGATGCACGTCGCTGGAATGGCTGGCTGAGGTCCCCGTCCTCACACCTCAATACCCCGCCGGCGCCTCCATTCCCCGCAGGTGATCTTTGCCAGGGTCACCATCAGCCTCCTGGAGCTGCCCGCTTCAGTCCTTGTGCCCTGTGGCCTCTCTCCGTGTCAGCCACTGAATCCCTGACCGCTTCAGCTTCCGTGGCCCTGATGGCCTTCCAGAGTGTACATCAGGGCGGGGGCACAGTGGTCTCAGACTCCATGCTCTTCCTGCCACTCTCGTGCCATGCCAGCGGCCCCCAGTCGGCCCCTCCGGGCTGAGTGTCTGAAGCCTGTCCAGAATGCTTTCAAAGAGTCAGACCCACGCATCCACCACTGTGCTGGGTTTGGGAGAGACCCTGAATTCAACACTGAAGAGCACACCCATTCATCTCACGTAGCTGAGATAATCGCACACTCAGTTGCTGTTCCAGATTTTTCTCCCAAACTTTTTTCGCGTCTCCTTTATATCCTACTGAACTTGAATTATAGAACTTGAGATTCACTGGGAGCAGAATGCTGTACCAGGACAGCCATGACAGCCGAGGTCCCCTGGAGAACCAGACGCTTTGGAGGGTGCTCTGCCCTGGGGAGGCTCCAGCACGCACCATGGAAGCAAACAGGGGTGAGGATGAGTGGCAGCTGGGCTGGGCTGGGCTGGGGCTGGGAAGTCTTCCGGAGGAGGTGAAAGCCCTCAGACCTCTCGGTGGCAGTGGGTAGGGCCAAGGGCGAGGTGAGACTCAGGGAGGATTGCACACGGGATGTATGGAAGTCTGGGTTGACAATGGAACCCAGGTGCAAGGTCTCTGCAGTGCCGCCCAGATACCCGTATCTTCCATTGTCAAGTTCAGCAGGGGAGCTAGAGAGGGAATGAGAAGAGGGCCCTTGTGGAGGGGCCTCTGGGACAGAGCACAGGCAACATGCAAAGGTGCAGGAGGCTTCCGGGCCGAGACCAGCATCAAAGGCACACAGACCCAGGAGGCGCCTGGGCCCTGGTGAAGAATGTCTATTAAAGAACTCCTTGTCGTGGGTTACTGCACAGTGGAAACTGAGGGTGCAACACTGTTCCCCCCAAAATTATCCTTAGCAAGGTCAAGTGCCTGCCGGCCTACTGCTTGGGAGCTTCCAGTCTTATCATGAGAATGGCAAGGGAGTGGTGACTCCACCCTCCTGAGCTCCCCAGTTTACTGTAAAACAAATGAGGTACCCACCCTTGAGATGGCTCTTTTGTTTTATCCTGAGCCAGCCCGACAGGGTAAAGGATCCTAAATCCCAATCTTTTGTTGGGTTTCTCTCCACCTTATTGATTAACAGTTTCTTCCTCAAAATTGTACTTAAAAACCCCAGTGCCATGGGGTCCTTTGGGTTTTTCCCTCTCTTGGAAGCCCCCTCCGTGCCACTCTGGCTGGACGTCTTTGACTCTAATAAACCTTGCTTTCCAAATCCAAAAAAAGTAAAAGGACTCGTGCCTTTCATGCCTGCGTTGACCAAATGATGTGGGACCATGGCCACAGGGGCAGAAGTAATACAAGAACTCCCCTCTGCACAGTGCTTGCTTAGCCTCCGCGCAATTGCAAGCTTTAATAACTTCAGAGTGATAACTGCTATAAATATACAAAACATCATTTGAAAGTTTATTTAAATTTTTCACATTTATTCACTGTTGTGCATTTAAAAAAAATAAGTCTTTAAATTTTCATTTTTTCCCAGCCCCTCTGGCAGTCCCCATGGCAAATATTGACTGAAGCAAAAATGAAAATTAAACATTTATACATTCACCAAACGCAAGACTTTTAAAACTGGAAATACTTCTGCTCTAGACAATGTGCTTTGGAAGACATCGAAGCTGAGCATTGCACTCAAGCTTGCATTCGGTCCCCACAGCAAGCCCCCCTAGAGGAGGTCTGATAATCACCCCCGTTTTACGGAGAAAATCCCAGAGGCTCGGTGAGGTTGGGAGCCTGCTCGAGGTGGCTCAGGGAGTGAGTGCAGCTGAGGCTCCCGCCTCTTCCGATCCAAAGGGAATGGATCCTACCGAGAGAGGTATCTCCAGCTGGGCGAGAGGCGTCACCAGCTCTGGCACTGGGGCTCTCCCGGGCTCCCACAGCATGGAGATAATGCAGTCCACAGGGGAGCAGAGGCCAGCCAGAGAGGATACTCCTGCCCAGGGGCCCGCTGGGAGGGGTGGGGCAGGGAGGCCGAGCCTTGCAAGGAGCGGAAATGGCTGAGAGCCGCGGACCGGGTGAGACGCAAGCTTCGTGCGGCTGCTCAAATATTAATCAACAATATATTTTAATGACATAAAGCACCAGGGAGCTTTGGAGGGAGCACGGAGGGCTTTGGATACCTTGAATAATGATAGTGTCACTCCGAGTTTTTATGGTCTCCTCTTTGGTGAGAGCTTCGGTAAAACCTTATGCAAATAGTCAGGTGCGGGCCGCGAGCTGTGGAACGCGAGTCCGCCCAGGCTCGGCGGCTCCGTCTCAACAGCAAGGCCACTGCCCAAGTAGCGGTGTCCTCTGGTCAGCACACCTGCGGACCTGGAAGCTGTGTGGCCTTCCCGACCGGGAAAGAGGGTCAGGGCTGGGGTCCTCCAGACCCGTGATTGGCTGCTCTGTGCCCTTGCTCTGTGGGTGGATGACTTCCGGTGTGCACTGAGTGTTCAAGAGACAGGTGGTGTGGTGATAGGACCCGCACCAGCCCGGCCCGCGGTAACGGGGTTGGTTAGCCCTAGAACCTTATCCCTGGACCCCGCTATCCATTGTCTCGGCTGCTGCGGCTTGAGGTGCACGGGAGAGCTGTGTGTCACCCCCAGGCACACAGCTTGTGCTGGGGAGGCTGCTCCGGGAGCCCACACCTCAGCGCCCTCAGCTGCCTTTCTCTGAGTTGGATGCTGATTTCTCCTCTCAAGGGCCAGGCAGCCCCAAGTCCAGCAAAGTAATCTGGGCCACTCCTTGTGAGACCCAGGGATGGTACCTTTTGTCTTGCAAAGAAGAAATGGGAGATGTCAGTCTTATCAGACCCATGGGACAAAGAGGCTCTGAGCTTGGCAGTGGACAGAAACGGGATTCAGGGGCTGGCTCTGCACGCTGCTTCCTCCTGAGGGAGCCTCGAGCCGTGGTCATGAGAAGGAGGCAGGACACCGTGCAGGGGACACTGGCCATGCCCTAGGGCTGGGATCCGCAGTGCCCATGGCCGCAAGGACAGGCAACACACACACTCCCAGAAGCAGACGCTCATCACCCAGGGTCACTGAGCTTCGGTGGCCTCGGTAGGATCAGCAGCCCAGCCCTAAAGCCCTTGGCCCGGGAAGCTCTGTCTGTGGCCTGTGGTTCAACCTCTGTGAGGTGACATTCAGGTCCAAGTTAGACCACCCCCAACCTAGGACTCCTGAGGGCTGCTCACAGGTGAACTCTCCCGCTGGGACAAAGCTCGTGGGGACATGCCTGGGGGGCCTGGGACAGAGCGCTGGGAGGGATGTACGGAGGGGAAGGCAGACCTGGGCTGTGGATGGACCTGGGGAGGAATCCCGGATCCCCATCCAGCTGCTATTCAGTTTCTGCTTTCTCAAGTAGGAGCACAGACAGCTGCTCGGGCAGTGCACTGCATGATTCCAGGAGATGCTGTCTGTGACAGGCACCTGACCTTCATACATAGGCGTACTATGGGAATTCCACAAGATTGTGTTAAAACACTTGGGAAGATGCCAAAGACTGTATGAAGATTGGCCATTATCACAACTATTTAAAGAAGTTCTAGGGAGCAGGTGCTGTGCGGGAGTGAGTAAAGCCGCCACCTGCAGTGCCAGCATCTCATATGGTTCGAGCCCTGGCTGCTCCATTTCCAATCCAGCTCCCTGCAATGCTCCTGGGAAAGCAGCGGAGGATGGCCCAAGTCCTTGGGCCCCTGCACTCACATGGGAGACCCAAAGGAAGCTCCTGGGTTCTGGCTTTGGATGGGCCCAGCTCCCACCATTGCGGCCGTTTGGCGAGTGGACCAGCAGATGGAAGACCTCTGCCTCTCACATAAATAAATAAATATTTTTTAAAAAAGAAGTTCTACAATGATGTTCTCTACACGCTGGTCTTCTCTCTGTGGAACCTAAGTGTTTGTAGTACCTACTCCTGTCTCTGCTGTAGTATCAGCAATAACAACAACCAAAAACACATGGTGTTTAAACACAAGTGTTAACCACCACTCCAACATGTCTGTCTTTGTATATTCGGGATAAGGATACTTTTGAAAGTTCATGGAAGGGGCCGGTGCTGTGGTACAGCGGGTTAAAGCCCTGGCCTGAAGCACCGGCATCCCATATGGGCTCCAGTTCGAGACCCGGCTGCTCCACTTCCAATCCAGCTCTCTGCTATGGCCTGGGAAAGCAGTAGAAGATGGCCCAAGTCCTTGGGCCCCTGCACCCATGTGGGAGACCTGGAGGAAGCTCCTGGCTCCTGGCTTCGGATCAGCGCGGCTCCAGCCATTGCGGCCAATTGGGGAGTGAACCATCGGATGGAAGACCGCTCTCTCTCTGCCTCTCCTCTTCCTGTGTAACTCTGACTTACAAATAAATAAATAAACCTTAAAAAAACAGTTCATGGAAAATAGAATTCAGAGATGTTTCTTTTGATGCAAAACATTTGAAATCTACACATAGTTTTTTTTTCCATAAT
Organism: Oryctolagus cuniculus; assembly: GCF_964237555.1. Classification (NCBI taxonomy): domain Eukaryota; kingdom Metazoa; phylum Chordata; class Mammalia; order Lagomorpha; family Leporidae; genus Oryctolagus; species Oryctolagus cuniculus. The sequence goes on from NC_091449.1 coordinate 48,677,758, forward strand.
ATGCATTTTTCTGCGAACTTTTGGATGTCCTCCTCATATTTCTCAGACTTGTATGTGCACGTGAGTCCTCTGGGAAACGCTTGCTAACACATGGATGCGGATGAGGAGCAGCGGATTGAGGGAGTGGGATGGAAGAGAGGCGCTGAGATTCTGCATTTCTGATGAGCTGTGTGGCCTCTGTCGCGGTCCAGGTGCCCTGCTCTTGCAGGGACGACACTCGGGGACAGAGCGTGCAGCTTGTGCAGCCCCTGAGGTTGGGGGAGGCCTCCTCATCTTTTCTGAGTTTGTGGAGGGCTAGGTAGAAGTGATGAGTCGGTATACCAAGGCCTGTGGGCCACATCCAGCGTCACTGCCTCTTTTGTAAATAGAGTTTTATCGGAACACAGGCACCACCTCCTACTTACCTATTGTCTAGGGCTGCTTCTCTGCTGTCACAGCAAAGGGGGGTAGCTGTGCAGAGTTCAAGTCCCGGCTGCTCTGCTTCCTTTTTTTTTTTTTTAAAGATTTATTTTATTTATTTGAAAAACAGAGTTACAGAAAGAGGTAGAGACAGAGAGAGGTCTTCCATCCGCTGGTTCACTCCCCAGATGGCTGCAACGCTGGAGCTGAGCCGATCCGAAGCCAGGAGCCAGGAGCTTCTTCTGGGTCTCCCGCGTGGGTGCAGGGGCCCAAGGACTTGGGCCATCTTCTGCTGCTTTCCCAGGCCACAACAGAGAGCTGGATCGGAAGAGGAGCAGCCGGAACTAAAACCGGCACCCATATGGGATGCCAGCGCTTCAGGCCACAGCATTAACCCTCTGCGCCATAGCGCCGGCCCCTGCTCCACTTAAATAACTAGAGCAACCATCTGAGGTTATTTCGGTATTTATTTCTGAAACGCTTTGCGGCTCCCGCATCCTAAGTGTGTCACAGGTTCTGTCCACGCTGGTTCTGACAGGGGCGATGGCTGCCTCCACTTGAAAGCTTCTTATGGTGGGGAGCTCACTGCGATGGGCACAGTCCTGTGTCCCTCCGTTGGCAAGAAAGCTGACCCTGACTCCATGAGGAGACTGCCCACCCATCTGAGTGCCGTGTTACCACCCTGTCACCGTCACAGACAGAACTTCAGACCTCTTGTGGGGGTGACCCTGGATACGTTGCATTACCTTTGGGGGCCTGTGTTCCCTCACATCTACACCAGGGAGGACCCAACTGAACACACGGGTGTGCGTAGGAAGGCAGAAGGACCCAGTGGGCAGGGCTGCCAGGGATTCTACCCGTAGAACTCCCTGACGCCAGCACCAGCTCTGGGAGGTAGAGCCCAGCTCTTCTCCTCACTAAAGCAGGGAGTCAGGGTTTCAGCAGGGCCCGCAGCTGGGTTGGTAAAGGCAGGGGAGGGTGCCACATGCAACCACAGAGCTCTCTCAGATTTGTCACTTGATCTCAGGAAAGCACCGACCAAGCTGGGGGCCAGGAAGCCCTCAAGCCTCTCAAATGATGGATTTGATGATTCCAAAATGCATTCCTAAAAGCTTCCAATAAATCAGGTCGATCCCAAACTTGCTTTGTTTAGAAAAATGAAATGGTGTATCAGCTGCTCCAAGAGGGAATCTGATTTCTGTTCTTGTTGCCACTTTATCACTTCCTCCCAGCTGTTATCGAGATCACAGTTCCAGAGATGGTTAAATGTTTGTCACATTTAATATTATTGTCCCCATTTTTCACGTGCGGGAAGCTGACGGCTGCTTCTTAGAAACGCTCGGTGAAATGCAACTGCTTTGCAACTGGGTGCAAGGCCGGCGTGCACATAGCTGTCTAGACATGCGCCGTGGTGGCGGTGGTGGTGACCCGGGATGGGATCTTCTGCCCCTCAGGAACAGGCGCTGGAGCTTTCCAGGCAGGAGACAGAGCCTGCGGGAACAGCAAGCCCTCCTGCGCGTGCATCCTCCAGGGCCCCCGCCTGTCCGGTTCTTGAACCACCCCCCCCCCCCCCCACACACACATTGTCCCTCTCTTCCTGGAAGGCTGACAGTTTCTTTTCTTTTCTTTTTTTTTTTTTTTTTTTTTTTTTTTTTTTTTTTTTTTTTTTTTTTTTGACAGGCAGAGTGGACAGTGAGAGAGAGACAGAGAGAAAGGTCTTCCTTTGCCGTTGGTTCACCCTCCAATGGCCAGCGCACCGCGCTGATCCGATGGCAGGAGCCAGGTGCTTCTCCTGGTTTCCCATGGGGTGCAGGGCCCAAGTACTTGGGCCATCCTCCACTGCACTCCTGGGCCATAGGAGAGAGCTGGCCTGGAAGAGAGGCAACCGGGACAGAATCCGGCACCCCGACCGGGACTAGAACCCATTGTGACGGTGCCGCAAGGCGGAGGATTAGCCTAGTGAGCCGCGGCGCCGGCACTTTTTTTTTTTTTTTTTTTTTTTGGACAATGTTGACAGTTTCAAACCCGGTCAGACCCTCTGCAAACTCTCACTCCCATTCCCCCCACCCCACACACACACGGAGCCTTCAGAGTGATTTTTCTAAACCACAAGTCTGATCATGTCTCATCCTTGCTCCAAATCTTTCAGGGCCTCCCTGTTGTGCGCAGGATAAATCCTGGATTCAATCACACATCTCACCAAGATCTGCTCTGCTCAGCATTGGCCTGCTCTGGAGCCCTGGCCATCACTAGGGCACTGTTCACACGCTCCAACCTCTGCGGACTTGTCTGATGCCCCCGCTCCATCGGGCTTCCCCAGCCTCCACACACTGCTCCCTCTGCCTGCAGCCCTCTGCCTGACTCTCCCAGATGGCACCGGAAAGCTAGCTGCAGACTCTGACACTTCTCCATCAACAGTGGGCATGGGTGTCGCTTCCTCTTGAAGCAGCCTGCTCTGTGCCAACCCCGACCAGGGGGTCTAAGGACCACTCTACCAGCTTGTGACTCCTAGGCCTTAAGGAGCTAGCAGCTGCCATATCTCTCCCTCTCTCTCTCTCCCCCACTTCTCTCTCTCTCTTTCTCTATCTCTCCTCTCTCTCTCTCTCTTTCTCTATCCTCTTTTTTCCTCTCTGTCCCCCTGCCTTCCATCTCTCAGACAGCTGGGTTGCTAAGTAAGAACTCTGACTGCCTTACTAGAAGGGGACATACAGAGAAGCCCTGAGTCCCTAGGGGAACAAGGGGCCTATGAAGTCCTACCCTCCAGCTGCCCCCACCAAGGCACTGGGCAGGTGTGAGAAGCCCATCTGTACCTACGAGACCAGATCAGTGTCCTGTTAACCCCAATTTATGCCACATAGAACAGAAGAATCACCCAGCTGAGCCCTACACTGACCCCAAAAATTAGGATACAACAAAATAGTTGCTTTTTAAAAAAAAACACTAAGTTTTTTGGGAAACAGACAACTTGAAGACTTTTCTGTCTCTCCTTGTTGTTGACTGACTCATTAACATCTTCTGATGAGATGTCTCTTCCTCTGGGAAGCCAGACTGACACTCTGTGTTCCCTTAGAAATCCACCCCTCTCCCATCTGAATGTGCCCAGCTGCTAACTTCTCTCTCCCACCCCCTTGGGAGGTAAGCAGAATTCCATGTCAGTGTGCTCTGCCTTCTACACGGTCAGGCAACAACCACAGTAGTTGGTCAATAAATACTTCCCAAATGAGTGAGAAAATGAGCAAATAGAAGAAATAGTCTGGGACAACTAAAGGAGGTAGGGCTGAGAGACAGAGAGATCTTCCATCTGCTGGTTCCTTCCCCAGATGGCCTCAAAGACCAGGGTTGGGCCAGGCTGAAGCCAGGAGTTTGGAATTCCATCTAGAGTCTCCCACATGGGTGGCAGGGGCCCAAGGACTTGGGCCATCTTCTGCTGCTTTCCCAAGCACATTAGCAGGGAGCTAGTTAGGAAGTGGAGCAGCCAGGACTCAAATTGGCACCCATATGGGCTGCAAGGTATCACAGGTGGTAGCTTAACCTACTATTCCACAACACCATCCTCAGAAACCAAGTTCTTAAAGTAGTATCATCAAGCTCAATATCAAGGCTATGAAGGGAGACCCATAAATTCTGTCCAGCTTGAAGAGATGAGGTACACAGATGCGGCAACAAAAACTTGATGAGTTACTATGCAACCTTTAAACACGCTAGTGTGTGAAAATTAATAGCTAAAAATGCTATCAGAAAAAATAGCTGACAACTCCCCTCACTGACTGCCCCCAGGTATTTGAACCTGCCTGAATACAGAGCCTCGTTTGTTTGTTCGTTCATTTCTTTATGCATTCATTTATTCAAGATAACGTTTACCAAGCGTCTCCTGTGTACCAGGTGTTTCACCAGTTACTGGAGATTGAAAGACAAACAGTACAAGGTCACAGGGCCATGACAGCCAGCTGGGGAAGACCCAAAGCAGAGCCAGTGCTGAGCAGGGCAGATGTCCCCAGCAGGTGGCAGGAGACAAGGTTTTCTTTTTTTTTTTTTTTAACTTTTATTTAATGAATATAAATTTCCAAAGTACAGCTTATGGATTACAATGGCTTCCCCCCCCCCATATCTTCCCTCCCACCTACAACCCTCCCCTTTCCCGCTCCCTCTCCCCTTCCATTTACATCAAGATTCATTTTCAATTCTCCTTATATACAGAAGATCAGTTTAGTATATATTAAGTAAAGAATTCAACAGTTTGCACCCACATAGAAACACAAAGTGAAAAATACTGTTTGAGTACTAGTTATAGCATTAAATCATAATGTACAGCACATTCAGGACAGAGATTCTACATGAGGAGTAAGTGCACAGTGACTCCTGTTGTTGACTTAACAAATTGACAGTCTTGTTTATGGCGTCAGTAATCACCCTAGGCTCTTGTCATGAGTTGCCAAGGCTATGGAAGCTTTTTGAGTTCACCAACTCTGATCATATTTAGACAAGGTCATAGTCAAAGTGGAAGTTCTCTCCTCCCTTCAGAGAAAGGTACCTCCTTCTTTGATGGCCCCGTTCTTTCCACTGAGCTCTCACTCACAGAGATCTTTCATTTAGGTCATTTTTTTTTTTTTTGACAGAGTGTCTTGGCTTTCCATGCCTGAAATACTCTCATGGGCTTTTCAGCCAGATCTGCATGCCTTAAGGGCTGATTCTGAGGCCAGAGTGCTATTTAGGACATCTGCCATTCTATGAGTCTGCTGTGTACCCCACTTCCCATGTTGGATGGTTCTCTCTCTTTTTTTTTCTATTGGTTAGTATTTGCAGACACTAGTCTTGTTTATGTGATCCCTTTGACTCTTAGTCCTATCATTATGATCAATTGTTATAGCAATTGATCACTTGGACTAGTGAGATGGCATTGGTACATGCCACCTTGATGGGATTGAATTGGAATCCCCTGCTATGTTTCTAACTCTACCGTTTGGGGCAAGTCCGATTGAGCATGTCCCGAATTGTACATCTCTTCCCTCTCTTATTCCCATTCTTATATTTAACAGGGATCACTTTTCAGTTAAGTTTCAACACTTAAGAATAACTGTGTACCTTGCCCTGACTGTTAATGAACAACTTAATACGTTATCCCTCTTAGTATTTTTTTGTTTGTTCTACTTAATGCTATTGGTTGAACTCTGTAATTAATACACAGGAGACAAGATTTTCAAAGAAGAAGAATCCCTACGGAGAGGAGCTGTGGAGCCGGGAGGAGCTCCTGGGAGAGAGACGTGGCATCCTTTGTCCCTGAGTCACCAAGGATCACATTGCTTGGGGCTGGTAATTATGAAATTAAAGGCAGTAGGGGATTGAGGGTAAAATAATAATAATAACCCAGGAGGTATCCTCAGTGGTGGTACAGGAGCAGATGCTTCTCAGAGAAGAGGAAACAGCAGAGACAAGGCTCTCCTGGGCCCAGGGCCTGCCGTGATGGGGGAAGGCTGAGACCTGTTAAAGGGGTAAAAAAAAAAAAAAAAGAGAGAGAGAGACATTTAAAAGCTGGAGGCAAGACCCAGAATTAAGGCTTAATTAAGAAAGCAGGCATTTTAAGTTCACACAAATAAGCAAACAGAATCCCTTTGGCCCATCCTGATCATCGCCAAGTAATTGCTTTAAAGCCGTGGTTTGCTCTGCTTGGACGATCCTTAAACACATGTTGATAAAAGTGATGGAGACGAGACGCAAGTGTGGAGAGAGCAGCCTGCAGCCCGACAGCCCGCTCCCAGTCTGTCCTGGGCTGTGTGTGACCTGAACAGGCCACCGGCCACCTGCGGAATCTCTGTTTCCCTCCCAAGCCCACCTGTGTCTCCTGTCCCCTGTGGCTTGGGATGCAGCAGCCAGACTGTTGCTGTGAGCCACGCCCACTGCAGCTCACATCACCCCTCCAGCATTTGCTACCTGGAAGACCTGGGGCTCAGCAGGGGAGCCCTCTGAACCCTCTTGGTTCTCACATTCAGTTAGTTTTTAATGCTACCCCCTAATGCCAGGCGAATTAGAAAACCCAGAAAGTTGGTCATATTCGTCATCGGGCAGCTGGCGAAGACTGCCCCAGGCCCATCTCAGTCATCCCCCTGACGCTGACTCACGTCCTGGACACAGGGCTCACTGGGTTCCAGCAAACTCATATTTTATCTCACAGGACACTGTCAGCGATAAGACACCTGTTGCCACATAAGAAGAGATAGACCCAAGTAACCTAGCCCTGGTCTCATGTACAACCTGAGGACCACAGTTAATCTCATTATATTTGAATGCTTTTTGCTACAAGTAGGTTTTAGGTGCTCCTGCCACAAACAGTGGGATGTTTAAATAAAACACAAACTCCCCAAAAGGATGGGCGTTTGGCCCAAGACTTATGAGGATGGTTAGCCCTCTCGCATCCCACATTGGAGCTCCTGGGCTCAAGTCCTAGCTCTGCTCCCAATCCCGGCTCCTTGCCCTTGTGCACTCTGGGAGCAGTGCCAGCTCAAGTGGTTGGGTCCTGCCACTCACATGAAGAACTGCATTGGGTTCCCAACTCTTACTGCAGGCATTTGAGGAATAAGAACAGATGAGAACTCTGGCTTTCTGCTTATCAAATAAATAAGTGAATAATTTTTTTAAGAATTTAATGGGTAATTATGAGACGCTGGTTATCCCAACTTACTTAACTATAACAACTGTTTTGCTCTCTATGTCTTTCAAAATTACTTGGTGATGATGCATTTTTTTAAATCAAAATCACTAAATAAAAAGAAACCTAGATCCAATGTTTTTAATCTTTTGGAATATTTATTTTATAGTTATTTTATTTTTTAAAGATATATTTATGCATTTATTTATTTTTAAAAGATTTATTTATTTATTTGAAAGGCAGAGTTATACACAGACAGAAGGAAAGGCAAAGAGAGAGAGAGAGAGAGGTCTTCCATCTGCTGGTTCACTCCCCAATTGGCCGCAAAGGCTAGAGCTGTGCTGATCTGAAGCCAGGAGCGAGGAGCTGCTTCTAGGTCTCCCACACGGGAGCAGGGGCCCAAGGACTGGGCCGTCTTCCACTGCTTTCCCAGGCCATAGCAAAGAGCTGGATTTGAAGTGGAACAGCCGAGACTCAAACCAGCACCCGTATGGGATTCTGGCACTGCAGGCACAGCACTGGCCCCTTATAGTTATTTTAAAAGCTACTTTAGATTTAATTGGCATAGATGTTATGACATGTCACTGTTGAGCCCATTTGAAAGTCAAAATTATAAGTGAATTCAATTGATTGACATACTCCTGAACCTTCCTTATATTTAGTCACATTTTAATTCAAAATCATCAGATATTTTTCCAAACTACGCTACCCTCTATGCCATCGTAATTATTGGTGATGCAGCATTTCTTTAAAAAAGCATCCTTAAAAGAACCAAAAGTCATGTTTGCTGAATGCTTGACCTGGCTTCACAATTACGTAGTGCTGGCCTCCCGGGGATGCTCTGTTCCAGAATATAGCTAAATACCTCTGATGCACCACATCTACCCCACTCCTCCATAATTCCTGAGTCCTAGGAACTACAAAATATGCAGATCTTGTCTCTGAGATTTTCTTCCAAGCTTGTGATACCCATTCTGTGAGTTTTGATGTAATTTTACGCAAAGACAATAACAGGTGCATCAAAACGCTGCATGGCCAAATACAATAATAAAATAATATTAGAAGTAGGAGTTGAAGCTAGCGGTCAAGATGCCCGCTTCTCACCTCAGAGTACCTGAAGTCTATCCCTAACTCGAGCTTCCTGTTAACGCAGACCCAGCCTCAGTGAAGCGGTTGTGATGGCTCGGGAGCGTAAGTTCCTGCCACCACGGAGATCTGCATTGAGAGCCAGCTCTCAGCTTCAGCCCCGTCCATCACAGGCATCTGGAGAGTTAACCACTGGATAGAAGCACCCTGTGTGTGTCTGTGTGTGTCTGTGTGTGCATGCACGCATATGCACGCATGTCTGTATCTTTTGAATAAACATAAGTAAATAGAATTTTAAAAGTAAAATATCATTAAGTATCTCGATGAGATACTAAGGAATAAAAAAAGAATAAAAATTCTTGAAATCAGTGAATCATGATACTTCATGGGATTGTCCTTTGAGTGGGTGTGTGATTTTTTTAAACACTTTCTCATCGGACCTTGCACAGGAGAAGAGGTAAAATCCTGTTTTCTTCTTCCTTGTTTTCTTTTCTTCCAGGCTAGAAACGCTGCCTCCAGTTGCAAGTCTCCTGACTGCTGATGGATGGGGAAGGAGGTTGCAGCACACAGAATGAGGCTCTGACAGGGAAATGGAACAAGCAAGAGGCGTGGGGGAGTGCTGTGTTCCTCAGTGCATGTCTAAGGTGACCACGTTGTCTGTTATTCAAAGCAGGGCCCTTCTGAGCGCAAATGAGGTTGCTCTCAGGGTCCCGACATAAACTGGGGTCAACACAGAGAAGCCGGAACGTCCCAGCCTAAGAGCCCCTCATAGCCCGTCTTCAGCCAGCCAGCAGGGCTAAAATCAGATGCGAGTTTCTCTCTGCTTAGATCTGGAGCGCCTTTGTCCAAAACAGGAAAGCCATGAGATAACTGATGGGCAAGCAGACACTCCTGGCTCCCGGCCCAAAGACGCTTAACAATAAATTCCAAAATTGGTTAAAACCTGATGCCAGTGTGCTCTGGGAGCTGCTCCCTTCCCGGCTGTTATTTATGGCGCAGAGGAAAGGCACCACGTCGATGATGGATCTGCTTTTATCGGATAAAAATGGGAGAAACAGTGAAAGATCATGGTGAGATATTGTGCGGAATTTCAGCAGGACACTTTAAAAACGTATATTAGGGGAAATGAATTTTTCACTGGCTAAAACGTATCCATTTACAGTCGGAGCATCCATATATTTATGAGTGTTTTAGCCCTTAAAATAGTAACCCAGGACAGAATAACAAACAGTCCCTTAATAGCCCTAATTTGTCAGACTCAGCAGTTTAAAAATAAATAAATAAAATGAAATAGAAATGAGAGAAAGCAAGAAAGAGAACAAGAGAGAGGAAATAGCGGGAATATGAAATCCTGGAGAGTGTACTGTCCCAGAGGTTATGCCATGTCTGACTTCCAGACTTCCATGTCTGACTTTGAGACAGTGCCTTTAAAATCGTCTGGGAGGGGGCAGGCACTGTGGCACAGCAGGTAAAGCCGCCGCCTGCAGCACCAGCATCCATATGGGCGTCACTTTGAGTCCTGGCTGCTCCACTTCTGATCCAGCTCTCTGCTATGGCCTGGGAAAGCAGTGGAAGATGGCCCAAGTGCTTGGGCCCCTGCACCCATGTGGGAGACCCAGAGGAAGTTCTTGGCTACTGGCTTCGGATTGGTGCAGCTCCGGCCGTTGCAGCCAACTGGGGAGTGAACCAGCAAATGGAAGACCTCTCTCTCCCTCCTCCTCTCTCTGTAACTCTGCCTTTCAAATAAATAAAATAAATCTTTAAAAAAAAAAAAAAGGTAGCTGAGGTTAAAAAAAAAGCAGCAGGCGGTGACCTGTGCAGTGGTTAATTTTATTCGGTGACCATCATGGTGGATGTTTCTGGATGAAATGCATGGGGATAAGTAGCCTGAGTAGGCGCGTTGTCCTCCCAAGGCAAGCGGCCTCATGCAATCCCCTGAAAGACTGAACACAGCCAAGGCTGAGTAAGGGAGAAGCCAGTCTGCTCAGCTGTCTCGGAGCTGGAGCTCTGCTCTTCCCTGCTTTGGACTTGGACTCCAGCTGAACAGCACCTCTGCCTCCCCTGAGTCTCTGGCTTGCTCCCTGCAGAACTTGGGCTCTCAGCCTGCACAGTCAGCTGCCTATAATCATGTCTGTTTAAGAGATCTCCCTCCTCCTCCTCCTCCTCCTCCTCTTCCTTCTCCTCCTCCTCCTTCTCTCCCTCCTCCTCCTCTTCCTTCTCCTCCTCCTCCTTCTCTCCCTCCTCCTCCTCTTCCTTCCCCTCCTCCTCCTCCTTCTCTCCCTCCTCCTCCTCTTCCTCCTCCTTTTCCTTCTCCTCCTCCTCCTCCTTCTCTCCCTCCTCCTCTTCGTCCTCCCCCTTCTCTCCCTCCTCCTCCTCTTCCTTCTCCTCCTCCTTCTCTCCCTCCTCCTCCTCTTCCTCCCCCTTCTCTTCCTCCTCCTCCTCCCAGTTCCTTTTGGATACACAGACATTTCCTGTTGGTTCTGTTTCTCAGGGGAACCCAAACTAGCACATATTTGGCATTGAGAGCTGTGCTCTCTTCACCACTGGAAACAGGGTCATAAGCATTATTGGACTTTCATCCAATCAGAGAATTCACCCTGGCCACTCCGGAACCAATTCACAATACTTGGCCCTGAAATGCTAGTCCTCTGGGACAGCTCTCAAGCCCACATATGTGCTAACTTTAATGCACTAATGGAAATTTCTTTTCAACACTGGTACGAAATCACCCTTCCTATACCTACCCCCATCATCCATCGATTAAAAACGTGAGTATTTGTTAGCTTCTCTTTACTGCAATGAAATGCATGCCGCAGGCCATTCAGGAGGGAAGAGGCTGATTCTAGAGACGCACCAGCCAAGGCTGAGCAGGCTTCATTGGTCTGATCCCTGCGGAGGGCTTTCCTGCCAGCAGGGTCTTGAGTGGCACAAAACATCCTGTGCCGAGACACAGGGTGTTTCTGTCCGTGTCTATATGGCCCCTTACAATGCCACCAGGGTTAATCAAGGAGTTCTGCCCTAATGATCTCACCCAATATAATCCCTTCCCAATCGGATTAAGTCTCTACCCCCTCAGCACCATTCACTTATGACTTTGGGGCTTAAAGTCCTGTGTGAGTTCAGGGGTCCAATCACATTCAAACCACAGCAACCTGACTCACGGTGGTCAACTCATTATGATTTCAGCCTAAGAGAAAACATTATTTGCAATGTAACTATTGGTTTTCCTAAAGTATAAAAGTTTCTAAGAAACAAATTTTCAAAAATAAAGCCTAACTAGAATAATAGCAGCAACAATAATCATGGGTAAAGGACATGATCAAGAAATGAGTAAGATGCAGGAATGACCCACCAAAAATGAATATTAAAAAAAATAAAATCCCCAAGCTGATAATTAAAAAAGGGACAATTAAAACAATGCATGTGCCGGTGCCGCGGCTCACTAGGCTAATCCTCCACCGTGCGGCGCCAGCACACTGGGTTCTAGTCCTGGTCGGGGCGCCGGATTCGGTCCTGGTTGCCCCTCTTCCAGGCCAGCTCTCTGCTGTGGCCAGGGAGTGCAGTGGAGGATGGCCCAAGTACTTGGGCCCTGCACCCCATGGGAGACCAGGTGAAGTACCTGGCTCCTGCCATCGGATCAGCGAGGTGCGCCGGCCGCAGCACGGCGGCCGCGGCGGTCATTGGAGGGTGAACCAACGGCAAAAGGAAGACCTTTCTCTCTGTCTCTCTCTCTCACTGTCCACTCTGCCTGTCAAAAAATAAATAAATAAATAAAAATTAAAAAATTAAAAAAACAATGCATGTAAAATTTTTAAAGGTCAAAAAGCAGCAGCTCACAAGGGTTTAAGATTGGTAAAACTTTCCTAGCTAGCAATTTAGCATATCTATTAGAAGTCTTAAATATGTGGAAACCTCTTGACTCCAAAATTTCACTATAGAAATTTATCAAGGATGATATTTTTGAAAGTACACAAAGATTTATGTGTGATGATGCTTATCTTATTATTTAAATTACAGAAAATATGAAAGCATCCTAAATGTCCAACAACAAAAGATGGGTGATGTAAAGAAAGATAAAACGCAATTCTTTGCAGACATTTAAAATTATGCTCTGGAGAAAATTTAATAATAGGCAAATATGCATAAAACAATTACAAGAAGCAAACACACAGTGGTTATCTGTGGATGACAGGATTACAGGTGTTTGTTCTCTTGTCTCCGAGTATTTCTCTATTTTGAAATTTTCATTTTAAAGGCAGGAAGCCAGTGAGGCACCAAGGAAGACTTGTTTCCACCGTGCACTAGAAGGGACACCAAGCCAGGTGTTGGAAATAGTCAGGAAGGAGGAGGTGAAGTTGAGTGGCTGGCTTGCTTTGGAAAACACTGCGTGAGTTTTCGCTTCGTCTTAACCTCTCTGAACGTCAGCTCTCTTCCTGGTCAGATGAGAACAAAAGATCGCCAGGCCTGCTTGTGCACAGGCAGCTGTGACAATCAAAAGGGACACCATGTGTGAAAGGACTCCTAAACCTGCAAAGTGCTCCACCGGGAGTGGCATCACTGCCTTCGTTGGCGCGAGCCTTCTCTCTGGCTGCATTGTCCTTTGCTGGAGAGGGGCTTCGCAGGCGATGAAGTGCACTCAGTACTGCCACACACACAAAGCGAAGTGCCTGCGGCTGCCCAGGCCTAGCTCAAGAGGTCTGGCCATGAGACACAGCCAAGCAGACGCCAGAGGCCTCTACAGCTACCCAGCAGGAGAAAACACGGTTCTGAAAGAACCAACTTGGCATGGCGTGATCTAGCCTGGAGTCCAACTTGCCTGTCTCCAGCTGTGTGAACTCAGACCATGCATTCGGCCTGTCTGAGCCCCACCCACTCATCTGTGAAATGGAGAGCTTACCCAATCCTAATTCCATCCTATGACCACCCGGGAGAATGCACCCACACCACTGTGGATTCTTGGTGACCACCAACCCATGCAAAGGGACACAGGTTTGAGAGTGCTGTGCCTCCTCGGCCATGCTGTGCAAAGTGCCCATACCGCAGCCTGGGCTTCCTCCTGGGAGCAAAGGTTTTCAAAATCACTGAATTTTAAGTACTTATTTTTTATTATTATAAAATCTATAAGACATCAAAGGCATCAACATATTCTTATAGATGTAAATCTTCAAGAGCAGGTTAAATTTCCCCAATTCACCATAGAACACTGTTTTATGAAACATCTAACTGATGATTCTTAGCACAAATCCGGTAACTGTTGACCTAAGACAGAACTGACTTGGTCTTGACCTCACTTCCCTCCTACCTTGCACTTGTGGGCCCTCTCATCCTGAGTGAGAGAGAGCATCTTATCTCTTCAAAGCAAATATCACGCTGACCCATTCATGCATGTGAATTCCAGTCAGCGTTACCCTGCCACCTGTCACCTTCAATTTAGTGATTTCATTTTTTAATCAGTCCCTCCTTTCACTCTTTCATCCATCCATCCATCAAGCTGTCCATTCATGTATTTATTCCCATTTGATAGACTGAAAAACTGAGGATGAGGAAGGTCAAGAATGTCTCAGGTTAAGTAGAGCTCAGATTCCAACCACTTACATCTGACCACAAGGTTTCTCACAGGCCCCTGCTTCTCAATCCCCGCCCCCCAAGCCCTTTAGCCTGGAGATCCAGGAAGTCAAACAGGGAAGTGAGAGAGGAGGAGGGCGCTCTGTGAAGACAGCGGTATCCGAGAGTGTCCGTGAGTCATGGAGCAGCAGAGAGGTGAGCTCAGGGGAGACTGGAGTCCCCGGGGCCCCATGGGTGACAGCTGAGCCTGGAAAATGATGGCTCGTCACTCTGGTGCCCTGGGATGACAGTTCCATGATGGACTTGGGAGCCAATGAGATTTCAGTTTAGATTCTGGGTCCAAAAGTTACGAGCCACATGTCTTCACGGGGGTCCGTTTTCTCCTTGATAGATTGCGATGGTGGTAATACATCTTTTATCAGAAAGCTGTGAGAATTCAGCCAGCTACTGCGTACGAAGGGCTCCGGTGAGCTCCCGGCCAAATGCTCTGTGAATGGTGTTTGGGTTCATTTACTCCCCAGCCCGGCCCAGTCTGCGAAAACCCCACTCCCACTCCTCGAGTCACGGCGCCCAGGGGCTCACCTGTGTGCCCAGGAAGAGGAAGCAGACCCCGCCCCTGGAGGAGACCCAGCCTGTGGGACCTCATCTGTGTCGCGTCTACTGGCGGGGCTTGCAGCGTCTTTCCACGCGCTGTAAGGTCAGCTGGAGCCCCCAAGGCTTGCCCGTGTCTCCGTGAGGAGGCGAGTTTGTGATCTCCGTCTGTGCGAAGAAGAACCGTGTGAGCAGAAGTTTTCCCGCTAACACAGCAGCTGCACCACCTTGGCCAAAGTCATCTTCTGTGTGGCTAACGCTATCTGGCCTCAGATCTGGTCTCACTTGCTAGCTGGTACCAAGGCAGCAGCCATGCTGAGCCCCTGCATACCTTGTCCTTCTCTTTCTCTGCTGATTAAAAAGAAGAGAAGGAAAGTTTTCCTGTTGAAAGATTGCCCCGCTCTGCAGAGGGCAGACACAAGGCCCGCGTGCTCGTTGAGGACACGGGGAGCAGAAGAGCTTGACTAATTGCGTTCCTAATTACGAGAAGCGTCTTCCATTTGATGATATAATTACACCAGAGTGCAGCGAAATATCCCCATTACTTAGGAAAAATAAAGCAGAAACCCCTTCCCCTCACCCTTTCTTTCAATGACTCAGCCTGGATTTAAAACCTCGCTCTCAAATCAGAGGTCATTTATAAAACACAAGATCACATGCGTCCCTGTGAAGTCCCAACAGGCCCTGAGGTAGCTGTGGGCTTTTCCTCCAAGGGCTGGGTTTCTGGGAATCAGAGAGGTTTGCTCCAAGGAGCTAGACCTTTCAAGGGCCTACCCACCCATGCTATGGTCCTTGGTTAGGGTTCGGCTCTCAGAGTGGGTATGGCCTCCAGCAGGATCTTTCAGAATGTTCCAGAAGGATCAGAAAGGTGAAAATGTTTTCCCATGGTCAGGGTCTGCATGTGCCAGGTGTGGAGTGGACCTCAGTTCTCAGACGCCTGGGATTAGACGGGTTGCTGGGTACAAGCCTGACCCAGAGGACAAGAGGAACAGAAAGGGGCCTGCACTATGGCACAGAGGGTTAACCTGCCACCTGCAATGCTGGCACCTCACAGAGGCATGGGTAGAGCCCCCATTGCTCCACTTCTGATCCAGCATCCTGCTAATGAGCCTGGGAAAGTAACTGAAGATTGCCTAAGTGCTTGGGCCCCTACATCATGGGGAGACTCAGATGAAGCTCCTGACTCCCGATTTCGGCCTGGCTGTTGCGGCCATTTGGGGAGTGAACCAATGGAAGGAGAATCTCTCTCTCTCTCTCTTTCTCTCTCTTCCCCTCTCCCCCACCCCCTATAACTCTTTCAAATAAAATAATAAATAAAAAAGAGAAAAGATGGGGAGAGCGGGACCCTCACACCATGCAGCTCATAAGACTTCCAGGAAAGCAGCCCTGACTCACCCTCGCCTTCTTGGGACCAGCTTTGCTGTGGTTAACATAACAGCTGGTGAACAGCTTATCCTCGATGAACTGGACGGTCCAGAGACCAGTGCATCAGCTGGAGCTTGCCACAGCAGCAGCTCTGGCCTCTCCCCCACCCTGCCACCTGTGAGGAAGGACCCCCCCCCACTCCAGGCAGTTCGTGTACACAGGAAAGGTTGAGAAGTCCAGTAACCATGGATACTCCCGACGCACCTCCCTTGTCCCTTTCTCGAAAGAGCTTCAAATGAATAAGGTAGCATCCTGCTCCAAAATACTCACCGATTTTTCTCATCTTAACTCTCACCAAAGGCACTACCGGCCCTGGCTTTCTTATATCCCTAGAAAAACTGACAGGCCAAGTCACTGGTAGACATGGCAAACACATAATCTCTGATTGATTGGCACTCCATACCTGGAGTGCTGATTGGATAAAAGATCGTTAGGCAGCATCAAGGCCCAGCAGGAAAGAGTTCCATGATCAATTAGTGATGTCTGCCACAGGCACAGGCTTGGAATGACAGATGTGATCAATTATATCTTAATGAGTTTACATCTTCAAAGGGAACTTGGTGGCAGCAAAGTTATGGGCAAAAGCTTAAGGAATCAGCCGACCTGGATTCCTGGGCTCTGTTGCTGGTTTCAGTCTTGATTTCTCCTCTTTAACGTGAGGATGTTGAATGGGCCCTTACTCCCCGATGTTCTTTAATCTCAGCCATCTGTGATCAGATGCGTATATAATCATATCATGTACGTTTATGTTCCCAAGAGAGCAGGTTTTATTCCTATATCACCCCCCACCCCACCCTCCAGCTTACCTTAAATCAGAGCCCTTCTCTTAAATAATGGTCTGGTGGTGCTTGTGGGGGTGGGGAGGAGAGGGGAGGGAGGGGGATGTGGGGAGGAGCAGCCGCCAAGTACACTGGCCCGAGGCAGGCAGGGCCCCAGCCAGCCACCTCCACAGGCATCTGTTTCCAATGAAGCTAAGGACATTCCTGGGCCCATTCCTGCATTCTCTCATGGCTGCCCTGCTCCCTCCACATCGGCCTCTCCCCTCTGTGGGCTCCCAGCCAAACCAACCATCCCCAGGAGTTCTCAGGGGCCAGGAAGCAGGTGACGCCCCTGCTGGTGGCTTGCTGCCAGCTTGGAGTCTCTGAGGCCAACTCAAGGGACCCAAGAGGAAAAGCTTCCCTTAGGGTGCATGGGCCAGGCCTCCGTACATGGCTGTGAGTTAGGAAGAGAGAGCTGAACCAAGCAGCGATGCGGCTTTCTGAGACCGGCCCACGTGTGTCCAGAAACCATAAGCAACTGTCCGGTCCTGCAAAGTGCGAGCTGAAAGCCAGAAATGGAGGGCGGCAGTCCTCGGTGGGGGCCGTTTTGCCCCTCTGGGGGCATTTGGTGATATCTGCAGACAGTTTTGATTGTCACAAGTAGAGAGGGTGGAGGCCAGGAAGGCTGGCACCAGCCTGTGATGTACATGGAGCCCCCCCCCCCCCCCCCAGCAAACATGACCCAGCCCCAAACACCAGGAAAACCTGGTGTAAGAGAGCTTTGGGGGTCACCAAACCCGTTGCTCAGCTTTGCAGATTTACACCCTGCTGTGTGGAGCGGGATACAGACTGTGCACTGTGAACAAGCAGCCGGGCTACTGACCCACCCAGCCTCAGGCGCAGGGAATCCGGAAAGGGAAGAAGAGGGCCCTGAGGATAGGCCCCGCCCAGCACGGCCGCAGGAGGCTGCAACGGAGGAACCGGAAGGAGGGTTCTCAGTGCCAGTCCCCACTCTCTTTGGTGGAACAAGCACCATTGCTGGTTCTTTCAGTTTAATGACTTCCTCCTCAGCAGGAACAATTAAAAGGGGGCGTGGTGTAAGGATCCAGGCGTCGCGGGAAGAGGCTGGAGGGCTCCTGCCCGCTATGCCCCAGAGAACTCAACACAAACTGTGAGGGTGGTTTGCAGAGACCCAGCGGCCCTAGGGATTCTTTCTTTTCTTTTCTTTTCTTTTCTTTTCTTTTCTTTCTTTCTTTCTTTCTTTCTTTCTTTCTTTCTTTCTTTCTTTCCTTCTTTCCTTCTTTCCTTCTTTCCTTCTTTCCTTCTTTCCTTCTTTCCTTCTTTCCTTCTTTCCTTCTTTCCTTCCTTCCTTCCTTCCTTCCTTCCTTCCTTCCTTCCTTCCTTCCTTCCTTTCTTTCCTTTTTCTTTCTTTTTTTGAGGTTTAGTTATGTATTTATCTGAAAAGCAGAACAACAGAGTTAGAGAAGGGGAGACACAGAAAGGAGAGAAAGAAAGTGAGAGAGAGAGAGAGAGAAACAGAGCTCTTCTATCCACTGGTTCACTCCCTAAATGACCACAACATCCAGGGCTAAGCCAGACTGAACCCAAGAGCCAGGAACTGCATTCTGGTCTCCTACATGGGCGGCAGGGGCCTGAGCACTTGGGCCATCTTCTGCTGCCTTCCCAGGCACGTTAGCAGGGAGCTGGGGTGGAACCTGAGGGACTGGAACTCGAACCAGCACTCCTTTATGCAGACGTCCCAAGCAGCCTCTAAGCCAATGCGCCAAACACCGTCAGCCCACCCCTGCCTCTGACTTAGACCCTCCATCAGGACCGTGCAAGTGGACAGCTGGCCTGCATGTGTGATCCTGATTTGGAGAGGAGGAACTGAAATCCAAAGGCTGGATCAGAGCAATTTCCCTGTACTCTTGCTTCAAAGTTATTCTAATGACCCACCAGTTATGACAGCTCCACCTTCCAAATTAGGCAGAGCAGGTGAAACCAATGACATGAGTCTCTGTCCCATGGTCTCCATTTGCTTAAGACTGTACGCAGTCAGTCCTTCCAACTCAACCAAATAACCCATGTCCTTCAAGGAGAGCCTTTCACCACAACTGCCCTCAGCCTCACATACAAACAGATGCACGTAGAATGCCCGTATCTAGATGATCCCAGATGATGTCAAGGTCAGGGCTCATTCTCAAGGGACCTTCTGATACATGTGGCTTCAACGTTCTCAATGATTCTGCCTCCTGGCCTTTGCAGTTGACATTCCTGCAGCATACCCAGAGGTTAGTCCTATTTATAAATCAATATAATAGCCTAAATTTAAAAGCAATACATCTATATTCAAGAATATATATATATATATATAAGTCATCTGAAATAGTTCCATCAAGAATTCACCAATGTTAAGGAGTAGTGTACAAGTGTATCCTTCTCCCCCCACCTCTCTCTCTCTTTCCCTCCATATATATATATATACATACATATACATATTTATGGTATTTACTATGTCATTGTGACTGTCATTGTGATAAAGATTCGCTCTCAATTATGCTTCTCCCATCAGATTTGAGATTCTTAAGGGAAAGGGTCACATATTTTTAGTCTTACAAAACCTAAAAATAAATAAAGTGCCTGCCACCAAATACACATTTATTTTATGAGTTGGTAAATTTCCCTCAACATCTAAACAAAAGCTTTCCTAAGATTTATGCAGCAAGGGCACCACTAAAGTCCCAGATGGGTATTGCTGAGTGAAATAGAAGGCCCCGTGTCCAGTGTGGATCCTAGTGCCAGCCCAGACATAAAGACACTTCCCGTTGTCCCAGAGAGAGGAATAAATGTAAATAAAGATCTCTCTCAGAAGTGAGTGAGAATTAAAAATAAAGAAAAAAAAGGAAATAGAAAGAAGATGTTTGTGGTATCTTAGGGTAACCAGCCAAGGGATAACATTTCTTTCCAGGTTTAGAGTGCATATTTCTGGAAACAGATTAGGCTGCAAATGGAAATAAAAATGTGTATCATTCCAGGTCCTAGAAAACAGACGGTGAGAGGCAAGTCAGTTCATGTCAAAAACAGAGGAGCTAACTGTTGATGGTGAGCAAACTAACGTTCCCTGCTTCTGTCGACACTGAGTGCCAAGGACATGTAATGTGTAATTTTTGATTTGCTGGGTGCAAAGCTCAGATGGGGCCTGGAAAACCCATCTGTACTCTCCTAGCTTTTCAAAGAGAAAGGAGATTATTAACATTTATGCAGGCTTTAATATCAGGGATCTGGAATGAGGCCTACCAGAACTCACCAAGTCATTGGGATGAATCTGCCAACAGGCTCTAAGGACAGTAGAGAATAAGGTGAATTTTGGTGAGGACTTGAAGGTACATTAGGATTATGATCTGTAGGCTGGAGAAAGTGAGCCTTGTGGGAGGAAAAGAGACTCACCCAAGATCACATAGCTAGTTAGAAACCAAGCCAGGGGCCCACACTGTGGTGCAGTAGGTTAATCCTCAGCCTGCGGTGCCAGCACCCTATATGGGTGCCAGTTCTAGTCCCAGTTGCTCCACTTCCGATCCAGCTCTCTGCTATGGCCTGAGAAAGTGGTAGAAGATGGCCCAAGCGCTTGGGCCCCTGCACCTGTGTCGGAGACCTGGAAGAAACTCTTGGCTCCTAGCTTCAAAATGGTTCAGCTCTGGCCGTTGCAGCCATTTGGGGAGTGAACCAGTGAATGAAAGACCTTTCTCTGTTGTGGGGAGCAACTCGAACTAGACTAAGTTACTGGAATTAAGACTTATTCTATGCATCTGCTCTCCCACAATATGGCGCTGGGAGAGGAGTAAACAGCTTCTACACAGCTGCCTCCAGTTCAACCAATAAACTGTGGGACCTGCTCCTGATTGGAGGAGAGCAGCGTACTCGGCGTGTGGGTAGCAGAGTTGGGATTGGCGGAAGAAGACTATAAAGGAGAAGAGAGACAACATGCACCAGGAACATCTATCTGAAGGAACACCTGAGCAGCCCCCAAGAGAGCCGGCCGGCGGTGTGCCGCTCCCCTGCGGAAGTGGGGAAAGTGGCAGGGGGAACCGCCCTTCCACGGAGGTGGAAGGGACGGTAGCCAACCTGGGAAGAACCAGCAGCAAACCCGGGGAGGGCCGAGCAGACAAAAGAACAGCGCAGGGTCCTGTGTCGTTCCTCCACGAAGAGGGGGAGCGACACTCTGTGTCTCTCCCTCTCTCTTTCTGTAACTCTACCTCCCAAATAAATAAAAATAAAATCTTTCAACAAAAAGAAAAAGAGAGAGAGAGAGAGAAAGAGGGAGAGAGAGAGAGAGAGAGAAAGAGAGAAACAAAGAAAGAGAGAAAGAAAGAAAAAAGAAACCAAGCCAAAACAATGGGACCAACCTCCCTGGTCCACTGACTAGAAGGGAAATTGTTTCTTGCTTCTCAATTTTGTCTCCTCGTGTGTTTTATTCCAAAGGAACATGAAAGTTGGTGATAAAATCTTCATGGCACCATCTTTCTCTGCAGGCTGAGTGACGCTCCAAGGGGCATGAAAAGACCAACAAGATTTGAGTCCTAGTAAACACTAGTCCAATAGTAGCATGTTCTCATGGTAAGGAGTACAGCAGGTGGCAAGGGGAACAGGGACTGAAACTCTAGGTAGGATTCTGATTAAGAAGCTCTCCAAACCTTCTTTACTTCTCCAGGCTTGTGGCCAGTCCTAAGCTGGGCTCCACATCTTTCATAGGAACAATTTCAAAGACTGCTATCTCAGTCAATGCCCACAGAAAAATAACAGCCACCAAACCGGTGAGATAAGGTAGAGATTCATAGCATCAGGAAGCTGTGACCTTCCTTAGAAGCAAAGAGAACAGGTAGAATTACTAGAATCCGGGCTCTCCTGCTGAACAATGAACCAAGCAGGCTTATTTAGCAAGGAGTGGAGGATGGGGGAAAGAAGGAGAGAAGGGGAGAGGAGAGAGAGACAGGGAGGGGGAGAGGGAGAGATGGGGGGAGGGAGAGAGAGAGAGAGAGAGTATCCTGGCTTCTTGCTGAAAATAGGGAGCAAAGATTAGAGGAAAACAAAGGAATGGGTCTGAGTACCAGCAGACAGAAACCCAATTAATTCCTGGGTTGCTAATGGCCTCTGTTTCTCCCTTGTAGAGTCTGTTCTCCACCACCCTGCCTGAGTGATCTAACACACGGTGTGAGCTTATCATCCCCTGCACTAAATGCTTCTCTGGCTCCTACTGTTCTTGGGGGAAGTAACCCTCACCTGCAGCACAGCTTACAAGGTTCATCTCTACCTGGATGAATTTAAATGAGAGCAAAACCACTAATATGCATATATTTTTTTTTACCTCTGAAAAGGTCAATGCATCGGCCTCAGGAAGGAGGTGGCATGTCGCGATGGTGAGGAAGCTTTTGAGTGGGGCCATTTCTGCCAGCAGAGGTGCTCATGGCAGAGGGAACAGCACAGAAGATGGCTCAGAAAAACCCGGAACTGGACTTCAAATTCCAACTTCCTGCTTCCAAAGCCCAGCCGTGAGAAAGTGGATGAATTGCTTCTTCGGAAGGGAAAGCTCTTCTTACCTCTCGTGGGATGAGTCTAACACCTCCCACATTCTGGGCAGGTGACAAAGACAGGGACCCTCTCACTGCTGCAATCCAAGGCACGCTTCTCTTCCTAAGTCCCAACTAAAGCTGCAAGTGCAGCTAGCGCCGAAGGACCAACACTTGGGCTTCACACCTAGGACCTGGACTTCATCAAGGGGCAGTGTCGTATGCCCACGAGGGGAGGAGGCAGAGAGGAGGGGTGCCCTGGGCTGGCCGCTGACCCTGCAGCCCAAGCATCCACGCCTCTGCCGGCTCCAGCTCGGGGTACATCCAGGCCCTGGTTACAGAGAGCCGTGCCCTCCGCTCTGGGGAGAGAGAAAAGCCAACAGACGCGTCTTCTCACAGACGGAGCGTGCCCTCAAGAAGGGTCTGTGGAGTCAGTTTGCAAAGCTCAGTTTCCAAGGAAGGACCCCAGTAGGCCAAGGCTTTTGGAGGAGACAGAGCACGAGGAAGAAGGGACAAGTGGTATCTCTGAGAACTTACCTGCACCGACCGGTGGGTGGCGCTGTCTCACTCGGTGCTTGCCACAGCCTCCCAAGGTGGAGACAGAGACAGCGCGTGGGCTTCGGAAACTGGAAGGAGGTGGGGAGAGCCCCCGATCTCTACCACTGGTGCTGGACATTGAGTCAGGCGCCGCGGGCCCCGCAGGGACAGGACCCTGTGCCTCTCCTCAAGTACCTGTCGGTCTCGTGTTGGCTGCAGACATGCGGGCACGGGCTCTCCAGGGCATTGGTCTCTCCTCTCAGCTCTGCCTGACCCCCTCTGGGAGCAAGGAGCTTTGGCCCTTCACAGAACTTACCAAACGTCCTGAATCATGGGACAAACACTTATTTTCCATTTTCATTAGGTTCTGAAAACCTAGATGCATTTTGCCATTGATGCAGGAATGTAACTAAAACAAACAAAAAATCAGCAGCATTATTCAATCAATGATGTGGATCAATGCAGTCTTGAATCTGTTTATAATCAAGATATTAATACCTCCCTCTTGGGAGGCACTATATAGAGTGTTTAGGGGAGAGGTCATGAGAGATAAAATTTATTCCCTCTCTCTGATGATACATCGATGTGTGACTGTGCCATGACGACGCTCGTCACCACAAGCTCACTGTCTCATGAGAGTCGCTTAATGTCACTGTGAACATCAGCCAAAAGAGAGACCGGCTCATTACTGTTACTTAATACAAAAACGCAAACATTCCATTCTTGAAGGAAGGGAAGGTGTGGCTCAACCCACACTTCAGTCTTTGACCAATGGCTCAGTCAAGACCGGAACACAGGGGCCAGCATCATGGCACATCGGGTTAAACCTTTGCTTGCCGTGCCAGCATCCCATGTGAGCAGCCATTAGTGTCCCGGCTGCTCCACTCCCAATCCTGCTCCCTGCTACTGCAGCTGGAAAGGCAGCAGAAAATGCCCCAAGTACTTGGGCCCCTGTCACCCACTTGGGAGATCTGGGTGGTTTTCTGGGCTCCTGCCTTCCACCTGGCTTCCCCTTCCCTCCCCTCTCCTCCCCTCCCCTCCCCTCCCCTCTCTTCCTCTCCCCTCCCCTCCCCTCCCCTCCCCACTCCTCCCCTCCACTCTCTTCCTCTCCCCTCCCCTCTTTTCCTCTTCCCTCCCCTCTCCTCTCCTCCCCTCCCCTCCCCTCCCCTGTCATGGCCATTTGGGGGGTGACAAGAAGATGGAAGATCTCTCTCTCTCTCTCTCTCTCTCTCTCTCTCTCCCCCAACTCTGCATTCAAATACGGGAACACAGATGCACACGGGGAATTGTGTCAAAGTTCCTCTTGGCAATGGAACAGCACAAACCAATGTGAAAAAACCTGATTTTTGTTTGTTTGTTATGTCACTATTGTGTCTGAAAATATTTTAATTTCTTCCTTTGTGGAATCAAAACTTGCTTTTATGAAACGTCCACAAATTCCCCATACCTCCCAAGGCCTGAAGATAGAGAACAATATGTAGGTTTTTAAAAGGATGCAGAATGCCTTCCAGTTCCCCTCTGAAGTGGTTCTAAATTGAGTGCAGCGGAAGGAAATTTAGATGAGATGCACTCTGCGTACATTTGCAAGGGGCTGGATTCCTGTTCAGCGATGAGCCGCTTTCAGAAACACAGTTTGCTCATTAGAAAGAGGGGAAACCTGGGCCACGGAGCAAGAGACCTGGGAAGGGAAGGTCCGTGCAGGTCTTCTCTGCTCTTCTAAATGGGACGAGAGAAGAGACAACTCCAAGAAAAACATTTTTTTTTTCTCAGCTCTTCAGGTCTCCAGGGGATATTTGTTGTGGTGAGATTTCAGGCCTGATTTTCAAGAAAAAGGAGGCGCCAACTGCTTGTAAAAGCTCCTAAAACAGCATGATCTCTGGTCCTTAATAGATTTCTCTTTTTTATACAGAGTATTTTTATAAGTCTGTTAACTTAAACAAAGAAGTGGACCGGAAGGCTCCATGTGGAAGGCGACACAAGGTTTTTAGAGTCTACATGTATTTTTTTTTAGAATATTTATTTCGTTAGTTATTGGAAAGCAGAGTCACAAAAAGAGGGGTGGGGGAGATCTTCCATCATTGGTTCATTCCCCAAACTGCTGCAACATGCAAGTCTGAGCCAATCCAAAGCCAGGAGCAGGCACTCTGTCCTGGTCCCGCACGTGGGTGGCAGGGGCCCAAGTGCTTGAGCCATCTTCTTCCTACGTTGGCAGGAAGCTGGGTCAGAAGGGAAGTAGCTGGGACTTGCACTGGGGCTCCACTATGGGACGCTGGCATCACAAGCAGAGGCTTAACCTCACGCATCAAGATGCAGGCCCCTAGAGCCCACATGTAAAGAAAAGAAATCATATAAAATTATAAACCAATCATTGGAAGAATGGGTGGAATGTCTGCTACTCACTTACACACAAATTTCATTTAGCACTGTTAGGCATGGAAGAGTTGAATCCAAACCCAACACATTCTTATTGAGCATCGTACAGTCTGGAGAAGAAAACTTGTAAAATCCACGTTCGAGTTTTAAATGACATATGGCAGAATAAACAGCCAGAGAGGAAGAAGGAATAGCTTCCCCCCGCTAGCATCCATTAAGACTTTTCTGAGGAGGTGGCTTGAGTCAGATCTATTAAAAATGCATCTAGGAGGTGGGTGATTGTCTAGCGGTTAAGACATGTGCGTCCCACCTCAGAGTGCCTGGTTTGAGTCCCAAGCCTGGCTCCTGACTCTAGCTTGCTGAGAGGCAGCAGTGATGGCTGAGGTCACTGCATTCCTGCCTCCTGTATGTACTCAGCCCCAGGCTTTGGCTTGTTCTAACCCCAGACATATGTGGGTATTGGGGAATGAACCAGAGGATGCCCCCTCCTCCTCTGTCTCATGCAAGCTTTTATGTAAACATTGTTTATTGATTTTGAGAGAGAGGAGAGAAATCCCATCTTCTGATTCATCCCTAAATGCCTGCGGCAGCACAGGCTGGAGGCAGGAGCCAGAGGCAGGAGCCTCAAACTCAATCTGGCAGGGACCCAACTACGTGAGCCATCATGGCTGCCTCGCAGGGTGTGCATTGGCAGGAAGCTGGAATGAGGAGCAGAGCTGAGGTCTGAATGCAGGCTCTGATATCACAGGTGAGTATCCTCACCACTGGGCCAACCGTCTGCCCCCAAACAATGCATCTTCTGTATCCAGCATCCACACTGTTAGGCTCTAAACACCTTGGTTGTAACCACCATGCTGCCCCCTAGGTGACCCGGCACTTGTCCCAAAACCAATGAGACAAACAAATTCATTAACGTTTTCTACCAGGCACTGAAGCTGGGGATGTCTGAATCGATTCTTGGCATGTTCATATGTCTTGAGAAAGTCCAGGTACCTTCTAGCTGGCCAGTGGTGCCCTTTTCCTAGCTCAGCACATAGGCACCTCCCTACTGATGTGGGACAAGGGGACCCTCTCACTGCTGCAACCCCAAACATGCTTCTGATCTTGCATCCAAATCACTGAGACCCTGCGCGGTCCCGGGGTCACTCACCTCCTTCCGCACTTTCTCGGTACCTTCAGCCTCCGGCAGCTGGGCCTTGTGCACCTGGTTTTTCCAAAACACACGCCAACATTTTAGTTACCCATGGCTACATTACACACTACCCTGGAATTCAGCGGCAGAAAATAAAAACAAGCAGCATTTTGTTCTGGTTTAGGGACTTTCGTGAAGTTACAGTCAAGATTTGGCCTGAACTAGAGTTCTGCAAGGCTTGACCGGGGCTGAAAGATCTGCTCACTCACACGGCTCCAAGTCAGGACGGGGTCGGGGTGAGAGATCCCAACTCCACAGCAGCTACAACTCCGCAAAGAGCAGCGTGGGTATCCTTACAACGTGGCAGCTGGCTCCCCCCGAGCAAATGATCCGAGGCACAGCTAAGCAGGAAAGGCGCGCCTTTTGTGACTTAGCCTCCCCCAAAGGCATTTCCTATCATAGCCACAATATACTACTTGACTACAAGGCTCAGCCCTATTCAGTGCAGCAGGCAGCCGAGCAAGGGTAGAAAAACGGGAGCTAAGAATTTTCTGACCAGTGCTATGGCCCAGTGTGTAAAGCCGCCGCCTGCAGTGCTGCTATCCCACATGGGCGCTGATTCGAGTCCCGGCTGCTCCACTTCCGATCCAACTCTCTGCTATGGCCTGGGAAGGCAGTAGAAGATGGCCCAAGTCCTTGGGCCCCTACACCCACATGGGAGACCCAGAGGAAGCTCCTGGCTCTTGGCTTTGGATCGGCACAGCTCCAGCCGTTGTGGCCAATTGGGGAGTGAACCAGCGGATAGAAAACCTCTCTTTCTCTCTGCCTCTCCTTCTCTCTGTGTGTAACTCTTTCAAATAAATAAATAAATCTCTAAAAAAAAAAAAAAAAAAAGAACTGTCAGGGCGTTTTTGGAAGCCAGCTGCCACAATAACAACTGGGCCATTTATTACTGTTGTATTTTATCTGTAGCAACTGGGAGTGGAAGTAATGGGGCAGTTTAGTCCAGTGGCTAGTTAACATCACACTTTAGAATTGTGTAAGTATGGGACAGGCCCTGTGGCACAGAGGATTATGTCGCCATCTGCGGCGCCAGCATCATATATGGGCACTGGTTCAAATCCCAGCTGCTCCAGTTCCAACTGAGCTCCCCACGGATGACTTTGGAAAGCAGTGGAAGCTGGCCCAAGTCCTTGAAGATGGAAGATCTCTCTCTCTCTCTCTTTCTCTCCCTCTCTCTCTTACTTCAAATAAATAAACCTTTAAAAAATTTGTGTAAGTCTTGGCGTTAAGTCTTAGCCCCATCATATACTGGTTCTCTGGCATCTCTGCTTATTGGGAAATTATCTGAATTAGACAAACCATGTTGGATAGAGAGAAGAAGCCAGCATGGACGGATGGAAGCCACACGCTTCTGGTGGACATTGTATTTTACAGTCTTTGTTGTAAGACCTTTATTAACTACAC
Source organism: Oryctolagus cuniculus (assembly GCF_964237555.1). Lineage (NCBI taxonomy): Eukaryota > Metazoa > Chordata > Mammalia > Lagomorpha > Leporidae > Oryctolagus > Oryctolagus cuniculus. The sequence continues at coordinate 48,705,298 of NC_091449.1, forward strand.
CCTAATATATTAGTTTGTGCTAAAGTTTAACTTCTGCATCTAGTTTTCCTCATCCATAAAGAAGAGATAGAAACACCCACCTCACAGGGTTCTTGAGAAGAAACATAAAATAATGTCTGAAAGTGTTTGTCCAGTGTCTGGCCCCAAGTTCACACACTCGGTCATTGTCACTCGTGTCTCACTTCGAATTTATGATTAGTGTCAACAGGCTGAAGCAGAAATATTCAGTGACTTTAGCAAATGTGTGTATCCTTCCCCCAGCAGTGTGGCCACAGGAAGCTTAAAACAATTTATTTTGGAGATCCCTTTAATGGGAACTTTGGAGGTTTAAAGAAACACAGTAGTGGTTTCACATAAAGAGTGCAGTGGGCAGCTCCCGGGCCAAGTCCAAGTCCTCCGTAGACAGCTTGTCTCTCTCGTCCTCAGTTCCCAACTCTGAAAAGGAAATGAAAATAAGAGGGAAATGATAGAAGGGAGGGAAGGAAGAGAAGAATGAAAGATATAAGCAAGACAGAGAGAGAGGGAGGGAAAAGGAAGGGGGGGGAGATTGATGTTTCTCAGCTCCCAAGGGCTCCAGCAAGCCACCGCACCAGTTGCACTGTTGCCCGTGTTGCATAGTTGGCTCTGCATAACGTTTTGCTGAGCAAAGTATTTTACTGCTTCAGACAAGCTTACAAAGCAGGAGGTGAACAAGATGATCTACGAGACACCGTCTAGCTCCCTCGGTGACTCTTCCCAACCCACAGGCAGACACTTCACCTCCAGCAGTAACTCCTGCTTCCAAGGAGGCCCCTCTTCCCATGCTCTTAGAGGGCTGCTGTTTGTCCTCAATGAATTCAGAGACATTGCTGTCAGACACAAGCCCCGGAGGTCCTGCTTAGCCCGGCTAAATCCACGCAATGCAGCTGGTCTGGGCCATGTCATCTAGTGAACCAATCACGACATCGTTTCCTCTAGTTCACGCACGTTCCAAGATGGTTCTAGAATCCTCCTTCTACATGTCCTGACAATTTTTTTAAAAAAAGGATAAAAATAAAGAAATAAGCTAGCAAACTGAAATGTCATCCCTATCCAATGCTCTGGGCCAGAAGTGGATGAAATAATCAAAACAGTCATTTTCTCCTTAGTTTTTCTTTCTTTCTTTTTTTTTTTTTTTTTTTTTGGACAGGCAGTGGACAGTGAGAGAGAGACAAGGAGAAAGGTCTTCCTTTTGCCGTTGGTTCACCCTCCAATGGCCGCCACGGCCTGCGCACCGCGCTGATCTGATGGCAGGAGCCAGTTGCTTCTCCTGGTCTCCCATGGGGTGCAGGGCCCAAGCACTTGGGCCATCCTCCACTGCACTCCCGGGCCACAGCAGAGAGCTGGCCTGGAAGAGGGGCAACTGGGACAGAATCCGGTGCCCCGACCGGGACTAGAACCCCGTGTGCCGACGCCACAGGCGGAGGATTAGCCTATTGAGCCGTGGCGCCAGGCTCAATTTAGTTTTTCTACTAAAGTCTCTCTGGCCAACTCATCAAGTTTTCTATCAAAATTGCCCACAGAATTGGGGCAGGCTTTTGGCCTGGCTGGTAAGGTCCTGGTTAGGACACTCACATCCCACACAGGAGTACCTGGGGCTGGCTTTTGGCTCCAGCTCCCGATTCCAGGTTCTTGCTAATGCACTGTGGGAGGCAGCAGTGACGGCTCAAGTCACTGGTCTCTGCCACCCACATGGGAGACTTGGAGGGAGTCCCCAGCCCCTCAAGCCTTTGGGAAGTGAACCAGCAGATGGGAACACACTTGCTACACATCTATCTTTCTCTATGGCTCTGCCTCTCAAATATATAGAGTTTTAAAATTACATACAGAATTAATTTGCATGCATTGGTACATATGAACAGGCCAACAGGATGGGCCACATCCAAAGGGGGAAATATCCCTCTGCCCATCACAAGAACACAGAGGATGGGATGGAGGGGTGACTGGTGATGTGCGAAATGCTATGCACGTGTTGGCTTCTCGCAGGGTGGTTAGCACCTCATACCCAGAGCCTCAGGTACTGCCAACGCTCCTTGCCAGAGATCCCTGGAGAACCAGGGACTGACGCCAGCACTTCTGAGGCTGGTGAATCCTGTTCTTCAGGCTTATGAATGAACACCTAGGACAGCACTGGCTGAGTTAGGAAGTCCCAGAGGTCATGATGACAAAAAAAGGAATGACGGCGCACACACACACACACACACACGCTAGGCCTGCCAATGCCATTTCAGTGGTGAGTCAGGGACACCTGGGGGCTCTCTCCTCCTCCCGACGCACGAGTCCAATGGCACCTGCACCCAGCCCCAGGGATGGCTAGAGAGGTTCTGGCTCTTGGCCAGCATGTGGACTCATCTCCCAGCAGTATGCAGACCTGTTTCTCGGGCCCCGTTCATTTGCTACCATGTCAAGAAATTCATCTTAAGAAAGCACATGCCTTCTGAGTTTATCCCTATGATTAGCATTTTATCTAAAAATGGAAAAAAAAAAAGCCCAGGCTGAGTTTTCTCCCTTTGCCTCTGCCCAACTCAAGTCCAGTTGGTTTTCATTTATTTTGATGTGTACTTTGGAATCAGAGCCCGCTGCCTTCCCAGTTAACTCCCACCACCTGGGCTATGTTATTTTGAGGGGAGCAGGAACACTAGCGCTTCCCCCACGTTGTGAAAACAGACTGTCAAAGGAGGCTGATGTCTGTAGAGAGTGAGAGAGAGCATACACGTGTGCAAGCCCCTCCTGCAGGGCTATAGCATGGAGCACAGGGTTTGGAGGTGGAGGGAGGGTGACCACCCTCGGCCAGGGGCACTGCAGAGGCAGGCGGGAGACAGTTCTCCAATGCAGCCCCTTCTGTTTAGACCCCTTTTAAGAGTGAGGCTAATCAAGACGGGATGTGTGACTTCAAAACAGCTGGAAAGGATTACAGGTCAAAAGTTTAAATCAAGTTAAGAACCATCGGAATGTGCAAGCCCCATGGTTTCTAATCTCTGTTTCTTCCTCCAATCTGCACGGTGCTCCTTATGGGATGAAATGTCTTGGCCAGGGCTGCTGCTGACACACGAGTCCGTGAAGACGCCGTTGTGAGGCCAGAGTCGGAGAGGCTGGGAGGAGGGGCATCTTGGCTGCTGCTAACATAAAGAGAGGCCAGACCGGGGGTGAAGATATAAGGAAGGCACATGCAGAGACAGGAACTTGTAAAGCTGAGAAGATCATTGCAAAGCATCCGAGCCCCTCCATTACAAGTGTGGAAAATGGGTTCCCAGAGGTGAATGCCTGCTCCAAGGAAACACAGCATTTTGTGGCTAACCCACTGGAAGGAAAAACATGACCTAGGTTGGCCACATATGTGCCCCAAACCCAGTGGCCTGTGCTTGTCGTTAGGATGGAATGGAAGTTTCTGGCCTAGCAGGCAGAGGGCAAGGCTGGGACCACACGCCACCTTTCCCACTGTGCTGCAATGTGGGTCCTGTCTTTCTTCCATAGACTCACGGGCCCCTTTCTCCGTTCTGAGCTCAGGGCCTACTCTGACTCCACTCTGGACAAGGTTTTCCCCCTCTGTTCTTCTTGCAGCTGGGAGGTGAGAGATCACTTCCCTAATGAACCTGCTCAGAGCGGCCTCCCCTGCCGTCCACCCTCTCATCACACTGCTCGTGCTCCACGTAGCACCCAACCTCGGGGCACCATCCCCCTCTGCTGCCCACTCACCACTGCCACTCCCATCAGAGAGGAAGTACCCGGGTTTCCAGCCCCAGGTACTGTCTGCCTTGCTAAGTGCTCCATCCTGGTGCCTAACACAAAGTAGCTGTTCATTATTTATTTTAAAAACAGGGGGATTCCACTGGGGCATAGCCTGTTAAGCTGCCGCTGGTTCGAGTCCTGGATACTCCCCTTCCAATCCAGCTCCCTGCTAATATGCCCAAGAAGTCAGCAGAAGATGTCCCAAGTACTTGGGCCCCTTGCCCCCTACGTGGGAGACCCAGATGGAGTTTCTGTCTTCTGATTTTGGCCTGTTACCTGGCTGTTGCAGCCATTTGGAGAGTAAACCAGTAGATGAAACCTCTCTCTCTCTCTCTCTCTCTCTCTCTCTCTCATCTCTATCTCTATCTACCTATCTCTATCTCTCCCTCTCTCTCTGTTACTCTGATTTTCAAATAAATAAATGAGTTTCAAATAGAAAAACTGTTTCATCAGTGACAGTGAGTGAGACAGCTGATGACTTTGAACACCGTTTTTACTGCTTCTCTAATGGTTGGGCTGTGTGTAGATTCAAGATGGTCACAGGGGTGCTTTAAGTTCTTCCTTTGAATCTGGGCAGAATCTCTGCTCACTTCATCGACAGAAGAGAGCTCAGAAATAGCCTTGGTGACCAGAGGCCCCCAGCTATCAGTCAGTTCGTTGGAAGACAAGACTCTCGCCATCCGGGAGATTTCCCGGATTTTGGAACTGTACGGAAACAAAGAACGGATGAGCGTTTCACAACATCACAGTCCCACTGCAGGGACTGCTGTGGCTAAACAGAGCACCCCGCGACTGAGCAGCTGATTCAGCACTTTCCTAGGTAGCAGCATTCTTGTGGGTCAGGAACTCGGGCAGCGCTCGCCTGGCCTCTCATTTTCTCCTTGCGGCATTGGCTGAGGTCACTCAGTGACACTCAGCTGGTGGTCAGGCTTGTTTGGGAGTTGGGGGGGATCCCAGACTCGGTGTCCTGTTAGGGATGGCTGAGGGGTGGGTGGGATAAGCTGGGATGCAGACCAGAGCACAGTGGTGACTGCTGAGTGAGGAATCAGGACATGTGCTTTGATTTTTCTTGTTTCTTCATGAGGATCTATAGCCAGATGGCTTGGGGTCCAGTCTTCATTCCATCATTCATAAGCTTTGGGGGTGACCCTCTGCATGTGGATTTATCTCCTTAAACATCAACAGTGGACTCATCGACAGACAGGAATAGGAGGAGTCCTGCCAAGATTGGTGAGGACATCAGAGGAAACCCGTGCCAGGCGCCCAGCACACTGCCTGTCAAGTACGAAACTGTAGAAGACTTGTGCCAAGACGGGACCACTTTGGTCAGAGATGGAGAGTTCGACAGAGACAGATCGTCCAGCTAGCTGTACTCTCGCGCTGCCTCAGAGCTGCCTGGAACTGTCATGGGAAGTTGCCCAACCGTCCAGGCCCTGGGCCCAGAGACTCCTATTGATCCATCAGTTGTGGACTCATGGACATGGACACTCGCCTGCACGGATTGTAATTCTAAAACCACGCATCGCTTTTAAACCCCCTTAGGAACCTTCCTGTGGTGTTACCAAAGATTGTGTCTTCCCAATTACAATTCTTAAGACCCCCAAAGAAAGTTCTTTTGTACATTACAGCCTGGATATTGGATATTGATTATTGGTTGATGCTAAGTGATCCATCGGCCTTGGGTTATGGTTGTTTGCATGCTCTTTGTCACATCCTCCCACGAAGAGCTCCTCCTTCATATGTGAGTCAAGAGAAAAAGTGTTCCAAGCACTCAGACTGCACCCTCACCTGCCATCAATCCATCCACGTACCCCATGGCCACAGGGAAAAACTCAAAATGCAGCACGATCCGGAAGGCTGTTCCCCGTTTCCGGTGGGGGCGCTTCTCCCAGCCTTTGCCCTCCTCCCAATCCTGGGCTTTGCCACACAGCACACCTGCGATCAGACTCCCAGAGGGGAGAGGAAGGAAAGGCTAACTGTCCCACAGGGAGCGTCTCAGGGGAGGGAGATTAGAGACATATTTCCTTCCTGCCTTGGGATTCGTTTTTGTATCTTCTAAATCTTCTACAGCAAACATTTCATTTTCACAAAACGCCGTGAAGATTACAAAACACAAAAAGTAAGACGCTCTCCTTGAAAACAGAGACTACTTTATTTCTTTCACTTCTTCGCAGGCTCTGACCGTCTCTTGTGTTGTTGAATGGATGAATGAGCGAAATGTGAAATTCATGACCTTGGACCCTCATATCTCAATAAAAAGGTAAAATGGAAAAGTTCTGGGGCCAGTGCTGTGGCTTAGCAGGTAAAGCTGCTGCCTGCAGTGCCAGCATCCCATATGGGTATTGGTTCCAGTCCCGGCTGCTTCACTTCTGATCCAGCTCCTTGCTATGGCCTGGAAAAGCAGTGGAAGATGGCCCAAGTCCTTGGGCCCCTGCACCCATGTGGGAGACCCAGAAGAAGCTCCTGGCTCCTGGCTCCTGGCTTCAGATCAGAGCAGCTCCAGCCATTGTGGCCATCTGGGGAGTGAACCAGCGGATGGAAGACCTCTCTCTCTGTCTCTCTGCCTCTGCCTCTCTCTAACTCTGCCTTTCAAATAAATGAATGAATCTTAAAAACAAAACAAACAAAAAAATTGAAAAGTTATGCTTTTTTGTCTTTTTAAAGATATTTATTTTTAAAGATATTCTGATGCCTTTTTTAAAAAAATAAAAAAGGAATTCTTTTTTGAAGGGAATAATCCTTCTGTAATTTATTCATTTAAGGCCAAAATGTCATAGTTTCTTAAAATGAGTTTCTGCTTCTGCATCAATGTTTATAAACCAATGGCAAACTCTTATACATTCAGTTTAGCCATGAGCAAATTCCAGCACTGTGTGTTACATTCTGGCTGGAAGAATTCCATGTAACTAAATATATATATATATTTATATTTATATTTATATAAATTTATATATATACATATATATAAATTGTTCACACCAAAGGGAGGTGAGGTCCCGTGAGCTCTAAACTACCAAGGGCCGATTTGCAGCGGCGGACATTTCTTCCTGGGCCGGCGAGCCAGCCGACTTCCGGTCGCAGCCTGCAGGGGCTCTGCCCAGGCGCCCTGGGTTAGCGCCCGTTTGCCCAGAGGTCCCCGGTGCCTCCGCGCTCCTTCCAGCTGCCTGGCTTGTCAGACGCACTGCCCTGACGTCTCTGATGCCTTCACACATCTCCTAAACAGGTCACTGGTTCACGCGCAGCTGGAGTTTGGGCTCTGGTCGAGTCACTAGCTCACTGTAACCCAAATCAGCCCAGCCTGCGAGAGATCGAGTCAATGACCGCGGAAGCTGCCTCCGAGCCTCGCAAGCCTGCCATGCAGTACTCAGGCGTCCCCAGAGCTCCTGTTTTGGATTCCTTCAGCATCAGCAGCTAAAACAAACCTTTCCCAACACGCCAGCACCACCCCCGGCCCCCTTCTCTTGCCTGTATTGTCTCAGGAGATTGTCGACTCGAAGTCATCCTAACAGGCTTTTTTTGGTCATTTCTCATCGCTTAGATCTATAAATATTAATTACAAGCCTCATATTTTAAAACCCCTTTGAGCATATTAACTATTTAGCCACATAAATCAATCCTAAACTAATCTTAGTGGTTCATCAGACTTTCACAAGTTCCCGAACTTTCCATTTTAGCTACCACTCTGCACTGTTTCTGCCAGCAGAGCTATTCAATGACTTTTCCATCTGCTGGGATCTCCTTTAGATGAAGGGGACAGAAAGAGAGGGGAGGGGAGAATGGGGCAACGGGGCAGGAGGTGAAGGTGAGGAAGAGGAGGCCGGAGGAGGGGCGAGGGAGGAGATGGGGACATGGAGGAAATGCTGAGAGACCGGGAACCCACTTCCGCTTCTCCACCTGGTCCCAGGGCTCCTGAGCAAGTCATCTTACCTCTCTGGGGCTGGCTTGGATTGGAGGGACCTCCGGCGTGCTGCTGGCAAACCCGGTCCTCCCACAGGGACAGCCGTGTTTTCTCTTTGCTTCCAGAACAGGCTTCTAACAGGATCCCCAGTTAGCCCAGGAATGTCTAAGGGTTTCTCTGACCTCTCTTCTAAGAACTCGCCAAAGCAGGTCGAAGCACCTCCGGATCACTGAGCAAGGCGGGTGCCCCAATTCTTGCATCAGAACACTGTCGGACAAGGGCTCTGCTGTGTCCTCGCTGTGCATCTATGCAGCCTGTACACAAGCCGGCTCCACGCATTGTCGGAGCAGATCTGCTAGGGGCATGGAAACCAGAGAGTTGCCCTAGGCCTACCTGGAGAATCCTGATCGCACCCCGTGCTTTGCACCAGCTTGCCCGGGAGGGGAGCGGTGCAGGGGGCGCAGGGCAGCAGAGGGGTGAGCAGAGCAGCGTGGGACAGGATGGGCTCCGCACGGCAGCTCCTCCAGGTGTTTGACGCTAAGCCGGGTGCCTCAGCTGCTCACCTCCCTGAGATGGCTTTCCCTCCACTCTCAAGGAGAAATGCTTCTGTGTGCTTCTTGTGGTCATTATCCAGAATAAAACAGACAGTGCTACAACCCGAGCAGCTCAGAGCCTGCCTCATACTTAGTGTCCAATAAATGTGAGCTTTTATTATTACCGTATTTCCTCCATTCGGAGACACCATCGATCGGAAGTCAAAGCATCAATTTAATAACTTCTCAGGGGGAAAAACAATATATTAAACACACGTTCCCATTTGAAGACATCACAATTTCAACAACATTAAAAGGTGCAAAGAAATGTGTCTTAAAAATCAATGAAATATGGTCTTATTATCGTCACATTTTGGAGCCATCTTAAGTCATTTGCTTGTTTACTTGCCTTTCTCTTGTTTAGTCTGGCTTCCCCAGGACATACGGGAGTTCTATGAGAGTAAAGAAGTAGATATTTGTTCAACATCGGGTTCCTAGTGCCTAGCATAGGTGCCAAATAAATATTTATTTGATACAATGGTTGAGTCATTTTAATATCAGAGTCTATGGATGAGAACCCCACTGATGTTTCCCTCGGTTAACATATTAAGCTTTCCCTCACGTCCTTGTGAATTCATGCTACTTAGCTCCCAGCGTGCCCTGGGAGAACGGTTGGTTGGTTTGTTTGAGTATATATTTGTTGAGACTTGGAGTTTTCCTTGAACTGTACACAAAAGGGAGAGAATGGAGCAAGACAAGAAATGCAGAGCCTCTGCCCTAACCCCTGACACAGAGGAACTACTCATAAATCACACTTGAAGCTAAATGCGAGGCAACCGTAGGGTGCTGGCCCCAGTCAGCTCAAAATACACTGTCAGTCTGAATGTCCTTAAGACTCTGGATATGCGCTAGACATTAATAAATAGTTACCCACAGAACTGACGAAAATATCTCCCTCCAATTCACAAACCGTAAAAATAAACACTGATGCCACTGCCCAGTGCAAAAGATTTTTAACGGCCTCTTCAGAAATAAAGACCGGCATGCACTCTGTCCATGAGCATTGTTGAGGGCCTACTGTGTGCCAGGTGCAGTACAGGTCCCGCTGCTAAGAAACCAGTAGGAAAACCTGGAGAGCAGGGTGGGTGCATAGGACTGCTCCACGCCAGACGGGAGGTGACAGTGGCCCAAGGCTCTGGGGCCACAAGGTGAGAGGCAGGGATGATTTCACAAAGGAGAGACTATGAGGCCATAAGACTGATTGGGAGGGCCGATCTCGGGTTTCAGGTTGCTCCAGACCTTCCAGAAAATTCTCTGCAGGCCAGGGGCCCCATCAAACACCAAGGATTGCTCTAGGGATATGTTGAAATTGGAATCTTTTCTCATGGAGAGGAAAGCAAGCTGCACTCCTTCAGTTCCCAGGGAGAATTACAGAAATGCAAGTTGTTTTTAACCTTCATGGAGCAGCAATTCTCAATACTTACTATAAATACGATACTGGGGTCACTCACCCCAAACCTGAGAAGCCTGTTGGATAGGAGGCTGCTCCGAAGTGCACACTTCTTTGATAAGGATGACAATTTATCCGAGGGCCGTGGAGAGGGCCATTCTGTGACAAGAACGTGACACAGGAAGGACCAAGCGATAGAGAAAGCTGTGTGCTCAGTTCTCAGACCCAGCCCTCAGGGAGCCAGGCCTGGCCTGAAGGGGAGGAGCAGCATGGTGAGTGTGAGGTTGTGGACTAGGCTTCGGAGAGACTGGGGAATGAAATGCTGTCGGAACTTGGGGGTCCTGGGCTGGTCTTCAACCGTGAGCAGAAACTCAGTACCACCACTAAGGCAGCAAGGTCATGCTGGGCTGAGAGAGCATTGGGGAAGCCAAGGGACTCACCCAGTAAGGCACAAGTGCGCCGAGAGGAAGACGGAGGGGTGAGGCGATGCCAGGCGCGTGTTCAGGGATCTGACTGTACTAGGAACTCAGGATTGTGCTGTGTTTTTTTGTTTGTTTGTTTGTTGTTGTTGTTTTTCCCCATTGGCACTGAGGAACCTGAAAGCTTTGATCAGGGAAACGATATACTCGAATGTGTGTTTCAGGAAGACAGCTCTGGAGGTGCCAAGAGCCAGCTGAGGGAGGCGGGAAACCAGGGAAGGGGGAACAGGCAATGCCCTAGTTCCAAGGACTGCAGGGCCCGACAACACATACGGAGGAGGAGCGTGGCTTCTCCTTGGGGATCAATGGGACGAGGAGGAAAACAGCAAGGAAAAGCACTACTGCCTGCTAAAACGTTAGGGTTTTGTCCCATTAAGTTCACTTCAGGAATGTTCTGGAACACTCAGAGCAGTGTGCATCATGGCCAGCTGCTAATCAGCCAGTGTCCACGGCACAGCAGAACACAGGCAGCCTTCATGCAGGAGTACTCCCCAGCAGAAGGAATGGGCATGGACGCACCATGCAAACGCTGCTGAGTGAAGAAACAAGAACCTCTCATTTGCCCTGATGGATGGGGGTGGGGCACATACTGTACCATTCCCTTTCTCTCAATCCAGGGAACACAGCGCACCTGTAGGTTGAGTGCCGATGTCCCAGCTCCAAATTTCAGTCACCGCTGTGTTTGCCTTGTATTAAAACCCATGCAATTGTATGTGCATTACCTGTGTGTGTTCTTATATAACTATATGATATTTAAAACGTTTAAGAAAATCATCCTTCTGTATAGTGTCTATTATACATCAAAACAATTTCAACAACTGTGACCATCACACCTTCCGTTTCAGAAGGTAAATTCTACATGCTGAGAACTGGCAGGTGCTGACTGCAGACTTGTGAGACAGGTTTGAAACCCTCTTTTTGCAGACAGGGAAGTAGAGGCACTGAGACGTTAGGTAGTGCGCCCAGCGCCGCCATCACTCTTCAGAGACAGAGCAGGGATAGCTCCCAGGAGCCCTGCACCAGGGGTGGGGAACGTCCAACGCACAGGCCACGTAGGACCTGAGAAATCATCTGGTCTGGTCCCACCAAGGCATCTGCAGGCAGGACGTCAAATGCAATAGATCTAGAGCAGGCTAATTTTTTTTTTTTTGACAGGCAGAGTGGACAGTGAGAGAGAGAGACAGAGAGAAAGGTCTTCCTTTTGCCATTGGTTCACCCTCCAATGGCCGCCGCGGCCAGCGCACCGCGCTGATCCGATGGCAGGAGCCAGGTGCTTCTCCTGGTCTCCCATGGGGTGCAGGGCCCAAGGACTTGGGGCCATCCTCCACTGCACTCCCTGGCCACAGAGCAGGCTAACTTTTAAGCGGATAATTTTGTACGGCCCATGGATGACATACATACCCAAAAGGCCCTCTGCGGAAACAAAGCTTCTCCACTGCTGCCCTACACGGTACTGCCCCGGACTCCACGCAGCATTTCAAAAGATGTTTCTGGATTATTCTACGTCAGGCATCGAGTCGGCTGTGTCGAAATGGCCCGACTGTTCTGGAATGAGCTCTATCTGTCATCCATGTATTCCAAACATTTGGGTTATCAATGGGCTTATTTCCTAACAATCCCAGACCTCTCGAGCACATATTTTCCTTTATGAAATTTTCAATCAAACAAATGAATTCAGCCCAGAAAAGCAAACACATTTTGGATAGAACAGTCATCTTTTTTAATCAGTTTTTGTGTTTCCTATATAAGCCAGCAGCCCAGAGGTACGATTTCTGAGAGCATATTGTAATGGAAGATTTTTACCTGAGTGCTATTTAGCATTATCATTATTATCCTTATTATTAATAATAAGGATTTATAGAATAGATGGAGGAGGCGCTGCTACTCCGAGACTGGAAACACAAGCCTGATTTGAGACTTCAGTCGGCAAACGCACTAGGAAGAGGAGAAGACGAGGGGAGAAATTGAAACAAACGGCTCTGTCCCGGGGACAGGCGTCTACCTTCAGGGACCAAGGAGCAGGTAATAGGAAGGAAAGATGCTGCAAAAATGGAGCCCAAGGACAAACATTCCCTGCACTCTGTCACTGCAAGGGATGCTGTCTGCCCACTCACTGAGCCCAGACAGGGCTGTGCGCCTGGACGGATCAACAACTGCCCCCATGCGGATGCCCCAGGAGCTTTCAACGCAGTTTTACAAATATGATCCCATGAGACCTCCACGAGATTGCTGGCAGAGACAGCGTGGCAAAGCTTCGCATCCTCACCCCATCACCTATCATGAAGGTATTCAAACCCAAGCAAGGCCAGCACCAGGCGACAACGTCACAAAAGTCCACCCTGGCCCCTGAACCGGACATGCAAGTGTGGAACAGAAAATGATCCCTGGGGCCACCTGCTGCAGCGCTTCACACACATCACTGACTAAGGAATCCATTCGGAAATCTTATTCAGCACCCAGCTTCCGGGCGCGCGCCAGACCTGCACTCCGAAATTTAAATTCCCCGAAGAAATGATCAGAAATGAAGGAAGGACTCATGTCTTCACACTGATGGGCTCTTGGAGTGTTGCAAAGGGCAAAGAGCTGGAAAATTCTCAGCTACCATTCTGGTGAGAGCCCCAGACAGCAAAGACGAAGAGAAAATCCCGAAAGCTCCAAGAGAAGGGAGGCGTTACCTTCGATGGGGACACTAATGAGAGTCCCATCGGCCCCACCCTTTGAGGCAAGGTGCATTTCAATTATGACATTAACGTCCTTGCAAAAAATAAAAATAAAAAAAGACAATAACATTGAGAAGGTGCTTGAGCCAAATGAAAAAGGAATCCAAGAAAAATAGAAAAGGAGGCCCGGAAATCCAAGGAAAAATGGAAACTAAGCACAAGAGGGGAATCAAATGAAATCTCCACCTGAGGAGCGCGGAGCAAAAAGCAATCAGTGCGAATGCGCCAGGAGGGCGACAGGTGCCGGAAACGGCGTGTTCGAGAGGGAAGCAGCCTCTGTCTTTCAGTTTGTATGTTGAAGAGGCTGCTCCTTCTTAATGGGAGGATGAAGGCATAGATTTTTCTTTGTCAGTAAGAAAAAAATACAGGAACACTCTGGAAAACAGAACCTCCATGCGGAAGGCATGGGCTGGCTGAATTTGCAAGACCAAAACGCAGGCTGTTTTGGGGAATGAATTCTAAGTAAAGAAAGGGCGTTTCTTTTGATTTCTAGTTGTTTTTTTTTTTTTTTTTTTTTTTTTGCTTTTTCATATCGTGCTCACATTCCTGGGAGTGGCCCGCGTTCACAGCCACAGCTTTGGGCTCCCTTCTGCAGGGGCAGGGGTGCAGGCAGACCACTAGACTCTTCCAGGGATGACACGGAGCTGAGCAGAGCAGCCAGGTCAGGGCCCACACCCAAACCGCTGCTGCCACTTGCCGGCTCTGTGACCCTGGGCACGTTACTCCACCTCCCACGCCGCAGCTCGCTCATGTGTAAAAGGCCACCTCCCCCGGAGGACTGCCCTGCCACAGAGATGAAATGATTTTGCATTTGTTACGCGGTTTCTGTGACCAGATTACATCAAGCACAGAAGTACCAAGTGTTATCACCACCATTACTGCAACATCAAAATATAAAATAGCACTTGATTTTCCATGAAAAGGCCGTTGTTCCAATGAGCCTCTAACAAGACCTCGTAGACTACACCGGAAGTAAATAACATAAAATAAATATAGAAACCAACCAGGGAAGAAGTACTGACAGAGCTGACGAAGCAGGAGCGACAGGAAAGAGAGGATGCAGGGAGAGAGGCGAGGGTATTTAATTCCTTCTTTCCAGACAGAAGAAACTGGATCCTGGGCGAAGGAAACAGACTGAGCGCCAAAGGATCTTCTTCAGATCTATGTAGTTTTCAATAATACCATATCTAGGCTGGCGCTGTGGCTCACTAGGCTAATCCTCCGCCTGCGGCGCCGGCACACCGGGTTCTAGTCCCGGTTGGGGCGCTGGATTCTGTCCTGGTTGCTCCTCTTCCTGTCTTTCTCTCTGCTGTGGCCCGGGAGTGCAGTGGAGGATGGCCCAAGTGCTTGGGCCCTGCATCCCATGGGAGACCAGGAGGAGGCACCTGGCTCCTGGCTTCCAAGTGGCACAGTGCGCCAGCCATAGTGGCCATTGGAGGGGGTGAACCAAAGGAAAAGGAAGACCTTTCTGTCTCTCTCTCACTGTCTAACTCTGCCTGTCAAAAAAAAATAATAATTCCATATCTATATAATTTTATTTCATTTTAACTCATGATTTCCTTTTCATTAATTATATAAATGTATTTATGTATTGTATATACATGCTATAAATATGTATATACTTTATACTCCCCATAGCTGATTATAATAAATCAGCAGTAGATTTCAATGCAGTTTTAAAACTAAGCCAAGCACTAATCATGACGCTTATCGATCACAGAGCGTGGAGCGGAGAGACAAGGTGAACCGAGGGGTAACTTGTCACTGTTGGCCTCTGCAGCGCACTTACTGTGTGCCAGGCGCTGCTTCTGGAGCTCCACTGATATTACCTAAACGGTATTCTTGTTACTATGATCATTTTGCAAATGGGGTACAAGGAAACCTCAACAGACTTGCAGAAAAGTCGCATTAAAATGTAAGTTCATTCTGGTGCAGGCGACATTTGGAAATTCATGCCTAGTTTTCTCACGATACACATTTTCCAGGAGCTGTTTGGAGACCCTGAGGCAGACTGGTATCTCCCCAGGATGAGGGCCACTACCAGCACCCACGGCCACCTGCCACAGCAGGGAGTCAGTGGGAGTTAATGTGGCAAATGCCAAAGGTGGGGGTGGGGAGGGACACTGGTACAGAAATAAACACTGGCACACAGAATTGCCATGTCTACCCAGAACCTCAGAATGTGGTCTCACTTAGGAACAGGTGAACTAGCTGTGAGGAGCTCAGACTGAACTGGGGTAGCCCCCAAATCCGAGGGCTGGTGACCAGGAGGGGAGACACAGAGACCAACGGCGAAAGCCCACCCAGGAAATGCAGCAGAGGCTGGAGTGACGCAGCTTCCCTGCCAGCATCGGGGACGGCCAGGGCCCCCGGAAGCTGGAAGAAGCCTCAGAAGGGGCGCGGCCCTGAGCTCACCTGGGCTGCACACTCCCAGTCCCCATTTTACAGCTTCCTTTGCCTTTTGCTTTTTAAGACACTCTCATGCTTCGCTCTTTGTGGTGGGTGGACTCTTACATGGCTAGGGTGCGTAATCTCCCGGGGGTGGCAGGACCCATGACTCCTGTCTAACCCCCGGAACACAGCAAAGTTGGCGGGATGTGACTTTGACGATTTTGCCCGTGACTGTGGTGCTCACCCTGTGGGACAATCTCCCTTGTGAGATGGTGTCCCCTGAGGAAGCCAGTGGTCAGGCTGGGGAGGCGCACGTGGCAAGGAACTGAGCCAGTCTGTCCAGCAACTGTCTAGGGGCTGAGGGTGACCTCCCACCCACAGCCAGCAAGACTGAGTTCTGCAGGCAGCCACGCCTGTTCCTGCCCTGTGCAGCCTCCGCTGTGCAGGCAGCTCTGTCCCACAGCTTTGCTGTGGCCGCCGGAGACTCTGACGCAAGCAGGGGGCTTGGCTAAGCTGGGCACAACCCCCTGGCCACAGAAGCTGCTTTCATAAAAACATTGCATTCAAATCCACTAATCTGCGAGAGTATCCTTATAGCTCAATAGTTAACCAATATTCTCCTATAATCAATAATGACAATACAAAGGATACTTGGATTTTTTTTTCAGTTAGCTATAGTTTTTTCCAATTAAAAATAGACTTAGGAAGACAAATTATTCGGATGAGCAGTCAGCTTGGGAACAACTTCTTGGATAAGCAAATAGGGAAACCAAGGCATACAGAAATAAGTGACATGGGCAAGTTCCGCAGGTGACGTCACTGACTCACACACATCCTCGCAAACTCTACACTCTCCATCTGACTGCTGCCTGGAGACTGACAACTGGAATTTTTTTAAAAAAAGAAAAAAGGCAAGGTAATTGCTCAGATCAAGGACGGAGATTCACAATTTTGTCTCCGATTATATTCATGGTAAGCACTGTTTCCAACATTTTCCCTGGTCCCTAGGAGGGTAGATGGGTTAAACTGGCACTTAATAGGCAATTTTTTGACAGCCGCTGCATTTGCAATTACCATAGCATAATTTTTTTCTTCTGAATAGCTCCAGATTTGTTTTTGTCTGAGCTGAGGTGGAAAATTGAGAAATAGCAGATTCAACAATAATTGACTTTATTAGGAATATGAATGTATTACACACGCCATATATTAAAAACTCATTGCTTTTATATTGGCCTCAAACATTGTACACTCCTTTTATGGTTCCCCAGTCTGCGGTGTTCCCTGTATTTTACTGTTCCCATCAGCTTTATGTTCCTCATTCCCTGTCACATGAAGGGAATCAATGGTTAAAAATCTAACTGCTCATCAGACACAAGCCAGAGTTCATAAGTGAAAGTGGGCAGCCTTGGGTAATTTAAGATATTGCTGTGAGCTGGTGTTGCCAAAAACAGTGCACTTATTGAACCATAAACAAAAGCAATTAAGATGAGATGTTGATGACTGTGAAGAAAGCTCCCCAGTAGTGTGGCGAAGCACATCGCTCAGAGGGAGGCTCATTTGCAGAAGCATCTCGGGCATCCTGGGAAATCCTGGAAGGCCAGCAGGAATCCCTCTTACAAAAGGACCCCAATGGCTCTTGGGAAAAACCGTGGGGAGCCTCCTGGAACATTGTTCACAGAACAGGAGGGGAGGGGGGAGGTAGACTGCCGATTTCCTTATGGTACAGCCAGGAAGTCCCTTTGGGATCAAGGCAAGGCCTTAGGACATAGCACAAGCCACAGTGAGAGGGTGATGCTAGTGAATGCTATGGAGCAAAACGTTGCCTCGGCCCGGGTTGAGGAACCCTTTGGAGAGACGCTAAGCACAGGGAAAGCAGAGGAGGCTTCCTGGAGCCATCCTAAATAGCTGGATCCTCCGAACTGGGCCAAAGGCACTGTGATTTGAAGCACCCAGTGCAGAGCCCTGAATCATCAACTGGCAAAGCACAAGCTGACGCTGGCTACAGACGCACCAAGAACCACTGATGGGGGCAGACACTGGGCTTAGGGGCCAGGACGTGGTTAGGACACCGCCATCACATCAGAGTCCCCAGGTCCAACTCCCAGCTCCAGCTCCTGATTCCAGCTTCCTACTCATCAGACCCTCGTTGGCAGAGGCGATGGCTCAAACACTGAGTTTCTGCCTCTCCCATGGGGACCTGGATTCAGTTCACAGCTCCCCCAGCCTCAGGCCTCCCAGGTGCTGGAAGCATCTGGTGACTGAACCAGTAAATGGTTCACAATCTCTCTCTCTCTCTCTCTCTCTCTCTTTTTCTTTTTAAATAAAATAATAAATGGAAAAAATTAAGAAAAAACAAAAGAACCACAGAGGTGAGAAAGCATTTGATTTATTTATTTATTTATTTTGACAGGCAGAGTTAGACAGTGAGAGAGAGAGACAAAGAGAAAGCTCTTCCTTCCATTGGTTCACCCCCTAAATGGCTGCTATGACCAGCATACTGCGCTGATCCAAAGCCAGGAGCCAGGTGCTTCTCCTGGTCTCCCATGGGGTGCAGGGCCCAAGCACTTGGGCCATCCTCCACTGCACTCCCTGGCCATAGCAGAGAGCTGGCCTGGAAGAGGAGCAACCAGGACAGAATCTGGTGCCTTAACCGGGACTAGAACCTGGTGTGCTGGCGCCGCAGGCGGAGGATTAGCCTAGTGAGCCATGGCGCTGGCCAAGAAAGCATTTGAGTTACTACAGAGGAGGAAGGGAAGCAGGGATGATTAAATACCTGGAAAAAAACTGGGCAATGGACCAGGACAAACACTTTAGTAACAGCCAGCCTCCTACCCCACCCAGCCCTGGGCCTTTCCACTGCCCTGAACAATGATAGTGGAAATTTTTGAACATGCTGGGTGTGTTATCATCTCTTTCTGAAGTGGAAAACTACTCCCATTATGGAGAATGGTGCCTAAAAATCCCCCCAAAGCAAGGCGCCCAGTGGGCGTTCTGGGACAGGAGGAAAGAAGGGCTGGATGGAGGCACAGGTGGCGTGATGAGTGCACACCTCCCTGTGACTGAAGTTAAGGTCAGGACTGACATTAGAGGAGGCAGAAGGAGTGGAAAGATCGCATGAGGGCAAGGTACCCTGAGACACATCTCAAGCAGTGAGCAGGAATCAAACAGGCAGGAGAAGAAAAATGAGCGTCCAGCCAGACAGATGATGTTGGGTCAACTCAGTCCTTCCCCGTCTGTCTGGAGAAACCGTGCGGGCGCATGTTACAGCATGCCGATCTGCCGGAGGCAGCGGTGATTGGCACCTGTGAGCCCAGCACCTGTGAGCAGACTGACATTCAGGGAGACAGGTCCAAATGTCACCGGCCAAAGGCCAGAGCACCTTGCAGCCTGGCGGGGGCCACTTGGACAGGTGGGTGGTCATCTGACTGATGCCACCACCCTGAGCATGGTTTGAATCTCACTGCAAGCAGTCAGCTCACTCCAACAGAAGGCATAGCTGCATGGGAGGGCTGCAGATTCCAAAGGTGTGGAAATCACCATGTAAAGACACCTCCTTTGTGCCAGGTCCCACTTAGAGCTGGTGCCATCATGTTGAACAGTCAGCTAATTTAGCAAAATGCTGAAGGGGGTTTATTAGCCCTATTTTCGCAGATAAAGAACTTCAGGTTCAGATACATGAAATGGTCATTTAAAAATCACACAGTGGATAAGAAATAGAATTAGGATCAACTGGGATGGGGCGACTGCTTCTGGACCACGAACAGAGGAGCCCTGCCAAGTCCTCACCTCCACTCACCATCGGGCAGCATGGCACACCCATAGCTCCCTGGGGCACACTTTTCCCCCAGGAATGCAGTGAGAGGGCTCAGCACATGAAAAAAAAAAAACAACCATTGCGAGCCGAGCCTGAAGGTGCCACGTTGCAGACGCTCCTGCCCCAGAAAGCTAGGGTTTCAAGGCAAGGAAGGGGGAGTCTAAAGATGAAGAGCGTTGATTTGGTTTCCCGCAGACTTTCCCGGTGATTCATCCGTCCTCTCCTCTCCTCTCCTCTCCTCTCCTCTCCTCTCCTCTCCTCTCCTCTCCTCTCTTCTCCTCGGTGGAAATGCTCCAGAAAGAAATCTTCCCCGGTTATAAATTCTCTCCGTTCCTTCTTAACCAGTCAGGCAAGATTGATGGGCTGAGCTGGTTGACACAGAAGCAATTGGGAATATCATTATTTGCCTTGTATTTATCTGCATTTATGTTAATGGCTTTGTTCTTGATCAGAGCAACCGTGAAACTAGGGGAAATGTTTATTGCACTCAAAGTTTTCCTGTGATGAATTATGTGGGAGTCACAGAATAGCCAATGCACATAATGCGTAGAAAACATTCCATTTATTTATTTTTTTTCCTGCTTCTGATCCCAACAGCACAAGCCTCCTGCATACTTGGGACCAAACCAACTCAATTTTTCATATTCTGCTTTGTCATCTGATTGATTTAATGCTCCTTGTGGTCAGACTCTGCAGAGAAAAAGAACACGCATACAATTTTCTCTCTCTGGCATGCTCTTTCTTGCTTGTTCTTTCTTCAAAGGGCAATTTCATAAAATCACAGGACTTGGGGGGGGAGCTTTGTGTACAGTTTTTTCCTAACTTCTCACTGTTCAGAAACTCATGGGAGAAAAAGGAGGGAGGCAAAGAAGTAACGTTTCGAGATCTTTTAGGGGCCAGGCTATGTGCTTGGATGTCTCAGTTCTGCTATTTAATCTTCCTGACACTCTAAGATCCCCGTGTTGACGCTGAGTAAGCTGAGGCTTGGAGAACACTGGACTAAGTTAACAACCTGTCGCCTGTAGCCCAAAGTGAGCCCCAAGCTCTGTTTTTGTAAATAAAGCTTTCTTGGAACACAACCACACTCATGCATTCCAAACTTCTCTGATGGCTGTTTTCAAGCCACAGTGGAAAACTTCACTGGTTGCTTCCCATGGTCACATGGACCACAAAGCCCCAAATATTATCTGGTCCTTTGAAGAAAAGGTGTGCTGAGCCCTAGCTTGGAAAACCTGTCGTGGTGCCGGGTAGCCTATGAGGGTGCACAGAAAGCACCTGCTCTGTCTCTCACTTCAAACCTTCTCTTCTTCCTACCATGTCACTGCTCTACCGGTTCACAATGTCCACCACACAGAGGGACAATTAGCTCAGGTGGCCTCACCATCAAAAGGGACTCGCCCACGTTCGAACAAACACAGGCAGCAGCCAGGGCCTCTGTGCCTGGGGGGTGTTGGAGAGGCAGCTCCCTCCTAACCCTTGCAGCACAGTGGGTCTCCTGTCTTGCAGAGAGCAAGCCAGGATGGAGATTAGCTGGAGCTGGACTCCCTTTAATGGGGAACACTTCCTGGAAGAGGCAGGATTTGACATAAGTTGTTCATGTCACAGGTCATATAAATTTTTTAAAAAGCTTCCGAAGGGAGTGAGAAATGGTGAAAAATGATTCTGAATACTGTAAGCCACGCAGAATGGTGTTGCCCAGGAAGGGAAGCAGAGATGATGTTACTAGAAACAGCCATTTGTGAACACCTACTACCTGCTGTGGGATTTAAGTCAAGAAGTTTACGTCAACTCTTCCTAATGCACGCAACCCCTGAGAGACTGGTGATTTCAGGAGACGGGGAGAGAGAGACCCAGAAAGGTGAGAAATGTGATGAGATTTCCCCAAGATTCTGCAGTTGGCAAATGACACAGAGAGGACTTGAATTCAGGTCTTTCTGCTAAACCTATTCTCTCCCCAGGTGTCACTTCTTAAATGAGGCCCTGAAGACAGAACCCCAGATACACCAGGGAGCTTTTCTTAGACGTGAAGTTGACTCACGTGAACATCCACCGGCCAAAGGCAGCGTCTTGTGGCCCTGAAGGGAGCTGGGAGTCTGGGAACGAGAGACAAGGAGGAAGTGGCAGACAGAGGATGTGCAGGTGGAGGACTGGGGGGTGGGGACGGCAATAGAGAGAAAAGACTGAGCAGGGGCGCCTTGGACAGGGAGACCTGTGGGTGTCAGGCTGGCAGGAAACACATGATCCATCAAAGGTGGAAAACACGTTAGAAACAAATAAGACACTGGAAGACAGAGCCGTCCATGGAGGCTGTGTCTGTGAGTCACCAGACTGACTCATGGAGCCCTGTGATCAGATTCCACACGAGATCTCTCCAGGCTGTAATGAACCAGGGACCTGCAGGTCACCAGGTGCAGCAGGGGTTCCTGGCTCCCCGGGGCCAGTCGTCCATCTAGTGTAGACGCTTCATGATGCCATCTAGTGTAGACACTTCATAATGCCCATCACGGGGGATGTACTAGGTCACCTCTCGTGAGAGGGAGCTCCCAGGATCGCCAGTTAAAACAGGTGATTTCCCCTACTCTTCCACATAAAACTCCTAAAATGTCCACATAGCTGGATACATCCTCCCCAAGTGAAACACACAAGTCCCTGCTTGTAGATGCTCTCTGTGCAAGATCATCAGCCCGTTCTCCCCTATCCCTAATGGCTTTTCATCACCCCTTTACTTGAGAGGAGAGAAATCCAGGCTGAGACCCTCAGTACCTTTCTCATGGGAATGAAACCGACACAGAGTTCTGTGATTTCTGACACTACAACTCTGAGCTCCCACAGCATTAGGATAACTTTACCCTGGACTGAAAAAAAAAAGTAGAATAGTGGCAAAAAATAAGTAAACTATAAACAGAACTGAATTGGAGCTACCTAAGATAGACAATTGGCCAGTTAAAGAATTTCTTCTTATAAAATACCTTTGGAGGTTATGTCTGATGTTTAAATTTAGTCAAGTTGCACGGCTCTGTAAAGTCAGGGGGAAAATTCACCCAGCTTCTCAGAAATTGTCAATAAAATCCTGTTTTCCTACATCTATCAAACAGTGGGAATATATATTTGGTAATTAGATAAACTTCTCCTCTTTGCCATCTTAAAATCAATAACATTTTAAGAATGTATTTTTATGATAATCTCCTCTAATAAAGTGTCAGAGGAGGCTGTTTCATGGACTGTAACTTTATAGACAATGAGGTTAATCAAGGTGGATACAATTTCCAAAACCATGATGAGTTCCTGAGCTTCCAAGGTCGAACGACAGAAATCGGCTATAAAACTGTGGCTTTAAATGACGCCATAAAGACCAACGCCAGTTAAAATGTTCAGCCCCTCTTCCCTCCGTGGCGATGCCCAGCCCCATTCCGAGTGAGGGACTGGCCTGCTGTGAGCACATTAATGGAGTTGTAACTCCTGTGAATTCCTCAGCCTGGAACAGCTTCCATGTATCACAGATGAAGCCACCCCCAGTCACGTGAGCTCCAAGTCAGACCTCCAAAAGCCCAGGGCAGCCACTGTCTGACACACACTTACTTTTTGAATATTTTAAAGACAAGAGGACTAGACACTTCAAAAATAACAGATTCTGCTTTGCATGAAAATATAATATGTTTCCATCTTAATGATGTAAAAGAATAGCTTGTTATCACGATGCATCAGAAGAAAAACACAAATTACACATGCAAATGTTTTTTAGCTAATTAAATCAATTCTGAAGATAAAATTGGGACAGTACAGAACTACACGCTGGGTCCTAATAAGATCTGGAATCTTGCAGTTTGTAACTAAGTTACTAGAACATTTATTTCCGGGAGGTGAAGCTTCTCGAAGACCCTCCTGTGAGGGTATGAGTCATCCCAAAGAAACTCAATAGACTGATTGGCGATTTTCCCCATCACTCCTGCATCGTCAAAATCTCAGGGCCAAAATTTAGACTGCATAGGTGGAAATTCTACTTACTCCGTACAAATTACAACGCTGCCTGGGAAAGTGGAATTCATCCATAATGGGAGCAGAAAGATGGCACTGTAAAACCCACATCAGCTACACAATGAAACTGGTCTCGCAATCCAAGGTCCAACTTCATTTTGATTGAAGATGGGTTTGGAGTCACGCAGCTCTGGATCTGAATGATGAATCTGCCAGGCATTTGCTATGCAAAGGAAGAGAACATAGTTCACATTTCTAAGACGTACTCAATTTTTTTCATCTGTAAAGTGGGACTGAAAATATCTATCTCTCGCATTTTTTCTTATGAGAAATGTATTTGTGTTTAAAGAAGAAAAAAAATAAGATCTTTACAACACAGTTGCCTGTTACTCATATTTGCTCCTAATGAAAGAAGAAACGTTTTGTCTTGTTATGAGATGAAGATCTGAAAGTCACACAAATCCTGAGAAAGTCATTACCCCCTCACCGCACCCCACCCCACCCACCCCACCCCTAGGCATGGATAGAGAAGGGTTGAATTTGTTCCAGAATTTGCTTCAGAATTTAGGAATCAGAGAAACTCTAGATTATACAGCAAAGAAACTATTTCAGAGCTTGTATATGGTAGATGCTAAAAAAAAAAAAAAAAAGTTTCTTTCTCTGCTATAGGCCTTGTCTCTGTGCTACCGCACCCCAGTTTTCCAGAAGTGGGGAGAAGTGCTCCGTCTTCATCAGCCACAGCAACAAAGTGCTGGGCTCCAGAGGAGTGGCTGGAGGCCTAGAATGAAGAACAGAGTTTCCCAAGAGGATCTGAAGGACAGACTCACCCTACCCCATGTCCAGGAAGCACATCGCTGACCAAGCCACAGAGCCGCCTGGGACTCCACAACCCGGCATGGCTGAGATGTGGTGTAGCAGTTCGGTCAGCACTGGGGGAGCCCACACGCCAGGTGGGAACACACGCTTGGAGTTCCTGTTCCTCTGCTTCCCATCCAACTCCCAGCTGACGCACACCCAGGGAGGCAGCAGGTAACCCGGCTCCCTGCCACCCACATGGGTGACTCAGATTGAGTTCCAGGCTCCTGGTCTCAGCCTGGCCCAGCTGCGACTGTGACAGGCATTTGGGGAGTGAACCAAGGGATGGAAGATGTTTCTCTGTCTGCCTCTCTGCCTTTCAAATAAAATGAAAATAAGCCAAAAAAAATTTAAAGATAAAACAAATTTCCCATTGCTTATATATTCCAGCAAAAGGGAGACCTGGTTACTTGGCCCAAGGCCACTACTCTAATCATCCATGCTGCCAGGGAAGGGAGAAAAATACTGAGGGTCCCAGCTTGCCCCAGATAGGGTTGTCCATAAGCCAGAGTTATGGTGTAGATCGGGAAAGACAAGGGCCAGGGGAGCAGATGTCTCCACAAATGAGAGCAAGGCAAACAGTCCCCAGAAATAAGGAAGAACCAGTGGAGCCTGGACAGGAAGCCCAGACCAGGCAGCCAACCAGCAGGGGCACCAGGCCCAGCTAGGACTTTGAAATTTCCAGTATTTCCAGTGTCTTAAAGGACTTGGGCCAGGGAATGCTATCGAGAGGAAGCAACCGAGGAGAAGCAGGAAGGGGAAGGTGTGAGCTGGGAAACCTGCGGGGGGGCAGAGGCACAACTGGCCGGGACTTGGAGGTCGGCCCAGGTAGAGGCTCCGAAGAGCTCATGGAACAGCTGTGCCCCAGGGGACATCTCAGACTAGGCTGCTCTGATCTCCTGGTTGGAGTGAAGGAATCACACATCCCTGCAAGCCCTGCTGAGTGAAACCAACAGGAGCCCAAGTGCCGTGTGTTCTTCTCCAGAATACACCACCGGCATCTCTTCCCTCCCAAGTTGCTGAGGTCCTGCCAGTGCCTAGTGGCTCCTCTGAGCCTCAGGCTCCCCACCCATCAAGCTGGGAGGATAAGATTGAAATGACAGCAAGGGGGAATTTCAGTAGAAATTTAGGACAGTCATCTTGGGTGCACTGGGTAAGCAGCAGGAATTCTGGAGATAAATGTCTTGCTAATTGTATTCCAGCACATCCTAGCACATGGGTTAAGCTGCTGCCTGCATCACCAACACCCCATAGGTGCCCTGGATTGAGTCCCGGTTGCTCCACTTCCTACCTAGCTCCCTGCTAAGGCGCCTGGGAAAGCAGCACCAGCAGATGGCCCAAATGCGGGAGACCTGGATGGAGTTCAAATCTCCTGGCTTCAGTCTGGCCCAGCCCCGGATGCTGTAACCATTTGGGAAGTGAACCAGTGGATTTCTCTCTCTCTCTCTCTCTCTCTCTCTCTCTCTCTCTCTCTCTCTCCCTGTAAATCTGCCTTTCAAATAAATAAAATAAATATTTCCAAAAAATGTATGGCTCCCATTGTCCTTGTTTGGTATCCTCCGAAATGCACCTCTAAAATCGCTCTATGGAGAAAACAAGGCCCCTTACGGATGACCTGAATCTGCCCTGGATTCCAGCTCTCCTTCCACCTTTCACTAGCGGACAAGAGCAGCTCACGCATTCTTGCTAAGCGTCGCGGGGCACATTTGCTAACCTGGGGAGCAATCTCAATGACTCGTACACCATCAGGAGCTGAGAAAGGCTCACGTACATGTGGAAACTGTCCAGGGATCACAGGTGATTATTGCGCGTCCCTAGAAGGAAAAGGTCTAATTCCTCATCCTTCCCACTCTCCACGGTCCGAGCCAGATGGGTCTGTATGGTAATGGCATTCATCGCTAGCAATGACTGAGTGTTTAATACCAGCTATGAGGGGCCGGCGCTGTGGCATAGTAAGTTAAATCTTACTATGCCTGCAGCGCCAGCATCCCATATGGGCGCTGGTTTGAGTCCTGGCTGCTCCTCTTCTGATCTAGCTCCCTGCCGATGTGCCTGGGAAAGCAGTAGAAGATGGCCGAAGTCCTTGGGCCCCTGCACCCAGGAGGGAGACCTGGAAGAAGCTCCTGGCTCTTGGGTTCACATCAGCACAGCTCTGGCCATTCCAGACATTTGGGGAGTGAATCAGCAGATGGAAGACCTCTCTCTCTGTCTCTCCCTCTCTCTGATTATAACTCTGCCTCTCCAATAAATAAATGAAATCTAAAAATAACAATAATAATAATACTGGGTATGGTTAAATGTGCTATATAAATTATCTCCCATCCCGCTCCTGCAAGCACTATTATTTATGCACATTTTAACAATAAGGCAACTGAGGCACAGGAGTACATTGACTTGCTTAAGTTCACCGAACCATAAAGAGGCAAAACCAGTGTTTGAACGCAGGCTTCAAGTCTCTATCTCTGCTGTATTTCAAGCTGGGGAAGGTGGATGAGCTCCGACGAGATCTCCAATGGGGAAGGAAGGGTTGATCGCTATAAATGTCGTTGGCAATGTTCTCTCTGGTGCTGGGACTCAGCCACCATCATGCCAGGCACATCGTGAATTCAGAGTTAACTCTCTGTGAGCCAGAGCTGGCCTCGTTGCCTCGGTGCGACTTCAGTCCCCAGTGGGGAAGTTGCAAGGGCGGGGAGAGCACCGGACAAGACCACCGACCCTCCTCCTGGCCCTTCAGGCTCAGCCAGGGCCTGGACTGCTCGCTCAGCTCCTCTCCCCATAGAACCTTCTACTGTTGTGGGTTTCCAAAGTCCCACCCAGGCAGCAATGCGAGGAGAGAAGCACGTCATCTCTGCTTTTGAATTCCTTTTTTCATCTTTTTATCACAAGTTCCTTGGTAATTTTCCGATTTCAAAGGAAATATTTGGAAAGATATCTGAGGCCTGGATGCGTTCATGTTTTACACCAAATGCTTTCAACATGAGAATCCGCCCAGTCGTATCTAATAAAAATATCCTTCCTGAGCCGGTACCAGGAGGTTTCATTAAAATAGCAGTCGATAAGCAGAGCTGATCTGGCACCAAGGGGGGAAAAAAGGGCCCAGGTTTATCAGGTCTTTGGAATTCGAGAGAACGGCTGAATCGAGGCCCTTCCCAGCCTTGTTCGGACACTGTGTTGCCCCATCAGATCAGAGAAATGTGCTGGAGGGAAGAAGAAATAGCTGTTCTTCCCATCTGGAGTTCGGGGCTGAAGCCCCCACAACAAAAGACAGTGTGCCAAGTAAAAAGCATGCAAATTCACTTACCATAAGTTTATGGGACACAGGAGCCCTGGGACATGAAGCTCCAAGGACACAGGGGAACCTGTGTCTTCTTAGGCTCAGCTTCGTGAAGGGAGTTGCAGAGAAACGTGATGAGACACCAGGGGAGGAGGCAACAGTAAGGGGCAGGCGGGCAGAAGGGGGCTCAGCAGGGCCTCTGTGCGCAGGGTCTTCTCCGTGTCACTGTGTCTTCAAAGATAAGGACCAAGGAAGGGTGGGCTCGTCCCTGATGAGGGTCTTAGGACTGGCTCGGGGTGGGGGGGGGGAGTGGGCAGGGAAGGTGAGAACGAGCTTCCTGCTTCTGCTGCTTTCTCAAACGCCAAGATGCCACCTTCTGGGTACCGTGTTCTGAACCCCATCAGGACCATTCCAAACCGTACTGGGCTGTCAAACCGAGAGAAGCATTAGTGATCTGTCTTCCATCGAACAGGCAGGGGACAGAGAAGCCTCAAACGGCCCACAGCTGAGCTCGCGGAACACAGGACTCCTCTTGTCCACACATTAAAGTCTCTGTGCGCTCTCCGGAGGGTCTCCGCCCAGGGCTTCCTCTGCCTGCTGCCCGGTTCACTACAGCAGTAACAGCCCTAATGGGAGCCCAGAGCCGCAGCTCCTAATGCGCTCCTCATTGCATTTTCAACTACTTACTGCATATTACCACAGGCTAGATCCTCGGCGAGGTGCAGGAGACAACAAATTAAAAGGGATTTTATCTGCACAGACTGCCATCTAACAGGGGAGTACGGCATACACACAAGATAGGAAGCCGTCATCGCCACAAGGCAGTTGGAAAGAGGAGGTGGCTGCTCCCGGGTGGGAGAAGCATGGTCTGCTTCCTGGAGGAAGCCAAATCCAAACCAGACTTGGACTACAGTTGAGAGCTAGACATCAAGGACACAAGAGGGCATGCTTGGAAGGGAAATTAGCAAGGCCAAGGCTGAGCGAGCATGAGGGGAGTAAACAGGCTACGTAGAAAATCAGCCTGCCTAGAATGGAGTTTTAAGTGGCACAAAATGGTTAAACCCGAGTGGTTAGCTAGCTGGATAGAACTCTATGCATTTACCCAAAGTGTAGCCTGAGGTCCTTCCCGGCCTTGCCAACTTCCAGTTCAAACAGCATCATCTTGATAGAGCAGAAACCCCGGGGATCGGCAGAGGCCCTGGGAGGCAAGACCGTCCTGAGCTCTGTCACCTTCGTCACCCTGGTCTACGCCTCGCGCCTTTGCACGCTACGCTTCCAGACCTGGGACGGCTCTCCCCTTCCTCCACCCTCTGGGGTTCTTAGACTCAGCGCCCTGAGCAGCCAGCGAAGCCTGCCTCTCCCCAGCCACCTGGAGTTCCGAGGTCCCGGTTCCGGTATCTTCTGCTTTCCCACCACGCTCTGCCCGTGCAGCCAGTCTTGGCCACACCCTGCTGAGTTTCTCTATCAGTGGAAGTGACAACAGCCAGGCACCGTCTCCTGAGCCCTGAGATCGTCCTGGGCTTTCCCTGCCCCGCTCGGCCACATCCTTAGCTGGATGGAACCATTACGGACGGGGACTTTGTCCTGTGGCTTAGGCTTCGATCATGAGCCCTGATCGCCTGGAGTTTGCATCTTATTTTGCTGGGTGACCTTGAACAATGTCCCGGCCTCCTTGTACCTTGGAATTTCTCATCTGAACAATGGTGATGACAGCATCACCCACCTGATGAGTCATTAAGCGGCCATGAAGCTTAAGAGAAAAGGAGCCCCAGGATCAAGGTGGAGGTTCAGTACGTTGACGTGTAAAGTAGTTCGTAGGTGCTCCACATGGGAGTGCTCCTTTTATTAGGTTTATTTTTAGCTCAGAGACCTCCATGCCTAGCCACAGTGTCACACACATGGGCAACTTCCTCAGTTCCCTCCCAGTTCCGGCATTTCTCAGTCCCACTTGGTGTCCAGAGGCCCTGGCCAAGGCCACGTGCAACCCCAGCCCTCGAGGGCAGGGTCTCCATGCCAGGACAGCACACCCAGGGCACAGGTGTTTCAGGTTACCTCTGAGACTTCCAGCTATGGAAATAACATCCTTCAAAACACTGTCCTCTTTTTTTTTTTTTTTTTTTTTGTTCCCTGTACATGAATTAGGTCTTTTTCTAAAAAAGAAGAAAAAAGAAAAAAGAGGCAAGGGAAAAAAAATGTAACTGATCTGCTTTGTGCCAGAGCTGTCTGGTCCCTCCAAACACTTAATCCAGCGGCTCTCATTGTCTGGGATCAAAGCGCCTTCCCCACACTCCAGCTTTGTTCTACTTGGAGCAGAGGAACCGGCTGAAAGGAGAGCTCCTCCAGGCTTCCTGCCCCTCCCTTCCCCTGAACTTTGAGAGAACAAAGAGATTTACAAGGAAGGATCCCAACTACAAGGTGCTAATGACGGGGATCACATGCATCTGAGGTCTGGACAAGTGTTCCCAAGTCAGAAGGCTGCCGGGAGGGGGAGGTGCTGGGAGGAGACAGGCAGCTGAGCCAACGCAGGAACCAGGAACCCCCAGACCCCGCCCCCCACCCAGAATTTGCCAGGTGGGACGGCCAAAGAGCCCTCCCCGGCGTAAGTGCCTCTCATCCAGCAAAGACGCCCTCTGTCTGCCATTGGTGGCCAGACGGCTCTCTGCACTTGTGGGAAGCTCCCTGGAGCCCTGCTCCTGGCCCGCCCAAGTGCTGGCAGTAGCTGTGAAAGTCCCGTCTCTGCTGCAGAAGACAAAGGGCTCTGCTGAGAGTGGCAGAGCAGCAACTCGGGAAGGAGACCTGTTTAGCATAAATCAGAATCACTTTGAGGGCTTGTAGAAATATAGATTGCTGAGCCCCAGGCTGTGCTTTTCTGATTCAGTGGCTCTGGGTAGAGCTTGAGAATTTGCATTTCTAACAAGTTCCCAGATGCTGTGGGTGCAGGGGCCCTCCTCTGAGGACCTCTGCTCCGTACAATTAACTCTGCAGATTGATTCACAATGAACCACACGGAGCCTGCACAGGAGCCTCCAACCTCAGCTTCCGGGTGCTTCTCCCCATGACTCTGGAGCAGAGCAAGCAGCCACTGCCCAGGGGAAGCCCTGGTCCTAGACGTCACGTGCATCCCAGTGTTACCGGAATTTAGGGTGTGTCTACTTCACCAGCACGGTTTGGTCAGGGTGGAATCATGCATGTCCCCTTCTGGAACTTTCCACTAAATGCAGCTGTGGACAGCAGAGTAAAGTGCATGGTGGCAGAGAGGTGAGAGATGGGTCAGGCAGACACCCAGGGCCTGCAAACCCGCTCACTGGCTGGGTGGCCAGGCACAAGTTTCTCTAGTTTGTTTCTTCCTTCCTTCCTTCTTTCCTTCCTTCCTTCCTTCCTTCCTTCCTTCCTTCCTTCCTTCCTTCCTTCCTTTCTCTTTCTTCTCTTCTTCTTCAAAGATTATTTATTTGAAAGGCAGAGTTACAGAGAGGCAGAGAAAGAGAGAGAGAGGGAGGGAGAGAGAGAGAGGTCTTCCATCCTCTGGTTCTACTCCCCAAATGGCCACGACAGGGCTGCAATGGCCAAAACTTGGCCAATCCAAAGCCAGGAGTCAGGAGCTGCTTCCGGTCTCCCAGGTGGATGCAGGGGCTCAAACACTTGGGCCATCTTCTACTGCTTTCCCAGGCCATAGCAGAGAGCTGGACCAGAAGTAGAGCAGCTGGGACTTGAACCAGTGCCCATGTGGGATGCCAGCACTGCTGGTGGTGTTTTTACCCGCTACGCCACAGCGCCCGCCCCATGCACAAGTTTCTTCCACTCTGTTGTCTTCTGTCTCCCCTCCTGAAGAATGAGGAGCAACTCCAGGGTATTTCAAAAGGTTTGTGGAAAATGGGATTATGATAAAGTTTATTTTTATGCAAAACACTCTTGAAATCCAGGCATGTGAGGCCTCTTCAAAAGTTGATGGAAAATATGTATTATGAAAAAACCTATGCATGGATCTCAAATTGTTTGCACCAGAATAAGCCTACTGTTAATTTCATTGTTGCATGAACCGCTGGAAGCAGCCTCACAGACTGCCCTCACAGGCTGCTGGAAAGATTAAATAACAGAACCCGAATACATAACCTCAGATACAACCCTGCAGCAAACAGTCGTCTAAAAAGCCAACGGAACTACCTAACCTGGCTCAGCTCTCTGTTCTCTTTCTGGGCCTCAGCTTTTGCCCACAACCTATGGCAATGGGTGAGATGATTTTCACTTCAGTGAGCAAAATGGATGCTTGAAGTCCCCAAAGCTGATAAACGTCTCAGTGAGCAGAAACATGGGTGCCAAGATCCCCCCCATGCACCCTGTTATCCACCCGTCCCCCAGCAGCAAGGGCACACGGCTTTCCTGCCTAACTTGGTTGTGCCAGGCTTCTGACATCTATGTTTATGTTCCAGCTGGCACTGCCAGGAAACACCTGTTGCAGAGAAAAAAGCCTTACTGGGGAAAGGGTCTCAGTATTTTTGCATCCAAGCACTGAGGTTCATGGGATTTCTCAAGGATTCTCAGAAGACAACCTTCAGGGAGGGAAATGTCAGCTCAAGTCGGCAGACCGTATAGATCCCTGAATATTTTCTATTGGAAACAGAAAAGACAATTTAAAGTTGTGATTTGTCTTCCTCTTGAGAATACTGGTAACTGATGTCTCAAGACTGCCTCCCACACACATGCCAGACTCCCCAGGAGAAGGCTTGAAAGGGAAGACCAGCAGCTTGAGCCAGCTGTGAGTGAGAGAAGACCTTCGGTGTGGTCTCCGGATAATCCAGTCCATGACCAGATGGCCCTGATGTCACACGGGTAGAGTGTCTTGGAAAGGGAAGGCGGTCCCCACAGGCTCCTGACGGGCCCACCATCACATCATGATTCTGAGAAAGGTGCAAAAGGCAGGCCATGGCCCCTGACTGCTCATAGAAGCTACAAAGAGGCTGTGTCAATACTGGAACTGCGGAGGTCAACAGATGTGCCAGACCCTGTAAGTGACCCTGTGTGTAAAAATGCGTGCAAAGCATGGTAGGATATGCCCACCAGCATTGACGGTTCCCAAGTCATCTTTTCAAACGTCAGGAAAGCCAAGTGGTGTTTCCAGGCAAGCTGAGTGGTCAACTCAGGTGGCCTCAGCCAAGACCCGTCTCTTCTACCCTCATCCCACAGATGCAAGTTAAAAGGTCTCCTTAGGAGAATCAGAGCAGAGCAGGGGGCCAGGCAGGGGGCCATGGGAGACTCAGGTCCAAGTGCAGGCCTGGGTCACAGCTCCTCAGCCTCCAGCTGGTGTGTGGGGCTGATTAATGCCCACCAGAGATACCCAGGTCCTTACTCCTAGAACCCTTGCATGTTGCCTTAAATGGACAACTGGGGAGGGGTTCAGGCCTGATTGAATTACAGATCTTGGAGGCAGACCATTTATTCTGGATTATGGAGGTGATCCCCAAATCGTAAATGTCCCTGGAGGAGGCAGAGACAGAAGGGGGAGGCTGCGGGTTGCTGCTGTGGCCGTTGGCTTTGACGATGGGAAACCCAGCAGCCAAAGAAGCCCAGAAATGCAGCTCGAGATGCTGACAAAGGGCAGGAAAATCGATTGTTCTCTGGCGTCTCTGCAGGGAGTGCTGCCCTAGACCTTGATTTCAGCCTAGAGACGCTGATGTTGGACTTCCGACTTCCACAAGTGTAAGAAAATAAATGTGTGCTGTTTTAAGCCACCGGACGTGGGGTAATTTGTTACAGCAGCCATGGGGAACTAACACAAGTGGGCATTATCAGACTCCATCCCCGTAAACTCACCTTCCCCTATTCCCCACTGACTGGCCCCAGATCTCCCTGTGACCCTGCCATTCCCAGGGAGGCAGCCGCAACTCACTGGGGCCTCCCTCACCCCCGGGCCACGTTGCTGGAGGCTGAGGCCAGGTGGCAGATGTGGGCTCTCCGGCCTTGGCTATGACATTTAGTGACTCAGGACTCAGACTGCAAGACCTCAGTGACTTTTCACTTTGCATTCCTATTTTAAACTGCAGGGGTTGTATTTTGCCTAAACAAAGATAACAAGATTTTGGTGAGAATCAACGGAGTTTTGTATGTGAATGATTTGTATTCATAGCTAGCAATGGTCACGCCAGGACAGAGGACACACCATCTCTGTGCTGTTTTGTGCCCGTGTACAGATGAGTAAACTGAGTTTGAGAACATTTGAGAAACGTGTGCAAAGTCTGGCCCTGGAACCCCAGCTTTCTGAGTCTGTCGCCTTCACTCCCCCATGCCCCTGCAAGTGTGTAGGATGGCCTCAGGGGCCACGATAGGAACCCTGGATCTCGAGATGGCACTAGCATTGCCCTTGTCTGATGAGCCTGCACCTGGGACTAAAGTAGCCCTAAGCTCTAGTTGATGAGAATCCTGTCTTCCGGATTCAGAGATGCACAGGAGCCGTACCGAAGCGCTGATGCCAACTGCCGGAAAGCCTATGTGTGCCATAGGAGACGCCCTCACCCGCCAGGCAGCCTAAGGACACGCTCAGCCCACTCTCCAGGCTTCTGATTTGAGGGAGATGTGTGCAGGTGGAACCCCCCGGCCCACTTGGAGCTGAGCGTAGTCACCTGGAGCTAGCATTTCCTGGGACAGAGTGAGGCAGCCTGTTACTGACAATTAGGAGCAGTTTAAACACCCTCAGCTCCTTCGAGAGAAGCTCAGAACACACTGCCCACATCGTAGCCTGGTTTTCTGCACTCATCATTCAGCAAACATTCACTAAGCATCAGTACTGTGTACTGAACATGGGGACTGGAACAGCAAGATGGTAACTCCACTCCAGGCCTTCTCACACTTCAGAGACCAGCATAACAGCGACACACAGCATACACAAGCCACAGGTCGCTGTAGGCATGAAAATCTTGCGCTAGGGCCCAGAGAGGAAGTGGGTCCGTTTACCAAGGAGTCAGGAAGCCCTCCGGAAGACATGGACGCTGAGTGGAAGCACCGAGACTGGCTCAGCAGAGAAGGAACAGAGCCCTATCAAAGTAGAGACAGCAGCATATGCAAAGGGATTTCCAAAAGTCTGTGGAAAATGCAATTAAAAGACAAGTTTACTTGGGGGCAGATTTTGAAATCCATGCATATGAAAGATCCTCAAAAAGTTCATGGAAAATTGTATTATGAAAAAACTATGCATGGGTTTCCAAAAGTTTTGCACCAAAATAAAGTTATCTTTTAATCCCATTTTCCATAAACTTGTTGAAGTGCCCTCATCTATCCAAACACTTGAAGGTGTTAATGAAAAAATATGTCAGTGTGGCTAGAACAGCGAGTATGTGGAGAGGAGAATGGGGACATGACAAAAGCTGGAAGTGCTGGTCTGACGGATTGAGTATAGCCGGCAGGGTACTAAAACGGCAAGAATCTCAAAAGGACCAAGCCTCCCACCTTCCTTTCCTGCCTCGCCTCCAGCTCTTGAACCTGAACTCTAAAGCATGTCACCACAATGCTCCCATGCTAATGAGCGAACGTCAAGGCATCTCATTCATATGCAAACACCCTGACACAGACGCTCTATGGAATGAATTCAGATGGAATATGCCAGCATGTTTTTTTTTTAATCCTTCCAGAGAGTTATGATGTTGCTACATAAGTTAATGAGAGGAATGGAAGAGCAAACGGCGCTCCTGAAACCTGTCAGCAGTATAACTATTTAGATGGGTATTAAAGCCAGACACTGTCATATAATTTGAGGGTATGGTTGAAGACATCTTAAGAATATTTTGTTTCTGACAATTGAATCATAATTTTAATAGACATCTCCAAAAAGAGAAGTGGGGGTAGCAGCCATGTAACATTTATTTAGGAGCTGGTAAAGATCTTTGATTCAAAGTGCTGGCTAAAATGACAGTACCTGGCTCTTAGAATGTCAGACCTGCCAAAGGTTTTGAATTTTATTATCACGGTAAGTGCCCGAGAAATATCAACTCCAAGCCAGTATTATGCAAAGTGCTTCACATACATTCTCCATTTAATCCTCACGGGAGCTTTGTGAGGTAGCAACTTGTATTACAGAGGGGGAAACTGAGGCACAGAATAGGCAAGTAACTTGTTTAGGGCCACAAAGCAAATGAGTGGAGAGTCAAGATTCCAACTGTATAGTCTCATTCGACTCTCACGCACTTCCCTCCCTGTATTCCCCTTGGATAATGCATTCTACTGCTCTGGTCTTCAAGGTGAGGAGGGAGTGGCCAGCTAAGAGGACAGTGACCTGGCCAAGGCTGCTATTGACACTGGGCAATGAAAATACTTTCCCTTAACCACCAGTTAAAGTGCACTTTTCATCAACTCTTGCAACAAGGTAATGCGGTTTTTGTGAAAGGTAGTCTTTAGGGAAGCCGCACGCTGGATTGGAGTCACATTCGTTAGATCAGTTGCCTTGGGCAAATGTCTAACCTTCCTCTGCCATGGCTTGATCATGTGTGGTACAGGGAGACTCTCACCTGCCTTACAGAGTTGTCACCGGGAGAACGCGAGGTCCTCTCTTAAAATTAATGACAAAGAACCCCACTTCTGCAATTACCACGCTGAGCTACCGCGCAGGTGAACTGCTAAGATGAAAGTTTTTGGGCAAAACGTCACCACCTTTCCAGAAGGCTGACCCCACTGGATTGTAAAAGAAGCAGGCCAAACGCCCGTCCATGGTAGAACAGACGTGGGCGTTGTGCTATGTTTATACCATGGAATAAGACAGAGTAACGAAAAAAAAAAAAAAAAACAACCTACAAAGACACACAGCAACACTGGTGGCTGCTCTGAACATAACAGCAAGGAAGAAAAGAGTCCACGTCGGTGAGTCCTTGTGTACAAAGTGTAGCAGCAGTAAAAGTGGCCTATGGAGGTTACCCTGGAGGCGGCGGGAAGAGCAACGGGAAAAGCCTTGCTTTTGAGACAGCAGTGACCATCTGTCTCTTAATCCAGGCACTGATGACAGATCTGTTGCTGTTTCAAAAATGCAATGAACTCTAGACTGACAAGACATGCACTTTTTTTTACCTATTCCATTTTTTTTAACTGTAAGGACTCCAAGAAACTAAAACTCCTCTCGGAAAGAATCAAGTCTTTGATCCCACAAAGCCAAGCAAGGTAAAGAGCGAATCCTTGTGTGTGGGAAGAGGAAGCCCACCCAGTCCAACTCACCAAGGACAAGAGATTGGTCCACACCCTCCCGCCAGAGGGTGCTGATGACAGACCTGCTAGCAGGCCTTAAGGAGGTGTGGGTGCAGGAGGGGAGAGCCCTAGAAGAACTGAAAGGTGGAGAATTCAGGCCACCACGTCTACAGTATCTGTCCCGTCGAAGGTGCGTCCACCACGCGCTGATGCCCATGCCACATAGTCTAGGCATCGCTGTGTCTCATTCTCATAACAGCCCTTTAAGACAGGGTTTCTGATCCCTCCTTAAATGGTAGCTGCAAGGCCTAGAGCAAACAAGCCGAACCCTCACGAATCCGGTAAGCTCTGAACTTTGAATCAATCGGTTGCAAGAATTATCCACTGACCCAGGCTCTGTTCCTCCTCTCCAGTGGAGGATAATTTTGTCTACCTCCTCACCCTGACGAGAGTTGGTCAATTAGTGATGCTGTGTGAGTAAAAGTGAGTGAACCAAAGTGCTTTAACCTCAGCCTGATTGATTTTTAATTATTCAACCTCTTGTTAGATCCTGATGGTGTAGTGAATCCAAGAGACAGATTCAAATCATAATATTTATCCCATGCACTCTTTGATAGCAGTGTTTCCTTTTTTTAAAAGATTTTATTTACTAATTTCAGAGGTAGAGTTACAGACAGAGAGAGGGAGAGACAGAGAGAAAGGTCTTACTTCCACTGGCTCATTCCCCAAATGGCTGCAACGGCCTGAGCTGTGGCCGATCTGAAGCCAAGAGCCAGAAGCTAGGAGTTTCCTTCTGGTCTCCCATGCAGGTGCGGGGGCCTAATGCTTGGGGCCATCCTCCACTGCTTTCCTAAGCTGTAGCAGAGAGCTGGACTGGAAGAGGAGCAGCCAGGTCTCGAACCGGCACCCATATGGGATGCCAGTGCTGCAGGAGGAGGCCCCGACAGCAGTGTTTCTAAAGGCCTGGCTCCTGGTAGGTCATCAGCGGATTAACGAATGGAAGGACCAATGTGCTCTTTGCTATGGTTGTGCAGCTATAATCCCATTTCCACTGTGAACTTGGAAACAGTTCCTCAGCCCCATTACACAGATGGAAAAGTGAAGAGCAGAGAGGTTGGAATGACTGCGCAGGATGTCCAAGAGGAAGCACAGCACCAGAGGCAGCCGGGCCTATTAATACGCACGGAAAGCTTCTGGCAGCGTGTCAACACCCAAGCCCGCTGTTTAGACAGCGAATCCTCAATACCATGTTAACGAGAAGCCTCTCTTTATTTAATAAAAGCCAATGATCCTTTAAAAATAGTACTGCTATTTATTGTATTTCCAGGGTGCAAAGCAGCTGAGCAGAATATTTTAATGCCATGTTCCGAGAAAGACGCAGGCTTGAACCAGCGACGCGATTGGCAAACCTTAAGCAGAGACTTGCCTGTGATATTTGGACAAATTCCCCTTTCTGCTTTCTTCCCTGCACTTTCCCACTGGCGCAGCCTCTCCATCCGAGACCAAGGACAGGATGACGGGGTTCTGCTTCTCGCTTCCCAGCCTGCACACCGCCGTGAGAAGGTTTGAGTTTACCCGTTGCCCACATCCAGCCCAATCTCAGTCAGCAGGCTCAGCCACTCCCTCCAGGCTGTGCCTGCTGGCTGCCTCCTCCTGGGAGGTTCTGAAACAATGCCACGAGGTTAGCACTTTATTAGGTACCAGGGAAAGAATTCGGAAAAGCAAGAGTGCACCCCCACTTATTCCTTGTGCTTACGGAAGAGATTATATCACAGGCCTAGAGCAGAAATAACAAAGGAACAAATACAAGCCCTGGGGGTTCTCTGTAAGACCCTGTGAGGACCATCTGACATGGGCCCTTCCTCCTGCTTGAAACACGTCAGCTCCGGAAGGGAAGGAGCCAGGAACGCGAACAGCAGAGAGAACAGCTTTAGTTTGTACTACTGTAGTCTCTCATTACACAGCTGATGGATTTGTACCATTTTGTTGTTCTCTTTTTATGATCCCTGAGCTGTGGCGAAAGTCATCCCCGACTCTGCATTCGTAGCATCCTATCTCCATCAGTGCCAACTGTCTCCACGGCCAGAGTCAGCTCTCCTCCGCCACGCCACAGGCTTTCTCCCTCTCTCTGGGGCCTGCTGTGCTTCCCCAGGCTGTCTTAGCAATGTCTGCTTCGGCCTCCACGTTCAGGAACAAGAGCTGGGCTGCTTGAAAATCCCAGCCTCACCTGTCCGGAGAATCCAGCCCCTGCCTCTCTCCCAGAGCAGAGCCGCATGGCTCGGGGCTCCCCCTTTGTTAATTAGGATCAAATCTCAATCCCTGATAACCCACAGAAAGGAAAAGGCAGCCAATCAAGCTAAGAGGCTGTAAAAGAACTTTCTCTAATCCTCCCAAAGCACTCAAGAGAAGGCGTTCAGCCAAGTCAGGGTCATTTAATGTATTCTGCTTTGGAAAAGATATTAAAAATGATTAAGTTCATTTAAAAAGAAAGAAAAGAAACCTCATCTAAAGCAATGACCTCTGCTCAACAGCTGTGTTACAACAAGTACTTTTTCTCAGGAGCTGAAATGTGCTGGAAATTTCAACAAAACTGTATAAAAAGGCCAGGCACACCCACGCCGGGGAGCAGGGTCTTTCTGCCCAGCAAAACTGCAGAAGTCAGAAGCAAGGATCACTCTCTCTGGACTCAGTACTGACGAGGGCTCAGAAGGGGGCAACATACTCTCTGTCCTCACACCTCTTGCAGTCTGGACAGAGAGTTAACATACCTTACAGAAAAGAAACCTACGTGAGGAGCACAGCGAATCCCGGAAGAGGCTCCTGGGAGAGGAGACAAGATGTTGAATCGTAAAGCGAGGAGTTGAATTTGGAGGAGGAGAGAGGAGAATGAAGCATTCCAAGCATCAGTGCAAGTTTGGCCCGGTGGAAGGGTGAGCAACACAGATGGAGTCCTTAAGAGCTTAGAGGCGGATCAATGAGCTACGATGTTGTTCTAAACATCAGTGCTAATGTGTTTGTACGTGAAAGAGGAGGAGCAAAACCACCTCCTCGCAGGCCTCTTTCCTGCTCTTCCTCCTAGACCCCGGAAGTCTCAGATTCTGTAATATTCCCTCCTTCCGTTACATTTTTCCTCTCTGAATTATCTCAAGGAGTCTCCTGCTGGGGATGGTACCCATCAACATAGTGATTGCAAATGTGTGGGGGCCATTTGGATTCATAGCTATGATAGGGGACACAGGTGGCCTCGATAGGTAGACAGCAAGGACACAAAACGTCTTCCATTGCTCATTGAAGGGTCATCCCAACAAAACTGGCAACATTCCCCTCCCAGTGGCATGCATTGCGATGGTAATAGTGATGGCAATCACAAACATCGATAATAGAGCCATACATTGAATCAACTGCATGAGAGCTAAGCCCGGGGGTGTCTGAGTCAAGACCTTTCTTGCCACACCACAGTGATGGTCTCTGTGGAGGTTCTCGGAATTCCCAGCTCCTCCAGTCAAAGGAGCCACCGCCATGACCAGCATATTTCATCTTCTTCCTCCAGCTTTCAACACGAGTTAATACCTTAGTGGATGAACCATCAACAGAAAGGCACTTCTAAAAATGGGAAAAAGAAGCAAAGGGGGTGTCATCGCATCCTTTCCCAGTAGTTACAAAACTCACAGAGTGACAGCTACCATGTATCCCAAAGAACAAATAATGGTTTGCAGCCAAGACTCAACGAAGAATGAATGTGCTCCTTAGAAGTGTGAATGCCTATATTAGCCATAGAAAATACTTACAACATGCTATTGCTACACTGACCACTATTTCTCTTATAACTTGAAATGGGTTTGCTAATCTTGCCAAAGAGAAGGGGAGAAGGAAACTTCTAAAGTTGCATGCCATGCACCCACGTGGTAAGCTGAACATCTTGAGTTCCAGGGAAGCTGCAAGGATGAACAACAGGATTACGCAGTCCTGAATGTCCCATCAGAGTCCAGTAGGATTCTTGGTTTTGTAGAGGAACAACTCTCTAGATTTAAGTATACTGTCCTTTGGGACCCTAACAGAACAAATCGAAACTCCAAACAAGGGAGAAAAAGAAACGCTAATACACTGTAGGTGGGAATGCAAATCAGTACAGCTATAATGGAAAACAGTATGGAAGCTTCTCAAACTACTAAGAGCACATCTACTATGTGAACCAGATAGCCCATTTCTGGCAATCAATCTAAAGAAATGAAAAATCAGTATAT
Organism: Oryctolagus cuniculus; assembly: GCF_964237555.1. Lineage (NCBI taxonomy): Eukaryota > Metazoa > Chordata > Mammalia > Lagomorpha > Leporidae > Oryctolagus > Oryctolagus cuniculus. Next base: position 48,745,837 of record NC_091449.1, read on the forward strand.
GAAAGAAAAACTCCCACTCTCATGTTCATTCCAGTGCAAGACATGGAATAAACCTGAATGTCCATCAATGCTTAAATGGATGAAGAAAGCTGTTGGAAACACACGTGGAATATTATTCTGCCATTAAAAAGAATGGAATCTAGGCCAGTGCCATGGCTCAAAAGGCTAATCCTCCACCTGCGGCGCCAGCACCCCAGGTTCTAGTCCCGGTTGGGGCACCAGATTCTGTCCTGGTTGCTCCTCTTCCAGTCCAGCTTTCTGCTGTGGCCCGGGAGTGCAATGGAGGATGGCCCAGGTCCTTGGGCCCTGCACCCGCATAGGAGACCAGGAGAAGCACCTGGCTCCTGGCTTCAGATCAGCGTGGTGCACTGGCCACTGCACACCGGCCACAGTGGCCACTTGGGAGTGAACCAACGGAAAAGGAGGGCCTTTCTCTCTCTCTCTCTCTCTCACTGTCCACTCTGCCTGTAAAAAAAAAAAAAAGAAAGAAAGAAAGAAAGAAAGAAAGAAAGAAAGAAAGAAAAAGAGTGGAATCTTGGCATTTGCAGAAAAATTATCAGAATTTTGAAGAGATCCTCAAGTAAAGTGAAATAAGCCAGACACATAAAAAGACAAACACCACATGTTCTCTCTTATATGTGGAAGTTTAAAATACCATATATGCAATCTGAATTTAAATCAGTGATTACTAGAGACCAAGAAAGGTGAAGAAATGGGGATGGGGGAGATTGGATCATGTGACCAAAACACGGGAGGGTGATGTTTTATAGCACAGTAGGGGCCATGGCTTGTGATACTATACTGTGTTCTGTATAAATAACCGAAACAGAGGAAACCTGCAGACTCTAAAACAAAGAAAAGATAAAGAAATGGAAAGGCTGGTTGCTTGGCATGGCCACTTTAACATACGCATATGTGTTGAAATGTTGCATGGTACCCCTGAAAAAAGTGCAAGTATTACATGTTAATCCAAAATGTAAAAATAAATATGAGATCTTAAAAAATCATTTACTTTGTAATGTAACTTAGGTAGGGAAAAGTGCTTTTTATAATCATTTCAATAATTACAACAATAAACATAAATGGTTCTGACTTAAGAAACAACAACAACAGCAACAAAAGCCAGACCCCATTCATCCAGTCAACATTCACAACGAACCTCTACTCTGAGCCAGAATGCCAGGACCTTCCTACATGCAGGTGATGTAAGAACGAGACAGTATGCTTTACATTCTTGGCAGGAACCCAAATATCAAACTAAAGCTAAGGCCCTTCTGCAGAACCCCAAAGATGGTTATGGGGCAAGGAAAGGCTAACATTGAGGATGCCAATAAGGGGCTGGCAAGAATCACTCCTAACCCACCTGGCCACAACTGGCCTGGTGCTCACAGGCTGCAAAATGCAAGTGGGAGTGGACTGAGCAACCTTTCTGCTTGGCCAGAAGCTCAGGAATCTCTGGGTCCATGGGACTCTCTGTTTGTAAGGCCTCGCTGAATTGGGAGGGATCAGTGAGTGGAAGTGGGGGAAGATGCCATCTTTTGCAACTGGGTATGGTTGAGGGAAGACAGAAGTCGAGAGCCTGGATTTTTTCTTCACTCCAACTCTTCTCTCTTTTCCACTTATTCCCAGTTTCGCTGTGTCCCGTTCCCCCGCTCTGCTCCCTCATTGCTTCACTGTGTGCTGTGATCTCTTCTTGCTTGGCCGCCACTACTGATCTGCCAGTCCCACCCGTACCACGGACACAGAGATAAATGCCATCCACAGAACATCTGACATGTGACAGAGGCTGTGCACAGCTTATTCTATCAGCCCTCTTAACTGCCCTATGGAGTAAGAATCACTCTCATGATAGAAATTGGAAACAGACCCAGGGAAATCAAGTGCCTATGGGATTCACTTCTAGGCCCATGTGAAGTAGAATAACTCCTATTAGCGCCAACCTTGGGGCTCTGTAGCAGCTGTCCATCCCAGTCATCCTCCAACTCTAGACAAAATAAATGGGGCAGGGGAGGACTTTTCACTGCAACATCCACATTTGTATACTTTTCTGATCACTTGGGGGTGCCCTTGGAAGCCACGTCAGTCAAAGGCACCATATGGTGAAGTATTCTCATCGATACTGGCGATAGTCACTTGTTGGTAACTTTCATTTTGGAAAGTATCCTTGAGACCTTTATAAGCTGAATAATCCTTTATAGCTGATTTTTGGAGATGCAATACTTTTCCAAACACCCCAGACCCATAGGAACTCCATGGTGAATTCCATTCATCAGCTACCATTTGTACCAGGTATTAAATGGACCATGGAGCACCCAGTGAATGCAGCTGCCTTTTTGAGCCAATCCTATCATAAATCTTTTTATTTGTATTTTTATTTTCTCTTTAAAAAAAAAGAATGAGAATTAAGGTTGAGCATGAGAAACTTGCAGCTCTTCAGTTCAATCTTTCCAACAATAACTTAGAGATGAGGAAATGGAGTTAAGAGAGGAAATATTCCTTGAACAAAGTCATAAGCCTAACAGGTCTCTCATTCACACCCATTGCTCTACTCTCCTCTTGACCTACCCACTACTCATGGTTGGAGCAAAAGATGAGAAGCAAGAGAATCACCGGGTATTTTCCAAAACACCCAAGTCTTAGCCCCAGTACAAACCTTCCTTGCTGGTCTGGGGAACATGCGCATTTTGAACAACTTCAAAGATGATTCTGATAAGACTCCTCGCATTTGCATTTGGAAACTTGTGCACCAGGCAGCCTCCTCGGAGCAGGAATTCCTGGCTGGAGTCCACAGAGGAACATTTTCAGGGGTTCCTGAGCCTGTGAGGGACATCAGCCTTTCTATGTACATGCCACGTGCATTATTCCAGAAGAGTCTATAATCTGCATTCGATTCCCAAACTCGATCCTAAATCAAAACAAGCTCAGAAACTACTGTTTTGGAGCAAATGTGTTCCTTCCAAAGCAGAAACATTAATTCTGTCTTTTTCAGCCCCAACAGGCCCTGGACACATGTAATTTGAAGGCATTATTCAGGCTGCTCACTCAGCTTGCATTCGAGGACATGATGTTTCCCCAACTTAATGTAATATTGCTATTGGCAAATAGATCACTCTTGGACTTATTGAACTCACCCACGTTTATATCCACCGAGGTAAAATCCTTCGTCAGATTTTTGTCTTTTCATTCTCTCAACTGGCTTTAATAGATTTCTGTCTAAGATCAAAAGGTTGGCTGAATACTGGCCGTGCATAAAGTTTTGTGGGTTAATTAAGATGATCATTAGCTGCCTGAGCTCACTCGGAGCTTCATGATCTGCAGGTAGAGAGCTTACTTGTATCAGACACAGCTGCTCCAGGGGGACCAACCTGTGTGTGCCGAATAGTCAAACAGAAGCAGGACACTCGCAGGAAACACAGCTGCCTTCTAAGCACGGGTCTCGCTGCTCGCCATCCTAATTGGGTGTGTTACTCTTAATTTGACCCCCTTATGCCATTGTGGTAGGAATTTTGCTTTAAACGTTTTGTTTTTCAGCAATTCTATTCTTCCTTATTTTCTCTGCTGACCTATTTCTTTTTCACCAATGATTGCTGCCAAGCATCCACTGTGCCTCTTTCCCTTCGGCACAGCACACATCATTATGTTCATTGGTCCAAATGCCTATTGAGCACCTACTGTGTGCCAGGCAGACGGTAGGCACTGAAGGAAAAAGGGAGATGGGGCTTAAGGTCTGCGTCCTCACAGCCCAGCGGAAGAGAGGTATGGACAAGCACAGTATGCTAAGGGCGTAGGGGAAGGTAGATTCCCTGCCTGCGGGAGAGACAACATGGCATCTTCAACGGTCAGTACAAGTTTTATGGGGAGTACAGAAGAGGTTACTCCAGGCAGAGGGAATGGTCTCTGCTGGGGCAGGGAGGCACCCAACCATAGGGTGTGTCATTGGCCACACCTATTTTTCAAAGCCTACAATAGGGATTATCTGCAGAAACTGCCTCTTTAGGAACGTGAGCAGTCTTGGTGAGGTTGCTTGGTTTGCCCAGAAGTAAACCTACCTTCTCAGCTGCGAGTTTCTACCCTCTCCAAATGCGGATGGTGAAGCCTTAACCCCCAGCGTGATGGAAGCTGGACAGGAAGCTTTGGGGAGGTGATTAGGGTTAGATGAGGTCATGAGGGCTGGGCTTTCACGATGGGATTAGAGGAAGACGAAAGGTCAAGAGCACGCACCAGGAGAGGCCCTGGGAGCACACTGCAGGAACGCAGCAGCGCAGACACCAGGGAGAGAGCTCGCACCAGCAACCTAAGCAGGCCGGCACCTCAATCTTGGACTTTCCAGACTCCAGAACTGTGAGAAATGAATGTCTGTCATTTAAGCCACCCCGTCTGTGGTATTTTATTACAGCAGCAGGAACTAAGACAACTCCTGTCTCAGGAAGCCCCGAGAACTATGCTTGCAATCCGACAGGACTGGGCTTTGGGGACCTGCGATGCCTGTAGCTGAGCTATTTGGGGGTGTCCAAGGCAGGTGAGAGACAGAGGAGGAAGAAGTAGAAACCTTATGTTTCCAATCAGATAGCTGAATGTCAGATACTCTCCCTGTGTTTTCTTTTCTTAGATAGGAGGGCACTGGGACTCAAGAAATAAAGAATCTTGCCCAAAATTGCACATTCATTTATTGGCAGCCTCAGAAATCTCCATTCTTTGATGATTTTATGGACTTAACTCTTCACTGGCCAAATAAAAAAGGCAAATTTTTGGCTTATTGAGATTCTGGAATTACACTATTCTTCTTGGTTTGTTTGTTTTATGAAGGGCACTATTAGATATAAATACATAGTGTGGCAATACCCCCCCCAGCCAGATACCTGTCACTGCTATCAGTTTACAATCAGACAGTTCAAGGAGGAAGCCAGATCTGCAAAGCAACACAATCTCAAAGCCAAGGTTGAAACCTTGAAGGAAAAGTTTATGGGGATAAAGAAGTTATTTTCCTCAAATGAGAAAAAAAAATGTGGTAGAAGAATTTAATCGGTGAAACTGTCTCAATATTCAATTAGCTCACAACTAAATGAATGTTTCTAAAATTCTACATTCAATTATTTTTTTAATAAAATATAGAAGTGAGACATGTAACATAGCAGCAGCTCATATAACGAGGATTTAAAAATATCTGAGAGTCTTAGGGGACTACCAGCTTGATGTAGGCCAACAGCATGCTATGGTTGCCAACACGAATTTAGGTTGCAATGATAGAATTAAAGTGGCAATGGGAGAGGCCATTTCCTTTGGGAACTTCAATTATCCCATTTGCTGAATGAGTAGGGCAGACTAGGTGAATCCTCAAGTTCTCATGAGCTGTGGGAACTCTGTTTCTGGCTAGTTTCAGGTTTTCCCACCTGGGTAGCAGAAGCAATGGCAGGTACATACTGTCTCAGGAATGTACACAGAGCATAAGGTCAAAGAAAGAGTGAAATGTGTTCTGGAAAGCAAATCCTTGAAACAGAGGTGCTGTGAGAAGTCTACACATTACTGCTGGGCTCTCGATGAATGTAATCCTGGGATCTTCACAGAGACCAGTTCAGGTAATGACCCAAATGTAGACATATCCTTGGCCTACCACAGAAAACCAAGAACACTGGGCTCACCACCCATGCCCCAGAGACCTGACTTGTGATACAATGTGGTCAAGGCTATGGAAAGCATGGCATTTAGACATTGACTCTTGAGTCTATAGGGAGTGATAATAGAGGTGAAATAACCACGTTTTCCTTATATTGAGTTTTCAAGAAAACAAGTCAACTCCTTTTAGAATATCAAGATGATGAACAACAGACAATGTGATATGATGGCATTTATACTGTATAAACTTATTTTTTTTATTTTTTTATACTGTATAAACTTATGTAAAGTATTATGAAAAATCTACACTGAATTTCAAAAATTCTTTTGCATCAAAGCAAACTTATATTTTATTTCTCTGGGACGTATTCTGTATCCAGGTTGCAACTCTCATAATTCTCCTAGGAATGTGGAGAACACACATCCCCTAAAAAGCTTGGGGTGGGGCAGGGAGGCCGGGAGAAGAGGGGGAATTCCACAAGGAAGCCCCGCCCTGAGAGCCTTTTCCTTGCTGAGTGGTGCAGACTTGTCAACTTTTTTTTTTTTTTTTTTTTTTTTGACAGGCAGAGTGGACAGTGTGAGAGAGAGACAGAGAGAAAGGTCTTCCTTTGCCGTTGGTTCACCTTCCAATGGCCGCCACGGCTGGCGCACCGCGCTGATCCAAAGCCAGGAGCCAGGTACTTATCCTGGTCTCCCATGGGGTGCAGGGCCCAAGCACCTGGGCCATCCTCCACTGCACTCACTGGCCACAGCAGAGGGCTGGCCTGGAAGAGGGGCAACCGGGACAGAATCTGGCGCCCCGACCAGGACTAGAACCCGGTGTGCCGGCGCTGCTAGGTGGAGGATTAGCCTAGTGAGCCGTGGCGCCGGCTTGTCAACTTTTTAGACCATGGTTACCTCAGCGTTTGTCAAGAATTTTTGCCTTGAGTCAGCCTCCATCACACACCTTTCACATTGTTGCTGCTAGATCATATTGTTGTTTTCATTATTTTGATGACCATAATCCTACTTAACATCACAAGGATCCCGGTCTGGAAACAATGCCGGAGACCATGAGGGAGACCTCCAAGTGCAGATTTGCAGATTCAATGGGCGGAAGCCAGAGGAGGCCCGCATGTATACAGCTGTTATCTTTATGGGATGCCTTCCCCTTTTATTTTAGTTTCATTTTTATACTTTTCTGAATTCCTAACCCTCTAAATTGAATATTTTGTTGTCATAATTTAAGAAAAATTATTTCTTGGTTTGAAACCAGATAAATAACTATTGATGGTACCCGGGGATGTTTTTGCTTACCGCTGTGCCCGTGGTCGATGCTGAAATTGTTTATTTTTACAAGTATTTGGGAGTGTTTTTAAATAGTTGGCGTATGCTGGCATATGGAAATGGAGGATGTGTAGAAAGCCTTTTCTCTATACCAGTGGTTTTCGAAGTGTGGTTCCTGGGCCAGCAGTCTTACCTGGGGATTTAGAGAATAGAAACATCTGCCTATAAGCTTGCACGCACACGCGCGCGGGCACACACACACACACACACACACATACGATCAGACACTCAGGGGTGCAGACTTTTTAACAAGGGCCAGCCCGCAGTTTGCAGGCCCCTTATTTCAGGCGCAGGGAGTCACGAGCTGCTTCACCATGCTAAAGGTGACTTGATCATCCTGATGCCTCCCACTGCAGCCCTGTCTTCTGGGTCAGCACGGGACTAGGCAGCAGCCACGCCCTGAGTCAATCCTTCTGGCTGTCCAGGCAGAGTAGCCGTCCCCTCATCTTACTCAGTCTTCAGCTGCTGCTCTCAAGAGTCAAACTGTACCCGCCAGCAAACGGATCCTGCAGTGGACAGCAACCAGGCACCAGGAGCAGGAATGAGGGGCTTCCCGGCGTTCCTTGCTGGGGTCTATCCCACCTTCCCCTCACCCTTCTTTGGGAAGCCTGGCCCTGGCCCTGCTGGTGCACACTGTTCAGCATGAAGAGAACCCCCTTCCTCCTGGCTTCATCATGGTTCCGCCCCGTACCTGTGCTCACCTGCAGGTAGGTGGGACGTCTCAGCTGGGATGCAACCTGGACACGACTCCTCCTGAACCCCTTATCTGCCAACTAAGAAAGGGAAGACTGATGCTACTCAACACTGGAATTCAGAATTTCTGGTCCTCCACGCCAATCGCTTGGCAGTACACCCCAATGTGAGCGGAGTGTGTTTACAAAATAAACACATGGAGCAAGATATCAATCACCACCTTGTCGTTGCTACAGACGCGATGCACCTGAGTAGATATCGACCATAGCTCAGTCACCATTGAAACTATGGCTACCATGGAGGGCAGACTGCAAATTTTACAAAACGGCCTTGCCCAATGCTCTTTTCCAGAGCCACTTTAAGAATCCCAGTCTGCCCTTTACTCAAATTGTAGCAATCAGCAACCATTCTGCCCCTGGTCTTTTGCAGTCACTGCCAACCCATGATTGAGGCAGTGGGAGGCACTGTGAAAAGATGACCGGCTTCCAGCAGTCCCTGACCCGCTGCTCCCTTGCAGTGCGACCTTGAATATGTTGCTTCCAAGGTCTGGCCTTGGTCTCTCCCTCCTTGAAGCGCAGGGATCAGTTAATGAGCTTTGAGGGCCTTCCCCTTGATAATCATACACATTTAATAAGTGCTGCAAATTTGCTGGTCGCGGGGAGAAAAAAAGTCCCCTGCAAGCCCTGTGAGCCAGGCTGCAGTGTGCCTGTGCCTGGCCCGCCCTTGTCACCTGCACCCATCAGCAGCACCCAGCACAAGGCTCAATTGGGTTCGTGGCTCCTGGGAGGTAAAACTCCTCATTTGCCTGACTGCCCAGCCCGTCCGCCAGCTTTGGCAGGCGCGTTTGGCATTCCGATGACATCTGGCTCTGGCTCCAGCAGGAATTGTCCCCGTGCCTCTGAACGGCTGTCTTGGAGCCTATGAAATGAGAGCTTGGAGTACCAAAGGTTGGTGCTCCTTGCCTCCATCCTGTGAAAGCTGGCGACTCTTCTGCCATGGACGGCCCTTAGAAGAGCCCGCCCCCACTTGGGCAGCCAGAGTTGGACTTAAATTACCTAAAGAGCCTCAAGGCTGGGCCTGGGCTCCATTTGTTTACAAAATAGGCGCTTTCAAAGCCCCTTTACTAGCGACTGGCATTCCCAGGTCCCCTGCTATAGGCTGATGCATAATGCATAAGGAGCTGGGAAATGCGTATTCATGAGGGCGGCTTGGCTTTTGTCAAAAAGAACTGTGAAATATTATGATGGAACAATTTTCATTTCTGCCACATTGTTTTTATAGTGCATTCATGACTGGGGATTGAGGGCTTTTTGAGTTGTGTCTGGTGCAGATGTTGCGGTGCTGAGAGCTGCTTCAGACGTCCCGTATTTTCCAACTTTGTTGCTGACAATTACACGGAGCGGGAGGGAAGGGGGCTCTCATGGGCAGACAAAGGATGGGCGTCCTCCGGTGATCTTGCCCCGAGTCACACGGGAGGGTGGGGTGAGAGAGGGAGGAGGGGGAAGGGCAGGGAGGGAAACAGAGAGCAAAGAAGGGGGACAGGGAGGGGAAGGGAGGAGAGCTTGGGGTTACCTCCTGAGTGCCAGCCCTGGGCTCGGGTTTCCACCCCTGCTTCTCACAGGCTCCGGTGAGGAAGCTGTTATCTCCATTGAACAGATGAGAGAGTGGAGGCCAGGGAGACCGAGCCATTGTGTAGTCTGCATTGGGATCCCCATCTACATGGCCAACTTTGCATGCTTCAACAGCACCAGGTGGCCAGGAGAACGAAAGTCAGAAACACGCCCTGGCTGCAATAATCCTTCTGAGTAATAGGCAAGAGACCTGGAGGTGAGCCGTACCGAAGCTGCCACTGGGTCTTGGGAGGTGAAGAAAATGCCAGAGCCTATACCCGGAGAAGGGCTGGGCACCAGGATCCTTGAGCAGGTGCCATGTGCAGCCACTGAACCCTGAACCCGTCCTGCCCTGCCCAGACCTTGGGGGTCATGGCTGCCACATACAGACCAGTACACTGCATCTCAGGGAGATGAAGGGACTTGCCTGAGGTTTCTGTGCCAGTATTCTAGCCAGTACATAACCGCAAGTCTCTGCTTTGTCTCACTGTGCCACTGGGCTGCCTCCTCCTCCCCTTCCGGTTCCTCAGTCAGGCGGCCATGAGTTCCTGTAGGCAGGAATTTTCTCTTAATTCCCACCCGCCCCGAATCCCCGGGGTTATATAGCCCCAGGCAAGCTCAGAGTACAGGCTCAGCACCTATGCAGTTAAGCACATCCCAGTGATGGACAGGGTCAGGCTTCATGCAAATCCCGAGACTAAGCAGTGGGAGAAGAATGCATTCTAGGGCATTTGAGGACGCAAAGCAAATGAAGAGAACTGGTGCTCAGGGCCCCGGGCCTGGAGAAAGGCAGGGGAGGGCAGAAGACGACAGCCTCCTAAGGCCAGCACAGGCTGAGGATTCAGTGGGTTCATCCTCAAGAGAAGACAAGGCAGGGAACAGGGCAGGGCGTGCAGAGAAACCACACCCAGGTGGTCCCCTCACACAGGCAAGGCCCGGGCAGGGCCCAGAGACACAAGTAGCAGGGAGAAAAGGCAGAACTTGGGCTTGAGGGAGCCTAGGAAGAGAAAAAGTCCCAGAATCAGCGGCTGGTCCTCAAGATGGGGACAACCCAAGTGAGTGTGGGGGTCCTAGAGAAGAAGCAGACACAGAGACAGTAGTTTGTCTCCACGGAGGTTTCCAGGCTGGGAGTTCATCATTCTCCAAACACATCCACGTTGCTCTGCTCTCCCTCCCATGCTCACCTCTTTGTGGGCCTGAAAATCTGTTACCGGGTGACCAGCTGGGACATCCAGCGATCAACCTCTTGGGGGAGGAGGGTGGATCTCACTGCACATCCACCCTCTTCGAACTTCTCTGCCATTCCCCAAACAGACCAAGGTCTTTGCCATCATAGGACCTTGCCTTTCCCTCTGCCTGGAACACCACTGCCCTCCCCTGCAGCTGCGGAGCCAGTACCATCTCCCCCCGCCGAGGTCTCAGTTTACCTGGTTGATTTCCCCTTGGAGCACACTGCTGAGCTTCATGGCTCCTGTCGCGATTGCTATTGTCTTGACTCCAGCTAGAAAATAAAGTCCAGGACAGTAGGACCCAGGTGCGGTCCATTCATGCTCCCGTCCCCAGCATCAGCTGTCATGCCTCCTAGGACACAGACAGGGTGTGGAAAATGTTTGAGAATAAACGCGTCCAGTCACAGTGTGCTTGGCAGGAGCATTAATAAGGCATACCTAAAGAGATTAAAATCAAGCAATTTGCTCTCACACTGCACAGCGCTGTTCTGCCTATTTGAATAAGCAAACCAGGCTAGGACCAAGCAACAAAGCAGAGGAAAAACAGATCAAAGCTCTCAGCAACCAAGTCCAAAGGGTTGTTGCCCTGGCCCTTCTACCCCTCGGAGGTAAGGCAGAGTCTGTGTAGGATTAGAATGAGTGTGGTTTCAAAATTCCACATTCCCAGATCCACACGCTGTAACCAGTAGCCTTAGTTTCCAGATCAGCACCAAGGGGAGGGAAGCCACCGCTACAACATTACGGAGAACACAGAGTCAGACCTGTGCTTTAACCAGGAGTGACTGCTCCCCAGGGGACACTGGGTAATGTCTGAAGACAATTTTGGTTGTCTTCACTGGGGTAAAGACAACAAGAACTGACAAATTCTTTGCAATGGTAAGGCAGTTCCTACAACAAAGGATGACTCAGCCCCAAAAGTCAACAGGATTGAGGTGCCCACACCCTGGTTTTGGGGATTGCAGCTGCACAGAAGGCATCTAAAGCCTCCGTTCTCCACGACCAAGTTCACCAGCAAGCAACAGGGCAGGGTGGGCCCTTCCTGAGTGCTCCCCAGCCACGGCTTTGCCTGCCCGTGCACAGCACCTGCTCCAGCTCTGATGCTTCTTTCCCATGGGGATCCAAGTCCCTCCACCATGTAACAAGCCATGCTTGCTCTCGTGGCTGATGTCCGTCTTCCCCCTTACGCACTACGCATCTGCAGCAGCGCAAACACCGGCCTGCAGCCCAGCTCTTCTCCTTCAACACGGCCCCATCCTCCAAACACCCGGCCCCTTGGCCCAGAGCACTGCCCCCAGAGGACTCAAGTCAACTGACAAAGAAACAGAAGGATTCAGAGGCAAGTACCCCCCGAGTTCTAATTGTGTGGTTGCCCCTTGCTTCATTACCTGTATTTTCTCATCTGTAGAATGGACATGACTGAGTCCATGTTGGAAACCCAGGCGCTCCGGGGCATCTGAGCCACTGCATGCCGCCTGGTGCACGCAGCGGGCATTACGAGGGCCCTTCCGAATGCTCACAGCAAGACCCAAGTATGTTCATTTTGGTGCAAAAGGATTTTCCAGTCTATAGGAAGGGCCTTCAAAAAGTTCATGGAACTTCATGGAATGAAAAAAGTATGCATGGATTTCACAGATGTCATTGTTTTCACGTGCGGAGCTTAGTGAAGCTCTGGCAAGTTCAATTCGAAGTCGAGCTCGCTCTCTCGCCCTTGTTCTCGCTCTCTCTCTCAGAAGAGGCTTTTTGTTTTTGCGTTTAATTCATCAAGAGCCAAGCCCACCGCCAGGTCGAGTGGGAAGGCACCAGGCTTCCAGGTGCGTGTCCGGAGAGAACACTGTCTCCCAGAGCGAGCCTTCCGTCTCATCACTCTCCCCACGCAAACCCAGACGAGCTCTCCTTCCCGCCGTCACAGCGCTCCTGCTCCGTCCTACTTCCGGAGTGGGGATCTGCGCTGTGATACCAGCTTGGCTGCCTGGGAAGACAGCCTTGCCCGGTTCCTACTCAGTCTGTGGCTGTTTGAGGCCGTGTGTAAGCGTAACAACCACCTCGGAAACACAGGCAGGGCAGCTCTGAGCCTCCCAGCTCCAATCTTCTGAACACCTCCTTGGGACTCTACACGCAGAATTGAGACGGGGAGAAACAGGGTTTGACTCACAAAGTAAACCTGACTCTGGAGCTCACCGCGTACCCATTAGCCCAGCGCAACCACAGGCTACCCCACCCAACTCCCAGCAGGAGGCTCCCAAGCTCTCACCAAAAGAGCCCCGTCAGTGCCATTAGCTCTCCTAGCCCATGTAAATGCCCAGAGCAGCCCAGTCCGACCCATATGTGACCTCCTGGGGATGCGGCAGAGAGTCACTCCGCCATATCTGAGTGTGTCGCATGCAAGAGGACCAACAGCGCCCATGCAGAACACTGAGCCAGCCACAGCCGCCGTGCTACAGGCCAGGGGTGGGGGGAACTGAGCCCCAGACTGAGAACACAGCCGTTCCTCCCCACCCTGATAGGAACCCCTGTCCAGCTCCCTTCAGTGTTCAACATCAGCCCCTCATCAGCGTTGTCTGGGAGAAAGTCGGACCTCCCCTTAATTTCTAGCACAATGGGCCGGCACCGTAGCTCAACAGGCTAATCCTCTGCCTGAGGCGCTGGCACACCGGGTTCTAGTCCCAGTTGGGGTGCTGGGTTCTGTCCTGGTTGCTCCTCTTCCAGTCCAGCTCTCTGCTGTGGCCCGAAAAGGCAGTGGAGGATGGCCCAAGTGCTTGGGCCCTGCACCCGCATGGGAGACCAGGAGGAAGCACCTGGTTCCTGGCTTTGGAGCAGCACAGCGCACCGGCCCTAGCGACCATTTGGGGGGTGAACCAACGGAAGGAAGACCTTTCTCTCTGTCTCTCTCTCTCTCTCTCACTGTCTAACTCTGCCTGTCATAAAAAAAAAAATTCTAGCACAAATGAGTCAAGGAACTTGGGGTCTGCAACAGAATGCCAAGGGGGGCTGGTGGCTCCGAGTGGCAGGAACACCATCGTTCACCTCTGGGCCACCGCGCCTGGTCCAGAAGAGACCAGGGCACAAATCCAGCGTACCCCACGGTCACCCAGGGCCTCCTCCATCAGATTCACAATGCTCTGCTCTATGGCGTTCATGAAGAAGACCCACGTGGAACGAAAGTGTTGTGGGCACCCCTGTCATTGTTGGGAGGCCACCCAGAATGACCTTCTAGCTTCTCTTTGTGTGTCAAGGCTTAGTCTCAATGGCAGGAAAGGGAGCGTTATGTCTGAGTGTTTGTGTCCCCGCCGAACCCACTGGTAACAACCCAGGTCTCCAATGTGAGGACGTGAAGACGGTAGGGCCTCTGCAAGGTGATTAGTCCCGAGGGGGGAGCCCTCGGCTGGGACTAGCGCCCCCTGTGGAGGCATTCCTCTGCAAAGCAGAAAGCTGGGTTTGGCCTCCCCAGCCATCAGAACTGTGCGTATGGTGAGGTTCACATGCCAGAAGGAGAATTTGCTTCGTGCTACTCCACAAACTGACACAAATAAGCCAAACAGAAAACAGCGTCGACTCTGATCCTCCACCATGTAACAAGCCATGCTTGCTCTCGTGGCTGAGACTACTCACCCTGGCTATGGGGCTTTTCTTAAGCAGCCAGGGGAGACCAAGCAAGGCAAGGGAGTGCGGCATTTCATCACAAAACAAACCCACCGCCAGCACGGATTTTCCAGTGGACTTCATGTGTCCCGGGGCCACTGCCTCATGGGATCGGAAGGTCCCAAGCCCTCCCCTGGCCCAGGGACCTTGGGAGAGGAGACCCTTCGAATCTGATGCCCGTTAAGCCTTTCCTCCTAGGCTCCCGAGTCTTGCTCCAGAACACACAGGAGCTGTAGCAACGTGCTCCTAAGAAGATCTCGCTAAGACGCACGGCTCTCCGGAGGTGGAGGACGCAGCCGGGTTCCCAGCTCTGGAACAAGTGGTCAGGGAGTGCAAGATCCCAGCTCTGGAACAAGCAGTCAAGTAGTGCAAGACACAGAGGGCTGTAGCCGGGGTTTGTCCACAGGTGCGGGAATGACAGCTTGAGGAGGCCAGCTGACAAGAGCAGCCGAAAAAAAAAAATGTCTCTCAGTGACTCAGAGTGAGTCTAGCCACAGCTAAATCTGATCCAACGTAACACGTGCAACGTAATCCAGAAACAAGCAAACAGCAGCAGACACTGTCTTCGCAGAGCTCGCTGAAGGCAGGGACAGTGGCGCTCGCTGGCTACACCCTGCCGGTGGCCCGCACCTGCTCTGTGCCTCAGTGTCCCCCTGTGTGACACGGGGCCTGTGTTGTCCTCTGCTCCTGTGCTGTGAGGATCGGAAGACAATTCAAAATAGGTGACAGAAAAAAACCCTTAAATATTGAGGGGACTGCAAGCAAAAGTTGTAGGACTGCTTACTCAGGAAGCCTCCTCGTCCTTCCTGATGTCCGTGGCTTGAGCATGGCTCCTCCCGCGGCCTTGTGCAGGAATCTAATTCTCAAAGTCGCATGTTGGGGCCAGCGCTGTGGTGAAGTAAGTTAAGCCTCCGCCTGCGATTCTGGTATCCTGTATGAACGCCGGTTTGTGTCCCAACTGCTCCACTTCCGATCCAGCTCTCTGCTATGGCCCGGGAAAGCAGTAGAAGATGGCCAAGTGTTTGGACCCCTGCACCTGCATGAGAAACCCAGAAGAAGCTCCTGGCTCCTGGCTTCAGATCGGTCCAGCTCCAGCTGTTATGGCCTCCTGGGGAGTGAACCAGCAGATGGAAGACCTCTCTCTCTCGTTCTCTAACTCTGCTTCTCAAATAAATATATGGATCTTAAAATGTTAAAGGTCCTAAGTGGGCAGAATCCTAATCTGATTGGTATTGACAGGAGAGGTCTTTGGGACCGAGCTGGAACCGGATTCTTCCATCAGAGTGGAGGCCCCATGATTGGATTCCTGTGACTCAGTAAGAAAAGGAAGAGTCCCAGGCACACATATCCCTGTGGTGATGTGATGCACCCTGGGGTGGGGTCCTCTTTGTTATTGTTTGATTTTACCTTGGCATCCCAGCAGGTCTTCATATACATCAAATAACCAAACAAATGCATCAAAGTAGGTTCCATGATGTGTCAAACTAAACAAAGGTGTCTGCGGGTTCCATAACCACAGCTGTGTCTTTTCGAGAACATTTTCTCTTCCTGAAATTTACAGATTAATGAAGGTGACTGGTATTTATCCCATTTCTTGGGGCTATGGAATCTTCCCTTAGCTACAGACAACTTACAAAATATCACTCAGGCATCCTGAAACATTTAGCGTTTTTATTAGGTTTGCTCTGAGAGAGAGAGAGAGAGAGAGGGAGAGAGAGAACCTGGGTTTGTCTGCGGTTGTCCAGCGGCCACATTTCCATAGGCAGGGCCTGCCGCTGGAACTGCCGCGTGGATTTTGGGAGAAATGTGAGAACAGTGAGTTCAATGCCGTGTTGAGCCAGTAGCACAACAAGTGGCAATTATTAATCCTTAATTATGTGGAAATCTAAAAACCCAGGGCCCTTTATTTAAAAGGCCAGAGGTTCCCAGAGAGTGTGTGCTCTACAGGTATTTGTGTTCATCGGACAAAATCATCTCCTGCTATTTGTGCTACAGGCCGCTTCGCTTTCTCCAAACTTTTGGAGGACAATGAAGTTCACAAAACAGTACTTTCTGAAATTTTGGTTTTGATTGATTGATTGATTTTGTTCCATGTCCCAGATTAAATTTCTCTCCTTTTCCACGGTGAGCTTTGGCTGACAGCATCGTGAACTTGGTTAGACACCCATTTGGCAGGGGAACAGGTGAGCAGCACAGAGTCATGGTGCAAGAATGAAGAGCGCAGCAAAAACGGAATTGTTTAAAGGCCCAAGCTGATTAAACAATTATTCTCTTTGTGGTTCATGTTTTAGAGGAGATAACATTTACTCTAGGCTGCATTTTTCATCTCAGAAACTCGTCTGTCTCTGCCGGCCGCGTGTCGACCCCCTTTCGCTGAGATGAAATTCCACCCCTCCTGGAACACTTTGGAGAGAAGTTCCTGGGCCCTGGCCAAGCGAGCAAGGCTTGCACGTTCTGCCCTCATCCTGCATCCAGCCCTAATTTCCAAACACCATCTCCTTTCCCCGATAGCCTGCTGCACTCCGCTGCTCCTCTCCTCACACTAATCCACGGGTCAGGACTCCTGCACTCTCTAACATTTACCAAGGGTGAGGATGAGATGGCCTCCTGCTTTAAATGGCTTTCCAATTTCCAGGGCCATTATTCAGCTCTGCACACAGATATCCCCACAGTCCTGGGGTGTGGGCGGCAGTGAAGTAACGGAGCACATGTGTGAGGCCGAGAGTCCAGGCTGCCAGCTTCCCCAAACTGCAGGTTTGGGAATTAAATTCCAGGAGACTGGGGTGTGGGGGGCCAGATGAGGCCTACGTGTTACTGAGCTGCTCCAGGAAACCGTGATAGTTACACACGTCTCCATGTGTGTAATCAGACACTCGAGGCCTCGGGGAAACATGCGTGTCTTCGTTGAGACAAGAGGAGAAAATCATGGGATGGGTACTTCTCTCTTTTTAAAAAATATTTACTTATTTATTTGAAAGGCAGAGTTACAGAGAGAGTTAGAGAGAGAGAGAGAGAGAGAGAGAGAGAGATCTTCTATCCAATAGTTCACTCCCCAAATGGTCACAAAAGCCAGAGCTGGGCCAGGCTGAAATCAGGACCCAAGCACTTGGGCCGTTTTCAACTGCTTTCCCAGGAGCCTTATCAGGGAGCTGGCGCTGAAATGGAGCATCTGGGACTTGAACCAGCACTCATATGGGATGCCAGTGTCACAAGCAGCAGCTTAGCCTTAGCCAGCCGTGCCACGACTCTGGCCCTACAGAGACTTCTTCTGAGATCCCCAGGCAGATCAACCTCAAACCCCATTCAACCAGAGCAAATCCAGCCGTGGAATACAACGCCGTGAGAAGACCCAATCCTGTGATCTCCCTAGACAAGAGTTTTCACACTCAGACTTCATCGACGTCTCTGTCTCCACCAAGAGCAGAACTGTAGCTCTAACGCCTTCCTCGAGAGGATGAGTGGATTAATGGCGTATGGTGAGGTTCACATGCCAGAAGGAGAATTTGCTTCGTGCTACTCCACAAACTGACACAAATAAGCCAAACAGAAAACAGCGTCGACTCTGATCCTACACCTCATTGCTGCAGAGTGACTGGGCCCGGTCGTGTCCCATCATCTGGGACTTCACAGAAACTCAGGATCTCCGTCGTCTCCACCCAGCTGAATCGGGATCTGCAGTTCAACGAGACTCTCATTTGAAAAGCACTGCTCTACAGAGCATCTGATAATCCACAACCCAGCGAGAGGAAATCAGAGCTTATTTCTGGCCCACATTCAGCCCCTACAAGGCAATGATTTTACTGGTGTCCCTACCCCAGGAGACCCTCAACTGATTGGTTCTCAGTGGGCCACAATAACCGTGACTGAGCCAGGTGGATGCCGAGAGCAGGGGTACAAGCACTTGGACCATCTTCTGCTCCTTTCCCAGTTGCATTAGCAGGAAGCTGGAACTCAAGTGGAGCAGCCAAGACTTGAACCAGCACTGTGATGTGGATGCCAGTGTCACAGGAGGTGGCTTAACCAGTGCCCCCCAACCCCCACCCCCACCCTGTGCTGGCCCTGCTTCTCACATGCTCCTCACTCATGGTCTGCATACACTGGACCGTTCACTTCCGACTGCAGGAAACGCGCTCCTAACTCTTGGAGTTTGCTCGCTGGTTGGCGCTTTCTTCCAAGCCCTGTCTGAGACCCTTTTGCTTTTAAGCTGATGTGAATTAAAGATTCTGCCTCTCTAATAAAAGCGTCTGCTTTTCCCTGTTTCCTGTGCATTTTAAACCCCTTTTACTAGTGAGAACCTTATCTGAGTTGCCATCAAAAGCTTCCAGTGCAGAGCCAGGACACATCCTGTGTCACACTCTTGAACTTCCTCCTGACACAGCTATGACCCAACTTGTGTTACACTCTTAAATGTCCCCACGCCAACATTAACCACAATCTTTCCTGTGATCACTATGTCCTAAACATCAGTGATAACAGAGCATAAACTCCCTCTTGCTTTCCCAGTCATTGTTCTCAAAGTGGAGCAAAGGTATCTCTTTCTGGCCAGGCGTGGCTTTATTGCAGATCAACGTACAACAAATCAAACACAAACTCCACTTTCTCAAGCTGTTGGAGGGGAGGCTGGGAATGTGACAGGCAGAGAACACACAGGACCACTTTCATGGGTGTCTGCTCTTGCAGGATACGTGAGAATCTCAAACAGAAGAGGCGCGATGCCATTAGCTCAGTCGTTCCTCCTGGATGAGAGGCCCTCCTTCCCTTCCCCTCTCCATCTTAGTCCTGCCTCCATTGGCTGGGTCTGTCCACCCTGACAGTCCACTTCCTGTGCCCCTGCCATTCCTCATACCACGTGGCTTCTTCCCAAAATGTCCATCAAAATGTTGGTGAACTTTCCCCTTTGCCCCCAACCAGGAGGTATGTGACACAATAGAAATTGTGGACTTGGGAGTGAGAGGCCAGTGATTTAAAATCCCAGTCCTGTGTCCTTCTTGTCTGATCCTTTGGGCACTCATCTACAGTCTTTATAGCTGTATTTTGTCCTCATCATTGTGCATACCATACAGGATTGCTCTCCAAGTTCAGAAAGTTAGCCCTTATGGGTGGGTGCTTGTGGTTAAGACACTGTGCGGAATTAAAGAATCCAACTTCAATACCTCGCTCAACTCCTGGTCCCAGCTTCCTGCTAATGGAGGGACAGCAGTGACCGCTGGAGTGACTGGATTCCTGCCACTCATGTGTAAAATTTGGACTGGGTTCCTGTCTCCTAGCTCCAGGCTGCCCTCAGACATGGAGGGCATTTGGGGAGTGAAACAGTGAATGGGAGTTCACTCTCTCTCTTTCCTGTCTCTAAATGACTGCAAAACAATAATGGAAAAGTTACTTCTTGTAAAGCCTATCAAAGGGCAGTTAGTGCATGATAGCTGCTCCCGCTCTCCCCACCAGGCACTACTGCGCGGGTCCTGAGTCTTCTTTCTACATCACACCTGCCTGAGGGCAATGGGGGGCTGACAGGGGCCCAGCTTACCTCAGGGGTGATATCAGATCCAGCTCCTTCTCACCTCTTGTTCCTTCCAACTGTCACAGAGAAGGCACAAAAGAAGTCATCCTAAAAAAACAGTGAGTGTCGTTCTAAATCTCAGGAGGGAAAACGTATTGTGGAAGGAAAAACAATACCAGAAACACCACCTGACGTTCGAAACATCAGGGACATCAACCTGCACCCCTGACAACCCACGTGACTCAAGCCCTCGGAGATTCTGTTTCCTCACCCAGAGGAGGGGACGAGCAGGGCTCCGCGCAGAGGCTGCTGTGAGATTAAGTAAATGTGTTTAAACACCTAAAACAGGGAGAATCTGTCGTCTCTCCTGCCCTTTCAAAGAGGGTTGGACATGGTGGGGGCCGACATCACAGTGCGCTCCTCGGGCAGCGACAGCTCCTCCTGAGCACCCGCGGTCAGGAGCGAGCACTTGAGCTATTCATTAGCACACATCCTCCACGACAATGCCATTTCAATGCTCCCCAAAGAGCACCTGTTATCTGTCTGCAAATTGGACCCTCCTTGGCATAAATTATCAAGAAGTACTTTCCATGTGTCTGAAATGAAGGAGCGTGCTCCAACCAATGAGGAAATATTAAACAAAACAGAGAGCAGAGAAAGCACAGGAACACCCCACGCTGTGGCTTTAATAGTTGATCAATTGCAGATCAAGAGCTTTCATTTCTCCTCAGCTTTGGGTTGACAGCAGGAGCTGAGTTCCCACTCTTTAGAGATGATTGCTTTGGTGAAAAACAAAGGCCCCATTCACCGGAACTTAACCAGTAAGTACCCTCAAACCTGGGGCTGTCTCCCAGGGAAGTATCCAGATAACAGAGAACTCCATCATGGTGCTGTGTGATGCCCGAATAACAGGGCCATAGAGCGACCCATCACTGCTGGGTTACGTGACCTATCCTGTGTCTCTGGAAACATCATGAGAGCACAGACATGAGGGTACTGGGTAAAATTTGTTCAGTGAATTTCCTTAGACAAACGAGTGTCAGTCAAACCAAAGCTGACCTCTCCTGCAGACCTGGCATCCATGGCTGAAGGTCATGTGAAGGTTATGCATCTCTAATCCTCCGAGGCCCACCAGATTGCCATCTTTTCTTTGAGTCCTCCTATGATTTTTTTTGTGGAGGAGTAACTTTGCAATAGGACTAATCACACTTCCTCTCGTTCTGGCCAGAGCTTTTTCTGGATCATACTTGTCCTTCTTCATTGCACAGCATTTGTACCCCTCCCCCACTGAAAGCAACAGAGTCGCTGTCCACCTTACTGGTGGACATACTGAGAGAAGACGGGGGAACCTGAAGATACCACATCCACTGGAGTCCAGAAGACCAGACTGGAATTGTGGTTCTGGCAGGCAGTAACTGAAGGACCTTCAGCAAATGACTTAACTTTTCCATAAAATGACATAGAGTCAACTCTTTATCACTGGTGTCTGCATCCATGCATTCAACCAACCGTGGATCAAAAATATTTGAAAATTATTTGCATATGTACTGAATCCTGTAACGACTTTTTTCTTTATCATTATTCTCCAAACAATAATGTACAGCTAGCTATTTTATATAGCATTTACATTGTATTAGGTATTATAAGCAATCTAGTCATGATTTAAAGTGTATGGGAGGATGCAAATAGTTTAGATACAAATATGATGCCATTTTGTATGAGGGGCTTGCTCCATCAGTTTTGCAATCCATGGGGGTCCGAGAATCACTGCTGCATGAACACAGAGCTCCCTCCAAAGGTGTTCATTCATTATTCTATTAATATGAGTTTTCATCGAGTGTCTTACTTTCCAGTCGCTCTTCTAGGCACTGGAAAGTGGACAGGACAGACATGGTCTCTGACCCTGTTCTGGAGAAGTGTAGAGAGGTCACCTCTTTGAACATTGCTAGTACCTGGAAGTAATTCAAGAACTATACACTTGGTTCATCTGTGATGTTGAAGACCATGCTTGGACAAAACCCTTGCTCCACAGGTAATGGGAAAATGGGTTAAGAAGCTGCTTCTGCATTAGCCAGAGTGAGATCCAACACACTTTAAGCAACATGATCATTTATCCACCTGGTTGAATGTAATTCAGTCCAACAGTTGTGTCATGTGAATTCATGGGGTCAAACCTAACTCTACCTTTGGGGAATAGCAAGGAAAACATGTCCGATTCTTCTGGGATGGAGGAAGAGTGAGATAACAAATAGTGAGATAAACATAAATATGAAACCCTTGGAATACGCACATAAAAGACTGAATTACAAGGCTGCACAGAGGAATGGTGAGTTCTCAAGTTAGAAGTGGCCTCCTTGGGGCCGGCGCTGTGGCGCAGCGGGTTAACACCCTGGCCTGAAGTGCTGGCATCCCATATGGGAGGCAGTTCGAGACCTGGCTGCTCCACTTCCCATCCAGCTCTCTGCTATGGCCTGGGAAAGCAGTAGAAGATGGCCCAAGTCCTTGGGCCCCTGCACTCGCGTGGGAGACCTGGAAGAAGCTCCTGGCTTCGGATTGGAGCAGCTCCAGCTGTCGCGGCCAATTGGGAAGTGAACCAGCAGATGGAAGACCTCTCTCTCTCTCTCTCTCTCTGCCTCTCCTCTCTCTGTGTAACTCTGACTTTCAAATAAATAAATAAATCTTTTAAAAAAAGAAGTGGCCTCCTGGGAACAGCCCCACCTGAGCAGGTGTGTGTGTGTGTGTGCGTGTGTGTGTGTGTGAGGAAGGGTAGTTTAGTTGCTCAGTGGTGTTCAGAGATGGGTTTGCCCTTGAAAGAGGGGGGTGTGGACCTTAAAGGGAGAACACCACTGAGGCGACGTGGGAGGCACATGAGCTTGCCACTTGCATTTCCTGCGTTTCCCAGGGTGCAGTTCTACCGTCAGGACTGACCTCTTCTAGCATGAAAGAAGAGAGCCAGAGAAGGAAACACCACTGGGAACAGCGGGTTTTGGCCTCGGAGGGTGAGGGGTCACGTGCTGAGTGGCCTTCTGAAGCAGGATCTGACTTCACAACATTCAGAGCACAGACGCCAGACACGCTGGTCTGAGGTCTCTGCGAGGGCGGACAAGTGAGAGGGTGCTGGGCCCCGCCGGTCCGCAGCAGCGGGAAGAGAGGCTCAGCCCAGGCCTGGCCCCGGAGCTGGTGGGGATGCAGCGCTCCTGCGCTCCTGAGCTCCCCTTCTCTGCAGGAAACCAGGATTAAATTCTCCCTGACATCACCAACAGTCAGCACTGAACTGAGCAAAGGGAGTGACCCAGCCCGGGCTCCCGCTGCCTGTCTGCCTGTCAGCCTGTCACAGTCCTTCTAGCTCACAGAAGTTGTACCTTGCAGAGAGCGACAGGAGCTAGGCAGAAGGAGTGATGGACCAAGGACCAACATGGCATAATAAAACACAAGGCTCAGTCTTTTTATTTTCCTCGCCTGTCCCTTCTGTCTCTGTCCAGTGTCACTAATGAAGGCTTGAGAGCATCACCGTGAACAACAGAGTGGAATTCAGCAACAGGTGGGCTGTGAGCATCTGCCCTGGCAGGAGGCTGTGTCCTCCAGTGCCCGGCCCTGTGGGCTGGCACCCCCAGAAGGGGCCGAGGGGTGGCTTGTGACTGAGTCTCCAACCCTCTCCTCTCAGAATCTCTTTGCCTCAATTTCCTCAAGTGCCTTCAATTAATCTCCACTCTCAGACAGTGTGCACTCAACAGTACGATGTGAAGGGAAATGGCTTGATCACTGTCCCAGGCTGAATTGTGTCCACCGTAGAACTCACATGGCTAAGGTCCCAATCCCCTGGATCGTAGAATGTGGCTGGGTTTGGAGAGCGGGTCTTCATTGAGGTAATAAAGTGGAAATAAATTGTTGGAGTGGACCCTAGTCCAAACAGACTTGTGTCTTTATCGGAAGAGGAGACTAGGATGCAGATATGCAGAGGTTGAGGGGCAACCAAGTGAGGAAATAGAGTGAAGGCAGAGATCTGCAAGCCAAGGAGAGGAGCCTTGGACAAAACCAGTCCTGCTAGCCCCTACATATGGAATTTGCGGCCTCGCTTAAGCCACTGTGTCTTGGCAGCCCGAGCTGACCAATACAGTGACCGACGCTGGTCAGATCTGAGATAAACCATCTGAACCTCACACACTCAGACTGATAAGGAGTATTCCAAGCTGAAGCCAACCAGGTCCTCACAAGCACACATACAAATACAAAGGACATCACTCATTTCATCTGTAACTGGCAAAATGGTATACTCAGATCTCCCAAATGCCCAGTCTTCTCTGTGTTTACCTTTTTGTTGTTGTTATTTATTTTCATCTACTTGAAAGACAGAGAGAGTGAGGGAAATCTTCCATCGGAGGGTTTAAATATCTACTACAGCCAAGGCTGGTCTGGACCAAAGTTGGGAGCCAGAAGCTCCGTCCCAGGCCGCCCACATGGAGACCATGTGGCAGGGTCCCAAGCACTTGAGCCATCATCATCTGCTGCCTCCCAGGATGCATTAGCAGGAAGTTGGAGCAGAAGTGCAGGTGCCAGGAGGACCTGAACTGGTACCCTCACTATGGGACGCAGATGTTTCAACAGTGATTTCACTTGTGCCACAAAGATGCAGATCGCTTCTCAATACCTTTGAGGGAGTGAAAATGGAGCTCTTTGATGGCTTAGCTTGAAAAATAATATTTAGTACATGCAAAATACAAGGGTACCTCCAAAAGTTCACAGACAAGGGAATTGAAAAGTAAGGTTACTTGGGTGCAAAAAAATTGGAAAGTTGCACATTGTTTTCTCAAAATATGCATTTTTGTGAGCTTTTTGCTTGGATTTCAAAAAAAGTGTTTATACTAAAATAAATGTATCTTCTAATTTGATTTTCCACGACTTTTTTGAAGTACCCTCACGCTTGCTCAATTTGACCTAATAGTCAAATTGCTCATTTGGGGAAGTGGCTGATACAGTTCCTTTTTAAAAAATTTTTTTTTTATCTCCAAAGAGGCCTTTCATTTAAGGAATACAGATTTCATGCATTTCATAAGTACAATTTTAGGAATATAGTGATTCCTCCCACCATATCCGCTCTCTGACCCAGTCTCCTACTCCTCCTCTTCCTCCTTCTCCCATTCCCAGTCCCATTCTCTGTTAAGATTCATTTTCAATTAACTTTATACACAGAAGACCAACTCCGTACCAAGTAAAGAGGTCAACAATTTACATAGAAATAAAAAGTAAAAAACAAAACAAAACATAAAGCAGCTGTTTCTCAACAGTCCAGACAAGGGCTATTCAAAGTCACTGCATCTTAAAGTTAATTTCATTTCTAAAATTTAATTTTGTTAACTTAATTAACTTTAAAGAAGCACCCAAGAATGATACATCTTTTGCCAGCACTTAAACATAATTATAATACAACTCTTTGAGGATAGAGGTCCTGCATGGTAAGTTAGTGCACAGTGACTTCTATTGTTAATTTAACAATTAACATCTTTATGTATGATGTCAGTGACCATCCGAGGCTCTTGACAGGAGCTGCCTAGGCTATGGAAGCCTTCTGAATCCACAAACTCCATCAGTTTTTAGACAAGGTCATAAGCAAAGTGGAAGTTCTCCCCTCCTTCAGAGAAAAGTGCCTCCTTCTTTGATGATCACTTCTTTTCACTGGGGTCTCACCCACTGAGGTCCATCATGTAGGACATTTTTTGCCACTGTGTCTTGGCTTTTTATGCCTGAAATGCTCATGTGGGCTTTTCAGCCAAATTGGAAGCCTTAAGGGCTGACTATGAGGTCAGAGTGTTACTTAAAGTGATTGTCATTCTATGAGTCTGCTGTGTGGACTGCTTCCCATATTGGAGCATTTTCTCTTTTTTAATTCTATCTATTATTATTACCAGACACTTGATCCTATCCATATGATCACTTTAACACTGAAGATGGTATTTTTACCACCCAGCTTAAGGGGACTTGTAGTCCTACGGCCAGTTTTTAAACTGTACCCTTAGAATTAAGTCTATAGGAATGTATGCAGAACTATACAGCTTTACAGTTACGAACATCATATACTTCATAATTACAACTTTAGGAACATGGTGATTCTTGCCACCATGCCCACCCTCCCACCCATACTCCTAATCCTTCTTCCTCCTCCATCTCTTATCCCACTCATTTTTTACTGAGATCTATTTTCAATTGACTTTATGCACAAATTTTTAACTCTATGTTAAGTAAAGAGTTCAACAAATAGTACTAAAAAAAAAAAAACTATTCCTCAATAATTGCTTCTCAAAGTGTCAGTTTCACTTCTAGAGGTTGCCTTTTAGGTGTTCTATTAGCTATCACAGGTCAGGGAGAACATGTGGTATTAGTCCCTTTGAGACTGACGTTTTCAGATTCATTCATTTTGTTGTAAATTACCGAATTTCATTTTTTTTACCACTGTGTACTATTCCATAGTGCACATATCCCATAATTTCTTTATCCAGTCTTTGGGTGATGGACACTTGGGTTGATTTCATGTCTTAGCTATTGTGAATTGAGTTGTGATAAATATGAGGGTGCAGATATCTCTTTCATATGCTGATTTAATTTCCCTTGGGTAAATTCCCAGGAATGGGATGGCTGGGTCGCATGGTAAGTCTAATAATTTGGTGGTGTCAGGTCAAAGATTTAGGTCTTCAATCCATTTTGAATGGATTTTTGTGTAAGGTGTAATGTAGGGATTCCGTGTCATACTTTCGCATTTGGAAATCCAGTTTTCCCAGCACCATTTGTTGAAGAGACTATTCTTGCTCCAGGGATTGGCTTTAGTTTCTTGGTCAAATATAAGTTGGTTGTAGATGCTTGGATTGATTTCTTGTGATTCTATTCTGCTCCATTGGTTTATCCATTTTTTTTTTTGTACCAGTACCAGGCTGTTTTGATTCTAACTGTCTGGTATTGTGATGCCTCCAGCTTTGTTTTTGTAGTATAAGATTGCTTTAGCTATTCGAGGTCTCCAGTGTTACCATATGAATTTCAGAATCATTTTTCTAGATCTGAAAAGAATGTCTTTGGTATTCTGATTGGTATTGCATTGAATCTGTAAATTGCTTTTGGAAGAATAGACATTGTGATGATATTGATTCTTTCAATCCATGAACATAGAAGATTTCCCCATTTTTTTGTATCTTCTTCTATTTCTTTCTTTAATGGTTTGCAATTCTTATCTTAGAGGTCTTTGACATCCTTGGTTAAATTTATTCCAAGGCATTTTATTTTATTTTATTTTTTTGTAGCTATTGTGAATGGGATTGATCTTTCCTTCTCAGCCATGACATGTCTGTGTATACAAAGGCTGTTGATTTTCTGTACTGATTTAATATCCTGCTACATTACAAACCTATTCTATGAGTTCTAATAGTCTCTTGGTGGAGTCTTTTGGATCACCTATTTATAGAATTATGTCATCTGCAAATAGGTATAGGTTGACTTCCTCTTTCTCAATTTGTACCCCTTTGGTTTATTTTCCTTGCCTCATGGCATTGGCTAAAACTTCTATGACTATACTGAATAGCAATGGTGAGAGTGGGCATCCTTTTCTGGTGCTGGATCTCAATGGGAATGCATCCAACTTTTTCCCATTCAATAGGACACTGACCATGAGTCTGTAATAAATTGCCTTGATTGTGTTGAGGAATGTTCGTTCCTTCTACACCCAATTTGCTTAGAGTTTTCATCATGAAAGGGTGATATATTTTATCAAATGCTTTCTCTACATCTATTGAGGTAATCATATGCTTTTTGTTCTTCAGTTTTTTTTTTAATGTGATGTATCACATTAATTTATTTGTGAACGTTGAACTATCCCTGCATACCAGGGATAAATACCAGTTGCTCCAGGTGAATGATCTTTCTGATGTATTGTTGGAATCAAATGGGCAGAATTTTGTTAAGGATTTTTGTGTGTATGGTCATCAGGGAAATTGGTCTGTAGTTCTCTTTAACAGTTGCATCTTTTTCAGGTTTAGGAATTAAGGTGATGTTGGCTTCATAGAAAGAATTTGGGAAGATTCCTTCTCTTTCCATTGTTTTAAGTAACTTGAGAAGAACTGGAGTTAAGTTTCTCTGGCGAAGCTCCCTTCCTGGCTCATGAACAACAACCTTCTTGCTGGATTCTCACATGGCCTTTTCTCCATCATGCATACATATATCTATGGAGATTCCCTAGTGTTGTCGTCGTCTTCTTCTTCTTCTTTTTTTTTTTTTTTTTTTTTTTTTTTTGACAGGCAGAATGGACAGTGAGAGAGAGAGACAGAGAGAAAGGTCTTCCTTTGCCATTGGTTCACCCTCCAGTGGCCGCTGTGGCCAGTGTGCTGCGGCCGGCGCATTGCGCTGATCCAATGGCAGGAGCCAGGTACTTATCCTGGTCTCCCATGGGATGCAGGGCCCAAGTACTTGGGCCATCCTCCACTGCACTCCCTGGCCACAGCAGAGAGCTGGCCTGGAAGAGGGGCAACTGGGACAGAATCCGGCACCCCAACCGGGACTAGAACCCGGTGTGCTGGTGCCGCAAGGCAGAGGATTAGCCTAGTGAGCCGTGGCGCCAACAAGTTCTTCTTTAAATGTCTG
The DNA here is from genome assembly GCF_964237555.1 of Oryctolagus cuniculus. NCBI lineage: Eukaryota > Metazoa > Chordata > Mammalia > Lagomorpha > Leporidae > Oryctolagus > Oryctolagus cuniculus. The sequence goes on from NC_091449.1 coordinate 48,774,063, forward strand.
GGAGAATTCAGCAGTGAAGCCATCTGGTCCTGGGCTTTTCTTTGTTGGGAGGGTCTTTATTACTGATTCAATTCCTATCTTGGTTACATGTCTGTTTAGGTTTTTTGTGTCTTCATGGCTCATATTTGGCAGGTTGTATGTGTCCAGGAATCTATCCATTTCTTCTAGGTTTCCTGGTTTGTTGGCATACTGCTCTTTGTAGTAATTTTTAATGATTCTTTTTATTTCTGTGGTGTCTGTTGTTACATTGTCTTTTTCATCTCTAATTTGTTATTTTGAATCTTCTCTCTTTTTTTTTTTTTTTTGGTTAGTTAGGCCAATAGTGTGTCAATTTTTTTATTTTTTAAAAAAAAAGGTCTTCATATTGCTGATCTTTTGTATTTTGTTTTGGTTTCAATTTTGTTGATTATTCTCTAATTTTTATTATTTCTTTTCTCCTACTGGTTTTGGGTTTGGTTTGCTGTTGTTTTTCTAGATCCTGGAGATATACTGATGACTCATTTACTTGATGCCTTTCCAATTTCTTGATGTTGGCACCAATTGCTGTAAACTTTTCTCTTAACAATGCTTTTGCTGTATCCTATAAGTTTTGATATGTTGTATTGTCATCTTCATCTGTTTACAGAATTTTTTGATTTCTCTTTTGATTTCTTCAGTGACCCACTGTTCATTCGAGAGCATGTTGTTCAGTCTCCATCTGTTTGCATATGTTATAGAGATTCTGAAGTTGCTGATTTCCAGTTTCACTCAATTGTGATCTGAGAAGATGCATGGTATGATTTTGATTTTTTTTGAATCTGCTGAGACTTGCTCTATGGCCTAGCATGTGGCCAATCCTAGAGAGAGTTCCATGTACTGCTGAGAAGAATGTATTCTGCAACTGTAGGGTGGAAAGTTCTGTAGATATCTATTAGGTCCATTTGGTCTATAGTGTCGATTAACTCTGTTGTTTCCTTGATGATTTTCTGTCTGGTTGATCTGTCCATTGCTGAAAGCGGGGTATTGAAGTCCTCCATTACTATTGTATTGGAGTCTACGTCTCCTTTTAGATCCCTTAACATTTGTTTTAAATAGACAGATGCTCTTAATTAGATGCATATACATTTATAATAGTTACATTTTGTCATTGAATTGATCCCTTAATCATTACATCATGTCCTTGTCTCTTTTAACAGTTTTTTTTTTGTTAAAGTCTCTTTTGTCTGATATTAAGATGGCTATACTAGCTCTTTTTGAATTTCTGTTTGCATGGAATATCTTTTTCCATCCTTTCACTCTCAGTCTGCATGCATGCATCTTTGTTGGTGAGATGTGTTTCTTACAGGCAGCAAACAGATGGGTTTTCTTTTTTAATCCATTTATCCAGTTTCTGTCTTTTAACTGAAGAGTTGAGGCCATTTACATTCAAGGTGACTGTTGATAAGTAACAACTTGGCCCTGCCATTTTCCCAAAAATATTCCTATTTTGTACTTTAGATTTCCTTTGTACTGGGAGATTTTCTTCCTTTACCTTCTGTCATAGTAAAGATCTTGTTTTTGTGTTTCTGTGTGTAGCACATCCTTAAGAATCTTTTGCAAGGCTAGATTGGTGGTGACAAGTTCTTTCAATTTCTACTTGTTATGGAAGGTCTTCATTTCACTTTCATACATAAATGAGAGCTTTGCACGGTTGACAGTTTTTTTTCTCTTAATACTCTTAATATTTGGACTATACTTGCCATTCTCTCCTAGCCTGTAGGGTTTCTGATGAGCAGTCCACTATGAGTCTAATTGGAGATCCTCTGAAAGTATTCTGGTGTTTCTCTCCTTACTTTTTAGAATCTTTTCTTTATATTTTACTTTGGAGAGTTTGATTAAAATGTGTCGTGGTGAAGATCTTTTCTGATCATGTCTATTAGGAGTTCTATGTGCTTCCTGTACTTGGATGTCCCTTTCTTTCTCCAAATTAGGCAAGTTTTCTGTTATTATTTCTCTAAAAAGGCCTTGTAATCCTTTCTGTCTTTGCACACTTTCAGAAACTCCTGGAACCTGTATGGTGGATCGTTTGGTAGTATCTTGTAGATTCCCAACAGTGTCTTTTAGTTTTCTAATTTCCTCTCTTGTTTTTTGTCTGACTGTATAATTTCCTGTGATTTCTCTTCTGATTTACCAATTCAGTTGTTAAGTATTCCCACTGCATTTTTTATTTGTTCTGCTGAATTATTAATTTCCAGGATTTTATTTTGCTTTTTCTTTAAGATCTCAATTTTGATTTGTGGAGATACTCATTTGTTTCTTCTTTGTTTTATTTTTGTTTGTTTGTTTTTACTATGGTTGCTTTTATCTTTGGACTATGTGTAGATTAGGGGAGTGTGTGCCTTCAGGGAATACCTAGAGGCATGTGGTGGGTGTGGTCAGGCAGCTTTGTTTAATGCTCCAGGGTGAAGGTAGTGTTAAGGTGACACCCAGTTTGGGTGTGGTAAATCTCCTTTTTTTTTTTTTTTTTTTTAATCAGAGGAAATGGTTTTTCTGTTCTGTTAGTGTAGACTCAACTCATTTCCTCTCCTCAAAGAAGACCAGTGCCTGGGCACCAGCCCCAGTGGATATAATATTCATCCACACTTCCACAAGGACCACACAAACAACCTGTGCAAGCAGATTCCCCAGCAATGTCCCTCACCAGGGAACCAGGGAGCCCTGAGTGTGTGGAGCCTCCCACAGTGACTGCCCAAAGTGCCAGCCACACCCTGAGCCTTCCCACGCATCCTCAGTGTTTTCAAAGCCCTGCAGTCTCAGTGTTTTCACAGTCCTGGCACACAAGCCTCCCATAGTCATGAGCACCAACCCCCCCATCAGCTCTACCCGCCAGACTTAGGAGTCTCTGCTCTGCTGGTTGCTGGGTGTAGACACAAGCTGGCGCAGCTGTTATGTTTGTACAAAGTGGTGCCCACTCTCTATCAGCTTGTTACAGGAACTACTGAAGGGTGACTGGGGAGAAATATGCGCCCCTGTTTTACTTCCTCTAGTTTGGCAGGTTCACTATACCCCACAGAGCTCCAAGCTGGATTCCCTCCAGGCTCTTCCTGGGACTTTGTGGCCAGTGGCTTGGGCTGCTGCAGTCTGGCCTCCCCTCTCTCCAAAGCCAGTGCAGAAGCTCTTGGCTGCTGGGGTCCTGATTATGCACACCCTCCGTGTAGGTCTGCTGTGCCCCTCCAATGTGCCTGGAGTTTCCTCTGCCATTTTCTCCCTAACTCTTCCCTGAGACCGCATTTTCTCCACTTTTTAAAAACTATCTTCTCCTAGACTAGAACGGCAAGCTCCCTCCCTACTCTGCCATCTGAATCCAATCCTGCTGATACAGTTCTAAATCACAAAGTTTGCCCTTCAGGGCACAGGGGAATCCCACAAAAATGGCACAGACGCACAGCCACGTGTGCTATCATTGAACTCAGCTGTCTCTGAGAGCTTGGGACTGGTGTGACATCTGTGGTACTGCTAGGACAATTCCCCACATCCCTTTGTAACCTGATGGCTTTGTCACACTGAAGAGTGCCAGCCAGGAGCAAAGGTACTAATTGAAGCCTTGTGGTTTCCAGTCCTTCGATGAGAAAACTCATTGGATGGCTCCCTAAATCTCTGCCAGTCAATCAACATGCATGTATTGGCAGCCTGCTGAGTGCAAGGCACCAGAGGACTTACACAAAAAACATAGAAATTCAAAGAAACAAATAGCCTGCTGGCAAAATTATTACAAATCACCCAGAAATAAAATCTGTGGCACAAATGAGCATTTCCTCCAAGCAAACCTAAAATGTAGTACACCCTGCACGAATACAGCTCCTTACTCCATAATGAAGAGTTTATAGCTTCTCCTAATTTAGCCCACAATACTTTGGCCTTTATTCCCTGCCTACTTGTTGCTAGGGAGTTAATTCTGATGGACAATACAGGGCATTAAACACACAGACACACAATCTACCTACGCTAATTTCCCCACTGTGGCTGTAGTCTCAGTTATTCTCTCTTACCCTCCTTCCAATCTTCTCTTCAATTGCTACATAGCATATAGTTGAGTACTTGACATTTCCTTTGAATTAAAGCTGCAAGTTAAGTGGACATTTTGCCTCAGATAGATGGCTATTCTCGGCCTCCCTACAGCTAATCATGCCATAGCATGGGACTCCACCTGTTCCTTTCACATGCACACACTCTGCTTGAAATTTGCCAGCAGGTCCTCAATAAAGAAATAGCCCTGATTGCTCATTAAAAAGCAAAAGAGAAAGCAATTAAAATACAAAAGGCAGAGCAAAGCTTAACATGCAGAAGTGGAAAGTGGAGGAGGCATTGTTGAAGGTGGGGAAGTAATTCTGGAGTGAGTGTGGGAGGAGGAGAAAGAATTGCGTGCGCTGGTCAGGGGAATCACAAGTGCAAACAACAGCTTTCCTGTCTTTGGAGGAGAGGGAGGGCAGGCAGCAGAGGCACAGCGGATCTGGTGCTGAGCATTGTTTGTTCAGCTACTTTCATTTAAATTCAATTACATTCATTTAGTTCATTGAAATGAGCTAGACAGGAAATACCATTTCCTTTTTAATTTTTTCCTCTTTTTTCCTCTACAAAGCCCTAGTCCACCACTAGACTAGACAGCACTGGCTTCATGAGCATGTGCACATAGCCGGTGCAGGCGAACGGGAGTTCCACTCAGCAGAGCCCCACACTAGTAGGTTTAATGTTCTACAATGGCTGTTGTTGGTGCTCAGAAAACAATGCCCCAAAATATGCTGCTTTGGACTTCAAACTGGAAAGAGCAGATCCAAGGCAGGACCTTCTCTGAAGTTGGCTTACCTTGCCTATTTGGTGGCCAGTTCCACCAAGAGGAACACAATGGCGTGCAATCCTCTTGCCAAAATTCCAATGACCACAGAAGACCAAGCTCCTGTTACAAAGAGACAGAAAACCAAACAGCGCACCTAGAGCCCAGAGGCATGGTCCTGCCAGGCGGTTGTGTCTCTAAGCTTGGCTCATTCATTTCCCCTAACACTCATGTACTCTTCCTCTAAGACTGCCTGCAGCCCCATTCCATCTTCCCTAAGAGGAAGGTATTCGAGCCTCAACCATCTGGTCTCTAAGTTCCATGTTTTGTATGGCTCCTGCGTAACTTTGCACATTAAGTAAATTTGTACACTTTTCCTCCTACTAATCCATCTACTGCCAGTTATCCCACCAGATTCAAATATCAGACCTTCGAGAAGCAGGCTGGCATCCGGCTGCAGCAGTTGAAGCCACTGCTTGCAATGCTGGCATCCCATACTGGAGCACTAACTCAAGTGCCTGCTCCTCTGCTTCCAATCCAGCGCCTTGCTAATGGCCTAGGAATGCAGCAGAAGACAGTCCAAGCACTTGGACCCCTGACACCCAAGTTAGAGACCTGAATGGGGTTCCAGACACCTGGCTTTGGCCTGGCCCAGCCCCAGCTATGGCGACCATTTGGAGAGTGACCACAGAATGGGAGATTCTCTCTCTATTTCACTCTGCCCTTCAAATAAATAGATAAATAATTTTTAAAAAATTTTAAGGATTTATTTATTTCAAAGGCAGAGTTACAGAGAAAGAGAGGGAAAAGCAGAGAAGGGGTTATTTACTGGCTTCAACTAAAACAAACCTTCAGAGGAACATTTCAATTTCTCTACACTGTCTTGAAATTAATTTTTAAACAAGGCGCTCTGCATTTTCATTTTGCACTGACCCTACCACATTATTGGCAAAAATTCTTTGCTCTGCCAAGTTCTAGTCAGGCTTCTGAAACTTCTCCTAGGACCATCTGTGCATTTCCTTGTAAAATCCAGTTTTAGAAAAGAAAAAAACAACCTACTGAATCCTTTTAGCAAGAACTCTGCATCACTGATGTCTGATCGTGTTCTTCATGCTCCACCATCCTCCATACTCTCACGGGTCACCCTGGCCTGTCCTTAGCAAGAATCATGCTTGGCCAGCTTAGCTAGAATCCTTCTTACTCCCAATGTTTCTTCTCTGCAGTCCTGCAACCAGTGGCCTCCACTCTTCTCCTTGACTCTCAAGTTCCCCTTGTCCATGCTGTATGGATTCCAAGTTGAACCCAGTCCTCCTCACCCATGGCACAGCCCCATCGCAGCATGCTCCCTAGGCCTATTGCAATGGTCCTGAAGAAAGTCTGCCTTACCCTTAGCAAATGGCATGCAATATTTTTTCGTTAACATTGTGTAGCCAGTCCTACGGTCCAACCAGAATCCTATATGAGACAGCTTACCTTGTCCCAGCCCCATCTCACACCCTTATTCTTCTCTGTTCTTTGGATCCTCTGTTGTTGTCGCTTGTCAGTAGGACAGGGTTTACTTGAAGGATGATGCACAATTGATTACTAATTAAGATATGAATATTGAAGAGCATTTCCTGGTAAATTTTTTGTTGGCCTGAAATGCTGTGTAGAAATGACTCTGCCTTCAAGTTGTTCTGCTCCTGGGTAAGTAGCAGAGAACTATTATTACCACAGAACAATTGTACCAAGCAATGAAAATTCATCCTAGGTGTTAATTAGCTCAATATTTATCTCATCTAATATGCAAATTAAGACACTGCGGTCTCATTAGCGTCATCTGTGTTTTCTTTAAGCAAAACTAAACCTCCTGCAAATGCAAAAAAAAAAAAAAAAAAAAGGAAAAAAGGGGAAAAAAACACCAAACATCAGTATTTCTCTTTGAAGCTAATGAGGGTGTGATTTGACTCTTCCTTTGTTAGGAGGTACAAGTCAGGAAAAACACGCATTAAATATGTAAAGTGTGGCCTGCCCTCAGTCATCAGAGGCAAGATCCCAGCCTTGCCCAGCCTTGATGATGTGTAGTTCTTAGGTTTTTTGCACTGTGCTTGTCCAAAAGAACCAGGGTCCAAGGAGCCTGGTGAGTTTGCAATGGATGGCAGTGTCGTGACGAACAAAGCAAGGAGAAGCAGCCTTCAAGAGCTGGCTCAACAGATGATGCAGTATTACCTCCGTGAGAACAGCAGCGAGCAATTACTGCTTTACTGCCATGAATCGTGAAAGTGAAAAAAATGTGCCTCAGTTTGAAAAGGAGCAAAGGGATTTCAGCTCAAATGTTCTGTTCCTTCCATCTTTCCGTTTTAAGTTGCTGGAATTTATGGAAATGGCAATCGAATAGTCATCAAATATCAACACTGTGCTCCAAAGAGCAGGCTCCTCAGGCTAAAGATAGAAAACAAGGCTTCAACGCAAGGGCTTGTGGGGCAGATGTGCGCAGGTAGGTGGCCAGTGAGTGAGGAGGAGCTGAGGGACTGCCTGCACCCTCTGCGCACAGATACAGCCCAATCCCCACCTGCTTCCCCGTGTGCCGGCCGGAAATACCCAACACAACCGTAGGCTCGGCACGTGCATTCCCCATCAAGCCCCTGAGTCTCACTTCTCAGCAAGCACGGAGGCCATGACACCTTCCCAGAGATGACCGTGTGTGTGCTGCAGCCCCTCTGTGTGCCAGACGCCGTGATATTTCCAAGCTCCACTACACAAAGGAAGTGGAAGTAAGCCATACTCAGGCCCCACCCAAACTCCATCTTCTCGAATATTCAACCAGGTCTCGCCCTGCACACCACTCCCTGCCCTGTAAAAGGACACCCCCAACTTTGGTGGGGGCAGTAGCCCTTCGTTTCTCCTGATAGGAGGCTGCTTACACTCACAACTGAGAGTACGATCCCTTTCAGTAGACCATGGCCTTCCCAAACACCTCATTCAATTCTTCTCTATCTTGGGGACAAGAACTTGGAACAAGCCCAGCCAAGGTCAAATTCCCTTCAACAGGCTAACTCCAACACTCTGGGACTTCATCAGGCTACGGGGAATCCCACATCGATGGGGCACAGACCACACCACCCTAAAATATGATTGCAGGAAATCAGAACATAGCACCCCAAAATGTGCCTCGTTGGCATACGGGTTATTTTAAGGTCTAATTTTGAGAAGCCCTGAGAGACGTCCTGTTTGTAAGAGAGATTCGCATCCATAAAAGGTCACCGCTGGAAAGGGGTGGGCCTTTGCCCCAGCAAGAGGAGGATGCCAGAGTGATGAGTGGAGGTGGCGCCCTCTTCAACCTGCCCAGCAAACCTGGCCAGCCTGTCTAAATCAGCCTTTCCCTCACGCGAGAAAGAGAGTATTTATGCCTGAAGTTCAGATAACTCTTTGGAGCTGTACCCATTTCGACGGCTTGTCTCCTGAGTGTCCAGCATGTGGACACGTCACAAAGCTTCTGTTTGCCTCTTTTTAATCTGTCTTTGGTTGTAGGAAGCCCTGCTAAGAGCTTTTGAAGCCCTGGTGGAGGGGCAAAGTCTTGCTCCAGCTCTGCAGCCTGTGTCCGCCATCATGGGCCAGGGCTCAGCAGGGCCCGCGAGCCTCCTTTATTCCAGAAGACGGCATTGTCATGCAGGGCGGTGGGGTCACTTGTCCAAGGTCACGCAGCCAGAACACGGTCCAGGGGGATCAACTAGATCAAGGGACTATGACAGGCCACAGGGAAGGCAGCCTAATTAGCGAGGTGCCCTGCGGGCAGTAGCAGGACAGTTGAAAGGGCGGCTTGACTCTGTCTCACCCTGAAGGCACCTTACGGATCCTCCGCTTCCTAAGGCCACAAGCCCCGGGCGGCTCCTTGCTGTCCTCCCTTCCTCAATTTTGACAAGTTATTTGAGACCTGTGTTGCGAACACAGCCTGCTCTCTGGGGCAGGAGAGAGAACTGTCTGCATCCCAATACCTTTTGGGGCCTGAAAACCAAAAACCACTCCGCAGGCAGATGGAGGCTGATTTCCATATGTTGCAAATCGTGTCAAGTGTCACAGCCGAGATGCAAGGAGAGCTCCCCGGCTACATCAGCCAGGGACAGACAATGGGAATCCGAGAGGAGGAAGGAGGAGACAGGCCATGGCCTCCTTGTGACCTCTGGCTTGTAAATGACAGAATCCCCTGCAGCTTCTTCATCTCATCAGATTGCACGTCCCAAGCCCAGCCTTCACCTGGAAGCCGAGAAGTCAAGCAGGAGGACTAGCAAGTGAATGTGGCTGGGTCTTGGGGGAGAAGCAGCCTGTGAAACTGCTGCCATCGTGGCTGATGACTCAACAACCAACAAGGGCTCCAGGGACCCTCAGAAGTTACCCCGGGCAGATGCTCCAGAACTCTGGGGGCTGAGGCCAGCGCTGTGGCGCAGCAGGGAAAGCCGTCGCCTGTAGCGCCCGGATCCCATATGGGTGCAGGTTCAAGTCCCCGGCTGCTCCACTTCTGATCCAGCTCTCTGCCATGGCCTGGGAAAGCAGTGGAGGATGGCCCAAGTCCTTGGGGCCCCTGCACCCACTTGGGAGACCCGGAGGAAGCTCCTGGCTCCTGGCTTCAGATCGGAGCCACTCTGGCCATTGTGGCCAGTCAGGGAGTGAACCATTGGATGGAAGACCTCTCTCTCTTGATCTCTGCCTCTCCTCTCTCTGCGTAACTCTTTCAAATAAATAAATAAATCTTAAAAAAAAAGGACTCTGGGGGGTCGTTTACACCATGTCCCTGGAAGCCCAAGGATGCATTTCACCTGTCCAGTACTTCCCCTTCCGTCTCTGCTGTGAGCCGCACACACAGACACTAGGATATTCCCGCGTCACAGATGGCAGTACTGAGGATCCCAATGGCAAATGGCTGGCTCCTGCAGTGGATTTAAGGTGCCTACAAGGCAGGACTTATTTTATTTTTTTAAGATTTACTTATTATTTGAATGGCAGAGTTACAGACAGGCAGAAGGAGAGAAAGAGAGAGAGAGAGTCTTCCATGCGGGCCGCAAGGCAAGACTTTTTCTGGGCTGTCTCCCTTATGTTGTTCCCTAGGATTGTCCCAACATCCTCCTGAAATGCCTATGTCCCCTCTGTAGGGATGGTAGGGATGGAGAGACTGAGAGCAGGCAGGACAAGGAATGGGGGGAGGAAATGCATTATTTGCTGAGTGCCTCATGTTAAGGGTGTTAGACTGATAACCAGGCCACCTAAGACAGGAATGCTGCAGGGAGGGGGCTACAGGAACTGGGTGTGGGAGGGACCCTTAGAAGACAGGGTGTGCTGCTTCTGCTCCTCAGACCCAAAGGACAGACAACAGACTTCAGGTCTCAGTAACTCGCCCAGCCCTGCCCCAGGGCCAGAGTTACAAGGAGCGGGCTGGGAACAGAGCCAAAAGCTGCGTGGTTGGCTGTGCAGAGTGCGAGAGGCAGGCACAGGGTCCCATCCAATGGCTTGCCCCGCCCGGAGAAGGAAGGGAAGAGAGGCAGGCAGCCGAGTGTGAACACAATGGGCTTAGAAGCTTCACGCTGCATGGAGTCCTGTGTCTCTTTGCTGTTTTTCCATCTGATGATTGATAATGTGTTTGGCATTTTTTCCCCATTCAATAACCTTTGTAAACTTGCTTTTAGAGTGGTTGCCTTGCCTTTCTTTTAATTATGTAATTTTATATATAATAAAATACACATTAGGTAGGTGTAAGATACGAAGCGAAATCATAAAAATTCTGCCCATGTGTAGACCCCTTGGCCTGTGAAGTAGAATGGCATTAAAGTACAGAGGCCCTCGGGGCGCCACTCAGTGCTCAGAATTTGACCCCTGGCAATCTATACCATGTGACTAATTTTAACGAGAGTGCATAAAAATCCTATCGCAGTGAGTGCTACAGATTCTAAGGATTCCTTCAATCCTGCGCCCATTTCACAGGCAGAGATGTCACGTCTGCCAGGGACTGAATTATTCGGACTCTCAGCTGGTGCCCCATGGAGCCAGGACATGTCCCTGACATTGCACACCCCCTGGGGACGCTGTCTGTGGGCGTCCCTCCCTGTGGGACTGTGCAACGTGAGGCCCTGCCCAAGCTCCTGCTTTGGCTTCTTTGCACGTGCGCTGGGGACAATGTTCAGACCTCTGCCATGCTTGAGCACCTGCTCTTTAGCCACATGGATGCTGCCCTGAATCATAGATGCTGTTTCCTGTCACCCTGTTTGTGACAGTGAGCCTACTAAAACTCCTTTCAACTGAGGTGTCCTCCTGCGATACTGCCCCGGAAAAGTCGCATTTCACACGGCCGTAAGGAGCCTCTCCTCCGCTCTGTTGTCCCCGGCACCCAGGAAGGAACCCGAGCACTGAGTGATGATGCGGCCATTCGGAAGAGGAGGGTGAGGAAGTCCTGAGGGGGTTTCGGCTGTTAACCAGGGTTCCTGTGTCGGGGTACGAATCTGAGCAGGAGCTAAAGGCAGCAGAGGCGGGGAAGCAAGGAGAGGAAGCGCTTCTTGAGCCCTAACAACATGTCAGGTGCTGGGAGGGGGTTTCCTTCCTTCCTCCCTCCCTCCCTCCTTCCCTCCTTCCCTCCTTCCCTTCTTCCTAAGATTTATTTATTTGAAAAGAGTTACAGACTGGGCGGGGTGGGGAGAAAGAGAGAGAGAGGTCTTCTGCCTGCTGGTTCACTCCCCAAATGGCCGCAACAGCCAGAGCTACGCCGATCTGAAGCCAGGAGCCAGGAGCTTCTTCCAGGTCTTGCATGCGGGTGCAGGGGCCCAAGTGCCTGGGCCATCTTCTACTGCTTTCCCAAGCCGTAGCAGAGAGCTGGATTGGAAGAGGAGCAGCCAGGACTAGAACCCCACGCCCATATGAGACGCTGGCACCGCAGGCGGAGGATTAACCTACTGCGCCACAGCGCCGCCCCGGAAGGTTTTTGTACACAATACCACTATCAGGGTAGCCTTGAATGCAGCATTTCTTTTCTTTCTTTCTTTTTCTTTCTTTCTTTCTTTCTTTCTTTTTTTTTTTTTTTTTTTTTTTTTTTTTTTTTGACAGGCAGAGTTAGACAGTGAGAGAGAGAGACAGAGAGAAAGGTCTTCCTTCCATTGGTTCACTCCCTAAATGGCTGCTATGGCCAGCGCACTGTGCCGATCCGAAGCCAGGAGCCAGGTGCCTCTCCTGGTCTCCCATGCGGGTGCAGGGCCCAAGCACTTGGGCCATCCTCCACTGCCTTCCCGGGCCACAGCAGAGAGCTGGACTGGAAGAGGAGCAACTGGAACAGAACTGACACCCCAACCGGGACTAGAACCCGGGGTGCCGGCGCCACAGGCGGAGGGATTAGCCTAGTGAGTCGCAGCACCGGCCTGAAGGCATCATTTCTAAAATTATTTATTTATTTTATTTGAGAGGCAGAAAGGGGTGGGGGAGCGGAGAGAGAGGGAACGCACTCATATCCGCTGCTGCATTCCCCAGTGGCTACAATAAGTGGAGCTGGGCTGAGGCCAACTCTGGGAACTCAGTCCAGGTCTACCATTTGAGCCATCGCTTGGTGGGAGGCAGCAGTATTTTAATTCCCATTTTACAGGGAACAAAGCGAGGTTTGGTGAATGTAAAGACAACAGCCAGAGAGTTTGCTGACCTACAGTACAAACTCATGTCTTCTGATCCAAGCTCCTTGCTCTTTCACACATACAACTTGATGACTTAGGCTTGCTTGAAGGCAAAACTCATTAAGCATCTTTTGAGTATGAGATTTGCAAATGCATGAAGAATCATGAGTCTGGGGACCTCCAAATTGAGCAAAAAGCCTTTTCTCCAAAATGTGGATGAGGCTTCAGAGAGCACCTGGTAGCCCTCCCTCCAATTTATTGAACGAGAACCAAATTGATTAGGAACTTGCTGAAGCCACACACTTCCTTCTGGGCCTGCTTCGGAACAGCCCAAGAGGAACTCCTGATTGCACCTCCACTGTCACATTCCCCTAAGGAAAAGTTTAAATAAACTCTTTAGCTTTGAATCATTTTAGACTTACCGAAAAGTTGTAGGAGGAATTCCCAGATTCTTCATCCAGCTTCCCTTAATGCTGACATGCTCTGTAATCACTGTAGCATTGCCCAAACTAAGACGTTAACATTGAGAAAATACTGTCAACTAAGCTGCGTGCTCTATTTGGATAGCATCGGATTTTCTAATAATGTCTCTGTTTCTGTTCTAGGCTCCAGTCCAGGATTTTAGATGCTAATTTAATTATTTATAAGTCTCTCAACTTTGAAAGGATCCTGTGTGCCCACTCACTAGGCAGAAGGCAAGGACCCCAGGTAATAACTACAAGGTGTGCATTTGTTAAATACCTACTGAGCAGCATAGACTTAGCAAAACTTTGCTGTACTGCTGTTGATCAATGCGAAGACCTTAGAAATGGTGTCAGAACCACAGTGCCGCTATAGTCTCCCATGATATGCATTTCCAATACAGTCACGTGTAGGGCATCCAGATGTATGGATATATACATTTGTTTTGAAATTTTTACTTACTTGTTTTTTAAAGATAGAGAGAGGACAGAGACACATATTCAGACACACACACAGAGAAATCTTTCATCTACTTGTTTGCTCCCTGGTTGTTTACTAGGGGAGGGGCTGGGCCGGGCCAAAGCTAGAAGCCTGGGACTCAATTTGTGTTTCTCACATGAGTGACAGGAACCCAAGTACATGGGCCATCACCTGCTGTCTCCCAAGGAATGCATTCATGGGAAGCCGAAACCGAAAACAGACATGGGACTCAAGCCCAGGCACTCGGATACGGGATGCACCATCATGAGCAGCACGCTAACCTCGGTGCCAGACATTCACCACAGATTTACCTTTGCCCGTGTGTGATGTATACTACACACACAGGCATGCCCTCTGTGATGAAGGATGCATGTCAAATCCATCAGCGGTGTGAGAACAGCTGGATATTCACCTGACATATGTAACTAAGTAGATGTCCACTTACCCCCACCAAACGTCATTCACAAAAATAAGTTCCAGAATTATTACAGTGCCAAATATCGAACAAGTAAACACAGCAAAAGATTAGAAGAACTATATTGATAACTTTCGGGTAAAATTAGACTTTCTTAACCACAAATGTGGTGAAGGGAAAGAGGAAAGTGCTGGATTACAAAGTAGGGTGAAAAATATTTTCCGAACATACAGCAGACCAAAGATTAATGACGAGAACATACGAAAATGTCTACAGATCAATAGATAAAAGACTAAACACAGCCACAGATTAATGACCTAAGGATGTGCGCTGGTAACTCACAGCAACCCAAGCACCCCCCGCCAGTGCCTATCAAAGTATCTCCTCCTCCCTGGTCGTCAGGACACACGGACACAAGCAGCCAGAAGGCGGCAAGTTCACCCAGCAGCTTGCCGTGGATTAAACACATGTAGGTGCATCGCCAGCTTGGGCGAGGACCAGGCCTCAAACAACTTGCATGGGCTGAGCTGTTGGAGGGAGCAGCCCCAGGAGCAGGCTGACCTGAGAGTGATTTGAACTCAGCCATCAAATGCGAATCTATTGTATTTCCAGCCTCCGACCTTTACCTAGGTGGCACCTGAGAGACAGACTGGGCCTGGAAGCCTCAGGCTCCAGTCACCAGAGCCTAAGGTAAAGAGAGGAACTTGGTCTTCATCAACAGTAGTGACACGGTCTAGGAGTTACCGACAAAGCGGCGTGCGTCCCTCATGGGAGCTGCGACACTGGGTGGCAGGCGCCCCTGGCTTGTCCTCGTCCCATAGGCATCCCCACGCCACACTCAGCGCGCTGAAATCTGCTATGACATCTGCAGGGAGGCATGGCCCTGCAGCTGCAGGAACTGTCGGGGACGCTGCTGCCGCTCCCTCAAGCCCGCACGAGCTTCTGCATTTTACAGCCAGGCCTGGGAGCCCTGGCCTAGGAGAGCCTCGGGCCCTGCCTCCTCGGTGCCAGCTGCCAGGTTCTGCCCGGAATGTGGGGGAAGTCCCTCCAAAGACATTTCCGGAAGGACCACCTGGAGTTGCTGCTCCTGATGGCTCTCTCCCCCATTCATTACAAAGCTTTTTTTAGAGCCTTAATATCAAGAGGCCCTGACGCTGCACCCATCAGGAGTAAACTTTCCTATGTCCCCCAGAAACCAGTGCGGCGGCTGCAGAGAAAGGCCAAACAGCTCTGGCTCCTTCAGAGAGCATTTGCATGACTTATGAGGTCTATTTAGTGCTCAGGAGTGCTGTCCCTGGGGTGGACAGAGGCTGGGCCTCCTCCTGGCCGGAGCACCTGGTTCAAAGAAGTGCTGGCAAGGGAGGCTCTCCACAGCCTGCAGGGCAACTTGCTCTGGAGACAAAGACCCAGGGCAGGTGTGCGGCGTGCGAGAGCTGCCTGAGGGAGGGCACAGTGAGGCTCTTAGCGACACTCCCGAGGAAGGTGCCCAGAACCTGTCCATCCCATCCAGACGTGGCCAGCTGCAGGGAGCCGCTTCCACAGCTTCCACTGGGAAAATGCAAGACCCCTGAACAGCATTTGCTCAACTAAGTCAAGAAGCTTGGTGGCTGCGTGCTCAAAACTGGAAAGAGAGGACATCGGAGGTGGTGAGAATATTCTGCCTTTAAATTTGCGACAGATACTACACTGTCTCATGGCCCGCACCCAGTGTAGACCGGGCCCTCTCTCCTGCCCTTGATGTTCTGTCTGCTGTTCCAGACCTGCTCTAATGATGTCTGCTGACTTAATGTGTGGGGAAAGCCTTGGGGTGGTGTAGCTATCAAATCATATTGAGCTATGCATCTCATAGCTCATTCTTAGCGGGCAGGAGATAACACACGGGACCGAGACAGCGGCCTGCACTCTGTAGCCAAGCAGGCTACACAACAAAAAGTGGCCTCATCCTTCCCCCCCACCCTGGCTCAGGCATCACCTGCACTGGAGCCAGTCTCTCCAGCCTGGTTCTGCCTTATCCCCCAGAGGCCTCCAGACCACCCCCCCTGCAGGGCCGAGGGTGGGACTTGTCCTCACTTGCATTTATCCAGGCCGTTTTCTCAAGACCAGACCCCCACCCTCATTGAGGCGACATCTACCCCTCCGCTTCAAACCCAGCTCCTGCCCCAAGTTTCAGAAGCAGCCACCATGTCCCCTGTCTGATCTGCACGCGGACACTGTCTCAGGATCCAGGCTTATGGGGATCACACCTGCAGAGCTTCTGGCGCAGTGGGAAACCCCCACATCCTGCTTCCCCATCCTTCCGGGTTTACACGACTACACTTGAGGTTTAGTTTATCTGGAAGAAGAGGGAAACGTTGCATAGCATGTGACATCTCACTGGTGGCATTTTTTTTCTTACTGTCTTTATTTTCCAAAGTTTCTATATAATCGCCATTCTAACTACTGCTTCTTAGATCTATGAGTCATGTCCTCCTTCAGCCCCACCTTTTCAAATAAAATCCTTGCACCACCTTTCAGAACTCTCCCAAGAACATTTTTTTAAGTCCTTTTATTTTAATAACTAATAATAAGATCTGGATTGCATTTTGGGCTCCTGGTTTCTGCCTAACCCAGCCCTGGCTGTTGCAGGCACTGGGGGAGTGAAACAGCAGATAGAGAATCGCTCTCTCTTTCTCTGACTCTCTTTTGTTTCTCTCTCTCTCTCTCTCTCTCAAGTAAACGCACACGAATTTTAAATGAAATCAAATAAAAGCAGACTCCTGCCTTTGCATTGCAATGCTCACTAAAGGGGCCCAGCGCCAAGAGTTTCCAGAGTTGATGACTTCCAGAAGTTGCTGTTTTCTGCAGATTCAGAGAGAAAATTTACACCTTCCTGGCTCCAGTCCTTGGAGCCTCTGAAAGCAAACAACTGGGGAGGAGAGGCCATGCGACCGGTTCCTCCTCTGAGGGGCCACAGGGCTCCCGTCATCCCTTGGCCTGTCGAAGAGCAGGAGGAGGAGGGCTGTACGGGGTCTCCGCACATCACAGGTGACCAGCCCAGTCCCCTCTCCGTCAGTTCTCTCCGACCCCTTTGCAGGCCAAGCTCCTGGTGGATTTTTGTCGTGGTCAAATTACTCATTTACATAAAACACTGCCGCAGATGGGCGAGTCCCCAGGAGCCCATGCCAGGGACTCTTTGGGGCAGATCCTGCTGCCTGGCGTAATGCAGACCTGACTACCACCGCACCGAAGGGGACTGGGTTTGCCAGCGGCCCGCTTTTAATGAACTTTCCCATCCAAAGTTGGCCGAGAGGATGCGCGTCAGATTTTGCCAATCAATTGGAATTGATTACTTCTCAAAAGCCAGGCCTCAGCTTGCAGGAAACAGGCAAACACACCCGACATTTGAGGGATGGGCTGACTTCCTAGAGAAAAAGGAGATCTTTGCAGCCTGAATGAAGGACGGATCAGCCTTTTGAAAGGGGTCCCAGGACACTGGAAAGGCAGAGTTTCTCGAGAGAGCAGATGGAAAGGGCTTCGGCCAGCTCGGGGTTCAGATCCTGCCCAGCGTGCCTTCCCTCTACTGCCTTGTTTTTACTCATTCAACCAGTCATCCATCATCTGTCCAGCCCTCCATCTGTCCATCCATCAGAGTCAGCAGCACCTAGTGAGACGGGATTGTATTTCACGCCAGGGTCATGTTCTGGGCTGTCAGAGATGAGACAGGCCCCCTGGCAGGTAGTTATAAAGGATTTCCTGCAGGAATAGGGGAAGAGGCTATAGCAACTCCAAGAAAGGAAGTTCCAGTCTGGGCTGAGTCTTGCAGGATGAAGGAATATTCCCTTGGGGTGTCAGGTGAGGGGAGCCCTTGACCTCCAAGCCTCCATGGTGCCGGAGTGTTTCTAACTCTCTCCCTCCCTCCCACTTTTCCCCCCGCCCTACCCAGTAACACACACACCCACCTCTTAGCCAGGAAATTCCAGTGCCGCCTTCAGTGTCCCAGCTTGGGACAGCGTTTGCTCAGTGCAGAGTTTATTAAACTCTGCTGACTTGGCTGGGTGCCTCCCTCAGGCCCAGGGCCACAGTGCCTACACAGCCCCCATCAGAGCCCACAGCCCTGCGGCAGGCACCCTTGGTTCTCCTGTGCTTTCCTGGTTTTGCCGCTGGCACATGAACTCTGTCCAGACAGGGGCCACACCCAGCTTACTCCCCACCACATAGATGTTTGGACAGCATCCAGCTCATAGCAGTGCTTCCTGAATGCTTACTGAAGGCAGAGTGAGTGCATGAAACCATAAGACCTGCCCCTGGAATCCACTAGAAAGGTGAGGACATGGGGGAATGGCACCTGGGACTGACACTGTGGAAGGCGAGCTCTCTGGGGCTCCTCATGGTCACCAAGGGCAGTGGTGGGCAAGGGCAGGTGGGACCCCCCCAGGCAGGGAGGCTGCAGACAGACGAGCTGCAGGTAGAGGGCAGAGCCAGGGTCCAGCCCGTGCAACGTGGCTGCCTGTGCCTTGGCTCCCTCCACTCTCCGCAGTGCCAGGCCCCCTCTTTCAGGGCAATGGGGGACTGCCCAACACCTTCAGCCTCAGAGGACCCCCTCGAGGGCTGTCCCTAGGTCCAGAGCTTGAGCCATTAGGCAGTAGCCACCCCAGGACTTAAAGAGCCAGGGCGAGGCAGAGGGAGTGTGGGCTCTGACAGAGAAGTCTGTGGGGAGCCACTGAGCTGCGCCATGGCAGAGCAGAGTGGACAGAGAGACCAGCGATGGCGACAGAGAGAGGAAGAGGAAGCAACAGAGAAGACAGGGGAGAGAAGGAGGGGAACAGAGGCAGCTAGAAAGGGAAATGTACAGACAGGTGGCAGGAGAAAGAAACTCAGAAGCAAAGGGAACCATAAGGGAGCAATGAATCACAGCAAAGCTGTTGGAGGAGGCAGACAGACTAGGGAAGGGAGACAAAGGCACAAAGAGAAAGTGACCAGCAGCATGAGGTTGGTCTGAGGAAGCAAGGTAGTTCCCCAGCCCTCCCCAGGGCCTTGACCTTGACCCTCCTGCTCCTGTCTGAGCTAGCAGTGGCTGCCTGCATTGTGCGCCTCCTCCATGGTACTCAAGGTTGCTGGGAGGTGGGAAGGTGGGAGGAAGGTGGGGTGCAGGAGAAGTGGCACCCCAGGGCTCTGTGCTTCAAGACTACAACCCCATCTCTGACGATGGTGAGGGTGGGCTGCCAGGCCCCTTTGCTGGCTCTTGCCTGGTTGTTGATTGCTAAGCAACCTGACATGGACGCTCCGTTGCAGTCATCCCCTAACCCAAAGCAAGCACATTGCATGTACTGCTCAGACATCTCCATGGGGCTAGGGAGCAGCTCAAACAGATCCATGGGCTCTCTGGCCCCAGCCCTGGCTGCATGTCAATGCCAAGTTCCTTCTTTTTTCTGGGCCTCTGTTTCCTCGCCTATTCAACAGTATACATATTTACCCAATGAACTGTGTTTACTCCTAAGCGTGGTTAACAAATGTGTGCTTTTTTTTGACTAGCCCTGTCCCCACACTCCGTTTGTCCTTCCTGTTGGACAGGCTGGCCCTCCCAGGGTGTGTTTGCAGTATGTCCGTTCCTATCTGCAGTCTTCCCTGAAGAGAGCCCAATGCTGTCCCAAGTAGGGCACCCAGTCTTACTTATTTTTCACTTCCTGAATTACTCTTTCCCTAAGCCAGGGAAAGCCTGTTATTACCATCTCTTCTATTTAACCTATAGATATCTATACAGTTTTCTCCAGAGCCTGCCAAAAGAGCCCTGTTTCAATTAACTTACAGCTCTCTCTTAATGAACAACAGCATGAGATAATAGACTTGTGTAGTTGGAAGGGACCTTGGAGATCTTCTAAGCCAACCAGAAGATTCTATAGCCCAGGACACCAGGCCCAAAGAGGCAAGGTTGAATGATACAAAGTCCCCTCTATTCACAGAATCAATGGGACTTGAACTATTCCCATGCCAGGGCTGTTTGCACAAAACCACAGTCGTTCATTTCTTTGCTGATTAATCCACCTATTAAGCAGCATTTGGCCTTGCAATGCATATCTCTTGGGTTTGATTTCCCACAAATCATCCCCTCGTCTGAGAGCCAGCAGTCCATTTCTGTCAGGTTACAGCCACTGCCCAATCTCACACAGTCCTTGGGGAACAGGTACCCATAACGCCCATGCCCACTCCAGAATACTAGGGTGGGAGCCAGTGGGATTTGGTGCCCTGGCATGTAGCACCCCATCCCCCACAGGGGATGGATGGGTAAAAGGGTGACCCATGCTGCCTTCCTTGAGGCTAATACCCTAGTCCCCCCTGACCCAGGGGACCGCTCTCTTTCAAGACCCACAGTGGATGCTTGAGACTATGAATTGCACTCAACACAATAAGTTTATGTTTTCTCTGGTACAAAGTTCATCTCTCCTCCCACATCTGATGCACTGGTGCCTCCTCAGCATCGCTGTACTTGCCTTCAAGGCCATTACTAAGTAAAATGGGGGTGACCTGAATACAAGCACTGCGACACGACCACCGTCCATCTGAAAACCAAGGCGGCTACTAAGTGATCCACGGGCAAGTAGTGCACACAGCATGCACACACTTCCTGGACAGAGGAAAGAGTCACAGCCTGGGTGGGATGAAGCCAGACATCATGATATTTCATTATGCAACTCATAATGGTGCACAACTTAAAACTTACAGGTTCGAGCCAGCGCCCCGGCTCACTAGGCTAATCCTCCGCCTTGCGGCGCCGGCACACCGGGTTCTAGTCCCAGTCGGGGCGCCGGCTTCTGTACCGGTTGCCCCTCTTCCAGGCCAGCTCTCTGCTGTGGCCAGGGAGTGCAGTGGAGGATGGCCCAAGTGCTTGGGTCCTGCACCCCATGGGAGACCAGGAGAAGCACCTGGCTCCTGCCATCGGATCAGCGCGGTGCGCCGGCTGCAGCACACTGGCCACAGCGGCCATTGGAGGGTGAACCAACGGCAAAGAAGACCTTTTTCTCTGTCTCTCTCTCACTGTCCACTCTGCCTGTCAAAACAAACAAACAAACAAACAAACAAAAAAACTTACGGGTTCTTTGTTTCTGGAATTTTCCCATGTAGTGCTTTGGGACTGTGGTTGACCATGAGTAAATGAAACAGTGAAAAGCAAAATTGCGGAAGGTTGGGGAGTGGGGGCGGTGGCTTTTATATGTGGATCACAGCACAGAAAGATTCCCCCGCTCTACCCAGTCTGCTTCCAGTGGCAGGCTAAGTCATGAGGATGCGATTGGGCTTTAGGGTTCCCATCTTCCATCTTCCTAACCTAGGGAAATCCCGCCTGTGGAAGGAAGAAATCCAGCACTCAGAAGTCGACAGAGGCCAGAGCTAAGGAGAGGCAAGGTCCTGGCAACACTCGAGAGCTGCGGATCCCCCGGAAGAACCGCCTTCAAAGAAGGAGGAGCACAAAAGTCACATGGTTCAAAGCTCTACAGACATAACCGGCACCTGTCTTCTAGATTCTGGTGTTAATTCCGTCTCCTTTAACCCGCAGAATAATTCCACGCGGTGAATATCATTAAGTCCATTTGACTGCTGAAATAATTAAGGAGGGGCTGCCTTGTGATTCGATGGGTTGAGCCACTGCTTGTACCACTGGCATCCCATATTCGGGGGTGCTGGTTCAAACCTTGGCTGTTCCATTTCTGATCCAGGTGTCTGCTAATACTCCTGGGAAGGCAGTGGAAGGCGCTCCAAGTGCCTGGGCTCCTGTCACTCACATGGGAGACAACGCTGGGATTCCTGGCTACGGGCTTCCGACTGGCCCAGATCTGATTGTTGCCATTTGGGTACTGAACCAGCAGATGGAAAATATATGTGTCTGTCTCTCTCTCTCTCTGTCTCTCTGTCTTTGTGGGGCTCTGCCTTTCAAATAAATAAATGTTTGAGAGAGAGAGAGAGAGAGGGAATTAAGGCTTTGAAAGGTGAAATATCTTGCCTTAAACTCCAAGTGCTGTACTCAAGATGGTAGCCCAGACCCACCTCAGAGCTGGGACATTTCCCTCTTTCCACACTTACTTTTCTGTAACAGAAAGAAGTGGAGGGGGCAGTGGGGACATAACTCCTTTTCCATCCCGGGGGCTGGAGGGAGGAAGTGAAGGGGGCCCTTGCTGGGAAACAGGCGGGCGCTGTGGCCTTGCTGCTTCTTGAAGACCGAGCCACAGCAGCGAGCGTGGCCAGGGAATGGGCGGGGAACGCCTGCGAGGGCGCTGGGCTCTGCCACGCACGCACTCTGCCTTATCACTTCCGGTTCCAAACCGCAAAGATGCTGCTGCACGTACAGGGCGTGGCAGCCACCCAAGCAGGGCAGGAGGTCGTCCCTCTCTGCCTTCTCGCCCTCTCCCCACCCCTGTCTGCTCCCTTCCTGCGGGAGGCGCTGCGAGGGTGGAGTCTGAGTTGCTGGGTGATCTGAGGAGACAGGCTTGCCATCTGTATTCCAGGGAGCCGCGCGGCGGCACGACTGCAAAGGCGTTCCGCAACCTTTCGCTGCTGCCTTCTTTAAAGGCTTCAGCAATTTCGATATTTTGGTTCAGTGTCACTATAGAAAAGCTTTACACTCCTAGCTCGGGAATTAGAAGATATATTTGTAATAAGAATTGCTAACCACTGTCAGCTGGCATGTCCGTGTCCGCGCATGACAATGATGCTATTAGCTTTCACGACCGTGGGCAACACGTAAAGATCACAGATCGCGGAAAAGACTGGTGAGACAGAGAGAGGGGAAAAAAACCCACACCCACACTCGGGGGATTTCCAGCAGTCAGGGTGATACAGCCAACATGTGTGCGTTTAGCTGGCCCCTTGAGGAGGTGGACAGCTCAATGCTACTTGTCTTTGCAAATACGAAGTTTGCTCCTTTATTTTGTCTAACTGCTTTCTCCAATAATGCTGATGAAGCATGCAACTGCATTTTAATGAGGCGATGGCAGCCTGAGAGACTAGGGTGGGAGATGGAGAAAAGCCATATGGGGAAAAGGAGACAGGAGTGATCCCTCCCACCCGGGCCCCTGTGGGGCCAGGGCGCCGGCGTGACACACCTGTGTATGAGTGCCTACAGTCAGGGCTGCAGAACCAGGTGGGGCTCAGCTCCTGCTCTGCCGGGACCAGACCTGGAGGTCTTTGGTGGCTTGCTGGTATCCTCAGGTCCTGTCCAGTGAATCCACTCCCATTCGATGGGAGTCAACTTGGCTGGATGCCTGCTACTGTGTGCTTTTGGAGATCCTCAGAAAGTAAGAGAAAGGGCCAGACATTCCTGCATGCTCAATCCTCTCAATCCTTTGACTTCTGTGGGATGAATGATAATAACCCTGACAGCAAGGCACAAGTGTCCTATGCATAGCGTATGCATGCAGAGTGCTGGGAACACAGTGGTCACTTCCTCAGTACACTCATGCCCTGCCTAATGACATTGTGGTCAATAGACCACATGTATCATAGACAAGAGTTCTTCAAAAAGCTCAAAAATGCATATCATGAAAAAGTATGGATTACAATTTTTTTTCACAAAATTACAGTGTTGCTTAAAAATATTTATTTTTGTTTGAAAGTTAAGGGACAGAGATACAGAGGCAGACAGATCTACAGAGATCTTCCATTCATGGGTTCACTCCCCCACAAACACCTGCAATAATCAGGGCTGGGCCAGGCTGAAGCCAAGAGTCTAGAACTCAGTCTAGAGCTCCCACATGGGTAGCAGGGACTCACCTACTGTAGCCACTACCTGCTGCCTCCCAGGCTGTGCATTAAGAGAAAGCTGGATCAAAAGTAGAGGCAGGACTCCCTCCCAGGCACTAAGACAGGGTATGCAGGTAGCTTAACCCACCACATTGCAGCCGCTGCCCCTCCAAGAACTTTTTGTGTTGTGCTGCATTTTCTTTTATAAAGATTTATTTATTTATTTGAAAGGCAGAGTGCAGAGACACAGAGAGAGAGAGAGAGAGAGAGAGAGAGAGAGAGAGAGAAAGAGAGATCTTCCAACCACTGTTTCATTCTCCAAATGGCTGCAACAGCCAGGTCTCGGCCAGGCTGAAGTTGGGAGCCAGGTACTCCATCCAGGTCTCCCACATGGGTGGCAGGGGCTCAAGCACTTGGGTCATCTTCCAGTGTGTTCTGAAGTCTATTAGCAGAAACCTGGGTCAGAAGTGGAAGAACCAGGACTCAAACTGGCACTCTGATACCAGTGTCACAAGCCACAGCTTAAGTCACTGGGCCACAGTGCTGCCCCCAACCCCTACCATGAACATTTTGAAGCAACCTTGCATAGAATTGATGGTTCTGTAAGATTACATCACCGAGTGACATCACAGCTGCCTTAGTTTATTCAAGCAGACTCCGTGATGTCTACACGACAAAATCGCTAAACGACATGTTGCTCAGGATGTATCCCCAGTCATAAGGTGACTCGTGACTTATTCCCATTTATTTGTCATGGCAACCAAGACAGGAAATTCTCTTTAGCACCATTTTCCAGGCAAGGAGCGGGTGAAGGTCAGGAACTCTGGGGATTTTTCAAGGACAGTAAGTTTGCAGGTCCCACTTTGAGCTTCACTATCTGACTCAGAACTTGCTAACTCTCCCCTTTGTCAGCTTTTTCAAATCAAAGACAGTCCCTGAGGTCTGAGCTCCAGAAAGGAGGACTAGAATCCAGGCCCCAGACATTATGATCCTGAAACTCGTGGGTTGACCAATAGATTCATTCCCTCAATGAACATTAAGAAGCATTTACTGGGGGCCAGGCTGCACTCTGCTTTTTAAGTCATCCAACAAGGTCAATGTCATTATCATTACACTCAATTCAGAATTAGGGACACCCAGAGCAGGAAGGGTAAATGAATGGTCCAGGATCCCATGGCGCATGGAAGTTTGAGCCAACCTACATGATTTCAGAGCACACAGTCTTGAGCCTATTCTAGAAAAGTCTCTCATCTCCATGAAACAAGCAGGCCCCAAACACCAAGCTCATAGGCCTGTATTTTCCAGGAGTGCGTGCAGCAGATTAACGGTTCCTCAGTAGAGACAATGTTAATGTCTATAACCTAATACAACCATGTAATAATCATTGCAACAGCAATCAACATCACCAGAACACTGTAATGAATTACTGATGACTTTCCATCACCTTAAAGAAAAACACATTTAAGCAGCCAATCCTATGAGAAAACAGAAGAGACACATCATAAGAAATACACCAATCTATGGTAAGTGGGTTATTGTGCACAGGGAGAACCTTCCGGCACCGAGTGTTCCAATGCTATCAGAAGGCCTGTGCAGGCTGGCCGAGTATCTGACCGGCCGGCAGCTGAGATTCCACGGACGAACGTAAGGCACGGATTTGGAAGGCTGACCACCCTCCTCCTTCCTGCTAGTCCATCCCTTCCTTCCCTATGCCCCAACTTCCTTCTTTCCCCTACTGTCAAGGGGGCCAATCAGAATTCAGAAACCAGTGCAGTTAGCTGAACAGAGATAATCGGATAGAAAGAACTGTTCCCTGGGAATGAAGTTGAGGATTAAGTAGCTGAAAGGGTAAAAGAGAACGCCCTGAGGTGTCATGGTTCAACCAACTGCAGGAAGCAGCTACTACCTCTAGGGCTGGGAAAAGACAGAAGAGATTGGAACGAAGACACCGCAGGGAAGGGTTCCGCTGACTGGGACTCAGACTCTAAGGAGTCGATGCCCTTGGTGAGGGATGCAATGGGACTGGTGCTGCAAGTGCAGATAAAACCAAAGCACCAGCAGCCGTGCAGGAGGGAAGTGCTCCCGCCAGGGTGGACTAGCAAGGCTAGTGCATGGTCAGAGCACCAGCAAACCCCCCAAGGAAGCAACCACGAGAGAGGACGGGACCAGCTGCAATCCCACCTCCAAGAGTGTTCCCTAACTTATCTTTATTTGTTTGAAAGGCAGAAAGAGACAGAGCGATCGTCTGTTCACTGGGTCACTCCCCCAAATGCCCACAACAGCCAGGATTGGGCCAGACCAACGCCAAGAGCCCAGACCTCAGTACAGGTGTCCCATGGAGATGGCAAGGACCCAAACACTTGAGTCACTGTTACCTCCTTCCTCTCAACATGCATATTATCGGGAAGCTGCATTGGAAGCAGAGCTGGGACCCAAACCCAGGCACCCCAATGCTGGATGCAGGTGATCCAAGCAGAGTGTTAACCACTGGAGCAAATGCCCACCTTGTATTTCCATTTCAAGTGCTCTCTCTCTTGCTCTCTCGCTCTCTCTGAAAAATGAGTGGATTGGGGCATCAGAGAACACTTGAGGTTTCGATTTTCTCAATTTGCACTGTGCCAAGACTCAAACCACAAATATTGTTTCAACACATTTGAGTGGCTACCTGCTCTACACCAGTGTCTCTATTCTCTCATTCACTGTTCTTCAAAGTTCCTGAAACGTGGATGTTATCATTTCCACTGCAGAGAGGCAATCTAGCCCCTGGGGAAGTGAATGGGTTGCCTGGAGTCACACAACAACTCATCACACCCACACCTGGAAAATTGCAAGCAGCACCCTCCTGGGAAGCCCCGCCCCACCTCACACATTTGTCTTGATGGTATTCGTCATCTACAGTTGTCATGGAGCTCCCACGGCATCCAGTGCCCTGCTGCCCTGTGCACAGGGAAAGGAGACACACAGACACTCCCACTCCAGGGAGAGCGCGCTGCACTGTCACCCTGCATCCTTGTTGCATGCATCACAGGAAATACCCTAAAGCATCTTCCAAGGGAGGCGGGCTGGAGAAACACTCTGGAGAGACAGTCCTGTCCTGTCTAATGCATCAGGAGAAACACTGCTCACAGGATCTCCTCTTGGAGGGGTCACCTTGCAAGTGGCATATCAAAGATTTGGAAAGAAAACATGGCCTGCAGTGAACAAAACCTACTCCGTTTTATTCAGTTGAGTATTTTGGAAGCTTATGTCGCGAGTCCTGTTTGCCCACGCTGCGCATTAATAGTGCGCACACAGAGTGTTCTGTTTTGCACACTTGGGATGCTACCCTGGGGAAGGGGAGGCTGATCTGGGGCAGAGAGAGAGGAAAGGGCACTGTCGCACTTCTCTTGGGCAGGCACAGGCCATGGCCTCTGGCCCTCAGGCCGGGAGGCAGGGGACTGTATGGGCTCCTGGGGACTCAGGGGCTGACACCTCAACTGAAAAGGAACAATGTCAAAACTGGGAGTGTTTGCCCAGATCCCTGCTCAGGAGAGCAGAGACAGGAGACAGGAAAACCTTCCTAGTCTCCAGCAGCAGCTGTTTAACCTCATCTCCCTTGAAATGCTTTCTGTGCGCCACCTTCAATTCTCTCTCTCTCTCTCTTTTTTTTTTTTTTTTTTTTTGAAAGGCAGAGTGGATAGTGAGAGAGAGATACAGAGAGAAAGGTCTTCCTTTGCCATTGGTTCACCCTCCAATGGCCGCCACGGCCAGCGCACTGCGGCCGGCGCACTGCGCTGATCCGATGGCAGGAGCCAGGTACTTCTCCTGGTCTCCCATGGGGTGCAGGGCCCAAGCACTTAGGCCATCCTCCACTGCACTCCCTGGCCACAGCAGAGAGCTGGCCTGGAGGAGGGGCAACCAGGAAAGAATCCGGCGCCCCGACCGGGACTAGAACCTGGTGTTCCGGCTCCGCTAGGTGGAGGATTAACCTATTGAGCCGCGGCGCCAGCCCCAATTCTCTTCTTATGCAAAGCATATAACTGACAAAGAATAAATATGTGGAACATATAAAAATCATACAAATCAATAAGGAAAAGACAACAACCCGATACATAAGCAGGCACAAGAAAAGAAGAAAATTTCAAACGAAAAAGCAGAATGGGCATTGTGGCACGGCAGGTTACACCACCACTTATATGCCCACATCCCATATCAGAGTGCCTGGGATGGAGTCTCACCTCCACTTCTGATGCAGCTTCCCCCATGCAGACCCTGAGAGGCAGCCGATGATGGCTCAAGTACTTAGGTCCCTGCCAATATCATGGGAAACCAGGATGGAGTTCTTGGCTCCTAGATTCAGCCTGGCCCAGCACTGGCCACTGCAAGCATCTGGGGCATGAACCAGCAGATGGAAGACCTCTCTGTGTCTCTGCAGCTCTCTCTGTCAATCTGACTTTCAAATAAAAAAATTTTTAAAAGACTTTATTTATTTTATTTGCTAGTTAGAGTTACAGAGAGAGAGAGGTAGAGAAAGAGAAAAAGGTCTTCCCTCCATTGGCTCATTCCCCAAATGGCCGCAACGGCCAGAGCTGCGCTGATCCAAAGCCAGGAGCCAGGAGCTTCTTCCTGGTCTCCCACGTGGGTGCAGGGGCCCAAGGACTTGGGCCATCTTCTACTGCTTTCCCAGGCCACAGCAGAGAGCTGGATCGGAAGAGGAGCAGCCAGGACTAGAACCAGCGCCCATATGGGATGCCGGCACCACAGGCGGAGGATTAACTCACTGTGCCATGGCACCAGCCCCTAAATAAAATTTTATTAAAGGTTTACTTGAAAGTCAGAATGACAGAGAGACAGGGAGAGACAGACAGACAAACAGACACACACAGAATCTTACCTCTGCTGGTTCACTCCCCAGGACTGGGCCAGGCTGAAGCCAGGTCCTGAATTCCATCCGGTCTCCCATGTGGGTATACGGTCAAACACTTGGGTCATTTTCTGCTGCTGTTCGCAGGCCACTAGCAGGAAGCTGGAGAGGAAGTGGAACAGCTGAGACGTGAACCAGCTTTTGCAGGCTGTGGCTTTACTGGTTATGGCACAACACTGGACCCCCCAAATCAAGTTTTGGAAAAGTCAACAAATATGAGAAATATACTCATGTTGACAGTTGTTAGTGAAATGAAAATTAAAATATCTAGGTTTTTTAAATCACTTTGGCAAAGAAAGCAGAATTTGATGCTGTGAAAAGACAACACAGCAATAATAACAAGACGAAAGCATATATGCTGGCAACAGGTGTTGGCTTAACAGCTCAGATGCCCATGCGCCACATCAGAGTGCCTGCTTCGATTCCTGGCTCTGGCTCCTGACTCCAGCTTCCCACAAATGTAGACCCTAGGAGGCAGTGGTGGCTGCTCAAGTAATAGAGTCCCTGCCTCCCGCGTGGAAGATCTGAATTATAGTCCCAGCTCCCCACTCTGGCCCTGGCCCAGCTTTTGTGGGCATCTGGGGAATGAACCAGATGCAGATGGCTTCTCTCTCCTCTCCTCTCCTCTCCTCTCCTCTCCTCTCCTCTCCTCTCCTCTCCTCTCCTCTCCTCTCCTCTCCTCTCCTCTCCTCTCCTTTCTCTCTCTCTCTCTCTCTCTCTCTCTCTCTCTCTCTCCCTCTCTCTCCCCCTGAATCACTCTGCCTCTCCAATAAATAAAAATTTAAGTGTATGTGTCTATATACCAAATGATAATTATATAAAAACACAAGCAAAGCCCAGGAAGGAAGCATTTGAAACTGCTGTCAGTGGTTGCCACTGGGATGGAGGTGGTGTTAAGGTAAAATGCCAAGAAAGACCCAAGATTCACCTGTGGCATTTGAAGTTTTACAATGAGAATGAATTTGGACATTGCTAACACGCCTACTTTTCAAAGAAAAGCAATTTTATATGAAACAAGAAACAGGTGTATGGCATGAAACAAAGACATCTCTCTCAGCTGCGGAGAGAAGGGGGTAGAGATGACGATCGATGAACAGGATTCTCTCGCTTTCACTGCAGCTCCCAGTCTATCTCTTTAAAGCTAACTGCTTCTACTTTCCCGGAGCACCTACTGCACACCAAGCTCCCTGAAGAGCACTTTGCAAGCATTCATTCATTCGCTAGAATCTTATGAGGTCAACACTGCAAGGCTCTGTAGATGAGGATGTACCCCAGGGCTTGCTTTTTTAATCAAGCCTGGTCTGAAACCCAGATGTGCCTGAAGATTCACGACAAGCCTTTCCCACAGCCACTACCCTCACATTATTTAGCTATGTATATTCTTATGCAACATGTATAATGGAAAAGGAATTAGTATGCAGAAAACATAAAAAAGCATACAAGTCAGGAAGACAGCTCAGTGCAGAAGGAAGCACCAGAAATAATGAAGCAAATCTTTTTTTTTTTAAGATTTATTTTAATTTATTTGAAAGGCAGGGTTAGAGAGGCAGAGGCAGAGAAAGAAAGGTTGTTCTTCCATTCTCTGGTTCACTCCCCAGATGGCCTCAACGGCCAGAGCTGGGCCAATCTGAAGCCAGGAGCCAGGAGCTTCTTCTGGGTCTCCCACATGGGTGCAGGGGCCCAAGGACTTGGACCATCTTCCAGTGCCTTCCCAGGCCATAGCAGAGAGCTGAATTAGAAGTGAAACAGCCAGGACTCGAACTTGTAACCATATAGAACACCAGACTGCAGGCAGCGGTTTTACCCTCTATGCCACAGCACCAGCGCTGCAAATCTTAAACGGAAAAAATGTCAACAAATATTTTTAAAAAAACCACCCATTTTGATAGTAATCAGCAAAATGAAGATTAATACAAGGTTTGTAGTTTCCTTTTCTTTTCACAGGATTGGTCAAAAATAAATAAAATTTCATACTACCAAATTTTGGAGAGTAACCTATTTCCTATTAAAACATGCATTCCCTCTGTTCTGACAGTTTTGCTTCTCAGAGTGTATTGTAGACAAACACACAGTGAGAATAGCGCTATCTAATAACAGACCTATCTCACCTCTATCATCATGTACAGTTGCCTTTATACCACTGGTGGTTCATCAGGGGTGGATTTGCCCCCAGAAGGCATCTAGCGTATCCGGAGACATTTTTTTTATCATCACAGCTGAGGGTAAAAGGGTTCTACTGGCGTCTCATGGGTCCAGGCCAGGATGCTATTACACAACCTACAATGCACAAGACAGTCTCTCCCGACAGAGTTATCAAGTCCCAAATTTTGAAACGCCAGGATGAGAAACCCTGGTCTAAACCTACAAGACTTGCTTGAAATTAGAGATCTTCAGGAAGATTCGGGCCAAGTCAGCATGAAATGCCCAATATATGTTTTATCTCTGGACCCAGATTTGGCTCCTGCAGCCACATAACACGTGAATGGCAATGAAAAATTATTGCTCACTGCCCTTTGGACAGAAATCAGTCAACCTCTCTCAGTAGCTTCTTGGAACCCACATAGAAGGGCAACAGAGTCCAACCCAGTCAGAGATAATGCAGGTGAAGCTGGGGTCAAGGTTAAAGACCAGGTAAAGTAGTCTCTGCCTTTTCTTGCCCAGGGAAAAGCTCACAGAAGCCCTAACCCGTTAGATCAGGAAAGTGTGAAGAATATTAATAAGTAAACAAGCCACCTATGCTATGTTTGTATTCTATCATTTGTTCTGATCAGATATCATTTTGACTTGAAGATATGTTTGGATAAATAGTATTTCTGAGCACTTATCAACCCTCCTTTCAGTATGAACTCTTCTCATTTTCTGCCTTTTAAAGTCTATTTCCAATAGTGAAAAGGTGCTAGTGATAATTAAAAACTAATTTTATGCCTGCATTCATTAAAAAAAAAAAAAAAACAGAATGTGATCTCCTGTGAGGCTCTCAGAAATAATAAAGTCTCCATTTCTTTCCAGAATAACAATGATTTCAAATAGATAAGGTGTGGAGAAGCAATACCCAAAAATGCAGTGAAATTAATTGCTGTTTTTCAAGAGGCTGTTTGAAAATGCAGTAATTAATTGACCTACTGTTGGAGACAGTTTCACCATAGTTAATAGCCACTCTGCCCAGACACAAGAAAGATAGATTGCTTCCATTTGAAAACAGATTCCACTAAAACCAACGTGGGGAGA
The DNA here is from genome assembly GCF_964237555.1 of Oryctolagus cuniculus. Lineage (NCBI taxonomy): Eukaryota > Metazoa > Chordata > Mammalia > Lagomorpha > Leporidae > Oryctolagus > Oryctolagus cuniculus. The sequence goes on from NC_091449.1 coordinate 48,805,667, forward strand.
GATTACCGCGCTTTTCAGTGTGTGCACCATAACCAGGTGGGGTTTTGTGAGTCGCTGCTACCTTGTTAGCAGTGAGGGGAGCACACCCTCAATGGTCCTGAAAAAATGCGCTTCTTCATTTCCTGATCTGAGACATCTCTTACTCAGCAGGTGGGCGTGCGTCCTGAGTAAACTTTCTTTTGGGGACTGGTGTCCTGTTTCCGGGGAGGCAGCCTAATCCTGAGGCCAACAAAGCCGGAAAAGGAACTCTGACTTTCACCCTCCTTGCTCTCCTGCTGAGCATCCACACAGCTAGGAGGCGCAGCAATGCTGGACGGTGGGGAGGGGGGTCAAAAGCTCAGGATTTCCATAGACGTCACACAAACTCATCCCTCTGCCAAGTTCACCCTTTCTCTCCTCTTTCCTGCTCTGTCCTGGAAGTTTGACCTGTTTGGACTGCATCCAGGGACTCACTTGCCCTGTGGCATCTCTTTGGATGTGGCCAAGGTGGAGCCATGGTAGTAGAATGTGTGTGTGTGTGTGAGAGAGAGAGAAAGAGAGAGAGAGGGAGGGAGAGAAAGAGAGAGAGGGAGGGAGATCAGGATACTTGATCCTCAGATTTCTTTCCTGCAGGGGTTCCTCCAGGTGGCTCCATCCTGCCACAGCACCTGTGGATGAGCCCCTCTGCTTGCCACGCTCTCTCACTCTCTCAGGTGTGGTCAAGCTCCCCTTTGCCCTTATTGGTCTAGGGATAATAATAGTATCACCTCTCCACTGTGAATAGTCTCTGGGTCTCTCTCTCTCTCTCTCTCTCTCCTCTTCCTACATTGACTTTTCTATATGAACTAATACAAGGCATGGTAACATGTCATCAGCATTCCAGAAACCTCTTTTGGCAGTAGGAAAGAAAGCTTGGAAGAAGGTTCAAGCCCACGGCTTCCCTGTTTAGGAAAAATTTTGCCTCGGGGTGCAGGAGTCATCCCAGCTCCCAAGAATCTTAAAGAACTATCCTCCTTTATTTTCATTTCTAGTCTTTCCAAGTGTCCCTGCAGACTGCTGCTGACTCTGTTAAAATAGCAGTCCCCCACCTTTGCGAGTTGTTCCAGGAGAAACACAAGGCCTTCCGATATGGATGATTTACAGAATGCCTCCAAAGCTGTTGTGAACAGGTGTGCCTCAGTCAGAACTCACTGAGGCGCCGTTACATACAGGCACTACTATATCGAGTGCATAAAGATGGAGAAACTAAGAAAAATACCTTTAAGGACTTAAATAAAAATCATAATGTCCCTTACCTGACTCTCAAAAAAGAATTCTTCTTGGCCTCATGCAGCACAGCTTTAAGCATTTAATGCATGTTGGCAATTATTTTTTCCTGCTTCTAATAAAATTGGTTAGTTTTCTAGTGCACAGCAGATTGGAAGATGTATACTTTTCAATTTTATAATTTAAAAAAAATCATTTATTTTATTTGAAAGTCAGAGTTACAGACAGGGAGGGACAGAGAGAGATCTTCCATTTGCTGGTTCACTCCCAAAATGGCTGCCACAGTCAAGGCTGGGCCAGACTGAAGCCAGGAGCCAGGAGCTCCTTCTGGACCTCCCGCATGGGTGGCAGGAACCCAAGCACTTGGGCCGTGCTCTGCTCTCCCAGGCCCATCATCAGGAAGCTGGATCGGAAGTGCAGCAGCCGGGACTTGAATTGACACCCATACAGGATGCCAGGATTGCAGACGACAGCTTAACAGCAGAGTTTGGAGGGTACTGAAGAGAGGCCCAGAAAAAAAAAAATCACGGGGGTTGATAGCGATGAAGAAGAGGATTTAAGATTGACTCAGAACTGAGCAGCAGCTTGGGGAACTTGTATCTGGGAGGACAAAAGATGTCTACATAGTCTCCGTAGTTTCCAAAGGAAACTGGGCATTTGGCCCAGCCATTGAATCACTTATTGGGATGCCTGCGTCTCACATCCAAGTGCTGGTTCAAGTCCCAGCTGCTCTGCTTCTTTCCCAGCTTCCCGCTAATGAGCACGCTGGGAGGCAACAGTGATGGCTCAAGTACGTGGGAGACCTGGATGGAATTCCTGACTTCAGCCTGGCCCAAACATGCCTTGGGGAATGAAGCCGCAGAGAGATTCTCTCTCTCTCTCTCTTTCTGTGTGTGTATGTGTGTGTCTATGTATTTCAAAATAAAATTAAAATAATAATTATTTCAAATAACAGAATCATTATATTGGAGCAAGATGAAAACAAAATGGAAAATGAAAAAAAGAGGATCTATGTCCCAAACCCTTTAGTAAGAGGGTATAGATTCCAATATTTCTTTCTCATATATTTCCTCTCCACATCATTGATTTCAGTTTCTGGGATGTCAGTTCTGTTCTCTGTCGCTAATGCAGACATGAAAGCTCACGGTGACTTTCTGGGATGTCTGTTTCTCAGCTCTTATTCCAGGGACTGTCTTGGCATTTCTGCTTTACCATAGCCTCTTGCCTCTCTTGCATCCTCCTGATTCTGTTTCCAAATGGCTGTGTCCAGCACATGCCCGGATGTCTTACATTTTTAACTTACCTTGGAAAACACAAGTTCCAGAGATTTTTTTTTTCTTTGAACCTCCAGAGCAATGCTTCCTTACTCAGGCACAAATCCCCACCTTGGTGTTATTTATTTGATCAGTTTATTTACCTTGTCCCAAATTGGGAGGAATAAACATATGCCATGTGCTCCCTAAGAGCCAGGGTAGATAGGGTGCACAGTCATCGGCCAGTTTTCTTGGTCACAGTCATTCATCCAGTGGGTTTAGGTTTAATTTCTACCTGCTCCAAAAAACAGGGTCTCTGCCACTATTTTTTTAAAAGGCAGAGAAATCTCCCTTCTGCTGGTTTACTCCCCAGATACCTGCAATGGCCAGGACTGGGCTGGACCAAAGCCAGGAGCAAGGAATTCAATCCAGGTTTGTGAGTATAAGGAACGTAGTCACTTGAGCCATCATCACAACCTCCTCAGGTCTGCATTAACAGGAAGCTGGAATCAGAAGCTGGAGTCATGGTTCAAATGCAGGTATTCCAATATGGGGTACAAGCACCCTAACCCGCGTCTTAACCACTCTCTCCTCTCTTCCATTACTTGTGCCACTTTGTCTCTTGCAACAAAATAATCCAGACTAAGGGATTGACATTGTGGTGTCATGTGTTAAGCTACCATTTGCAATGCCAGCATCCCTTATCCGAGTGCCAGCCAGAGTCCCAGCTCCTCTGCTCCTGATCCAGCTTCCTGCTAACGTGCCTGGGAAGGCAGTACTTGGGCCCCTGTCACCCATGTGGGAAACTCCAATGGAATTCCTGGCTCCTGGCTTCAGTTTGGCTCACAGCTGACTGGTGAGGTCATTTGGAGAATGAACCAGCAAATGGAAGATCTCTCTGTCTCTCCCTTTCTCAGTCTTTCATATAAATGAATCAATCTTTTAAAAAAATCATCCAGAATGAAATACTTCTTGCCACCACTTCCATTTTTGCACATCTCTGGGTCATCTGTCTCACGTTTTTAAAGGTAATTTGCACAAGAGAAGTAAAGTGACGCCCAAGCAAGGAGAGGAGCCGTGGGGCTCTTAGGATTACAATGACGTTCTCACAATGTCTGTGGATGGTCACCTGGTATTCTCATCGACTTCTGGAATTTCAAATTGAGGTGGGACAGAGAGGGTACTTCTCATAACTTAAGTATGTGTGTAGGGTGGGGGAGGAGACGAGAGAGTTTATGCACTTGTATATGTGATGTTGCTTTGGAGTATTCATGGAGTTAATTTAATTTTGGTGTGAAAATTATTTGAAGTCTATGTATAGTTTTTTTCAAGATTTGAATTTTCCATGAATTTTTGAAGACCATTCATATCTACGTGTGCACATAGGAATATGCATGTGAATGAGAGAGAAAGAGAAAGAGAAAGAGAGAGAGAGAAAATAGAAACAGCAAGCTGTGTTTTCCCATTAAGTTCTTTGAGCTATAGCCTGTTTGATTTTAAGAACACACTTCTCAATCCATTCCATAAATATAGGAGCACAAGTTCCTACAGTCTTCTCTTAACTTTATGCTGTTTTGCTAGTTTGCCTTTCTGCACTTTTAAATATATTTTAATAGAAAGGCATATCAGACACACATAATCTGTGATATTACTAACTTAAAGGGACACATTCTTATTTTGCCAATGCTCTAGAATTTATAAATGCTCGAAATTTATCTGACCTTCAATAGTTTGAGAGAATGCATCATTGAAATTATCTGTCATATTAGATAAAAAGCTTTCATTTTCTTATGTGTTGACTGGTCCATTCAATTAATTAGCTGTCCTGTATTTTTTTTTTTTTTTGAGAAAACTTCAGTTCTTTCTTTTTCTCATCTAAATAATAAATTTTGTCAATATATTAACCTAAGGTTGTGGGCTGTAATTGTATGTGGGCACTTACAAAGTTCATGAAAAACTGGAATTAAAAGATGTTTATTTTGGTGCTAAAAATTCAACATCTACATGTACACATGCATCATTTGTGAATTTTTTTTGTCCATGTGAGAGGCAGAGAGACTGAGACAGACAGACAGACAGAGTTCCCACTCACTGGTTCACTCCCCAAATGCCAAAGCCTGAAGATGGGAACTACTATTACTGGCAAGAATTCAAGAGCTTGAGCCATCACCTGCTTCCTCCTATGGCACACATTAGCAGTAAGATGGATTTGGGAGCAGAGTTGCAGAGTTGGATCTTGACTCAGTTCTCCAATAAGGAATACCAGCATCCCAAATGGCAACTTAACCACCATGCCAGCTGCCCATCCCATTCTATGATTTTTTTAAAAGCTTTTTTATTCATTTATTTGAGAGGCAGAGTTACAGACAAAGAGAGGGAGAGACAGAGAGGTCTTCCATCTGCTGGTTCACTTCCTGAATGGCCACAACAGTCAGAACTGGATCAATCTGAAGCCAGGAGCCAGGAGCTTCATCAGGGTCTCCCACGTGGGTGCAGGGGCCAAGCACTTGTGCCACCTTCCACAGCCTTCCCAGGCCATCAGCAGAGAGCTGGATCAGAAGAGGAGCAGCCGCAACATGAACTGGTGCCCATATTGGATATCAGTACCACAGACAGAGGCTTAGCCTATTATGCTTCCACGTCAGCTCCTCCATGAATGCTTTGAAGGCATGATTTATCCTATTGTTTTTAAAAATTCTCTATATTTAAAGAATCTCCATACTATCTTTTACAATGGTTGTACTAGTTTACATTCCCACCAATATCCCCACATCCTCATTTGTTGCTTTTTGATTTTTGAATGACAGTCATTCTAACTGGGGTAAGGTGAAACCTCATTGTGATTTTGATTTGCATTTTCCTGATGGCTAGTGATCCTGAGCATCTTTTCAAGTATCGGTTTGTCATTTGAATTTCATCCTTTGAAAAATGCCTGTTCAAGCCCTTGCCCATTTCTTTACTGGATTATTTGTTTTGTTGTTGTTGAGTTTCTTGAGCACTTTATAGATTTTGGATATTAATCCTTTATCAGTTGCATAGTTTGCAAATATGTTCTTCTATTCCATTGGCTGCCCCTTCACTTTGTTGAGTGTTTCCTTTGCAGTGCAGAAACTTCTTAGCTTGATATAATCCAATTTGCCTATTTTTATTTTTATTGTCTGTGCTTCTGGAGTATTTTCCAAGAAGTCTTTGCCTATGCCAATGTCTTACAGAGTTTTCCTGATATCTTCCTCTGTTGTTTTGATGGTATCAGGTCATAGAGTTAGATCCTTGATCCATTTTGAGTTGATTTTTGTATAAAATATAACGTAGGGGTCTTTCATACTTTCACACCCATAGATACAATTTTCCCAGCACCATTTGTTGAAGATTGTGCTTTCTCCAGGGATTGATTTTAGCTATTTTGTCAAAAACTAGTTGGTTCTAGATGTGCAGATTAATTTCTGGGGGGGGCGGGGGGGATCCTAAGCTGTTCTGTTGGTCTACATGTCTATTTTTGTGCCAGTACCACACTGTTTTGTTTATAAATGCTCTGTAGCATATATTGAAATCCAGTATTATGATGTCTCTGATTTTGTTTTTGTTGTATAAGATTACTTTAGCTATTTGGGGTCTCTTATGTTTCCATATCAATTTTAGCATCGTTTTTCTGGGTCTGAGAAGAATGTCATTGGTATTTTGAGTGAGATCATATTGAATCTGTAAGTTGCTTTGGATAGAATGGACATTTTGTTAATATTAATTCTTCTAATCTATAACATGGAATATTTTTCCATTCTTTTTGTCTTCTTCCATTTCTTTCCTTAATGTTTTGTAATTTTCATGGTAGAGAATCTTCACACCTTGGTTAAATTTATTCCAAGGTATTTACATTTTTTGTAGCTATTGTGAATGGTACTGATCTTACAAGGTCTCGGCCATGGCATTGTTGATGGTTATAGAGGCTATTAATTTTTGTTTGTTGATTTTATATCCTGCAACTTTACTGAACTCTCTTATGAGTTCCAGTAGTCTCTTAGTGGAGTCTTTTGGTTTCCCTATACATAGGCTCATGCTATCTGCCATCAGAGATAATTTGACTTCCTCCTTTCCAGCTTGTATCCCTTTGATTTAAAATTATCTGATCTTTCTTATACCTAGTTTTCCTTAAGGATGAACTGTAATTCCATATTTTTAAATTTAGATTACTTGAAATTTTATTTCAAGTAAAACTATTTCATTTAATTTTGAGAGGCAGAAAAGAAAGCAAGATGGACAACACTTCTTACAATAATTCATCTTACCTATTTTTTAATTATATCCAATTTCAATTTGTTTTTACCCTTATCTTCATCATTTGTACTTACTTTGTTATCCTAGGTTGGTCTTGGGTTCCTAGTCTAGCATCTTGAATTGATTGAATACTTATTTAATAATTGATTTTCTGCTATGAATTTAGATTGGAGTATAGCTATGGCCACGTAATATCTGTTTTCAGTGAAATATAATTACCTTTATTTCAGAATAATCTGTAATTTAGAGCCTATTTTTCTTTAACCCCAAATTAAAAAGTAATCTTAATTTTTGCCTTTTTAAAAAGATTTATTTATTTAATTGAATAAAGTTTTATTTACTTATTTATTTATTGATCAGAGAGAGGCAGAGAGAGGTCTTCCATCTGCTGGTTCACTCCCCAGTTGGCTGCTACAGCCACAGCTGTGCCAATCTGAAGCCAGGAGCCAGGAGCTTCTTTTGGGTCTCCCACATGGATGCAGGGGCCCAAGCACTTAGGCCATCTTCTGCTTTTGAAGCCCATAGCAGAGAGTTGGATTGGAAGTGGAGTAGCTGGGACTTGAACCAGCAATCATATGGGATGCTGGTACTGCAGGTGGTGGCTTTACCTGCTACGCCACAGCACTGGCCCTAATTTTCGCTTTTTTAATATTTATTTTAATTTGTATTTTTCTTACATTGAAATTATAAAATATGTGCTTTACAGAATTTATTCTGTATATACAGAATTCATTGTT